>NC_137775.1:169733198-171010284 GCF_963455305.1 Plecotus auritus | reverse complement strand
GTCTGTTTGTCCACTCCAAAGTGTCTCTAACCAGTCCCTCTTTCTTGGGCTTTCATTCTGACCTGACTCTGCTTTTAACTATCTGACAATGACAGAAATAAAATAGTAATAAATGCTACTATGACAACTTTTTACCTTGACATGCATGATTCTAGTTGTTAGTTGTTAGGTCAAAAAATATTTTAATGCTTACATAAAGGAAATTATTTACAATATTTCAGCACAGATAAAATATAGTTCAACTATCTATACTAATCTATACTAATAATAGAGAAATATGCAAATTGTCTGGGACGCCATCATGTAATGACCAATCAGGATGGGGATGGGGCCACAGCAGAGACCTCTCAGCACACCTGCGCCTGTGTCTGAAGGGTGCAGAGAGTAAAAGAGAGCAGATAGGCAGTTAGGGGGATCAGGCCAGGAGGGGAGAGCAGTTAGGGGGATCAGGCCAGCAGGGGAGAGCAATTAGGGCCATCAGGCCGGCAGGGGAGCAATTAGGGCATCAGGCAGGCAGGCAGGTGAGCAGTTAGGAGCCAGTGGTTCTGGATTGTGAGAGAGATCCCGGATTGGAGAGGGTGCAGGCCAGGTTGAGGAAATTCCCCCTTCCCCCATGCACAAATTTCATGCACTGGGTCTCTAGTGAAATTATAAAAAGTGTAGCTCAGCTAGTGTGGTTCAATGGTTGAGCATTGACCTATAAACCAGGAGGTCACGGTTCAATTCCAGGTGGATCTGGGCACATATCCGGGTTTCGATATTGATCCATAGTAGGGGGTGTGCAGGAGGCAGCCAATCAATGATTCTCTGTTATGATTGATGTTTCTATTTCCTTTCCTTTCTGAAATCAATAAAAATATATTAAAAACAAAACATTAAACAAACAAAGATTTAAATCAGGGGAAAAAACATCTAATAAGATCTGGTCTAGTATAATTCATAAGACTAAAAAGTACTGATATTTATGTTTTGGAGGTAATGTAAGCTTATCTCAGAAGTTTTAGATTTAGCTAAAGAGAAATCCCCAATTCAGAGGATTACTGACTAAAGCAACAGTGTATTTCTTTTTTTTTTTAAATATATTTTATTGATTTTTTACAGAGAGGAAGGG
Organism: Plecotus auritus; assembly: GCF_963455305.1. Classification (NCBI taxonomy): domain Eukaryota; kingdom Metazoa; phylum Chordata; class Mammalia; order Chiroptera; family Vespertilionidae; genus Plecotus; species Plecotus auritus. Next base: position 171,009,173 of record NC_137775.1, on the reverse strand, counting down.
AGAGGGATAGAGAGTTAGAAACATCAATGAGAGAGAAACATCGATCAGCTGCCTCCTGCACACCCCCCACTGGGGATGTGCCCGCAACCAAGGTACATGCCCTTGACCGGAATCGAACCCGGGACCCTTCAGTCCGCAGGCCGACGCTCTATCCACTGAGCCAAACCAGTTTCGGCAGTGTATTTCTTTTAAAAAGATGTTTAGCCCTAGCCAGTTTGGCTCAGTGGATAGAATGTTGGCCTGCAGACTGAAGAGTCCCTGTTTGATTCTAGTCAAGGGCACATGCCTGGGTTGTGGGCTTGATCCCCAATAGGGGGCATGCAGGAGGCAGCTGGTCAATGATTCTCTCTCATCTTTGATGTTTCTATCTCTCCCTCTCTCTTCATCTCTGAAATCAATAAAAATATATTTAAAAAAGTAAATAAAAAAATGTTTAAATTAAAGTTTATTGCAAACCAACAAAGGCATACTTTGTGTTTTCAAAGTGCTGAGAACATGGCAAGTATAAATATTTCAAAAACTAAACTCAATTTATTCTAATCTATATATATAATAGAGGAATATGCAAATTATCTGGGATGCCGTCACATCACGACCATTCACAAGGATGGGTGGGGCTGTGGGGCTGCGGGGCAGGACTCCAAGTCTAGCGCAATTTCGTCCCACCCAGGCAGGCTCCTCTGCGGCCCTGCAGCCCAATCCCGACGCTGACCTGAGGTTTACTAAACTTTACTGGAGCTGCTCGCCACACCCGCTCCCCTACCCCAGGACCATGCTGCCTGCAGCAGGGCCCCCCAGCAGCCTCCTGACAAGTGGGTGGCCAGTGAGAGCCCAGTGGGATGGGGGCTGCAGGGAGCCACAGAGGGGTGGGGTAGCTGGAGCCAAGTTCCCGGGGGTCTGAGGAGAGCGCCTGACAGGAGCCTGGCCTGAAAAGAAGGAAGAGGAATTGGCCATGGGGAGCTCTTCCAATCCCCGTGCACGGACACCCTACCCCAGCCCCTGCACCCCTTTGGGGATGGGGAGGCTGACTGGATGAGGAGAAGACTCAGACTTGGGGGTAGCTGCAGCCTGCACCTCTGATTCCAAATCCCTTCCTCCACCACCCCCACCAGGGGTGCCTACAATAATAGCATGCCGGCGACAACCCATCAGCGCCCCCGAGGCAACCGGGGCCCATGGCCTGCCATTGCCAGGCCCCCTATGCTGGGGCCGGGCACACCTCTCCTCCCTACAACTCCAGACCTGGGTGGAGGCAGGCCTGAGAGGCCCTCCAGGGTCAGACCCATCCCCGCCTAATAGCAGTGGCGCCTTCTCCACAGTGGAAGTGCATTGAACCTCTCCGGTGGCACACCTAAACCCGCCCTCCTAGCCCACCTGGTCTGCCCTGGCCTGGCCCCCACCCCGCTTCAGGAGATTGGAGCCCCGCCTGAGCATGTACAGCTGTGAAACGGCCACATACAATGTAAAGAATGGCACCAAGCAGGGAGGTTTGACAATTACTCCCCCTTCAGCCTCACCACCCCCCTAGCACTCCTCTACTGCCCCCCCCAACACCAGCGCCTCCAAGGACGACCACAGCTACAGGGCTGCTGGCCAGAGCCTGCCCCTCTGAGGCCTGCAAAACCCTCTGCAAAGCTTCGATAGCTAAAGTCCAAGGAAACAATCATGCCCTCTTCCCCTAATCAGCACCTGCTACCTGCGAGGGTACCTGTGAGCTTAAAAATAACAATCCCTTCCTATTTAGACATCACTTACTTGATGAAACATTTCTAGGTTTATTAGCTCAGAACCTCCTCATGACAACCCAGTGAGGTAGGCGGAGAAGAGATTACATTTCCCATGGTATATGCATATGTATTCAGAAATGAAGTTCAGAGAGGAAATGTGTCCAGCCCAGTGGTTCCCAAGGTGCAGCACATGCCCCACGGGGGGGGGGGGGGGCAATTTGATTTTAAGTGGGGGCAATTTGAGAATGAGTTAACAGTGAATTTTTTGCATTTCTTATGGTTCTAGGGGGCCTCATCTACAGCGTATCCTATCTACAAAAAGGGTAAGATGCAAATTCACCATCACTCAGCGACACCCGCAAGCCACTCCCACCAGCCAATCAGGAGCGAGTATGCAAATTAACCCAACCAAGATGGCTGCGGCCACGGAGTGAGCAGGAGGCTTGGGTTTCCCCCAGCAAGGGAGGAAGCCAAGCTTTCTGCACACCCTGGATGGCCCAGGCCTCCACTCAAGGCTAGAAAGTTTCAATTACAGAAGATAAATAAATCCCAACAAACATGGCTGTGGCCACGGAGCAAGCAGGAGGCTTGGCTCTGCTCAAGGCTAGAAAGTTTCAATTATAGAAGATAAATAAATCTCAGATACTAGGGCCCCCGCTTGGGTTGCCGGGGGGCATGGCCAGCCTGCAAATGACCACAGGCCCCTCGCCCAGGTCACCCCATTCCCCAAGGGAACCCCTACCCTGATCTGGGACACCTTTCAGGGCAAACCAGCTGGCTCCCACCTGTGCACCAGGCCTCTATTCTAATAAAAGAGTAATATGCAAATTGACCATCACTCCAACTCACAAGATGGCTGCCCCTATGAGGTCAAAGATGGCTGCCCCCATGTGGACACAAGATGGCCACCACAATATGGCCAGCAGGGGAGGGCAGTTGGGAGGGACCAGGCCTGCAAGGGAGGGCAGTTGGGGGTGATCAAGCCTGCAGGTGAGGACAGTTAGGGGCAAACAGGCTGGCAGGGGAGCAGTTAGGCATCAATAAGGCTGGCAGGGGAGTGGTTAGGGGGTGATCAGGCTGGCAGGTAGAAGCGGTTAGGGGCAATCAGGAAGGCAGGCAGGCAAGCAGTTGGGAGACTGCCCGTTCTAAACGGGCAGTCAGACATCCCTCGAGTGGTCCCAGATTGGAGAGGGTGCAGGCTGGGCTGAGGGACACCTCCCCTCCCCTCCCCGCCCCCCCCCCCCCCGTGCACGAATTTCGTGCACCAGGCCTCTAGTCCTATATAATTAAAGGCTAATATGCAAATGACCGAATGGTGGAATGACCAGTCACTATGATGTGCAATGACCACCAGGGGGCAGACACTCAATGCAGGAGCTGCCCCCTGGTGGTCAGTGTGTTCCCACAGGGGGAGCACTGCTCAGCCAGAAGCCGGGCTCACAGCTGGCGCACACAGCAGCAGTTGTGTGAGCCTCTCCAACCTCCGAGGCAATGCTAAGGATGTCCAACTGATGGCTTAGGCTCCTGGACTGCGAGAGGGCACAGGCCAGGCTGAGGAACCCCCACCAAGTGCACGAATTTTGTGCACCGGGCCTCTAGTCCTATATAATAAAAGCATAGTATGCAAATTGTCCCCTTGACTGGGAGTTTGTCTGGGAGTTTGACTAGGGGGCAGGGCTGGCCGGGGGAATGGAGGGAGGCCCTGGTCAGCAGCAGCCACCCAGGGAAGAGAGGGAGGCCTCGGCCGGCAACTGGCAGCCACTAGGGACCCTACCAGTCCACGAATTTTGTGCACTGAGCCTCTAGTTTTAAATAAATTGACTGGAGTATAACGTCAATGAGAAAATGTGAAAAGCATTCTCTATGTTGCTTAAAGTTAGACATGGAAAACCATGAACAAATGTATCTGTCTTGAAAAATATATAACTGGGCTCAGCAAATAGGTACTTTTAATTACTAAGGATGCATGTAAAGGGAATTTTTCAGCACACTTTTCTTTCCCCCTCTACCTTATAATTTTAAAAGCTCCTTGTTCCTTCTGATTAATTGTCCTGTTTGTGCATTCTAGCCCCAGAGTCAGAGTTAAGGGGACAGCTAAAATTAAGGGACTAAGAAACAATCTGTCAATCTTTGCCCCTTTGGTAGAAGGCTGCTATAAAACAAATGAAAAATGAAGCATCATTAAGAATAAATTGTAGGTTTTCAGTACGTTGCTTTATTCTCAAAATGGGTTTTCTTTTTAGAGAATCATCTCTTTCCATTTGAATTGGCTTGTATTATAAGCTGATTGTGGCATTCTGTTTTCATCTGAATCTACCCAGATGTTCCTTCCATTTACAAGAAAAATTTCTATTTCACATACAAAGTTCTGTATTTTTAGGCCCCATCTGATGACCTAGGTCTCAAAGTCCTAAGAAAGTTCTTAGAAGCTTACAACTTTTTTTCTTTGAATCTGTATTTTGCTTTTTAATTTGAACAAAATTTTGTTGACCTTTTGGTTTTGTTAAGCTTGGAATGCTTTCTCCCATATTTCCAATCAGTTAAGTTTGGCATTTGAAAGCAGCACTTCATGTTTTTTTAAAAATGTAACCTACGTGTTCAGCTCTGAATGTGTCTCAATATTCCCACAGGAGGGGAGGGAAACCCCTTTAGGTAACTCTAGCCACTGACAGGAGGCTAACGTCCAGACCCCTGTCACGGCAGGAAGCACTCTCCGGGTTATGTCAGCAAGAAGAAGAGAAGAGTGAACACTCCCCAACAGCCCAGCCACCCTGCCTGGTCTGTATTCCTCCACACCAGGTCCCACCAGCTGGAGTGGCCTCGTTCCTCTCCAGGCTTCTCTCTCCTTTCCCAGGCAGCTGAGCACCTGCATGCCCAGACCTGTGCATATTTTAACTGTCTCTTATACTCCACTAGAGGCCCAATGCACAAAGATTCATGTAAGAATGGGCCTTCCTTCCCCTGGCTGCCAGCACCGCTTTCGCTCCGGCCCGGAGCCGCCTTTCCGCCTTCCCAGGCTTCCCAGAGGCCTAGAGCAGCTGGGGGTGGTGCGGAATGCCTGTGTCATCACCATGGCAACTAAGCAAGCGTCCCGTCCCGCCCCTGGCTGCTTGGCACCTGCGTATGCAAATTAACCTGCCATCTTTGTTGGGTTAATTTGCAGCACTTCTGATTGGCTGGTGGGCATCATGAAGGTACGGTCAATTTGCATCTTACTCTTTTATTAGTGTAAATTATACACTCTAGCACCATAACCACACCTTATGTATATAGTAGGTGATCAAACAATGGGGATTCATGAAGGGATCAACAGAGCAATTTAATTCTATTTAAACTATAGATTGACACAAGATTTTTTAAAAATTAAATTAACACAGTTAATAATAGTAAATAGATGCTTATCTTAAGGGGATTGATCATGTTTCTTTTAGAAAACATATCTTCAAACTTATAAAAACTAGGTGTAATTATTACAAGAAAGAGTATAAGTGATTCTAATATTTTTTAAAATTTTATTTTATTGTTTAAAGTGTTACATATAGTAGTACATATATCTCCTTTTTTTCCCCCCATAGACCTTCTCCCAGCCTCCCCTAACCCCTGTCACATGCCCTCATCCCAATATTAACTTTTAACTGATTGAAATGCTGTTATAAATTTTTTAAAAAGGCAGGATCCTCAGTTACCTAGTGCAAACGGTTGGGCCATCAGTTTTCACCACACTGAAATTTAGTAAAAGTGTAGAATTTTTGTCATAAAGAGACTCTGAGGCCAAATTACATGTCACTTTACAAGAATTGTGTTCTTACTGTGACTTGGAAATATTTCTTAGAGGGAACATTGTTTAAACGCCAACATTTTTTAGATACAAAGTGTTAACTATAAATCAGAGGAAACTGAACTTTGTTTCTAGGTTCTGAGTTACCCAGGAGTGGACAATTGTGAAGAGAAAATACCAAGATTTTCATGTGTACAAAGCTGAGTCTATATTTGGAGAGAAAATAATTATTTTATATCTTCAAACTAGATTATGTAGAGTTCAGAGTGTTATCCCGGCCATATTTATCTATGTTATTTTTTTCTTTATGCTGACATGTGCATATCATCATCACAACTTTTGTTTTAGTGTGGTTATTCCTTGGGACTCTTTTATAGCTTTCCCAGTGCCACGATGAAAGAGATGGCACACAATGGATTTACAGGCAGTGAAAGTCTTTTAAAACATTTTTGGGAATCAAACCTGGGACTTCCTGGTCCATGGGATAACCCTCAATCCACTGACCTAGACTAGCCAGGCCAAAGTAAGTTTTAAAAAAGTCAGTTGCTTATACTTGTATATAGGGGTTTCTGGTAGCAAGAACTAACCAATCAAATGCAACCTTATTATGCCACGTGACCAATAAGAAGCAACTCTATTATGTGACCCATGTATTTATGGTTCAAGATGGCATTCACTCCAGACAGCTTTGGTTGTGTTGGCTGTTGTCATTTTAAGATTTGACAATCTAAAGGAAAAGAGGCCAGTGCCCCTGACTAAACAGTCAGGTATTGCAAATTAAAAAAAAATTTTTCGGCCTAGCCGTTTTGGCTCAGTGGATAGAGCATCGGCCTGCGAACTGAAGGGTTCTGGATTAGACTCTGGTCAAGGGCACATGCCCAGGTTGCAGGCTCGATCCCCAGTAGGGGGCGTGCAGGAGGCAGCCGATCAAGATCAATGATTCTCATCATTGATGTTTTATCTGTCTCTCCCCCTCCCTCCCTCTCTGAAATCAATGAAAATAAAAAAAAAAAAATTTGTGTGGCACCCCAATTGCAAATCGCTGCCCTAGATCCACAAAAACAATGGACAGAGCTTACTTAAGGTAAATATAAACTTTGATCTAATAATCAAATTGACATGTGACAGATTAGCAGGAGAAAAACAAATTGAAGTTTAATAGCATGTGCACTTCCTGTGTACATGGGAGAGACTGAGTAACTCACCAAAATGACTAAGGCCACCACCTTAAAAACCATCCTCAGTAAAGACAATAGCAGATGTTGGGGAGAGGGGGAGTCAGTGGTGGGAGATTATCAGGAAAAACCCAGTAAATAAGAGTATAGTTGCTATGCAGATTTAAGTCCTTGCCTACTCCAGTGATAAGCGTTTCTGGATATGTCATCTCCCTCTTCCTGGTACAGGCTGAAAACACCCTGAAGTTATATGTCTGGGGCATGAGTACCCACTGGCTCTGTCCAATTATGGTCAGATCACCGTATAAGCTTACTTGCTGTAGAACCCTTTTTCATCCACAAATATATACTTAAACCAAAAGCCATTATATGGTGATATTTCCTTAAAAGCTAGAATGCATGGGTCTGGGTATAAGGCATGGGAATGGGGGTAGACTCTCATCATCACTCCTACTGACCCACCTGGGGACTGTGTGCTTAACTCTCTCACAACTTTAGGCTCTGCTGAACTAGAGGTACAGGTCTGGAGAGAGGTATGGGATGAGATGCTTCCCATCAGCAAGGGTTTGCAACTAAACCTACAGCGGTGGTTGCCACCTGGACATTTTGGATTCCTGCTACCATAAGACAAATGGGCCCAGAAAAATGTTACTATTCTGGGAAGGGTAATGGGACCTGATTATCATGAAGAGATAAGGTTGCTGCTAGTAACAGAGTCAGGAAAGAGTGTCTGAAATTTAAATGGTTCTATTAGTTGTCTCTTGCTACTTAGTTACTATCAGTGATAGACAATAAACTACAATCAGTTGTCACATTGATAAGGAAAAAACTCAGCATTGTGATGCTGGATTGATATATAGAATTTTTAAGATACCTAGAAAAAAAGCAGTTTCTAAATTCAGTTGAAATTTAAAGAAACTTAATTGTTATTCTTATTTTTCAGTATCCTTTATCATATGGAATATGATTTTAATTAGAAAATAATGGATAATGCACAATTAAAAAGATAAAGTTGTATATACAAAGTCCACTTTTTTAAAATATATTTTTTTATTGATTTTTTTTACAGAAAGGAAGGGAGAGGGATAGAGAGTTAGAAACATCGATGAGAGAGAAACATCGACCAGCTGCCTCCTGCATACTCCCCACTGGGGATGTGCCCGCAACCAAGGTACATGCCCTTGACTGGAATCGAACCTGGGACCCTTCAGTCCGCAGGCCTCCGCTCTATCCACTGAGCCAAACCGGTTAGGGCTCCACTTTTTTTTTTTAACACTAAAATTTGTTTGAAAAACTGCTGTGTAATAAAACCTCAACTGAAAACTGAGAAGGTTAACCTATTTGTCAGAGAACACCTATTTCTAATTTCAAAGGTTATTAAAATCAATTTAAAAAGTCTGTTTTGCCATATCCTCCCATTCCACTTCACAGCACTCATATCAAACCCCACAGGGCTAGAAAAACCACACCAAGCCAGTTATCATTTTAAAGTCTGTTGGCACATAATGTAGTCATTGAGAAGACTGATTTTTTTCTAGAGTCATTTTCATATTTCTGATTAAACCTTTCCATGAATTTATTTATAAAGTTATGGAACACATCAGAGATGTATGACATAGTAAATTAAGCCCAAGTTGAGACCTCATTTAAAGCAATAGTTTATATTTTACTAGAGGCCTGGTGCACGAAATTCATGCATGGATAGGGTTCCTAGGCCTGTCTGGCAATCAGGGCAGATTGGGGCCTTCCAGCTGCTGGCTGGGGCCTTCCTTCCCCCAGCTGCCGACTGCTGGCAGGGGCATTCCTTTGTTCCGGGCCGCCCCCTGGTGGTCAGCACACATCAAAGCGAGTGGTCCAACTCCCAGTCAAACTCCTGAGGGGACAATTTGTATATTAGCCTTTTATTATATAGGATTTTAACAAGCACATTTAACTAATTTGCTCCTATGAGGGAGGAATTTTCTTTTGAGATATTCCTTTATGTTTTGTTTCCATTGCTGGCTGACTACCTTCTCTGCATGCAAATACCTTCTCCATCTTTCCCACTCTATACTGCAGGATGCTGAATCCAGAAGGCATCAGTGATTCCCTTGCCCACAGGCTTTGGCTCCAGCCAATGGGACAAAGCTAGGAGTTTAGAGCAAGTGAGGAGATTCAATCTTTCCCTATGCAACATCACCTCTGGTTGTTTCTGGTCTGCTGACAGAACACCTTCTCTATAAAGCTTTCTTCTCCTGAAAGACTCCAAAAAGGTGGGAGAATGTAAGGAGGGGATTGAATTACAGGATAGTTAACAAGATTATGTGCTCTCTTGAGGTTGGCTTCTGGCCGAGGGTTTGAAAAAAAGACTTTCAAAGGTGTTAATCTAGATGCACAGAAACAATGGACAGGACTTACTTAAGGCAGAGATACAACTTTTACTAAAAAAGTGATATGCCTGGGGTGTGGCTACCCACAATAGTCTGTCCAGTTAGGAATTTATGATCAGATCACCCTGTGAGGGTCCTCTTGGTTAGAGCACCCCTTTCTCATTCACAAAAGACAAAGCAAACAAGCCAACACTGCTGAATAAAATCGTGTCTACTTTTAAAAAACAAACACAGCTTTATTTGTATTTATTTATTTTTGTGCAAAAAATTAAAATTTAAAGTTATCAAGACAGCTTTATAAAATTTACAAAAGCCTGCATTAAAAAAAAGGGGGGGATAGTAGGGTAATATCATGTAAGGAAAAATATCCTATAAGTAAATTACATCTAGAAAATTTTTACTTTACACAATTCATTTTCATTTGTAATGCTAACAGCAAGACACCCATGGAAAACACACATGGTGCCTAAATAAGACAAAGGAAAATCATTTGGGCAAAAATAAAAAGGATCCCAAATCAATTATATAGAAAAGATTCCTTTATTAACTTTTGGTTGAGAATATGTTTGTATATTTTCAGAAAACAACTCCAAGACCATATGGATTCCTGCAACAGAGAGGAATTGACAGGTCTGCTCCAACCACGAAGACAAGAGGAAAAACAGTCCAGAGATGGAAGATGCTGACGACGCCTTGCCACACTAGCAGTCAGCAGCTGTGCGTCGCAGAAGGTTGCCTAGGACCAAACCAGAGAGGGTCGGACCTGCATTGCCACCATGTGTCCACCATCCAGATATCATTGCTGACATGTACACATAAGGAACTGTTTGACATTGAAACGGGGACTCAGAACTGTTGGACATTGAAATTGGGACTCGAACATTTTTTGTTATTATATGTTTATTTCTAGTCTGCAGAGGCAAGATTTTTTAAAGGAAAGAAATGGGGGAAAAATAGATACAGAGGCAAAGAAGCATTGAACAGACTGTCAAACTACAGCGGGAAGGCAGGGGAGGTTGGCGGGGGTGCTGTAAGAGATCAACTGAAGGACTTGTACACATGCATATAAGCATAACCAATGGATACAAGACACTGGGGGGGGGGGGCAGGTAAAGGCATGTACTGGGGGGAAGGGGAGGCTGGGGGGAGGTCAATGGGGAAAAAAAAAGGAGACATATGTACTACTATTTGTAATACTTCAAACAATTAAAAAATAAAATAAAATAAAATAAATGTAAAAAATACAGCTTTAAAACAAAAACATTTTAAATATGGGTAAAAAAAAACCCCAGTAAGATAACACAATTTCAAAATTAATTTAGTTATTTGCCAAAAACACTGAGGCAAGGCAGCCTACGCAGGAAAAGGGAATCTGTCTTGAAGGCTTTAATGTTTCTCTTTATCCAACCTGGTCTGTACCTGGAATTCCAGACTCCTCCTCCTGGGTTCGTCTTTAAAAAGTCTTGAAAGAAATTTGAGGCTGGAAGGCCAGGTTCTAACTGAACTTCTCAGAATTTTCTTTGTTCTGCAACTGAATGTGGGGGTGGTAGGATTTGGTCCCCTGCCTCTAGATTTTTTAATTCCAATTCCCACTCCTCTTCCCTGTCCCTCCTTACCCCAACACCACTCTGCCCTTGACGGATCTTCAAGGCCCATAGGACATCTTCAAAGCCAAGATCCACAAGACATGCATGGTCTAAAACTGTTGACCCCACTGCAAGCAGGCCTGTGTGAAGAAAGGCTCTAGGGAAGAACCCCAGAGGGCTGAAAAGTGGGCGTGGAACTTGTGGAACAGACAGTGCTGAGTCCCAGGTACCCATGGCATGGTCTAGGTGGAACACAGTCTTTGGATGGCCACATGCCCTTGGCCCTGTGGGAAGTGACATGGTGGAGGACAACTCCAGCATCTGCTGGGGTAGTGGCCCCTGTGGTCCAAGTCCAAGAATTATAAAGATCATAATGCTACTGGAGTGACAAAATTCAGGATGTTCAACACATAAAATATGGTTAACTGTATTCAAACAATGCTGTAAATAAAATGTTGGGCAAGAATATTCCATGGATGGAAAATATGATCAGAAGCATAGGACTCTGATGTTTATTGGCAATCACATCTAGTCCTAGGTAGAACATAAAAGTGTGTGGATGTCCCCTCTGCCTTCTCTCAGGATGAGGAACCTGCTCTAAGTTTGGTATGGAGTTGTCCCACTCGGAATTACTCTCCTCATAAAAAGGTGACATTATTTTTCTTTTCCTTCTCACCCTGACAAAATTCCTTTGTCTTGAGGAAAATGATGTCAGGTAGGCGAAAAGGAAAAAACAAAGGATGAGAAGAGCAGTTTCCTCAACATAATCCTCTGAGGAGATTTTTCATTTTATTAATATTATTAAATATAAATTTTATTGATTTCAGAGAGGGAAACATCAATGAAGAGAATCATGAGAAATCACTACTACATATTATTTTATATTTTATTTCTTCTATAACTTTAGTCTCACACAGTGCCTACCTCAGAAGAGACAATAAGAAGAAATTATCAGGAGAAATTCAATACAGAAATAACAATGGTATACTTGTTATCATTTATGCTTACAGAACTTCAGAGGTTCCACAACCATTGAGTCATCAAATCTTAGTAACGCTGTGAGTGCATTTGGCTGTTATCATAACTTACTGTAATTCAGACAGATCGAATTTCCCCTGGAGTGCTGAGTGGCTCTTGCAGAAAGTGTTGGCTTTTCAATATTCTGCATCTGAGAATCACATTTCATGTTTATAAAATTAGCTCATTTTCCCTAGGATTGTCTCTTGTGAGTTTACCAGCCATCATCCACTTCAGGTAGCATAGCAAAAATAGTGCTCACCCAGCTTTTAGAAATCCCTCAAGTTCAAATGCCATTTTGTTTCCTTCAAGAGATATGGAGAAGACGCAAAATACTTGAGGGAATGTGGTCAGTGGATGGTTTGCTTTCCAACACTATCGAACAATGCTACAATTCTCAAAGGACACTGCCTTGGTATGCTACAGATTTAACTCACTTCTGACATTATCTACAGGTTAATGGAGGGCTCAGTCCCATGAGGCTGCCCCTGCTTCACACAGCAATTGCAAGTCCAGGTTGTCACCTGAATTTCTGACCCACTGGCCAAATCTGCGGTTTCCATGACCTCTTCCTTGGATTCAATAATGGCTCACATAGCTCTTTTACTTAAGAGTTACCAGGGTATTACAAAGGATATCATAAAGGACACAGATGAATGTAGGGCCACAGGGTCCTGAGCATCTGTGCTCATGGAACTGAGTTTTACTACCTCCCAGCATCTGGATATATTCATCCACCTGGAAGCTCTCCAAGCCCTGTCTTTCTTGTGTTTACTTATTTACTTACTAGAGTCCCTGTGCACGAATTTGTGCACAGGTGTGATCCCTTGGCCTTGCTGGTGACCAGGCTGATGGGGGCCAGACCCAATCCGGGCCCATCAGGCCAGCAGGGGAGGGCTCCAGGGTGTGTCTGGCCCTCTCACCCAGTCCTGATAGGCTGGACCCCAGCAGCAAGCTAACCTACCAGTTGGAGAGTCTGCCCCCTGGTGGTCAGTGCACATCATAGCAACCGATTGATCAGACACTTAGCATATTATGCTTTTATTATATAGGATTTTTATGGAGGCTTCATTACTTAGGCATGATTGATCAAATCATCAACCACTGGTGATTAAACTAATTGTGAGTTGGAAATAGATTATTTATTTTCAGTCTTTTTTATTTTCTAATATATGCATTTTAAGATATAATTTTTCCTGTCACTTTGGATATATTGGACACATTTAAAAATGTAATGCTCTCAGTTCAGTTTTAAGTACTTTCAACATTATTTTCTATTTGCCTTGTGTTTTACACCTTTTAATTTTCTATTTTATTTTTTTTAATCCTCACCCTGGGATATTTTTCCATTGATTTTCAGAGAGTGGAAGAGGGAAGGAAAGATAGGGAGAAATATCCATGTGAGAGAAACACATTGATTGGTTGCCTCCTACACAGGCTCCGACCAAAGCCCGGGCCAGGGAGGAGCCTGCAACCATGGTACAGGCTCTTGTCCAGAATCAAACCTGAGACCCTTAGGTCTGCAGGCCGATGCTCTATTCACTGAGCAAACCGGCTAGGGCTACACCTTTTAATTTTCCAAACACACACACACACACACACACACACACACACACACACACATACACACACACGCAAAAACCACCACAACCCTCATGAACTTGTTAATGATTCTTCTTTCTCCCTTGATTAATTGGCTAGGTAGAGCACACCCAGGTAATCTCATTTTCCCCATTATTCTACCAGGATGTATGTATGTATGTATGTATGTATGTATGTTATGTATGTGTGTATATATGTATATATATATTTTTTTGGTCACAACTTCAAAACATACAATTTTTTAAACCATAATTAAAACACTAACTCCAAGTTGGTACTATGTTTTTCAGTTTAAAACAGAAAGTTTTGAGTTAAAAAAAAAGAAAATTTTTGTGATTGGACAATTCTTTTAAAAGTACTTTGGGGGTGGGAAGAAATGTCACCAAATGTTTTAGTATGTTTGGAGGGAGAGAGGGGTGGAACACTGCAGCTGGGCATTGAAAGAAATAAAATTAGGGGATTAAAAATATGGCCAAATAATTTTATAGGAAAAAAGATTTCAAGTATGGGACAGACTCCAGAGATATTGGAGATTGAACAGATAGAATTCAGCAATGAATCAGAATCTAAGGGGATGAAGGAAAAAGAAATCAAAGATGATATTAACGTGGAATTTGAGTAAAGGTTGTAAGGACTTAAGAGCTTTAAGCTGAAGCGCTTTCAGTATCTAAACTGATTTATTTATGTAAAGATAATTTCAAAAGCATAACCAACATACTTGACTAATACAACTTTTATTTCTCATGCTAAAATTGTTACCAATTTTATTGTGTTATACACAATTACAAGAGTCAACAGTTACAAGTGAATTAAAAATAATAGCATTTGGGGGCACTTCTCATTTTACTATCATAAACATGTTTTGTTACATGAACAGCAACAATAGTTAACTGCTTGACTTGGAAATTTAATAAGTGTTATGATGGAGGCTAATGTATAATACAAAGAGTAAGTACCCTATACACAGTCTCATATTTATATTACTCTTTATTCCATAATTAGAATCATGGGTTAGAATCTACCCAGTAATGACATCATTCAAATATTTGACCAAGGAGGTCAAGTCAGCAAGCATTTCAAACTATTTTCCAAAATCTCATGTAATTTAGTTCTACAAAGAAATGTAAGACAAAACACATAAGATGTGGCTTGCTGATATCTCATGCCTAAAACAAACCATTACATAATGAACTTATGCATGTTTTGCAAGTTGGCATATGCTCCATGTCACGCAGTAATTTTAAGATGAATCACCCAACTACAGCTGATGCTGCATCTCCCAGACTTCTAGTTTCTAAAATTCTGGGGGAAGTGAAACAATTTACACTGTAACAGTCTACATGGTAGTAATATTACCTCTTGGCCATTGGCTCAATACTAATCCCTTTTGGTTTTTTTAGTATACAAAATATGCTGAAAGCATTTAAACACATTTCATTTAATGTAATTAAACAGAAGGCAACAATTTCCTTCTAGAAGAATTAGATTTAGCTATGAAAAACTTGACGTTTGTTATATTAATTTATGAAATATTTTTTGGATCAATACAGACCATAGTATATTTTTAAACTTACAGCCTGTGCTAAACACATGTAAAATGAACTACAAACATAACCAATCATATTATTAGTTTTAAAAAAATTAAAATTACCATTTTCCCGCAGTAGTAACTTTATAAACATATTATTTGCTTTCTTCCAAATTAAGTATAATTTAAAAAAATCCACTGTGAAATTTACATTCTGACTAAACACAAAAATACACAAATATTAGTTCTAATCAGAAATTTCAGCTGACAAATGAAAGTGTTTATTTTGAAAATAAGACGATCTGGGATATAGAGTGAAATTTTTGTTTCAAGAACATTGTAAATATATTGTTTTCATGTAAAAATACATTTTTTAAAGAAATAATGTTTAATAGTCTTTTAACCCTACCTTCTCAAACACATTTTTCCCTTAAAATAAAAGTTTAAGATAAACATCTCATTTCAAATATTTTACAAGATAAATCAAATTAATTATTCCTATATGAATGTGAGCCAAGTATTTGCTGCTTTCAAGATGTTATGACTGAATGTAACAACCTTTGGCTTGTAAATTAATAGCTTGAAAGTCAATTTATACTGCTAATCAAAGAAGGTTGATACATATTTGTAAATTTAAAATTTTTCATCTTTTAAAAGAAATAAATCCTAACAAAAATGTATTTTAAAAATAATAAACATTTTTATTATACCAAAGATCTATAAAATAATAAAGTCTCCTAATATTATTTTTTAAAACAGTTGATCCTTGAACAACACAGGTTTGGACTGCAGAGGCCAATTTATATCCAAACTGGAGGCCCGGTGCACGAAATTTGTGCACTTGGGGTGGGGTGGTCCCTCAGCCTGCGCCCTCTCACAGTCTGGGAGCGCTTGGGGAATGTCCGACTAATGGTTTAGGCCTGGAGGGAGTGGGCCTAAACCGTCAGTTGGACATCCCTAGTGCTGGCTTCTGGCTGAGCAGTGCTGCTCCTGTGGGAGCACACTGACCACCAGGAGGCAGCTCCTGCATTGAGCGTCTGCCCCCTGGTGGTCAGTGCGCATCACAGCGACCGGTCATTCTGCCATTCGGTTGATTTGCATATTAGCCTTTTATTATATAGGATTGAACAATGTAATTTAAACCCATATTATTCAAGGGTCAACTCTGTGGTTGAAAATCCGTATATGGCCCTAGCTAGTTTGGCTTAGTGGATAGAGCATCAGCCTGCGGACTGAAGGGCCCTGGGCTCAATTCCGGTCAAGGGAACATGCCTGTGTTGAGAGCTTGATCCCCAGTTGGGGGCTTGCAGGAGGCAGCTGATCAATGATTACCTCATCATTGATGTTTCTATCTCTCTCTCCCTCTCCCTGCTTCACTAAAATCAATAAAAAAATATTTTTAAAAAAAGAAAATCAGTATATGCAGATGACTATATTTACTAGCATATGCCGATTATCAACTGTGGGTAGGTCTCCATCCCTAACTTCCCCTTCATTGTTCAAGGATCAACTGTACTATCAAACACCTCAAAGTTTTATATGTTAAGTGCAACAACCAATATATTTTTGCAATCACTTTCAAAGACTGGAAAGAAAATATGCTAACTGTAAGAGCAATAATGCTTGAGTTATAGACTTGTAAATCTTGAATCTGCCACTTAAAATCTTAACTATATTTCTTAACTTCCTTAAAACTCAATTTTCTCAGATATAAAATGGGAGGTTACAACAGTATCCACCTTAGAGGGCTCTTCTGAGGAGTAACATAATGCACACAAAGTAAGTAACAATAAATATTAGCTATACCTAGCAGTGACTTAAGGGTCAAGTACCTAACAAACCATATTCTTAAATAAGATATAATCATTATATAAAGCATTAAGAACTCTAAAAATAACAAAAACAAAAAATAGCGTGGGAGACAGCTGGGGACATGCCCTCCAATGAAATATCCAGAATTATATTGCAATAATAAGGCTAAGAACCACAAAGGACTCATTAGACTAACATTTGAAGTCTCCTAGGTTACTTTTATTGTGTTTTGGCAGTCATTTCCTATACATTTTAACACTGCACTGTGTCATTTCCAAACTACAGTTCAGAAGATCTGAAGTGAATTTTGTTTTCTTTTTTGAATTTTATTTTGTCATGAATCTTTAGAAAAAATAATTAACTCATTGTCCTAAACAAAGAAGGCATAGAAAAACTGTACACAAATAAAAAGTCATTTACATGTTATGTATTATATAGTAACCATTTTAGCAATTTCAAGTAATTTGTCTGGTATCTAATGTTTTCATACTGTTCATATTTCAAATCTCAAAAAATCTCTATTATTTATAAATAGTCTACTCTGATGACATGTCATATCTTTATTGGAATGATCAAGTACTAAATTTTACAAAAACATTAAGCTATAGATTATGGTCCAAAATATTTTATTGGTGTTAATTTCCCATTTAAAATATTCCAGGTACTAACTTAGTTACCCAAACCATAGTACATCAATATTATTTTGAGTGTGACTATTAAGCATGTGAACAGTTCCTCTAATTTTTGATCATACTAACCTGAGTCAATGACATTTCCAATAGATATTTTAAATTACAGAGCACAGATATAGGAGACAGAAAAACTAGGTCTGGCCCAGTCAAAGTATTTACTAAATATGTGAAGTTTAGCATGTCCCTCAACTTCTCCATGCCTCTCCTTCCTGTTCCAAAAGAGGAGGATTCTGCCCTCTTCTGTCTAACTCACAGGGCTATGATAAATCACATAAGAAAAACATATGAAAGTGCTCTGAAAAGGACACAGTGCTATATACATGTGATATCAACACACACGGGCTTGTTATAGTATTATACCTTGTTAGAATGGCCAGGCTATTAAAGGTGTAATTTAAGAGAAAGTTACCCTTGGAATTATCAGAAAAAAATATGTAATATCTTTACCATGTCCTTTGGATAAGGTTTGAGAGCAGTTTTAAAAAAATGCACTGATACCTATCCTATTACCATGTAAGAAACTACATCAGACAATGACCTAAGAAAAGATAAGCCTCATTTATTCTTCCCAGATTTTTTAAAAATGGCTATAATTCGGCCTTACCAGAATGTGTTTCTGTAGTGTTATTAATTTATAGCCTGCTGTTTTAGGCTTATTCTGGTAGTTACTTAACCCACTCTGAAAGTAGTCATAGGTGATCTTTATTTCTCTATCACCTTTTTTTAAATACTTATTTTAAATTCTAGTGGTTTTTTTTTTTTCTGACTTAAACTCACAGAAAGTAGGTATAGTAAGTTTTTGACTAAAAAGCATATGTTCCTTCACTTTCCCACCTCTTCATTAGATACTATGAATACAAAAGAATTTTAGAACCACAAATCAACAAAAAAAATCCATTTAATTTACACTATATAATTTTCCAAGGTTAAAAGATACGAAGCAAGAAAATAAATTAGGATTGATTTTTGTAGAAGACATATCTGAAGGATGATTCTGAAGAAATGAATGTGATTTTGAAGGAAACAGGACATGAGGACAAAATGAGAACAAAACAAAAAATAAGATTTTGTAAAACGCTGTTTGGTTTTACACATAGTCACTGAAATATTAGTATCTCTAGGTCACTAGCTACATGGGAAACTAGATGGGTAATCGGTCAGGCATGTGGAAACAGATCTGGAAGATCTGATATAGATGATTATATTGTTGGAGTCACAGGAGTAGAAATTATGAGGTGAAAGAGGGTCTAGATAATACTCATTAAAAGATGTCAGAAGAGAATGAGGGAAAATGAAATGACAATGATTTGAAAAATACAAATAGAATCAGTACACTAGAGAAGTGTGGGATTTCAAGAATGGGAGTAGTCAAAAACTAAGGAAAAAATTAAAGATTGGGTTTGACCAGAAGTCCATAATAAATATGAAGAGCTGATTTTAGTTTAGCAGTAACACTGGATTAAGTTAGCAATAAATTAAGGAAAGACAAATAGTTAGAAAGGAGGGCTTCATAATTATTAAGTAAATAATAATTCAATAATTAGTTATTAATATAAATAATTTAATACAACATGTTTCAGAATTGAGCCAGACTGATTAATAATAATGTTTCAGACTTCAGTTAGACACTTCGGGGGAGGTGGCCAGGGGAGCCTTATTCTTGTTACGAGGCAACAGAAAGATATTAATCAAGTCGCCCCCTCCCTCTTTTTTTGAATAGCATAGTCAGCCCTACACTCAGTGGTATGTATTTAAAAGGTACTTAGACCTTAGTAAGTAAAAAGGCAAAAAGCCCAGTTGGTAAGTGGTATTGGAAGTATAAAACAACAAAGTGAATAAGTCAATAATTTACACTTGAAAACAATTTTAAAGAAAATTCAAACCAAAAGTAGAAAACGTTAAAAATGTAACTGCTAGAGGCATGATATCCACGTGATGTGCAAAGTGATTAAATATTTAAAAGCATAATATAGATTTTATTTTGATATAGCCACTTTCATTCATTGACAGGATTTCTTGGATAATTTCAACCACAGGAATTTCTACCTCAAAGCATTCATAAAATTGATAATTTGGGTACCTAGTAGTTATGAAAAGTGTCTTCACAATTTTTAGTATGAAAAGCAATATTAAAAAAGAAATGGAGCATCAAAATATTTTATTTAAAATTTACTTTATGCCTGATCTAATATGTAAATGGAAATATATTAACATTCTATAGGTTTCTGAATTTCATTTCCTATTTTATTTTTATGGATATCTTACTTTCTTTTGAATCTGTATCACTTGACATTAAAGCTGTATAAAAGCCATGCAGTTTATTTACAATATTATACATTAATTATGTTTAAAGATTATACCAAAATTTCACAAAACTGTAACTAAAATGAAAAGTGAAACATTTAGAGACTTTAAAAATTTTAGGTATAGAATTTTGCAAAAATTATTTTGGTTTATTTATAAGTATTATTCAAGCACTGGCTTGAAATAAGATGGACAAAAAATGCAAATGAGTAGAATTTCAACAAATGAAAAACTAAAAATGTTTAGTGAAAAGATAAAAGACTATACCATATAGATGAAATACTTCCTTGTAGCAATGGGAATTATAAAATAGGAAAAAAGATTAGTCCTTAAAAGTCTTTCATAATGAATAAGCTATCAGTAATAAGTCTACAAAAACTTTCCGAAATAAATTTTTTTGAATTATATTCATTACCAAACTTATGTTTTCAGTAGTGATTGGAGCTGTGAACCTTAAATATTTATTTTCCTATAGGGAAAGTCTCAGTTTCCACCTTTGGGAAGTGGGGGTTAAGGGGTGGGGGGAGAAGGAAACCAATCAGTAACCTTAGATTTAAGTAAAGATCCTGGTACCAGTATCATGTACTTGGGAGTAGAGAGCTGCAGAGACTTGCAAGTTCACATACTTTTAGCTATATAGAGTACTGTAAATATAGAGTAGTATAAAATTTAGGTTGTTCAATGTAAGATCCCCTATCAGAAAGTAAGTCCCTCATCCTTCAGAGTTTAAAAAACATCAATAGGGCCCTAGCCAGTTTGGCTCAGTAGACGGAGTGTCAGTCAAGGGCACATACCTCAGTTGCAGGCTCAATCCCCGACCCCATGTCTCTCTAAACATCAATGTTTCTCTGTGTCTCTCCCTCTCAGAATCTCTCTAAAAATCAATAGAAAAATATCCTCAGGTAAGGATTAAAAAAAAAAATCAATACTGTTTCTTCTTCTCTAGCTGCATCTTGTCCAGCTTTCACTGTTGTGGCTGAAGGACATTCAGGTACTCAGACTGCCCCAGCTGATAAGTCGTGTTCCTTCCACAGTCGACGTACTGGTACCTCTCCTGGGATATCTGTTCAGAGTGTCCAAAGTATGTTGTTGTCACAGTGACTCTAAAAATAAAATAAATGTGGAGAAACATTGAATAGTTATATATATAAAAGTTTTCTCAATTGAGAATACTTTTATACATTAAAATTCTCTTCAGAGAGAGATTATTTGATTGATGATGATAGCTTCATATTCTGGACATGGGTCTCTTAGGAAATATTTTCCCAACAGACAACAGGAATGCTGGCTGAGCAAGCCCTATCCAAATAATTATATACAAATGTAATTTTTTTCAAAACACCCATCTTTAGTTAAAAATATAACATAAGTTCATCATACTATTAAAAATCATACAGTTATAGAAAAAGGGTTCATCAAATGTTAGGCTCATGGCCCAAATTCCAAACTTATAATCTACAATGTTTTAAAAGCTTAGGGTAACACCCAATATACAAACCAGTAACGTTATTTCTCCTCACTAATGCTAATGATCATTTACCAAAGGGAGCAAGGAATTGGATGCTAAGTTCAGTCCTCCCCTCTGTCCCAACCCCTGACATTTTCCTGAGGACTTGCAAGGTCTCGGTTCACTATTCAGCAGCATGTGATCCTGTACTAATACTTCTTGAGCTCCCATCTCCTCATTTGTAACATGGGATAATAGTTATTTGACATCAGAGCACTCTTGTAAGACATAAAACCCAATTGAGATGGCATTGTAAAAATGCTGTGTATGCTCCAAGTCAGTGATTTTCAACCTTTTCAGCTCATGGTACACATAATCTAATTACTAAAATTCTGCAGCACACAAAAAACTTATTTGCTGATCAAAAAAAGGGTATAATTTTGATTTACAAAAAATAAAATAATAGTGATTACCTACCCTTTTTGCTTCAAAGTATGTCAGATGCAAACTTATTATGCAACATGACCAATAAGATGCAACTCTATTATGTGACCTATATACTTATGGTTTGTGACAGGGCATTCACACTAGAAGGCTATATTGTGTTGGTTGTTGTCATTTTTTTTTGTATTTGACAAGATAAGGGAAAAGAGGTCAGTGTCCCTGACTAGTCAGGTATTACATGCTTTAAAAATTCTCAGAGCACATCAGTTGAAAATTGCTGCTCAAAGCCAATGTTATGAATCTGAAATTTAAAAAAAGAAATGTCTTTTTCAAAAAATTCATACTCACTGCATCATGAGAACTATGTTATGCACTTTGATGGATGGCAGCGTACAGAAGTCACTGTTAAAGAGAAAACAATGTGAACACATGATACCTATGACATAAAATGTAAAAGTTTAATTACAATTCTTCCTATGCTAAAGCTAAGTGATACTATTAAGATATAAGTAAGCAGTATTGGTTGATCATTTCCTCTATCTCACATAATGATTAATATTTTCATTAACAGGTGACCTTTCAGTGCATGGACAACGCTCAACCAACTGAACCACATGGGCCAGGGCAATTTACTTTTACTTTTTAAAAAATTAATTTATTTTTTTATTGATTAAGGCAGTGGTTCTCATTGCTACTTCAAAACTGTAATTTTGCTACTGTTATGAATCGTAATGTAAATATCTGTGTTTTCCGATATTTACATTCTGAGAACCGCTAGCAGGGTCGCCTAATACCATCAGAAAACACAGATATTTACATTACAATTCATAACAGTTATGAAGTAGCAATGAAAATAATTTTATGGTTGGGGGTCACCACAACATGAGGAACTGTATTAAAGGGTCACGGCATTAGAAAGGTTGATAACTACTGGATTAAGGTATTACATATGTGTCCTTATCCCCCCATTGCACCCCCACCCCCCTGCTCATGCCCTTACCCCCTTGGTGTCTGTGTCCATTGGTTATGCTTATAGGCATGCATACAAGTCCTTGGGTTGATCTCTCTCCCTTACCCCTACCCTCCCATACCTTCCCTCTGAGGTTTGACAGTCTGATTGATTCTTCTCTGTCTCTGAATCTGTTTCTGTTCATCAGTTTATGTTGTTCATTATATTCCACAAATGAGTGAGATCATGTGATATCTATCTTTCTCCAACTGACTTACTTTGCTTAGTGTAATGCTCTCCAGGTCTATCCATGCTGTTGCAAATGGTAGGAGTTCCTTCCTTTTTACAGCAGTGCAGTATTCCATTGTGTAGATGTACCATAGTTTTCTAATCCACTCATCTGCTGATGGGCACTTAGGCTGTTTCCAAATCTTAGCTATTGTAAATTGTGCTGCTATGAACATAGGGTGCATATATCCTTTCTGATTGGTGTTTCTGGTTTCTTGGGATATATTCCTAGAAGTGGGATCACTGGGTCAAATGGGAGTTCCATTTTTAGTTTTTTGAGGAAACTCCATACTGTTCTCCAGTGGCTGCACCAGTCTGCATTCCCACCATAGGGTTCCTTTTTCTCCGCATCCTCGCCAGCACTTGTCATTTGTTGATGATACGGTAGTCATTCTAACAGGTGTGAGATGGCACCTCATTGTCGTTTTGATTTGCATCTCTTGGATGATTAGTGAATTTGAGCATGTTTTCAAATGTCTCTTGGCCTTCTGTATGTCCTCTTTAGATAAGTATCTATTTAGGTCCGTTGCCATTTTTTGATTGGGTTGTTTATCTTCCTTTTGTTAAGTTGTATGAGTTCCCTGTAAATGTTGGAGATTAAACCTTTATTGGAGATAACATTGGCAAATATGTTCTCCCATGCAGTGGGCTTTCTTGTTGTTTATTTTCTCTTTAGTTTCCATTGCCATGGCGCTATATTGGTGAAGATGTTACTTCGGCATATGTCAGAGATTTTGCTGCCTATAGATTCCTCTAATATTTTTATGTTTTCCCGTCTTTAAGTCCTTTATCTATTTTGAGTTTATTTTTGTGTATGGTGTAAGTTGGTGGTCTAGTTTCATTTTTTTTTGCATGTATCTGTCCAACTTTCTGAGCACTATTTATTGAAGAGACTGGTCTTGACTCCATTGTGTGGTCTTGCCTCCTTTGTCAAATATTAATTGAGCATAGTGGTTTGGGTCGATTTCTGGGTTCTCTATTCTATTCTATTCTATTCTATTCTATTCTATTCTATTCTATTCTATTCTATTGGTCTATATGTCTGTTCTTGTGCCAGTACCAAGCAGTTTTGAGAATAGTGACTTTGTAATACAGCTTAATATCTGGTATTGATATCCCTCCTATTTTGTTCTTCTTTCTCAGGATTGCTGTGGCTATTTGGGGTCATTTTTTATTCCAGATGAATTTTTGGGGAGTTCATTCTAGGTCTGTGAAATATGCCATTGGTATTTTAATGGGGATTGCATTGAATCTATAGACTGCTTTGGGTAGTATGGACATTTTGATGATGTTGATTCTACCAATCCATGAACACGGTCTGTTCATCCGTTTATGTTTTCCTCTATGTCTTTTTTCAGTGTCCTGTAGTTTTCCGAGTACAGGTCTTTTACCTCCTTAGTTAAGTTTATCCCTAGGTATCTTAATTTTTTTGGTACAATGGAAAAATGGGATTTTTTAAAATCTCTCTTTCTCTAAGTTCACTATTGGTGTATAAAAATGCTATAGATTTCTGGGCATTAATTTTTTATCCTGCTACATTGCCAAATTGATTTATTAAATCTAATAATTTTTGATGGCATCTTTAGGATTTTCTATGTACAGTATCATGTCATCTGCAAATAACGACAGTTTTACTTCTTCTTTTTCAAGTGAGATACTCTTTATTTCTTCTTCTTGTCTAATTGCTGTGGCTAGCACTTACAGTACTATGTGGAAAAGGAGTGGTGAAAGTGGGCATCCCTGTCTTGTTCCTGTTCTTAGATGAAATGGTTTTAGTTTTTGCCCATTGAGTATGATGTTGGCTGTAGGTTTGTCATATAAGGCTTTTATTATGTTGAGGTATGATCCCTCTATTCCCACTTCGCTGAGGATTTTTATCAAGAAAGGGTGTTGGATTTTGTCAAATGATTTTTCTGCGTCAACTGATATGACTATATGATTTTTATCTTTTAATTTGTTTATGTGATGTATCATGTTTATTGATTTGCAGATATTGTACTATCCTTGCATCCCCGGGACAATTCTTACTTGGTCATGGTGTATGATCTTTCTGATGTAAGGCTTGATCCGATTTGCTAGAATTTTATTGAGGATTTTGGCATCTATGTTCATGAGGGATATTGGCCTGTAATTCTCTCTCTTTGTGTTGTCTTTATCTGGTTTTGGTATTAGGGTAATGCTGGCTTCATAGAATGAGCTTGCAAGTGTTCCTTCCTCTTGAATTTTTTGAAAGTCTGAGGAGGATAGGTTTTAGTTCTTCTTTGAATGTTTGGTAAAACTCCCCTGTGAAGCCGTCTGGCCCTGAGCTTTTGTTTGCTGGAAGCTTTTTGATGACTGCCTCAATTTCTTCCACAGTTATTAGCCTATTGAGATTTTTAGATTCTTCTTGATCGAGTTTTGGAAGGTTGTATTTTTCTAAGAATATGTCCATTTCCTCCAGGTTGTCTAGTTTGTTGGAATAGAGTTGTTCACAGTATTTTTTTTTAACAATCCTTTGTATTTCGGTGGGGTCTGTTATTTCACCTCTTTCATTTCAGACTTTGTTTATTTGGGTCCTCTTTCTTTGCTTCTTGGTGAGCCTGGCTAGAGGTTCATCAATCCTGTTTATCCTTTCAAAGAACCAGCTCTTGGTTTTCTTGATCTTTTGTATTGTTGTGTTTTATTTTATTTTATTTTTTTTGGTCTCTACGTCACTTATTTCTGCTCTGATCTTTATTATCTCCTTCCTTCTGCTCACTCTGGGCTTTTCTTGTTGCTCTCTTTCTAATTCTTTAAGTTGTAGAGTTAGAGTTAGGTAATTTATTACCATTTTTTTTCTTGCTTTTTGAGGTAGGCCCGTAGAGCTATAAACTTCCCTCTCAGGACTGTTTTCACTGTGTCCCATAGATTTTGGATTGTTGTATTTTCATTGTCATTCATTTCCAGCATGTTTTTAATTTCTTCTTTGATCTCTTTGGTAACCCAATCATTGCTTAATAGCATGCTATTCAGCTTCCAAGTGTTTGAATTTTTTTGATTGTCTTTATTGTAGTTTATTTCTAATATTATGCCATAGCAGTCTGAGAAGATGCTTGATATGATTTCTATCTTCTTGAATTTGGAGAGACTTTGCCTGTGCCCCAATATGTGGTCTATCTTTAAAAATGTCCCATGTGCACTTGAGAATGTATATTCTGTGGCTTTGGGGTGAAATGTTCTGAAGATGTCAATTAAGTCCATGTGATCTAGTGAATCATTTAGGATTGCTGTTTCTTTGCTGATTTTTTGTCTAGAGCAGTGGTGTTCAACCTTTCTAATGCCGTGATCCTTTAATACAGTTCCTCATGTCACAATTATTTTCGTTGCTATTTCATAACTGTAATTTTGCTACTGTTATGAATCATAATGTAAATATCTGTGTTTTCCGATGGTCTTAGGTGACCCTGCTAGTGGTTCTCAACCTGTGGGTTGCAGTTGAGAACCACTGCTGTAGAGCCTAAGACCATTGGAAAACACAGATATTTACATTACGATTCATTAACAGTAGCAAAATTACAGTTATGAAGTAGCAACGAAAATAATTTTATGGTCGGGGGTCACCACAACATGAGGAACTGTATTAAAGGGTCACAGCATTAGAAAGGTTGGGAACCACTGGTCTAGAGGATTTATCCAGTGATGTCAGTGGGGTATTCAAGTCCCCTACTATGATTGTCTTGTTGTTGATTTCTCCCTTGACATCTTCCAAGAGTTTATGTATTTGGTGTTCCTGCAATGAGTGCATATATGTTTATCAGAGTTATAGCTTCTTGTTGAATTGCTCCCTTTAGTATTATGTAGTGGCCTTCTTTATCTCTTGCTATGGTCTTCACTTTGAGGTCTATTTTGTCAGATGTAAGTATTGCTACTCCAGCTTTTTTTTTTTTTTTTTCATTTCCATTTACCTGGAAGGTATTTTTCCATCTCTTCACTTTCAATCTGTGTGAGTCCCTTGTTTTGAGGTTGGTCTCTTATGGACATTATATATATGGGTCATGTTTTCTGATCCATTCAGCCACTCAGTGTCTTTTGATTGGAGCATTTAGTCTGTTAAGTTTAAAGTTATTATTGATAGGTACTTGTTTGTAGACGTTTTTATTTTTTGTGCCTATGTTCCTTCTTCCTTTTTTATTTCTTCTTTTTACACCAATCCCTTTAGCATTTCTTGCATTGCTGGCTTGGTGGTGATAAACTCCCTTAGCCTTTTTTTGTCTGTGAAGCTCCTGATTTCCCCTTCAATTTTGAATGATAGCCTTGCTGGATAGAGTATTCTTGGGTTCAGTCTCTTGCTCTGCATCACTTTGTAAACTTCCTTCCATTCCTTTCTGACCTGATGTGTTTCTGTTGAGAAATCATTTGATAATCTAATGGGAGATCCCTTGTACATTAACTTTCTGTTTCTCTCTTGCAGCCTTTTAAGATTCTTTGTCCTGAACATTTGCCATTGTAATTATGATGTGTCTTGGTGTCGGTCTTTTTAGGTTCATCTTGCTTGGGACTCTGTGCTTCTGTGACTTTTTTCTTCCCCAAATCAGGGAAGTTTTCTGGCATTATTTCTTCAAATAGGTTTTCTAATCCTTATTCCTCTTCCTGTCATTTGGCACTCCTATTATTCGTATGTTGCTTCATTTCATTTTATCACAAAGTTTTCCTTAGGCTCTCCTCCTGTCTTTTAATTTTTTTCTCCAATTGCAGTTCAGTTTGGGTGTGTTTTGCTTCCCTGTCTTCTAATTCGCTAATTTGGTCCTCCGCTTCTCCTAGTCTACTGTTCAAACTTTCCATAGAGTTTTTTTTATTGCAGCTATATTACTCTTTATTGCCTCTTGATTCTTACATAAGTTGTTGACTTTTTTCATCCATCTGGTTTATGAACTGTATGACCCTTATTCTGAATTCTTTTTCTGACATATTTCATGCCTCGATTTCACTTAGCTCCTTTTCTGGCAACTCCTCCTTTTCTTTCCTTTGGGGGTTTCTTTGTTTCCCCATTTTTTCTCTCACCGAAGGATCTAGGTGTCGAGTCATGCGGGGGCTGCTCCTTGGGTGGCAGCAGCTCTTTGGGCGGCGCCTTCTCCTCGGGCAGTCATGGCAGCAGCTACTCCTCAGTTAGCGATGGCTCCTCTGGTGGGCGCTGCTTGCATGGCTGCTCACAGCAGAGGCGGCTCCTCTGGCTGGCGGGGTCGGGCTGCTCACATAGCTGCTGCTCCTTGTATGGGAGTGGGAAGCTCACAAGGCTGCTGCTCCTCGGACGGGGACAGGCTGCTCGCGAGGCTGCTGCTCTTTGGACAGGGGCGGACTGCTGCTCCTTGGACGGGGGAGGGCTGCTCATGAGGCTGCTGCTCTTCGGACAAAGGCAGGCTGCTTGCGCAGCTGCTGCTCGCGCAGCTGCTGCTCCTGCTTGCATGGCTGCTACTCGTGTAGTCGTGGTGCCCTAGGCCAAAGTGTTGGGCTGGCCAGAGGGGAGCGCAACTTGGAACTCACAGGAGCCCGTGGCCAGAGTGACTGGAGTCTTGGTGACCGTGGGACTGCAGCTGACGCAGCAGGTCCCTGGCCAGGGGTGGCTGTAGAGTCCTAGGTGGTGTCTGAGGGCACCCTGGGTGGAGGTGAAGCTGGGCTTCCAGTCACAGCAGCTCTCCCCTTCAAGCAGGTATGGCCTCTGCAGGAGAGCCAGCTGCCCCAGGACTGTTTGCAACGGCAGCAGAGGCTGCCCAGCTAGGTGAGCCCCGTCTACCTGCCCCCGAAGGTCCTGTGGGATCCAACTGTCCCTCACTCACGTACACATTCATAAACACACATACCACACATCCACACACTCCCCTTTCGTTCTCTCACTCACTCACACGCTTTCCCTCACTGCCACCATCTTCCTGCCTCTGTAATTGGGTCTGGATGGTAATGACCCGTTCGTGGATGGAGTCTCCTCTCTGGGTGTCTGGTTATGTGGCTCACTCTCTACCACACTGACCGAACAGGAGAAAATGCAACTTGACAAGACACGACCCAGAGGGAACAAAACACGAATGTACTCACGACACTGCTAACACCAATATAAGTGACCACCAGAGGAAAGAGAATGGGGGAGGAGAAAAGAGAGCACAATGATATTGAGGAGAGAAAAAATGGTTAGAGAAAAAAGAAAAAGAAGAAGGAAGAAAAAGGAATAATATATATATGGGGAGAAAACACCACTGAACAAACAGATAAACCAAAAAATGCGAACACCAAACACCCAGAAAAGAGGGTGGGGGCAGAATCTGTAGAGGCCGGGCTTATATACAGGAAGTAAGGTTAAGGAATTGGATCAATATGGGGAGGACCTCAGTTCAATACAGAAGAAGTAGAAAGCGGATGAGTAGATAGTAAGAAAGATGTTACACTTGTCCCAAGGGATGTGGCCTTGGTGCTGTGTGGCTTCCTTCTGACCCTCCGGGCTTGGAGGTCTCCACCTCTCTCTTGATTCTACCGTTCTCCAGGCATCCTCTGCCCTTTCCTGCTGTGGACTGACTCACTAACTGTGTCCACTTTGCCAATTCTGGGTGGATGTTATTCGATTTAGTTTCTTCCTCTATCTGCTCTGTGACAAGGCTTGGGACATGTCTGCCTATACTGCTGGCATTTTGTCTCTCCTCCTACTTTTACTTTTCACCTTTCGAAATTTCACTAATCCGTTTGTTGTTCAGAAATTTTATATTAGGCTGATAGATGATTAAAATTTATCACTGTTTTACTTAACAAGAGTAAATAATCATTTAGAAACAATTTATAAGCTTTAGAACATCAAAATAACAGAGTATTACACATTACAGTGGAACATTGGTTTAAACTTAATTTGTTCCACAAGCGATTTGTTTGAAAACCCAAATCATTTTTCCCATTAGAAATAATATAAATTGAATGAATCCATTCCAGACCCCCAAATGATTCCCTGTTTTAACCTTTCTTACATAGAGTACATGTCTAATGTACTGTTTAATCTAAAAAAAACAAAACACTTTACTTCTTAAATTTATCAAACCACCCCTTACTAGTCTTAAAGGAATCACTTTCAGCACTTGTTCCAGGGGTATCTTTCAGGTCAGCATGCAGTGTCTTTGCTTGTTCATATATCACTGTCTCTGAAATGCTGTCACTGGCTAATGGCTTTTTATTTATCCAAATCAACAGCAGTTTTTCTACCTCTTCAATTGCCTGTAATCATTGTTTCTTTCACACCCTCAGCAACACTAGCACTCTTTCCCCCGCCACCCCCAGCCCCAATATTTTTAAAAACTTCTTTACCTTCTTGTCCTAAAATATAAATGTCGTTATATATTTTATTATTATTTTTTAATCTTTTTAATTTAAATTCTTTGTTGTTGAAAGTATTATATATGTCTCCTTTTCCCCCCATTGACCTTTCCTGCCCACTCTGACCTTTTCCCAATGTTTTTATTGATTTTTAGAGAGATTGATTTTCATGCCCCCTACTGGAGATCAAGCCCACCTCCCAGGCAGGTGCTCTTGACTGGAATGGAATCAGGGACTCTTCAGTCCACAGGCCGAAGTTCTATCCACTGAGCCAAATCAGCTAGGGCCATTAGCACTCTTGAGGACCTCTTTATGTTTTACAATTGTGCTAATGGTTGATTTAGCCTGCAACAAAAACATTCTCTCCCAGTTGCTTGAGAGAGACTTTTTTGTCATGCTGAGGTATCAGCATGAACACTGAAAACCAAAGTTTGGGTTTACTTTAACAACCCAGACTTTTTTTTTTCTGTGAACTGGGTTGAGAACAGAATTGTTTTAGATGAGGGACATTTGAGAAATGAGGCTTGACTGTATTAGCATTATTAATATTCCTATAATAAAACATCAACAAATAATAGAATATATGAGAATATGATTTTAAAATAGTAAACATAAAGTGACACTGTATATATGATCTTAATTCTGAAAAAAAAAAAAAAAATCAGGTGTTGCACATAAATGTCATGTACGTTGAAAAGGGAGAAGAGGAAAACAGAGATGAGCAGAAGCCAGAAGGAATATTCCAAAATGTGGTCTTGTGACTGCTAAGATTATGAAAGATAAAATACATACATATTTAATTCATACTTTATAATTTAATGAGAGGAAATAAAAATCAGAACTTACTACATATAACTCATTTCCTCTGCTATGATAGTAGGTACTGTGTAATCAATCTGAAAGGCAAAAAATAAAAATAAACAGAGAGAATTGGATCAATAATCAAACATTTCAGATACATTTCATAACTTCAAAGAGTTCAGAAATCTCTCCCTTTATGAGTCTGATGCTAAGACTTACTCTTATACTAGAGGCCCAACACACTAAATTCGTGCATGGGTACAGTTCCTAGGCCTGGCCTGCAATCAGGGCCATCTTGCCCAGCTGCCCGCAGCTGGCCCCACCACTCACCCCCAGTTCCCCGTTCGCCATCGGGTGATCGGTGCCTAACGGCCGGGGGAAAGAACCAGAGGTTGGCTGTTCCCACCCGCTCATGGGCCCCGCCCATGCCGAGGGTGGCCATATGGCGATGGGAGCCTGCTGGCCAGGGAAAGGGACCAAGAGGTGGTCAGTGTCCCTTACAGTGACTGGTCCAGCAGTCCTTCTGCCATTAGGGTCAATTTGCATATTACCCTTTTATTATATAGGATATTCACTAGAGGCCCGAGGCACAAGATTCGTGCAAGAGCTCAGCCTTCGTAGCCCAGTGGCTTGCCTCAGCTCTAGCAGCCCCAGCTTCATCCAGAAGGTCATCCAGAAGGAAATCTGGAAGGTCGTTCGGCTGTCCGGTCTAATTAGTATATTATGCTTTTATTATTATAGATGGAGCACATTTCAAAGTCAAGTTTTTGAGGAAACCCCCACCTCACTCAAAGTAGTACAATAAAGTTGAGATTCATTTAACTTCTTCAAAGTATTTCATGACTGAAGCTTACCTGTCTCATATCCAGTGGACCAATGTTTGTTATGTTGTTTAAGCGTGACTTTCCAATAACTGTTTTTGAAAACTGAACTTGTGCAGTGATGTTTTCAACTTCAACAGCATAATAGTTATTGTTTGTTATATTTAGCGTGTTCTGCAAAAGAAAGGAGGCAGAAAATGTGTAAGTTATCTGAAAATAAGCAAAAGGAAGATGTATTCAAACTAATAAAAATGACTTCAGTTTTGGCTATGCTTCATTATTAGAATAAAAGTTTTAACAAAAATGTCAAAGAATATCAAATGAACCAATTCTTTGGTTTCATGTATGAGTACAATGTGTTGAATATGCTACAATAGTGTAAAAAAAAAAAAAAAAGGCCCAGAAATGGTACAGGCCGAGAATGTTAGAAAAGGTATTTGCGGCGTTAGCAAAAATTCAATAAAAATAATTTTTAAATTTCATCTAAATGTTTACTAAATGTTAATAAAGTTGTTTCTAACTCTAATAAATACAAATATGGCCATATAGCAGCACTTTAAATAAATTTGGTTTAGGAGAAATTGGTATTTTAGATTATAAACAAATAGAAATTTCTACCAGGTCACCATGGAGAAAAAATGGAAAAGATGTAAGTCTGTTTGGTTGGAAAAAGATAAAGGTGCATCACTTCTATACTTAAGTAACACTAGGTCCAACTTTTTTTATTCTAATTCACAAATGTCTCAAATTCAGAAACAAATGTTAAAAAGTAAACAGATTATACATAGACTAGAGGCCTGGTGCATAAAATTCACAGGGGGGGGGGCCTCAGCCTGGCCTGCACCCTCTCCAATCCAGGACCCCCGGGGGATGTCCAACTGCCTCTCGCAATCTGGGACCACTGGCTCCTAACCGCTCACCTGCCTGCTTG
The DNA here is from genome assembly GCF_963455305.1 of Plecotus auritus. NCBI lineage: Eukaryota > Metazoa > Chordata > Mammalia > Chiroptera > Vespertilionidae > Plecotus > Plecotus auritus. The sequence goes on along the minus strand of NC_137775.1, from coordinate 170,976,597 downwards.
ACTGATCGCTCCTAACCCCTCTGCCTGCCTGCCTGATGGCCCCTAACCACTTCTGCCTGCCTGCCCGATCGCCCCTAACTGCTCCCCTACCGGCCTGATCGCCCATAACTGCTCCCTTGCTGGTCTGATCGCCCCTACCTGCCTCTGCCTCGCCCTGCACCCAGGACCCAGGATTCCCTCCTCTGGCTGGTCACAGGCACCTGGGACCCGGGCTTCCCTCCCTCTGGCTGGCCTCAGGCACCCAGTACCCAGGCCAGTTTTGCCTGGGCCGCCCACAGCCGCAGGGGACCGTGGGCAGGCGGCTCTGCCTGGGTCACAGCCGCAGGCGCCCAGGACCGCAGGGCGGGCAGCTAGTCCCTCTCCCGGGCTGCAAGCGCAGGCGCAGCTGCTGGCACCCAGGACCGCAGGGCAGGTGGCTTGTCCCTCTCCCAGGCCGCAGCCTGGCTGGTCCCCATTTCTCACTCCCCAGTGTTGAGTGTCTGAGACATTACGGTGTGATGGTGTGAGGGCGTGATGGCCATTTGCATATTAGCTCTCTATTATATAGGATTTTTGGTAGTAATTGTTTAATTCATTTATCCTCCTAAGGCATCTTCAAATGCCAAATGATTCTGCATACACAACTGACCGTATTTATTATTCACCACTTTCAGCAGAAATGACAGAGAAGGTTAATACTGTAGACACACAGAAAGCAAGCTGACCAGCATCCCATTTAATCTTCTCTCAACAAGGACAAAGGTGCTGCTTAACATCATAAAGAAGTGAAGTAAACTATTTTTAATATAAATTTTTACTTACTGTGATATTTAAATATATTGTACGCTTTGCATCATCATAACTGACGTATGCTGATTTGACACCAATGTATTTCACGTCGATAGAGCGAGGGAAAAGGAAAAACACAGCCAATCCAGAAATCAGCAGACAGACAAACACAGAAGCCATCACATACAGTTTTCTGAAAAAGAAAATGAAGTATTTAAATATATGTGCACCAAAAATTACACAATGAAACGTATAGAGGGTATTTTCAACTTGAATTTTCCCCCTATTATGCTAGCTGTATAAGATGTATTTTATCAACTTTTTACATTATAAAAGTATTGAGTAGGCTTGTGTCTGAGTCTACTAAGTACTGAAATGTTCTCCTTAAAAGATGTATTTACCTTATCGGAGACTAGGATTTCAGGCTTATTAGAGATATAATATCACTGCAGTGACTCCCAAACTGGGCTGCACATTAAAATCAAGACAAGGAGCTTTAAAAATAAATAGATTTCAAGACTTCCTCTTGATTTCCCTAAAGCAGACTTTTCACATGTGAATTCTGCCACTGTGATTCCCTAAAGTGACTACTCATCAATAACCACCTCTGAAGCTCTTAAAACAATGAGATATCAACACGGCTTATCAATTTCACCTCAAGTTTATAGCCATTCCCTGTTGTTATAAAAGATATTAATAAATGGCCAGTATGAATATCCAATTCTATAGTTTTGAGATTATTTCTCTAGTGGCTGAACCTGTTCTCCCCTTTACAAACTGGATCCTACCCACAGCAGGTTCTTCTCAGGATGTGCCTGTCCTTTTTGTAAGAGTTTTTATCCAGTTTCCCTCGGTCTTTGAGGGCTTAGGATGGCCAAGTTCACTCTGATCTTTTCATGGTCCCTTACTGGATCTCTGTGGCCTTTTTCGCACTCTCTCCACGCTGGAGCATGAGGAGCACTCCCATTTAACAGGTTATTCTCAGAGGTATTTGCTGAAAGTCCTCTGAGTGGGATCCTCTTCTTATAGGTAAGGTATTTGCTTTCGGTATCAGTGGCATTGGGACTCTTAGGAACTCTCTATTTGCTTCCATTCACAATTCCCACACAGCTGCTCAACATGTTAAGTCCTTGCTGTCATCAAGGTTTGAATAACCATTTTTATCCTGTGGCTAGTGGGAACACCCATTTTTAAAAAATAAACATGTTTTCTCTATGTGTGTTCCCTACAATTAATTTGTTTGTCTGTTTTAATAAATGGATTTGAGAAGATTCAGATACTATGCTGCTTTCAAGACCTTATCCCAATTAGGAATCTTTTTTTTTTGATGACACAAAAGCATATGAGAGCATTACTTAACAATCTGATAGCATTTTTCCCTTTTAATAGTGTTAACTAGAGTAATTATTATATACTAAAGGCCCGGTGCACAAAATTCATGCACCGGGGGGTGAGGGTCCCTCAGCCTGGCCTGCACCCTCTCCAATCCAGGATCCCTCTCGCAATCCAGGACCACTGGCTCCTAATCGCTTGCCTGCCTGTCGGCCTGATCACCCCTAACTGCCCTCCTCTGCCAGCCTGATCAGCTCCCTAACTGCTCCCTACTGCCGGCCTGATCACCCCTAGCTGCCTCTGCTTCAGCCCCTGCCACCATGGCTTTGTCTGCAAGGAAGGCAGGACTACCGGAGGATGTCCGGTCGAACTGGTCTAATTAGCATATTACCCTTTTATTAATACAGATAATTTGAAAAGCAAAAACAAAACAAAACAAAAACCACACAGCAAAACAATTTGCCATTTTTTTATGAGTATAATCACTTACGTTCTTCTTGGCCTTAATCTCTGATCACTATATGGAATCAATGCCACCAGCTGGTTTTCTTGCCCTAAGAGTTAAAGAAGTTTAAAAATTTATTAACATGGTTAATTAAAAATGTAGTGACTGCTCAACAAAGTCTGGTTTGGAGAGACCAAAATACCATGTGGTTCTCATCACATTCCTTTAGTAAACTCTCAAAATCTTCAGAAATTATCCAACTTGGATCTTTGTATTAACCATTAAAGCACCAAAGTTAAATTCTCTTTTAAAGCTTTCCATAATGCTTCAATTATTCCTTCCAGACCTCTCCATAACTCTCCCCTCATTTACACTACTCCCAACACACCCACATATAAATATATACATATATTATATATATATATATATATTATGAATATATGTCTCTTTGTGTATATATACATATTGCATCTTTGTGTGTATATATATACATATTGCATCTTGGTATTCATTTAGCTAAACTACAATCCTGGTTAAAACCAACCCTTAGCTACTGTGCCTATATCCACATTTAAATGTGAGAGAGAAAAACATCCAACTATACTCACTGGTCTGATTTTAGATCACTAATCTCAAGTAGCCCTTAATGATGCCAACAATCATACTAATTTCCTTAGTTCACACTCTCAACCTGACATACCAAGACCACCATTTCATAACTTCAACTTTTTTTGAAACATCCAGTATCTTCTTCCCCATACTCACTCTGAGCTCAGGATGTAGCAAACAGAAGAGAACTTTCGCAAGTTCCCACCACCACATGCACCTAAACTATCTACTGCTGTGTCCACACATTCTACCTTCTCTCCTGTTACTAAGAGTAGCCCTCTGCACTAGGTCTAATAATTCTCCTGGCTCCTGCATTATCAATGCTTTCTCTGTGGATCATTCTCTCCAAATATTCACTCCATCTTATAAAAATCCCTCTCCTGACCTCACAGTCCCCTCCAGCTATACTACTTCACTCCTTTTTCACACAGTAAAACTCAATGCAAAAACTATCTTCCCACTATATAACCGCTCCTCCTATGCACCTGATCCCACTCTACACAGGGTATACATACTTTTGCAGGCTATCAAAACTTTACAGGTCCCTAGTGGTCTTTACATCACCAAATCCAATGGTCAGTTCTTAGTCCTCACATTAATTGATCTATCAGTAATATTTAACACAGTCGATCAATTTTTCTCCTTTGTGTATGTTCTACATTTACCTTCTAGGACACCAAATACAGATTTCCTCCTTCTACACTAGCTGCTCTGTCAGTGTCTGCTAATTCTTTCTCATGTAATTGACCTCAAAATGTAATGCTCAAGGGTTCAGTGCTAGGGCTTTTTTTCCACACTGCTGAACTTGGTGCTCTTGTTACCTGTGAGACTACAAGACCTTGGTTCTTATCTTCTTAACACATTAAGCACCAAGCCTGTTTTGTCTTCCTTTCCATTTAGCCTGAGATGTCCCATTTCACCGATATGCTGGCAGCACCAGTGACTGACAAGGTCCGGACGGAAAGTATAGTGTCAGTCACCGGTGACTGACATGGCGCTTAACGTGTTAAAGGAAAGGTTTCAATCAAGAGACAAAGTGCAGAAGAGCAAGCAAGGATTTATTGAAGGTAGCAAAAACACACTTAGGAACAAGGAAGGGCATAGAAGAAGCAAGCAGAGAGCCTAGGCTGGGCTGCCTTGGCTCACTGGGAAGTAAGAGAAAAGGGGGCCTTGGAGACAGGTTCAGGGGTTATCCTGGGACAAACTGCTGCAGACCACTGCTCCCCTGCTTGCAAGTCTCATGGAGTCCCTTAGAGTTTAGGATCATGCCTGTGGGGGAAGAGAATGGCATGGCCTGCTGGGACCTTTCTTTTCATGGGGTTTTAAAGGCTGGACATTTAGGAGAGGCCTTAAGGGAGGATCAGTAGAATATTCATTAGCTTTATGCTGATGTACCAAAATGAAATTTATTCTCTTAATCTGTCTGTCCTTGGGTATGGTTGGCAAATGGCATTAATTGGGTTTCTGTTACCTGTCTCCCTAAGTAGGGTGATTTAAGCTATTACCCTCTGGTTGGGGAGAACTACAAACCGTTTACTCTTAAGTGTCCTTGTTTAGGGAAGATAGGATTTACTAGGTGGCTGCAAACTGCTGTTTAACTATCTGTTTAGTATCCCTATTTCACTTGTCCTAGAATTTTCATACCTTCTTACTATCCTATAATGCTCTCATCCATCTCAGCTTTAAGTATCACCTGTATACTGATGACTCCAGCTTACACGTTGCACTTGAATTCCAGGCCCTCATTATAATTGCCTATTGCACATATCCACGTAGGTGTCAAATATGCATCTCCAAACATACATAACTAAAACTGAGCTCCTGAGCTCTCTCCTGACATACACCTTCAAGCCTTTTCTCCATCCTAATAACTAGTTCATTCTTCCAGTTGCTCAGCCAAAAAATACCTTTGGAGTAATCCTTGATTTCCCACTATGCACTTGCAGTTGCCAAAAAATCCCATTGGCCATACTTCAAAAACATATCCAGGTACTCTTCCCCTCCCCTAGTCCGGTATATTAATCCCTTCAATGAAAATAATCCTTTTATTCTCAGTCACTATCACTGCAAAGATAAAAATCATCACATTCAAAGGCCAACTCAAATATAAACCTTCCCAACCCAAGGCATTTACCAGAGACTCTGCGAGACCTCCTACTGCCACTCTGTCCTTTCCTTGGGCTTCTCCAGAGTCACATTATCAACTCTAACCAAGCAGATAGCTAGCAAGAAGAGCACAAACGTACCTTCACTATTTCTATTGTTGCCATTGATCCTAAAATAGCCTGAAAACAGTACACGGGAATTATTTCCCTCTGATTTCTATGATATTCCACAAATTGCTATTTTTTTCCTATTTGACTCATCATCATATACCATCCCCCTTCATGCAGTTCCTCTTGTGCCAATGCCTGAAATCATTCTTTAAAGGGAAAACAATGCACATACCCCTAGGAATTCTTCCTGTTCCTTGACAAGTGGGGCAGGTGACACTATCTCTTCCTGTAAATTCCACATATGGAAACTGAGAGACATCTCCACTTCTTCCATCTTCATTATGGACTTCATTATTAACCAGTCCATTCCTCATGTTTTCAGTTGATGCGACTCCACCGTAAGCATCTTCTTTAGTTGAATGCAAAGGCAAATGAGAAAAAGACTTTCCCATGTCTAAAGAAAAAGAATAATCTTATAGTAAACTTCACACACAAAACATGTATACGCAAGAACCTTATGAAACATTTATACCGATCTAATTTATTTAGAAAACCTCAGGGGAATGTTCAAACATTCAGACAGACTACTTTGGAATTAGAATTATACTCAATCAAAGTAATGTCTGAAACAATGAAGCCACTTACTTGAGTCCAAAAGTGTTTATCTATCAAAATATCTATCTATATATATAAAACCCTAATATGCAAATAGACCAAACGGCGGAACAACTGGTCGCTATGATGTGCGCTGACCACCAGGGGACATGCGGGGAACATGGCAGACATCAGCCGTGGCGGGATGGTGGAGCAGGTGAGTGGGGGGGGCAGACGAAGGCAGGGTGCCGGTTACTGTCATTGGGGTGAGCCTCTCGTGGTTACTGAAAATTCTTGGTTCCAGTGTGCTGTGGTCCCGCCTGCCGCTCAGTGCCATCAGTGGGTGTGAGCGGCAGCTGCTGGCCCTGATCACCCCTGAGGGCTTCTCCACCTCCCCCTGCTCCTGAGGGGTGATCGGGGCAGCAGCCTCTGCTTGCACCTGCTGATGGCGCTGGTCCCGCTCGCACCTGCTGCTGGCGCCGGCCCCAATCACTCCGTGCCATCAGCAGGTGCGAGTGGGGCCGGCGCCATCAGTATGTGGGAGCGGTGGTGGGGTTGCTGGCAGACAGGGGGCCAGGGGCCGTGGTGGAGGGGCTGGGCGGGGGTGCGGAGGATGGGCCAAGACCTGCCCCTGTGCCCACCGCAGCCTGGCGGTCCACAGTTCCTTTCAAGGTGCATGAATTCGTGCACTGGGCCCCCTAGCTATGAAATAATATATCAGACTTGTGATGAGAATGGGCCTTCAAACAACATTACAATTTAACATACTTTCTCTAGGTTCTCTGAAAAGTAATGTGGGCTTCACATTTCTTAGAATAAAACACAAACACATATTTCCTTTAAACCAATTAGCACGGAAGGCAAAAGTTTCTTTGGGCAGATCACAATTAGGTATCACCAAGCAAATTCAAAGTAGTATTTTTCAATCTTTTAATATTCATGCTCCTTTGTGATAAATAAAATTTACAGTCCCTCTAATCCATACATTTCTTTGCTTTAAACATTTAAACACTTGCAACAAAAATAACTCAAAAACCAAATTCTACATGTTTTCCTCTCATTCAGCAGTTGGCAGAGTTAAAATTATGAAAGGAACATTCCAAAATATTGAATACTAGAAGCCCGGTGCACGAAATTCATGCATGAGGGGGGTTCCCTCAGCCCAGCCTGCACCCTCTCCAAATCTGGGACCCCTCCGGGTATGTCCGACTGCTGGTTTAGGCCCGATCCCCGGACATCCCTCTCACAATCCTGGACCACTGGCTCCTAATCACTCACCTGCCTGCCTGCCTGGTCGCCCCTAACTGCCCCCTGCTGCTGGCCAGGTCACTCCAAACTACCCTCCTCTGCCAGCTTGGTCGCTCCTAACTGCCCCGCCTCCCGCTAGCCTGGTCACCCCTTACTGCCCCCACTGCCGGTCTAGTTGCCCCTCACTGCCCCCCCCGCCAGCCTAATCGCCTCCAACTGCCCCTCCTGCCGGCCTGGTTGCCCCCAACTACACGCCCACCCCGCCGGCCTGGTCGCCCCTAACTGCCTCCCCTCCACCAGCCTGGTCACCTCTTACTGCCCCCCTCTGTCGGCCTGGTCGCTCCTAATTGCCCCCCCCCTCTTGCTGGCCTGGTCACCTCACGCAGCCTGCTTGTTCAGTCGTTTGGTCATCCCTCACCAACCCCCCTGCTGGCCTGGTTACCCCACGCAGCCTGCTTGTTCAGTCATTTGGTTGTCCCTCACTAACCCCCCTGCCGGCCTGGTCACCCCACAGTCTGCTTTTTCAGTCATTTGGTAGTCCCTCACTAACCCCCTGGCAGCCTGGCCATAGACAGCCATCTTATGAGGGCATGAGGGTTAATTTGCATATTACCTCTTTATTATATAAGATAACTTACCCACACAAAACATCAATATCAAAATTTTAGCATAACAGTGTCAAAAATAATGTGGGGAAAATTAAATATAAATTTAAAGCCACTTTCATATGTATAAGTTCAAAAACATAATTTATGACTTCAACAAATGCATTATCTTCTCTTGCTTTGTTTCAATGACATTAAATCCCAGCCAAACCAATACTTGCCAGGCACAGGTATGTCTTAGGAGAGAAAGACACAAAAGGCAAAACCAGTGGCTCTGGCTGGACCTCATCGAACAATTGCCTTGATAGAGTCTGCCTCTGAAATGTGTGTGTTAGTTTGCCCTGCCTGCATGCCTCAGACATGGCTCAGCTAAACCTATGATCCAGGAGGTCACAGTTCAGTGCTGGTTGCAGGCTCTATCTCAGTGTGGGGCGTGCAGGAGGCAGTTAATCAGTGATTCTCTCTCATCACTGATACTGATATTTCTCTCTCTCTCTCTCTCTCTACACCCCACCCTTCCTCTCTGAAATCAATAAATTTTTTTTTTTTTAAAAAAGAAAGGTGTTTGTTTCAAGGCTAATGGACAAACACCACACTTTGTCAGGTACTGGGCATCCCCACACTTCTTACTAAATTTTCCTCAGAACCCTTATGAACTTAAGCACTTTTATTCCTGGAGGGTGGTTGGCGTATAGAGAGAGATTCTAAGCCCCCTTCTCTTCTGTGTGCTCAAAGTGTTTTTTGTTTGTTTGTTTGTTTGATCGCAGCCTTTTAATTTACTGAAAACCAATATGGAACTCAGACTCGGTATGAAGGGAGAGAAAAAAAGTAGAGCAGTCCATCCCATTTAAATGGATCGTAACTTCCTGCGATAACGAAGGAAGCCAGTCCCTTCCATAAGCTACACAAATAAAACAAAACCCAGCCTACAGTCTACTCCGGAAAGGTTAAAATTAAGACCCAGTCAACCGTGCAAGACAACTCAAAAAGAGCAAAACCAGCGGCCTCACAAGGTGCGGGGGCGTGGAATCAACCCAGTGCGTCCGGGGCTGGGGCCGAAGCCTGAGCCCCTCCGCAGGAGTCTGGTCTGGGTCTGGGTCTGGGTAGGAGGAGGTGGTGGCACAGCACCTCCATCAACACAGCCCAGAGCTCCTCCCCTGTCGCCTGGCGGGCCCAGCTCCCCGGCGGTCTCCCCTCCTTCCGCTCTGGAAGGGGACCTGCGGCCGCGCAGCGGGGGTCGCTCACCAGCGCTGTGTGGTCCCGAGCAGCTCCGGCGCGGACAGGCCCGAGGGCAGGGTCGCGGAGTCCGCGGTCAGGCTGCTAGGGCGGGAGCGACTGGCCTGCAGCAGGGCCGCCGCGGAGTCAGGGGGTGGGAGCGACGCGGGGACGGAATCAGCTGATGCCAGCCCTGTTGCAACCTGCGCCCGCGCCTGCGCAGAGCGCTCTCCTAGGCGTGTGTGGCCAGAACCGTGCCCCGCGCCTGCGCCCTTCCTCCGCCGTCCCGAACCGAAGCGCAGCTGCCGTGAATGTGGGCGCTTGCGTTTGTTACCTTGGTCTCCCAAGACTTAAAGGTAAAAATTGGCCGCCTGGCCCTAGAAAATTTAAAAATAATAGTATTACTCCACCCTTCCCCACCCCTCGTCGAGGCCATTTCCCTTTGCAAAGGGAAAAAACGTGCACTAGCTGCCTCGGCCCTCAGCTGCGCCGGCCTCCAGTCCTCGCTCCCTGCGAGTCGTCCCTGGCGTCTATTTTAATTTAATTTAATGTAATTAAGTCGCACTTATTTTAACTTAGAGCCTCTTGTTCAGTAGAAGGAAAATATAAGCAGGAGGGAACCCACTGTTTGTTCGTTTTGGTTTGTTTTTGCACACGGCGTCCCCGCCCCTCCTTTTCCCTTCTCGGTGGTTGGTTAGCGGGAGTGGGAGAGTCCAGTGCTCCACGCCTCCCTGTAACTTGGGCTACTTTCCGCAACGTCTCAGAGGTTAGGTTATCTCATTTAGAAAATGCAAATAATAACAGTACACAGTTGTTCTGAGGGCTGAATGAAATACAGGGAATAACTCTTCAGCACAGACTGGACTCATGGCTTGCAGAAAGTTTAACATTTCATGAATTTAAGTAACATATGCTCCTAGCATTTGTATCTTAACTAGTAGCTTCTGTATTTATAGTTTGTTATGAATTAATATAATCAGAACAGCAGTCTCAGGTGAGACAACAAGTGACGTGGGAGACAATGGGACTGTTCAAGTTGGAGTTCTAGTAATAAGGAAGGGGAAAGCACAGAAGTTTTTTTCTTCGGAGGCCATAACTGTAGCTGAAGTTAGAGAATTATAGGCAAGTTTTATGTGTTCAGCGGGGCAGTTTGCCAAATCCAAAAGGTCAGCCCAGCTGGGATGTAATACTTCCAGATTCCAGGGTTAGACAAGATGGTTAGAGTTAAAGAAAAAGGTTTCAGGAAGAGGCCATCCTTTTTTTAAAATATATGTATATTTTTTATTGATATCAGAGAGGAAGGGAGAGGGAGAGATAGAAACATCAATGATGAGAAGAATCATTGATCAGCTGCCTCCTGCACACCCTCTACTGGGGATCCAGCGGCAACCTGGGCATGTGCCCTGACCGGGAATCTTAACTGTGACCTCCTGGCTCATTGACTGACCCTCAACCACTGAGCCACGCTGGTGGGGCCATCCTTAAAACAGTATGAAAAACCCTGAACAAACAGCCAACATAATACAAGTTAAGGATCTAGGCAAAATGTTTGCATAAAACATGTATAATAGGTACTAATCCAAGGGTGGAGCTCAATAAACCAAGGACCTTTAAGGTAAGTGCTACTTACATGATTCCTATAAAAGGTCAAAGTTGTTCTCAAAGTACAGGGAGGCCCAAGAGAATCATTGATCCGCTGCCTCCACACTGGGATGGAGCCCGCAACCCTATGCATAGGTAGAGAAAAAGGAAAGCATGACAGAGTGAGAGACTGGGAGTAAGAAACAAGGCCAGATAGAAAAGTCACAATGGGGTCCAGTGGCTTTTTCCTACGCCAATGCAAAGGAGAACAGTAAGTAAAGTTAAGTGGGAAGGGGAGAAAAGGAGTACTTTCAGTCTTTTAGTAAGTGATTGTCACTACTACCTAATAGAGGAGAATTCGGTCCAGGAACCCTGGAGGAGGTATTCTGAAACGGTTATAAAATAAAAATAAAGAGACCAATCAGGATTTATAAAGTTATAAGAGACTTGCTCCACTTCACAACAAGCACAAACCAGAAAAGATTTGTTAAAATCAGTTAAAAATGATCAGAACTGAGGGTACAAATAAACATTCATAAGTTTAAATCCAGAAGGTAGTGAGAGCTAAGAGAAGAGAGAATGACAGTTTCTCTCATTTCCTACAGAACGGTTTTTGGTACATCCAAGTAACTTCCTACATGAATGCACCATAAGCAGGTAATAGGAGACCATCCAAATGTTGAATGGCTGTGTGTGGGCTGGGATGCTAGATTACATGCGCTTGGAGCTCCAGTCCAGAGTGAGTCTTCTGTACCCACCCTCTAACTCTGTCCCAAAGGCCATAAGTGCCCCAAATTAGCATGTGAGAGTCAGGATGGAACAATCCCTTGGAGGATTCCAGGCCTTTGTTAGGTGTCCCAAGCAACCCTCTGAAGGCTGGGGCAGGGCAACAGGGTGGAGAGAATTCTACTGAGGCACAGAAAGAGAGAGAAGACTGCAAAACATACAACAAATATCCATCAAAGGCTGTACAATTCATATGGAATACTAGTCAGCGATAAACAAGAACTACTGATGAAAGCAACATGATGAATCTCAAGAACATTTTGTACAAAACAGTCTGAATGCAAAAAAAAAAAATGTATACAATCACAATGTGTTTCCATTTACATGAATTACAAGAAAAGGCAAAACTAATATATGATTAAAGAAATTGGAAAGTAATTGTCTCAGATAAAGGTAGAAATGGATAGGAAAGGGGGAAAAGGAACTTTGTGGGGTTATATAAATGTTCTTTGTCTGGTTTTTGACAATAGTTAACAGGTTTCTTGCAACTGTCCAAACTCATTTAACTGAACAGTTAGGATTTTCAATTTATTATATGTAACGATGCTTCAATAAAAAATTAAAAATGCATACTTAGAAAAAGTATTAGGTGAACTTTTCGTTCTCATCACATTACTTCATCTTCCAGCCTGGAGGTTCCTATTTATCTTGGATTTTCTTTAATTACTGACACTCAATACTTAATACTTTTACACTTCAACAATAGGTCATAAATTCAGTTCATTAGTTTGGGGCCCTATTTGATGATGATATTCTATAATTCCCATTAATATTCAGAGTTGGTCTCTAAATTCCTGTAGAAGACTAGTAGCCCTGCACACGGATCTGTGCGCCAGTAGTTTGCTGCCACCCTCCAGTAGCTCTCTGCCCACTGCCCCGCCCTCCCGTAGCTCCCTCTGGCCCCCCTGCTCCTCCCTCATAGCTTGCTGCCCTGCCCCCTCCTGTAGCTCTCCACCGCCTGCTTGTACCTCACTGCCCCACCCTCCTGCTGATCTGTGATCCTGTCATTACGCAGTCGGTTGTTACACTTCACAGCGTAATGACCATTTGCATGTTACATCTTTATTATATAGAATTTGCCTTTATCTGGCCTGTGTTGCCCAGTCTCTGCTCCATTTTCTTACTTCTGTTGCCCAAACTTTTTTCCTGGATTTAGAACCTATTGCCACTTCCGACCATCAGTACCTGCATGAACGTTAAAGCCCCCTCTTATGCCTGTGTATCCTTATCATTCATTGCACTATCTCTGTAATGCTGCTCCATGAGATAGAGGAACATGTTGGTTTTGAATACTATAAATTTGAAAGAAACTACTTTCATGAAAAGTAAATTAAAATAATGAGGGTGAATAATAAATACAAGTTGACACTTTGACTCTGTATTTATTGTTTTGTAATAATTCTTCATTGTGGAAAGTATTACATATGTCCCCTTTCCCCCCCAATAGCCTGCCACCCCCCAGGCCTTCGGCACCCTATTGTCTGTGTCCATGGGTTATACATATGTGCATACAAGGTCTTTGGTTGATTACCTCCACCCACCCACTTTCCCCCACCTTCCCTCTGAGATGGGCACTCTGTTCCATGCTTCCATGCCCTCTGGATCCACCCCATTCATCAGTTTATTTTGTTACTTAGATTCCACATGTGAGTGCGATCATGTGATATGTGTCTTTCTTTGACTGACTTATTTCACTTAGCATCATCCTCTCCCGGCCCCTCCATGCTATCTCAAAGAGTAAGAGATCCTTCTTTTTTAGTGCTGCATAGTATTCCAAGGTGTAAATGTACCAAACATTTTTTATCCACTCATCTACTGATGGGCCCTTGAGCTGTTTCCAGATATTAGCTATTGTAAATTGTGCTGCTATCACCATAGGGGTGCATACATTCTTTCTGATTGGTGTTTCAAGTTTCGTAGGATATATTCCTAGAAGTGGGATCACTGGGTCAAATGGCAGTTCCATATTTAATTTTTTGAGGAAATTCCATACTGTTTTTCATAATGGCTGCACCAGTCTGCATTCCCACCAGCAGTATACTAGGGTTCCCTTTTCTCCACATCCTCACCAGCACTTATCATTTGTTGATTTGTTGATGGTAGCCTGACTCTGTATTTGAATGGATGCATTTTCTCTTGTACAATTGGTCTGAGCTTATCCTAAACAATTTGGATGAAACGTTTAAATTTAATCCAAAATCATTATGTATTACATATTTTAAACTCTTTCATATTTACCATTAGTTATTTTCTGATTTATTTGTAGGATCTTATTGGACAGAGACTAAGAAGAGAAAGAAAATAGGCATATGTAATATCCAGAATTTTGAAACAGACTATGGATATTGAGTTCTATGAACCAACAGTTGACAGTGGCTTTAAAGAGCTGATATGAGATGATGGCAGCACCATGCCATTTGCACTTTATTCTGAGAAGGAGTTAGAGAATATTGTCAGGTACTAGAAAAAAAGAAATGAGAATTATGTCCTGCAGAGCTGGCTGGTTAATTCCACACAAGTGTGCCCTTTTGTTGTTCATCTGGTCACATTTGTTGTAGCTTTTAGCCCCTCAGGGTCTAACCCTGGACGTATGGGCTTGAGTGTTTACTAGGATGCTATTTATCAGGATACTGATACTTCAAACGGAATTGTGCCAACACTCTGCCAGGGCACTCCAGTCCTTGCTCTTCTGCATTTCCTGTCTTGTTCTTCCTGCCACTGTGGTTTCAATCCTGTTCGGCTTTCTGCTTGGGATGTGCTCATCACCTTCCATTCTTAGTTTTACATGTTTTTACTTCTTAATCATTATATCCCTGTTATGGGAAATAATGGTAAATACTCAGTATATCCTCAGTATCTTCCTTTTATTATCCTTATTGATAGAGTTAATGATCTAGCCCAGCTGGCATGGCTCAGTGGTTGAGCATCAACCTATGAACCAGGAGGTCATAGTTCGATTCCTGGTCAGAGCTTTGTCCCCATTGTAGGGCATGTAGGAGGCAGTCGATCAATGATTCTCTCTCAGCATTGATGTTTCTATCTCTCTCTCCCTTTCCCTTCCTCTCTGAAATCAATAAAAATCTATATAAAAGCCTAAGCGACCATTTGGCTATTTGACTGTTCGACTGGTAGCTATGATGCTCCCTGACCACCAGGGGGCAGACACTCGGACTTGTAGGTTAAGTTGCTGGCCATGGGTTAGCTTGCTGCTGGAGCCCTGTCAGCCCCACATCTGGTTCACCCGCATCCCTGACCCAGAGAGGAGGGAGGAGGGAGCCTGATTCCTTGCGGAAATGGCCAAGGGTTAGCTTGCTGCGATATTAAAATATTTCTTCTAATTAATTTTATTTTAATGTGTACAAATCTGTGCACCAGGCCACTAGTATATTATTAAAAAAAAGGAGTCCTAGCTGGTTTGTCTCAGTGGATAGAGCTTCGGCCTGCAGACTGAAGGGTCCCAGGTTTGATTCCTGTCAAGGGCACGTGCCTAGGTTGAGGGCTCCAATAAAAAAATATTTTTTTAAAAAAGAAGTGCCAATTAAAATTAGTTTTAAAAAAAGAGTTAATGATCTACATGGAAGTGCTTCCCTTTCCCACTTGCTTGTACTTGAACATTTTTCTCAATATAATCATTTCTATGACATTTGCCAACCTGTTTTCATTGAAATAATTTGGAAAGCTCATAGAATACTTGGAAGCAATACTTTGAGTCACAAATACAAAAGTAAACAACACATGGAACATTTGAACAGACTTTGGCACCAGCCAAATGAATGAATTGAAAGACAGTCTGATGCTTGAATCTAGTACCTGATGCCGAATGGAAAATTACAGAGCCTTACTTCTAACCTTGACATTCCTAAAAGGTTTTGATTTCACAAGAGGTCAGGTATGCATAGATAATAAGTGGAGCACCCAAACAAAAATAAGCCTTGTTAACAACAATCATCTGTGAGAAGGTTCTACATACTTTGTTTTTCCTGCTCCTGGCACTAGAACTTGGCTGGAGTAATAATGTAGAGGTCATTGTTGCACATGTGCCTGGGAGGATTGTTTTATTAGGACTCTAAAAAGACTTTATGTTTATGTTTAAAATCACTGAATTCACTGTGGAATGATAACTATATAAATTGTACTGTGCAATCAACTGGGAACATAATTATGTGCAATAGACAATAGGTTTACATATAGCTTTTCCCTAAGAAATTGCCATAAAATTTACTCTGTGTATGTAGGGACATCACTTTTTAAAAACAAAGTCTGGGTTCATTTCTTGTGATTGCCAAATAACTTTTGTCTCTTGAGCAGCTCTTGACCAAGGAGAGACCGCCGCAGAGGATGTATGGATTGGTTATCCAAGCATTCTTCATCTTATGAAACAGAAAGTTCTAAAAAAGAAAATGAAATGAGATTTCACTTACTATAAACTGTCATATACCTTTAAAAAACAACAACACAAAAAAACACTATCCTTGACAATAGCACCGCTAGCTAAAGGTTTGTACCTTTTATTTATTTTTATTTTTAGAGAAAGTGGAAGAGAGCGGGAGAGACAGAGAGAGAAACATCTATGTAAGAGAGACATATCAATTGGTTGCCTCCTGCACGCACCCTGACCAGGGACTAGAATGGAGCCTGCAACCGAGGTACATGCCCTTGACTGGCATCCAACCCAGGACCCTTCAGTCCTTGGGCCAGTGCTGTATCCACTGAGTCAAACCAGCTAGGGCTAAACTCAATATACCTTAACTAATTGGTTAAAGATATTTTACAATAAGATGTTATATATAATGAACTAGGAGTATTGTCTCAAATTTGGGCCACCTGGAAATTATTGAAAGTGAAAGTAGTACATGAATTCATTTTTTTAAAATCAGGGAAACCAAGTTAATTTAAGTTTTATTGATTGATTTGAGAGAAACATCAATATGCTGTTCCACTTATTTATGCATTTATTGTATGTGCCCTGACCAGGGATCGAACTCGTAACCTTGGAGTATCAGGACAATGCTCTAACCAACTGAGCTTCCTGGCCAGGACTACATTAATTCATTTTCATAAATAGTTTTCTTTTTTTGCGTGAGTTTAATTAATTTAAGTGTTCATTTTAAAATACTAAAAAAAGCATGTGGTAATTAATCCTAAAGTTGACTGTTTTCAGCTTTTGTTTCTAGTGGTGAGATTTCTGGTGTTTCTGTAAGTCTTTATTTTACTTTGTCATAGTTTTGAAAATTTTTGAAATGAAAAAATGAAGACTTATAATCAAAAATATGAAATAATCTCTAGTTTGAAATTTTTCTGAACCAGGGAGGGCTATCAGGAAAATGGCAGTGTAGGAGTTTCTAGCACCTTCTTCTCCTAGAAGCATCAATTTGAATAACTGTACACGCACAGAAGAATCTTCACAAGAGCTAAGGATACCAGGTGAGGGATTCCTGGCCCCTGGCTTACCCCAGCACCTGCCAGCTCTAGGATGTTGAGCAGATAGATACCTGCACTCCCATGTTCACTGCAGCATTATTTACAACTAGTGACGCAGTGCATGAAATTCGTGCACATTAAAAGGGGATTAATTAGAGGAAATAATTTAATATTGCTGTTTGCCCTTTCTCTATAATAAAAGTGTCAGAGATGAAAGAAAATTAGTAAAATGTATATGAAAACCTTCATCCTGTCAGAGTCTGGGGCATACCACGGGACCCAGAGTCAAGTCCCCGCCCACCCACATGCACCTCAAAATCACGTGAGACCCAGACCCAGCCACCCCCCCACCCCACATTGGGCTAGATCCAGACCCCGACAGTCCCACCCTTGTCAAGCCCTGCCAGGCAGGGGGCGTAGCCTCACGTCCCCTGGCCCGGCACCAGGACAGAGGGCGTGGCCTGAGGTCCCCAGCCCAGACCAGGGCGGGAAGTGTGCCTTGAGGTCCTCCGTCAAGCCCCGCCAGGTGGGGGACATGGCCTGAGATCCCCTGACCCAGCACTGGGGTTGCACGTTGAGGTCCCCCGTCAAGCCCCACTGGGTGGGGGGCATGGCCTGAGGTCCCCTGTCAAGCCCAGCCAGGCAGGGGGGGCGCAGCCTCAGGACCCCTGGCCCGGTGCTGGGGCAGGGGGGCGCATCCTGAGGTCCCCTGTCAAGTCCCACCTGGTGGGGGTGTGGCCTGAGGTCCCCCGGCTTGGTGCTAGGGTGGGGGCAGCAGCCTGAGGTCCCCTAGCCCAGCACCAGGACAGGAAGCACACCTTGGGGTCCCCTGTCAAGCCCCACCGGGCGGGGGTCGTGGCCTCAGATCCCCTGGCCTGGCACTGGGGCAGGGGTCGAAGCCTGAGGTCCCCTGTCAAGCCCTGCTGGGTGGGGGATGAGGCCTGAGGTCCCCTGTCAAGCCCCATGGGGGTGGGGGAGGGTGTAGCCTCAGGTCCCTGCTGATTGCTCGTTAAGGCTCCTTATGGGAACTGGGCCTCAGCTGTGGGTGCAGCCATCTTTGTGACAGAGTGATGGTCAATTAGCATATTCCCACTTTAATAGATAGGATAGTCAAGACAGAAACACTGAAGACACTGGGGGGCAGAGATCATCCATCCTGCTATGCTGTGTCTGAATTTCTAACCCGCAGAACCTATGAAGATAATAGTTGTTTGGAATAATTTATCAGGTAGTGTAACTAGAACTGAAGGTGTATCCTCTCTCTTCAGATTATAGCAGTCAATAAATAGAAGTTGGGGTCCCCTTATCAATACATTTTATTTAAGTATAACATAAGGAAAACACCAAAAATAAATATCCAGATAATGAATAATCACAAATGAATACTTGAGTAACCAACACCCAGGAAAAAAAAAAGCCATGTTCAGAAATGACTTATCTGTGTTTTTTCTCCCATTCATCCTTCTGTTATCAGTGGAAATGGGGTATCCCCTTCCCTACTGGGTGCTGGGGATGGGGTTCTTAAAATATATCGGGAAAAATAATTTCCTGAGATCTGCACAGGAGAATGAGTGATCTTTACTTGCATGGGTTTCCAAAGTCCCATTTCCTTAATTCAGTCCTAGAAGAAATGTAACTGGGGCTTCAGCTAGGAGTAAAGACAGTGTCCAGAGTTTCCACTCCATGTTGGAGTTGGGTCCGGTATAGCATCCGTCTACTTGCTGTCCATTAGTCCATTACGTGGGGTCCACAAGGCTGTGGGCCATGTGGGTGAATGCAGGGAAGCCAAGAGCGCACACCACCTGCAACAAGAATCCGAAGGCAACCAAGAGCACCAGGAGCCACGAGCATGCCAAGAGAGCGAACTTCTTTGTTTAGGGGACTAAATATCACAAATCTGCTTGCAGTGGCCACACCTACTCTGGCCAATGACCTGTTCTCAGGTGTATGATTGGTAGGCAAGTACCTTTCCTACTTCACCCAGACTTGACTGGGCATGCATCTCTTCTCCCCTGTGCAGTCCCTCCCCCCCCCCCCCCCCCCCCCCCCCCGTGATCTGTGAAGAATAGACTGGTGGCTTCCAGGGGAGTATTAAACGGCAGCTTCCTGGCAAAGCTGCACAGATGGCATGCCTAGAATACTTGGCCTGCCCTTTGCTCCTTTCCTGTTAGGAACAACCAGATTAATTACAATGGTATCACTTCCACCAAATGAGATACAGGAATGCTCTCTCCACCTGCCCACTCTCCCTTCTCCCTATTGAAACCAAACAATTCTTGGTTTTGTATCTCAGAATGAAACACCTATTTGGAGAATGTGTTCTGTCAGCAGTGTCAGGGATGTACAGCTGGGGGCATCCTTTCTCCACAGTTTCCTTCCTGCATTCCGTTTTACCTGAGCTGCTTTGGGCAGTCCTTTAATCTGTTACTGTGTTGACAGTGAGTTTCACATCTCTGTTCTCTTCTAGCATCATTTGAGGGCGATTGTGATTTCTGAGAGAAGAACAGGCAAACACTGGATTTATTTATTTAAGTAATAAACTATTAAAACTTAAAAGAACTTTTATTTAAACTTTTGAAAACTGCATTTCTTATGTGTTATATGTAATTTGGCCTTGATAACGGGATAGGATTTTGAGAATGGAGAGGGTCAGAGAAAGGAGTGCCCTCAGGCCTCAAAGACCTCTCTCTCCATTTCTACTTTCAATCTGGGCAGATCAGCGTGCCTCAGCCCATTTTAATGGGATTGTTTGACTTACAGAATTTCAGGTATTCTCTATATGTTCTGCAAAAACAGTCATTTATCAGATATATATTTTTATAAGGGTGCCCCTTTTCTATTTCTAGATCCAGTCCAGACTATTGTAATGTGTTTAGGCCTTATGTCTCTTAATTTCCTCTGGCATTTTCTCAGCATTTCCTGTTTTTTTAAAATACTTTTGTTGATTTCAGAGAGGAAAGGAGAGGGAGAGGGAGATAGAAACATCAATGATGAGAATCATTGATCGGCTGCTTCATGTACACCCCCTACTGGGGATCGAGTCCACAACCCTGGACATGTGCCCTGACTGGGAATCAAACCTTGACCTCCTGTTTCATAGGTCCATGCTCAACCACTGAGCCAGGCCAATTGGTGTGCACTTCCTATTTTTCAATACCTTAAGACTTTTGAAGATTACTGGTTAGATATACCATAATTTGGGCATAACTGATGTTTTCTCATAATTACATTGAGGTTCTGGGTCTTGGGGAAGAATACCATATAGATGAAATGCCCTTCTCATAGCATCCTACCAGAGGCAAGTGATACCAACTCCCGTTATCATCAGTGAGTGTAAACTTGATTACTTGTTTCAGATTATATATGCCAGGTTTCTCTGTTGTAAAGTCACTATTCTCCCTTTGCATAATTCTGTTTTTTACAAGTGAGTCATTAAATCCAGCCCACTCTAAAGAGTAAGATAATTTGGCTTAATTTTCTGAAGGGAAGAATATAAAAAAGTCTATATACATGTTAAAATGACCATAATAATTAATACGTATTTGGTGGGGGGGGCTACTTTAAAGCTATGCATCTATCCAGTTTCTCCTTAAAGTTTTGTCCACTAATTTTACCATTCATCTGTGAATCTTGTCTGCAGCAATTATTACTGTTCTGTTCTAATGTTTTTCTACTTCTCACATTTCTTCTATATTTAACTTTTAGAGTTCTTCTGTAAGGAAGATTTGTCCTTTCTCTCCCACTTTTAAATTTAATTCCAGGAGTTGGAAAACTTTTTCTGATATGGACTAAATAGTAAATATTTTAGACTCTGAATGCTGGATTTGGGAGGAAAAAAATCAAAAGTATCTGTTTTTCTACTAACTTGCTCTAAGAAAGACATGTTCCAAACTTTGTAACCTTTAATGATTCTGACATCTGTTTAGTCTAATGTTAATTGGGTATGTGTAAACAAACATTTCATCATAATACATCTTTTAAAAAATTGTGACATTAGGACATTACTTTCTGGATACATTTTAATGAATGGAAGGTGAAATGTACTCTTGGATGAACTGGTTGGTGTTTAAAGATTTGACAATTGGGAGATTTTTTTTCCCCCTCACTGGAAACACAGTCTCTTAAAGCTTCAGCTGCCAGGCTGGTGTGTCTCAGTGGTTGAACATTGACCTATGAACCAGGAAGTCTCAGTTAGATTCCCAGTTAGGGCACATGCCTGGGTTGCAGGCTCTATACACATTAGGGGGCATGCAGGAGGCAGCCAATCCATGATTATCTCTCATCATTGATGTTTCTGTCTCTCTCCCTCTACCTTTCTCTCCCTTAAATAAATAAAAAAGAGGGGGAAAAAAGCTTCAGTGATTCAAAGGTTGGTTTCTTTATTTTACAAATGGCAAAACCAAAGCTTGGATGACTAAGCAAACTGTGTGAGGTCATATGTAGAGCTGGGATCGGAATCTAGACTCTAATACTAGTAAGTTTTTTCTTTGATTACCCTTTTCTGCCACATATAGGAAGAAATAAATATATCAGATTTAAAAATGTAGGGTTAAACTATTCTTTAAAAAGTTTTGCAACTAAAATGATTTAAAACTGGCCATTATATATAATATTGGTAAAGAAATTCTGGTTTATTTGGTCTTTATAACTGTTCACTGCTGTGAAAGGTGGCGAGCAATAAAATAAGTTTACAGAAATAAAACAAGGGCTCTGGCTACCACTTATTTGGCAATTGTCAGGAGAGATGAATTAGTCAGCACGAATCCCCCAGAGGGGGCATGATGTGTAAGACTAATAAAATGATACCTGATGCTTCCCTTGGAGAGTGAATGAATAACCTCAAAGAAGAATCAGAATTAACAAGAAATGAGACCAATCTTTCACAGCCCGGTGAAGGTTAGAAAGATAAAGCTATAGTACTCCAAAAGCCATGAAATTACTTCTAAAGGCAATAATCGATTTAGTGGGAAACATTAGAAAACTACAAGTCAAAAACAGCATCAACAAGAATGGTAAGCCCTGGAGGTCACAGCCATCGAGAAAGTGCCTGGTAAATCCTGATTCTCTCCTCTTGCTCCTCAGCTAAGATTGATTCTAGGCTGAATCCTGAGCCTGAAACAACTGTTTCTTGAGGGGAAACCATTTTACTTACTAAGAATTACCCTTCCTTAACTTTTTACAGAAAAGGAAGGGAGGAAAGAAGAAAGAAGGAAGGAAGGGAGGGACAGCGTGAAAGGGGCGGGGGGGGGGGGGGAGAGGAAAATGTCCGCTATTGTCTGCTTTCTTTCTAGATTATTTCTTTTCTTTCTTGATTATTTTCTTTACTTGATTGATCAAAAATCCTTCAATGAAATAGATTAGTTGAGCATTCTCGTGTTCTTTACAATAATAAAATTGTGTTATACATCACAATTAATGATTTTCTTGATTATTTCAAGTCTTTTCTGAATAGTATGCTTTGTTCTGTGCTCTGATAATCTGCATCGACTTCTCACATTCAATTGTCAATGGGGAAATTTCAATCCATATTATTTATTAAGCTGTCATTTTGTTATATTCTGTGAATACTGAGATAGAAGATAGTCTCAGATAGTCTCAGTATTCCAGCCAAACACTGATGTCTAGTTGAGTAGTTTCTTATTACATCTAAGATAATCATTTCCTGTGTGAGACAGAACAACTCTGGACATTGGCTAAGGAAGTGTAATAAAGGTACAAGGATAATTTTCTGGTTTTGTAAAATGAGTACATATTTTTTGTTAATCACAATGATATTAAATATTTAAAGAAAAATTAAAGACATAAGCCCTAGCCGGTTTTACTCAGTGATTAGAGTATCGACCCATGGACTGAGGGTCAGGGGTTTGAATCCGGTCAAAGGCATATAACTCAGTTGCAGGCTTGATCCCCAGCCCCGGTCAGGGCACTGTGCGGGAGGCAACCAGTCAATGTTTCTCTCTTCCACTCTCTCTAAAAAATTAATTGAAAAAAAATCCTTGGGTGAAGATTAACCACAACAACAAAACATTAAAGACATCAAAACAGAAATTAAGATGATTGAAAAGGAGAATGTGTGAATACATTTTGTTTCTTTAATTTTACTTTTACATTATTTTATGTAAAGTAATAAATACAAATACCTCACTCCCAAGTTCTGTTACCCAGAGAGAGCTACTTTCAACTCAGTTAATGGTTTATTCTAGTACTTTAGTCCATATTTCTAAATAACAGGCATACTGATATTTCCTGATTGTCAATTACAGATATCTATTTGACATTCTAACTTCTGAGAAATGAAAATAAATCTAAGGCCAAACTTAATTACTATGTGCATATTTGGTTTGTCACTACACTGCACTTAAGTTTTAATTATTAAAAATCTAAAATAATAATTATTTCATGTTGAGAAAATTGAAAACTCTTGACTATAAATTACCTCAGAGAATAAAAATGCTAGTCAGACAACTGTATACCAACCAATATTTCATGTTTACTTTAGGGTTTTGAAGAAGAATATTAGTATAATGATAATTCAGGCCTTTACTCACAGGAGAATTTTTTTTCCCCTCACTGCAAAGTAACTATCATTTCAGGTCCAGTAAGCAAATAGACACTACCCATTCATTTCATGCAGGCCTCTGACGAGCTGCCTATGGAAACAAATATCTCTCCTTGCTCAACTAGTTTGGGTTCAAACTGGTGACTTGGAGGTGAAAGGTTGTGTATTCTGTTATCAATCATCTAAGCTACCCATTGCTCCATCAGCAAAGCACTGGCAAGAGAGGGGAGAATTATTTGATTTCATTTATTTATTGACACATTATGCAACTCTGTTAGCAAGTATCATCTTGTATAAATTATGAACATCAGATAAAGCAGCTTTCTTTTATTTAACACGTGGAACATGTGAAGAAAATGCAAAATACCATGTTCTGAAAATTGCTATGAACTGATCGTGAGAAAATTCATTTGCGGTTCCTAGGTATTCTTCTTGTCTGTAACTGTCAAACAATGGCAGAGTGATGGATTGAGTCCCCCCATGCAGATCTTAGTGAACACAGTCTCTGGCGTCTGTCGGATAACATTACAGACCTGACTTGAACACTCAACTGCTCACATACTTGGGGGAATAAGTTATTTTACTTTTCTGCTACACAATTTTTTTATTGCTTTGGCATAAATACACAGTAGAGAGTATAAAATGATCGTTGAGCTGTAGCTGGCTGAGAAGTCAAGAGCTGCACTTTGGGATATTCATTACTTTATGAAGATAATTCATCTAAATTATCAAAACAGAATACAAAAATATGAAGACAGAATTTAGTCTCGTGATTAGTTGGCATTACTCAACAAACATTTGAAATACACTCGTGCTTTTCTCTGAGATAACTTCTAAAAGCACTGAGGCAGAATATCTTTTCTGGAAGGATTCCAAATGGTTTCAACTGCAATTATATGCCAAATTGATCAACTTCTTACTTTGTGCCATTAGTGTTCTAGAATATAGAAATAAACAAAATCAACAAGTTACTTAGCATTATGTAATTTATTTTCTACTGAGAAGACTGGATATAAATGGATAAACAAACAATACTAAGGAGAGTTTTAATAAGTCCTATAAAAAATGAAACCTAGGGCAAGAAAGTGAAATGGGAGTATTGCTGTTTTCTACTTTTGATAGGTCATTTATGAAGGGCCTGTATGAGGAGCTAGCATGTGAGCATAAGTTTGAATGAAAAAGATAGTAAGTTGTGAAAATATTTAAGGGAAAATATTTCAGAGAGAAAAGGACAACAATTTAAAGGCCCATAGTAGGGAATTTGCTTGGAGTATTTAAGAACTGGCGAGAGGATCCATGTGGCTGGAGGAAAATGAATGAGGGGAGGAGACAAGGTCTGAGATAAGGGAGTTATTCATGGGCCAGTTTATTTGGAATCCCAAGTCATATAAAATACTTTGGATTTTGCTTCAAGTGTCATGGGGGTATTTGGAAGGCTTGAGAGCAGGGACTTAATAAATTATTTACATTTTAAATGGTATCTCTGGCTGTTGTGAGGGTGAGGGTCCACACTTGCAGAGTTGATGGTGTATGGAACCAGATGACTATAAGAGGTATTCTTATTTTGGATGTAATGTGTAAGATTGATAGGATTTTTGAATCTCAGAAGAACAGAGCCATCAGGATGTTTT
Source organism: Plecotus auritus (assembly GCF_963455305.1). Lineage (NCBI taxonomy): Eukaryota > Metazoa > Chordata > Mammalia > Chiroptera > Vespertilionidae > Plecotus > Plecotus auritus. Next base: position 170,951,587 of record NC_137775.1, on the reverse strand, counting down.
ACCTGATCAGCTGGATGAATGGTGGGCCATTAAGTTAGGGAACATGAAAGAAGTACAGATTTGAATGGTAGGAGGACCAATGCGCTATTTCAGACAGGTTTAATTTATGAGAAGATGCCTATTAGATTCTTGTATTTGTTTTCTATACTGAGAATAAATTACAACAAATTTAGTAACTTGAAACAACACACATTTATTATCTCAGTTTCTATGAGCCTGGATTCTGGGCATAACTTAGCTGGGTTTTCTGCAAGCCTGCAGAAACAAGGTATCAGCCAGCTGGGTTCTCATCTGGTGGCTTCATTAGGGAAGGATCTGCATCCAAGCTTACTCAGGCTGTAGACTGACTTCCTTTCCTACCGTTTTTAGGATTTATGAAAGATTACTTCTTTAAAACCAGCAAGGAGAGCAAGACTAGAACAAGCCAGCTAGCAAGTTGGAGTCATATATAATGTAACATAGTCACAAGAGTGACATCCATCATATTCAAGCCCTACGTCCTGTCCACATTCCCTCCCCTTTTCTCTCCCTTCCTCTCTCTAAAATCAATAAAAACATATCCTTGGGTAAGGATTAAAAAAAAAAAAAAAGACTGCAGAAAATAATTGTAGGGTCAGTTTTTCTATTTAATAGGTCAATCCTTGTCTGCCTTAGCATGACTACCACTCTTTACTAATGGTTTGCTGATATCAGATGCATAGAATGTGCCACACAAATACAGTGCTCAGAGCTTTGTAAAGGTCATCTTACTTTATTCCTATGATAAACTTAAGAGAGCTAATATTATTGTTGAGAAAACTGAGGCTCAAGATCACACAGTTACTAAGCGATACAATCAATGTAGTGTGACTCAAAAATCTACACACTTAACTGCATCCTTTATAGGGCCTCCCTTTGTGGCTTGCTTAGATCTTTGATTTTAAGTTTCCACTTTTGATAATTGATTGGTATTCATGCATATATGGTTGTTCTATTTTTTTGTTTTACAACTTTTTATTTTGAAATAATTTTAGACTTATAGAAAGGTTGAAAAAATAGTACAATTTTATTCTTCTTGACTTATTTTCTCTCGCTTCCATCTAGATCATAGCAACTTACTTCCTCCTTCCCTTGTGTCTTTGCAGGCCACAATAGCTTTAACACTGTATAACAGACAATCTTTTACCAACTTCAGTCTGTTCACTAAAGACTAAAATACCTGCAAAATAAAAAAGCAAGTTAAGCTAGTGCACAGGATGGAATCAGAAAAAAATCTATTAGTTTGAACCTAAAGAAAGAGGAAGTCCAAGAGGAAAGATGGAAAATATTTTTGAGACTTAGCTGGTTTGGCTCAATGGATAGAACGTCAGCCTACAGCAGTGGTTGGCAAACTGTGGCTCGCGAGCCACATGCGGTTTGCCGCTCTGTTGACTAAGAGTTTGCCGACAACTGGCCTACAGACTGAAGGATCCCCTGTTTGATTCAGGTCAAGGGCACATGCCTGGGTTGTGGGCTTGATCCCCAGTAGGGAGAGTGCAGGAGGCAGCTGATCAGTGATTCTCTCATCAATCATGTTTCTATCTCTCCCTTCCTTTCTGAAATAAAATATATATGTTGTGTTTTTTTTTTAAAAAAAAGAAAGGAAAATATTTTTGAGTAGGAGAAAAAGAAGTAAACATTCATCATTTTTATAATTATTATGTGGTAGGTTCTATGAATTATACATAAGAATAAGCTAGAAATTATGGCTTGAAGAATGAAGCCATAACTTACATTTACTTTATCAAATATTAAAAAAAGGATGATACAAAATATGTTTCTCATTATAATGGAATGCTTTATAGTAGAAATTTTAGTGGGTTTCTTTTTGTTATTTTGTACTCAGCTTATGATGAATGGTTATAACTAATACATATTGTGCAAGGCATGTATTTACTGTGGTTCAAAATATATAGAGAATGAGGTTTATTACTCTTTCACTCTAAGGGTTGTTATCCTTGACCCAATGTTAACAGTAAGTTGTGTGTTTATTGCATGTTCAAATCAAGGTGTGCAAGAACATAGAAAATCCTATTTATTACTGAAAAACAGTTCAAGATAAATCATTCTAATGAAAAAAAAAAAACCTCTACATTTACATTAACTTTTTTAATGGAAATCCTTAATCCAGTTTTTCTGCATAAATAAAATACACATTTTACAGAATATAAGAAAACACAGTAAAATCTACTGAAAAAATCTGACATGCCTGTGGCGTCACACTTTCAGATTCAGTAGTATTTCTATAGGGATGTGACATCCTTACTGTAACAAAGAGCCACAAGCCTGATGGCTTAAAACAATAAGCAACTTCTTGTCTCACGGTTCTGGAGGCCAGAAGTCTGAAGTCACAGTCCAGGGAAGGGAATTCCCCTGCCTGTGTTCTGAGGCCCTGTTCACGTAGGCTCAGGCGTTTCTTGGCTTATAGATGTATCGCTCCAATCTTCATTTGACATTCTTCACGTGACAGTCTTACTGTGTGTCTTTGGACCACCTTCCCTCTATTTGTGTCTGTCTCTGTGTCTAAATGTTCCCTTTTTACAAGGACACTAGTCATATTGGAGTAAGGCCAGTATAATGACCTCATTTAAACTTGATTACCTTGTAAAGACCTTATTTCCAAATAAACTTACATTTGCAGGTACTGAGGGTTAGGATTTCAACATATCTTTTTTTGGGATACACAATTCAACTCATAACATGTATAAAAAGCTACACATTTAAAATCATATTTTAAAACATTTGTGCTGAAATATTGAGTTCAGATTACATAATTGAAATTGATGCCCTTAGGTTTATCACTTCATACAGACTAACCAAATTGTTATTTAGCTTATTTTTAATTAAACTTGTTCAGATTCCTATACATTATTGAACATTTATCTTTTTATTTTATATGATTCAACATGACAGAACATAGACTCAAGAAAAAAATTAATAGTATTATCACAACAATAATCTAGAGGAGAAACTCTAAAAGCAGTAAGCAACAAATACTTATCACAGAACTTAACTGTAACATTAAAAATAAGATACATAATTATGAGCAATATTAGACATCAATTTGTATTTAAATTCATGTTTAAATAAATCACCTGTGGTTAAGATAATATACATGTGATTTTAGCTATAGGTATGAATTTAAAAAGGTAATCCCACTATCTGAGTCTACTTTATGTTCTGAATATATCCGTATAGTACTGTTTAGAGACAAATTATTAATATTTAGATCAAGCCATTAGAAGCTTAATGAAATACTACTATGTATATATTTCATCTGTATAGCGAAATTTTTTCTTGGTACATTTTCGCCTTGGTTAGAGGTGTCCATAAATAAAGACCCTCAATAACTCAGTACCCTTGTTAAGATACGCTGCTGCTGCTATTGGTACTACTACTGCTACTACTAGCTAACATTAAATAGCAGTTTTTATTTCCCATTTCTCATAACAACACTATGAGATAGATACTATTATTATCTACAAAATAGAGATGAGGAAAAGGAGGCACAGACAGGTTAAGTGACTTGCCCAAGCTCACATAACAAGCTACCAGATCTGGGATTAGAAACCAGATAGTTTGATTTAAGAGGTAATCTAATTATTACTATTATCAAAGAGTATTACAAGAAATCCATATGAAATTATAATATGTCATGCTCTTTTATCACTTTCCCTAATAATAATTATTTTAAATCTAATACAGTTTGTCTTCACAAAAGAAGTAGAATTGGAAGCCTTACTTAAAAATTATTTAACTTTTTTATCAATCTTTACTTCATTTGATTTTTAGATTTTAGTCATGAAATGGAAATTAAAGTGTGCATTTTGTAGTTCTGTCTTGGATCTTGGGATTCAGGAGTGAATGAAACAGGTGAAGATTCCCTGACCAGGTAGTGGTCACATCCTATTGAGGGAAGAGTGCACCAACCTCTTAAACATGTAAAACTCATTTTTTTCATGGTATGCATTTTTCTCAGCACATTACTCCTACATTTTTTGAATCACTTGGCTATTTTGCCATTTTCACTCAAAATTATGGGTTGAAAAATTTAAAAGGTCACTTAGATTTATGTCTAAGTAGAAATGGACTAAAAATTTAGATTAAGTCTATTCATTAAAAAATTACTCCTATACATTAGCATGAGATGACAAATTACCCTAAAATATTTTAATTTTCGTGACTTTCAGTTGTGAAGTATCTAAAGAATAATGAAGTTTAGAGACACCAAAATATTTTACACAGCAAATTCAAATTCATTGGCCTCATTTTTCAAATGTTTTAAAGAATAAAGCATACAACTTTGGATGATTCTAGATATATGCAAATCACTTCCATATCAGCGTTATAGAGTATATGCCTATATAAATGAATTGCATGACTAATGTTTAATTTCTTTACAGAATAAGTTGCATATAAAGTCAATGTTGACCTTTCTTGAATTCTTTCATCGTAGTAACCAGAACTAAAAATGTAAATATAATCTGTAGGGTTGATTGTTCCTAAGAAGGCTTTTAAAAATAGCAAGCATAATACCAACAAGTGTTATTGATTGAATGAATTCCACCAAGACCAATGGTTTATTTTACTCATTCTTTATGTAGCAGAATTTGCTATAATTAAGGGAATAATTATAGTCTCTAAATACAAATTATCTCAATTTGCATAACATTTGCCTAATGTAATTAATTCTAATATTTTACTGCATTTACTCTGGAGTTGTTTTTGTGGGTTTTTTTTTTTTTGCACTTTATCATGTATTCTATGAAGAAAAAGGGATTGAATACCAAGTTCTGTTTTTTAAATTATAAGTCATTCTTTCCTCATTATTTCTATTTCTGATTCTGTTCCAGGATCTTAAAAAAAGAAGTTAACTCAATTGTCAGAACTATGCATTTGAGATCTAATTCCTTAAAATAAACAGGAAATAATCCTCCACAGATTTGCACTGTATTTGGGCAAGGATGTTGAAATTTGATACTAATTTTGCTCACTTTCTAATCCGCCCAAAGAGCAGACTGACACTAACTACTACTGGGCCACACTCTCAGGTTTTCTAACGTGGAATCAATGTGTATATACTTTGTAATAATGTACTAGAGACACAGAAGTGATAACAGATTTGTGGTTGGATAGTTACCAATCGTTTCACTTTTTTGTGCCTTGTAAGAAAACATCAGTACAAAGAACTCACGCTTGCTTTTCTGAACTTGTGATTTTTTTTTTCCTGAAAGGAAATATAGGAAATATAATCTCTGCTTAAAGGAAAAAATATGGTAAATGTCTTGAAGAAATTTCACACACACACACACACACACACACAAACGCACACACATTTAGTGCTAGAAATTTTCCTCTTGGCCACTGCTTTAGCTATCTTCTTCAAATTTTGATGTTTTAATTTGTATTTTTAAACTATTATTTAGATTTATATGTATTGTTTAAGAGTATATCTTTCTGCATGACTTTTTTAGTAGTTGCTCTATTATATATATGTGTGTATATATGCATGTCTAGTTTGTATATCTACACATATATAGCATATTCTATTGGTATCTCTTCAGTAGTTTGAGTAAAATACAGAAACATTGTCTCCCCTTTTCTTATTTTATCCCCCATTTATAATTTTAAAAAATATTTCATCTACATATATTTAAAACCACATCAACCAGTCTTAGAATTTTTGCTTTAACTACCTATCATAATTTAAAACTCAGGAAAAGAAAAGTCTATTTTATTTTACCCATAATTTTGCCTGCTGTGTTCTTGAACAACAAATTTTCTTAGTTTTCCTTCATCTGATGACATTTGAATTCCCTTTTATGTGGAAGGATATTTTCATTGTATTTAGGAGTATAGGTTGACAGTTTTTTACACTTGAAAAATATTATACCACTCTCTTTTGCCCTCTATAGTAAGGTATTCTTTTTCTCTAGCTATTATGGTTTCCTGATGGTATTATTTCCACCACTAGAAATTCCTCTTATAATTGTGAATACAGCAAGAGCACATTTAGATTTGAAAGTAATTCTGATATTTTTGTTTTTGATGCCTTAGATGTTCATATAAAATTAGAAATGTTTTAATAAGAAATAAGCCACTCAAATTACCTACCCATTTCTCCTTAATAAGGGCAATTAAAACGTTTGACAATTAAATATTTAATATTCAGCTAGCAGTCTAGTTTTAAGTCACCTTTGTGATCCTAAGGGACATTTTTTCCATCTGAGAAATTCGCCTTCCAGTTTTTCCAAGTTCAGTAAAACTCTCTACTATATTTCATATATATAATCCAGAAATAAGCATAATTCTAGAGTCATCGCTCATCCTACTCCCCAATTCAATACATTCTACCATCCCCAAAAACCCATTCTTTTTTTCCTTTTTATTGAACGTATTGGAGTGACATTAGTTAACAAAATTATACCAAAAAAGTCACTCTTGAGTCCATCCACTTCTTTGTTCACTGTCAGCATCCATCCACTTCCATGTTCACTGTCAACTAGGCTGCAGTCATCACAGCCATACACCCCTGCCTATCCTCTCTATTCTTCATGCAGCAGCCAGTACGATTTCATGGCCTATGATAGCTAGCATCCCTTTCTATGATTTCTTCATTGCTGCCTCAGCTCCCCCTCCACTTTGGGCTTACCTGTGCATAAAATGGCATTTTTTCACAGATTTCTGGATAATATCCACAGATGGGCAGAACTCAGTGAGTGTGGGAGACACAGATTTGCTTAGGTCATTTTTCTTAAAATCTTTCAACAGCTTCCATTGGTCCTTCAAATAATGCCCCCAAATCCCAACAACCGGACCTTTAATTGCCTTTCCAATCTCATATGCACAACCCTACATTTGCTCATTTCATGCTCACCACTGGATTTCTATTTGAGTGTCCTATGCTTTCTCACAGCTTTTGTTTATATTGTTCTCTCTTCCAAGAATGTTCTACCCCTTATCTTTACCTTAGCTTATTGGTGGTCCTTCAAAGCACAGAATTAATATTGCTATGCAGGTAAATTTTTCTAATGCACTTGAATAAGGTAAGTTCCCAAATTATTCATTTCCTTAGTAGTACTAAACGTAGCTAGTATATACTGGCACAATATTTTTCCTTCTCTATCAGTTGTTGAGTGTAAACTGAAAAGGAACTATTTTATTAACCATGCCTATCATCTGAATGCGTGATATGTGGTAGATAGTAGGCACGTAATGAATACATTCTTTAGTCAACAAATACTGTAATTTAGAATTTATTATGTACCTAAATTTTCTTCCAAGTTTATTTGTGTCCCTTACCATGCTAAGTTTTGTCAAAGTAATACGTGCAATTAAATAAAAAAGAGAAAGTTGGATGAATAGATTGACTGTAGAGCTGCAGAGTAGGAAAGCAAAGAGAAGGTAAAGGAGAAACAGTGATATTGGAAAATAATAGCCTTCCTCAAAACATAATACAACAAGATCCAGAAGGCTTCTCTATTTTTTTCTTTCAACACAAGCTTTGCAATATAGTTTAATATTGCTACTTAGAAGCTAATTAACTAGACCAGTGTCTCATATGTTTATTCCTGTTCAGTTTTGGCATTTATATTGGCCATTAACACTTTCTCTAAGTGACCGTGTGAAGGAGTGAGTATGAAATTAAAGCCAGGCAATTTACTTCCTGTTGACAGATTTTGTAATATGATTGATGGGGACAGAAGGTGAAACTATCTGGTAAAATGAGTTTTTTTGCATTATCTATGTATTTCATATATCAATGCCAGTATTTCTCAAACTTAAGGTCAAGACTCAAGAGGGAAGGGTTACAATATAATTTAAGGGGTTTCATATATGGGAACTATATGGAGGTGGAAATTGTGGGGTTTCTTGAGAATAGGAGTCTTCTTTTCCACCCTGAACCCTATACTTCCTTCTAACTAATGTGTTAAAATTTAATAAAATTATGCCAATTAGAGTTTATAAAATCTGTTATATTATTTATAATATAAACACGTTAAAAGCAAACATTGGAGAATGTTGAAATCACCGGTTTGAACAATGTTGCCTGCAGTACCCTACAAAATGTGTTAAAATCAATAGCTTCATTTTCTTTCCATTTACTCACAGAAAGAATATGATTATATTGTGAGAGAAAATAATAAAAATGTGGACTAGATACTACCTATCATATTAATTACTGATTATCCTAGAGAAGAAAAAATTAAAATTGTAAAAACCTGGTTTTATCTTATAAAGATATATTAAGCTCCTGATAGAGTATTAAATCCAGGAATAAACAGATTTCCCATGGTCTCTTAAATTTTGTGTTTGATTTCAGGCCTCATTTATGCTACTGTGTTCTATCTTTCCATTTCCTCTATTATATCCTCAAAAAAGTTATTTAATTTACAGACCATAAAGATTTCTATTACTACCAAAAATTTTATGGTCTAATTAGACTCATATTGAGTCAAGCAACTTTGGTTGAATATTAAGCCCATGTAAATGTTTTTCTTTTTAGTACACTAAACTGGAAAAAAATAGAAGAAAATGTTAATTACTTTTCTTATCTAAACATTACTGAAAGAAATAAAGATAATGATGATAAACTTTTATATTAGGATTGTTTATTACAGGTGACATTATTATTATCTGACAATCCAATTGGAATCTCATAAATAAATAAGCTAATGTCTGCAGTCATATAGTCTATTTTCCTGTAAGCCATTATTAAAATGAAATAAAGGGAATTCTTTAATATGCACTTAAAAATCCAAATTATATAACACACACACACAAACACACGCACATGTAAGAAAAAAACAAACAAAATATATGTAGCAACAGTTTTCAAGAAACTGGACATCAGGCAATTAAGATAGAGATCCCTTGAGAGAGTGTTCAAACCACAACACAGGGAAGAGGAACTTAGGTGGAGTTAGTAGACACAGTAAGTTGAGGATATGGAACTGAGAATCTAGCAAACCAAGGCAGATAGAGTTCACAGAACAAATTACTGTAGAGCGGGGAGCTACACAGACAGAAGAATCCAGAGATCTTAAGAGGATCCTCCATTGAGTATTCAGGTGATTATGATCAGTACATGTGTGTGAGGATGAAGGGCTGGGGAAATAACCTTCCAAAATGTAACAATGGTCAGTGCTCACACAAGGCCAGGAGTAGTGCCCAGCAAACACACTGGAAAATCTTTTTTTTAAAATATATTTTATTGATTTTTCACAGAGAGGAAGAGGGAGAGTTAGAAACATCGATGAGAGAGAAACATCAATCAGCTGCCTCCTGCACTCCCCCTACTGGGGATGTACCCGCAACCAAGGTACATGCCCTTGACTGGAATCGAACCTGGGACCCTTCAGTCCGCAGGCCGACGCTCTATCCACTGAGCCAAACCAGCTAGGGCCACACTGGAAAATCTTAAGTGTCATGGGACACTGGGCAGAGTACAGAGAAGAATATTTCCTCGGTAACAGAGATCAGTTGATCCTGGAGTGAACACTACATTGTTTCCATATAACAAATATTGCAAACAAGACCAAGAAAGATAATGTTTCCAAGTAATTTAACTGGATCCTAGCAATGAATAGAATAGGAGAAAGAGAAATGAGTAAGGAAAGAAAATATTTGAATAATACTATCAATTGACTTGACCTAATTGTCATTTATAAAATACTCTACCAAAAACAAACATTCTTTTTAAGTACACACAAAATATTTACTAAGATAGATTGCATTAGACTATAAAAATTTTAAATAAATTTAAAGGCATTCAGGTTGTTCAATGTAAGTATTAAACACAAGGGAATTAGGTTAGAAGTCACTAACAGAATGCTATCTGGAAAAATCATTCAAAATTTAGAAATTAAATAATATATTTATAAATAACATGGGTCAAAGAAAAAAAAAGAAATTAGACAGTATTTTGAATTGAATGAAAATGAAAATGCAGCACAGCAGAATTTGAGTGATGCTACTAAAGCAGTATTTGAGGGACATTTATAGCACTAAATGCCTATATCAGGAATAAGAAAGGTCTAAAATGAATGACTTCAGTATCCATCACAATAAACAATAAAAAGAATGGTAAAATAAAACCAAACTACTGTAAGTGGGAAAAGGAAATATACCAGAGCAGAAATCAATGAGAAAAAGAGCAAGGTGGCAGAATAGGAAGATCCAAGCCCTGTTCCTCTGCAGAGGCACTGACTTAATAATATATGGAACAAAATATCTTTGTGAGAACTCTTGAAACCAGTCAAAAAATATGCAGTACACCAGGCAGGTGAAAAGTTGAGGACAACCGCACTGAAATGAATGAGGACTATTTTACTTTATCTCCCATTGCCCCAAACCCAAACCAGCACAGCTCAGTGCCTTTGGGAAGAATTTCAGCTCACGACTTCTCCCCGGACGGGAGGAGGGGGGGGGGGGGGGGGGCGGGGAAGAGAAGAGTAGAATATGTGTCCAATGTGTAAGATTTTCTGAGGGACTTGTTTTCTTTGGACTGACTTGGAGCACTGGCATGGTTGGAACCAGCATAGTCTGCAAGCAGGGAGGTGGGGGCGGGGCGCGCTGAAAGTAACAGAGAATGGGGGTAGCTTGCTCTGGTAACAGGAGACCCGCAGTGCTACAGACCCAGGCCAGTATAGCTTGGTGCCACCAGGAAAATGCACTCAAGTCATGGATTCTGGGGATGAAGGGAGAAGAGTGGAGCATCCATCCAGCTTTATGGAGAGCTGCCTGAGACACTGGTTTCTTTCTGGCTTGACTTGGAGCCCTGACAGGGAGCCCTGACAGGGAACCAGGATACTTTGGATGCCTGGCAGCCAATGAGAATAAAATGGAGCTGGACAACTTGCTGCGGCAGTACCACAGAACCTGCAGTATTGCAAACAGACACCAGGGGGAGCAAGAGATTATGAGCTCTTGAAAACGAACCGGGAAAAATCTCTCTAATTGGGAAATCACATGTGTAAACCCAAAGAAGTTGCCTCCCCTTGAAAAAGGTTTTTGACGCCCCCAGAATCTCTAGTTGTGTTTACTGGGTGAAAGTCTTTCCCTGTGCAAAGCCAACCCATAAAAATTGGAAGAAGTGCTGTGTTTTCAAATGCAAAAACTCAGCAACCAAAAGAAAACAACAAAAAATCACAGGGACACAAACATGGTCAAACAAAGGAACAAAATAAAACTAAAGGAACAGAGATCTACAAATTACCTGATAAAATAAATTCAGGATAATTGTCTTAAAAGAGGTCAGTGATCTACAAGAGAACACAGACAACTAAACAAAATCAGGAAAATGCATAAATGAAATGAGAACATCAACAAAGAGACAGAATGTATAAAAATAACCAAACAAATTCTGGAGCTGAAGAATACAATAAATGAAATGAAAAATTCAGTAGAGGGGTTTATCAGCAGATTTGATTAAACAGAAAAAAAATCAATGAGCTCAATGGCAGGTTATTTGAAATTATTGAGTCAGAGGAACAAAAAATAAAGGAAGAATATATGAAAGGAAGAAAGCTTAAAGGACTTAAGGGACACCATTAAGCAGCCAATATATATATTACTAGAGGCCAGGTGCACGAAATTTGTGCACGGGGTGGGGGGGGGGGCTCCCCTCAGTCCAGCCTGCACCCTCTCCAACCCAGAACATCCCTCTCACAATCTGGGACCACTGGCTCCTAACTGCTCACCTGCCTACCTGCCTGATTGCCCCTAACTGCCCCCCTGCCAGCCTGGTCGCCTCACGCAGCCTGCTGCTCAGTCATTTGGTTGCCCCTCACTGACCTCCCTTCCGGCCCGGTTGCTCCACACAGCCTGCTGCTCAGTCATTTGGTCGCCCGTCACTAACCCCCCTGCCAACCTGGTCGCCCCATACAGCCTGTTTGGTCATTTGTTTGGTTGTGATGGTCACTTAGGCTTTTATATGTATATAGATAGGAGTTCTAGAAGGGAGAGAGAGAGAGAGAGAGAGAGAGAGAGAGAGAGAGAGAGAGAGAGAGAGAGAGAGAGAAAGAAGCGTATTTGAAGAAATAATGGTTGAAAATTTCCCAAATTTGAGGAAGAAAATGGACACCAAAATTTAGGAAGCATTAAAGAAGTTCAAGAAGAATGAACTCAAAGAGGCCAACACCAAGAGGCACATTATAATTAAGCCATCAAAAGTCAAAGACAATGACAAAATCTTGAAATCGGCAAGAGAAAGAAAATTTTTTTATGTACTAGAAATCTCCCCTAAGATTATGACAAGATTTCAGTGCTGTTTTTATTAATAAACCTGACAACTTGTCTAATTACTATACAATAAAATTTGATATGGTAACTATTTGGGGCCTATTTTGAATAATGAGGTACTTACCTGTCTTGTGTGTGTAAATAGCATTTTGGTGATGATACCCAAGCATAGAATTGCTGACGTGTCACAAGGACATATACATTCTGCTATGTTCAGCTTTAATAGGTGCTGCCAAATAGTTTTCCCAAGTGGTTTTACATGTTTTGAGCAGCATAAGATAATTTCAGTTCTGAGCTTGCTCACCACCACTTTTTGTGGTCAAACCATGTATTCAGTCTTTGTATGTAGCACTCTCTTATTGCAGTTTGTACTTGCATGCCCCTAAGACTATATCTTTATTTTATCACTGGTGACTTATATAAGTGTACTCTCAGTGAAATGCTGCTCAAGTATTTTGCACATTAAAATATTTTCTTGCCATTGTTTTACTAACTTGCAGTTTTTTTTAAAAACATAGGTATGAGTATTTGCCAGATAAATCTATACTAATAAAAGGGTAATATGCTAATTAGGGGGGACGTCTTCCGGACATCCATCCAAACGTCCATCTGGACAAAGCCACAGTGGCTGTGAGGGCTTAGAGATGGCACCATGCAGGAGAGGCGGGCGGGTCCGGAGCTCGTGTGGGAGGGGCGGGCTGGTGAGCGCTGCTGGGCCGATGAGGCATTGCTGGTCCAGCACCATGGCCCCTTTTGCAGAGGCTGTGAGAAGGTGGGGCCACACCCCCTTCCACAGAGGCGGTGTGGGACAGGCCACAGCATGGCCTGGTCCCAGTGCTGCCCCTTCCGCAGAGGCAGCCACAGAGACAGCATTGTGGGCCCGGTCCAGGCGCCATGCCTCCTCAGAGGCTGGCTAGGATGCAACCTGCTGTGTCTCAACCTCCCACCGCCCCTCCCCCAGCCGGCCTGGCCCCAGACTGCCCCCATCCACCAGTGGGTGGGGGGCAGGGCCAGCACTAAGAAGTGAGGGCCAAGGGCCGGCAGCTGTGGTGGCCGGCAGTGGCAGCAGCAGCAGGGTGATGGGGCTGGTGCCTTCCCCTGATCAGCCTGGTTGCCTCCTGCAGAGAAGGACATTCCCTGAGGGCTCCTGGACTGTGAGAGGGGGCAGGCCGGGCTGAGGGACCCCCCCCCCCCCCACACACACACACAATGCATGAATTTTCATGCACTGGGCCTCTAGTATGTCATATGTGTCTTCTTTCAGTTTTGTGTCTTATGATGAACATAAATTCCTCATTTGAATCAAGTCTAATTGAACAATCTTTCCTTTATTGCGGGTGTCTTTGTGTTCTATTTAAGAAAGTATTGACTTTCATTTGGTTATAGTATATTTTTCTAATGTTACTAGTATCTTCTGAGTTGGGGCTGAATGTAAAGATTATTAAAATGGAGAAAGAATGGAGGGATTAGGGTGTTAGAGTATCTCATCAGTGCTTTTTAAACTTTTCTATATGTTAGAAGACACCTGGAAAGTTAAAAAACCCTGATGCTTCTCCTGCACTTTAAACTGACTGATTCAGAATCTCTCAGTTTGGAGCTCAGGTATTGGTATATTTTAATTGGTGTAGAGAGAGCATTTAAGCAGAGAACATCAGCCAAAAAAAGGACAGCATGGAAGCAAATTTGATGAATATCAGTTTGGGCTACACTCTAGGCTCCAGAGAGGGATGTAATTGTGAGTCACATCAGAATTAAAGCTGTGGTTTGGAGAATTTTGAGTCCTGAATAAGGATTTAGTTTAATTCAACAAATGGGGTTGAACATGGCTTTTGAGAAAATGAATATGATTCATTAATAATTAGAAGGATTAATGTGGCAGTGTGATAGGGGTAGATTGGAAGTGGGGGGAAATGAGAGCAAGTATTCAAGCTAATTCCTGCAGTCTGGCTTCTGTAACCCTGCTAATCTTCTGAAACTGTATGGTGAATTCCCTGTGTACAGGATATTTCTGGCAAGAGGATCTAAAGCTATCATTATGTTTTCAAAGGAATCTGAAAAGTTTCAAAGGCTAGAAACAACTGAATTATGGTTATTACACTTTGCCACTTAACAATTATTGAACACCCAAACCATGTTTATGGCAGTTGAAGTGGAAAAAAGACTGATGGTAGAAATGTTTGTGGGTGAAATAAGAGGTGTTAAAACTGATTGAATGTGTGCTAGGGGGGAATATAAAAAGATGAAAGATGGGGAGAATGAAAATATGATTAAGAGGAAAGTGATCAACAGGAATGAGCAGTGGAAGAGACATTAAGTTAAGCTTTTAAACCTTGAATTAGATAGCTAGAACTGAATTTCCAAATAATCTGTGTTACAGTTGATCAGAAAGAAAAGTCAATAATCAATCCTGGTTCTTTATGTATTTTCCTTAAGTATTCACTGGTTATGACAGGTAGAAGACGAATTGTCATCCTAGTCATTTGTTTTATGCCAATAAAAATATATCCTTTTATTTTCTGCTTGGTGGTTTACACATAAAATAATATTTAAAATATGTATTGAAAATAGAAGGAGATCTTTTAACCATAGATTTCAAGAAAATAATTATTTTAAATGATAAAAATATGTACTTAAAAGTTTATATTTAGACACAACTGTTGAAAGAGCTTAGGAATTCATTATAATTATGAAGGGATAACTTTGTTCATGTATTTTGTAGAACTATTTTTTTAAAAAAATATCTTTATTGTTGAAAGTATTACAGATGTCCCTTTTTTCTATCCCCATTGACCCCCTCCACTCCACCCTGCCTCTCCCACCCCCAGGCCTTATCCACACTATTGTCTGTGTCCATGGGTTATGCATATATACCATCAAGTTCTTTGGTTACTACCCCTCCCCGTGCCTACTGAAGAGGTAAACTTATTGTTGTTGTTGTTGTTTAAAGTATTACATATGTCTCCTTTTTTCCCCCCATCAACCCCTACCCAGGCACTCCCACCCCCAAGACAAGCCCCGACCGCCCCAGTGTCCCTGTCCATTGGTTATGCTAATATGCATGCATACAAGTCCTTCAGTTGATCTCTTACATCTCCCCATCCTCTGCCTTACCTCTGAGGTTTGACAACCTTTTAGGTGTTTCCCTGTCTTTGGATCTATTTTTGTTCATCCTTTATGTTGTTCATTATATTCCACAAATGAGTGAGATCATGTGATATCTATCTTTCTCTGACTGGCTTATTTCGCTTAGCATAATGCTCTCCAGTTCCATCCATGCTGTTGCAAATGGTAAGAATTCCTTCTTTTTTATAGCAGCATAGTATTCCATTGTGTGGATGTACCACAGTTTTTTAATCCACTCATCTGCTGATGGGCACTTAGGCTGTTTCCAAATCTTAGCTATGGTGAATTGTGCTGCTATGAACATAGGGGTGCATATAGCCTTTCTGATTGGTGTTTCCAGTTTCTTGGGATATATTCCTAGAAGTGGGATTACTGGTCAAATGGGAGTTCCATTTTTAGTTTTTTGAGGAAACTCCATACTGTTCTCCACAGTGGCTGCACCAGTCTGCAATCCCACCAGCAGTGCACGAGGGTTCCTTTTTCTCCGCATCCTCGCCAACACTTGTCGTTTGTTGATTTGTTGATGATAGCCATTCTGACAGGTCTGAGATGGTACCACATTGTCCTTTTGATTTGCATCTCTCGGATAATTAGTGACTTTGAGCATGTTTTCATATGTCTCTTGGCCTTCTGTATGTACTCTTTCGAAAGGTATCTATTTAGGTCCTTTGCCCATTTTTTGATTGGATTATTTATCTTCCTTTTGTTAAGTTTTATGAGTTCCAAGGGGTAAATTTTTAAAACTCCAAATTTTTCACATAGGGGTAGTTAAAATTATTGCACAAAGAGCAGACAGATGAGCTAAAGCTTAGCACTGCTTTACAGTTAAAGCTATGGTGAATCAAACAATTTGTGATTAATGAGAAGAAAATGGCATATTCATATCTTCAACCATATTATGTATGTTTAGGGCGAGAATATCAGGTAATGGCATTAGAAATCATTGGGTTAAATAAAAAAGAAGCAAGAGGAATCATAGATTTGGTTTTTGGAGGATTGGTCTTGGAAAGAAAAACCACATTCAATTTATACCAATCAAATACATTGAGTGTTGCTCAAGAACAGTCTTTGCACATGGTTGCCACTTCAAACAGAAAGTGAGTCATCACAAAGTTTATCTGTGCTTATCATTAACTTGCCACTTGATTTGTACAGTTTCAGTAAGCACATCAGCTTTTCATGATAAAATTAATTTAATTTTCTAAGATTTGACAATCTGATAACTTCATAGGGGCTTAGTTTTCTTTCTTTTCCTATACCTCTCCATACCCCCAATTTTCTTTTTTTACTTGTGATGCATTCAGAAAGTTGTTAGGCATTACTGAAATCAGGGATCAGGGAAATTGGAAAGTCTTATTCTGTTTCACTATTGTTGGTTATTTTTTAAGCATACCTTAGCAACATAGAATCAAGTTCACAGATGGTGGGTACTGTGGATTTTAGCAGTTGGGTGGGAGGAAAAGCCAAAAAAGATGTCATGGACAGATGCTGATGAGAGTATTTGAAACAATAGGCAATGGGATCTGAGCTAGCTAGGAAGGACAGTAAAGTAAGATGATGCCACTAAGCAGGAAAGATGTAGACGTTGGGGCCATTTAAATATGTTTTAGAGCATTGAGAGTGGGAACAATTAAAACAAGATAATGAAAATCTGGTGTTTATACTCAGAGTGTGCAGTCTAAAGTCTTTTATAGAGTAAATACTCGATAAATACTCTTTCTAGTGCCTTTTTTCCCCAGCTCACTAAGGATAAGATAATTTGATGTGTGATATTATCTAACTCCTTTGATTTATAAAAATGTGAAATTATTATGCTTTAAAATGATTACTAATGCTAAATAAAAATAGAGGTACAATGGATCTGACATGTTAGGAAAGAAATATAGTAAAAGAAAGTGCCTTTTAAATGACTACGACATTAAGTTTACTTTAGCATTAGTTTTTAGAGTCTCTTTCACTGAGATAATTATAGTGTTCATTTTTTTTGCAGTGTACTGATTAAGCACAGTTGGAATGAGAGCATATGAAGCACTAAACTACTGTAAAAGAAAATATCACACTATTAACCAGTTTTTCATTTTATATGTATATTAAGTAACTTGAGGTATTAAATTATAGATATTCAAATTACCTTTATTATCTCTTTATGGAAAACTTACTTAAAGATAGTATAAAATTCTACCTACTATAAAAGTGAGTAAAGATATGTGCTGCAGTAAATTAGCTATGATGCCAAATCTTATATGGAAAACACTTTTGGGGGATTTTATTATAAAAGTAATAACAAGAGGCTAACAAACAATTAGAACTGCTGCTAGATGACAGGATAAAAACATTAAAAAGGTAAAACATTAATTTATGATGAATTATAATGCCTGATATGATCCAATTAAATCTTGGTCAAATTGATATTTAACTTCATTAAAAATAACTTAAACTTAGTTGTTGATACCTTTATTTCCCCATTACCAACCTAAGATGTGATTGCTCTCATTTTAATGAAGTTGGGGGAGGGCCAAATATTAAACAAACACATATAAAGAGAGGTTTTGCTTTACCATTTATTTCTATTGTTGACAACTATTCAGAATTTATACAAGAGTTTTGGTGGTTAGAAATAGGTGGAAGTTTCTGGCAAAGCAAAATGTCCTCACATTCAGATGGGGGTCTGAATAAAATTTATGCCTATGCAAATATAGGACTCATAGTGATCACCATGCTTTTTAAGCTGTTACTCATAAAATAAATAGTTTCCACTGTCAAGGAGCTTACCATCTAGAAGCATAGACAGATATGGAGATAAGGTGTCTATGAAGTTACCAAGATGTATGAAGCTTAGGACTGTTTTCATCAGACTAGGGAATCAGAGGGAGCTGCACAAGGAAGATAATACTTCAGTGGGAGCTGGATGGGCAAATTGGATTTCATCTGTTTGGGGTGGGTTTGTGGGCCTATATGAATAGAGATAAGGATTATAGGTGGGGCCAGGATATTACAGACAGAGAGATCAGATTGTGCAAAAGTCTGGAGGTGTGATGGAATGTTTCACATGCTAAATATTAAAAATAATGATGCATGGCAAGAAATGTAAGAGAATTATGAGGGATGAAGTTACAATGTTGGGCAGGGGCATATTGTAGAAGGACATATGCTAAGGTAAAGAAATTTATTGTTTAGCCTACAAAAGGCAATTGAAGAAGAAAAAGCAATGGAAAGATTTTATTTATGTTTAAAAATACTTTTTATTTATTTTTATTGATTTCAGAGAGGAAGGGAGAGGGAGAGAGAGATAGAAGCATCAAATATAAGAGAGAATCATTGATCGGCTGCCTCCTGCATGCCCCCTACTTTTCTATATGTTAGAAGACACCTGGAAAGGAGGAGGAAATATTAGCAGGTTGCAAGTAATAAAAACCCAGCTTGCACCCTGGGCATGTGCCCTTGACCCTGGACCCTTCAGTCCGCAGGCTGATGTTCTATCTACTGAACCAAACCGGCTAGGGCGGCAATGGAAAGATTTTAGAAAGGCTCCTCTGGTTGTGATGTGGGAAATGGATTGGAGAGTGTATCTGGAGGGAAAAAAAGATTTAGAAACTTAATAAGCAAGTGAAAATGGAAATGGCAAATATAATCTATAATAATAAAAGCATAATATGCTAATTAGACCAGGATTGGGCCTAACCCATCAGTTGGACATCCCCCCCGAGGGGTCCCGGATTGCGAGAGGGTGCAGGCCGGGCTAAGGCCCCCCCCCCCCCGACTTTGTGCACCGGGCCTCTAGTAGAGAAATATTTTCAAATACAGTACCTTATCACAGAAAACTGAAGAATTTCTTTGCTGTCATCTTGCAAACTACGTTCTTGTGATCCTTCTAAAACATTAACTTATATATGTGACTTTCCTATTGAAAATCTTTCAGTGCTTATCTGACTAGTTTTTAGACCTCCAATATTAGGTCAGGCATTATCCCCATAAAACTGAATTTCTCATGCCCCTGCGTAGTCCAGGGGATTGGCATGTGAAGCACGTGGGACTTGGGACTAGATCCACTGAATATTTTTATAACTGGGTCTAATTAAAAAAACTCTATACCAAACTCTGGTGGTGAGGATATGAAGATGAACCTAGAGGGTGGCCATTTCTCCCCAACTAGGCAGAAAAAAACTGGCCTTCATTAAAAATTATTTAAATCAGTAGACAGAAGTTGAGAAGAGGAACAGAAAAAACTGGAGAGTTCTTGATTTCACTTGCTGTGATTCCTGAAACTATGTTACTTTGTGTATTCCCAAGGCTTGGTTATTTAATTCTTCCACCATTTCTGGAAGGTCTTCCAGTGCATTTTCTCTTTTTGCTTAAGTTTATTTGAGTTGGGTTTTTATTACCTGCAACCTGTTAATATTTCCTCCTTCTAGCCAACCCTATCTCCTATAAACATGACACACTCATTCATTTCTCTGCCCTTTTCATGATATAACCTACTTAATATTAATATCCCATCTATTGACTCAGTTTCAAAAATACAAATGAGTGTATTCTATGTATAGTGATGTATGTTGTACACTGTTGATGCAGAAATGAGTAATACACAGTGTCTGATCTTGAAGGGCTCACAATATATGAGAAAGCAGACATACTTGCAGAAAGGACTAACCTAAGTGACAAGTGCTGTTTTAGGACTAAGAACAAATTATTATGGGACACAAAGGAGGGAGCCAGTCCCTAGGTAACCACGCTGTCAGTGGAATTTTACTAGAATAATCTTGTCTATATTAATCAGCCTCTTCTGTGAATTCATGTTGTCTTCATTTTGCCACTTATACTATACTATCTTTTCTTTGTTGTTAGTCAGTGGTTTTGTGGATGTATATCTCTTTCCCACAACTGCATTTTAAGCCCTTGCTGGGTGAGGAATGTGATGTTATTTCCCTTTGTACTTCCCCAAGCACCTACCACTTTGTGCTGCATTAGAGCAAATAATACTTAGATTTACAGATGCAGAGTTATAACAATAAAATAACAAGAACTCATCTAAAGTCATTGTTTTTCTTAACCGAATAAGGAACAGTGTAATCATTGGAGTGACATCCCATCACCTTTGCCATATTCTGCTGGTTTGTATTGGTTGGAAGCAGGCCACAGGTTCTGCTTAAACTGAGGAGGAGGGGTTATACAAGAATATGCATTAGGAAGCCATCTTAGACTATGTCCTGTACTCATACATTCATGATGTTCTTGATCAAAAGTAAGAATCTAGTAACTAATTCTGCTGAAATTGAATAATCAGTTATGTTTTAAAGAGTGATGTTTTTTATTAAAATATATTTTTACTGATTTCAGAGAGGAAGGGAGAGGAAGAGAGAAATAGAAACATCAATGATGAGAGAGAATCATTGATCAGCTGCCTCCTGCATGCCCTACAATGGGGATCGAGCCCTCAACCTAGGTATGTGCCCTGAATGGGAATCGAACTGTGACCTCCTGGTTCATACCTGGTAGGTTGACACTCAATCACTGAGCAACACCAGCCGGAGTTGTTTTTAAAATACAATTGGATTCATAGTCTTCAACCATATCTCTCCTCTTGCTGCTAATGACACTGATAATTTCCCAACACGGATAAAGGCCAAATTTTTTACCGAGGTCTATAAACCAAAATGAGTTAGCCAGTTAATAATTTTCTATGATTTTCTCCCTTGCCCCTGTGCCCCAGACATACTCTAAATTTGTTCTCAATGTAGGCCTTTGAAGTAGTTATTCCCTCTTGCTGCTTTTCTCCTTCTCGAAGTAAATCTCATCTTCCCAGTGTAAGACCCCCAGAGGGAGACCCTTACTCTATCCCACGGATCAACGGCAACCCCAATCATCCGCAGGAGGCGTCACTTGATGCAAACAGCAAGAGGCTTTATTCCAGCGCGCTGGGGCTCAACTCGTAACTCACACGGGAGCAGAGGAGTCGAACCCCGAGCAGAAAGTCTTACAAGTATATATAGGCAAAAACCATACATCGGGGGGTTACACATGTGAGGGGGGAAGAGAGGACAAAGTCGCCAGGAAATTCCAACAGGGCTTGTTAATAACATGTTTAATGACAGGGCCTAAGTTTTCAGTCAACAGTCCCATCCGGTAATCTCATGTCCTGCTTTTCTTATCTGTCAGAGCACTATTTGCTCTGTCTGCTCTTAGCTCGGGGCTGTTTCCTGGGACAGGTTTAAGGGTCTTGTTCCCATCACTGGCGAAGGGGGAAGACCTTGGAGATTTAAGATAAAACGGACAGCTGTAAAAAAAACTTTACTCTTTCAGTTAGGGTTTGCTTTTTTCCTGAAGCTCCATTTTCTATTGTTGCTTTTTAATCTCTGGAGTTAAGAAGTTCAGGATTTGCCCAGATAAGATAAAGTAAACAAAATTCTTTACCTTTCACCAGAAGACTTTCTCTGACTACTCAGTCTAGAATTTTACTACTCCTCATTGAGTATTTCATATCCTGTTTTTTTTTTAATCTTTTTGGAACTGGTCATTGGTGATATTTTCTTTTGGTTTATATTGGTTATTGCTGGTTAGTCCCCACCTCCACTACAGTAGCATACAAGATCCATAAGCATTGTCTTAATGTGCCTAGTTCACCTTTTTATTCCCAGCACCCAGAACAGTTTGACTCATTAGTGGGCTCAGCATATATTTGTTGAATGAATCTATGTCTAACATAAATCTCCATTGGAAGCAGCTTTTACTATTTCTAAGAAAAACAGATTCACACTTTTAAAAATGCTTATTTTACCTCATGTGTTTTTGGTTTGACTCTATATAAATTGTCAAAATCTTAGTAAGCACTGTGACTTATAATCCTTCAGTAATCACCACAAACCTCAGGCTCTGAGGACATAATTTCTGATGCTGAATATGTGCTGGTCCCTTGTTAGGACATAACAACTCTTTTTTTAAAAATAAGTAAATGTGCTATTTTATTTTTTATAAATATATTTTTATTGATTTCAGAGAGGAAGGGAGAGGGAGAGAGAGATAGAAGTATCATTGATGAGAGAGAATCATTGATCGGCTGCCTCCTGCACACCCCCTACTGGGGATCTAGCCTGCAACCTGGGCAAGTGCCCTTGACCAGAATCAAGTCCAGGACCCTTCAGTCTGCAGGCCAACACTCTATCCACTGAGCCAAATTAGCTAGGGCCATAATGACTCTTTTCATTAAGATGTGATCATGGATTAACTATTTGCCCTATTTATAAGATTTTTTTATAAGTTATATTGTTATTAACTAAATATATTTTGGTCAGTATAAATGTATTATGTATTCCAAGAAAAAATAATGAAGAAACCCATTGCAGCTGCAATCTATTTATCTTCTTAAGCCCAAATATGACAACCCCATGTTTAAGATTAAGACTATTGATATGTGGTTTAATACAAATATCTCAGGAATTTTAGTGATTTTAAAGTATACTATTGTCTTTGAAAGGGACATGATACCTCCACTAAAAAAAAAAAAAAAGAATTTTGATTAAGTAAACATATTCTTGGACTGCTTCTAGCTTGTGCAGTGTTGCCGGTGTTGCCAGATGATGATTTTGATACAGAGGTTGGTTAGTGTTTGGAGTACGATCTGTATTACTGGCATCAAAGACTAGGGAAAATAGAGATCTGGAGAGGAACTGAATGAATGTTGGATTGCACAGAGCTTGCATTTATTTTCTATGTCGGAGCTATTCAACATTAAAAATTATTCTATATAGTCTAGAAGACTTTTTTAAATCAAGCAATTAACTATAAAAAAAAGAATAAAATTAAACATTTTTTTAAATCAGGATACAAGACTAAAACTTGGACTTACAGAAGCACACTTAAAAATGCAGAGATTTTAGGAGCATCCATTTAATACCTTGTAAGACAATAGTTTGAAAAGAAGTATGAAAAAAATTATATATAATTAAGATCAAATGTTTAAGAATGCTGACATTGGAACCACCAGCAAATATTTGTTACAGGAAACTCTACTGAAGGAGCAAAGCTGGAAGAAGGTAATTAATCTTCAAGAGTGAAAGTGTTGTAATAGCCATTGTCCTATTTGAGATATATAATTGAATTTTCAAGAACCATAGAATCATCTACTTTTAAAGGTGAAAACAATATGTGAAGTTAGGACATTTCCTTAGCCTCACACTTATTTTTTAATGAAGAGTCTCAAACTGTTAATCTAGGTGAGATGCCTGTAATTCCTGATCAAAATCTCTCCAGGGCATGTTGACTAAGTAGCTCATGATCATAGCCAGTGAGAGAGTTTTAATGTGTTTCATCCACAAGGACTTCATGGTGCAAGAAGGGATGACTTCTTTTCCTACAGGAGAAGCATTCTTTTCTTTTTGATGCTACCGCCTTAAAATATCTTTTCATGAATTATACAAAGCTTACAGCATTTCTTTGAGTCCAACAGTACTTGTATGCCCTTCAGTGATAAAGTTTCAAAGAAAGGCATTCTCCCCCATGAGAAATGAGGAAAGGAAAGTTTCATTCACTATTCAGCATAGTACACAGGCATTGTGATGTGTAAGAGGTTTACATTGTAAGTAAAATAGAATCCATTGAGATGTTAAAGGGGTAACTGTGCTTCTGGACGTTGGAGAGCAAGTGACCTCTAAAAGCTTAACATAATAAAATGCAAAGACCAGTTATAAATTGCCCCACAAAAAAGAAAAGTGGATATTTTCCTCTATGATTTTATAAAAAGCAGAGCCAGGTCATTTAGTTATTTTTATTTTAAGCTTAGGTTAGAAGATAAACTAACTCCTTTTCTTCTCATGATTAAGTTTGTGTAGGTTTTGTAGTAAAATTTATCCCTTCTTTAAAAGTAATAGCAAAAGGGAATACAGTTTTCTACACCTAAGGCTAGTGTAAAATTGCAACTCAGATGAAATTTCTCTTTCATGCATTCTCTAACATAAATCTAGGTTCATAAAGTTTAGCTTTTTATTTGGATGGCCTAATAAAAATGGCAATATAAGGTGAATTCAGTAGGTGTCTATTTATTTATGTAAAAAGGCTCTGCATACCACATATGTGCATTAATGATGTCTTATAATATTTATCATTGTTAAACAACTATGATACCTGAGCACACAGAGGAAGATATTGACAGACACAGCCCCTACCTTTAGGGTAGTTGTAGTCTATAATAACATGGGTAAGAACAGTCATATCAAGGGTATTTGGGCACACAGACAGTGAGGCTGTGGGGCTTGCCCGGGGTGGAATGGCTGGGGGGATGTCAATTGGGGAAAAGGGAGACATATGTAAAACTTAAGACAATAAAAAATGTATTTGGCAAATAAGTAATGCCAACATTAAATAATATTTTGAAATTACAGATGCTCCTCAACTTACAATGGGGTTAAGTTGAAAATGCATTTAATACATTGAACTTACCAAACATTATAGCTTAGTCTACCTTAACTATGCTTTGAACACTTACATTACTATAAGGTTAGGCAAAATAATCTAACATAAAATCTATTTTATAATAAAGTGTTGATTACCTCATGTTATAAAAATAAGAAACTTAAAAATAATAAGCTTGAGTATTGCTGCATTTTGGAAGAAATCAACAAAATAGTTATAGATAAAAATGTAAATAAATTCAGAAAAAATGTTATTATTCTCTCCTATGTTCTTGGGGAGAAATTCCAAGAAAAATATGGGATTTTACTGATAGTTTGAATGGTAAAGGAAATAGAGAGAGCTGAGGGGTAGATGTTCTTGATATCAGATTTCCCACAGTATAGTGATGAGTTTCATCCACTGAGAATATAATTAGATTACATATCAGCTATCAAATGCAGTTATATGATGAAGTCATTATGAAGCAACAATTGAGAGTCCCATAGCAGGACATGATAAGACAGCAGGAAGCAATATGGACAAAATATCCAGTATTATTTAAAAACACATTCTGTGATGTCAGACAATTCCAATATATGGGCTTGGCTACTTATCATAACTCAATCTCTAAAACTACATTTTCTTATCTGCAACATAGAGATAGTAAATAGTTCCTATGAACCCTCTCTGCCATATTAGCAGTAATGGTCTTTGGTTTGGATTGATCATCAAACTCATGAGACATGGTGTCTTTTGACCAACACCAAATTGTTCAGCTTTAAGGAAGGCGGGGGGTGGGGGGGTGGGCAGGGGGAAGAACACAGCATATAAAGCAACATCACAGGAGAGTCAATGTATTCTCCCTGATTAACATGCACTGCTTTGGATGTCCCAGTCATTTTATACTTGGGACAATGAGATCATGAGATAAGATGCTGAACAACCCAGGCTTAGAGGAGTATTCAGCACTGCAATATCTTTAGCTGTTTTCTTTCTTTATTTTATTTTATTTTTTGGTTGACAGTTTATTAAATACACTGCAATTGTACCTTATTCTGTAGTTTTTTGAATCATTCACACATGAACTTAGTAAAAATGTCCCTTATAGAAAACCACCTGAAAAACTAAAATAAAAGTAAGCACACATATTTTACACACATATTAGATAAACTGCTGAAAATATTAGGACTTATTTTAATAATAAAGGTGAAACATGAGGTGGCTTGATTTTATTAATTCTAACACCAGACCATGACTTTCAGATGTGTTAATGCTGAATGTAGATGCGAGCATGTCTATTAACAAAACTGTTTAACAATGTTTGGGAAACAGATCAAAGTCAAGGATTTTTCTTTTACAGATACTTTTCTAAATCTATTCCCTACCCTCCCTCATTCAGAGAATTCCTTGTGCAAACTGATGTGGCAAAAAATTCCTTTAAAAAACCAAATCAGAGCTTATTTACACAACATGCAAAGAGAGAATTTTAAGTAGGCGTTATTGCAGGACTAGTTACAAGGGAATACAGCTAAGTGACAGAATATACCTTTACCTCTGCAAACATGAGTCTTTCACCTTCCCTTCTGGAAGAAGCACATTTTCAGGGCGTGGACTATAAAATGGCATATTCAATGCAAACACAGAAACGAAGAAGTTTGCAAATTCTTTATATTTCCAGCTGTTGAGACAGTATTTTTTGAGAGCTGAGGTTACTCTAGCAGCGAAACCAGAGCCAGCTATTAAGCAGCCAGAATGCTACCATAATTGAATACATGACCATTTCTCTTTTAGCACGTTCTTTGTTCTCTTCTAGAAGTTGTAGACGTCGATTTAATTTGATTATCTGTCGTCTTAATGAAACTGCATCTACAACATTCATGTCATCAGCAGTTCCTTCAACTGTTGCATCTATATTTGAAATGCCATACATGGAATCAGTTCTGACCAGCTGTCCATTTTGGCGAACAGCATTTTCACTCATAGAGCCCTGCTCTCTTTTTAGCCTGCCAACTGCACGGATTTCTGCATTTTGGGGGTTGAAGGAGGTCTTTCTAAATCCAGAATATCTAGTGGTCTTTCACTTAGTGTAAGTACACGAGGTGGTGTTTTTAGTGCCAGAGGTTTTAAAGAAGTTGACTGAATGAGGTCAAGATCTCCTAGCCTTGAAAATGGAATGTCTTCATTGTTTCCTGCTACGACAATCCTCTCTGGAACCTGCATAATCACACTGGCATTTGGAACTCCTTGGAATTCTTGTTCCAGGTCAGCATTTGGTGGTGCTACCTTTAATTTTTCCGGGACCCTCATTCGCTGACTAATACCTTCGGTGTATTCCATTTCATATTGAATTCGACTAATTTCCGCCATCTCGGCAGCAGTGGGAGAAGGAAATGCTGCCCCACTCACTAAATGTGTACCCACTACAACTTGCTACTTGGCACTGTCTGCTTGTGTGCTTCATAGTAAATCCTTTAACTTGCTTCAGTGTGCACGTGCTGGATATAGAGCCCCTTCTGTCCCCCTGGGCCCGCTGGAGGGTCCCCGGCGAGGGCCGTCGCCCGCCGGCTCCTGGGGGCTCAGGTGGGCGCTCTCGGAGGCCGTTGGCCGAGCGCACGGAGGCGCCCTGGCAAAACACCGGTGGGAGTGGCCCGCAGCGGGCCGGCAGACACGCCTGTTTTTTCTTTATTTAGACACACAGTCACCTCAGGTGCTCATAATTAGCTCCAATCTTCAGAAAATTTGCTACTCATCAAATATAGATTATTCATTACTTGCTCTGGACAATAAATCGAGTGTCTGGTCCAATAAATAGTTCTTGGCTAGATTCTCACTTATCTTCTTTCTAGTAACCTATTTTACTATAAATTTTGTGAGATACAGGGTGTCTCTGAAAAATGTATAAACACTTTAACAGCTGATGGCTCAATTGACGTGTCTTCCTTTTCAGATTTAACCCATTGGAATTAATAATTATTCAAAGGAGAGTTGACTAAGGGTTGACTCAGGCGTCCCTAAAACTTGAGAAAAAAAAGCACAGATACAGCTATTAATTTTTCCCTTTCACTGTCTACCTCATAGGAATTTATGAGGATTGAATGAAATACTATAATTGCGATGAATGTTAAGCACAGTGAATGGCCCATGATGCTTAACAAATATTAGTTAACTATTATCCTTATTAATAAGTTTCAACTTATAAGATTGATACTGGGTTTTTGAGTATTTTTCTGACCAAATTCTCTTTAGGACATGATGTCTGTAGCTGTGATCACTGTTTTGTTACTACTACTACTACTACTACTACTACTGAGCATACACACCTCTATATGTTTCCTTTGTACCAAATTTGGAAGCAATGTTTACATTGCTTTTTAATCAAGAATTGAAGATACTTAATTTTTTATAATGTCATCACTAAATGAACACATATATATTTATGTAGCTATTATGGAGAAATAATTGGTTGTGATATTAAAACTATGTTTATTTTATAGCATTGGCTTTTTAAATTCTTAGTCTTCACTCAAGCAAAGTTGCTAAAGATTTTTTCCTATCTTCAACAAATTACTGGGATAATTGCCAAATTCTAGTGAATTTTACAAATAGAAATTGATGTTCCGTAGGATTAACTTACATGCACACTTATCCTTTAGTGTTATAGCTCTGAAATCAAAGCAGACGGGAGGTTACAGCATTAGTCTTCAGAGGACCATAGAAGTAGAGCAAGAAAGGAAAGCAAATAAAGTAGCTCTTCAGATGTTTTCACGGCTACTTTTCCCCCATGACTTTCTGAAATCTGTAACATAGAGAAATATCACACTTACAAGTATCTGGGTGTCCTCTGACCCTAGGCTCTCTTGTTTTTCAGATTTTAAAGGTTTTTGAGCAAATAATTATGGAAAAATTATTTTTAAATTATATTCTTGTTTCTTGTTTCTTTTCTATTTCTGCTATTTCTCTTTCTCTATTCTCCTTGTCTCCAGTTTAGTCTGATAATCTCATAATTACCTCAACCAACCAGTTGAATTAAAAAACAAAAGCATGTAAGAAAGGTATAAACATTTTAAAAGTACAAAACAATAACCAACCAAAATTGGGACAATTCTTTTATATTCAGAGTGTGTTTTCTCTTAGAAAGGATGTTCTTTCTGTATGAGGAGAATCCCTTCTCTATGCTACTTTTTTGGGGTAAATAATCTGAATTCCTAAAGGTGAGTTAGAAGGACTGTTTTTACTATACAGGCAAAGATTTCTTTGAATGGAAGTACCCAGGAGATCAACGGGCAACTCTCTATCTTTAAAGATTTTGTACTTAAATGATGAGACTGTTTATTTCCCAGCAAGACTTAGAACTCAGTAAAAGATAATGCATTAGTTTCCCAATGAGTTCATGAGTTAGTCAGGATATAATCATGTCCTAGCACATGCAGACTTAATAATAATATTTGCTGAGGTCCTAGCATTTCAGACTGACAAAAAAAAAAAAAAAAAGAGGAAGTAGAGATCCAACGTGTTAGGGCAGAAATATGAATACAGCTGCAGAGCTGGATCTTGCAGTAAGTAACTACCTGCATGTCATCTGAATGGCTTGGAGAGAAATCATGGATGTGGCTATTGTGGTTAATGATAGAGCCCTATGAGAAGCAGAAGTCTAACTGGCACAATGTAAATTTGGTGACATTGTGGTCCAGGTGATCTGTCCACCATGAAATAATTCTGGTCAGTGATTGATTGGGACTGGGATGGGAGTGTACTGCACCTTGAGGTGATAGCAAGAGTTAAGGCAAGGCGACATCAGAACCAAGCAAAGAATGTGTGACTCAGGAGATGTTCCTTCCCTATTTGAGAGCTGGTAGTGACATGTGAGATGGAGTGAGAATCACAGGCTAGTACGTATGAGCTCATCCTGCTGAGAAGTTGGTGTAGTCTGTGATTATACAGGCCTGACACCATATACTATGTGGATAGCTGAGAGGTCAGTTATAATCCCCAAAGGCTGATAAGCAGAGGAGACTGGAGAGAAGCCCACTCAGCTTCCATCTCCTTCACTCACTCATTCCCACTCTTCCATGGGATCCTTAGGGACCCTTGGGACACATTAGCAAAATGAGTAATTTTAGGAATAGATAAACTGAAGTATATAAGCATCTACTATCTAAGTCTTTAAAAAAGCTTGGTTTAATGAAATGATTTCACAATTTGAAATATAGCCAATAACTGTGGTAACTTTTTGCCCAGTGTTTCTTTCCCAATCAGCAAAGACCTCATTCTATGATATGAGCACTGCAGTGTTGTTTTTTTGTATACTTGGCACTTATTTTTTAAAAACTTTTCTCTCTCATTTTTCTCAAATACAAAGAATTCTAAAATTCTCACTGCAGGAACTCTAGGGTTCCTTGGTCTGACATGTTTGAATGTTACAAGGATGGTATTATGACCTTAAAAAGATGGAGCTGCTATCTATTGAAGATTGTAAGCATATGATCTTATAACTTGCTCTCCAAAATGTTAGAGACATCACTTTCCTTTCTAATAAAAGAGTAATATGCAAATTGACCATACCTCTGCTACACCCACAAGCCATGCCCACCAGCCAATCAGGAGCGAGTATGCAAATTAACCCAACCAAGATGGCTGCGGCCACGGAGTGAGCAGGAGACTTGGGTTTCCCCGGTCATGGAGGAAGCCAAGCTTCCTGTACAACCTGGCCGGCCAGGTCTCTGCTCAAGGCTACAAAGTTTCAATTATAGAAGATAGATAAATCCCAACAAAAATGGCAGCAGCCATGGAGCTGGAGAGAGCAGGAGGCTTGAGTTGCCCCCGGCGATGGAGAAAGCCAAGCTTTCCACAGCCCTGGCCTGCCTTGGCCTCCGCTCAAGGCTACAAAGTTTCAATTATAGAAGATAAATAAACCCCAGATACCAGGGCCTCCGCTTGGGTCGCCAGGGGGCGTGGCTGGCCTGCAAACCACCACAGGCCCCTCACCCAGGCCGCCCCATGCCCCAAGGGAACCCCCACTCTGGTCTGGGACACCCTTCAGAGCTAACCAGCTGGCCCCCACCCGTGCACCAGGCCTCTATCCTATCTAATAAAAGAATAATATGCAAATTGACCATCACTCTAACACACAAGATGGCTGCCCCCATGTGATCAAAGATGACTGCCCCCATGTGGACACAAGATGGCCACCACAAGATGGTCAGCAGGGGAGGGCAGTTGGGAGGGACCAGGCCTGCAGGGGAGGGCAGTTAGGGGCAAACAGGCTGGCAGGGGAGCAGTTAGGCATCAATCAGGCTGGCAGGGGAGTGGTTAGGGGGTGATCAGGCTAGCAGGCAGAAGCGGTTAGGGGCAATCAGGAAGGCAGGCAGGCAAGCAGTTGGGAGCCAGCAGTCCTGGATTGTGAGAGGGATGTCCGACTGCCCGTTTAGGTCCGATCCCACTGGGATCTAGCCTAAACGGGCAGTCGGACATTCCTCGAGGGGTCCCAGATTGGAGAGGGTGCAGGCTGGGCTGAGGGACACACCCCCCCTGCACAAATTTCATGCACTGGGCCTCTAGTTTAAAAATAAAATTGAAGGCAGATTACATTTTATTTTATTTTATTTTTTTAAAAATATATTTTATTGATATTTCACAGAGAGGAAGGGAGAGGGATAGAGAGCTAGAAACATCGATGAGAGAGAAACATCGATCAGCTGCCTCCTGCACACCCCCCACTGAGGATGTGCCCGCAACCAAGGTACATGCCCTTGACCGGAATCGAACCCGGGACCTTTCAGTCCGCAGGCCGACGCTCTATCCACTGAGCCAAACTGGTCTCAGCAGCAGATTACATTTTAAACTCAACGGTAAGGATCTATACTGCATTATGCTGTATATTCTTAAAATGAATTAGATCAGCCATTTGTTGGAAACTATCTCCATTTTCAGGTTACCCCTCAATTTAACCATTTTTTCTGTTAGAAAGCTTTTGTGGTGCATGTGAAATACTCTTCAATAGTCTATATCTCAATTCCCAAACTCAGATTTCAGAAACACCTGCAATGCCTGTTTCAACCCTAGACCTACTTCACTAGGTGACTGATCGAATTCAAAGTTTAGGAATCAACTAGTTGTGAGCCCATTCTTCACACTATAAATGAAACAGTTTGTTCAATGTTCAGAAAACATTTGTTGTTTGCCTACTATGTGCTGGAGACTTTGTAGGTACCAGTGATCCAAAAGGATTAAGAAGAAATCTCTGTTTTCAAGAGGAACACCGCACTCTCCATAGAGTTCTAAAATACAGGACAATGTGATACACATTGCATTAGATAAATGCAAAGTGCCACAGGAGACAAGAGAAAAAAAGCCACCTGCCTTAGGAGAGAAGAAGAGCATGCATTATTTCACAGAAGATGTGACTTGTGAGCTCGCTCAAAGCA
Source organism: Plecotus auritus (assembly GCF_963455305.1). Lineage (NCBI taxonomy): Eukaryota > Metazoa > Chordata > Mammalia > Chiroptera > Vespertilionidae > Plecotus > Plecotus auritus. Next base: position 170,919,395 of record NC_137775.1, on the reverse strand, counting down.
AGTTTGCAGAGAAGCAGATATGCCCGAAAGAGAAAAGTAGATACCCTCATATGTTCAGAGACAATGAAAAGGTCTTGAGGCTGGAGCCTAATGTGCATAAACAGAAACCTAGGCGCTTAATTGAGAAGGGCTCCATGAATTATAGTAAGGAGACTCCCACTCTATAGGTGATGAGAAACATTGAAAGATTTTAAGAAAAAGTCACATGACTGAATGGAGGTCTGTAGTTGCCTAAGTATTGAAACGAAAGTAATCTCGTAAAAGGAAGGTTGTGCTTTAAGGTCTCCACTGCATCGAAACAGCAAAATAACTTTATTATGAATAAACACACAGCATAAAATAATCAGTCCTGATAATTTAAATTTAAATGATTGGATTACTGCCATCTAGAACACAGAATCAAAGATTCCAGTATCTTATTATGGGCAATATTCCCAATGAAGCAAATTCTGTATTTTTATGTAATGAAAAAAAAAAGCAGTAATTAAGTTTATAAACATCTCAAATAAAATAGTGTTGGTGTTGTTTTCTAATTCTCTTTCCTATTGGAGTTTTTTGCTTGCATGTGGAATTCTTAAATTTGAGTCAGCTGTGACAGCCACAAGGGCTCTCACACAGCACACCAAAGTGGCCTGATTCATGTTTGTCCTTCACCAGCTCAGAGAGTCTTTATTCAATCTCCAGGGACAGAGGAGAAATGAAAAAATGACTAAGGACAGGCCAAGGAGACTCAGACTATTTATAGAACAACCTTATGTTAGAATCAGCTCTTCAAAGAAAGGAAATGAAAGCGTTTTGTGTGTGTTTAATAGAAACAGCCGCATTGTGAAATGCAAGGAAACAACTCCTCTATCAAAGGAACGCTTTGTAATTCTAAAATAATACAGGGATAAATGTAACAGTAACAATGAGCTAAAGTGGAATGACTGTTCGTGTCCGCTTTTCTTTCTTTCATTGTTACCTTGGGGATGGTGTCTTTTGAGAATATTTTCTTAGGCCAACTCTGATGCTGCCCCAAGACCAGCCAAAACAGCAAAATATTACAAAGTTAGCTTCACTCTTGCACCTTGAGATTTAGTTGTATACCATTGTTGAATTTTTTAAATATATTTTTATTTTTATTGATTTCAGAGAGGAAGGGAGAGGGAGAGGTAGAAACATCAATGATGAGAGAGAATCATCGATTGGTCACCTTCTGCACACCCCCCTACTGGGGATGGAGCCCGCAACTCAGGCATGTGCCCTTGACTGGAATCAAACCTGGGACCCTTCAGTCCACAGGCCCATGCTCTATCCACTGAGTCAAACCGACTAGCGCCCCCTGTTGCATTTTTTGTAAGTATAAAAATTGATAACTATGATCACATAGTGGCTTTAAATTATTCCACGTAAATAATATTTAAAATACTTTAAACCCCTCTTGTGAATTGTAAATCTGGCCCAATTTAAACATTGAAAATGTAAGAGATAGACTTTGTTCCTTTTTCTTTTTGTTTGGAACCATTTCCATGGAGCTGTAGTTTCTTGCAACACTTTTATTATATAACCGGGCCCTGAAGATCCCCATCCCCCATCTGTTCACTATAATGTTTTCTTCCCATTTTATTCCAGGAGATGCCAAGACAGCCTCCTGGTGGGTTACCTTAGCAACCTCATGTGTCATGTTTTAGAATGTCCCAGGGCTGCAGTTTTATTTCCATTTGCATGCATTTCAGTCAGCTAACTGTAAATTAAAAAGGCCTATTGGAGAATAAACCTTTTTTCCCCCTTGCAGAATGAAAAACATAATTAGGATTACTGTTCTGTAAAATCCACTTATATTTAGTACTGTAGGAAAAATTGAGTTAATCTTACCTAAAGTCAAGGTATTTTTTACATGGAATTTCATAAAATGATACTGTAACGTCACATAACAGAACACACAGTGTATTATGCACACAATATAATACCCAGTGTGATTGCTGATCTGATCTTTGGAAAGCATGTCACTTTGCAATCTTCTGATGACAACCATACAAGGTTTCTATTAATGAAGCTTTTGACATGTCAATCCGCGTAAGATTGCAGTGACTCAAAATTATTTTACTACTTCAAGCTATACATTTCAAATAGCCTCCAATCAAACAAATATTGAAAAATAGTTCACTTTAATATTTTTCATCAGTAGAGTTCCATCTCTTTAGCTATGTCTTTTGAAAGTTAGTGACATATTTCTTTTTATAAGCTTAAAATACTTTTAACATATATTGGTGGTAAAGAGCTAACAATTTGTGTTAATCTTTAAAGATAGATGGTTGCAATTTTATAAAAAGCAAGAGGTATGAAAAGCCTGAAATTTGTGTAAAGTTGTATGTAAAGTTAATAGCAAAGCTGAAATGGAAAGCAATTCTCTTTGAAACTCCAGTGTTTATGAGTGATCACGATAGATCAATGTTTTCACCTCGGGAAGAAAACTACCGTCATGTATGAACCACAGTCTGCAAGCTATTTTTTGCTTCTTGGGAAAGAGTTCAGGTATTCTGTGACCACTGATTATAGTCTAGTAGGATATTCTACTATGGAATAGTGACATTTTTCTGTTTGATCCAGACTCAGTGTTACCCTGGAATTAATAACCTTCTCTTTCTAAGAAAGGGTCTCTGAAGAGCTTTTTCTAAGTAATTTTGAGTAGGACCATAAATTGAACTCTCTTTCCACCTTTCATTCCTTAGGGGCACCCGCTGAATGTGCTTCAATATGTGCAGGGCAATTCAGTTGCTGCTTTCTTTTACAGTGTTTCCTCCTAGGCTTGAATATCCTTACCATGTCATATTTTAGCTTAGAATTTGATTAAAATGATGGAAACAGATGATCATTGTTCATGAATTTTCTATTTTCTAAAGTTGTCCCCATCCTAAGAGTATTAGGAGGATCTTCTAATACAGTGCACTCATTACGGATGTCTGTGCCTGAATATCGTGTGTGTGTGTGTGTGTGTGTGTGTGTGTGTGTGTGTGTGTGTGATAGAGAGAGAGAGAGAGAGAGAGAGAGAGAGAGAGAGAGAGAGAGAGAGAGAATATCCATAGAGCAATATGGTTCCTTTCGACATGCGTTTAAAATGGATAATTCAATAGGGGCCTGGAGTAAGAGATGATATATATTTTTTTAACTCCAAAAAGGAGTAAAACTCGCTTGATATCTTATTTATTGATGTAAAAATCCTTTGAAGTAGATCATAAGGAGACAGGACTGGTGCCAGACTAACTTTGGCAGTGTCATTCAGCTTGGTCATGGTAGATAAATTATCAAAATCTCAATTTGCTGAGTCTAAGTCTTGTTCTTAAAACACTATTAAAGTCTCTCCAAAATTTAGCTGTACATGACACCAATAATTGCTTTGATTTTTTTTTAGGTTATAGTTTTTATGCTTGCATCTTAAGGCAGATCATTTCTCCTATAATCATAATAAGGTTAACTAGCACTGAATGACTAGTGCAGTAGATTCTCTCTGGTGCTGAGACACCATAATTGAAAGCATTGAGCAGATCTTCTAGTCAAGCATGATTTTTTAATTTAGAATATTTTTATAGGACCTTAGGTGCAGAGGGATGCACCTAAACACATCTTTCTCTGTTCATGAAATATTATCAGTCAATATTGTACTATGCAAAGCTCTTTTCATGTTTTCATTCTTTGGTTGTTTTTACAACCTTATTGTGGCATAATTTACATAAGACAAACTACACATACTTAAAGTGTATGATCTGATGCTTTTTGACATATGAATATACCTGTAAAACCATTACTATAATCAAGATAATGAGCACATCCATCAATCCAAAAATTTTGTCTCTTTGTAATCTCTCTTTCCCTATAGTCTCCCAACCATGGATCTATTTCTTTTTTAAATCACTATAGATTAGCTTGCAATTTCTATAATTTTCTATAAACTGAATCATACAGTATGCATTAGTTTTGTCTGGCTTCTTTCATGCATTGTAATTATTTGGAGATCCATCCATGTAGTAGAGTGTATCAATAACTCCTTCCTTTTATTACTGAGTAGTATTGCATTGTATGGAATTTATCAATTCATCTGTTAATGGATATTTGGGCCATTTGTAGTTTTGTCTATTATAGATAAAGTTGTTATAAGCAACCATGTATGTCTTTGTGTAGACCAGTGGTTGGCAAACTGCGGCTCGCAAGCCACATGCGGCTCACGAGTCGCGGTTTGCCGCTCTGTTGACTAATGAGTTTGCCGACCACTGGTGTAGACATATGTTTAGTTTATCTTGTGTAAATACTTAGGTATGGAATATCTGGGTTATATAGATGACTTTTTACGTTTTTAAGAAAGTGTCAAATTGTTTTACAAAATGGATGTGCCATTTTACAATCTCACTAGCATTGTGCAAGCATCCCACATTCTCACCAATACTTGGCCCTTGCCAGTCTTTTAATTGTCACCATTCAAATACATGTTTAGTCATTTTCATTTCCCTAATGACTAACAATTTTGAGCATCTTTTCATGTGTTTATTTGCTGTCTGTGTACCTTCTTTGGCAAGGTGTCTATTTATTTATTTTGTTTGTTTTTTGTTTTTAATTTTCACCCAAGGATGTTTTTCCATTGATTTTCAGAGAGAGTGGAAGAGAGAGGGAAAGACAGAGATAAATATCAATGTGAGAGGAACACATCAATTGGTTGCCTTCTGCATGTGCCCCAACCAGGGTCCCGGCAGGGCTCTCGGAGTTGAACCTGGGACCCTTTGGTCCTTAGGCCCATGCTCTATCCACTGAGCCAAACGGCGAGGGCCAAAGTGTCTGTTTAAACCACTTACCCGTTTACTATTGTGTTTCCTTATTATTGAGTTTTAACAGTTCTTTATATGTTCTAGATACAAGTCCTTTATCAGATTTATATTTTGGAAATGTTTCTCCTACTCTGATGTATGCTTTTTCCTTTATGGCATAATGTCTTAGAAAAGCAAAATTTCTTAATTTAATGAATTTCAACTTACCTTTTTTTTCCTTTTATAGATCATGCTTTTGGTGTTATATTTAAGAAATCTTTGCTTAACTCAGGTCACAAAAGTTTTCTACTCTAAATGTTTCATAGTTTTAGTTTTAACATTTAGCTTTATAGTCTAGTTTGAATTAATTTTTATATGTGGTACAAGGTATGGGTTGAGTTTTTTTCTTTTTCTTTTCTCTCTCTCTCTCTCTCTCTCTCTCTCTCTCTCTCTCTCTCTCACACACACACACACACACACACACACACACACACACACACACACACATAGATGCCCATTTGTTTCAGCACCATTTGTTGAAAGACCATCATTTTCCATTGAGCTGACTTTGCATCTTTGTTGAATATCAATTGCCTGTATATGTGTGGGTGAATTTCTGAGCCCTGGACTTTCTCTTCTATTCCATTGATCTATGTGATTCCTTTTTTTAATCTTTGTTTTGTTTTGTTTCCCTTTTCTCCTATCGCTACTCCTATTTTCTCCCCCCAGTATAGGTTTGTTATTGTATGTGTGTGTGTGTGTGTGTGTATGCATATAACATACATATTTATATAGGTATATACGTATTTGTCTATATATTACAAAATGTATTGTGCTACGCCAGCACGGCCATGGGTGAACCTGAGGGGAGGGCGGTGAAGGATTAGAAAGATAGACAAGAGAATAAGGCTGGGGCTAGGTGGGATGCTGACCTCTGACTAGAGAGCAGTACCACGGCCTGCAAGCCAAGTCTTTATTTTATATCCAGATTTCATGAGGCAAAGTAATGGTGTGGTCAAGATGTTTACATTTTTCTCACAGGTTTCGAATCTTACTCAATTACATGCACCTGAACTCTATCAAGCCCACATCACACAGGTTCAGACCATTAGGAAAAGCTTACAACTATAGCCTTTGTCTATAATTGTGCTGGGACTTGCATGTGGCTTTGCCACGAGAGGATCGTGCCCTCTCATTAATCTGAGGCTTGAACCTGTTCAAACGCTGTAGCTGCTCTCCACAATATATAGTTATTTTGTATATGAATGTTTTAATTTATATAAATATTTTAATATCTTTATTCTGTTTGGTACTTTTTATAATATATATTTAAAATATTTAATATATATTTAGATATTTATTCATATTTCTCTATGTAAATTTACCTAAAGAATTATATCTAATAGTATCTGACAGTGCATATTCTCTACATATTGCTTATCTCTTCCTAGAAGAATGGATTGTCAGTATGCATATGCCTTCAACTTTCAGGAAATACATAGAGCACTACAGTGAATATCCTTGTATAAATACCTTTATGAAACTGAGAGAATTTCTCTGAGGTAGGACCATGAGGGCAGAATTTATACACATACTCAATTTGACTGTATACTGCTTCCCAGTAAAACCAGAACAATTTATGTACCTCCTAGTTATGCATGAGGATTCCTAGTTCTTTATGTCCCTGATGACATTGATATACCATATCAACATCAATAGGTATGGAAGTATAACCTTTTAATTTGCTTTTCTTTGTTACTAGTAAATTTGAGCAACTCATTTAACTAAATGGGTTTCTCTTTCTGACTTGTCTTTTATTGTGTTTTAATTTTTTATTGATTTTTCTATCATGTTTGCTGTTCTTCTCCAGTTAATTTGTAGAAGCTCCAAGAATTTTCTGCAGTGATGAAAATGTTCTATGTCCATGCTAATATAATAGCACTAGCCACATGTGACTAGTGAGCACTTGGGATATGTCTAGTTGCATTGAAGAAGTGAATTTTTTATTTTACTTAATTCCAAGTAATTTATATTTCAGTAGTCAGGCTATGCGCCAAAGAGTCCAATTCTAGACATGGGTCCCTTGGCAGTGTTACATACCACAATCGGCTCCTTCCTGGCTTTTATCTGTCTGCTACCTTTTCCTGTAGTCTTTTTCATTCAATAGACATCTTCACTTTTGATCTATTAAAACACAGCATTTTTTGGCATATGATTTTCAGTTCCATGCTTTTTGTCAATAACATGGGTTTTCCCATGTTGAGGTCACAGATATTTTCCTGCATTTTTTACTTATGATGTCAGTTAATATACAGTATTACTATATGTATATTAATATATAATATTAATTTTTAGATTAAGATATAAATTTAAGGTACATAAAGCACATCAATTCCCTCAATTTTCTATTATTAGTTATTTTTAACCTGATTTCCTTATTTTATTTATTTATTTTTTACTTTCCTGATTCTTCAAGGAGATAATTTTTTTTATTGTTTAAAGTATTACACATAGTAGTACATATACCTCCTTCCCCCCCCCCCCATTGACTTTCTCCCTGCCTCCTCTACCCCGTGTCGCATGCCCTCATCCTACCCCCCCCAGTGTCTTGTGTCCATTGGTTGTGCTTATATGCATGCATACAAGTCCTTTGGTTGATCTCTTCCCCACCTCCCCAGCACTCTCCAGCCTTCCTGCTGTAATTTGACAGTCAGTTCGATGCTTTACTGCCTCTGTATCTATCTTTTTGTTCATCAGGTTAAAATGTTCTTTATTTTCTATAAATGAGTGAGATGTGGTATTTTTTTTCATTGCCTGGCTTATTTCACTTAGCATAATGCACTCCAGGTCCATCCAAGCTGCTGCAAATGGTAAGAATTCCTTCTTTTTTATAGTGGCGTAGTATTCCATTGTGTAGATGTACCATAGTTTTCTAATCCACTCATCTGCTGATGGGCATTAAGCTGTTTCCAAATCTTAGCTATGGTGAATTGTGCTGCTATGAACATAGGGGTGCATATATCCTTTCTGATTGGTGTTTCTAGTTTCTTGGAATATATTCCTAGAAGTGGGATCACTGGGTCAAATGGGAGTTCCATTTTTAGTTTTTTGAGGAATCTCCTACTGTTTTCCACAGTGGCTGCACCAGTCTGCATTCCCACCAGCAGAGCACGAGGGTTCATTTTTCTCTGCATCCTCACCAGTACTTGTTGTTTGTTGATTTGTTGATGATTGCCATTCTGACAGGTGTGAGATGGTACCACATTGTTCTTTTGATTTGCATCTCTCGGATAATTAGTGACTTTGAGCATGTTTTCATATGTCTCTTGGCCTTCCTTCTGTCTTCTTTTGAAAAGTATCTATTTAGGTCTGTTGCCCATTTTTTTATTGGATCATTTATCTTCCTTTTATTAAGTTGTATGAGTTCCCTGTAAATGTTGAAAATTCACTTCTTCAATGCAACTAGACATATTCCAATGTTGGAGATTTCAAAGAACCAGCTCTTGGTTTTGTTGATCTTTTGCATTTTTTTTTTTTTTTGGTCCCTATGTCGTTTATCTCCGCTCTGATCTTTTTTATGTCCTTCCTTCTGCTTACACTGGCTTTTCTTGTTGCTCTCTTTCTAACTCTTTGACTTGTAGGGTTAGGTAATTTATATCCATTGTTTCTTGTTTTTTTGCAGTAGGCTTGTAGAGCTATGAACTTCCCTCTCAAGACTGCTTTCGCTGTGTCCCATAGATTTTGGATTGTAGTGTTTTCATTGTCGTTTGTTGCCATGATGTTTTTTATTTCTTCTTTGATCTCTCTGGTAACCCAGTCATTATTTAATATTTAGTCTCCAGGTGTTTGATTTTTTTGGATTGTTTTTATGGTAGTTGATTTCCAGTTTTATGCCATTGTGATCTGAGAAGATGCTTGATATGATTTCTATCTTCTTGAATTTGAAGAGACTTTGCCTATGTCCCAACATATAGTCTATCTTTGAAAATGACCCATGTGCACTTGAGAAGAATGTATATTCTGTGGCTTTGGGGTGAAATGTTCTGAAGATGTCAATTAATTCCATCTGGTCTAGTGAGTCATTTAGGATTGATGTTTCTTTGCTGATTTTTTGTTTAGAGGATTTGCCCAATGGTGATAGTGGGGTATTAAAGTCCCCCACTATGATTGCATTGCTGTCAATCTTTCCCTTGATATCCTACAGAAGTTTTTTTTTATGTATTTGGGTGCTCCTGTATTGGGTGCGTATATGTTTACCAGAGTTATTTCTTCTTGTTGGATTGCTCCCTTTAGTATTATGAAGTGGCCTTCCTTATCTCTCTTTATGTCCTTCACTTTGAGATCTAATTTGTCAGATATAAGTATTGCTACCCCTGCTTTTCTTTCATTTCCATTCACCTAAAAAACCTTTTTTCATCCCTTCACCCTCAATCTGTGTGTGTCTTTTTTTCTGAGGTGGGTTTCTTGTAGACAGCAGATACATGGGTCGTGTTTTCTTATCCAATCCGTTACCCTATGTCTTCTGATTGGGCCATTTAATCCATTTACATTTAAAGTTATTATTGATAGGTACTTGTTTGTCACCATTTTTGTTCTTTACCCCTGTGTTCCTTCTTCGCTTCCTATTTCTCTTTTTTATAGCAGACCCTTTAGCATTTCTTGCATTGCTGGTTTGGTGGTAATAAATTCCCTTAATCCTTTTTTTGTCTATGAAGCTCCTGATTTCACCCTCAGTTTTGATTGTTAGCCTTGCTGGGTACAGTATCTTGGATTCAGACCCTTCCTTTGCATGACTTTGTATATTTCATTCCATTCCCTTCTGGCCTGATGTGTTTCTGTTGAGAAATCAGTTGCTAGTCTGATGGAGGATCCTTTGTAGGTAACTTTCTGTCTCTCTCTGGCCACTTTTAAGATTCTTGCTTTGTCATTGGTGTTTGCCAATTTAATTATAATGTGCCTTGGCATTGGTCTTTTGGGGTTCATTTTGCTTGGGACTCTGTGAGCTTCTTGGATTTGTGTGAGTTTTTTCTTCGCTATATCAGGGAAGTTTTCTTTCATTATTTCTTCAAACAGGTTTTTTATTCCTTGCTCAGTTTCCTCTCCTTCTGGTACCCCTGTTATGAGGATGATGTTTCATTTCATGTTGTCCCAATGTTCCCTTAGGCTCTCTTGCTGCTTTTTTTTTTTTTTTTTTTTTTTTCCTTGATGAATTCTTTTTTTTTTCTTTTTTTTTTCTTTTTTTTTTAAATAAATCTTTATTCAGATTATTACAATTATTTCTCCTTTTTCCCCCCATAGCTCCCCTCCACCCCTTTCCCACCCCACCTTCTGCCCTTACCTCCCCCCCACTGTCCTCATCCATAGGTGTATGATTTTTGTCCAGTCTCTTCATGAACCCCCCCATACCCCTTTCCCCCTGAGAATTATCAGCCCACTCCCTTTCTATGCCCCTGATTCTATTATATTCACCAGATTATTCTGCTCCTCAGGTTTTTAATTCACTTGATTTTTAGGTTGGCTTGTTGATAGATATGTATTTGTTGTTCATAATTTTTTCTCTTTACTTTTTTCTTCTTCCTCTTCTTTAAGAATACCTTTCAGCATTTCATATAGTACTGGTTTGGTGGTGATGAACTCCTTCAGCTTTTTCTTATCTGTGAAGCTCTTTATCTGCCCTTCAATTCTGAATGATAGCTTTGCTGGGTAGAGTAATCTTGGTTGTAGGTTCTTGCTATTCATCACATTGAAAATTTCTTGCCACTCACGTCTGGCCTGCATAGTTTCTGTTGAGAAGTCAGCTGACAGTCATATGGGTGCTCCCTTGTAGGTAATTAACTGTTTTTCTCTTGCTGCTTTTAATATTCTCTCTTTGTCTTTTGCTCTTGGCATTTTAATTATGATGTGTCTTGGTGTGGTCCTCTTTGGATTCCTTTTGTTTGGGGTTCTGTGGGCTTCCTGGACTTGTAAGTCTATTTCTTTCACCAGGTGGGGGAAGTTTTCGGTCATTATTTCTTCAAATAGGTTTTCAGTATCTTGCTCTCTCTCTTCTTCTGGCACCCCCATAATTCTGATGTTGGTACGCTTGAAGTTGTCCCAGAGTCTTCTTACATTATCTTCAACTTTTTGGATTTTTTTTTTTGCTTTTTGCTTTTTCGGTTGAGTGTTTTTTGCTTCTTTGTATTTCAATTCTTTGACTTGATTCTTGTGTTCCTCTATTCTGTTTCTGGGTCTCTGTATAATATTTTTTATTTCAGTCAGTGTATGTTTAATTTCTAGTTGGTCCTTTTTCATATCTTCGAGGGTCTCGTTATATTTATCGGCCTTTTCTAGGATATTCTTAAAAAGTCTTATAACGGTGGTTTTGAATTCTATATCCAGTCGTTTGTTTTCCTCCATTTCTTTCGTTTGTGATCTGATTCTTTGACCCCGCATTTTCACTGAATCCCTGAGTTGGTAAGGTAGATATTTGTGCTAGGTTTCCAATATGGCCCAGTGGGTCTGCTTCCCCAGTTAACCTGAGGTGGACACTCTTGGTGCACCCCTTTGTGGACTGTGTGTACAGCCTTGTTGTAATTAAGTCTTTATTGTTGTTGGTATCACTGGGAAGAATTGACCTCCGGGCCAGTTGGCTGTAAGGATCAGCTGTGTCTATGCTGGGAGAAGCCCGGTGCTGGAGACAGCCTTATAGGATTAGACTTGCCAAATTGCAATAGCCTCTGTGCTCAGCTTGGATGGGGTGGAGTCTCAGTCTTGGCTTCCTGTCAGCCCCGCCCCTGCGCGCATGTGCCCTTTCAGTCCTCCGCCTTCCCCAGCTCGAGTCTCCGCCTGAGAGTCCAGACTCCCCCCACAAGAGCGTGGGTCCCCAGGGGCTCGCCTGGAACTGGGGTTCACTGCAGTCAGAACTGGGGCTCGGTGCAGTCAGAATCCTCTGACTCCCCTCCACTAGGGAAAGCCTGTGGCGACCCCCGCAGCCTTTGTGCGCACCGGCGCGGCGCGTGTGCGCACTTTCAGTCCTCCGCCTTCCCCGGCTCCTGAGTCTCCGCCCGAGAGTCCAGACTCCCCCTACAAGAGCGTGGGTCCCCAGGGGCTCGCCTGGAACCGGGGTTCACTGCAGTCAGAACTGGGGCTCAGTCAGGATCCTCTGACTCCCTTTCACTAGGGAAAGCCTATGGCTACCTCCGCAGCCTTTGTGCGCACTGGCCCGTGTGCGCCTTCAGACTTCTGCCTTTCCCAGCTCGCGGTCCGAGGCTTCCTTCCCCCTTCCGCCAGAGGAAGTCAGCCAAGCTCTCAGCCGCCCTTCCTCTCTGCGCGCACAAAGCCCCTTTGCCGTACCTCCAATTCTCTGTGAGCTTTTCTCCTTCCTTCTAGTTGTAGAATTTTCACTCAGCCTGCTTTCCTGTGGTTCTGGATGGTGTCCGTTCTGTCTTTTAGTTGTAGTTTTGAAATTGTTGTGCGAGGCAGCAGTTTAGGTGTTTACCTATGCCGCCATCTTGGTTTCTCCTGCTTTTTTTTTTTTATTAAGGTATTATATGTGTACATATCTTACCATTGCCCCCGCCCCCACCCCACTCCCATACATGCCCTAACCCCCCAATGTTTTGCATCCATTGGTTACTCTTATATACATGCATATAAGTCCTTCAGTTGATCTCTTATTTCCCCCACCTCTCCCTAACCTTACCGCTGTAATTTGACAGTCTGTTTGATGCTTTACTGCCTCTGTATCTACCTTTTTGTTCATCAGTTTATAATGTTTTTCATTATCCCCAAATGAGTGAGATCATGTGGTATTTTTCTTTCATTGACTGGCTTATTTCACTTAGCATAATGTTCTCTAATTCCATCCAGGTGCCTACAAATGGTAGTAATTCCTTCTTTTTTCGGCAGCATAGTATTCCATAGACGTACCATAGTTTTCTGATCCAGTCATCTGCTGACGGGCACTTAGGCTGTTTCCAAATCTTAGCTATTGTAAATTGTGCTGCTATGAACATAGGGGTGCATATATCCTTTCTGATTGGTGTTTCTAGTTTCTTAGGATATATTCCTAGGAGTAGGATTACTGGGTCAAATGGGAGTTCCATTTTCAGTTTTTTGAGGAAACTCCATACTGTTCTCCACAGTGGCTGCACCAGTCTGCATTCCCACCAGCAGAGCACGAGGGTTCCTTTTTCTCTGCATCCTCGCCAACACTTGTCGTTTATTGATTTGTTGATGATAGCCATTCTGATAGGTGTGAGATGGTATCGCATTGTCGTTTTGCTTTGCATCTCTCAGATAATTAGTGACTTTGAGCATGTTTTCATGTGTCTCTTGGCCTTCCTTCTGTCTTCTTTTGAAAAGATTCTATTTAGGTCCGTTGCCCATTTTTTTATTGGATCATTTATCTTCCTTTGATTAAGTTGTATAAGCTGCCTGTAGATGTTGGAGATTAAACCTTTATCAGTGATAACATTTGCAAATATGTTCTCCCATACAGTGGGGTTTCTTGTTGTTTTGTTGATGGTTTCTTTTGCTGTGCAAAAGCTTTTTATTTTGATGTAGTCCCATTTGTTTATTTTCTCTTTGGCTTCCATTGCCCTAGGGGCAGTATCAGTGAAAAAGTTCTTTTGGCATATGTCTGAAATTTTGCTGCCTGTGGATTCCTCTAGTATTTTTATGGTTTCCCGTCTTATATTTAAGTCCTGTAACCATTTTGAGTTTATTTTTGTGTATGGTGTAAGTTGGTGATCTAGTTTCATATTTTTGCATGTATCTGTCCAATTTTCCCAACACCATTTATTGAAGAGACTGTCTTGACTCCATTGTATGCTCATGCCTCCTTTGTCAAATATTAATTGCGCATATTGGTTTGGGTCGATATCTGGATTCTCTATTCTATTCCATTGATCTATATGTCTGTTCTTGTGCCAGTACCAGGCTGTTTTGAGGACAGTGGCTTTGTAATACAGCTTGAAATCTGGTATTGAGATCCCTCCTACTTTATTCTTCTTTCTCAGGATTGCTGTGGCTATTCGGGTCTTTTTTTATTCCAGATGAATTTTTGGAGAGTTCTTTCTAGGTCTGTGAAATATGCTGTTGGTATTTTAATGGGGAGTGCATTGAATCTATAGATTGCTTTGGGTAGTATGGACATTTTAATGATGTTGATTCTACCAATCCATGAACATGGTATGTTCTTCCATCTGTTTACATCTTCCTCTATCTCTTTTTTCAGTGTCCTGTAGTTTTCCGTGTATAGGTCTTTTACCTCCTTGGTTAGGTTTATTCCTAAGTATCTTAATTTTTTTGGTGCTATGGAAAATGGGATTGCTTTTTTAGTCTCTCTTTCTGTAAGTTCACTGTTTGTGTATAGAAATGCCATAGATTTCTTGGCGTTAATTTTGTATCCTGCTACATTGCCGAATTCATTTATTAAGTCTGTTAGTTTTTTGATGGAGTCTTTCGGGTTTTTTATGTACAATATCATGTCATCTGCAAATAAGAACAGCTTTACTTCTTCTTTTCCAATTTGGATGCCTTTTATTTCTTCTTCTTGTCTAATTGCAGTGGCTAATACTTCCAGTACTATGTTGAACAGGAGTGGTGAGAGTGAGCATCCCTGTCTTGTTCCTGTTCTTAGGGGAAATGGTTTTAGTTTTTGCCCATTGACTATGATGTTAGCTGTGGGTTTATCATATATAGCTTTTATTATGTTGAGGTATGATCCTTCTATTCCCACCTTGTTGAGAGTTTTTATCAAGAAAGGGTGTTGGATTTTGTCAAATGCTTTTTCTGCATCAATTGATATGAATATGTGGTTTTTATCTCTCAATTTGTTTATGTGATGTATCACATTTATTGATTTGCGGATATTGTACCATCCTTGCATTCCTGGGATAAACCCTACTTGGTCATGGTGTATGATCTTTCTGATGTACTGCTGGATCCGATTTGCTAGAATTTTGTTGAGGATTTTGGCATCTACATTCATGAGGGATATTGGCCTGTAATTCTCCTTCATTGTGTTGTCTTTATCTGGTTTTGGTATTATGGTGATGCTGGCTTCATAGAAGGAGCTTGGAAGTGTTCCTTCCTCCTGAATTTTTTGGAATAGTCTGAGGAGGATAGGTTTTAGTTCTTCTTTGAATGTTTGGTAAAACTCTCCTGTGAAGCCGTCTGGCCCCGGGCTTTTGTTTGCCGGAAGCTCTTTGATGACTGCTTCGATTTCTTCCATAGTTACTGGCATGTTGAGCTGTTTAGATTCTTCCTGATTGAGTTTTGGAAGGTTATATTTTTCTAGGAATATGTCCATTTCCTCCAGGTTGTCCAGTTTGTTAGAATAGAGTTGTTCGTAGTATTTTTTAACAATCCTTTGTATTTCGGCGGGATCTGTTGTTATTTCACCTCTTTCATTTCTGATTTTGTTTATTTGGGTCCTCCCACTTTGCTTCTTGGTGAGCCTGGCTAGAGGTTCATTAATCTTGTTTATCCTTTCAAAGAACCAGCTCTTGGTTTTGTTCATCTTTTGTATTGTTTCTTTGGTCTCTATGTCGTTTATCTCCACTCTGATCTTTATTATTTCCTTCCTTCTACTTACACTGGGCTTTTCTTGTTGCTCTTTTTCTAACTCTTTGAGTTGTTGGGTTAGGTAATTTATTACCATTGTTTCTTGTTTTTTGCAGTAGGCTTGTAGAGCTATGAATTTCACTCTCAAGACTGCTTTCGCTGTGTCCCATAGATTTTGGATTGTAGTGTTTTCATTGTCATTTGTTGCCATGATGTTTTTTATTTCTTCTTTGATCTCTCTGGTAACCCAGTCATTATTTAATAGCATGCTGTTTAGTCTCCAGGTGTTTGAATTCTTTGGGTTGTTTTTATTGTAGTTGATTTCCAGTTTTATGCCACTGTGGTCTGAGAAGATGCTTGATATGATTTCTATCTTCTTGAATTTGAAGAGACTTTGCCTATGTCCCAACATATGGTCTATCTTTGAAAATGACTCATGTGCACTTGAGAAGAATGTATATTCTGTGGCTTTGGGGTGAAATGTTCTGAAGATGTCAATTAATTCCATCTGGTCTAGTGAGTCATTTAGGATTGATGTTTCTTTGCTGATTTTTTGTTTAGAAGATTTGTCCAATGGTGATAGTGGAGTATTAAAGTCTCCTGCTATGATTGTATTGCTGTCAATCTCTCCCTTGATATCCTCCAGGAGTTTTTTTTATGTATTTGGGTGCTCCTGTATTGGGTGCATATATGTTTACCAGAGTTATTTCTTCTTGTTGGATTGCTCCCTTTAGTATTATGAAGTGGCCTTCCTTATCTCTCTTTATGTCCTTCACTTTGAGATCTAATTTGTCAGATATAAGTATTGCTGCCCCAGCTCTTTTTTCAGTTCCATTTGCCTGGAAAACCTTTTTTCATCCCTTCACCCTCAGTCTGTGTGCGTCTTTTTTTCTGAGGTGGGTTTCTTGTAGACAGCAGATATATGGGTCGTGTTTTCTTATCCAATCCGTTACCCTATGTCTTGTGATTGGGGCATTTAATCCATTTACATTTAAAGTTATTGATAGGTACTTATTTGTCGCCGTTCCTATTCTTTACCCCTGTGTTCCTTCTTTGCTTCCTATTTCTTTTTTTTTTTTTTTTTCACAGCAGACCCTTTAGCATTTCTTGCATTGCTGGTTTGGTGGTAATAAATTCCCTTAGTCCTTTTTTGTCTGTGAAGCTCCTGATTTCACCCTCAATTTTGATTGACAGCCTTGCTGGGTACAGTATTCTTGGATTCAGACCCTTCCTTTGCATGACTTTGTATATTTCATTCCATTCCCTTCTGGCCTGATGAGTTTCTGTTGAGAAATCAGTTGCTAGTCTGATGGGGGTTCCTTTGTATGTAACTTTCTGTCTCTCTCTTGCCGCTTTTAAGATTCTTACTTTGTCATTGGTGTTTGCCAATTTAATTATAATGTGCCTTGGCGTTGGTCTTTTGGGGTTCCTTTTTGCTTGGGACTCTGTGAGCTTCTTTGATTTGTCTGTGTTTTTTCTCCCCTATATCAGGGAAATTTTCTGTCATTATTTCTTCAAAGAGGTTTTCTATTCCTTGCTCAGCTTCCTTTCTTTCTGGAACCACTATTATGCGGATGTTGTTTTGTTTCGTGTTGTCCCAAAGTTCCCTTAGGCTCTCCTCCTGCCTTTTAATTTTGTTTTCTAGAAGTTGCTCTACTTGGGTATTTTTTCCCATGTTGTCTTCTAGCTCACTGATGTGGTCCTCTGCTTCTTCTAGTCTACTCTTGATGCTTTCTATTGAGTTCTTTACAGCAGCAATGTTATTTTTCATTTCTTCTTGGTTCTTCTTCATTTCCTCTTGGTTCTTGCTCATATTGTCGAATTTGTCTTCCATTCTTTTCAGCCACCTTATGACCATTTCTCTGAATTCTTTCTCTGGAAGGTTGCTTGCCTCCATTTTGTTTACTTTTTTTTCTGGTGATGCCTGCTTTTCTTTCATATGTGGGCTGTTTCTTTGTCTCCCCATAGTCTCTCTTCTCTGGGTGTCTGGTTATGTAGTTCTCTCTCTCCTTATCCCAGGCGAAATCTGACCTTTCCGTGGTGGAGTGTAGAGCTCCTCTGAACCCGTGTGTTTGCGCCAATTGGGGAGCGTTGTTCTGGAGCTCGCAGCTGTTCCATGGGTGCCGCAGTTGTGTCTCCTCCTGCCTTTTAATTTTTTTTTCTAGAAGCTGCTCTGCTTGGGTATTTTTTCCTACCTTGTCTTCTAGCTCACTGATGCAGTCCTCTGCTTCTTCTAGTCTACTCTTGATGCTTTCTATTGAGTTCTTTACAGCAGCGATGTCATTTTTCATTTCTTCTTGGTTCTTCTTTTTTTTTTTTTTTAAATATATTTTATTGATATTCTACAGAGAGGAAGGGAGAGAGATAGAGAGCTAGAAACATCGATGAGAGAGAAACATCGATCAGCTGCCTCCTGCACACCTCCCACCGGGGATGTGCCCGCAACCAATGTACATGCCCTTGACCGGAATCGAACCCAGGACGCCCCAGTCCGCAGGCCGACGCTCTATCCACTGAGCCAAACCGGTTTCGGCACATTTCTTCTTGGTTCTTCTTCATTTCCTTTTGGTTGTTACACATATTGTTGAATTTGTCTTCCATTCTTTTCATCCACCTTATGACCATTTACTTCCTTTTCTGGTGATGCCTGCTTTTCTTTCATATGTGGGCTCTTTCTTTGTCTCCCCATGATCACTCTTCTCCAGGTGCTTGGTTATGTAGTTCTCTCTCCTACGGTGATTTAAAGGCACAAATTACAACACACCAAGGCACAACACACATGGCACTGAACACAAATGTATTCACGATACTGATAACCTCAAATAAAGGTGTCCACCAGAGAAAAGAGAATTAGAGGATAATTCTAAAGAAGAAGAAGAGAAAGAAAAAAGAGAGAAAAAATGAGTACAAAAATGAAATTGGGAAAAGGAAAAGAAAAGTAAGAGAGAAAAGAAAGAGAGTAAAATAGGAGAGGGAAAAATACTATTTATATGGGGAGAAAACTCCAATAGAACATCCACTAATCCCAGCAAATGCCAGCAACAAATATCTAGAGATGAATGCAAACTACAATCAACAACTAATATCAGGCAAGGAGAGGGAAAACAGAAGCAAAAAACAAACAGAAACAAAACAGAAAACAAAAAGCGAAATAATCTCCAAACATAAAAAAACCAATATAATTAACAATCAAGCAAACAACAATAAAAGGACAGAGAGAAAAAAATTTGGATAGTGAAGAAAGAGAAGAGAGAGGTGTGTATGGATTAAGAGCAGGGGATTGGAAATTAGATATATAAATAGAGTGAAATTTTAACAGGGAGTAAAAAGAAGGAATAGGGAAAATCTAAAGCAGGAACAGGATAAGAGAAACAGGACAACAAAAGGGGAAAAAATTAGGAAGAGAGTGATGGTGTAAAGGTAAAGTTGAGATAGAATAAAATGGTGCTAAAGGAAAGATGAAAATAGAATGTAGAACATTATTCCCAAAATAAAATAAAGAGAAAATAAAATGACTCTTTAAAAAAAAAAGGTAAAATAGTAGCAGTAATAATACTGGTTAAAATAAAAGTGTAATAATTAAAAAGGTAAAATCAAGTGAGGAAAAAAGAAAAAAATTAGTTTCTTAAGTAAAAGATGAAAATAAAAATGTGCAGTAGTGAAGGTCATTCACTTCCTCTACTGTTCTATTTGGCACACCTGTTTCCTAGTCAGGACAGTATTGAAGTTCCCGCATTCCACTGCTCCTCAGTGTTGTAGGCCACAGTCTTGATTTTCAAGCAGGCAGTACTTCATTGTTTCTTATACTCCTTTATTTGTGTTTACACAAGAGTCAATTTGTGAATCAACCCCTGGGTGGCAGTGTTTCTGGATTGACCTCTGTGTCTATAGGTCCTCTCTAGCTAGTGTTTAGATATTGTTTTCCTTGTGGCGCTTAATACTGGTTTGTGGGAATGGGCTGCCCCAGAGCTTGTTCTCTTATTGTTATTCCCCGCTCTGAACCCCAGATTCCACAAAAACACCTTTCCTCTGCAGTCTTCCAGAGTGTCCCCAATTGGATGATCCTATGTATTGGGCTTAGCATTCAAAAGAAAGGATTTAGAGAGAAAATTTAAAGAGAAAAAAAAAAAGAGCCAGTGCAAGCACGCCCTCTCTGGCGCTGTGGCACAAGTCCATGTAGTCCTTTTCCCCCTTGGGTCCAAGCAGCCGGCACACTATTAAAATCCCTAGGCTGCCCTTTTATGCCCATTTCAGCTATAGGCCGCTTTCTAGAGTTTCCTTCTGTTAGCAGCCTTGTGGATCCCTTCCACACTCGTGGATCATGCCAGCCCCAATGGCTGCGGATTCTTTCTGGGCGCAGACTTCCCTGCATGCGCGTTTCTCTCTCCTGCCTGGATCACAGACCTCACCTTATCCCAGGCGAAATCTGACCTTTCTGTGAGGAGGCGCAGAGCTCCTCTGAATCCACATGCTCGAGCCACTTGGGGACCGGTGTTCCAGGGTTCGCAGCTGTTTGCTGGGTGCAGGTATTGTAGATTCTCGGGGTTTTTAGGCTTCATCCACTTTCCCCTTTAAGATGGCATGGTCTCCGCATCAGAGATGGTCGCTCCGGGAGGGATTCCAGCAGCAGTGGAGGCTGCCCATTCAGGAGAACCCCATCCTGCTGTCCCCCCACAGTCCCCTGGAGTATTGCTGTCCCTCAACTCACAAACAAACACTCCCCATGCAACTACACACTTTCTTCGTTCTCTCACTCACGCACTATCTTGTAGTCTGCCTTCCCATCGGCAGCCATCTTCCTTCTCTCCAAGGAGATCATTTTAAAACCATTGTTTCCAATCCTGGCAGTACAATCCTGACTGAGGAGCTTTTACAACAATTGGAGGTCCATACAAATCAGAATCTCTGCACCCAGACACTTATTTTTAAATCTCTACAGGTGGTTTCTATATACAGCCAGGGTTGAGATTCACTATTCTGAAAGATGCTGAGTATGGGGCAGGTGCTGTAAATATTGAGAATGGCTGTGAGAATCACAAGTGTCACCGCTCTCTGCTCACATAGGATCTGTGCTGGAGAAGTGTCTAGGTGATTATGAAATACACCTGTGCACAGCACACATAACCACAAACCTTAACATACTTTTTGGTAAGGTGAAACTTCACCTTTCAGTCATTCTTATATTAGATGTTCAATATTGAAACATACTATGTCTCATGCTGCCTTAGTGTCTAAGGACGCTCTTTGCTTTTACCTGTTCCACTTTTTCACCATCGTCAGTAATGATCTTCATTTGCTGACTTCAATTTGTCAAAATATGATTGAAGAGAGGGTTAGATTAAAAGGCCTCTAGTTGTGCTCTGGCTATGAAGTTCTGTGATTCCTAGAAGATATTAATTTTCTTATTTAGCTCTCTTAGTTTTGAAACTTACTAAACAGCTATGCAGTCATTTTGGGGTGAAACATTTTTTTCTTTCATTTTTTTTGCCCCCATCTATCCTTTTTCTTTATTATCTGAAGAGAAATGCAGAAAAAGTTCCAAGTGTTCATAGTTTCAATAAGTCCTTTTGATTTTTCTATTAGGAGAAACCCAAGATTTTCAACTTCATTCTCTCTTCCTTTCTTGTTCTTATTTATTCTTTCTTCTTTATGTCTGATAACCACCTGCTTTCATAAAAGGCATATTAAAACAACTATTTTCAAAATTTCATAGATTCTCATTGGCAAAGTGAAATTTTCTATATTTTTAAGGTTATCTTGTGTATACTTGATGAGGTAGTTTTCAAGTTCATCAAGAGAAGAGCCTTTCCATGTATCTTTTTTGATCTTGAAATTATGGATTGTTATGAGACAACTGAGACTCGAGAGTTAACCAAAGTCACAGAATAAGTTGGCTCTAGTCTGAGCTTAAATTCAGGTTTAGAAATTTCTGGGTCTTCAAGTCTCCACAAAAAATAGAGAGTTTCTTTATTGAATACGTTGAGTCTTACTATGCATTTTGGAGAGTTCTTAAACAGCGGTCGGGTATCAGCCAGGTCAGTGAAGTAAAGAAAGGCATTAAGTCAATTTGGAATAGTGGAAAGAATAAAGGATCACGAACAGGTGTGGGTCATCTGGGACAGGATGAAAGAATATAAGGTAAAAAATAGACATGCATTCTTGCTCTTATTTACTGACTGTTGTTGAGGAGGGGCTTACATTTTTAGAGCTTCTCTAAAATGGAAGACGCATTTTTCCCTACTTATTTCAGATTCCTATGAGTAATAAATGAGGTAATAGATCTGAAAGTTATTTGAAATTTGTAAAGTTGAAGACACATGGAGAATTTACGAATGGTAAAGTGAAGTCATTGCCAAGAGAGTGAGCAAGTTTTAGTGGGATGTCCATGGAGGTGAGTCAAAGCAAGAACTCTAAACAGAGTCAGTTAATGGTGATAATTCCATAATCTTTATTGACTGCCTTTATTTTAGCTACTTAAAAACTTTGTTTACATAGTTCATTGCCACAGATAGAATTAACCTCTTGAAAGTTATATGAATACATTTAACAATCATTTTAGAGCAGTTTTTCCTCCATGTTAAGGAAAATAAGGACTGGCATTAGACCTTTTATCAGAAAATAAATTATATGTATTTTAATTTAATGTATAACACATTTTCATTAAATTTGTTTTATAGATGAAGTAAGGTCTGAAACCTTGTCTATCACAGTATGTTGTATTTTTCCCTATTTTTTTTCAGATTTAACCTGTACATTTTTTATGCATTTTCTGTTCAGGTGATCTATAATTCTCTTGTAGTGTATCCATCCATTTCCTCACATACAGTCTATTTTTTTTTTTTTTGGCTTCCTATTAGTCAAGGAAAGGAAATAAAACATAAAATGCCAGTAAAGAAATTACCATGCACTCCATTTGCTTTCAGTTTTGAATAATATAGATAAAATATATATGATAGCCCCAAGAAAACCCTAAAGGTTGTCTCCTTACCACTTAAAGCACACTAGGAATCCTATCTAATAAAAGAGTAATATGCAAATTAACCACCACCCCGCTACACCCACCAGCCACGCCCACCAGCCAATCAGGAGCGAGTATGCAAATTAACCCAACCAAGATGGCTGTGGCCATGGAGAGAGCAGGAGGGAGGCTTGGGTTTCCCTGGTGATGGAGGAAGCCAAGCTTTCCGCATATCCTGGCTGGCCCACTCCAGGCTACAAAGTTACAATTATAGAAGATAAATAAATCCCAACAGAAATGGCTGCTGCCATGGAGGGAGCAGAAGGCTTGGCTCTGCTCCAGGCTATGAAGTTTCAATTGTAGAAGATAAATAAATCCCAGATATCAGGGCCTCTGCTTGGGTCGCTGGGGGGCGTGGCCGGCCTGCAAACCACCACAGGCCCCCGCCCCATGCCCCAAGGGAACCCCCACCTTGATCTGGGACACCCTTCAGGGCAAACCAGCTGGCCACCCCCCATGCACCAGGCCTCTATCCTATCTAATAAAAGAGTAATATGCAGATTGACCATCACCCCAACACACAAGATGGCTGCCCCCATGTGGACACAAGATGACCACCATAAGATGGCCAGCAGGGGAGGGCAGTTGGGAGGGACCAGGCCTGCAAGGGAGGGCAGTTGTGGGTGATCAGGCCAGCAGGGGAGGACAGTTGGGAGGGACCAGGCCTGCAGGGGAGGGCAGTTAGGGGGGACCAGGCCTGCAGGAGAGGGCAGTTAGGGGTGACCAGGCCTACAGGGGAGGGCAGTTAGGGGTAAGCAGGCTGGCAGGGGAGCAGTTAGGCATCAAACAGGCTGGCAGGGGAGTGGTTAGGGGGTGATCAGGCTGGCTGGCAGAAGCAGTTAGGGGCAATCAGGAAGGCAGGCAGATGAGCAGTTGGGAGCCAGCAGTCCTGGATTGTGAGAGGGATGTCCGACTGCCCTTTTAGGCCGGATCCCACCAGGATCTCAGATTGGAGAGGGTGCAGCTGGGCTGAGGGACACCCTCCCCTGCCCCCTCATGCACGAATTTCGTGCACTGGGCCTCTAGTAACTTATAAAAAAGTAGATTTGTCTAAGTTACTTGTAGAATTCAGTGCTTGAAAGGTTTAGATGTGTGGTTCTTTTTTTTCTTTTTAAATAATTCTTCAGTGTTGAAAGTATTACATATATCCCCATTTGCTCCCCATTGACCCCCTCCAGCCTGCCCCCCGGCCCCATGCCCCAGGCCCTCACTGCCCCAGTGTCTCTGTCCATGGGCCATGCATATATGCAAACAAGGTCCTTGGTTGATTACCTCCCACCCACCCACCCTCCCCCACCTTCCCTCCAAGATTCTGCACTCTGTTCCATGTCTCTGGATCCACTCTGTTCAGTTTATTTTCTTACTCAGATTCCTCATATGAGTGAGTAGATCTGTGGTTCTTGAAGGGGAAGGGGAGGTGGTTCTGCTCCAAGGAAACTTTGGTAATATCTGGAGATATTTTGGATTGTAACAAGTTTTGGGGTGCTACTTCTCTCTAGTTAGTAGATGCCAAAGAGGCTAAACATCCTACAATGCACAGGAGAGTCACCCCAGGTTCACTGGACACTGAGAAGTTAGAGAAACAACCCAAGTAGACTTTTAATAAATTATATCTGAAAGCTGTCCTATTAAGGGTGTTGGGGGATCAGATCCATGGCCGCTTTGGCCTTTGCGTATCACGAAGGACGGCTAGGAAGAAAAAGAAACGGAGGGGAAATTAGACTAAGAACAAAACAATTATCCTGCCCAAAATGTCAGCTGTGGTGGGCTAGCACGGCCATGGCATACTCAGCCCCAGGGTGCTGTATGTGCCACGCCAGCTCAGCCAGGTTCAGTGACTCTGAGTGGGGGCCGTGAAGGATTAGAAAAGACAGACAGGAGAATGAAATCTGGGTCTTGGTGGGACGCTGCCCTCTCAGATGGAGAGAGACAGCGCCACAGACTACAAGCCGTGACTTTGTTTTATAACCAGATGCCAAGAGGCAAAGTAAGGGATTGGTCAAGATGTTTACAACATTCTTGTGGGTTTCGCTCCTACTCAAGTACATGCACCTGAACTCTATCAAGCCCACATCACTCAGGCACGTGGGACCACGTGTTCGGACCATAGGTTTAAGCATACAACTATAGCTGTTGGCTGTAATTGTGCTGGGAGGCTCTGCCCTCCAAGCTGGGACTTACATGTGGCCACGAGAGGACTGTGCCCTCTCATTGGTCCGAGGCTTGAACCTGTTCAAACACTGTAGCCGCTCTCCACAGTCAGCAGTGAGAAACCTTGGCTTAGATTCAGTGGGTGATAAAATTCCATGAGTACTTGAAAAGAGCCTATTCATTGAGGATTATGGAAGGAAAAGCAGAGCTTTCAGAGAAACGGATTGAAATAAGAAAAAGAAAGCTGTGGTTTCAGCGTCCAGCACTGCAGTGCTGTGCTGGCCACCCCAGGTTCACTGCACACTGAGAAGTTAGAGAAACAACCCAAGTAGACTTTTAATAAATTAGATCTGAAAGCTGTCCTATTAAGGGTGTTGGGGGATCAGATGGGCACGTTTCTCTGTTAGGCGGGGTGCCCAGGACTGTACAGCCTTAGGCTGGAGGCGCAACCAGCAGGGGCCCTCGCAGGGAGCGCAGGCTGGCTCCAGGAACCAGGCGTGTCCCAACAAACCAGGCGCGTTTCTGCCTTCCTGGGCCCCGCCGGTCCCGCGTGTCACTTCCGCAAGGAGCCCTAGGGTGCGCCTCAGGCACACAGCCCCACCAATGCCTGGTCCGGATGTCACACCAGAGAGGGTCCCTTCCCCACTACCTTTCCCCCGCAGGACCTCAGCTCTGTGCCCAGGTCTTTTGGGCAAGAAGAACCCATAGTCAGTGCTGCTGCTTGTAAGTATTGTCCCCTTAATTAGGCAACATCCCAAGAACTAAACTTTCAAAACAGTCCTCCTTCTCCCTAATTTATTGTGTGTGTGTGTGTGTGTGTGTGTGTGTGTGTGTGTGTGTAGAATGGGACTATTGGACCGGATGGAAACAGTAAATATCTTAAATTAGCACATTTATGGTTTAGTTTCATCATTCCAAGCTGTCATCTTTTATCCCCTTGAACAAATATGACCTCAAGTTAGACTTAGTGAAAAATTCAAGTTCATGTCTTGAATAAAATGTAGAGGGTCCTCATGAGACGAGCAGATCTAGTTAATGGATTCATTCTATTCAGCTGAGACAGGGCTGTTAACAAAATGGCAGGATAAGTCATTTCAACACTTTAAAAGTAAGTTCCCATCACCTCTTTCTTGTCTACTTCTAGAGGTAACATTTATTTTATATGAAAAGAAAGTTAAGGTTAAGTTCACTAATTGGGTCATACAAAACCCTGGCTCTGTGTATATTTTATTGAAAAAACACCCCACTTTTGAACAGTTCTGTGAATGTAACCTATGTGGAAGAAGATCATCAGGAGGGAGGAGTGTGTCGGTTGGAGATAAGGAAGCTTTTCAGGAATATAAAACAAATTTAATGCCAAACTTGTCAACCAAGCCACTTTGACACAACTTTGGTTTCCTGTGCAGTAGAGTAAAAGGAGTCTGAAGACTTTGTTGGAGCGTTGCTGACTAATTGTATGATCTAAAACAAATCACTTTGGAGCCATTTTCCTCAGTTTTAAAAAACAGAGTCCATTTTTTGATGGTTGGGAATATGCTGTATAGCTATTTTCCACATTGTACAAGCATAATTAGCTTTCCCACCCAACAGCTTTAGGTAGATCAGGTGGAGGTGGGGGTAGGGTGTTACCCAGGTGATTCTGATCATGATCTTCTTCCCTCCCCCTCAGGTAACCCTTGAACCCTTCTGGACTAGAGGCTGGGTAAGTTGTCATTTGACTTTATAAACTCCTGAATATTTTATTTTTCTGACAAAGTTTTTCTTCAGTCTTTTGTTTTCCATCTGAGGCACAAAAGTAGTAAAACCTAGGTTTAAACAGGATGGGGTGATGATTACTTTACCTGGAGTTGTATTTGGAATATTATTTAGTTGAAATATTTTTGGGTCTTAACATGAGTATGTCATACCACACATGCTAAATTCACTGTGTGTTTGTCCAGGCTTAGACTTTATTTTTTTACTAGAGGCCCAGTGCTCTAATTCATGCACAGGTGGGGTCTGGCTGGCCTGCCCTAATCAGGGCCAATTGGGCTGGCCCAGGGGGAGGGATCTCGGGTGGTTGGCCAGCCGGCCTCACCCCCTGGTTGAACTCAGGAGGAAACAGCAATGACACGTGGTGGGGAAGGATGTACTCATTTGACTGATTCTTGGGAAGGAGTTGGCCTGAAGTCATTTTGAAAGTTTCTCTACCCAAGAGGACCAAAGGTAGAGCCTGAGGAAGCTCGAGGAAGTGAGTGGAAGTCACGGGCAGACAGAGGAATATTCCTTGGCAGCGGAAGCTCAGAGTTTACAGTGGTTGAATCTTTAAGAAACAGGCAGATGTGTTCCTTCTGTCAGGAGTTGTCCTGTCACCCAGAGGACCCTGACTCCATATGACAATGGTACCTGCCCCTGTCCCTTCCCCCATCTGACCTCTGTTGAGTCACACAGTCTAGTCAATGGGGATGGAGGAGGAGAAAGAAGCACTTAACCCTGACACCACTACAGGTTTCTCAGCCTGAAATGGGCTCAAGATGGGCAAAGCAGCTGTTTTATCTTTCTATGAACATAGAGGTTTGGATTTTTGCATTGAGTAGACATTCTAGCTAGTGAAATGAAATTATTCTTTTAACTAAAGGGAATTAGAAAGCTGTGGATGCTTCCTGAGGTTTTATGCAGGAGCTGGGAAAGAACTAGCCAAAGAAGAAGGTTTAAAGACAAGGGCTTCATGCTCACCAAGGAGTCTAGCTTTTTAACTAAATGGTTGTTCCATAATAATTCTTTGGACTTAGGCTCAGCTGTGGGATCTCAGCCGTTGTGCTTAATCTGGCCAAAGCTTTGGTTTTTATATTAGAACATGAGCATAATATCAGTGTCTATCTCAAATCATATTGTGAGAATTAGCTTATTATTAAGATAGTGCCTTACACAAAAGCAAATATTCCATATATTATTACCAGTGACTTTTACATAATTGAGCTCCTAATTGAGTGTTGGGCTCAATTAGGTACTAATTTATCTTAGGTTAAGTTGAATTATCAGAATGACTTGACTAAGGCAATAGAAACTAACACATTTCTGAGCCTGGGCTAGAAGGAAGTGGTGACCAAAAGCATACACTTGTCTGGTGATTTGATTCCAACTGTTGCTTCCAGATGTGAGGAAGGAAGCTGCAACCTCCCTAACCAGTCTTTTTCAACTTCTTCAGTCATAATCACAATAAAACAGCCTCTTAAAGACACAACTAAATATGTAGTTGTGGCCATTTTTATAAAATAGTTTTAGGAATAAAAGAATCAGATTAAGTTCAAAATGGAGCTCAGTGGTTGAAGGCAAAGCTAATACTTCTAGGTCAGATTATGTAGAAGTTTAAATGCAAGTGCCAGTAAATTATTTTCACATAACCCAACATCAAAGGCACATGTGACTGTGGGCAATATGGAAACATTTGAAATCTCAGAACCACTACTATGGCTTTAAACACCAGGAAGGTTCATGTTCAAATGGCGACCATCTAAGAAGTAACTTCACTTTTGCTTTCCTTG
Organism: Plecotus auritus; assembly: GCF_963455305.1. Classification (NCBI taxonomy): domain Eukaryota; kingdom Metazoa; phylum Chordata; class Mammalia; order Chiroptera; family Vespertilionidae; genus Plecotus; species Plecotus auritus. Next base: position 170,891,379 of record NC_137775.1, on the reverse strand, counting down.
TCTTTAACCTTTGATTGTCTGATGAGAGAAATAAATCAATGTATTATGAAATGGAAGACGTACATTTCATGGGAATCACATGTATGTTTAGGAAGGCACTAAAATGGGTAGAGGGTCTTCGATAGCCTCATAAACAAAGGTTTTGGTTCTAACCTTTTTATTAACTTTTAGTGAAATTACACAAGCAAGTATCTGCATATTAGGGAAAATGTCCTCATTATTAAAACACCCAAAGGAGAAGGCATCCAATTCTCTGAAAAGTACCTCATCATGACTTGTTCAAGCACACAGATTGAACTATAATGTATAAAAAATGTTGAATATTCATGGTGCATTTTTCTATCTTTAAAAGAAAAAATATAGCACTTTTATCTTTTCGTCTCTGTTCTCTTGACTTCTAAACGTGGTTTCAAGGACACTTATTTCTCCTTAAATATGTAATCACTAGGATCTGACAAAATAACTTTGTGCAACTCCTTGTTCATTTTCCCTCTATAGCTCTTAAATTGCAGAAATAAAAAAAAAAATCTAAGCGTGGGAGACAAAGGATGGTGCAGATCCATCTGAACTTGGAAGCATCATTTTACATGTTTAACTAAGTTTTCATGTAGAGATATATAGTATCATTATCTTTTCATAATGTAAGCTATTTCTTTGAAGAGCAGTAAATAATATAGTTTTAGTGAAAATGTTGTCATAAATATTAACAGTTTTATATTTTTAAGAACTACTTTCCTGTACCCATCTTGTCTTCTGAAAGCAAATGTTCTAAACAAACTTGGAATAGAATTTTGAATTAAAATTAAACTCATATGCCATGTACTCCCTAATTTTATAGCTGAATCTTAGGTCAAGCTACTGAAATACTGAAATACGGCCAAGACTGAAGGCTAAAAACTAAAGTATACATCTTTATTCTCCATGATAAAAAGCAACCCAGGAAAGTTAATCTGTGACAACATCTTGTTTTATTTAAACTATTGATTTTGGTTAATTTTACTAAAGTGGACTGGTAGAATCGCTCTTTTGATATAATATTAGTCTTATTTAATGAGTGAATGGGAAATAATACCTTAAAATTATTTATGTAAATTATCTTCTTAGTTTATTTAGAGCTTTATAATCTGTGAGAGAGAACATTTAAAAGTTATCTGAAAAAAACTACGGTATCTATTAATAGTCCTTTCCTTTTTCAGTAGAATATGGCAGTCTTTCTTAAAACTCTTCTTTTTAAAAAATATATTTTTATTGATTTCAGAGAGGAAGGGAGAGGAAAAGAGAGATGGAAACATCAATGACTCATCATTAATTGCAACCCGGGCATGTGCCCTGACTGGAAATCGAACTGTGACCTCCTGTTTCATAGGTCAACACTCAACCACTGAGCCACACCAGCTGTGCAGGGATTGTTTGTTTAATAAATGTTAAGGAACAATTGGCAATATATTTGGAAGGAATTGAATAGATTGTGGGTGAGTTAAAATATACGGTGTGCCAAAAATATATACACACATTTTGAATAATGATAAAGACAGTGTTTATTTATTTTTATTTTTTTTTAAATATATTTTTTATTGATATTTTACAGAGAGGAAGGGAGAGGGATAGAGAGCTAGAAACATCAATGAGAGAGAAAAATCGATCAGCTGCCTCCTGCACACCCCCCACTGGGGATGTGCCCGCAACCAAGGTACATGCCCTCAACCGGAATCGAACCTGGGACCCTTCAGTCCACAGGCCGACGCTCTATCCACTGAGCCAAACCGGTTTCGGCAAGACAGTGTTTATTAAAATATATTTTATTTTTAAAATTGAGCTATCAGCTGTTCATGTGTGTATGCATTTTTTGGGGATACCCTGTATATTTAGTAAGAAAGTATTTTAAATTCAGATTAGGCTATACTTAAACTAATTACTTAAAGAGGATATTAAGCTTGTTAATGTACAAAATAAGCCTTATGATTTATAAGAGATATGATTGTTTTAATAGTGTTATTAAAATCAGTACATTTTTACATAAAACAGTGAATAAACTTAGCATTCGGTTTTCCTTAGAAGCTTTTGAGAGTTCCTATAATTTTACAAGCATTTGTCTATTCATCAATCTTTAATTAAAATTTTCTTTCTTTAGTCACCATGATTTAATGTAAAACAACTTTTGCACTAGGTAAAAAAATGATGTCCTTAATTTACCAGTCATGTGACAGACTTGATTTGAAAGTAGGTAAGTAACAATGAAAGCTGCTATTAGAGACAAATATAAAACACATTAAATAATTTCACATGGATTTTCATCTGTTTAATGTATAGTGATTTTAACATCATTGGGAGTACTTCAGGGAAGATTTGGGTCATTAAGTAAAAGGTGGATGGTGGTTCATTCATGTCAGTTCCTGAAATTGGTTATAAAATGCATCATGAAGTAAACTTATCCTATTTGCTCTTGTGTCTTTAGGTATATTTGATACTGTGCATTAGATTACCAGACTGAAATTGTGTGACTTAAGCATTTAATTGGGTCATTCAAATTAGATACATTAAGTATAGGAGTCTGGGACATCTGTGAATATTTTAAACATTGTGACTTAATATATCATAATATATTAAGGAATGATTGAAACTGGGTTATCTTCCATAACAGTTGAAGAATCCAGAGTTACATTTGGTTCTAAAATTACATGATCATGAGCTTGTAATCGTTATTGTTGGTTTATCATAAAACGAAGACAGTGTTCTGTGAGCATATATCAATTGTTATCAACATAATAGTGCTTTAATCACACACACTAGCAATTTTATATTGCTATATGTTGGAAGGATGTTGCACTCTTGAATTAAAAAATAAAACAAATAGAAAAACTAGTCCATTAATAGTGAAAAGTGTGGACATTGGAACCAGACTACATGCAAATCTTGGCTTCACCATTTCCTAGCCACAATTAACCCTCATGCCCTCACAAGATGGCTGCCTACGACCAGGCCAGCAGGGAGCTTCGTGAGGGACGACCAAACGACTGAACAAGCAGGCTGTGTGGGGCGACCAGGCTGACAGGGGGGTTAGTGAGGGACGACCAAATAACTGAACAAGCAGGCTGTGTGGGGCGACCAGGCCGGCAGGGAGGGTAGTTGGGGGGTGACTAGGCCAGCAGAGGGGGCAGTTAGGGGCAACCAGGCAGGCAGAGGAGGGCAATTAGGGGTGACCAGGCTGGCAGGGGGGCAATAAGGGGTGACCAAGCCAGCAGTGGGGGGCAGTTAGGGGCAACCAGGCAGGCAGGTGGGTGAGTGATTAGGAGCCAGCGGTCCATGATTGTGAGAGGGATGTCCAACTGCCGGTTTAGGTCCAGATTGGAGAGGGTGCAGGCTGGGCTGAGGGGACCCCTCCTCCCCCGTGCACCAATTTCGTGCACCGGGCCTCTAGTTAATAATAGTTTAGGATATTTTCTTTTCTTTTCTTTTTTTTAAATATATTTTATTGATTTTTTACAGAGAGGAAGAGAGAGGGATAGAGAGTTAGAAACATCGATGAGAGAGAGACATCGATCAGCTGCCTCCTGCACGCCCCCTACTGGGGATGTGCCCGCAACCCAGGTACATGCCCTTGACCAGAATCGAACCGGGACCCTTCAGTTTGCAGGCCGACGCTCTATCCACTGAGCCAAACCGGTTAGGGCAGGATATTTTCTTACTATAATTTTTCTAAACAAATAATGGGACAGTATACCTAATGCATGCATACCTAATCCTTTCTCTTAATGTTTGAGTCCTGAAGCACAGTAAATACAAGAATCCTTTTTTTTTTTTTTTTTTTTTTTTGGTTAATCCTCACTGGAGGATATTTTTTCCATTGATTTTAGAGTGGAAGGGAGGGGATTGAGGGAGAGAGGAGAGAGAGAGAAACATTGATGTAAGAGAGCCACATCAATTGATTGCCTCCTATACTGCCCCAACTAGGGTGGGAAACCTGCAACCTAGGTATGTGCCCTTGACTGTAATCAAACCTGAGACCCTAAGGTTCTTGGGCTGATGCTCTAACCACTGACCCACACCCGCCAGGGCACAAGAATCTGTTTTCTTTATTTTTTTAATTTTTATTGTCTAAAGATTTACATGTCTCCTTTTCCCGCTATTGAGCCCCCCCCCCCCACACAGCCATTCCCACCCCGGAGGGCAAGCCTCCACTGCCCCAGTGTCTGTGTCCATTGGTTATGTTAATATGCATGCATATAAATTCTTTGGTTGATCTCTAACCCCCCCCACCACCTCCCCTGCCATTTGTCTCTGGATCTATTTTTGTTCATCAGTTTATGTTGATCATAGAATCCCTTTTAAAAGCATCTGATATCAGACAATTTTTAAAAAATCATTATTAATGCTTTGATATTCAAATCATCTATTCCTGAAGTTTAGCTTGGTAGATTGTTCTTTTCTTCAGTTTGTAATTGTTTAACTCTGGTGTATCACCATTTGTCCATAACTTTTCATCTAATTCTATTTTCCACCATGATGTTCAGTAATTTGCTAGTTTTACTCTGTAATTGATTTAAAATTTATTTTATGCAGTACTATGGTCAATGCTTCAGTTGACAATCAGTGAGGGACTGAACAATAACTAATATTAAATATGCAGATGAGTGTTAATAGTTTCATAGGTCATTAACACACTTATGAATATTTTTGGGGTTAGCACTTCCCATTCTTGAAAATACTCTAACCCAGTGGTTGGCAAACTCATTAGTCCACAGAGCCAAATATCAACAGTACAACGATTGAAATTTCTTTTGAGAGCCAAATTTTTTAAACTTCTTCTAACGCCACTTCTTTAAAACAGACTTGCCCAGGCCGTAGTATTTTGTGAGAGAGCCACATTCAAGGGGCCAAAGAGCCGCATATGGCTCGCGAGCCGCAGTTTGCCGACCACTGGCCTAGAGGATATGGCCATATACGTAAATAAAACACAAATAGAGTCCTAGCCAGGTTTGCTCAGTGGTTAGAGTGTCAGTCCACAAACTGAAGGGTCATGGGTTTGATGCCGGTCAAGGGCATATACTTTGGTTGCCAACCACTGCTCTAAACCTTTATTCAATGTGACTGAAGGGTTTGGATTATCTCACTTATTCTTGGCCCCATAATAAATCATTTTCTCCAGGATGCACCTCACTTTGGAAGCCCAATTTAACATCTGGCAGAAGCAACTCAGAACCTATTTTTCTTAAGATATTATAGATATATCAAGAATGCCCCTGTCTTCTTTTTATGCCAAAATACCACTCAAAGAGTGACATCTCCAAACCCTTCAATGTTATCTGTCCTGTTTTCATCTGGATACTATCTAATTGAGGAGTCTTTAAATATGTGGCAAGAAAATACAACTGCCAGACCAACTGAAATGCTAAAACAACAGAAGACACATATTTGTGACATGTATCTGTAAGTCGAATGAAATAATTTATGCTTAACAATTTCAAATATTTAATCTATGAGAGGAATCATGGGTTCTTTTAAAGAATAGGAAAATAGGAGAGAGCTAGTTGACTTCTCAAGAAAGTACTGTTCTATGAAATAGCAAAAGAAATTTGTTTATAAATTATATGTCTAGAGAGAACTTTTTAGATTTCTGTACCGTGTTCCTTAAATTGCTAAGTATTGAAAGCATGACCTACTTATCTCCAACTTGTGCCTCATAGTGCGTATTTGCTCTGTTTTGTGAACTGCTATTTTCTCCCTGAGTTAGTGCTCTGCAGAAAGCACTTCCAAAATTGACTCATTAAAAACAGACAGTTCTGTGAATCTTAATCAAAGATTTGTAGTTTATATTCATCTGGTTCACAGCTCTTTGAATTGCCAATTTTTGTTGAATTATTTACATAAAAATGAATACATTTTAAATGTTCTCTAATTGGCAGTATCTAATAATATCTCCTATTGCTACTAGCCTTGTGGACATTAACAGAATGGTTCTGAAAAATTAAATTGGCATTTTGGGAAGCTGGCCTAGATATCTGATTTCTGGAAAATTACTGATTTATGCCAGAACATTAAAAATCTCTTAAATTACCTCACTCTTTTCCTCTATCTTCATGGACTCTATTTTTGTTTTAAATTGTTTGCCTTCTAGCTCTGACTGGGTAGCTCAATTGGTTAGAGCCGTGGTTGGCAAACTGTGGCTCGCGAGCCACATGTGGCTCTTTGGCCCCTTGAGTGTGGCTCTTTCACAAAATACCACGGCCTGGGCGAGTCTATTTTGAAGAAGTGGCATTAGAAGAAGTTTAAGTTTAAAAAATTTGGCTCTCAAAAGAAATTTCACTCGTTTTACTGTTGATATTTGGCTCTGTTGACTAATGAGTTTGCCGGCCATTGGGTTAGAGCATCATCCAGATATGCCAAGGTTGTGGGTTCGATCTCTGGTCAGGGCACATATAAAAATCAAGCAGCAAATGCATAAATAAGTGGAACAACAAACTTATCTCTCTCGCACGCGCTCTCTCTCTCTCTCTTTCTCTCTCTCTCCCTCTCTCCCTCCCTCCCCCTCTCTCCCCCCCTTCTCTCTCTAGAATCAGTCAATAAAGTAAATTGTTTGCCTTCTAACCGCTGAACCTGGAAAAACTTAGGTAAACACCAGCCAACAGAAGGAAAATTCAATAAACGTTATGTGACATAGTGCCTAAGAGCACAGAAACCTTTCTTTGTCATTTTTTAGGTGGGTAGGTTTCTTAAATGTGACTTTGTTTTCTGTGGAAACAAATAATAGCACCTATCTCATGGGGCAGAGATGAGCTAATATACATAAAAGGACTCTCAGTGCCTGGGATGTGGAAAGCACACAGTACATGTATCTGTTTTAGTATCTGCAAAATACAAATAGCTAGAAAATTATCTTCAACCCTTTGTCTAGCAGTAACAGGCATCCTAAACCATTTTCAATATTTTTCAGATACATAATAGATGGAAATTAATTAACTGAACTTTTTTTCTGTGATTGTCCTTTGCACCAGCCTTAGGATATTGTCCTGAGAAACTTAAAAAAAATTAACCAAACCCAGGACAGAAGCATTTAAACTGCCAAGATGTTTTATTTTAAGAGGTATTGGCCACAATTCAAACCATATGGAAAAGAGGTTCAGAAATGTTGTTTGCTGTTTAGGATGTTTGATCCTATACTGTAGGAAAAACCCCCACAATAATTCTCAGTAAACACAGACCCCATTCTAAAAAGAACTCCATTCCAAAGCAATAACATGCCAACTTTCGGTGGGGTTCTGGAGTTTGTGGTTCCCTCACTCGCCTCTCAGAGAGGGACCTCTAACACCTGAGGGCCTGTGCATTACGGAATCTATGGCTGGGGGTTGGTGCCCTGGATCTGATGCTAGCTTAAACTATCTTCTTTGATTTCAGAGAAAATTATTCTGAAGAACTACTCACATGTCCTATCTACTTTCCTATTTACATGTTTTCCTTTTTCCTTGTTTGCTCTTCTATTATTTTTAAATTTAATATCTATTTTCACATATGATTACTCTTAAAAATTTATCTTTATTCTTGAAAATATTACGTATGCCCTCCCCTTTTCCCCATTGACTCCCTCCACCACACACCTGGAGCCCCCCCCACCCCCAGGCCTTCACCACACTATTGTCTGTGTCCATGGGTTACGCATATATGCATAGACATTTTTGGGTTAATCTCTCCCTATTCCTCCCACCCCTGCCTTCCATCTGAGATTCTTCAAAACCTAGACATGCAGACCACAGGAAGGGTGTATCCAGTGGGGGGAAGGTGGAGTGTGTTTTCCCGGTTCTCTCCTGAACCAGCGCCTGGAGACCTCATGCTGATCCGATCCCACACTATACAGAAAACTCTGAGGATAAAAATTCTAAGTAAGATCTAGAGATGGTTTAAAACGTCTCTGAAGTGACAAAGCTGAGTTATTTTTCTGATATTAATACAACTTTAAAATGGCAAATGGCTTCTCCTCAAATGTATCTTTTTCTAATACATTGAATATTTTATAAGTTATAACCTGTATGGTCAGTAATGTTACACATTTTAAAAATAACTGACCCACATATTTCAATATTGATCATAGTTCTACATGAATCAATACTAATCTCTTAGACAAATTAGTTTTTATATTGACCAAAACATAGTCATTATATGCATATTAGCTAGGTGCCATAACATACACTGAATTAATTTCAGAGGTGAGTGAAAATGGTACAGCTTTTTATATAATTTGATATATAAAATCAAATGGCTCATTAAGTGAAATAAAATGTGTAAAATGTCCTGTACAATGTCTGGCACATAAAGGGGTTCATTAAATATTCTTACCTCCCTTGATTTTTAGCTTTCAAAATGAGGATATTAATAATTTAATGAAATCCATTTTATACGTATAACACTAGAGAATTTGGCCTTGGAATTAAGGACCAAAAGATGCCATATGATGTGACTGCTTCACTCTTTGAGTGGGGAGTTGGATGGAGATTTCAAACTGGGGAAGTAGTGAAATGTTTTATAGGAACAGTTAATAAAAAAGGTCACTCCCTCTTCTGCCCCACTCAGGGCACGACTCATATAATCTGTGAGTGTATCTGTGTTTTTGTTTCAGACTAGGACTTTGAACTACTTTTCGTTGTCTGTCTCTGCTACTGCCATTTCCCCCTCAACACTAACTGCTTGTTAATGTTCTTAGCTATATCCTCAATTCTGTTCTCCTAGACTCTCGATTCCAATAATTACAGGCTGTTGTTGTTCCTTGTGATTAAGCCCCTATCCCAGTGGTCGGCAAACTCATTAGTCAACAGAGCGGCAAACTGTGGCTCGCGAGTTTGCCGACCACTGTCCTAACCTGCATTGCTTAGTGGAGTTCTCTTTTTACTCCACTTAAAAGCACCCCCTTTCTTTTCTGTGATTAGACACCTAAGCCAGCAATTTTCAACCAGTGTGCCGCAAGAATTTTTAAAATATGCAGTACCTGACTATTTAGTTAGGGGCACTGACCTCTTTACCCTTAGATTGTCAAATAAAAAAAGACAACAGCCAACACAACAATAGCCATCTGATGTGAATGAAACAACATTATATCTATTTTTGTCAGATATGCAAAAAATAATATAATTTTTGGTGCCACAGAATTTTAGTAATTGGTTTTATGTGTGCCATGAGATGAAAAAAGTTGAAACTTGCTGACCTAGGTTAATATTTTTCTTTCTGATGTTTAAAGTTTTAACAAAAAAAGGGAAAAACTTTGACTTAAAATATGTCCAGCAAAAAATTATCAGAGACAACTAAATAAATGCTAAGAGCATAGTGTCCACTTGGAATGGAAAAGGAAGGTTAAAAAGAAGAAAGTAATATAAGAATCCAGATCTCAAAAAGATTTTGCTCAAATGAGTGATTTAATCTTTTGCACATCATACAAGGAAATGGCAAGTCATTTTTTTTTTTTTTTTGACTGCTAACAACTTCACATTTGCTTGGGTGCATGAGGCAGAGTTGCATGAGCATGGGGAAATCGATGGTAAGTAAACCAATGCTTTCAAACTCTTGCAGGTAGTAGTGGAATACATATTCTTTAGATGAAGGTAGTAGCCCAAATTGTGACTATCAGGTTTGACATTATCGAAAAAATATTCAAAGTATGTTAGAACTTTGTTGCTGTTTTTAATGCGCATTGTAATCTTACAACACAGAACAGAAAAATAGTGTCTCACCAGGGGGCTTTTCACTGGCATCCCTACCCAGGAAGTTTATTTGAAGAAGTGGAGAAATTTGATTCCTCTTTGGAAATCAGTTCCCTATTTCTTATGACTATATTTTCCTTACTTAGAAAGAAAGCCCTTATTGTTTTCCCTAAAACAGAACTGTTGTGTCTACTATTTTATCTCACTAAGGAACATTTTGTTTGTGAACCAAAAAGAAATTTCTTGTACAATAGCAAGTGCAGTTTCATTACTGTAAATTTAATTCTTGCTAAACATAATGAGTTTGAAATATGAACACATGTGGCTATCTCACCTAATAATAGACAAACATGTAAATTGACCATACCTCCGCTACGCCCACAGCCAATCAGAGTGAGTATGCAAATTAGAAGGCCAAAGATGTTGGCCGCCCAGCTGCTCTAGGGGCAGGACGCCTGCTATGAGAGGGAGGGCGTGGGACAAAGGAATCTACAGGAACGGAGTGCCAGAGCGAAGACAAGACTGCAGACAAAGACGAAGATGGCAGACTCTGGCCGGAGCGAAGGCCTGGGTCCCGGGTGCCGGAGGAAAACCAGTGCTGGAAGCCAAGGGAAGGAAGGCCTGTTGCATGAATCTCTTCATACAATAGGCCTCTAGTAGAATAATAAAATGGTGTTTCTCTCAAGTTGTTTCCCTGTAGTACTTAGAGAAAAGGGGGAGAGGAAGAGGGTAAAGGGGGAGAGGGGAAGAAGGAGTGGAAGGAAGGAGAGGGAGAGGAAGAGAAATAACTATTCAGTTAAGAAGGTAGATAAGTTTTTCTGACTGAGGTCTAAATAGTATCAATCAGACCAGAATTATGATATGCGAACGTCAGTGATAGCTTTACTAAATCACTGTGATAACATAATGCCTGGGATTTAGTTTCAATAGCTTCAAGATGTTTCGTTTTCTTGTTTCTGCCTGAATTTCTCTCTTCCTCTCTCTCTCTCTTTCTATATATATATGTGTGTATATATATATATATATATGTATATATATATATATATATATATATATACTTACTAAATCCAAAACGTAAGAAATGACAACATTTTACTTCCAGCTAAAAGCTATTTGTAGTTAAAAAACAGAACATTAAGTAGTAAGCTACTTGAATGATTTAAATTGCTTGAAAAACAAGAAAACTTTTTTTCACTGATTTATTTCATGTTCTATTGAGTTAGGCATTTATATTTTTCCATCAATAGTATAATCTTTTCAAAAATTAATATGATAATATCTGCTTCTAAAAACACTGAATCTAAAAATATGTTATTCCAGATTATATATACATTAGTGTTAATGAAAACTGAAATCAAGTTAGATTTCCCGTAATTTCTATTTCTCAAAAGCCAACTTAGATATAAAATTTCCTGTATTATTATTGTAAAATCTGTAACATTTATTTTCTTGACAAATATTTTTGTTACAAATATAAATCTTCAGACTAATGTAACTATATAAATAGGTTAGATGTAGAGAGATTCAGATATATGAATATGACACAAAATAAAGCAGAATATTAGTTAAAATTGTCAGTGTGTTTGATTTTAAAATGTGCAGCATTCAGGCATTGGGATTGAATTTAGGCAGTTTTACCTAAATTAAAAAATTATTATGTCACATTAAGTCATATTTATATAAATATTCTAAATTGTATAAATATAGAGCATCTAAGATGTACTTGGAATAGCTTTGTTTTCTCCTCTGCTTTGGGCATGCATAGAAATACTTTTAAACAATAATTATAAAAGTTATGTGAATGGAATTACAATCTTTAACCAATAAACATCTGAGTTAAATAGCTTTTGAGAGGCTTTATATAGTATCACTTCATGATGCTCTGTGTACCCTGACAGATATTTTGTAATTCATTTAGTTGGAGTTCTGCACTGGCTGACTGACTTAAGGGGAAAACCAGTAATGAATGTCAGGCTCTAGCCTTTGTACTTCTCTTCTGTCTGGGATCATGGTCTCAAGTCCACAGACTTGGTAATTCTCCAGGGCCTTTAAAATGGTGTAATTTGGAATTTGGATAGTTTTCCTAAAACCAATGCTATCAGGAGTATTGGTCTGCAAGTTTTTCTGCAGACCAATAACACAATGCATTATTTTTTTAAATTTTTATTTTATTGATTTTTTACAGAGAGGAAGGGAGAGGGATAGAGAGTTAGAAACATCGATGAGAGAGAAACATTGATCAGCTGCCTCCTGCACACCTCCCACTGGAGATGTGCCCACAACCAAGGTACATGCCCTTGACCGGGATCGAACCCGGGACCCTTCAGTCCGCAGGCTGATGCTCTATCCACTGAGTCAAACCGGTTTCGGCTACAATGCATTATTAAAGATGCAAAATATAAAGTTGCTTAAGTATATTATTTATTTTAGAATTTGTGATAACTGATATCAGAACACATGACTAGTATACTTAAAATTATTCCTACTGCCTAGTAAATAGCTGCATATTACTGGAAGTGAGTAAACTAATGTACTTAAAGACAATATATAATGAATAGTGGATAAGTTGGTTCCTTAATTGGTTAAACCTGGATTTTCAAGTCAGATCATAGCCTATGTTTTACACTACAGCATTATGCCATTGAAAAAGTTACATAAATGTACAACCTGTGCCTGAAGGTCCATGTTTTAACTAGAACCGGGTATCGGCAGGATTCCCGCTATGGCTCATGTCTCAACTTCACCTACTTCATTTTTTATCATTGAAATCAATTTTTTGTCTTGTAATAAATAAATTGGTATTAGGTAAAGCATTTGAAGTTGAGTAATAGTACAAGTAATGATGACAAGTATAAAAACCTGAAAATGTATTAGTATATCTTGCTCTTGACTGTTAGTCTCAATGTAAGTTCACATTTCTTATAAAAATGTCATTTCTTATTGTTCCTGATGATAATCTTCTCCTTCAATAAATTAGAGGAAATGCCATTTTATTACTTCACATAACTCAACACTATGAATTACTACAAATGCGCATTAATATACCATTTCCCCAGAAGCCTATTTCACATAGCTTTGGAAACAAATGAGAAAGGCACATAAAGGAATTAGATATTTAATCATTTAGAAGCACTGCTAACATACGGCTTTGACATGACACTTTAACGAAACAATGAAGTGATTGATTCAAGAAAAATAGTTAGACTACAGATTACACTCTGAAATATTTGGCTTCAAAAATTTCAAATGTGAGTAATTATTATAATCTGTGGGCATTAATTTAAGTATTGATGCTTTTTATTGATTGCTTGTGTAGCTCAGTCTAATAAGGAAAACATTTCCTCCTCATTACTACTGCCAAACCACACTCATCAATTAAGGGGCATCTAACGAAGTGAGGATGGTTGCCTAAAGCATTAGCATATTTACATACTAGAGAAGTTTGTGTTCTAATGTAGTTTTTCTGGTGCCTGAAAAGTCAATAGTAGCAGACTTTCACTTGAGATGTATACAGTAACTATCATCGTATGTGGATAATTTGTTGAGGCAACTTCTTATCTTTGACATATTATCCGTTTTGATGAATGGATTAATGTCACCATTCTTTATTTTATCATAGTGAACATCAGCCCTGAGCCTGAGAATGAAAACATACAATTCTATATAAATCTTCATATATTATTGCCTTCTTTTGCATTTATTCATATGCTGAATAAATCCCAAACAATTTAGTGTATTCTTGCTAAAATGAAATTTTGGTTTTTATCTTTTAGTACTAAGTGGCTATCAGTTAAAATGCACAGAAGCTTTTTTTAATATTTTAAAAATTTATCTTTAGTGTTGAAAGTATTACAGATGTCCCCTTTTTTTTCCCCACTGACCTCCTCCACCCAGAACTTCCGTCCCCCTCCCAGGCCTTCACCACACTATTGTCTATGTTCATGGGTTGTGCATATATACATATACCTTCTTTGGTTAATCTCTCCCCACTGAGAGAAAGGAGAGAGAGGAAGAGAGAGACATCAATGATCAAACATTGATGATCTACTGCGTCCTGCATGACCCCTACCAGGGATTGAGCCTGTAACCTGGACATATGCCCTGACCAGGAATCTAACTGGCAACGTCTTGGTGCATGGCTAACTACCTGAGCCATACTGGCCAGAGCATGTTTATAGAAGTTTTTACAGGCACGTGAATGCACTTGGTGCGTTTGAGCATTGATTCACTTTAACCATAGTTCGCATTCTATACACATGTTCTTATATAGATACAACAAAATGTTTGGATTGTTGAAGTAAGAATTATAGAAATAAATGCTAGCCACCAAGATCTCTACATACAGAAAAGAAAGAAAAAATACATAATTTAAACAAGATAATAATAATCACTATTATAATTAGTTATACTAGAGGCCCAATGCACGAAATTTGTGCAAGGGGCTCAGCCCTTGCAGCCGCAGCAGCTTGCCTCGGCCCTCGCAGCCCGGCTTCATCTGGGAGGTCGTCCAGAAGAACATCCGGAAGGATGTCCGGAAGCTTGTTCGGCTGTGCAGTCTAATTAGCATATTATACTTTTATTATTATAGATTAAGAGATATTGAATGCTTATGAAATGCTTAGAGTTCCTGACATTTTAGCATGACACAATGAAGGTCATAAAGAAGGAATGATAGTGACTTGGTTGTCTTTTGGTTAACAAATGGGACATGCTAAAGAGCAAGGCTAAAAAAAAATATAGTCTTGGTCCAAGCATGTTTTAGAATGTGTGATATCAAGTCATGGACCTTTATCATTTATATATTACTATTCATACTTTTAAAAATGATTTTATTTATAAGATTTATTAATATGGATATGCAGTTTGACCTCATATATGTAAAATTGTATTTATTTTCCATAGTAAGCATGGTTCTTAGTTGCACATGCCAAATCTGAGAGGTGACACCTCCTGGCATAGAAGCTTCCATTCATCTCTTCCACTTGACATGCCCTGAGTAAAGAATTTTCCAGACATCTTACTACCTTTCTAGAAGGAAGCGACCAATGAATAGAAACACTGAATATTAGGCATTGTGAGGAATCAATAAGATATGGTTTATTTCTTCTGGAACCTTAAAGTAGAAGGTTGAAAAATAGAAAGGGTGGAAATTGAAGGAAGGAAGATTTCCCTCTTGTAGATCCTCTTGAAACAGAGAAAAATGTACTGCATTTCAAGGACTTCCAATAATTAATCTTTACCCTTAAGAATGAACTCCTGTCTTCTTTTGTGTTTTAACATACCAGCCAATGATCTCTTCTCTTCTTTAATCCTAGATACACACAAGGCCCCACCTTTAATGTTGAATCCTATCCACACTGCCCTGCATCATCTGCTCCTTTTTCTTTCCCTGGTTTTGCAGAAGTGGCCTCCTCTAGTAATATATTTAAAGCAGGAAAACTGTTCATTTACAAAATAAACTTTGTCTTTTTCCGACTGCTTAAGTAATGTTGTAAAAATAAAATCCTTTTTGGCTCTACATTTCCCTGCTTTCTCTGGCAGAAAGGTAGTGGTGATAAGTAGGGAACTAGATAAATGTACCTACATTTGCAGAAAAGTTTCGGTGCTTACACTAAACTTGATTTGTATGCTGATGTATGCTATTAAGCACAGCAGGGTTCTCTAATAATAACAGGATAATTATTATGTCGCTCAGGCTAAAATGTTAGCTCCTGTGGCATGTTTATCTTGTCCTTGTAAAGGGATTGATTTCACCGTAACACTAGTGAATATGATCAATTTTTAAAAGCAGATTATTGTTTTGGTGTAAACTCAAATGTCTTGATAAACAAGGGATATAATTGCCAGAAAGTAGGTTTGGGATTGACCAAGATAGGGTTAACAAATAGAACATGAGTAAAACAATAATTAAAATGTGAGCAGGCAAATTCCCTCAAGCACTGTTTTAATGATGGACACATTCCAAGAGGGCTCTTACCTCCTCAGGGCAAAGGCTAGAAGCCCCTTTTCTGTCTCAGACAGGAGGATGGCATCTCATTTTGGTTTTCAGGTACTCATGTTAGGAGAAAAGCATCTAGACATGCACAAAAAGCATCTGCTTTCCGGGAGGGAAAAATACTGCAGCTATGAGGATCAGCTTCTTAAGAGATTTCTTGTTTCGCTTTTGCATACATGAACTTCTGAGCATTTGGGACAAAAGCAGATTTTAAAAATGAAGACCCTTTTATATTTAGACAAAAGGAAACATTTTCTTCCTGTTTTGCCTTAGACTGAACCTAGAAAGGATCTGGGGGATTTCTCATTGTTTCCTTTGAATGTGCATTTACATGGGTTATGAAGTCATACTCATTTTGTGATAACCCATTTTGCAATGTACTTCATTATGGACATTGCTATGTGTGAGTTGATGTACTTTTTCCTGCTACGGGATGCTGAGCACGTCCTCTGAACTGGCTTAGTGCCCTGGCAGCTCTCTCCCGACGTGATTGCTGATGACCATAAAGCCCATGACCTTGCCAGCTCTCTGTATAGACCCCTGGGAAGGTCTGGATGCAAGGGATTCCTTATAGTAACCCACACTCGCCGTCGGCATTTCCATGTGTGGGCAATTCCTTCTATTTAATTTGTAGTTCCCAATGCTGGCCGTGCATTTGAACCACCAGAGATTTTTACTGAATTGGTTTTGGGTATTAGTATGTTTTTTAAGCTCCTTGGGTGATACAGTGTCCATGCTGGGTGGAGAACACTGCATTAGATGCTTTAGGGAAACCCCAGGGCCATTCACTCATGGCAGGGGAGGGGGGCATGGGGACTGTCGCTCTCCTTTATACCTTCTCCCTGGACTAGGCCATTCCACTTACTACTTCTTTCCAGAGAGACTTGCCAAGTCCCACCTCCCGGCTAAGTCGTGCTTATTTTGGGGCACTGAATCTTTGTGCTCTTCCCGCTGACTTGTACTGAACAGGTCAAATTTCCTCTGGGTTTCTACCTTGTGGCTATGTAGGACTTGGACTATATGTAGTTCACCTTCCCTTCACTTCCTGTAGCTCTAGGCCATCCTCCTCTCTCAGCTAAGGGAGGAAACTGGACTGTAATCCATACTACATTATACATACGGGCTCATGAAACTGTTGGCATTTTACCTTTCCTAGTGAGTGCCTTCCAATTCAAAATGTTTGAAACCCCTCTACCTAGCATCCTCTTCGATAATGCAATGAAAATACATTAGCGTTTTACTATATAACTGTATGTTATTAAAACAAGTAAAATTTTGGCCAAAAAGAACTCATATGTCACTTAAAGCTAGATAATATGGATCATTTGTTCCCTCCTCCCTGTATCAGTAATTCTAATTAGGTTGACTGCAAATACTTTTTACCCAGGAAGTATAATTACTGTCTTTTCAAGAATGTATAATTATAGTATGAAAAATTCGATCTTCATAGATAAACTATGTTGATAAATATGGTGCTATATATTAGGAATATAGCTTGGTAACAGTTCCACATGATAGCAGAAAGGTTGGAAACAAAGGCAATTTGTCAACCAAAATATATGAATCAGTTGAAATTTTGTTTGGAAATAAAAATCTTTATGTTCTAGGAGTTGCATATTAATTGTTTTATATGGCAAGTGTGTTTATTTTTTCCCCTATGGGGAGAACTATTCTTATAAAAACAAATATAAGGGTGTGTGTGTTTTTTTAAATTTTTAAATAAAGAGAGCCTTGTTTACTTGGCAAACAGTGTTGACATACCATATATCTATTTATATGCATTCACAAAGTTTCGACAATCTGCACTTTTACACTACATGGTGTTAATAGCAGTGATATTAAGATTCCTCAGGATATTTTGGTGTTTTTGTAGTTGGCTCAGTTTTATTATTTGGAGTTAGCTAACTAGCTACAGCATTCTCTCTATAAAGGAGCATTGTCACACATGGAAACTTTTAATGACTTCACAGGATTGGGTTGTTGCAGTTATGGTGATACTTTCTGCCTGTTATCGTCACTGTATCCAAGAGAAAGATCCTGTAATATTTGTCAAATTGAGCTAGAGGGTAATCATTAAGGCAGAAATCCTGGCTTAGTAGCAGAGGTTTAGTAATTATATGGTTTGAATTGTTTTATTTGAAGTAGCATAAACCAACTAGAGCTACTTCTTAAGTCAAAAGACAAATTAATAATGAGGGTACTGGGGCACAGCCTGGAATCCACGGACAGAATTCACCCTTGCCTCACTAACATAAACGGGAAAAGTCATTGGGGCTCCATCCTTCACCTTCATTCCTCTCTGCATGTCTGTTTTACTATTTTTGCGAACAACTTTTCTCTTCTACTTTATCTACATGGTGGGCTACGACTACCCCATCTCCCTATATTGTATGTGGTTGGTCTAAGCATATATGAAATTTAAGTGGCTCTGGAAAAGAGAAATCTGAC
Organism: Plecotus auritus; assembly: GCF_963455305.1. Taxonomy (NCBI): domain Eukaryota; kingdom Metazoa; phylum Chordata; class Mammalia; order Chiroptera; family Vespertilionidae; genus Plecotus; species Plecotus auritus. The sequence goes on along the minus strand of NC_137775.1, from coordinate 170,873,253 downwards.
GGTTTGGGCTTTGCTCAGGGACCCACCCCACTCATCACTACTGAGGGCATGGTATTAGTATCACTGAGCACTGACTTCTGGGGGCTTGAGCCAATGAATGAGAAAGGGCAATAAACTAAAAATGGTTCGACAGACAACCAAATAGTGTTAACTTTCATTGGGCATGCACAAAAAGGTCTTATCATTTACCTTGAGTTAAAGTGAAGAAAAGAAAATATAGGTTGTTCCTTTTCCCTCTGACTTCCTCTCAACCTCAACTTATGTTACCATAGCAGCAGAGCCAGCATAATAATCATCATCCATAATTTTGATAATCTACACTAATAAAAGAGTAACATGCTAATTGACCATACCTTTGTGATGCCCACCAGCCAATCAGGAGTGAGTATGCAAATTAACCCAACAAAGATGGTGGGTTAATTTGCATATGGAGGCACCCCGCCCCCAGATGCTCTGGGCCTCTGGGCAGCAGGGAAGGTGGAAAGGCAGCTCTGGCCAGAGCGAAGGCGGTGCCAGCAGCCAGGGGAAGGAAGGTCCATTTTTGCACGAATCTTCATGCATTGGGCCTCTAGTTCTATATAATAAAAGGCTAATATGCAAATCGACCAAATGGTGGAACAACCGGTCGCTATGATGCACACTGACCACCAGGGGGCAGATGCTCAATGCAGGAGCTGCCCCCTGGTGGTCAGTGTGCTCCCACAGGGGGAACGCTGCTCAGCCAGAAGCCGGGCTTATGGCTGGCGAGTGCAGTGGCAGTGGCGGAAGCCTCTCCTGCCTCTGCAACAGCACTAAGGACCCCTCAGGGGATGTCCGAGGAGGGGTTCTGGACTGCGAGAGGGCACAGGCCGGGCTGAGAGACCCCCCCCTTCCAGTGCACAAATGTTGTGCACCGGGCCTCTAGTGGTTAATAGAGGCCTGGTGCACAACATTTGTGCATGGGGGGTATGTGTCCCTCAGCCCAGCCTGCATCCTCTCCAATCTAGGACCCCTTGAGGGATGTCCGACTGCCCGTTTAGGCCTGATCCTGGTGGGATCGGACCTAAAAGGGCAGTCGGACATCCCTCTCACAATCCAGGACTGCTGGCTCACAACCACTCACTTGACTGCCTGCCTGATTGTCCCTAACCGCTTCTGCCTGCCAGCCTGATCACCCCCTAACCACTCCCCTGCCATCCTGAGAGACACCTAACTGCTCCATTGCCAGCCCGATTGCCCCTAACTGCCCTCCCCTGCAGGCCTGGTGGCCCCCAATTGCCCTCCCCTGCAGGCCTGGTTGCCCCTAACTGTCCTCCTCTGCAGGTCTGGTCCCCCACAACTGCCCTCCCCTGCAGGCCTGGTTCCCTCCCAACTGCCCTCCTCTGCCAGCCCAGTAATCCCTAACTGCCGTCCACTGTTGGCCTGATTGCCCACAACTGCCCTCCCCTGCTGGCCATCTTGTGGTGGCCATCTTGTGTCCACATGGGGGCAGCCATCTTTGACCACATGGGGGCGGCCATCTTGTGTGTTGGAGTGACGGTCAATTTGCATATTACTCTTTTATTAGATAGGATGTTCACTATGTGTGCAGGACTGGGCTGTTCCTAAGATTGCCCCATTTATGCTGATAAAAATCTTGTACACAGACACTCATCTCCATTATACAGATAGCTAACTCAAGCTCAGAAAAATTAACTTTCTAGAGGAAGCATAAGCATTAAGTGATGGTGTTGGAATTCAACTCCAAGCAATCTGATTTCCAGCCCAGTTTCTTAAGTAGTTTTTAACAGAAGGATTGTGAAGTTCTGCCAGGTGTCAGGCCAGCATCCCTTGCATCCATCCTCCCACCCATTCCATTCCGAGTAGGCTTTACCAGGTTCCTCATCCAGACGTTTGTCTCAAGCTCTCTGCACCTGCACAGTGAGTGCTCCTATAGAGTAGTCCACTTGGTCCCTCAGTCACACCTTTACTTTCGTGCAACATGGACTTTTCTAGGGCGGGAATAAGTGGATAAATGTCCATCCTCTGTTATGAACTGAAAGCTTGTGTCTCAACTTCCCCATTCATAGGTTGAAATCCTAACCCTCAATAGGATGGTATTAGGAGGTGGGGCCTTTGGGAGGTAATTAGGTCATGAGGGTGGAGCTCTCATGAACAGGATTGGTGTCCTTATAAAAGAGAGCTGAGAGCGTCCTCTCTCTACTCTCTGCCTTGTGAGCACATAGTGAGAAGACAGCCATCTGCAAGCTTCTCACAAATAAGTCCCATATAGTCTCTAGAGAAGCTTCTTAATGCTTTTCACAAGCCCATATTTTGTTCAGTTCCTATTTCTGTTTGTATTTGAAATACTAAAATGATGGATCTTGAAAATAATTCTAAAAGCGAGTTCCTGGTGGTTTGCTGTCCTGGCAAAACACAGTATCAATCAATATATTATGTTTCAATTTCTCGTCACAGCTATAGAATGTATTTCTGCTGGTGAGGCAATTGGATGCATATTTTAGTTAATAATAAGCACGTGGTTTATCCCTTAACACTCTTCCCCTACAATGTTAGGCAAGCACAGGTCATTCAGGCACTTTCAAAAAAACTCATCATTCTGCTGCTATATCCACTAATTTCTGATTTCTCCTTGGAGGAATTTAATGGTAAGTATAGCTCTGTTTTGTGGTGGCTAGCGCTGCTAAGATTTTATATTTCATGTCTTGCAAAAAGAGAGCGAGAATAGAAACATCCTTTTCAAAAAAGAATTTGACCTCTTCCAGAGATCAGTGGCGGGGAGGGGAAGGGGGACCTATGTAATACTTTCAACAATAAAGATAAACAAAAACAAACCAACAAAATGACTGGTGGGGGGAAAAAATTGACAAGTTCAAAGACACAGCTTTTTTGACAAATTGTGATCTGACTTGGTTTTCTTAATGTGCGTTTACTCTCTCTGATTCAGTGAAAGGAGGGTACTACCTTGCCTGTGTGTTGTAATTATTACTTTGGACCATTAATCTGCTCCTGAGATCCATTTGGGTGCCAGTGGCCCTGTTATGCACCCCAGTTTTACACTTTAAAGTAACTTAGTGAGAATAAGCATACGAATGTGTATTAATTTCCTATTGCTGCCGTAACAAACTACCAAAGCTTTAGTGGCTTAAAATGATACAAATTTATTATCTAAGGTTCTACAGGGGTCCCAAGTTCAACTGGCCTAAAATCAAGGTGTCAGCACTGCATGTCCTGTGGGAGACTTTTGGGGAGAACGTATTCCATTGTTTTTTTCCGACTTCTAGAGGCTGCCCATATTCTTCAGCTTCTGGTACACCCCCTCCACCTTCCGAGCCAGCAAGGTCTGTCTCTCTGACCATTCTGTTCTTACATCTCTCTCTGACTGCAGCTAGGAATAGTTCTCCATGTTTAAGAATTCATGTAGTTACTCACTGGGCCCACATGAGTGACCCAGGATAATCTCGCCTTCTCAAGTTCTTTAGTCTTAATGACATCTGCCAAGTCCCCTCTGCCATGTCAGGTCATCTATCACAGGTCTGGGGTCTATGATGTGGAGAGGTTTGGGGAGAGGAAGGACATTATCTGCCTTCCATAGAATAGGTTAAGAGAGCAGCACACAGAACTATTAGGTAAAATGAGCAAATTGATTTATTTTTGGTAGCACTTTTTCCTCCACATGAATGATCTTTCAGTTCTCACAATGTGCGGTATTCTACTTCTATTCTACTTTATTTTTGACTATTCCCACTTTATGTGAAAATCAAAGCTCATAAAATTGTCATAAGTCATGCGTCTAGTTATAGGAGAAATCAAAGGCTGAATCGGACTTTCTGATTCAAGATTCCCTCTCCTATGGCTGTTCAGATTGTGTATATGAAAGAAGACAAAGGGATGCCCTTGAAAATTACAGGCTAGTCCCTGGTTCAGGAACCCTCTGGGAATGTGGGCTGTTGGTCCAGGTCCTAAATAGATTCCTTTTAGTAAGAATCATAACAAAGCTTTTCTGTGTCTTTTTGACTGTAGGTAAAATGTGCAGACTGGCCAAGGCAGAGTTTGTATTTGAATAAAAATTTAGGACAAACAGAATTGAATCTGAAAATTTTAATCTACCTATTTATTACAGGGAAAAAATAGTGAAGAGTTTACATAAATTATTGTAAAGACCAGTGCTTCTCATACTTTGCATCTAAATCATCTGCAGGGTTTCTCTGACTGGTGTTGTTAAGGGTTAGAGCATTGGCTCACCTACTGAAGGGTTGCAGGTATGATTCCAGGACAAAGGCATGTACCTGGATTGCAGGTTTGATCCCAGCCCCAGTCCAGGCACATGTGGGTGGCAACCAATCAATGTGCCTCTCTCACATTGATGTCTCCCTCTCTTTCTCTCTCCCCCCCTTCCACTCTCTCTAAACACACACACACACACACACACACACACACACACACACACACACACACTAATCACTGGAAAAAATATCCTCAGGTGAGGATTGACAAAAAAATAAAAATCATCTGGAGGGTTTGTTAAAATTCAGATTGCCAGGCTCACCCTCAGAGTGACTGATTCCATAGGTCTGGGGTGAATTTGCATTTATAAACTATTCTAAAGTGTGATCTTAAAAGCTTCTGGTCTGGGGCCACCCCTTGAGAACCACTGGAAAGATCTTTAATTTATATGGGCAAACTCCATCTTTCAGGGATGGGGACCAGATGCTTCAATTTCTTAAACAAAATTGCTTAATATCTGCTCCTGAAGTAAATTTCTCATCAGTTTTATGTAAAGAACACTCTGTGATTCAAGTGTACAGCAATGTTTGGGAACCAATGGACTAGGAATTTTATGTGGTGCACGAGTTTCCATCATTACTGTCATCATCTTCAACTTCAAAGCCTGGATGTGATTCTTTTTTTATTTTAAGTTGTTTTGCAGATTTTTATTATAAGGCTTAGAGTTGCGCGCCCCCCCCCCAAATGTGTATTTTATCTTATTATGATTTTTTAATACTTAAATTCTTTATTGTTGAAAGTATTATATATGTCTCATTTTTTCTCCATTGACCTCTCCCTGCCCGCTCTGGCCCCTCAGCACAGGCCCTCACCCCACCTACTGTCTGTGTCCATTGGTTAAGCTTATATGAATGCATACAAGGCCTTTGGTTGATCTCCTAGCCCCCACCCCCACCCCAGCCTTCCCTCTGAGGTTCTGGGCATGATTCTTAACTTTACCCTTCTGGGGTTATATCATGAACTATGATCATTACCTTCGTGAGGAAGACTCCAAACTGATTGAAGATACTGAGCTCTGGTGTTGGCCTTTTGCTTCTTAAATTGACCGCGGGTAGGGAGAGGTCAGTGGAGAAAAAATGAGACATATATAATTCAGAGGGGTTCTGGCTCAAGCCCTGTCTGCAACCCTGGGCTAGATTCCCTCCTGGCTCTCTGGACCACTCCTCAAACTATTGTCCAAGTGTAGTCCCTCCTCTACCCAAAATAGTTTTGCTGTGCCTTTCAGATCAGTATCTGGGAAGTAACACCCCCATATCATCTAGGCATGACCTGCATGAAAATTTTAGTACAAATTTTGTTATTTTAGCCAAACTGGCTAGTACTGAGAGTTGCTACGAACACCATGTGTTCCTGAAACTTACTGACAGCAGTTGCCAAAGAGCTTAGATCAAATGGTAATTGTGATTGAAAAGAATGTTATTAATTATATAATTTGAGTGGTTCTGGTTTTCATGAAAAGATGTCATGAGACCAGGTATTATGATGGACAACTGACAGTTGCATAGATAATACTAAACCGCATGCACAGGGCACTCAGTTCTGGTGCCATGTCCTTACACACCTTCTTGAATTCCCATTGTTACAAACAAAACAATTATGTGCTTCTCCCCACCTGCATGTCTGACCACCAGTCTAGATAATCAACACTGGCACCCCAGGGTAACTTTTTATTTATAATATTTTTATTGATTTCAGAGAGGAAGGGAGAGGGAGAGAGAGATAGAAACATCAGGGATGAGAGAGAATCATTGGTCAGTGGCCTCCTGCATGCCCCCCACTGGGGATCAAGCCACAGCCAGGTCATGTGCCCTGACCGGGAATTTAACCGTGACCTCCTGGTTCATAGTTCAGTGCTCAACCACTGAGGCACAGCAGCCGGGCTCCAGGATAACTTTATGAAAGTTTCAAAGGCCTTTACCTAAAGACATTTTTGTCCAATAAATGCAACTCAAATGTAGGAAGCCTAGTGGCCATTTAAACAATTTAGCATATTATTATTTTCATTACAAAAATAGCAAAAATGCAGTCCCAATGGGGAAACTTACATTATTTATTATTTCTATTATAAGATGCCCTGGATATAAGGTAGTTTGTTGCTTTTTCTGATGTGATTCTTAACAAGAAGAGTAGAGGAGCAGACAGCGTGAGCACAACTATAGAACACTGCAGATCGAATGAGTGAAGTGTCATAATATTTTCAGTATTGGGTAGAATTCTTACCACACATTAAACTGAAATATGAGAGAAGGAAGACTTCTGCTGCCACACACTTGGGTAAAGAGTCCAGTTTTTTTGATACAAAAATAAAGTAGCCATTCCATTATCTTTTGAGCAATATCTCTGAAATATTACTAACCTCCATGGCAGAGGTTGCTTAATCTGCAAATTTGTCAGCTAGCAAACCATTATTATTGCTAATAACCCTTATTCACATTACCCAGAGAACTGCCGCTTCTACCATCCCTTAACAAATGGAGTGAGGCATAGTGGGCGTACTGAAGCCTATTAAATTTTCACACATCATTAGTCCCCACCTCCTTTAAAGTTTTAGCTTTTTTTTTTTTTTTTTTCCTTTTTGTCATTTTCTCCATGAAGGCATTTTCTTTCTACTATTGACAAATATTGGGTGAGATTTCATGCAGTTTAGTGTAATTATCTTCTGTAATTTTATTTAAAAAATAGTCAAAGCATTGGCTCAAAGTGGGTGTGTGAAGATGTTGTGACTCAGTCTGTTTGATAACAGTATTTCAGAAGGACAAAGAATTTGTTTTGGCCACGTGAAAGGTTCCAAACTCACAATACAGTATGTGACTTAAAAACAACAAAAACTATGATCCTTTAGTTTGACTGTCATGGTTTACCATGATTACATCACAGTGGACTCTCAACAGGATCATTTTTTAAAGTTGAGTTCATTATGAAAACATTGACTTTTACATCATCTTTTATTCATCCACTGGCTCAAGGTCATTTATTTAACTTCTGCACACTGTGTTTTGGCACTTTCCACCTAAGTTTCTGCTGAATTAAGTAAAAGTATTTTCAGAGTGACATACAAACAAAACAGTAGGCCTGTTTTTCAGCTTCTAATAATTTGATGTGTTTTTCCCACTCCATAAATTTCTGGAGGAGAAAGCACCCTCTCAATTAACAGTAAGTATTCTGCCTTTGGCCAAATTAAGACAGGCTAGCTAATCATAATTATGAAGATCTCTCAGCAGTTCTTGCGAGTCAGGGTATTTATATACTAGTGAATACCAGGTGTGTCAAGTCACAGATTGGTCTTTTTGGATCAGGCTTGAACTAGGAGTCAGGATATGTATTGTGAAGGTCAGCAGAACCAGCTCTGTTTCTCAGCGGGTCAAGAAAATAAAGTCTGAATTTTCACAATAGCTGAAAATAGAATAAGTGGGTGACTGGATTGGATTATGTTCCTCAATAAAAAATTTTTTTTATTGATTTCAGAGAGAAGGGAGAGGGAGACAGAGATAGAAACATCAATGATGAGAGAGAATCATTGATCGGCTGCCTCCTGCATGACCCCCACAGGGGTTTGAGCTCACAACCTGGGGATGTGTCCTGACTGGGAATTGAACCATGGCCTCCTGGTTCATAGGTTGATGCTCAACCACTGAGGTATGATGGCTGGGCCTCAATAAAATTTTTATATGCAAATGAGGATGAATGAGTCTTTAAAGTAGCATTTGTAAAGCCAGGTCCAGCATGTAAAGAGCTTGGGAATCATAACTCTCATCTTTGCAACAACAATAAAAGCATAACAAACTGAAAATTAACTCTATAAAGAGTTAATTCATCAAGGAACTGAAGTCACAGGTGACATTCAATATTATATTAATTTCAGTGTATAACATAGTGGTGAGACATTTATATAACCAAGTGGTTCCTTCCCATAAGTTTAGTACTCACCTGGCACAATACATAGTTTTATTACAATATTGTTGACTATATTCCCTATGCTGTATTTTATTTCACTAGAAAAAGCTTAGGTATGGGAAAACTCAGGAAGGGATTAGGATATAAGAGCATTCCTCAGTTCTTTCTGCTTTTATTGATATTACTTCTCCTATCTTGTTCTGCTTATAAACCTTACCCTTCACAAGTCAGAATGAGTACAAACATAGCTCAGAAGTTAATATGTAAGACAGCCCTGAAAATAAACACATTTTCTGAGATAGTAAAAATTTGGGAATAGTGGAATGCACCGACAAATTGATCATAGTGTCCTGCTTCCCTGTTCCTTAGTGTATCTGGCTTTAAAAATACTCTCTGTCAAAATTTCAACTGTATTTCTATGTTTATTTTCAACTGTATTTTTATGTCAAAAGAAAGTCTAGATAAAATTCAATTTTAGATTGTTTCAACTGGTATACCTTTAAAAAATTTGACTTTCTTTCCATCTCCTGTATTTATTTTCTTCAGTACAAATAGCTTCCATACACAGTCACAGCCCCAGGCACACTACTCATTAATTCTAACTCCTGGATCTCGTGATTAGCATATATTCAGAGAAACCTTAATACTGAGCTTTTGCTTATAATGATTTCTCTCTGCTGCCACATTAAATTAGTTCCAAATGGAATTTGTTTATATACATACTCTACATGCCATACAGAGTGACTCTAAGTTATATTTAATTATTTTGACAAAAATTATAAAAATTTATATCTCCATATGCACTTGCAACTCTACCAACTTGAGTGGAGTTTTATAAAATTGGACGCTCACATTTTAAAATTTGCTAGTCTTTTTTATGTTTCTGTCATGGCTTGTCTTTCATACTCTTTTACTCTAGGTGTTGTTGTTTTTTTTAATTGGATGTTAAAAAGAGTGCATTGTGCTAAAATATGTCACTTAAGGTCTTTGCCTTGGAGCAACTGACTCTGGGCATGATCTCTCATTGAATGTTAATAACACATCAGAGGAACTCAAAAGTAGTCTTGAAAGCTACTATAGTCTCCTGAAAACCTGGGAATATTACAGTTTCCAGGTTTTATTTTGCCTTTTCTTAATATATACATTTATATTTTTATTATTTTCTCCTAACCCTGAAGACTCTTATTGAGGTTTTGTATTGTTATTATTTTTTAAATTATTTTTATTTATTATTATTTTTAATATGTCCCCCCTTTCCCCCATTGACCTCCTCTAGCCTGCCCCTGCCCTCCACCCCATCCCCCCAGCCACTCTATTGTCTGTGTCCATGGTTTATGCATATATGCATACAAGTTCTTTGGTTGATCTCTTCCCACCCACCCACCCACCCACCCTTCCCTGCCTTCCCTCTGAGATTCCACAGTTCCATGCTGTATTATTATTACTACTAGAGGCCCAGTGCATGAAATTCGTGCACGGGGGTTGTCCCTCAGCCCAGCCTGCACCCTCTCCAATCTGGGACCCCTCAAGGGATGTTCAACTGCCCTCCCCTGAAGGCCTGGTCCCCCCCAACTACTCTCCCCTGCAGGCCTGGGTCCCCCCCAACTGCCCTACCCTGCAGGCTTGATTGCCCCCAACTGCTCTCCCTTGCAGGCCTTGTCCCTCCCAACTGGCCTCCCCTGCTGGCCTGATTGCCCACTACTGCCCTCCCTTGCAGACCTGGTCCCTCCCAACTTCCTTTCCCTGCTGGCCATCTTGTGGTGGCCATCTTGTGTCCACATGGGGGCAGCCATCTTTGACCACATAGGGGCAGCCATCTTGTATGTTGGAGTGACGGTCAATTTGCATATTACTATTTTATTAGATAGGATTATTATTTTCATGCTGTGTTATTATTTATTTCAATGTAGTTCATCATCCTATTTGCAAACTGGTAACTGTGATATTTTGAGTTCATAGCTAGGAATGAAATCTTTCTGGTGATTCCTATTTTGCTTTAGGAATCTGATGTTGGTAATAGTCATATTTCAAGAGAAATAACATTCTTCATAATTCATGTCATGTTGCTTTCCTTTTCTTGCCAACCTCTGTTGCCTCAAGTCATTTTTCAGAAAAAGAGTGACAGTGGGAGGACTGACTTGCCTAACTTGGCCTGTGGGCAGATCTCACTCGTTATCAGTACATCACATCTAGGATGCTGCCCAAGTTTGCTGATGACTGTCAGCATAGTGATGGGCTACAACCTTCTCCTCTCTAGATTCAGTTATAAGCACCTATTCCCAAAGTGAATATGCAGAATATTAAGGGAAATCTAAAGAATTTACTGTAGGCTTCAAGTAGTTGACCCAAAGTTTTCAGACTTAGTTGCATAGATGATGAGGTAGGTGGCTTAGCTGAACAACTTATGCTGTAATTTCTCCATTCTCTGCCCCTTTCCTCAGTCCTCTCCTTTTAACTTCTCTCCCTTTTAATCTGAGCTCTCCACCCCTCAACACACAGGATTTCTCAACCCTTCTGTTTTCAGTTACCCATTGGTTCTATCAAATTTTGCAGCTGAAATGACCAACTGAAAGTTATCCCCGCTCCTCCCCTATCCTGAAGGTTTTCTGCTGGCCCTGCAGAAGGAGGATCTTTTGTGTTAGCGTTTCTGTGTCCTCAGGCTCTGTTAGAGGAGCATAATGATGACTTTGTTTCCCATTTAGAGAGAGGAAATTGATTATGGAGTAGGGTAGGTGATTTTACTTCAGGCTGTAAGTTATTTTCACAAAAAGAATCTAAAATCAAACACACCTCCCACTGTGATGATTCATTTATTTGTAAAGGTCCACAGCTGGTCTCTATGAGAAATTCATATTCCTTCTATTAACATAACTTTGACCTTATTTGTAACAAACAAATAACTAATAACTCTGTCCTTATTATAACACAAGAGCATTCGCCTTTCCCTGCCCGGGGCTATGTTAAATATTGTCTTATATTAACAGGCAATGAAAGGCATTATGCCCATTTGCTTCTCTTCAATTTCTAGATTTTTTTTTCGTGAATAATAGGAAGGATAGGAAAAACATTCAGTTCACCAAATCATTTTTATAAAATAAATTTTTCAGCCCTGGCTGGTGTGGCTCAGTTGGTTGAGCATTGTCCCATGCACCAAAGAGTCACTGGTTTGATTCCCAGTCAGGGCACAAGCCCGGGTTTCAGGCCTGATCCCTGGTGGGGGCATGCAGGAGGCAGTTGATCCATGTTTCTCTCTCTCACCTCTCTCACATTAATGTTTCATTTTGTCTATCGCTCCCTCTCCCTTCCTCTCTCTCTCTCTCTCTCAACTTAATTAAAAGCATATTTAAAATAATAATAATTTGTTCAGTGTTGTCCTCAAAATAGTAAACCATGAGACACATCCTCTATGAGAGTCTTGCTTTCTTCATTCCCACTCCAGTCATTCTATATTTTATGTTGTATGTCAAATAGGAATGTTTACAGATACCTTTCTGAAACATTCATTTTTTTTTTTCAAATTTTCAAGGTAGATAATTTAGAACTAAGATTATAGATGCCTTTATTTATGAAGGAAGGACAGTATAACAGGATAATCTAAAACTTTGCTAAGAACACTCATGCTATGTATTCTTTGAGAATAATGAAGATTATCTTCATAGTCATATAGATCTCTGAGTCTTTTGGGAGCAATTTCTGGTTAATGTTGACAAAAGTAACACAAAAGCGTTCAGGGCTGGTGTCCTCAAAGAATGAGTATTTTCACAAACAGATATGATTATTCATTTTTTAGAAATAGCCACCGATTGCTACATTTTAAAATATTTTTATAAAAGTGGATTTACATATCCAGTTGTTATTTTAAAAACACCTTGAGGCTTTTAGTCTCTGTATAATGTGTTTATAAATAATATGTATCAGAACTTTAATTTTTCTGAATGGTCTTACATTTTCTCTTGCACATATATTCTGGTATCTGCTGCTTCTTTCTCTAGTTAGCTAAAGCCTGCTATTAGTCCAAATCCTTCACTAATCTTTACTATCGACCATTATAAAATGTAGAAACTATTCTTCACTCCTGGTACCTACCGTTCATATATCCCACTTTATTTCATCTTTCTCTGTATTTCTTGTTTACTTTTTTCTTTTCATCTTTGCTTACACCTGGACCCAATCATTACCAGATATTATCTTTACTAACTGCTATTTTTCTTTTAAAATTATCTGATATAACTATATTTTCATCATTTTGTTTCAGGATTTTTATTTCCTTTCCAGGGTCTTAAAGTGAGAAGGAAAGTGATCTAATCATATTATGTGGATGTAACAGGAATTGCATCCTATTCCTCCACTGTTCCAAATGAAGTACTATTATTCATTTTATGAGTTTATTCATCATCTATAATGTCATGTGAGAGCCACTGTGTTAGAGGCCCTAGGGACACAAAGATAAACAAATACTGTTCCTGAAGTCAAGAACTTCTAAACAAAGCTCCAGAGAAATGTCTGCTTCATGTAATTGCTTTGTTTATGATGGCAGATTATTCATGTCCATTATGATGGTAAATTATAATAGTATCCATATTAATATTTGAGCTGGTATTGACATTTGAATAATATATGCTAACCAGTCATTTTGCATTGCTGGACAGTACAGGTATTTTGAAAAATTAATACTTCTAAATAATTGAGAAATTTCTGAATTCTTGACTTACTTTAGATTATTAAAATGGAAACCACTTTAAAATGTATTATACATCTTTCTTCATAACCTTTTAAAAATATTTTTATTTATTTCAGAGAGGAAGAGAGAGGAAGAGAGAGAGATAGAGACATCAATGATGAGAAAATCATTGATCGGCTGCCTCCTGCACGCCCCACTCTAGGGATCGAGCCTGCAACCTGGTAATTGAATCATGGCCTCCTGGTTCGTAGGTAGATGCTCAACCACTGAGCCACTGCAGCTGGGCATCTTCATAACCTTTTATGAATGTTTTGGTCTAGGAAATGGGAAATGGTAGGGAGTGTGACTATCATGATACAAAATAGTGAGCAAAGCCCCGCCAGTGTGGCTCAGTGGTTGAGCATCGACCTATGAACCAGGAGGTCACGGTTCGATTCCTGGTCAGGGCACATGCCCAGATTGCTGGCTCGATCCCCAGTGTAGGGTGTGCAGGAGGCAGCCGATCAATAATTCTCTCTCATCATTGATGTTCCTATCTCTAGCCCTCTCTCTTCCTCTCTGAAATCAATAAAAATATATATATTTAAAAAAAATAGTGAGCAAAGTTAAAATTCATTTTTATATAAAACAATTATAGAGTAAAAAATATGTTCACATTTTTCAAATTGGGAAATGCAGTTAATGGTATTTTTTACATTATCAGGATAAAACCTAGTGGGCATTTATTTATTGACTACTATGTGACAGTTGCATGTGTTAGTTACCCTTTAACATCCTTTTTTTATTTTTTTTAAATATATTTTATTGATATTTCACAGAGAGGAAGGGAGAAGGATAGAGAGCCAGAAACATCGATGAGAGAGAAACATTGATCAGCTGCCTCCTGCACACCTCCCACTGGGGATGTGCCTGCAACCAAGTTACACGCCCCTGACCGGAATTGAACCCAGGACCCTTCAGTCTGCAGGCCGACGCTCTATCCACTGAGCCAAACCGGTTTCGGCTACCCTTTAACATCCTTGCTGAGCTACTGTTTTGATGTCAGATACCATTTTAAACAATGGTGAAAAACAACAACAAGTTTTATTGATCCTTTAAATCTTTGTTAACGTTTGCTATACTTTATGAATAAAGTGGGATAATTTTTCTCATAGGTCAGAAGCCCTATTATCAAATGTGTAAGTTAGCACCTGGTTACTCTGCTAGGTTTTTGTAATACACTAGGAATGATCACTAACCCTGCTATATTGTCCCTTCTTCCAGGAGAATCCTAGAGATAAAATTCCCAGGATCCCTTTTCTATAATGGTTCCAAGTTATATTCAGTCAATGAGAAGTATTCAAAGAATAATAGTTATTAGAGAGAGCTAAATTCAGAATTTAAAATTGGATGCGTTTGGATCTGCTATACACACCAATTTTGATGACCCAGCTGAGTTAATTTGAAGTTCTGATTCATCTTGGATCAGTGAACTTCCACTGAATATTTGCAACAATTCTGAACTCAGTTCACATGGAAGTTTTGCAAATGATAATTTTCAAATAGCTGCCATTCAAAACAATGACAAGAAGCAACTGTTAACTTCATTGGTAATTCTGTACCTTTAGAGCAGACAGCGGTTTCTATATTTTCTCTCTTAGGGTCATATTTTTGCTGTTACTTCTGTATAAGTGGTGCTTTGTCTGTTGATATAGCGATGAGTAGGAGCCCAGCTGCGTGTGGCCCTGTCATATTGATCTCATCTGTTGAAGTGTAGTGAAGTTGGTCACTCTGAAATCCAGTCAGCAAAGCCCAGTAACATAAGAGTTGGTTAGAACCAGGCCAGATGGTAACGTTATCAATAAGGCAAATGCATTTTATCAGAAATGGCAACTAATTCTTTGAACAGCCAAGTTCATTTTTTAGAAATACGAACCCTAGAAATTTGTTGGATTAGGATAGCTAATATAGAGAATTTTGAGTACATTAAAGTTTTCTCCAGCTGCTTTTTGATCCATTTTCTTGATAAATACATAGTAGGTCCATTGCTAAGGAGACACTTTATAAAGATAGTTCACACAAAGGTCTGTAAAAGAATGCATTATGTTGGATCATGTTGCATATTCAGTAATCTTAGTTGGATGTCTTGAGCCTTTAAATACATGTTGGAGAATGAAATATATATTTCCACTTTGAAATATATATGAAAAATATATAGTTTCAGAATATACGTGCTATAACTAGAAATCTTAAGGATAATGGTTATGTTATATTTGAAATTTTGTCTATGAGCTGTTATAATACCCCTGACATGCGTTACTTATAAAGCAGTATAAATATTCAATCAAAATCTATATTGGAAGTGTCAGTCCTTTGTATTTCAGGGGTCAGGAAATCTTGAGGTAAGCAAAGTATCAGGATAGTGATTGCCCCTGAAGATTGCTGAGATGGTTTAAAGAGAGTCCTGGATGGAGAAACACAGAATAATGTAAATGTCATTAGTTCTCTAATTTCAGATTCAGTTGTTGTGCTGTTTCTTCTTCTAGATATTTCAGGGTGGCATGTGCAGCCATATCTATATATATAAAAGCCTAAGCGACCGTTACGACTGGTCGACTGAATGACCGGTTGACTGGTCGCTATGAGGACACCCTGACCACCAGGGGGCAGACACTCAATGCAGGAGCTGCCCCCTGGTGGTCAGTGCACTCCCACAGCCAACCTCCCATAGCTGGCCAACCTCCCACGGTCCCTCCTCCCAGCTGGCCCCGATCAGCCCCCATCACTGGCCAGGCTGAGGGACCCCACCTGTGCATGAATTTGTGCACTGGGCTTCTAGTATATAATGAAGAAGCATTAGTTGTTTTTAAGTGAAAGAAACATTTTCGTAACCACAAATATAGCTTAATTTTGTATCCTCGTGTTTTTCTTCATAGTGGAGATAATTAAGATCAAGGTTGTTCTAAATAGCAGAGTATTATGAATTTTAGAAGAACCATTTCATTGAGAATTAGGAGGACTTAATTGTGGTTTCAAATTTGGGCAAGTCTCTTGGTCTTCATATTCTTGAGTTTTAAAATAGAAAAGTTAAAATTAGTCATTGTATGGGTTATACTAAATCTCTGTATTTTATGAACATTATCACAATGAATTAATCCTTATATGAACCCTACAAAATGAGACTTATTAGCAACATTTCACAAGTGTAAAAATTTAAGCTTTGAGAGACTATATAACTGCATGAACTACTAGGTATCTGTGGATGTTGGGATTCAATCCAAGTCCTGTACTCATGTGAAGCCTATCCTCAGGACTACAAGTCATTCCTAATTTTATAAGATTGCCACCCATAATTTTGGGACCAACCTTTCTTAGCATCATTTATTCTACCATCAATATTCTTAGATGTTTGTTTGAGTAAGAGAAACATTAGAAATTGAGTTTTGTTGAACCCCCACTCACTTAGTTTAACCCTTTAATTTTCCTTGCAATAACTTAAAGTCAAAGAGCTAGAAGTGACTGGGTTGAAAAGTGACCCCATCAGTATTTTCTCCTTTCAAATAAAAATTTTTTTAAAAATTTCCCTTATCTCCACTGATACCACTTAGAGACAGAGGTAGGGATCACTAGATATGATTATTATTTGAATAGTGCATTTACTAAAAGACAGAATTTGAGTTAAATAATGTAATCTTGATTAACATCTGATTTTGACATAAATATTTTTATGGGTATAGCATTGGAAGACAACAATGAACTTCAGTTTTTATCATTCACTTCTATGGTTGTAAATACCATCTACATGCATAAATGTGATCATTTATGTGCTAACCCATAACATTTTTAAATAACTCAAACTTATCCAGTTTCCTAGTTAGCTATATCAAAAAATATTTTAATTTCTTAAAGTGAAATAAAATATACATGTAAAAAAGTGCCCCTCACCCCAGTAACCACTATTCTAACACTCAACTACTATTCTAACATTTTAACTTTATAGTCATCAAGATTTTAAATATATATTTATATGTTATTGATGTTTTTATTAATATCTGTTTACATAAACTGTGCTTCATCAGTACAAAGTTTTATTCATCATATTTCATAGCACCTAGCAGAATGCCTGACAGTTAGTAGATTGCTTATATAATATCATTGAATAATGAAGGGACTGTGTAAAATATAACCAATTTGTGTGATGCACACACATACCAGTTTGCTGATAATGTACAGAATTTCCAGGTCAAATCAAGGAATAGGAAGAAAGGGAGAGCTGATTGCCAGTTATTGTGCCCATATTTTCTAATGACAAGATTTAATTAAATGTCTACATTTTCCTGTGCCTTCTCTGCCATTATTCAGCAAAATACAAAATAGTATTTTCTCCAGGTGTAACAGATAATAGTCCAAACATGCTGTCTAAATATTTGTTATGCAGAAAATTTGTGTACTTGTTTATATCACCACTTTGAAAAGCCTAGTTAGGTCCCTTTGCTAAGATATGCCAATAGAATTCAGCTCAAAGCAGAGAACAATATGACCCTGTTTGAGAGTCTTATTGAAATTGAGAAACTCCTGTCTAAGGAAGCTGATTCTATTTGCATCGGTTTTTGTCTCTTACTAAGGAATTCATCTCAAATTCTTTACCTTATGAGAACCACTTTATGTAACTGAAGACAGTTTATAAAAAGGCAATACTGTACAACTGGATTATAGCTGATAGCTTCATTAAGCACAAATAATTAAGAGACTTCTTTTAACCTCTTAAATGTGACTTTTGCACTTATGTACCCAATAATGTACTGCTGAGATTACTGATGTCCCAATCACAAACCTGCCTTCTTCAGGTAGGGTCAGAATCATTCTTGAGCATTTTAGGGTATATACGTTTAACTTTGTCAGCCATTAACTTCAGTGCTGAAATAGTAGTATCATTAATAAACCCACTTTAGGAATTTTTCTGATCAAATGGTAGAGATTTTTGCATTTCTGGATAGTTTCTGTTAGTAGTTTCTACTATTTATAATTTACTCTGAAAGTAATTTAGCAGCATTGGTATACAGGAAATTAATTGATTACTAGTCTAAGTGTTAAGAGGTTAACATTAAGAAGATAATTGAGAAATAGGACAAAACAAAGTCAATTCACTTTAATATATCTTGAGTACCTTTCTTCTGCAAAGCAAAATGGAACTAAAAATCAGGAAGATTTAAGTTGTTCTTTCTGTTGACCAGTTGAAGGACATAATTTATAGAAAATAGAAATCTGCACTTTAAGAGAATTTTCCTTAAATGTGCATTTGTTCAAATGTGGTATGCATATTTCAGAACTTTGGCGGGGGGGTATTTAGTAATTTTTAATAATTTAATTGGGAACCTGTGCCAAATGCATCTTAAACATTAGAAGCATGGCAGATGAATTAACTTGTGATTCAAGATGGTTTATAGATGAATGAAAAGAGCTAAAATACAGCATTCCATGAGAGAGCAAATGAGATATGCCTTACTGCTAAAATGAAACCTGACCCAAAAAAAGGCAGTTTGGAAAATAAAATGGTTTGTTGAGATGGCATTTAAATATGCTTAAGAAAATAGCCATGACTTATGACAAATGTGAGGTTGTGTAGAATAATACTGAATACTATTTTGTGGAAACATTTTGTAAATCATGTTCATGTTAGATTTATTTTTTCCATTTAAGTATCAAAAGCTCCTCAGCAGTTTCCATTCCTTAAGTAAATTATATATTATTGGTTTGTTGCATTTCTCAAAGCTTGTTTGCCTATTATATTTGATCTTGAATAATGAGAAAATAAACTTAAAGCAATAAAATACTGCTTTAATCTTATCTCTGTTTTATTACTTTTATTTTTTTCCCCTTATGAAGAAATGTGTACTTCTGACAAAATTAGAGCAGGGGAAAAAATCAACAAAAGAGAGATTGTCATTTTTTTCAAATAAACAACTAATAGTAATGTAAAGATTAAATGAGTTATTTTTTATTTAAAAAACTAAGAGCATGAAGTCTTTGTTTTTTATTAATATTCTTTAGAGAAAAATTTAAAATATGACTTCTTTTTTAAATAGGTAATTAAAATTATCTAATTTTGAAATTAGGATAATAGGTATTAGCAGTTTATAATTAATAGAGCAGATAAAGAACCATGTCTTAAAAAATAGTTCTCATATTCTTATATTTTTCCCTTCTGACCTCTGAGTACAGATATATAGTTTACTTTTCTCTCATAATTGGTTGATTAGCTCAGCATGTTCCTCAAACTAAAGGAGAAAACTAACACATAGGCTCATTAACACCTTAAAGCATGAATACAGTTAATACTGCTTTCAGCACTCATCACTATGGCTCAGTATTCTAAACTTACAAAGTACAAGTGCTGTGGACAGAATTGTGTCCCCTCCACCCCAAATTTATATGTTGAAGCTCTAACTCACAGTGTTGAGATGGTGGGATCTTAAACGTATGAAATTGGTGGCCTTATAAGAAAGAGAAGAGAGAGCTCTCTCTATATATCATTCATGTGAGGATCTAGGGAGAAGTCAGTCACCTGTAAGCCAGGAAGAGAGCTTCACCAGAAGCTGACTATGCTGGCACCCTGAAATTGGACTTCCGGCCTCCGGAACGGAGAAAATAAATATCTATTGCTTAATCCATCCAGACTATGATATTTTCTTATGGCAGTCTGAGATTACTAGTACAACAATGAAAATAGTGTACTTCAAAATAATGCAGTAGAGACAGGTTGACATATTCTGATGCTTAGTCTTAAGGGATACTTATCTGATATTTCAGATCTAAGATGACTTCTTCTTTGCAGTAGGGTTGATCTGGATGTTCAGTGGATGAGGACCACAGTCCACTTGATAATTTCTCAAAAGTTTTTTGCTTATATTTATTAGACAGTATACATTTTTATGCCATATCACACTTGGAAATTCATTTAGAGTAGAACAAAGGCAGCTAACTCCTTTTTAATAATCCCTTCTTAAATTTACCATGTTTTCCACATATATTAATCAGGATCAGTTTCCACTGCATATAACAGAACAAAATTAAGAGCATCTTCTGAATTTCTCCCATTAGCCATGAGCAAGTAAGTGCTGGTGATGGTGGCGGGGGGGGGGGGGGCGGTAAGGCATGTAGACCCCTTATGTATAGATTTTTATTATTATAGGGCATTTCCATTAGATTGTATTCCCACTGGATAAAGGGATCTTGCCTCTATTACTTACCTCTATATACACTGAGTGGTCAGATTATTATGATCTCTGAACGCATTAATAATCTGGCCACACAGTGTATTTGTATCTCAAATGGGTACCAAAAGTATTCTAGACTTTTGCTGGAGATCAACCACCTATTTGCCCTGAGCTTTCTATCAGCCAGTGCAAAGGGGAAAATTGATCAGGTGCACAATTTATAGTATCTTCGATATCAAATAAATGAGGTACTCAAGAGAAGTACACTGAGTGGCCAGATTATTATGTGTTCAGAGATCATAATAATCTGGCCACTCAGTGTATATATAACTTCTCATATATATAAACCCTCATACAGTAGTTTCTTAATATGCAAATGAATGAAATAAAGAGTTAAGGGAATTGATACTGAAAACACAAATAAAGGTCATTTTGTGAACTATTATTTTTAAAGTGTTAAAAAATAAACTTTTTCCTGTGGATAGCAGGGAAACTATTGTTCAATGATACTATTGAATATTTCCAAGATGAGACATGATAAATTTTTTTATACTGATCACACTTTTGTTTTTCAGACTAGACTAAGCACATGTTTTTAAAACTAATCATATATTTCTTATAAATTCTGACAGGTATAATTAATGAAAAAAATGATTGCTTTAAACATTTTTGAATTTAAAAATATTTAAATCGTCCATATAGTTTTAAAGTTAGTTTTATTGAAAAAGAACAGATTATTTTTATTGAAATGGCTAAAAATAAGGCAAATAGGGTAATAATATAATTCATATTTCTAGTTAGTGAGAAGTACCAATGCAATATTTTGGTTTTGAATAAAATGTAAAATTATTGACAATTTTATAACTTTTAAAAACTGCTATTGAGATATAATACACATACAGAAAATTGCACATATAATAGACATATAGTTCAATTAATTTTCACAAAATGAACACTATCAATTAAACCTAACTTTAGTAGCAACTGGGAAGCCCTCATCATATGTGGTTAAGCATTCTTCTTACTTCTAACAGATAGATTAGTTTAGTCTGTTCTCATATTGGATATAAGTGGATTTATATTACACATACACTTTTGAATCTGGCTCTTTTGCTCAATAGTATGTTGGTGAGAGTCAACCATATTTTATCATGGTTCTAGAATGTTCATTCTCATTACAATATAGGATCCCATGTATACATTATATCAAGTATATATATTCTCAGGGGTAGAGCTCTGATTTCTTTTTCATTAATTATACCTGTCAGCATTTATAAATGCTTAGCTCTAGTAGATACTGCCAAAATTTTTCAAAATTATTGTATTAATTTACACTCTTAACATATCATTCCAACACTTAGCATTAGTTTTCTTTTTATAAAATTGATTTCAGCTTTTATAATAGAGTTGTAATGACAAATGATTATCTCTCTGCTTTGTTTATTAAGAGGATGCCTATTTTTTCAAAACCACAGAGGTGTATTATGTGTAATTTTGGTTGTTATAATGAAAATCACAAAGGGGATTGTTTCCCAAAAGGGCTAACAATGTGAAATAGAAGCATTGTTTGATGATGAGGGAGTTTGGAAGTAGATGTGTCCCTGAAGTTGTAACTCCTTGGGAATTGAGAGACGTCTTCCCCAGTTCATGAAATTTGTATACTTGCTTCTTCTTTTTTTTCTTGAGGACATCAACTCCATGAAAAGAATTTGCCTTTCCATTGATTGCTATAGTTCCCAGTAATTAGAACTGTGCCTTGCACATAATAGAAGTCTACGTATATTTGTGTGATGTGCAATGGAATCTCATTTTCCTTTCCAACATCTCTCTGACAAAGGTTCTATTATCTTCACTTTGCTTGTAATGTAATTGAGTCTAAAAAAGGTTATGTAACTTTCTTAAGTGAATAAGAATTAGAATAAGGTCTGTTTGATGTAGAAGAGCTTTTCACTCACGCTAAGTCTCTACAGTGGTTAGTTACCTTAGATGCGAGACAGTATGGCGGTATGATAGCTAAGGGCTCATGCTTCAGGGTCTAACTTAGTGATCATCTCTGCCCCCATGACTTTGGGCAAATTATCTAACCTGCCCTTTGTTTACTCATCTATAACCAAGGATGTCAGTTTCTATCCCATTAAGTTAATACCTGTGTGTAGGAAAAACTTAGATTTTTTTTTCTTTCCATGTAGGGAAAAACCCAGTTCTTCCCTTTCATGTTTCTCTCCTGTGTGTTTCCTTTACTCTACATACAAAAATTTTACTTTTGGTCACCTAACATGTGGAGGCCTTTTCTCACATGAAGCAATCCTTTTGCAACACCAGCTGGATTTCCAAAAATTAACTAATTTCGGATACTCTCTACCCAGAGGTAGCATCATATCCCACAGGTTAAGGGCTAAGTCCCATAAGACTGCCGCCCTCCATGCTCCAGATGCCAACTGCAAGTAGTAAGTCCCCTGGTTACCCATAATTTCTGTTCGGTTTGGCTACAAATCAGAGGCCCTCATGACTTCCTCCCCAGGTTTGATTACTTTGCTCAGGCAGCTCACAGAACTCAGAGAAACATTTAGGTTTACCAGTTTATTAAAGGATAAAAGATATAGATGAACATCCAGATGAAGTGATACATAGGACAATGTTTTCGTATGATGTTATATATGGCACAAGGTTTTTGTTTTTTAAATATATATCTATATATGCATACATGTATGTATATATAGATATATATTTATTGATTTCAGAGAGCAAGGGAGAGGAAGAGAGAGATAGAAACATCAATGATGACTGGGCATGTGCCCTTGACCGGAATCGAACCTGAGACCCTTCAGTCCGCAGACCAGTGCTCTATCCAGTGAGCCAAACTGGCTAGGGCAGCACAAGGTTTTGATGTATAGATTATTTCACCTTAATATATTTAACTAAAGTTGAATTTAATGATTACATGTTATGAAAATCAAAGTTTGAACTTTTTGCTTATTCATTCAACCACAGTAAAATGCACTAAAATATTTTTGTGGTAAATGATTTTTAGAGTCAATCTCAATAGTCTTAAGAACCTTAAGTACTCTTCCTTGAAAATATACTCATTAAAAATTTCATTCATGTCATTCCAGTGTAAGTTTTCATTTTGGTTTGCTTGTCTAACTCTTACTTCAGCAAGGAGCTTCATTTGATATTTTAATAGCTTAATTATGACCTTGCCAGCAATTTCCATGTTGACATGTTTTAAAAATTCTGACTGCCAACTGATTTGAAATATATACCTCATATATTTTAATGTTCTCATGTATTTCTCTGTAGTAATGTGTTCTTGGCTCTTTAACATTTAGATATAAAGCATTATTGAGATCTAGAGGCGAGACTATAATCCTGAGAGCACATTTTTTTTTCTCCTTTATTACTCGTGAATAGGAGTGCATACAAAGTCAGACCCTGACCTCAGCCACCCTCAGCCCTCCTCCTTCTTTTGTACTTCCCTTCCTTCATCTTCCCCCTACATTTTTCTTCTAAATTAAAGTGTTCATTAGCACTATTACAACCTTTGAATTCTTTATGTTTTTTTCCATAACATCTATAATATGAATTTCCCCTTTTGTCAGCAAAATTATGACAGTTAAAACACATATTTTGAAAGCTATGTAAGCATTCTTCTAAAACAAAGCCTGGCTTTAAAAGCAGTTTATTTTGCACAGTGGAAAGATACTCTTTGTAAGCCAGAGATTTGCCCAAATGCTTCTCTCATTTCTCAATATGTTACTTTAACTTTTGCACAGAGTAGAAAATTTCTAATAACTTAGGAACGGTGAATATAATTTTAAATACAATACATAGTTAAGGCAGTACTTCAAATGTTGGTATTTCACATTTTAATTTATGACAGTTGAAAATTCATTAATTGAGAAATAACTTAAGTGCCCAAGGGCATCTTTCTTCAACAAACACAAAGAAAAAGAAATAGAACAAAGAGGAAATGCGTTTATTTAATGCTATTAGTATGTAGTAAAACATACACAGATGCCAGGAACACTTTTATTGTTGTTTTTATTATTACTGTCTGTTTTTAATAAGTCTGGGGGAACCAGAAACTAACTTATTTAACGTTTCTTGTGTGTCTGGTAAAGAACTTTCTGGTTGTCCCTTCCCCTGATTTAGGAAGACAAGCCTACTCACGGTATCTTCATAAGGAGAGATGGTTAGTAACCTGTACTCCCTTTAGAGTTGTTCAGATATTCTTTAATCATGAGATTTACTTTTATCCAAAATATTAACTTTTCTCTGAGGATTTTCTGTGATCTACGTGTTCCTTCCTGAATACTTTCTGATTATTTTCTAACTCTAAAATCTGGTGTCAAGAAAATAAAGTAGGAAGTTGAAGCAGGAAACTTGTTAGTATCTTTTTGGCAAATGCCAACTGAAAGTTTGGTTCAAATGAAAGGTAGGAAGGTGTTTTTATCCTTTATTAATTATGACTCATTATCAAAATGATGGAAAATTTAGATGAAAAATCAGTGGTAGAGTTACATACTGAATTCCATATATCCTATATAATCTATCTATACTAATAAAAGGGTAATATGCTAATTAGACTGGGTCAAACAGCCATCTTCCGGGCGTCCTACTTCCTTCTGGGCAAAACCATGGTGGTGGGGCTGAGGCAGAGAGGGCAGTTGGGGCTGAGATCAGGCCAGCAGAGGCAGTTATGGGAGAGATCAGGCTGGCAGGGGAGAGCAGTTGGGGGTGAGATCAGGCCGGCAGGGGAGGGCAGTTGGGGGCGATCAGTCAGGCAGAGGCAGTTAGGGATGATCAGGCAAGCAGGCGAGTGGTTGGGAGCCAGCAGTCCCGGATTGTGAGAGGAATCGTACCTAAACTGGCAGTTGGACATCCCTCAAGGGGTCCGCAATTGGAGAGGGTGCAAGCTGGGCTGAGGGAACCTCCCCTCCCCCCGCTCCCCATGTATGAATTTCGTGCACTGGGCCCGTAGTCCTATATAATAAAAGCCTAATATTCTAAGTGTCTGGTCACCTGGTCGTCCCTTCAACCAATCAAACTGTATTATGCTAATGATATGCTAAGGGCACTCAACTGCTCGCTATGACATGTACTGACCACCAGGGGGCAGATAGTCAACAGGTCGAGCAGTCGCTATGATGTGCACTGACCACCAGGGGGCAGATGCTCTGACCGGTAGATTAGCTTGCTGCTGGGGTCCGGCCGATCAGGACTGAGCAAGATGGGCTGGACACACCCTGGAGTCCTCCCACGGTCCCTTCCCAGCTGGCCAACCTCCCGCATCCCTCCCTGGCACCGATCATGCACTGGTGGGGTCCCTCGGCCTGGCCTGCAACCTCTCATAATCCAGGACCCCTCAGGGGATGTTGGAGAGCTGGTTTCCACCCAATCCAACAGGTCAGGCCAAGGGACCCCACTCGTGCACGAATTCGTGCACTGGGCCTCTAGTATTTAATAAAATTACATACAAAGAAAGATACTGTACTTTTGTTTTGATCTCCCAAAGGAAAACATAGACCAGTAACCATAACACATCTATATTATAAAAGGCCAGTGGCCGTAACGCCATAATGGCAGAACAACCAAACGACCGTTCACCAGGAAGTGCATGGAGCACCTCTCGGCCTCTCCCCCACAGCCCAAAGGCTCCTATCACAGCAAGGCTGGTGGCTGGCGGGCCAGCAGGGTGCAGAGAGGCGGGCGCAGCAAGGCACACGTGGGTGGGCGGGACCGTGCGATTTTGCACACTGGGCTTCTAGTTGACTATAAGATGATTGGTTATAAGACCAAATTTTCTTAATAATTGTAAGAATTTCAACCTGCATATGGTAGTACAAAAGGTTGTTTGTTTTAGAATTTGCATTATTTCTGCTTTAGCTTAAAATCATACTCTGTGATATGCAATTATCTCACTGCAGTGTCCCCAGAAGGATTCTAGTCTGTGCCATGTTAGTGACAAGAAAAGATAGATTAAGAGTATATTGCTTTAAAATGGAATGGTAGAATATATGAGAAAGCATGTGGAAACTTTGATAACATTTCTTGGAGTTTTTCCCCCCTAAGATGTCTCTACATTTTTTGCTTGTATCCTTGGAGGTCCACTGTTTAAGCATTCATTATTTATCACTGACGTGGCAAAAGCATGTATTAAGGAAGTGAGAAAGCCTTGTTACCATTCTATAGACACTTGTGTTCATTCCCGGTATTCTAAAAGGAATAAAAATAAAGTGAAAAGAAAAGTATTGCCTGGCTGGTGTGGCTCAGTGGTTGAGCATCGACCCATGAACCAGGAGGTCATGATTTGATTCCCAGTCAGGGCACATGCCCAAGTTTCAGGCTGGATCCCCAGTGAGAGGTGTGCAGGAGGCAGCCAATTGATGTTGCTCTCTCATCAATGTTTGTCTCTTTCTCCCTTTCCTTTCCTCTTTTCCTCAAATCAATAAAAATATATTAAAATAATTTTTAAAAAGAAAAGAAATATTATGGCTCCTTTCTGAGTTACTTTAAAAATAAAATATTCAATTTGCAATTCAGTCCTGCCCAAGAGTTCCTTTTTTTCTTTTTCTTTTAATTTATTGTTATCGTTGAAAGTATTATAGATGTCCCCTATTCTCTCCCATTGGTCCCTCTCCCTGTTCCCAACCCTTTCACAGGCCTTCCCTGCACTCTTGTCTGTGTTCAGGGGTTATACATAGATGCATACAAGTTCTTTGGTTAGTCTCTTCTCAGCCCCTCCCTTCCCTTTGGATTCGTCAGTCCGTCGCATGCTTCCCTATCTCTGGATCTATTTTGTTTGTCAGTTTATTTTGCTCATTACATTCTACATTTTACTATGTAAAAATGTTGGCATTCTAACTGAAACAAAACATATCAAATGACAATAACTAGGCTGGCATAACTTTTGAAGAAGTAAAAAAAAAAAAAATAAGTCAACAATAGTACTTTGTACGCAAAAGGCAATTATAAAAACCTGGGGTGAGCGTGGTACTCAATGAGAACCAACTCATTGCCAATGAGTTCAGTATCGCTGGTTTAAGATTCACTGTAGTTAGATAGATAGGACTTTTCTGTAACTACAGATTGCACTTGCATGCTCATCTCACTCCTCTGCTGGCAGCCACCTCACCAATATAGAGACCTAGAGAGTGCGGGCGCATCAGCTCCTAGAAATATCTTGCTGTTCTCTCAGTATGAAATAGTAGCATACTTGTGCATGGGGAGCATAACAGGCTTCTATTATACAAAAGGAATGCTCCATTCCACTGTCTTACACTACAGGTTGACTTTAGTGTTTTTATGTTGTTAGACACAGATCATTAATACAATAATTACCCAGCAAACTAAAATTTTGATAAGTAAACAAAATTTCTATGCCTTCAGAAATAGATTGATTTCTGAAATTAGATAAGATTTTAGCAAAGAAATTTCTGAATATTTCAACTCCTAGTGCTACATTAGCTGTTTTTATGTAGTGAGTGGATGAATACAAGACTGCATGCATTTAGTTATTCGGCATTTATTGTTGGAACCCCTAATAGGTATTCAATGTTGTGCTTGGTGTTAGGGATATAGCTCTTTGACAAAATTTCATTTCTAACCTCTGTATCTTCCATTGCATCTGTTACTTCAAAGAGATTTTTTTTTTAATTGAAAGCATAGTTGACAATTAACTATTGTGGTTTATTTTAAAATGAATGTTCTGTAGCCAACTAAGGCAAATGTCGCAAAGTTAGAAGTTATAGCATTTAAAAGTTACCCTTTAATACATTTTTATATATGTTTGTTTTTCTGTCTCCTGTGATTGTAAAATAAAAAAATATACATTGTTGAAATGTGATAAAATAAAGACATATAGAGGTCAAATTAAAAATCAAGTTGAACTCCAGGACACAGAGATAGTCATTGTGAGTACTTTGGAGAGCTGCCTTCCCAATTAGACAAACACATACAAACACTGACTCTCAAACACGCTTTGCATCCATCCGCATAAGTGAGGTTCACCTGTGACCAGCGAGTCTTCTACCCTGGCTCTTGGCTATTCCATTGCCCCTTTACCACTGGCAGTACTGAGCTCTCTGGGGCCATCCTTCTTGAGATAGTGTTTTCATATTTTATTTTCCCTTATTGATTGACTCTGTTCTTAAATTATGTTGCTGCTTCTTAATATTTAAAAATTTTCAAACATCAAATTGAGAGAAAGAGGTTATCCCTTCTAATACTTTGTGTATACTAGTATATGTATTTTAAAGAAAACCTCAAACATTATATTTTTACATCTGTAAATATTGATACCTTAGTACCATGGTCGGCAAACTGCGGCTCGCGAGCCACATGCGGCTCTTTGGCCCCTTGAGTGTGGCTCTTCCACAAAATACCACGGCCTGGGCGAGTCTATTTTCAAGAAGTGGCATTAGAAGAAGTTTAAGTTTAAAAAATTTGGCTCTCAAAAGAAATTTCAATCGTTGTACTGTTGATATTTGGCTCTGTTGACTAATGAGTTTGCTGACCACTGCCTTAGTATATATCTCCACCAGAGGACTTTTTCAAATATAGTCCCATATAGTAATTATACTTAACAATAAAATACATAGTAATTTTTAAAAATATATATATTTTGTTGATTTCAGAGAGGAAATGAGAGGGAGAGAGAGACAGAAACATCAATGATGAGAGAATTATTGATCAGCTGCCTCCTGCA
This sequence comes from Plecotus auritus, assembly GCF_963455305.1. Taxonomy (NCBI): domain Eukaryota; kingdom Metazoa; phylum Chordata; class Mammalia; order Chiroptera; family Vespertilionidae; genus Plecotus; species Plecotus auritus. The sequence goes on along the minus strand of NC_137775.1, from coordinate 170,844,509 downwards.
CACCCCCTACTGGGGATCAAGCCCACAACCTGGGGATGTGCCCTGACTGGGAATCAAACCATGACCTCCTGGTTCATAGGTCAGTGTTCAACCACTGAGCAACACCGGCCAGGCTATAGTAATTTCTTAATAATAAATTAATAGTTTTCCCTAGTTAGTTCAAAAATGTCTTTTTACAGTTGTTTTTTTCCCATCTGGATCCAAACAAAATGCAAACAATGCATTTGGTTAGTGGGACCTTCCTCCCCTTTTTTTGCCATTTATTTGAGCATTAATTATGAGACATTGTTTCAACAATGAGTTACTCCACCACTGAATGAGAATCACAGCTGGAAGTGCTCAAGCAGAGGCTGAGTCAGTATCAGAAGTTTTGCAGAGAGAATTCATATATTGGTTGTTTTTAAAGAACCTCCCATCTCTAAGACTGTAGTCTCTAGAAGTAAAGTAATCTTGGATACAGTCTTGCAATTACTCAGATAGAAAACTTGTGTCTCAGCACTGGCAGAGACCCAACTCCTCTTCCAATACTTCTCTCAACCGCATCTGTAGTGGTGGTGGGTGTGGGCGTTTTTAAACACTTGGGTTTTAGTTCTTCCAAATTCTAACACCCACTGGACGGAATACCCTTTTTTCAAAAGGACTGGGGCAACGAAGACGATTATGCAAGCAAATAGGGAACACATCTTAAAAAAAATTTTTTTTAATTGATTTGTGAGGGAGAGAGAGATAGAAACATCAACGATGAGAGAGAATCATTGATCAGCTACCTCCTGCACACCCCCTACTGGGTATGAGCCCACAATCCAGGCATGTGCCCTTACCGGGAATTGAACCTAGTTCATAAAAGGATGCTCAACCACTGACCCACACTGGCCTGGCAGGAACACATCTTTATAAGCTTTGTTTTATCATAAATATCCTGTATTCTCATTGTAACCCTTGTTATGTGTGGTCTAATTACTAAAATAGCTTCCTGACTTATTTCCCTCTGGTCTCTTACCATGCTAATTCAACGTTTGGCTCTATTTCTATTCTTAAAATACTAATTTATTATATATTTTTTTAATTGTTGGGCTTCTCCTTTCCTTATGATTAATACCAAGTTTTTATTATTCAACTTTTAAGGACCCCTGAGCTTGGCCTTTTATTGGGTAAAGAAGTTGTTTTTCTTTCCACATCAGGATTGACATGTCCTCCATAATATTGCAGAGACTCTGAGGCAACATAATCTAGACAACATATATGATCTTAAGCATTTCCCTGAACCTTTGAATTTTTTATAGTTATATCTGAATGAGAATAATAAAACTCAACTTACAGAATTATTATTAGTAATAAGTAGAGTAAATCACTTTGCACAATGCTTTGAAGATAGTGAGTTCTTTTTACGAGTGTTGGTTCTCTTTCTTCAACTTCCTGCTCCCTTTTATTTACTACTAGAGGCCTGATGCACAAAATTCGTGCACTCGGAGGTCCCTCAGCCCGGCCTGCACCCTCTCGCCGTCCAGGACCCTTTCTCCTTACCGCTTGCCTGCAGTGGAGGCGGGAGAGGCTCCTGCCACCACTGCTGTGCTCTCCAGCCGTGAGCCTGGCTTCTGGCCGAGTGGAGCTCCCCCTGTGGGAGCGCACTGACCACCAAGGGGCAGCTCCTGCATTGAGCGTCTGCCCCCTGGTGGTCAGTGTGTGTCATATGACCGGTCTTTCCTCTGTTCAGTCCATTTGCATATTAGGGTTTTATTATATAGGATACCCATAGCTATTTTAATTGGGCGTGCCATTCATTTTGTGCCTAATATAAGTTCTATACATATATCTTCATTAATTGTCTCTTTTCAAGGTTCACCAATGAAGCAAATTAGTTAGTCTGAAACTAGTAGTGTGTTTATTATATACTAGAGGCCCAGTGCATGAAATCGTGCAGGTAGGGTCCCTAGGGCCTAGCCTCCTGTGATCAGGGCCATCTTCTGCCTGTTCACCAGTCCCCAGGCCGAACGCTGCCTCCACCGCCGGGCTGTCAGGCCGTCGGGATCCCCAACTCATCCCCAGCTGCTCAGGGGCTCAGGCCTGTGGGAAAGTAGGTGCCAGTGACTTCACCTCCATGTGTGACTTCACCTCCATGCGCATGTGCCAGGCCGGCCGCTGATGGAATGCGCTGTCTGCTTGGGGCCGCTCACGGGGGTGCCACTGCCACCACCGCTGCCACTCTTGCTGCTGCTGCTGCTGCTGCTGCTGGGGCTTGAGGTGCTGACAAAAGCTGTGGGGCGCACCCATGACCTACCCGCCCTGGCATGAGCGGCCCTGAGTGGGCAGTGCATTCCATCAGCGGCTGGCCCGGCACATGTGCATGGAAGTGAAGTTGCTGGCGCCTGCTTTCCCTCAGGCCTCAGCCCCCGAGCAGCCGGGTATGAGCTGGTGATCCCAATGGCCTGACAGCCAGCCCAGTCCTCCCGCCACCCACCCCGATTCCCCTGTTCATCATCGCTGATCCATCAGAGCCTGTGGGCTGGGGGCAGGGACCAACAGGTCAGCTGTTCAGCCTGCTTGCCAACCCCCAGTCCTGCCCCACCCCACTCATGGGCCCGAGAGGAGGGACTGAGAGGTGCTCAATGCACCTCATGGTGACTGGTCCTTTGGTCGTCACAGTCATCACAGACACTGGCTTTTTATATATATAGATGTTGCAACTTGAAAAAAAATAGCATGTGCTGAATATTTGAGAAAGACAGAAAACGGAATTCCTGCCTTCACTTGTAAAATATTAAGTGTGAAAAGATAAATTTTAGATAAAAGCAAAGTCATTCATTTGTCTTTACATTAGCATAACTGAGCATGGCTGTGATAGGCAGTGACAGCTTGAACTCTGAGTCTTTGAGAGCTACAAAGCGGTAACCACATTTCTGTGGCATCTGTAGCAGTTCTCTCAGATTCAGTAAAACACAATTATTTTTCAGTTGCACTTCACTCTGGTGTTTCTGTGCTGCTCCTGTGCCTTGTTTCTCAAGGTGTCTCCCCTTAAGGTGAGCGAGTTGAAAGCGTTTACACAGAAAGGAGCCATGACCAAGTGATCTCTGCCTGAGAAGCAGTTTGTAGCAACAAAAGGACTGTGTGGACGTTTCAAATAATCTAAAGTACACGAAATTACATCTTCATTCTGGAGTTAAGGATTCTTTAGGAAATAAAACCTTTCTGAGATCATAGCATGGGAGCTTTTAGTGTTGCTCTTTTGTTTATCACTGACACTTTTTTCCCCATCATCTTGCAACTTTTATCCTTTAGTGTTTACTTTAGTGAGTTATACATTTTTTTTGTTGGCTAAAATCATTTCATTTCATCATAGACAACTATTCATTTAGACCTCAAGCAGCTCCAAGAAGTATTATATAAATATTTGATTAAAATAATGGCTTCTGGCTCTCAAGAGAACAGGCATAAAAACCATAGCCCCATTTATTAACCACACTGACTGAGTCTAATAAAACAACAGTATCTATAAGAACCTGACAAGTTAAAAGCAAGCTCAAGAACTTCAACTATATTCTGTATTTATGTTATTTCTGCTTTTTCCTATATGTTAGATATAAACTTTTATGCATTCACCTAATTTGTAGATGCCTATAATTATGTGTAATTTTAGACAAATTGCTCTGGGGAATACACATTATTTTACAGTTGTTGTAGTCTAAGGAATTGGCAGTGTAGTTGGAGAAGAAAGAATAAAGCATAAAATGTTAGATATTTAAATTAAAATGAGGCTATGCCCTAGCTCAGTGGTCAGCAAACTGCGGCTCACAAGCCACATGCGGCTCTTTGGCCCCTTGAGTGTGGCTCTTACACAAAATACCACGTGTGAGTGCACACGTACAGTGCGATTGAAACTTCATGGCCCATGCGCAGAAGTCGGTTTTGGCTCTCAAAAGAATTTCAATTGTTGTACTGTTGATATTTGGCTCTGTTGACTAATGAGTTTGCTGACCACTGCCCTAGCTGGTTTGGCTCAGTGGATAGAGTGTCAGCCTGCAGACTGAAGGGTCCTGGGTTCGATTCTGGTGAAGGGCACATGCCCCGGTTGTGGGCTTGATCCCCAGTAGGGGGCATGCACGAGGTAAACAATCAATGATTCTCTCTCATCATTGATGTTTCTCTCTCTCTCCCTCTCCCTTCCTCTCTGAAATCAATAAAAGATATTTTAAAAAATGGGGCTGTGACTATCAATCATTTCATAGCTACCTTCAGCTTCACAATAAAAGACATAAAAATAAAAACATAGAAAAAGAGGTATGAAAAATCAGTAGCTATTAATATAATCTAGAAGAAATTTCAATGAATTGAAAGGCTATTACGACTGAATTTAGAACATAATCCAAGTCTACTTAACTGCTGGAAACAGAACATACCTCTTGGTCTGAAGGAAGATTATATGGACTTTTCTCCATCCTCTATCCCCCAGTTCAGAAATGAAAAAGGGCAACCATCTATACTTCATTGGTGCTGCTTTTTAAACAGCCTGAGTGCTACTCTCATCATTCTACCCTTGCCATCTTTTATACTAATTTGTAATGAAAGTTCTAGAAACAATTACTAGTAGGCAGGGAATGGGGTGAAACTTACACTGCTCTACCATATTTGTAGATAAAGTATGAGGAGAGAGAGGAAAAAAAAAGCAGTTTACTTTAGGAATTATGGTTTTTCATATGTCCCATATGTTAAAAAACAAAGGGGTAGTCCCATACACAGATGACACAGTCCCATCTGAGGCTAACAAAGACTCCTTCAAAATCTCTGGATTGAGGTGTGGTTCAGGAAAGTGGGCTCAGTTATTCAAAGTGGAAAAAAAAAGGTGGGAGTACAGGCAATCCACACACCTTATTTATCTGTAATGACTGAGCATCTTTTCCCTTCTATGTTGTAAGATCTGTATATTGCACCATGTGCCCACCACCCACTCAAACCTTCTCATGCCACCATATATTAGGACTCCCTTCTCTCCCCACTTTGTTCCCTCTGGCAACAACCACACTGCTGTTTGTGTTCATGGGTTTCAGTTTTATATCCTACACTAGTGGCCCAGTGCATGAAATTCGTGCACGGGGGTGAGGGGGAGTGTGTCCCTCAGCCCGGCCTGCACCCTCTCCAATCTGGGACCCCCCAGGGGATAACCGGCAGTCAGACATCCCTTTCACAATCCAGAACTGCTGGCTCCTAACCACTCGCCTGCCTGCCTGATTGCCCCTAACTTCTGCCTGCCAGCCTGATTGTCCCTAACTGCTCCCCTGCTGGCTTGATTGCCCCTAACCACCTCTGCCTCAGCCCCGCATCAAGGACCCAGGATTCCCTCCTCCAGCCGACCACAGGCACCCGGGATCCGGGCTTCCCTCCCTCTGGTCAGCCATAGGTGCCCAGGCCAGCTGCAGCCGCTGGGGATGGTGGGCAGGTGGCTTCGCCTGGGCTGCAGCCGCAAGTGCTGGCGTCCGGGATCGCGGAGTGGGCTGCTTCTCCATCTCCTGGGCCACAGCCAGCAGCACGTACTGGTGACCGGGACTGTGGGGTAAGCAGCTTCTTCCTCTACCAGGCTGTAGCCAGCCGCAGGTGCTGGGCGGCTTCTCCGTCTTCCCTGGGATGCAGTGTGGGTGACTTCTCTGGCTGGCTGCAGCCTGGGATCATAGGACAGGTGGCTTCTTCGTCTCCTGGGCTGCACCCAGCCTCAGGCACTGGGGCCCAGTTTCTCCGTCTTCCCCAGGATGTGGTGCATGTGGACGTGAGACTTCTGCTATTGGCTGCCGCCTGGGATCACAGGGAAGGCGGCTTCTTTGTCTCCCAAGCTTCAGCCAGCCTCAGGCGCTGGGGCCCAGTTTCTCTGTCTCCCCCAGGATGTGGGGCAGGCGGATGTGAGGCTTCTGCTGCTGGCTGCGGCCTGGGATCATGGGGCAGGTGGCTTCTTGGTCTCCCTGGCTGCAGCCAGCCTCAGGCGCTGGCACCCGACTTCTCTGACCCCCACAGGCCCAGAGCGGTGCGGCGGGGGGGGGGGGGGGGAGGGGGCTTCTGCCATGTTTTCAGGTTAATTTGCATACTCACTCTGATTGGCTGGTAGCATAGCGGAATGATGGTAATTTGCATGTTTCTCTTTTATTAGTATAGATATGAGTGAAATCATATGACTCATAGCTTTTTCTGACTGACTTATTTCACTTAGCATAATGTTCTCAAGGTCCATCCATGTTGTTGCAAATAGCAGTATTTCATCCTTTCTTATGGCTGAGTAGTATTCCATTGTGTGTATATGTACCATATCTTCTTTATCCAGTTCTTTATTGCAGAACACTGGTTGTTTCCATGTCTTGGCCACCGTGAATACTGCTGCAGTGAACATAGGTGTGCATATATGTTTGCAAATACATGATTAAAATTTAGGACAGATATAAACAGATAATTCTGGTGTGTGTGTGTGTGTGTGTGTGTGTGTGTGTGTGTGTGTTGTTGTTGTTGTTAGCTTGCTTGTACATTCTTTTCTTTTCTTTTTTAACCTTTATTGTTGAGATTATTACAGATGTCCCTCTTTTTTCCCCTCATTGCCCCCCTCCACCTGGTTCCCACCCCACCCTAGGCCCTCGTCACCCTATTGTCTGTGTCCATAGGTAATGCATATATGCATATAAGATCTTTGTTTAATCTCTTCCTGTCACCCCCACTCCCATCCCTCTGAGAATCCTGTTCAATTTCAATGCCTTTGATTCTATTTTATTCACCAGTTTATTTTGTTCATTATATTTCTTATTCGTTTATTTAATTTTTAGATTTAATTGTTGATAGGTATGTATTTGTTGCCCTTTTGTTGTTCATATTTTTGATCTTTTGCTTTTTCTTCTTCTTCCTCTTCTTAAAGAATACCCTTCAACATTTTATATAACACTGGTTTGGTGGTGATCAACTCCTTTAGCTTTTTCTTGTCAGTGAAGCTCTTTATCTGACCTTCAATTCTAAATGATAGCTTTGCTGGGTAGAGTAATCTTGGTTGTAGGTCCTTGCTATTCATCACTTTGAATATTTCTTGCCACTCCCTCTGGCCTGCACAGTTTCTGATGAGAAGTCAGCTGACAGTTGTATGGGCATTCCCTTGTAAGTAACTAACTGCTTTTCTCTTTCTGCTTTTAAGATTCTCTCTTTGTCTTTAGCCCTTGACATTTTAATCATGATGTGTCTTGGTGTGGTCCTCTTTGGGTTCCTCTTGTTTGGGACTCTCTGTGCTTCCTGGACTTGTAAGTCTATTTCTTTAACCAGGTAGGGGATGTTTTCTGTCATTATTTCTTCCAATAGGTTTTCAATATCTTGCTCCCTCTTCTTCTGGTACACCCATAATGTGAATGTTGGTATTCTTGAAGTTGTCCCAGAGGCTCCTTACACTGTCTTCATATTTTTGTATTCTTTTTTCTTTGTGCTTTTCTGATTGGGTGTTTTGTGCTTCCTCATATTTTAAATCGTTGATTTGATTCTCAGAATCCTCTAGTCTACTGTTGAATCTCTGTATATTATTCTTTATTTCAGTCAGTGTATGCTTAATTTCTGACTGGTCCTTTTCCATATTTTGGAAGTTTCTAGAAGATTTTTGAGTAACTTTATAACTGGTTTTGAACTCTATATCCAGTAGTTTGCTTTCTTCCATTTCTTTCATTTGTGACATGTTTCTTTGTCTCTGCATTTTGGCTGCTTCTTGTGTTTGTTTCTATGTATTGGGTAGAGTTGCTATGTCTCCTTGTGTTGGGAGAGTGGCCTTGTGTAGTAGGTATTATATAGGGCCCTGTGGCTCAGCCTCCCCAGTCACCTGAGCTGGGAGCTCTAGGTGCACCCCTTTGTGGGCTGTGAGCACAGTCTTGTTGTAGCTGAGACTTGATTGCTGTTGGTGTCACTGGGAGGAATTGACCTCCAGGCCAAATGGCTCTGAGGACCAGCTGAGACTACAGTGGGAGAGCTGCTGTGCAGGAGACACCCCTATGGAGCAGGACTTGCTTCAGTGGGACTTTGGTGCTCACTGAGTCTGCTCCATGAGTGTGTCATTTATGGATGGTAGAGTTGTAATCTGGTATGGTCTGACACTGACCACTGGGTATACTGGCTTTTGGGTCTCCGGGGAGATGCAAAGTCAGCTACTGCCTGGGGCCACCCAGCAGGAGCTACAGAGAGATCTGTAGATTCTTTCTTTTTGTATTAGGTTTGAAAGTGCCCAGATGAGGCCCAGTTTATGAAGCAAGGCTGGCTGTTGCTGGTGCCGGATCTTGGGCCTTTTATTGATAGATTTGGGGCTCCCTGACCCAGCTGCATCTTGTTTGAGAGATTATAGCCTGAGCAATGACAGGCTATTCATATGCAAAAGCTGCTGCACACAGCTTGGGTGGGTTGTAAACAGGATAAGGCAGGGTTTTAGAGCATCACCAGGGTGGAGCAAACAGAAATGGCTGCCAGTCAGCCCTGTGACCGACCAGGGAAGTCCCAGCATAGGAAAAATGATCTTTGTGAGCACCTCTATCTGGGAGAAAGCCGCCTGCAAGTTTCTGCCCTGATGTCAGACAATTCAGGTCTTCCTTATATGTCTGTGTCCCCAAAGCCTCGCCCTGGTGCTGGAGCCCAGAGGAAGCAGGACCTTGTAAGTTCAGTTAGTGGTGTCAGCCTTTTAAGGGGAAAAGCTGGGTCTCCAGCAGCCTCTGTGTCACTGAGCCCCAATCTGCACTGGTCTTTACAGCCCGTGGTTCTTACTGCTCATAGGGACTTCTTTTCCTAGCTCTGTGAGCCTGGGCTGGGGGATCTGGTGTGACGCTGGGACCCCTTGATCCTCTGGGTGGCCTCTGCAGAAACGATCTCCCTCTGGATTAAAAAAGCAACACACATGGATGCTGGACCAGCCTGTTCAGCACCTCTGCACATTTTACCAGTCTCAGTGTGCTTTCTTCTTTACTTCTCTAGTTATAGGACTTCCATTCATCCATCTTTCTAGCGGTTCTGGATGATAGTTGTTATTTTGATGTGATTGTGGGAGGTGGCAAGGACAGGTGGCAAGGACCTATGCTGCCATCTTCAAATCCTCTGTCAATAATTCTTTTTTTATTCAGCTCCCCAAGGCAATGACTCCAGACTGTACTCTCATAAATATTGTTTTGTTTTTCTAATGCTCACCCAAGGATATTTTTCCATTGATTTTCAGAGAGAGTGGAAGAGAGAGGGAAAGACAGAAATATCAATGTGAGAAAAACACATTGACTGGTTGACTCCTGTGAGTGTCCTCCAAAGCCCTGGCCAGGGAGGAGCCTGCAACCAAGGTACATGCCCTTGACTGGAATCTATCTACTGAGCCTATTTATGGCTGGGGCTAATAAATATTGTTTTTTACCTCCATACACCTCACACTATGCTTTGGAATTTGCTTTTAAGGATCTATTTTTTATTAGACTAGCCAAGGATATGTTTTATTCCTTTGTTCTTTGTATTCTTAAGAAAAATGTGATAAGGAACATAAATGCTTCAAAAATTGTGTTTTATTTCAAAGTTATCTGCTCTACTAGTTATCTGCTGTGCTACTAAGTGAAAAGGTAATTTAAAATATAACTACTCAAAATGACCAATTTTTTTGTTAATGAAGGAAAATTAGGCATGTATATATTTGTATGAGATAAATTGTGGTGTAGAATGATACATGAAAATTGATTTCCTTAATGAAGTAAGGTTTTCAACGTGGTAGAAAATAGGAGCTATTTTTAAAAATATAACTTTAGGTTATTTAACTCATGAAAATAGGTAATATGTTTTGAGTGCTTACAGGGATCAGACACTTTTCTAAGTTCTTTACTTATTTTAACTAATTTATACCTCACAGCTAGTAAATAAGGCTCTATTATTTCCCCATTTTATAAACATAGAAATTTAAGCACAAAAAGTTAGGGACTTTCCCAAAGTTCCACAATAGTTGGCAGCTGAGATTCTAAATAGCTTGGTTTTTTGTTTGTCCTCTATTCTGGTCATTTAAGAAGAGAGGCAGTTAATAAATAATATTTTATAATAAGATCAATTTGCTTAATTTAGTCACTTTAACTCAGTATACATTTGTCCAGTAGGCCTTAATTCCAGTGTAGAATGAAATGAATTTTGATCCTAGCTAACATTAAAGACCAGTGAGAATAAACCCAATCAATAATTTCAATGAAACTTCCATTTGACAATAGGTAACATGCCAAGGAAAGTCAAGTGTATAAATTCTTTGTGTCTTAAGAGTATCTTTCAGTGTATTCTCTAATTTCTAACTCATACATAGTTAATGTGACTCTTGATTTTCTCCGTGGGATTGAAATACGTTAGGGAGGACCAAGTTCCCTTCTTTTTTTTCTGAAATATCCTTTAGGGTCCTTTAATAAAAGATATTTACAAACGCTGAAGGCTTCTGTGTAAGAATTGACTATACTCTGGAGGTAAACGTCTATGGTGAGTTGTACCATCTGGTACACATGTTTAAATCAGGAAAGCATCTTCTATACAACAATTTTGACAGATGCTCATTTTTAATGGGTAAGCCAGGTTATCCTCAAAGGTACTGAATAGGGAAAACAGTCATATATTCAATGGGTTGAGTTTTCCTTCTTTTAATTTCCCATTTCCCCATAACTGCTTTCATCTCTTCACTAATTGCTTCATTAATGCTTTGGAAATTTGGGATGTTTGTTATACTCTGCAGTTGTTAGGTCACCTAAGGCAGAGTAAATTCTAAACTTAAATAATCTCAAACTTATCACTGAAATGCTACCACTTATAGTTATTTTTTTAACAATAAAACGTTTTTAGTTTATTCTGACATTTATAGTTCTTTGTGCATTTACACTTGGTAGACTCGTATTTAGGATATTATGGAAATGATATCTCAGTTTACAAGCTTTTAGTTGTGTTCATTTTAATGATTTCTTTAGCATATGATATATGAGAGACCTATTGGTATCACTATATATTGCAGATTAAGAGTTGCTTATGGAAATTTTTAACATTAGTATATCTAAGAATGAATACAATGTATTTAAGAGAAATTAGGAGATAGATCTGACTTTCTATTAGTATTTGAAGTATAATTGATACTAAGCTTGTGATAAATATGTTTTAGGTATAATATGTGTTGATTAAAGTTCTCTTTTTAGACACTTGACACTATTCTCAGGTTAATATTGAAAAACATTAAAATCTCCATGTAGTGATTTTAGATATGTTCACAAGTATTCTAATGAAAATATAACCTCACTTTTGGACAAGGCAAGAAAAATATAAGGTGCTATACAATACTTATTACCTGAATTGATAGATTTAGACTATGTGTTAAAGAAAATATGAATAGCCTGATTGACCTAGCAAGTTTGTTTGTATTTATAGATTCAGATGACCTTAAAAATAGAATGCTAAGGTAGATTCCCTCATTTTCATTTTATTTTACTCAAACATAATATGATACTTATTTTGCCACATAAGTATTCCCATAGATTAAAGAAAACTTTTGTATTAATATAGATTTTTGAAGTATTATATTTGAAATATTATGTTGTTTTCCCTAAACAAATAGAATAAAATCCTGAAACACATTAGGGTAGCATTCAAATGTAATTGTTTCATTTAGCTTTTTATCAAGAAACGGTTTGATCTTCAGAACAACCCTCTGAGCTAAGGAAAATAAGTAGATGATTATTGACATTGTATAGATGAAGAGATTGAGACACAAAGAGGTTAAGAGAATTTTTTAAGGGTGGAATGAGTGCCAACTATGCTGAATACCAGTGTCCTTTTATATCAGTTATACAGGAATGGTCATAAAATCATAGAAGGAGTAATCCTTATATTTGTTATAAAGCATAAGATCACAGAGTTTTATAGTAGTGCAAGCAGTTTTTCCTAGCATTGAAAGAATTTTTTAGAAAAGGATACAATTCAAGGGAGATATATATATACATTTGAATAAGTGTAACAAATAATTTCACCAATTAAAATAGCAATAAAATAGACTTCCAAAATAATTATGTTCTAATTAACATATGGCACAATATGCACATAGTTAATTGACTATCTCATTCATTCATTGTTTTATGCCACAAATATTTATTGAATATCTAATGGATGTCGGGCCCTGTTCTAAGAACTGGGAATAGTAGAGTGAATGTCTTTCAGAAAGTTGTCTTTCAACTTTTATAATTTCATGAATGCTATATAATGATGATACTTTATGAGTACTGATCTTTAAATTCTATGTACTTTCATATTAGGACTTTTTCAACATTTGTATTATGAACAGTGGCATGATGCTGATTACCACTGCTGTAGTTTAATGTAAAACATATTCAGTGGTGTTGAATAAAATGAAAGAAAAACCCCTGCCACACACACACACTCACACACACACACACACACACACACACAAAACACACACTCAAAAAAACCCTGGCAAATAATCTAAGGGTGATAAGAGAAATTGGAATAAAGGTACTTTGTCAGTTTTAATTATCCTAATTTGTAAAAGCAAATATGCCCACCAGATGTTACCACATGAGTTAATTCTGTCTTCAACATTAAAAGTAATTAACTTACATGCTTACACTTGTACAATTTCTTAGATTGCAATTAAATCCACGTTATGACTTTCGATAACACTCTTTGAAATGGAAGCCTTTATTAGAGTGATGTAAATTCTCTGCGAATGGGAAAATTCTGGCTATCTACTTATACACTATCCTTGGAGGAGATGGCCCAGACCAGGGCTAACCACTCCCAGCATTAGTGACAGGAAGTGGGGCCTTAGACTGTGCCATCCTGCTTTAAGTGGCTGCTTGGCTGCTGCTCATTGAAAATTCCCTTGACACGTTTTCTTTGTCTCCACAACTCCTCCAGAGTCCCATAAAGGGAAAGTAAACAGAGGCAGTGATGCTGTGGCTGTTTTCCATCTGCTGGTCACCTAATTGACTATAATAACAGCAGCTAACATTTATCATATGCCAGACAACTGTCTTAGTGCTTTACATATATCCAGATTTTTAATCCTTACTACAAGTCTTTCCATTGTTTTTTCAGGATCTGTAGATGCACATGCTCAGGCCCAGGTGGTATTGAAGTCAGTAATCACACATTTGAACTGAGGTGGTCCAGATCAGAAGCCACGCTTATAATAAGTCATGACTGTGGAACAAAAACATTTCATGATTTAGATTTTCTACTATTCGTGTTTATCTCTTTGACCTTATCTTCCTTTTTATCCATAAAAGAGGAAAACAAATATCTGTCCTTCCATCACAGAGTTGTCATTGGTAAAAAATTTTATGTATGAAAAAATATTTAGAAACTGTAAAATGCTATGTGAATATGAAGAATTATCATTATCCCTTGGCACTATTGACAACCCCCCCCCTTTTCTTTTTTTTTTTTAAATATATTTTATTGATATTTTACAGAGAGGAAGGGAGAGGGATAGAGAGCTAGAAACATCGATGAGAGAGAAGCATCGATCAGCTGCCTCCTGCACACCCCCCACTGGGGATGTGCCCGCAACCAAGGTACATGCCCTTGACCGGAATCAAACCTGGGACCCTTCAGTCCGCAGGTCGACGCTCTATCCACTGAGCCAAACCGGTTTCGGCCCCCCCTTTTTTTAAAAAATATATTTTATTGATTTTTTTTACAGAGAGGAAGGGAGAGGGGTAGAGAGTCAGAAACATCGATGAGAGAGAAACATCGATCAGCTGCCTCCTGCACACCCCCCACCAGGGATGTGCCCGCAACCAAGGTACATGCCCTTGACCGGAATCGAACCTGGGACCCTTCAGTCCGCAGGTCGACGCTCTATCCACTGAGCCAAACTGGTCAGGGAAACCCCCTTTTTTACCTAACTCTTCTTTCAGGCATTGTGGTAATGCTCTATTTTAGATTTTCTTCAGCTTTTCTGTTTCTGTTTTTGTTTTTTCTTTTGCGGGCATCATTTTTTTTTTAATACCCACCCAAAAAGGGGGATGGAGGCTGTAAATCCAGGGTCTTAGTCTTGATCTGGCAATGAAGATGTTACCTAGTATGACTTATCCATTTTATAGATAAGGAAACATACTTTGAGTAGTTATCTGATGCCACAGGTTAATTTTGTCAGAGATTGTATTTGTTCAAGGATTCGACTACCTAGTCTGAAGTTCTTCCACTGCATATGTTGGGCTAATTTAATGGGAGGCATTTTTGTATTGTCTTACTTTTACATCAAAGGGTATCAGATTTTAAAGTTAATAATGGTTAAGACATAAAAATTTAAAGAGTTAAATGTTTTAAGATTACTTCTGTATAAGATTGCAAGTAGTAATATCCATTAAAAGTAGAAGATGGAAAAGATTAAACAAATTGTTTTCATAATAAAAAGATATGCAGTATCAGGGCAGAGTAACAAAAAAAAAACATCTGTTTTTACGTCTTTTGGGGAGGGAAAAGAAACTAATTAGTTTGGGACTAATTCAATAGATGTCATTTCATTTTAAATTACTTCTGTTTACCAAAATAATGCATTTAGATGGAATAAGTACAATAAAGAAGATGGGTCTAAAACAGATGTCTAGCAATAGACATTCATACTACTAAAAAACTATATATGGAACTGCCTGCTAGGCAGATTTATGCAGAACTGAATGTTGGGTCATTCTCAAGAAAATGAGTCTGATTGCAATGCTTAGATTTAGTCACAGGGTTTCATTTTCAATCAACAGAGACTATCACTTGGTCAAGCGAGATGGAGTGGTGTGGTTTGGATTTGGCAGGGAAGAGGTAGGTGAAGAAGAGAATTGGTTGAGTTAATCAGTCCTTGTAGAAAATTGACACAAGTGTTTATATTTTTTTTCCCCCATTTATTTCAAAGATTTTATTTTATTTTATTTTTTTATTGTTTGAAGTATTACAAATAGTAGTACATATGTCTCCTTATTTTTTTCCCCATTGACCTCCCCCCAGCCTCCCCTTCCCCCCAGTACATGCCTTTACCTGCCCCCACCCCCCAGTGTCTTGTACCCATTGGTTATGCTTATATGCATGCGTACAAGTCCTTAGGTTGATCTCTTACAGCCCCTCCGCCCCCAACCTCCCCTGCCTTCCCACTGTAGTTTGACAGTCTGTTCAATGCTTCTTTGCCTCTATCATTGCTGACATGTACACATAAGGAACTGTTTGACATTGAAACGGGGACTCAGAACTGTTGAACATTGAAATTGGGACTCAAACATTTTTTATTATTATATGTTTATTTCTAGTCTGCAGAGGCAAGATTTTTTAAAGGAAAGAAATGGGGGAAAAATAGATACAGAGGCAAAGAACTATTTTTGTTTGTTTTTAATTTCTAATTTATATTGTTTTCAATTTGGACTGTGCATGTACATCTGTGTATCCACATCTATATATGTATTCACACAAGTTTCCTCAAAGTTAAGCAATAATATATATTGTATTTAATTTAGAAAAGGTTTCATTAAACTTAACCAACCCTTTGTGCAGAGTTTTTGTTTGTTTTTTTTTTTTTCTAATAAGGAAGAGAATGGTTGGAATGTTAGTCTGAGATGGTAGCAACTAATTATGTCCAAAATGAAAAGGAATTTTAATTTAAATTGGCAGAGTATTTATGAAAAAACAAAATGCTATATTTAAACTTCATTGGCAAACTGAGTATCTTTGGGCATTTTCTTAGTGATACATAACCTCATAACCTATACCAGTGGTCGGCAAACTCATTAGTAAACAGAGCCAAATATCAACAGTACAACGATTGAAATTTCTTTTGAGAGCCAAATTTTTTAAATTTAAACTTCTTCTAATGCCACTTCTTCAAAATAGACTCACCCAGGCCATGGTATTTTGTGGAAGAGCCACACTCAAGGGGCCAAAGAGCTGCAGTTTGCCGACCACTGACCTATACAAAATAAATAGTACATAAACAATACTTATTTTGTAACTAAGTACTAGTTTTTCTTTCCCTGGACACTATGAGTACTCCTTAAATATTAATCTATTTATTTAAAATTAGAGGCCCGGTGCACAAAATTCGTGTATGGATAGGGTCCCTAGGCATGGCTGGCGATCATGGCTGATCTGCGGGGCAACCAGAGGGGTGGTCAGGGGCCCTGCAGGCTCCTGTCTTGGCTGGCCTGGGGCCTGAGGGCTGGGGGGCAGCTCCTGAGTGGAGCATCTGCTCCCTGGTGGTAAGTGCACATCATAGCGACTGGTCGTTCCACCATTTGGTCAATTTGCATATTAGGCTTTTATTATATAGGATATTTCCTTCATGCCTTTACACAATACATGGGGCAAGTGTTGGATAGGATGAATATGTCTTGTCACTCAGAGTTTATGATTCCTTAGGGATAAAGACTGTGACTTCCAAATCATGGTGATATGGACTATGGGATTGGAACTTTTAGTATGCTCTATGAACATATGTAAAGCCAGCAAATCTAGGCTGGTGTAGGGCACTAGGAAATATGCAAGAATCCAGGGAGGGATACTTGGCTGCAATTTGCAAAGCATGGAGAGTTGGCAAAAGCAGATTATGAATTGTGTAATGAACTATGCTAAGAATTTTGAAATTCATCTCATCAACAATGGAAAACCATAAAATGGGTTTAATGAGGAGAGAAGTAAGTAGCCAATTTGCATTTTAAAACAATCATTGTTTAAATTGATTTGCTAGTTAGGATTCTTTTTTGGCAGGATTTATTATCTCCAAATCTTGTTATAGTTCTGTGTCAATAAAGGCTTATCAGATACCACAATAGTAAAAGGAAAATTTTGATCTTGTTCATTTTTGGTTCACAATTATCTATTGTGTGTTTATTAGGCATATTGCAACTTGCTAGGTTATGTTGGGGCCCAGTTCAGGTGACCCCAAAATATCCCACAATGGCATATTAATTACTTTGAATTAAACATCTGTAATACTTTCAACAATAAAAATAAATTAAAAAATAAAGTTACTTGGTAAGTAGCCCATGCAAGAAGGGCATGTTGACCCTCCCTTGCCTCCTTGAATGCAGGAAATAAATCCTCTGTGTGGAGCAGGCCCTTCTTGGTCCAAGGGTCTGAGAGAGAGACATCCTTACTGCCAGAAACAAGGAATTAATTGCTGACAATCCTATATAAATAAACCTGTTACTTATTTACTAATTTACTACCAAAGCCTGAACTTTGTTTAGATTCTTTAGTAATGAGCCTCCAAACCTAAGTTTTGTTTTCCTGTTAATTCTACACAGTTATGGTTTATTTTGTAAAAATAGAAAAAGCTGGCTGATTCATCATTTCTCTGAGCATCATTTGTGATCTGTGTGCACATATTAAATTGATTTTTTCTGTTAATCTTGTTTTATGTCAGTTTTATTATTAGTTCAGCCATAAGAAACTGAAAAGGGGTAGGAAGGGGGAAATTCTCCCTTTTCCCTCATGTATAATAAGACTCCTTGAGGCTACACCAGAGCTATTCCAGTTCTGGGAGAGTTACAATTCTGAGGAAGATCACTATCCCCCCTATTTTCTTGATTTATTTACTGTTCCTCTCAAGTTCAACCAATGCTGAATCTCGTTACGCAAATACTAGTACCTTGCATTTACTCTGATGGTCTCCCTCTCCCTTTTCTTCTCTACCTCTTTTCCACTAGCCTATAATTTAATGGCAACCTTAGGTTGCTCCAAGAAAATTCTGTTTCATGTAGCTGTCTTTTGAGTTTATGTGTGCAAGTCCCAGTTGCCTTGGACTTTCCCCCTTCCTACCCTTCTAGCTAGTATCTAGAAGATAAGTGTTATTTTTTTCTAAATATTACTGATTGCTTTTCATTGCATTGATATATTATCATGCTAAAACTGGGGTGTGCTGATAAATGTGTATCAACTGGCTCTTAAGGTGGGGGGCGACAAGCCCTGATTTGTAGCCACTGTCCCTGGTGTAAATAATTCCATCATTGCAGGTTTCACATGACCGACATGACATCACTGCTTGTAGTGTTGGGAAAGGGATATGAACAGTTGGCTCTTGCAAATTGCTATGATCCAGCCCTGGCACACTACTGAAACAGTCCCTTCCCACAACGTGAGGCAATTAAGAAGACCAAAAAAAAAAAAAATGTGTACAGGATAGAGACCTCTGAAATCCCATCATCCCTCAGATGAACAAAATGAAGTAAAATGATTCAAGAGAAAATGGACTTGAAAAAAATTCTCCCTTTCATTTTAAATCGTGAGCATTGTCCATTCAGTCCCGGGTTTAGAAACGGAGAATAATACAGACAGTCCTCAGGTTACGTTGGACTCGACGTACATACGTCGTTTCATGGTTACGTCGCCATCTCCCATTTATTTATAAAAAAAATGTTCTGTCATTTCGATGTATGTACATATGTGCTTAATGCAGACTGGTGCAGCCACTGTGGAGAACAGTATGGAGTTTCCTCAATAAACAAAAAATGGAGCTTCCATTTGACCCAGTGATCCCACTCCTAGGAATATATCCCAAGAAACTGGAAACACCAACCAGGAAGGATATATGCACCCCTATGTTCATAGCAGCACAATTCACCATAGCTAAGATTTGGAAACAGCCTATGTTTCTTATTACTTATTTACCACAAGTAAAGGTCAGGAATTGGTATCTTTCTTTCACATTTATTTTACTGTGTCACTTCATTACTGCTGTGTATGTATCCATGTGAGTGACGAAGGTGCTTATGTAAGGGGGTTCCGACTTACCGCGAAAATCGCGTCACGCTGCCGTAGGAACGGGTCTCCGACGTAACCCGAGGACCTACTGTATTGGCTTTTTGTCTATCAACCTCCTTTAGGTTTTGAAATCTAGCCTACAAAATGGCCATCAGAGAAATGTTTCTAAAATGCTAACGCATCATAAGAAAAATAATATTTCCTCTACCCTTCTAGGTTCTTGGCTGAGACATTCCCCCACCCCCACCCCTCATAATAAAAGATTAACTGGAGAAAAAGAAACAAATTTAATAACATGTATACTTCCTGTTTATGTGGGAGATACCCAGGAAAACTGAGTAACTCCCTGAAAATGGTCCAAGTCACCACCTGAAATATTATCTCCAGCTAAAGACAAAAGATGTTGGGGAGTGGAGGATCCAGTTAGGGTAGTAAAGCTGTTATGCAGATTTAAGTCAATACTTTCTACATGATTTAGAGATTCAGGCATCCTCCTCTTCCTGAAATAGAGAGGGAGACACCCTTGCAAAGGTAGATTTCCCTTATAAATATAAATTTCTCTTACAAAGAGTAACTTCTACTTGGTTTTGAGAGCTTTTACCATTAGCTCTTTCTTAAAAATAATCAGCCTAAAATACTAGTACACCTTATGCCAAAGATGCATATATTGAGGTGACAAATTCTGTTCCCCTTCACTAATATAATCTGTTCTGCCCTTCTACCGGCCCTTTAAATTAGTCTGATTTATCAGTGTATTATGTTTCTTCTACTTGTTCTTGACTGCTTAGGTTATATCTTAAAATTAGAAATGTATAAAAATAAATATAAAAATCCCATAATTACATAAAGAAATGTCTACTGTAAATATTTTTGATGAGTTTCCTTCAAATTTGTCATGTCTGATTCTGTGTGTGTGAGTATACATAACTATATATGTAAAATATTTTTGCTAAGCACATCATACTGTATAATTTTGTATTCTTCGCTTTTCTCTTAAAAATAAATCATGATCATTTGCTATATGATAAAAATTTCTAGTAGTCCCTATTGGTAGTAGTTACATTATATTTTATGATAAGTATAATTAGAATCACTTATTATTTGTATATTTTGAAAAGTTAAGAAATTTAAAATTATTTACTATTAAAATAAATGCTTTGAAAGCACATATTTTATATGCATTTCTAATTTTTTCTCCTTGGAGTAGCATCCCCAAAATGAAAGGAATTGTCAAAAGGTATAAGTTGAGCCCTGGCTGAGTAGCTTAGTTGGTTGGAGCATAATTTTATTAGTTCCATACACCAAAAGGTTGTGGGTTCAATTTCTGGCCAGGGTGCATATGGGAGGCATCCAATAAATGTTTCTCTCGCTTTCTTCCTCTCCCCCTTCCTTTCTCTCTAGAATCAATAAACATATCCTTGGGTGGGGATTTAAAAAAAAGTATTCAAGGAGCAGTTAAGTATCTGTTACTTAGATAAAAGACATAAGGAAATCCATTGGTAGTAGATTAAGGAAATGGGAGGAAAAAAAGTGTTTTTTTGTGCTCTGGTGACAGCAGTTATTCTTCCAAGGGGTGTGGAAAAGACAATTACTCTGACATTTCAAATGTATGTCATCCTAGATACATAAGAACAATGAACAGGGATCACTCAAGGTTTTATTTTCTGTATTTATTTATCCATTATATTTATTATAAACTGATCAGTGCCTGCCCCATACTTTTTAAAAAAGACCTAAAATTTGCTTGTGGAATAGGAGCTGGAAGGGTTGCAGCTCTGAGTTATTTTGAAGTGGTGGACAGTGGGTTAACATGAGGGAAAATTGTAATACCATCAGTGGATGGGTATGTCTCATAATAGACACCGTGAACTGCGGTCACTGGTGGTGTGTGTGTGTGTGTGTGTGTGTGTGTGTGTGTGTGTTGTGTATTCTTACATAGCTCTGTCCAGCTGGATACCGTTTTCTGTTGTCACCAAGTGTTGTAAATGACATCACATTTTAGCAAACACAAAATACTTGCTATGCTAAATTTTTTTCTTAATGTTGCAACTGTGTTGGAACAAATTCACTATTTAAAAATGTTAAAGCAGAACTGACTTTATGTGAGGAACTCAAATACCTACTCCGGGAATCCTTTTTGGAACTGTGGCTTTTTTTTTGGTTTGTTTTATGTGTGTGTGTGTGTGTGTGTTTTCCTTTTTTTTGATCTGTTCAGGTTATCTTCTGGAATTATTTGTGGTCATCTCATTAATTTTTATCTGCATTCAGAGTATACTTCTCCTTTCATGGTCTGATATTAGTCTTTGCTTTGGCCCAATGCCCAGCTCAAATCTTTATATATGAGCCAATTGAGAAAAATATGAGGGAACCAATAGTTCCCAAAGGAAATTTTTATAACACGTTTACATCATTTCTCTGCTGCAACTGAAGCCATCTCTCCTTTGGAGCAATTTTTTTTTCCTAAAATAGTGCTCTATACTAGTAGACTTTGAATAAGTACTGTTTTCTGTGAAGCATGGCCCACAGTGGATATAGATCTATTTATCTACACACGCTTCTAATGATTGACCTTTTTCTATTATTTGTGCCTTCCTGTGTGTGGTTAGTATCTTTCATTTCACTACATTAAAGCTAGTTGGGCATATAGCTGCTATATATTTTCATTCTACATCATCAAAGAACAAAAAGTTGTCAACAGTGCAACAAAAAGTTGTACTGTGGTGGGCATTTCCCCATCAATATCTATATATATATATAAAAGCCTAAACGACTGAATGACCGAACAACCAGTCACCCGGTTGCTATGACACGCACTGACCACCAGGAGACAGATGCTCAACGCAGGAGCTGCCCCCTGGTGGTCAGTGCGCTCCCACAGTGGGAGTGCCGCTCAGCTGACCAACGGGCGCCAGACGCCCAGCTGATGGCTGTCGAGCACAGCTGCAGCAATGCAAGCCTCTGCCACCTCCACGGCAGTGCTACTGGGTGGTGGCGGTGGCAGGCACAGCGGGGCCGGGATGAGTGGGAGCAGCACGGAGGCTGGCCTGGGCTCCGGCTCCTTCCTGGCCACTTTGCACACTAATACATCCCTCAGGGGATGTTGGACTGCTGCAGGGGTTGGGCCAAAACCAGCAGTCCAACATCCCCTGAGGGGTCCTGGATTGCAAGAGGGTGCAGGCCAGGCTGAGGGACCCCACTGGTGCACGAATCCATGCGCTGGGCCTCTAGTATATTAATAATGATTGATTTTTATTGTAGGCATCACTGCTTGCCTATTTATCCTTCAGTAACACTGGGAGAAAGCATTAGTATAGCTGTCCACAAAAGCTGATTGTGATATTGATGATAATGTGCACCTTAGTGAAACAATTAATGGAGTTCCATTTCTATTAAATTTATTGTATGCATTCCATTGCAAATACATTTAATAGTGCATTAATAACTTGACAACTAATGGATAGATGATAAGCATTGCTATTTAAGTTTGAAATAATTAACCTGAAGACCACATTCATAATTATCTCCATCCAATGTTCCTATAGCTCCATTCTTCTCTAGAGATAAAGATTTCATTTGAGAGGATTAATCACTAGACTTACCTATTGTGGTCCAATTAAATAGATACTAAAGCATTATAGTACTTCTTCATTCACTGAGATTGAGAGCTGGGTTGGAGTTGAAAGTAGTTCTTTTCTGTAATGAGCCACTGGTCTTCATTATAGGTAGATTTGGAATCTCCTTATCCCTACCTGCATAAAGGGAACCACTTCTAAGCATCTGCTCTGCTTTTTACATGGGATATACTAACATGTCATGCATCTTGTTTTGTGTGTCATGACTGTCCCCCCAAATATTCCTTTGAATCACTTTATTAGAGAAGAATCTCATTTTCTAGACATCTTACCAATATAAAAAGTGCTTGTTCATCAACTTGAAAACTTTAAAACAAATGAAATCAATCTCAAAATTTTGTCAGCTTTCTAGCTCATGCCTTAATAAGCATCTCAGAACCTTAATTTATCTTGGAACCCCACTTTGCAGCTTTTTCAATATTCTTCTTCTGGATGAGCACACAGCTCTCCACATAGCTGGCCAAGCCAATGACCTAGACATTGACCTAGAGCACATTCCTTAACTTATTTTTTCAAGTACAGAAGAGATACCTAATACATTTTGTTGAGTAAAATAATAGTGCATACTGTTTTACAAAATCTTGTTGGTTTTTATCTGACTTCATATCTCCTCTCTGAATGATGACCTGAGAATAAGAGGTAGACAGATGATTACAGCTTAAAAAATTAGCCTAAGGAGAGGGAGGCTGATAATTTGGTGATAATTGGCTGCTTTTTGAACTATCAAGAGCCTCCTTTAAAATATGATAATGATTAGTTTATAACAACATTTCAGTTTATTAATGGGTGAAGTATACTCAATTCTAGGACAAACGTTTTCTGTAGAGTTGGTTAAGAAACAATGTAGGCTTTGTGTGCTAAGAGGCAAAATTGAGATTATTTTTATGTCAGTCCCTATATCATCCTTTAAAATGTGATCATATAAAAATGTAAAAAATTGATTTTAATCCCACCAGTCATATAAAAACAGCCAGCAGCCAGATTTAGCCTGCAGGCCATAATTTGCAAACGCATGCTCAGTAGCATACTATAAAAGAGTATCAAATTCATGGTGCAATGAAGCTGACTAAATTTTTAAAAAACAATTAATTCCCAAATCATATGCCATGTAACCCCAATTATGCTGTGTTCAGATTTTTATTGGGAGATAATTATTTTATTTTATTTTATTTATTTTTTAATTATTTAAATAAATCTTTATTGTTCAGATTATTACATTTGTTCCTCTTTTTTCCCCCATAGCTCCCCTCCACCCGGTTCCCACCCTACCCTCTGCCCTTACCCCCACTGTCCTCATCCATAGGTGTATGATTTTTGTCCAATCTTTTCCCGTACCACCCACACCACTTTCCCACCAAGTATTGTCAGTCCACTCCTTTTCTATGCCCCTGATTCTATTATATTCACCAGTTTATTCTGTTCATCAGATTTTTTTATTCACTTGATTTTTAGATTCACTTGTTGATAGATATGTATTTGTTGTTCATAATTTTTATCTTTACCTTTTTTCTTCTTCCTCTTCTTAAAGAATACCTTTCAGCATTTCATATAATATTGGTTTGGTGGTAATGAACTCTTTTAGCTTTTTCTTATCTGTGAAGCTCTTTATCTGCCCTTCAATTCTGAATGATAGCTTTGCTGGGTAGAGTAATCTTGGTTGTAGGTTCTTGCTATTCATCACTTTGAATATTAATTGCCACTCCTGTCTGGCCTGCATAAGTTTCTGTTGAGAAATTAGCTGACAGTCATATGGGTGCTCCCTTGTAGGTAACTGTTTTTCTCTTGTTGCTTTTAAGATTCTCTCGTTGTCTTTTGCTCTTGGCATTTTAATTATGTGTCTTGGTGTGGTCCTCTTTGGATTCCTTTTGTTTGGGGTTCTGTGCGCTTCCTGGACTTGTAAGTCTATTTCTTTCACCAGGTGGGGGAAGTTTTCGGTCATTATTTCTTCAAAGAGGTTTTCAGTATCTTGCTCTCTTCTTCTGGCACCCCCATAATTCGAATGTTGGTATGCTTGAAGTTATCCCAGAGGCTCCTTACACTACCTTCATATTTTTGGATTCTTTTTTCTTTTTGCTTTTCTGGTTGGCTGTTTTTTGCTTCTTTGTATTTCAAATCTTTGACTTGATTCTTGCGATCCTCTAGTCTGCTATTAGATCTCTGTATATATTTTTTTTCAGTCAGCGTATGTTTAATTTCTACTTGGTCCTTTTTCATATCCTCAAGGGTCTCGCTAAATTTATCGGCCTTTTCTAGAAAATTCTTGAAAAACCTTACAACCGTGGTTTTGAACTCTATATCCAGTCGTTTGCTTTCCTTAATTTCTTTCATTTGTGATCTGTTTCTTTGTCTCCGCATTTTGGCTGCTTCCCTGAGTTGATAGAGTGGCTTTGTGTGGTAGGTGTTCTATAGGGCCCAGTGGCTCAGCCTCCCCAATTACCTGAGGTGGACACTCATGGTGTACCCCTTTGTGGGCTGTGTGCACAGTCTTGTAGTTAAGCCTTGATTGTTGTTGGTATCACTGGGAGTAATTGACCTCCAGGCCAACTGGCTGTGAGGATCAGCTGTGTCTACGCTGGGAGAACTTCTGTGCTGGAGACACCCTTATGAGACAAGACTTGCAAAAAGCCTCTGTGCTCAGCTTGGATGGGGCAGAGTCTCAGGGTGGAGCAGACAGTATTGGTTTCCTGTCAGCCTTGCCCTAATAGGCCCCTGTGTCTCAGTGTCCCGTGGTAATCACTGCAAGCACCTCTGAGAGAAAGCCGCCCTCGAGTTCTGCCCGCTGCCAGACAGTCCAGTTTCTCCCCAAATGAGTCTGGGTCCCCAGAGTCTCGCCCGGAACTGGAGTTCAGCGCAGTCGGGAGCTTTTGTCTCCCTCCTGCTTGAGAAAGCCAGCTACACACTCAGTTGCCCACCCTCTCTGCACACCCGCGTCTCAGTATCTCTGCCTCATGCAGCTCCTCTGAGTCTCAGTGTGCTTTTCTCTTTCCTTCTAGTTGTAGAATTTCCACTCAGCCAGCCTTCCTGTGGTTCTGGATGATGTCCGTTTTGTCTTTTAGTTGTAGTTTTGAAATTGTTGTGCAAGGCAGCAGTTTAGGTGTTTACCTATACCGCCATCTTGGTTTCTTCCATAATTTTATATATGGCTTAATTTTTATTTTTCTCAGTGTTATAGTTTCTTAGTAGATGTAATTGGTAAAAAACTAAGTAAAATTATTTAATTGCATTTTTACAGCAATTGCATGTGAGCAACAGATCATCTAGATGGAAATGAGATGAATTATATTCATTTCTTGTCATGAAGAGAGAAGGTGATGTTAACCTAATTGTTAGATACTAGAAAAAATGTTCACATTTGGATTTTTCACAATATCACCTTATTTATAACATAAATGTCAATCAGAAGAAGTGTTTATAAAACATCTGTGTTAGTTTCTCTCTAGATGTAAGTTCAGATGTGCTTACTTCCCCCCCCACCCCCCAGTTAATTGGAATTTATTGTAAGGATACCTAGGGTAGCTAGGGAGTCAGGAAAAGCTGTAACTTTGATTGTCCTTGTTGAGGGTAAATCATTAGCTCTCGCAGTCTGTCAACAACTCTGGTGACTCAGTGGAAATTTGAGTTCTGCTCTGATTTGACTCCCTCCTGTCCTTCATGCTTTTTTGTGCTCTGCCTTTTCTCTCCGTTTTCTGATGAGCGCTGTGATTTCTATGCCACAGAGATTTTGCTTACTTTCTTCTTACTGAATATATGTGTGTGTTTATTGGATTTTAAAATTATTAACCTTGGCAGCCTTTGAAGTTGTCTCTAATCAAGAAGGTAGACATGATTCCCAGATGCTAAGGGGTTGGGGTCTAGTTTGAGAGTTTGACCCATTTCCTCTCATACAAACCATGTGTGTTGGATTGGCTTTTCCTTTGTAGAGGCAGTCAAAATCAAAGTTTACAACCCAAAACACTGTCATTTAAACAAGTTATAGTGAATACTTTAATATAAAAATGATGATTTGAATATTGTTCTCCTAGAAGTTTTAATTTTCATTTACCACTGTTTGGTTGGTGCATATGTGCTATTTGGTCAAGCAGTTTCTTCATATCCATTTTATTATTTTGAGTAGCCACTTAAAATGGCTTTTGGCCACTTATTAAGCTATTCCAAGCATATCAAGTGGTTGATGCAATAGTCATTTATACATAAAAGGAAAACAGCTTGACTAAAGGCAGCACTAAAAGACTGAATTTTAACTGCTGCCCTACAGCACGGTTAACACTAGTGTTTTAGGAAGTTAGATATTCTTATATTACTCAAAGAACAGAAGAGTCTAAATGTTGATACTCATAAATTTATAGCTGACAAGCATTAAACCATACATTAAGAATAGTAAAGAGTGTGATGAGTAGGAGAGAGCAACCACAGTTTATTATGGAGACTTTGCAAGATGCTAGTTCATAGTTGCCAAGTCATTTGATTTTGTCAATTAAAGCTAAAACCCAGAATTTGTTACAAAGCATTATGGGTTGAAAACTACCCTCTCCTCCAACCCAAATTCATATGTTGAATACTAATACCCAGTACCTCAGAATGTGATCTTATTTTATTGTGAAGTGGGGTCTTTACAGTGATGTGATGAAGTTCAAATAAGGTCATTAGGGTGGGTCCTAATCCATTAAGACTGGTGTCATTATATAAAGGGAAATTTGGATACAGACACACACTGAAGAGAAAAAATGATGTGACAAGGTGTCTCTAGATGGGAAAAAGTAGCCATCTTTAAGCCCAGGAGAGAAGTCTCTAACAAATCCTTCCTCACTTCTAGCCTTTTTCATGACATTAAATTTCTGTTGTTTGTGATATTTTGTTATGGCAGTCCTATAAAACCAACACACAAAGTCTCCCTGATTTTAAAATATTGACAGCCTATTGAATTAAAGTTGAAACCAAAACATATCTCCATTCTTTTTTCTTTTTACTCAGAATTGTAACCTGTTTATTTTAAACCATTTTACCATCAAAGGCAGTTGGCCATGTGCACCTGCCATTCTAGGCATGTAAAATGATAATTTAACATTAGTCAATGTATGTATGTATTTGTTTCAATTATTTTTTGTATTAATGCTAAATAATAATTCTAGCTAATTCTTTATGTCTCAAATTCAATTTATTCAAGAGTGATAATTAAGTTTGTTTAAAAATTAACACACTGGATCAAATATTTTTACTTGTCAAAGTTTATTGATTTATTATCATTACTAGAGGCCCAGTGCACAAAATTTGTGCACAGGGAGGGAGTGTCCCTCAGCCTGGCCTGCACCCTCTCCAATCTGGGACCCCTTGGGGGATATCTGATTGCCAGTTTAGGCCCAGTCCTACAGGGATTGGGCCTAAATGGGCAGTCAGACATCCCTCTCACAATCTGGGACTGCTGGCTCCTAACTGCTAGGCTGCATGCCTGCCTGCCTGATTGCCCCAAACCGCTTCTGCCTGCCAGCCTGATCACCCCCTAACCACTCCCCTGCCAGCCTGATTGATGCCTAACTGCTCCCCTGCTGGCCTGATCGCTCCCAACTGACCTTCCCTGCAGGCCTGGTCACCTCCTCTGCTGGGACCCGTCTTTGCTGCATGCACAGCCATCTTGTGACATCCATCTTGTGATGGCCATCTTGTGATGGCCATCTTGTGACAGCCATCTTGTTATGATGTGAGAGCATGATGTCACCTAGGCTATTATTAGTATAGATTTTTATTTTTTAACAGACCATCTCAGTAGCCCATTGCAAATCTCGAATCCAGCATTTATAGTCAGGGGAGCAGGCCATGACCAATCACTGTGTACAATCACTCATCAGTGGTTGTGGGTATAGCAGGTAATCAGCCTCTCATAGAGTATTCTACACAGTAGTTCAAGTCACTGATAAAATACATGTAAGATGTGGGCCAAATAAGGCTTGTCCACAAATTTATAATATTTACTCATTCATGTTTGAAGAGAGACAAAACTCAAAACCATTTATGGTTGGTCAAGACTTATGACAACTGTGTTCATTAAAAATTCTTCTAAATCTGTAACAACCAAATAATCAGGAAAGTTGCATATAGAGAACAGAAGGCTTCAAAAACGATTTATTATTTAAATATAATACTACTCACAGCTCTATTTGACTTCAATTTAAATTCCAAATTGTTTAACAACATAGTCTTGTTGGTCTGTTAGTTAAATGTAAATTGAAATAAACATCCATGCTACTAGCAGTTTATATATTTCACATTCATTAATGAGCCTGTTGTTAAAATTACTATTTTCCCTTGCTATTTTGGACTAAACTAGGTCTTAAATCAGTGAATGTTATAATAATAAAATTTTGTGGGAAAAGTAAGTATGTATTTATTTCATAAGAGAATGCATTTTCTCATTGCAAACATTATTTTGAAGAGCTACGACCAAATCAATTAGATAAAACATTACATGTGTCTCATATTCCCGACCTGTGAGATTAAGAAGTTGGAGTATATGAATTATAAGGTCTATTCTAACTCTTAGGATGAAAAAACAAAAACAAAAGCGCAAGGGACATAGTTTTCTCCTCCTAGTTGTGTAGATGGTTAGAGAAAGAATATTATAGAAAACAAGAAAGCAGTATTCAGGTGAATATCATGTTCTTTGATGTAGATCCATTTTCTTTATAGACCTTTTTGCTAATGGCACAAATTGTCTAGAGCATATTTAAAGAGGGTACAGACTGATTCCCCCCCCCCCCTATTTTAAATTAATGAGCATTTATTGAGGATTTTTTTTAGAGGAAACTGCCCACAGACCTCAGCATATACCTCAGAAGACTGTTTTCAGGACAGGGACATATCACTTGCAAAATAAATTATTCTAACTGTAACTACTATATCTATTGGTTAATAAAAAGGGAAAAATCCTGAAATACATATAACTAAACTTATGGCATAGGCATATTAGCAGGTCCTTTGAGGGTATGAGAGAATAATATAAAATTTATTCTGCTTTGATGATGCTGTAACTGAGGAAAATGTCATTCTGGGGGTAGAGACATTCACCTCTAGGTTATGATTAGCTAGTCTGGAAAAACTGATGTTTAAAGAATTAAGCCCCTTGATTTCTCTAGAGAGTTTCTGCAAATATCTACCACATCTATGGCATCCCATAGAGAATGTATGCTGTTTTGGATATAATCCTAGTGACAGACTCATAGTATCTCACCCAGTTCCACCTGCTGATTTCTCTAAATAATATATAACCCCAAATTCTAAGCTGTATATTTGCCATTAACTTTGTAGGATGAACATATATGTCAGAGCAAGGAGAAAGAATAGGGTTTAGACAGCATGATTTATTTTTGAGTTATATAGCTCAATTGTGATTGATATATGTGCAGCAGCTGGTTTTTAATATAAAATACTATTTATTTATTTATGTATTTATTTATTTTACAGTTTAAACTGGAGAGATCTATTAACCAAACAGCCATGATTGGCATTACAGTTATTCCATTCAGGGAAGTACACTCAATTATAGAATATAACAGATCACTTCTGAATGTATTTTGTAAATATCTGGGCGGCACTTTAAGGTGGTTTGCCCAGGTTTTATAGGCTGCTGTGATACACGTTGCCACAGTAATTTTTTGTTGTTGTTTTTTAAGTGATAAATTAGTTGAAGATACATATGAACCCTGTTGTACAATTGCTTCTTTCCATTTACCAAGTGCCCTTAACCACTGGATTTTAGAAAATCCAAGCCATTCTCACAACAGGGCAGGTTAAAACCCAGTAGCATCCCGAGTAATGACAGCATTAACGAGCAGTTATAACCACCAAGGGTACTGAGCTCTAACCACAGGGAATTCATTTTTCTAAAGAACGTAGACTACTTACCACTTTGCCAGATGACAACAGATAAGTGATGAGTGAGTTTTATTGCAGTTTACAATGTATACTGACACTGTGAACTCAGTTTTATCATGTTGATATTTGTAAACATATTCTTTCATGTGTGTTCATTACTAGAGAGATGATTTCAACTATACTGATTTTTCTTTGAAATACACTTAGAAACAATAAAAAAAGCATAAAACTCTAGGAAATATAATTTGTTACATAGCTTTTTTTAATGTGACTACCAAGTATCTATCTTATTTATGAGATCTTTTGTTCCATGACTCATACAGTAAGGAAAGGTTAGGAAAGGGCCTGTTATGAGCTTAATATTTATATCTTAAAGGACAAAATCGCTAATATGTTTCTACAACAGTCTCCTCAGAAGCTATTGAAAAGCTAGCCTTAAGTAACCCCATCTGCAGATATTCTGCTTTGGTAGATCAGGCTGAAATGGAACCAAAAAGCTGAACAGTAACATTCTGTTTCTCAGAGTGATTCTGATGAAAATGCTCCTGAGTGGGAAAAAATGTGGAAAATATTAGAAGCAACAATACTTAATGTAATAAATAATTTAGTCACTGACTTATTCTTTTAAGCATTAATTTAATAGATATTAATTAATTACATGCATGTGACCAGTAACTCAGTATAGGCTTATATAATACAGAGTGGAGCAAAGTAGGTTTACAGTTGTTTGTGTGGAAAATAATACAATAATTAATAAATATTAATATATGAATAAACTTGTGTACGCACAGTCGTAAACATACTTTTGCCCACCCTGTATTTGTGTTGGAAGACATCAAAGGGTACAACGTCTTTATTCTTAGATTTATTTTGTTTTTAGGACGTTAACATTGGTATACTATTATTAATTAAGTTACAGATCTTATTGGAGTTTTATCAGTTTTTCCATTAATAGCCTGTTTTGTAGAGTCTAATGAAAAAAATAATCTGATGAACAAAATAGAACCAGAGGCACGGATACATGGAACAGACTGACAGAGGTCAGAGGCGGGGCGGGGGGGGGGGGTGGAGACTGGATGAAAGAAGGCGAAGAGATTAGCTAAAGAACGTATATGCAGAGTCCTTGGACACAGAAAACAGTGTGGTGATGGCCTGAGGGAGGGTGGGTGGGGGCTGGGTGAGAGTGGATAAAAGTGGGGAGGGAAATGGGGGACAACTGTAATGGTGTCAAAAAACCCCCCACATGGAATAAATTAGTAAATCTACATGAAATAAAAATATGTCAAATGATTAAATAATTTAAAAATCTCTAAAAAATAATATAATAACATTTTGATTAGAAAATATGCTGGATATGATTCCAATACTTCTAAATTTATAAAACTTTTGGTTTATTCTTTGATTGAAAGTCAGAGATGAGGTGCACTTACCGAAAATAACACTAGTATTCCCAAACCCCAAAATGCCAATTCAGTGAATAAATTTCTGCATTTAATTTAGATTTCCTATAATATGAATTATTCTTCCTCATCTGTAGATGTGTATTAAGACTCAGAATGTTACACCAGGCAAGTATTAGGGTCAGTAAACCTTGAAGATACCTTGTTTGTCTTTGGCCTGAGACATTTTGCTTTACTCTTTATTATAAAAAATTAAAACACATTAAAAAACATCAGGGATTTTCTTACTATAAGTGGCTCTTCTTCATTGTTTTGCAGCTTTAAATGCCCCTTAATATTCATATTTTTTAATTAAAAGAGATTAAAGGTATGGCCTCCTTGGATAAACTAGAAGATTTAATATTTCTTTACATAGAGTAATATCTTGAGGGACAGAAGAGACAAACTTGGGCTATTTTGGCAACAAGAAAACAATTAAAAATATACAAAACCAACCAAACAAAAACTTATACCTTAAACTTTATACCCTTTCCAGGTATGTTAAAGAAAAAGAGACAAATTGTATTAATTTTAAGTAAAATTTTTATCTAATAATTCTAATCAGAAAAATGTATTCAAACATTTATTGAACTGTTATTTTAGTAAAGCATAGTTTCATCTTACCTGTGACATTCAGAGAGTCAATGAGAAAAAAAAAGAGGGACATCTGTAATACTTTCAACAATAAAGATAAATTAAAAACACTATTTTGCTACACCCATTAAGTTACCATTTCTGTTAGGAGATTGTTCTTTTTGTTCTTGTTAAGAATTTTCTAGTTTCAGGCTGGTTAATTATTTTTTAAACTGGCAAATTTAACACAATATTTCTTGTTAGAGCATTAGAAAAAAATGTATATGCAGAGACATGCAATTATCCAACCTATTGTATTTATTAAAGATATAAAAGAACTGGTGTGAGCTAATTGAATCTATGTTGAATAATTACCAATGCAAATGAGTTTGACCATTTTCATTTGCAGTGGGAAATTTAAACAATATTGTTGAGTAAATATTAATACCGTATTTGTGCATTCATTAAAGGCACAATCTTCTCATTTTAATTCCAAGGTTGTGGATTAGCAGAAGGAAAGGATTAGATGGAAATATCCTGCAGCATAAATGTATTCATGAGTTGGATAAATTATTTTAAATAGATTCAGATTTGTAAAAAAATTTCATATGCTAATAATTACTCTTAAGATGATTTGACCATTTGGGGGTGAGATAACCAATTCTTCATTGAACATTATTAGAAATTAGAGGCCCGGTGCACAAAATTTGTGCTCTGGGAGGGGTGTCCCTCAGCCCAGCCTGCACCATATCCAATCTGAGACCCCTGGCAGGCAGTCGGACATCCCTCTCACAAGCCGGGACTGCTGGCTCCTAACCACTCGCCTGCCTACCTGCCTGATCACCCCCTAACCGCTCCCCTGCCAGCCTGATTGACGCCTAACTGCTTCCCTGCCGGCTCTACCACCCCCAACTGCCCTCCCCTGCAGGCCATCTTGTGACAACATGGGGGCAGCCATCTTATGACAAAGTGGGGGTGGCCATCTTGTGACATGAGGGCATTAGGGTCAATTTGCATATTACCTCTTTATTATATAGGATAATACCCTCTAGTAATTTTTTAGTAAACAGAATTATTACATGGCATAATTTATAGAAGATAATTTGTCAATCAATTATTTGTCTTTTAGATAGATAGCAGTAACAAGGACCCATCCTTATTTTAACAGCCCTTGTGAGCTTTCCTCTAGGTCCTAAAAATGACAATAGCTCTTCAAATCTAAAACCATAGTATTAAAGTTGCTTTCAAAATGTCACTGTTGACCAGCACCAAATTTTACAATTGGTGGTTAATATTGTGTAAGCTTAACTGCATTTATTTTAAGATGCATTTGGAATGAAATAGATATTCTCTCTTTTTTAGAGGAAAATGTTGGTACTGCCTAAAATATGGTTAGACAAAGAATACTTTTTTCAGAAAATGCATTGGATTACATGAAAAGAAATTGTTATGAAGAAATTATGTTTAGGATAATGTATTCTAAACCCAATGCTACCTTCGAAATGGGTGAAAATGCTGAGGTGGCAGTCTCTTTCTCTGTGAATAGTCCCCAAAGGGAAGAGATTGTAATATTTTTGCACTGAACAAGGTGACATGAGGATTGCTAAAATTTTTAAAAAAATATCTTTTGAGTTAAAGGAAGGATGTGAAACATATAAAGAAGTAATGGTGTGACTATTATTTATGTGCTTGCTTCTCCATCATTCAGTGGCCTGGGCCCTGCATGAGACATGCTTCTCCATGCTAGCTTTTACCTCTGCCTGGGACACATGTTCAGTTCCATATCTCTAGCCTTGTTAAAAGGGGTAGAGTGAAGTAATTCTCAGTGAAAAGGACCAACATACATAAATCTTACTTCCTGCACTATTATCTAAAATGCTCTAAGCTCCAGGTGAGAAAGCAGCCAGCTGACCCTGTGATTTTAATCTTGTTATTTTTCTGAGCAGAGAACCTATATGGTGCTGAACCTCTGACCTAAAGAACTGTGAGGTAACAAATGGGTGTTGTTTTAAGCACCTAATTTTGTAGTGATTTGTAATGTAGCAATAGTAAATTACTACACTGGTAGGACAAATTTCTTTATACTGTTGATTTTCCAAAAAAAAAAACATTTCTCAGGGTTTTGGGGGCATATGTTCTGTATTTACTTAAAAATTATTTTCTGCCAAAACCGGTTTGGCTCAGTGGATAGAGCGTCGGCCTGTGGACTGAAAGGTCCCAGGTTCGATTCCGGTCAAGGGCATGTACCTTGGTTGTGGGCGCATCCCCAGTGGGGGGTGTGCAGGAGGCAGCTGATCGATGTTTCTCTCTCATCGATGTTTCTAACTCTCTATCCCTCTTCCTTCCTCTCTGTAAAAAATCAATAAAATATGTTTAAAAAAAAAATTATTTTCTGATTTTCAAAAAAAAGCAATAAAAAAGTAATGATAGTTAACATTAAAATTGCATTACATATTAATTTTCAATCATATTACATTATCATAATTTATAATAAAATGGAATTTATCTCCACTTATACCTTTTTATTCTCATGATATTGATTTTCCAACATTATTGTATAATTTTAAGTAGTTCATTTTTATTAAGTTTAATTTCAGTATAAAATTTTTTTATAGTTTTCAGATATTTTATAATTTTGAAAATTAATATTAAGAATGTCATTGTTAATAATGCTATTCACAAAGAAGATATATTTTTTTCAATATATATTTTAAATATTTAATTTTCTTGGTTAATTGTATAAGCTAAACACTTCAAAATAGTGTTTAATAGCATTAAAACTTTATTTTACCAAGGCATTGGCATGGTTAACATTTTGCTTTATAAAGATTAGTTTGTTTTGCTGTATAGAATAGATTGGATCAGAGAGATTTAATGGCAGTAGGAAGAACAGTTACATTATTTCAAAAGTCTGGCACAAAGTGAAAATGAAACAAAGAAGTACCAAAGAGGTAAAATTGACAGAACTTGGGGAGTAATTGAAGCCATTGATGGGGGTAGATGAATTCAAGCTGACTTTCAGGTTTTACATATAGATGACTATATCATTGGTGAATAAATTAACAAGTACTGACAAGAGCATGGGATGTAGGAAATAGTTGAGAAGTCAATTAATTTGGATATAACTCTATTGAGCTTGTAATGCTGGAGAAACATCTTGGTGTAGGCAATTTGACTGTTACAGTTAAGAGTCTCATGAACATCTGATAAAGGGTTAATATCCAAAGTTGTATAAGGAATTTATACAACTTAACAAAAGGAAGACAATCTTCTAATTAAAAGATGGGCAAAGGACCTAAATAGACACTTCTCCAAAGTGAACATACAGATGGCCAAGAGACATGAAAAAATGCTTAAAATAACAATTAAGAATCTCATAGAGTGGTCAAGAAAGAGGTAGCCTGAGAGTTTGGTCTTGGATGAAATTATGACCCTGACTTTGCCATGAACGAACTGTTTTATCTTGAATAAACAAGTGAACTATCTGAATTTGTTACCTCATGTACTGAGGCAAGAGGGCAAA
This sequence comes from Plecotus auritus, assembly GCF_963455305.1. Taxonomy (NCBI): domain Eukaryota; kingdom Metazoa; phylum Chordata; class Mammalia; order Chiroptera; family Vespertilionidae; genus Plecotus; species Plecotus auritus. Next base: position 170,808,756 of record NC_137775.1, on the reverse strand, counting down.
TTAAATTAACCAAACATTTATTGAGACTCTGCCACGTAGAAGATATTGTCCTAGGAATTATAGGGATAAAACCGAAGTGCTCTGAAAGATGTGAAAGAAGAGCTGTAATTAATTTTGTTGGATAAAGATGAATGACTGTGTTTAGGGGCGGGGCAGATAGGGAAGACAAGATCTTATTTGGAATAGTGATTCAGTGTATTGAAATGGAGTTGGGATGGGAACATAGGGGGGAATAGGTTAATAGGTTAGAGAAGTTTGGTTCAAATTTATGAGAAACTTCATGCCCAAACCAAGGGTTTGGCTCTTGAGATCATTGAGAAAACATAGAATGGTTTTGCCTAAGGAAATGGTCTCAATCCTCACTGTGTTAGCTCAAATCTTCATCTTTTCTCATATGAATTACTTCAGTGTTTTCTCATATATATCTCCAATGTATTCACACTATTTTATTCTCAGTACAGTGAAATGGAGGAATTTTACTTTCCCAATGTAAAAAATCCAATATACATTCCTCCACATCTCTAATATTTAAGTAGATTTCCATTGCCTGCAGGATTAAGTCTAAGCTCCTTAGCATAGTACATGGTTATTTATGACCTCCCCTGTCTTCCTTCCCAGACTATTGCTTTCACTTTCTAATTTGTATTTCAGTCCTTAAGACCTGTTTACTATGCAACTGCAACTATACCTAACCTTGCACATGCTATTCCTTCTGCCTAGAATAATTTCCCTTACCACTATGTTGCTTACTCAGGAAATATATTGACTCAAACCATTATGATAATCATCTCCTTTTTGAGAATTTCTCTAACTTTCCTTTTTGCTCATGATGGCCTTACAGTATTCCTCTATTTGCAGGGATATGTTTTAAGATCCCTAGTGGATGCCTAAATCAAGGATAGTACTGGACTATATATATACATATATATATATATGTGTATATATATATAGCTACACTAATAAAAGAGAAAGATGCAAATTGACCGTACCTTTGTGACACCCACCAGCCAATCAGGAGTGAGTATGCAAATTAACCCAACAAAGATGGAAGGTTAATTTGCGTACACAGGCACTGCCCCCAGCCGCTCCGGGCTTCTGGGCAGCGTGGGAAGGTGGAAAGGCAGCTCAAGGCCAGAGCAAAGGCAGAAGCCCGATGCACAAAGATTCATGCAAGAATGGGCCTTCCTTTCCCTGGCTGCTGGCACCACTTTTCCACTCTGGCCCAGCCCCAGAGCTGCCTCTTTCTGCTCCAGCCCTGCCTTCCCACGCTGCCCAGAGGCCCTGAGAGACCAGGGGTGGGGTGGAACACCTGTGTCATCACCATGGCGATGACCCAAGTGTCCCGCCCGCCCCCAGTTGCTTGGTGCCTGTGTATGCAAATTAACCACCATCTTTGTTGGGTTAATTTGCATATCACTCCTGATTGGCTGGTGGGCGTAGCAGAGGTACGGTCAATTTACATGTTTGTCTTTTATTAGGTAAGATAGGTATATATATATATATATATATATATATATATATATATGTTTTTTCCTATACATATATGCACACACATATGCATACATACCTATGAAAAAGTTTAATTTATAAATTAAACATAGTAAGAGATTAAAAACAATCTTACCTAATAATAGACAAACATGTAAATTGACTGTACCTCCACTACGCCACCAGCAAATTAGGAGTGTTATGCAAATTAACCCAACAAAGATGGCGGTTAATTTGCATACACAGGTGCCAAGTGATGGGGGTGGGACGCTTGCGTCGTCTGCCCCACCCCCGGTCTCTCAGGGCCTCTGAGTAGTGTGGGAAGGTGGAGCCAAAGTGGAAGGAGGTGGCTCCAGGAGCGGAAAGAGGGGCTTCGGGGCCTGAGCGGAAAGGGGCTGGGCCAGAGTGGAAAGGCGGTGCCGGGAGCCAGGGAAAGGGGAGCCCATTCTAGCATGAATCTTTGTGCATCGGGCTTCTAGTAACATAATAAAATAGAACAATTAATACACTGCAATAAGTTGTGTGAATGTGTTCTCTCAGAACATCTTATTGTACTATACTCACCACCTTTCTTATCACACAATGCCTATGTGATGAAATGAAGTACAGTGAATGACATAGGCGTGGTGGTGTAGCATTAGGCTACTTTAAGAGATATTTGAACACAAACACTGGGATACTGCAATAGGCACTCTGAAAACGTAGATGGTTACTAAGTGACTGACAGCATATATGGAGTGGATCCACTGGATAAAGGAATGACTCTTGCCCCACAGGGATGGAGTGGGACAGCTTGAGATTTCATTGTGCTGCTCAGTGCACAACTTACAACTTAAGAATTCTTTATTTATGGAATTCTTCAATTAATATTTTCAGACTTTGGTTGACCATGAATAACTGAAACCCCAGAAGCAAATTATAGATAAGGGGGGATATTGTGTTCATCTATGCTACTGTTGTTTTATGAGCACCCTTCATTTGTTCAAGTTAAAATATTATTTGTTCAATTATCTTTTTTCCCCATTAAGGATATTCTTGAAGAAAAGGCTTATGCCATATTTTTAAAAATATATTTTTATTGATTTCAGAGAGGAAGGTAGAGGGAGAGAGAGAAACATCAAGGATGAGAGAATCATCGATCTGCTGCCTCCTGCACACTCCACACTGGGGATTGAGCTCACGACCCGGGCATGTGCCCTAATGGGGAATCAAACCATGACCTCTTGATTCATAGGTCAATGCTCAACCACTGAGTCACACCAGCCAGGTTATGTCATAGTTTAATGTTTTCATTAAATATTTGGTTTGAGATATTTCATTCTAGCCTTTACCAGCAATTCTAGGCTCAGACAGGTCCACATCAAATCACTAAATAAATGTCATTATAGACAGATGCATGTCAGTTACCTGAATTGCTATTTCTCTAGATTGTAAACACATTTCTAAATTTAAGATAATACTCACTTATAAGTTTAGGGGGCTATGAGTTTATCTAAAACAAACAAACAAAAATATGTTCATTCATTTGGAGGCTGTAGGGTATTTTCATATATTTTAGCTAAAAATCATTTTATTCTATACAGAAAATTTTATAAAAAACATATTCAATCTTTTATTTCTCTAATCACATGCTCACTTGTAGACTTGCATCACAATTTGTTTCAAAGTCAATTTAAGACTTTCCTCTACTAGCACGTTTATAAAACTAGGACATCTGCTACTATTGGACACTCAGGACCATGTATCAGCCAGCTGCATCATACATTATTTATTTGAACAGCTGTTTGATTTGTAAATTTCAAGAAGTTTTTCCTCTAAAGGCATCAGTATATAGTGTGTGTGTGTGTGTGTGTGTGTGTGTGTGTGTGTGTGATTTAGGGTATATACAGGTTTCTATGAATAGGACCTGATTAATTAAAATAATAACAGTGAGAAATCTGAAACAGTAAAGAAAAGGCATAGTGATGTTTTATGTTCTGGACGGAACTTACTAAAATATCCAACTTAAAGATAAAAAGTCTGAATATTTTTATTTGTACAAGTACTTATTAGTTGATCAAACCAGTAAAGTTGATACATACAGAATATGCATGGCCACGTGACAGACAAAATTTGAACAGCTTAGCTTTGAAGAATATTTTATTATTTTCTAATTTGATCCTATAAATTTTGTCAAAAACTGAATTATTTAAATTCTAGATCTTTTAAAACATTTTAATTCCAAGAATTAAAAATTTGGAGCCAAAATATTTTAAAAATTGAATGTATTCTTCTTCCTAAAATGGTCATTGTTTTCCTTTGTTACTGTCATGAGGTACAAGACAGACAATGATAAAAAGAAAAGGATGTTAAAATAGATTATGTACACATTTAAAGTGGGTTGTATACAATTTTCAAGTTGTTTACTGAGACATAAGGGATGAAAAGTGATTTCTGAGAATTTCATTAAAAATTCACACCCAATAAATACCCCACAAAGAGTGCTACAGAAGGTTGCACTATAGTTGTCATATAACTGCCTACTCATTTGTGACATATTCACCTATATTCTTCACTAGCTGAAGCTTAGATCCTGAAATAGTCACTTCGATGGTTGATTGTGTGGATCTCATACCATATTATGGGTTATTTTATTAGAATGAGTACTGTATTACATGACTTCTGATGTTTTTAAAATCATGGATTTCTGATGATATGCAAAAAATTAGAAATTTTATTTATTAGCATGAATACTGTTTGCACAATGGCATAATATCGTGTAGTCAAGTTGTCCAATGAGATCTATTGCATCGATTTTCTTTTCTTGTTATTTCCTATCTGTTTGATGATCCTATTTTCCTGCTTTCACAGGTTCAAAATATCAAAATCTCTTGGTAGTAAACTATTTCTTAGACTCTAAAGACCTACTAATTCTGTATGTTTCATGCCTTTTTATTTCTGTTCTCTCTTTTCTTCCCAGACTCCATCACTGCTGTCCAGTTCATAAATAATGTTTCACGTATAAAGGAAAAAAAGCCTTCAAGCTAGCTTCCACATACATGACTGTCTCTGCAAGTCACCTCCAGGCACACTAACATGCATTTTCTTCCTCATATACACTCTGCTTTTCCACCTCAAGTTTTTATTTGTATATTTCTAGCCCCTAATATATACGAACAATATCTTACGCTCTTTGTGGTAAAAACCATGGCCAGATAGTTACAATCACATGTACTCAGGAACTGTATCAGATTCCCCAATGGGTACTTTCTACCTTTTGTAATTTCAAGACCATTGTAGAGATCTTGACATATTTATAGTATATATACTTTGCATGTCTGGCTTTACTTGTAAGATTCTAGAGTTGTAGTCTCCCGTACTGTAGAAATTAGCCACATGAGCTATGACTAGTCTGAATTGAGATGAACTATAAATGTAAAATGCATACCAGATATTGGTGACTTAGTGTAAACAAGAATGTAAAATAGCTTAATAATCTTTTTAGTGTCCCATAACGGCTGCAAGCATGCTGCAGATGGTAGCACAAACATAACCATGTTTGTAGAAAACTTTACTATGTTGATATTGAATCGATTCTGAAGTTAGCAGTTTCCAGCAAAATAGCCTGATTGAAAGGAGACCTAGATCCTCCTGGAGGTAGAGGTGCTTTTCCTTTCCCCCTTTCAATTCTATGTACAAAAGAAGCTAAATGAATCGTCCTCCAAGCTTGAGCTCCTTCCTAGTGTTCCATACCCGTTAGAACGGCCTTGAGGTGGAGCCATAATAAAGAGCAGTAACTAGTAACTAGCTTCTTATGTAATTCAGGGACTAACTCAGGACTAACTAATAAGTGTTACTTGATAGTCAATTTTTGTTGCTTTGTGTTGCATTAAGTCATGGCTTTGGTTTATGATGCAAAGACTGCTGATAGTCAGACAGACATGCTCTCAAATTGGACTTGTGTCTTTCTGGTACAAAATGACCTTGCAGCACAGTTGATGGACTCCTCCCACCTCTAAAGCCAGGAGCATAGCAGTGTCCACTTGAATGGCAAATTGTGATAAAGTAGCAGGAGCAAAATTGCATAGCATAATCACTGCAATTTTTTATTGAATTGAGCCCTTTGCTCTTTCTCTTGACAGAACAGTTTATTGAATGTGCATGTGGAAAACAAAGAAAGGCAATAAAGAAAAATACCGTTCTCTCTCTCTCTCTCTGTTTTTGCTTGAGAATAGAATAGAGAGAAAATGTGTCTACTTCCAGAATGTATTTCTTAAGTGGAAGAACATTTTCAGGTGCAAACAGACTCTTTAGAAATATCATAAAACTGTACTGCTCAAGGGCAATTCAGTGACTGATGAGGCTTCTATTTGGCAGCCCAGTCAGCTTGAACAATGGAAGTTTCTTATGTCCTGTATTCCTGAAAATGGGGAAATTCTACCAACTAATCATTTCTTTTCATTAAAAGATATAAAAATGATTTTTAACAGATAGCTAATTTATTTTGCACATTCAATAATAAAAGGTCTGTCGGCTGCAGGTTAAAGTATTATAATGAACATGATTTAACAGAAAATCAATTATTCAGACTGTGAAAGTTGACACTGGGAATTTCTGGGTTTGAATCATAGCTTAAGCATTGATGCCATTTGAGGTATTTGAATGAGGCTTCTTGGCTTTTCTTAGCCCTCTTGAAGATAATAATTTTTGGAAATAAAATACTGAAATTTTGTATTTCACAGTCCCTTCACTTTAAAACAGAAACACTGTGTATCTACCACAAAATGTTTTGGTGAAATTTATTAATAAAACAAAAGCCTCAACTTTTAGACATTAAATTTTATTATTTGTTTTTTTTGTTACTACCCATTCCAATAGATGATTGATTCTGATATAACTGATATTTTCATTGATACTGCTAGTATAATCTCAGCTTTCTGCAATATATTTTAAATATTCTTGACAGAAAGCACATAGTTGAAATAAATATTAAGGGTCTTGGTAGTTTACCTTTTGTACAATTTTATTTCCTCCTAAGATGATTTTTGATCACAAAAATTTGAAATAAATTATAGAATTATATAATATTGACTTTTAATACTAAATATTTTGGTCATGATATTAAGTGGTTTTTCTAAAAGTTACTTAGCCCGAACATTATTTTATAGAGCATTTTATTTTGTAACTCCTTCTAAATCAAGTAGTATAAACCATATTTCGCTTCACGCTTAACGAAGTCTTAGTAAATATATTTAGAGAAAAATCCTTTATTTGGCAGAATAGCTTGAAAAGGTTAACAGATATTTATTCTTAGCTGTTCTCTAGAGATTTTCTACTATTTATTTGAACTTCTGTTGTTACTGATAAATATTCAATGCAAATTAATAAGGTCTTACCTGAAAGAAAGTTGGACTTATAATAGCAGGGGTTAATAAGTAACTAAAGTTTAGCCACTCTTGAATACCCATTGGCTGTTTTCAACATGCCCCTTCTATTGGTACTGCAACGTGTATTTGCCAACTGGATAAAAATGGTTTATTGAACACTGATATGTAATTGAGAATTTAAAAGGAAAGGGCAATACCAAGGGCAGAAGATATGAATTTCATTTCTCTCTCCTTCTCCCCAGAAGCCTTTGACTTTATGTATTTATATGGTTCTCACAATTTTATCTTTCAGTCTCTGGGATTCAAGTATTATTTAGGGCTTGGAATGCTATGGTAAACGACAACATTTTAGATTACCTCTTTTAGTGTTCTGTCTCTTTAATTCAGTTAAGTGAGTAACACATATGTAGGAAAGAATTGAATGGTATTCAAAAAGAGTTGTCATAAAGATTATGTATAGTTAATTACTCAACTATTGATGGGGCTCACATATAAAGAAAAGTTAAAATACTAACGTTTTTATCTGATTTACTAGCAGATATATCACTATCAATTTTATTAGTTACCTTATTTTATATTTTCTAGATCCAAATTTTATTAAGATACACATTATGCAAATAAAATGGAAAGCAATTTTCCATGTGAGGTATACAAACAACCTAAATTTTTAAATGGGCTATTAAACAACAAAACAGTGAAATTAATTTTATCACTTTGATTAGTATTTCCTTCCGTAAGCAGTCATTTTGCACCTGATTTCATACCATCTGTTTGGTGTATTAAAACTCTCTCTTGGCTTACAAGTTTTAATTTGAAGTTTAAGTACTAGCTGATAATTTTCTCACATGTTCTTCCATATTTTCTAGTAAATCAGTGTGAATGAACAGGAAACTATGATTTATCGCCCATCCTGCGCCTTTTGTATCAAGGTGCCAGTTCCTGATGGCCCACATTGTGTGGATTCCTATTCTTCTGGTAGATTTTTTTCCTTAGATTTTGTCCTTAGGCTAGCTTCCTTACATCCCTGAAGCACGTTTTCTTTCCTGGAAGCTCAGTTCCATGCTCAGCCTGGAAAGATACAGTTGCTGCAAAGGCCCCCGTTGCTACTGTTTTGGCACTGATAGGCTTCCGCTGTTTTGGCATAAATGATGCATGTTCACAGTGAGAAAAGTTTTTTGGTATTTGGGAGAACTGTTATCAGGAATATGATGAATTCAGAGCCAGCATGTGTTTTTGCACCCTGCATTCTATTTTTCTTCATTGTTTATTGTTATGGTGCCTCAAATAAGCATGATTTATTTTCACAGTTTTATATAAAGAGCACAATGTACTTTCAGGTACGCATCCGAACATCTTTTGTTTTCCTACATGGTTATGTTTTTCTCCAGTTTATACTTGTCACTTTTTTACTATTTTTGTTCCTGTTTAGAATTCTTCTTTAGAAGATGTATGTGCTGTTGAAAAGCTCAGGCTTTGGGAAAAAGACATACCCTTGGTTTTATACCAAGCTCCATTCCTTGCTCTGTGATACTGGAAAAATTATCTCATACCTTAAGTCTTAGTTTCATCTTATCAGAATGAGGATAATAGAATCTTATTTATAAAATTATTTTGATGATTTAAATCAAATAATGCATCTAATATATGCAGCACAAGGAAGATGTTGGACAACTTTTAGCATCCCTTCTATCCAAGGATCTCATTAAAAATTTTCAAGTTAATAAGTGATGAGGAGAGAATAAGGCTTATTTCTACTGGTCCTTGGTAGCTTTAGTAAATAAATTTTGCATGGACCTGTCATGCTAAACTGATTGTATTAAGTTCTACTGATAAAACTAAATACTCAGGCTTCGGGCAACAAACATTTGAAGTTTTAGTCAAATTCCATTTCTTTCATTTGTGACATGTTTCTTTGTCTCTGCATTTTGGCTGCTTCTTGTGTTTGTTTCTATGTATTGGGTAGAGTTGCTATGTCTCCTTGTGTTGGTAGAGTGCCTTGTGTAGTAGCTGTTTTATAGGGCCTAGTGAATCAGCCTCCCCAGTCACCTGAGCTGGGCACTATAGATGCACCCCTTTATGGGCTATGAGCACAGTCTTGTTGTAGTGGAGACTTGATTGCTGTTGGTGTCACTGGGAGGAATTGATCTCCAGATCAATTGGCTCTGAGCACCAGCTGCTACTACAGTGGGAGAGCTACTGTGCAGGAGACACCCCTATGGAGCAGAACTTGCTTCAGAGGGGCTTTGGTCCCCACTGAGTCTGTCCCTTGAATGTGCCACTTATGGGTGTGTAGAGTTGTAATCTGATATGGTCTGACACTGACCACTGTGTACACTGGCTCTTGGATCTCCAGGGAGTTGCAAAGTCAGCCACTGCTTGGGGCCACCCAGCAGGAGCTACAGAGCGATCTGCAGATTCCTCCTCTTTGTATCATGTTTGGAAGCACCCAGATGAGGTCCAGCTATGAAGCAAGGCAGGCTGGTACTGGTGCCTTTTATTGATAGGTTTGGGGCTCCCTGACCCAGTTACAGCTTGTTTGAGAGATTGTGGCCTGAGCCAGGTCAGGCCATTCATATGCAATAGCCTCTGCTTGGGCAGGGTTATAAACTGAATGAGGGGTGGGGGGGGGCTTTTAGGGAATCACCAGGGCAGAGCAAACAAATGGCTGCCAGTCAGCCCTGCAACCAACCAGGGAGATCTCAGCACAGGATAAATGATCCCTGGGAGCACTTCCGTCTGGGAGAAAGCCATCCCCGAGTTCCTGTCCAGATGACAGACAATCCAGTTCCTCCTCGTATGTGTCTGTGTTCCCCAGAGCCTCGTGCTGGTGCTGGAGCTCGGAGGAAACAGGACCTTATAAGTTCAATTTGTGGTGCCGGCCTTTTAAGAGGAACAGCTGGGTCTCCAGTAGCCTCTGTGTCACTGAGCCCCAAGCCACACTGGTTTTTACAGCCGTGGTTCTTACTGCCCATAGGGACTTCTTTTCCTAGCTCTGGGAGCCTGCGCTGGGGGTCTGGTGTGGGGCTGGGACCCCTTGATCCTCTGGGTGGCCTCTGCAGAGACTGTCTCCCTCCCGATTAGAAAAGTGGCACACGTGGGTGCCGGCCCAGCCTGTTCAGCACCTCTGCACTTCCTATTAGTCTCAGTGTGCTTTCTTCTCTACTCCTCTAGTGGTAGGACTTCCATTCAGCCAGCTTTCCAGTGGTTCTGGATGATGGTGGTTCTGTATTTTAGCTGTGAATTTGATGTGCTTGTGGGAGGCGACGAGTACAGGCTAACTATGCTGCCATCTCCCAGATCTCCCACCTATCAATTTCTTTTTTATTTTTTTTTTTATAAATCTTTATTCAGATTATTACAATTGTTTCTCCTTTTTCCCCCCATAGCTCCCCTCCACCTGGTTCCCACCCCACCTTCTGCCCTTACCTCCCCCACCACTGTCCTCATCCATAGGTGTATGATTTTTGTCCAGTCTCTTCCTGAACCCCCCATACCCCTTTCCCCCTGAGAATTATTAGTCCACTCCCTTTCTATGCCCCTGATTCTATTATATTCACCAGATTATTCTGTTCCTCAGGTTTTTAATTCACTTGATTTTTAGGTTCACTTGTTGATAGATATGTATTTGTTGTTCATAATTTTTATCTTTACTTTTTTCTTCTTCCTCTTCTTTAAGAATACCTTTCAGCATTTCAAATAATACTGGTTTGGTGGTGATGAACTCCTTTAGCTTTTTCTTATCTGTGAAGCTCTTTATCTGCCCTTCAATTCTGAATGATAGCTTCGCTGGGTAGAGTAATCTTGGTTGTAGGTTCTTGCTATTCATCACATTGAAAATTTCTTGCCACTCCCGTCTGGCCTGCATAGTTTCTGTTGAGAAGTCAGCTGACAGTCGTATGGGTGCTCCCTTGTAGGTAACTAACTGTTTTTCTCTTGCTGCTTTTAAGATTCTCTCTTTGTCTTTTGCTCTTGGCATTTTAATTATGATGTGTCTTGGTGTGGTCCTCTTTGGATTCCTTTTGTTTGGGGTTCTGTGCGCTTCCTGGACTTGTAAGTCTATTTCTTTCACCAGGTGGGGGAAGTTTTCGGTCATTATTTCTTCAAATAGGTTTTCCGTATCTTGCTCTCTCTCTTCTTCTGGCACCCCCATAATTCTGATGTTGGTACGCTTGAAGTTGTCCCAGAGTCTTCTTACACTATCTTCAACTTTTTGGATTTTTTTTTTTTGCTTTTTGCTTTTTCGGTTGAGTGTTTTTTGCTTCTTTGTATTTCAATACTTTGACTTGATTCTTGTGTTCCTCTAGTCTGTTGTTGGGTCTCTGTATAATATTTTTTATTTCAGTCAGTGTATGTTTAATTTCTAGTTGGTCCTTTTTCATATCTTCAAGGGTCTCATTATATTTATCGGCCTTTTCTAGGATATTCTTGAAAAGCCTTATAACCATGGTTTTGAATTCTATATCCAGTCGTTTGTTTTCCTCCATTTTTTTCATTTGTGATCTGTTTCTTTGACGCCGCATTTTCACTGCTTCCCTGAGTTGGTAGGGTAAATTTGTGTGCTAGGTTTCCTATATGGCCCAGTGGGTTGGCCTCCCCTGAGGTGGACACTCTTGGTGCACCCCTTTGTGGACTGTGTGTACAGCCTTGTTGTAATGAAGTCTTGATTGTTGTTGGTATCACTGGGAGGAATTGACCTCCAGGCCAGTTGGCTGTAAGGATCAGCTGTGTCTATGCTGGGAGAAGTTCGGTGCTGTAGACAGCCTAATAGGATTAGACTTGCCAAATTGCAATAGCCTCTGTGCTCAGCTTGGATGGGGTGGAGTCTCAGGGCGGAGCAGACAGTCTTGGCTTCCCATCAGCCTTGCCCTTGCGCGCACTCGTAGACCTCTGCCTTCCCCGGCTCCTGAGTCTCCGCCTGAGAGTCCAGATTCCCCCCACAAGAGCGTGGGTCCCCAGGGGCTCGCCTGGAACTGGGGTTCAGTGCAGTCAGAACTGGGGCTCAGTGCAGTCAGGAGCCTCTGACTCTCTTCCACTAGGGAAAGCCTGTGGCAACCTCCGCTGCCTTTGTGCGCACTGGCATGCGCGCCTTCAGACCTCTGCCTTCCCCGGTTCCTGAGTCTCCGCCCAAGAGTCCAGACTCCCCCCATAAGAGCGTGGGTCCCCAGAGGCTCGCCGGGAACTGGGGTTCAGTGCAGTCAGAACTGAGGTTCAGTGCGGTCGGGGGCTTCCTTCCCCCTTCCGCCAGAGAAAGTCAGCCAGGCTCTCAGCCGCCCTTCCTCTCTGCGCGCACAAAGACCCTTTGCCGTACCTCCAATTCTCTGTGAGCTTTTCTCTTTCCTTCTAGTTGTAGAATTTTCACTCAGCCAGCTTTCCTGTGGTTATGGATGGTGTCCGTTCTGTCTTTTAGTTGTAGTTTTGAAATTGTTGTGCGAGGCAGCAGTTTAGGTGCTTACCTATGCCGCCATCTTGGTTTCTCCACCTATCAATTTCTTAAAAAAACACACAACACAACTATTTTTGGATGGGATTGTGTTGAATCTACAGATTGATTCATTTGGGAGAATTTATAGCTTAACAATTTTGAGTCTCTCCATTTGTGAATGTGGGGGATTTGTGTATTTGCCCACACACATATCTATCTATATAGTATGTTGTATATATAGCATATAATTATATTACATATAGCATACAATATATGTAATATATAGTATTATATATTATAACATATATATCATTATTAGATATAGTAATTATCACTTTATTACATATATTACATATATTATACAGTATACATATTCTCTATTTGGAATGTCTTATTTAAGTTCTTAAAACATGTATTTAAGAAGATATCTGAGTAAATTTAAGAGAAATTCTTATCAAACTTGTTATCAAGTTGTGTCCATTTTCGGCATATTTTAATAGAAAAAAAAGTTGCATAAAAGTTCATTATGCCCGTGAGAAAATGTTTTCAAAGGAATAGTGGGTACAGTTGGTTCATTATAGGGGTTAGGCCTGAAAAGAGCTTGGCAACAAAGAAGACATGACTCTCGTAACCTGACCATAAAATATATTTTGGCTTTTTATCCCAAGAATATCCCTGTTGCAATTTTTGCCCCACCCACTGGTTTACTCAAAATCTTCCTTAGGTTCTTTTATTTTTCTCTTTCTATACCTTTCCTCCCTCTTGTGACATATAGGGAAAACCTAGCTCTTTTCAGTTTTTAAAAATAGGGCTTTCAGGTCCTTACTATGTTTAACCTTACTGTACTTTATTCTAATGTTGATCTTCATATTTCCAAATCACATTTCAACTTTATTAGAGGATGTTGGAATATGACTTATTTGGATTGGAGTTATATGCTTACATATTAGCTTGGCTATTCCATTGTACCTTTTTTTCACTTAAGCAAGTTTGCTATATGCTCTCATCTACATAGATATTTTTATTTGTTTGTTTGTTTGTTTGTTTTTTAATCCTCACTCAATATTTCTTCCATTGATTTTTAAAGAGAGTGGAAGGGAGGGGGAGAGACACAGAGAGATAAACACTGATGTGAGAGAGACACATAAATTGGTTGCTACCCGCGCACCTGGGCTGAGACTAGGAATTGAGCCTGCAACCCAGGTATGTGCCCTTGAGCAGAATCGAATCCGGGACCCTTCAGTCCGAGGACAGACGCTCTGTCCACTGAGCCAAACAAGTGGGGGCATAGGTTTAATTTGAAAGAGAGACACAAAATACGAGTCAATAGGTCTTTTTATTCTTATCATAGTTTTTGTTCCTCTTCATGGCAGATTGGTCTTTTGTCAGCATCAGTCAATTAGAAGTGGCTGTCAGGAGTGCTGTAAGGGAAAAGACAGAAGCCACATGTTTAGTGGGTAAAAGTGGCATAATCAAATAGTAACGTTCATCAGGGGCTTGGGTGGCAGCTGCCACTGTCAAACCTGCATTCTACTATTTGCCCCAAATGTGAGCCTATTCCCTTGCTGGTCCTCTCATTAGAAAAAATGGTTCAAAAAGAAATTCTAATGTTATTAACTCATTCTAGCCTTAGCATTTCTAATATTCTAATAGTATATAATAATGTTATAGTCATTAATTTTGGTTTCATATAAGCATTTTTTAAATCATTGAATTTCCATCTAAAACCAAGCTTATATTTGAATTTTTAAAGGGTAGGGAAAACATCAGTTTTTCATTATAGTTAGTTTGTAAAGCTCTAGGTCAAAGTGCTTTGATGAATTTAAATGGCATCCCACATTTGGAGAAAGATTAGAATCTAATTATGAAATTATTGAAACACAAGCCTTATTTAGCCCCAATTATTTTATATTAAACTAGAGGCCCAGTGCATGAAATCTGTGCATGGGAGGGGGTGTCACTCAGCCTGGCCTGCACCCTCTCGCAATCCAGGACCGCTGACTCCTAACCACTCGCCTGCCTGCCTGATTGTCCCTAACTACTCTCCCTGCCAGCCTGATCGCCCCTAACCGCTCTCCCCTGCCAGCCTGATGGTCCCTAACTGCTCTCCCCTGCTGGCCTGATCGCCCCTAACCACTCTGCCTGCCTGATCTCCCCTAACTGTTTGCTTGCCTGCCTGAGCACCCCTAACTGCTCACATGCCTGCCTGATTGCCCCTAACCACCTCTGCCTTGGCCCCCGCCATGGCAGCTTCTTCTGGAATGACATCTGGAAGGTCGTTCGGCTGTTTGGTCTAGTTAGCATATTACACTTTTATTATTATAGATTTTTGATGTCATATGGAAATCATTGTTAGGGACTTGTTTTTCCCTTAGCATATATATATATATATATATATATATATATATATATATATATATATATATGATTGATTGATTTCAGAGAGAAAGGGAGAGGGAAAGAGAGATAGAAACCTCAATGATGAAAGAGAATCATTGATCGGCTGCCTCCTGCACACCCCCTACTGGCGATCAAGCCCATAACCCAGGCATGTGCCCTTGACTGGAATTAAGCATGGGACTCTTTAGTCCATAGGCTGATGCTCTATCCACTGAGCCAAATCGGCTAGGGCTCCCTTAGCCTCTTGACACTCACATTATTTCAGGTCTCTTGACTACTTTGGCTTTGCTTTGCTATTTTCATTCACAGATAGCTCAAGTAGTTTTAAGACTTGACTATAGATTTTAAATGAATTCTTAAAAGAGTGCAAACTTCTAGTGGTAAAATAAATACATGTGGGGATGTAATGTACAGCATAGGAAATTAGTCAGTTGTGATAACTTTGTATGTTGACATATGGTAACTAGACTTGTTATGGTGATGATTTTATAATATTTATAAAAATTGAATCTCTGTGATATTCACCTGAAACTAATAGGATATTGTAAGCCAATTATCCTTTAATTAAAAAAAATATGAAAATCATCCGTTCTTGAGCGAAGTTAGTGGATTACTGGATTCTTGGTGTAAAGTCATTGTTATATCATTTAAAAACTAAAAATAATACCATGATGTAGTTCAATAATACCATGATGGCCACAGTTTATTTTATAGTTAGTACTTGCCTAATTAAAAACATGTTACCTATCTGAATAATTTTTCTGACAAGTGAATTATATGATAAAGATGTCTATGAATGACTATAATTGCTTTGGCATATTACATTTTTAGTGATTACTAGTTTTAAATCTTACACATTATTTTATTTCCGTTGTTAATAAGACTTAAAATTTAAATGTATTTAAGTACCCCTAAGGAAATACATTACTTCATCTGATTATTATTCAAGGCAGTTTTGGATTAAATATTTGATGATTTTTTTCACTCTAAATAAAACATTGGTATAGTTTTGTATTCAAATAAGGAAAAAGGACATACTATATAAAGGCTTTCTTACTATCACTTCCATATAAAATTTAGCAGACTGCTGTATAGAAATTATCTTTTATTTATTTATGAACTAATTTATTAGGAGAAATATACCTTTCAATTATGAAGTGCTTTTAGATGATAGCTTCATTAAAACTTCAATTTTTCTGGATTTCTCACCATTATCAGTAAAAAAATTTTTCTGTCAGATATTTTAATTCATTTTGAATCTCAGGTGGAGAAAGCTGGGCAAGTGGCCTTCATGTTCATATTTCTTTTAAAAATCATAGTGTGATTTAGCTCATTCTATGATTTCTTTTTTCTTTAAGTAAAATCTAATCTTTCAGCCACATTTTCTCATTTGTTTACTGAGTTAAGACATTTATCTGTTTCTTTTTAGATAATCTGTTATCTTACCTTTATTGAATTTTTAGATAACATGGGTTGCATTTATTACTTGATTACTAATGTACTAGTGGCCAGCTGCACCAAATTCCTGCAAGGAGCTTGGCCCTCACAGTCCGGCTTCATCCAGAAGGTTGTCCAGACAGTCATTCTGCTGTTCGGCCGTCCGGTATAATTAGCATATTACACTTTTATTATTATAGATTAGTCTACTTTTAAAATTTAGTACCTTTATATTTAAAAATTTCAATTCCATGAATGTTTTTAATTCTTTGAATTTTCTCAAGGTTAACTCTGTATTATAAAGTTTAAAGTTCTATGCTAGAGTTCTTTCTAGAACTGAACATCAATTTTATAGTATTTTTAGAGATATTTATAATGATGTATTCCCAAATGTGCTCTCCAGGTTTTTAAAAATTTGTGTATTCAACAAGCTTTTATTGAATACTTTTGGTATTCCAGCCACTGTGTTGCTCATTAGGGGTATAAAAATGTACATAGTTGGTCTCCATCTCTTCTTTTTAGATACCTTGTATCCTAGATGAGAAAGGTACTTTCTGTTGTAGAGCAATAACTGAAGCAATGGGGTGGCCATAGCTGCTTTATTTTGTGATACACCATACTTTTGTAAGGTAAGTGTGGTTTGATAAGTATTGGTAGAGAGAATTAATTTTATTTTGTTTGCTTTTTAGATGAGTGTGGCATACCTGTGTTTGGTAATGGTATTTCTTTAACTGTGGAATTGAGATAGAAAATTGAAGTAGAGAAGGAGACAACTTGAAAGAGTTCCTAGTCTTGCTTAGGTTGGAGAAAAATTGTCTTTCTTTAGAAAAGAGCACGTGAATAATGGCAAATTTGCTCATCATGCTAGCTGGTAACAAGGGACACATTTGAGGAAGTCTACACCACTTAGTATGGGTATCCTATTTTCTTCAGTCATAGTCCCAGGAGAAACAAATTCTTTGACAATATTTTCAGGCAGAGGATTTATTAAGGAGTGCACTCAGCAACAACATCTCTGAGGAACTGGGGAAACTAGGATTGGGCAGAGCTAGAAGTTGGGTTGCAATGTTTTGCAGCCAATTTTTTTAAGTGTACAGTGAAGTTGTATTAAGTACATTAGCATTGTTTTATGCCCACACTTCTTTTCTTTTTCCTTCTTCTCTCCCTCCCTCTCTGCCTTCCTTCCTTTCCTTCTTATTAAATTTATTGGGTGACGTTGATTAATAAGGTTATGTTGGTTTCATAATAAATAATAAAGTGTACAATTCTACAACACATCATCTGTAAATTGCATTCTGTGCCCATTACCAAAGTCAATTTTTTTCTTCTTAAAAAAAAAAAAAAGTTCGTATTGATTTCAGAGGGGAAGGGAGCAGGAGAGAGAGAAACATCAATGATGAGAGAGAATCATTGATCGGCTGCCTCCTGCATGTCCCCCATTGGGGATCAAGCCTGCAACCCGGGCATGTGTCCTGACTGGGGATTGAATCATGACTTCCTTGTTCATAGGTCGAAGCTCAACCACTGAGCCATGCTGGCTGGGCTGTACAGACTTCTTAATTCCTGCTTGGGTTAAGATTATTTGCAATATCTAGTCCTCTAGAGCATGTGCAGAAACAAATTTAAATCCTCTAAAGAAAATGATATTATAGATCGCAAATATTTTAACCTTTGTTTTTTGCTTAATTTTTAGGTTGTTATGTTACCGGGTATAGTAGAAAAATTGTTATATTTACTAGTGTGTATTCTCCCTCTTACATTCTATTTACACACACACACACATGAAGTGGGCAAAATTATGTTTACAGTTGTTTGCATGGAAGATAATACAATAATCCTATCTAATAAAAAAGAGTAATATGCAAATTGACTGTCACTCCAACACACAAGATGGCCGCCACCATGTGGTCAAAGATGGCCGCCCTCATGTGGACACAAGATGGCTGCCACAAGATGGCCAGCAGGGGAGGGCAGTTGTGGGCGATCAGGCCTGCAGGTGAGGGCAGTTGGGGGCGACCGGGCCGGCAGGGGAGGGCAGTTAGGGGCTATCAGGCTGGCAGGGGAGCAGTTAGGCATCGATAAGACTGGCAGGGGAGTGGCTAGGGGGTGATCAGGCTGGCAGGCAGAAGCAGTTTGAGGCAATCAGGCAGGCAGGCAGGCAGGCAAGCAGGTGAGCAGTTGGGAGCCAGCAGTCCTGGATTGTGAGAGGGATGTCCGGTGGATCGGGCCTAAATGGGCAGTCAGACATCCCTCAAGGGGTCCCAGATTGGAGAGGGTGCAGACTGGGCTAGGGACACCCCTACCCCTGTGCACAAATTTCATGCACCGGGCCTCTAGTTAATAAATAATATAAGAATAAACTATTTTGTGTACTCACAACTGTAAATCTACTTTTGCCCCACCCTGTATTTGCTAATAGTAATTGTTAAGAGCTAGAAGTTATTTTAATACATTTATTAAACAATTCAATTAAAGTCAATTATTAATTTTATTTACCATCATCATTCTTGGGATGAGCTCTAGAGTGACCAGGGATGGGTAGATGCAGAGTAAGAAAAGGGCTGAAATAGTTTCTCTCCCAATCAAAGAGCAGATTCCTTCCTGAGTAACAAAT
This sequence comes from Plecotus auritus, assembly GCF_963455305.1. Lineage (NCBI taxonomy): Eukaryota > Metazoa > Chordata > Mammalia > Chiroptera > Vespertilionidae > Plecotus > Plecotus auritus. The sequence goes on along the minus strand of NC_137775.1, from coordinate 170,790,029 downwards.
CAAATTTTAGATTGAATCTAGGTGAATCTTTTCAGAATAACCCTCAAAAGCCAATTTGCTAATATAACTTATCTGTATTGAACAGTCTGCCCCATATTTTATCTGATATCCATCCATAGGCCAGAAAATAGATTTCTTAATGAAAAGATTTTCATTTTCAAGGTAATTTCCTGTTCGACCCTGCTGAGAAGCATATCTATTCTTTTGAACTTTCATATTGTTTGATTATGACTGTTGTTTTTTTTACTTATCAGATTTCAAATCACCTACTGTAAACTTTAGAAACCATAATTAATTTGCTATGTTGGTGCTATCTCTTTTATTATTTATTTTATATAAATAAACTGAAAATCTATTAATGTCATCATTTTAACTCATTCTTTTAAACTTTCCTCCTATTGAAAATCCAAGTCAAAGAAATGAGAGAAAAAGAGTGCAAAGTATAAGTCAGAACACTCATTCCTATATCATACTATCAGTTTACATCTAAAGGTACATTACCCACTAGGGCCCGCTTGTTGAAGCCATTGTGTACTTTATGTTTGCTGTGTGGTCATTAAAACTTCTGTGTAAGTACTTAGGGGTCTGTAGGGAACTCTATTCGTCACTCTGGTTCCCTTTAACTCATTTCATCGTCTATGAGAAAATATTGTAGAATGGAAACAGCTGCCTAAGTTGCCATTGGGGGCCCATTCCCAAGGATTTTTTCCTTGAGCAAAAGAAGCCATTGCTGATGCCATTCACCCCAGGGATATGTGCCTTGAAGAACAAAATGTCTAAAGTGAAATTAAGTGACAGAATATAGTATTGTGAACTCCAGTATTACCAGATCAATAGAAATCACTGAAGGCTTTTTGGTAAATTTATTCCCCCTCCCCTTTTATACAAAATGGAGATGTCCAAAACCCTAACTTGAAAATTGAATGATTTTTTTTTCCTGTGGATACTATATTTTCACTTGTATTCCATTTATTATTATTTCATTTCAAAACACCAAAGCCAATACATCTCATTATAATACTAAATGCTTACTCATTAGATATTTGTAATAATTACTATGATTTCGTGGAGTAGATTTTAAAGATAACTTAGTAAAAAAGAGAAAATAATATTGTGATATTTAATTAGGTCAAGTTTTATCATTTTAAAATAGTTTATTTTTCAATAATCAAACTTAATATATAAATCTAAAAACTAAATTTTTCTATAAAACTAAAAAACATTATTTCAATGCCGCCAACATCCAGTTTCTTTATTACCATATTACCTAGTTTTATGGTCTTTTTCTTCTTCTACTTTTTTTTTTTCCCTGCAGACTTTTTTATCATGCCTTAAAAGAAAAACACTACCATTATGCAAAAATTATATAAAATATTTAAGCTGGGTCTAAAACAGTCAACATGACTAATATCATAGTTGATTCATTAAAAGATATAACAATGGCAGACTGGTGGTTGAAGCAGTGAATTATTGAAGACTGTTAATGTTTTGAAATTTAGCCTCTGGGTACTTGGACATATCTCTGTCCAGACAGCAATATTTGCAACCTTTCTGGGACACATGGTACAAAAAGAGTTTTAGGCAGTAAAGAAAACCAACAACAAAGACATAGCTTTTTGTCATTTTATTCTTACTTGGTAATTTAATTAGAATAATATAAACTCCATACTGTTAGGCACTGATTAAATTTATCTGATATCTACAGACTGTCAACTTTTTTTTCTTTATCCCAATATAGTGGTTAGATTAGGTTGAAAAATGCAGGAAAAATTCAAGTGTTCATGATTATCTCAGTTTCTAAAATTAAATTGTTCTTGATAGGCATGTAAATTATAATGTTTAAATGAGTTTCTTTACATGATGTTTTTAAACTAAGAAAATTTAGGTATAAATGATAGCTAAGTAAATTGAAAGTAGCTCGTTTGAGATTTCATTTACCTCTTAGTCTCAATAAAGAGTGATGGCCCTAGCTGGTTTGGCTCAGTGGATAGAGTGTTGGCCTGCGGACTGAAGGGCCCTGGGTTTGATTCCAGTCAAGGGTACATGCCTGGGTTGCAGGCTAGATCCCCATTAGGGGGCATGCAGGAGGCAGCCAATCAATGATTCTCTCTCATCATTGATGTTTCAAACTCTCTCCCTTCCTCTCTGAAATCAATAGAAATATTTTTTAAATTTTATTTTATTGCTTAAAGTATTACAAAGAATAGTACATATATCTCCTTTTTTCACCATTGACAGGGAGAAATATATTTTTTTTTTTAAAAAAAGAGCTCTGTACTGTGATTCTGATGACCACAATTTTGCTCCCAACTCTGCTTTTGAATCAATCATTGCTTTATCAATTACATTATTAAATTATTCAACAGAGATATTGTTACCCTAAAATTTTGTAAAGATGATATGCTATGATGTAAAGATTAGAAAGTCAAGGCTTTATTTAATATCTTAATTTTGAATATTTTTATTGGAATATACTGCAGATGCTGTGTTTAAATAAAACTAGTGTGGTTGATTTGTTTAAATATAAAATTTACTTTAAATAGTCAATAATATTTGAAATAATGATACATTTTTGGAAGGCAGGATTTAAACTTTTTCTTTGCTATCTATTTTAGTGAGTGAGATTTCATCTTAAATATATTTTATAAATATGATTGTGGTTTTATCTAACATTTATATTTTAAGAAAAGATAAATGCAAAAGCAAAGTGGTGAATTTTGTTAAAACTTGAAGTTTTGAAGATGAAGTAATATAAAAATAGAAGCTGACACTACTGGCATAGTTTTCAGCACTAATTAAGTTGTGGTCTACTGGTCCCCATATGGTTTGCTTGGCTGCCACGATCATTGTTCTCTTATCTCTAGGGCTTTAAAGGAAGCATGGAAACAAGTGGAGGCCCATGTGCCCATGGTCTAATTAGAATTGGGCAGTTAGCCTAAGCCAAAATTTAGCACTTTATTTGTCCTTTCTATTTCCCTTATGACAAATTATTTTATTTATTACTTTTGTTTTCCTTTCTACTGAATTTATTGGGGTGACACTGCTTAACAAAATTATACAGGTTTTAGGTGCACAATTCTACAACACATAATCTGTACACTATATTGTGTATTCACCATCCCAAGTCAAGTTTCCATCCATCACTGTTTATCTCCCCTATACCCTCCTCCACTTCCACTTCTCCATATCCCCCCTGGCAATCACCACACTGTTGTTCATGTCCATGAGTTCTTTCTTTTTTTTCTTATATGCCCCCCACCCAGTCCCATCCCTTACAACTGTCAGCCTGCTCTCTATCTATGAGTCTGCCTTTATTTTACTTGTTAGTTCATTAGATTCCACACATGACAAATTATTTTAAATCATTTTTAGTGAAACATCAAATATTTTTTCTTCAAGCAAATATCTTTGCCTTTTGGAAAAATTATTTTAACTCAATAAGTATTGATAAGGATGTAATGAGGAAACAACTAATGGGGTTCCTGCTCTCAAGGAGGTTCTAATAACGTAGGAAGTGTAGATATGTGAACAAATAATTATAAATATCGTAGTTATTTTCAAAGCAGGTGTAATCATGTTTGCCCAGGCAAATCAAGTAATAAATGGAGTGATTTCAATAAATATATAATTCCATATCCATTCATTGTCTCTTGAGTAATAGGTAAATCGTTAATCATTGGTACACTGTCAGTATTTTTGCACAACTGAAAATGTCTTGGAAAATATTTGGAAAACATATAAAAATAAGAAAACTCCTTATTTTGGGGGTCAAATAGGAATGTTGTCTTCTATTGTCCTAAATCCACCATATCAAAGGTAACTTCTAGAAATGTAACATAATAGACAATAATGCATGAGGCTCAAAAAAACATTGGTAATTACTAATATTTAAATTATAAGACATGAAACCTATGATGTATTTGCTTTAAATTGCTTACTTTTTGTTTGTTTTTATAATTTAATTAAATTTAATATTCCCATCACCATTTATCTACTTTATGCCCTCTTCCTCCTCCATCCCCACAATCACCACACTATTGTCCATGTCCATGAGTTCTCTCTTTGTTTCTATCATTTTGTAAACATTGCAAGAAAAGTCCTTCTATTATTATTTTTTCACCATTGTTTCTTCCTTTCCTCTCTTTTGCCCCTAGAATTTCCATTATAGATAGCAGGAATTTTATGGCAATAATCTATTTGTCTCATGATATTACATTTTCATTATTTTACTTCTGAAACCAGGGAGAGTTTCTTGAACTTCATTTTAAGTTGATATATTTGTTTTTATGCAAGATGCAACAGGTATATACATTCTCCTAGCTTGGAAAGGGGCAAAAGAATGAAAAAAGGACAAAGAATTTGATAACAGAGTGTCCATGAATTGTGAATTTGGCTTTGATTTAGCCAATCATTCTATTGTCTTTTCTTTTTATAGTAAGTCTCAAACAAAGAAATAAATAGAATTAATAGCAAATGTAATTCCTAATAAGCCTCAAATCAGAAAATTCTTTAGCACTTTTATGTTTTTACTTTAATTATGATAACTGCCAGGATGTTCTGTTACTCAAGAAGAACCTCTTCCGTTTGTTTATTTGTTAACATTTCAAACTGTGCTCAGGGTAGACCTGCTAAAATAGTTAAACCTGAAAGAACACCATTTGGATTGTAGATATGTATCTTTAATCAAATGACTGTCAATTAATTATTGCACTACTTGAACAAATCAGTGTCTAAAAAAGGATCTATGACTAACCTGGGATAATGACAGTTTCCTTTCATTGTTTTCTTTGCTCTTTTTTGTTGTTTCCTAGTGTGATTGTAATTGATGTTACAAAGACATAGCCTTTGTAACACAGATTCTACCCTTGCTATACATATGAATTCTTTTATCTTTTCAGTGAGAGCACACTGGAAAATTTGGAACCGAGGCTCTTAGTTATAGAAAATAAACCCATCAAGTTATAAACATATCACTTAATTTGAATTATTTTTGTTTGATGCTTTGGAAATAACCTAAGGCTAGATTGCTTCTCTAGGCAGTTTGGGTAAGGTGATAAAAAGCCCATCGCCCTCACTTTGTGGAAGATGCTAACCTCCATAGTGCACACTGACGTGTGTTTTGTTAGCCCTCGGTGCCTGGATGAATCATTATATTCAGTAACTGAAGTATCATACACCCCTGCTCCTGTTTACTCCGTCTTGTACCACAGATGGAGTAAATGGGCCTGCAATTCCTGAGGGTTTTAAAAAATTCACTGTCATAGTTTAGAAATTGTGACTGCATCATTGACTTCCTGCTATCACAACTGGTTCAGTGGGGGGGCATCCTATATGCAAAGCCCGCATAGATTAAACCCGGAGCTTTGTGTAAAATCTCTTTATGGGCTGTTAATCACCAAAGCAGAGAATATAATAGATTGTAAATATTTACCAGATTTGTGCTTCCAGATACAGCTGTGTCTAGGTGATTTAAGGTTTGCACGGCAATTTTTTTCAAAAGAGTTTTGTAATTCTCAATTTAAATAAAGAAAACAACCCAGAAATGTATCATAAATCACAGTGGTTTTGTAAAAACTGTAAAAACAGACTTAATATTACCTAGTAACTGCATATGGTTGCATGCTTAGGTTTAAAAAAAAATGTGTGTCTACATAAAAGCTCATTGAAGTTTTTCCCATGGGAAAGCAGGAAATTGACAAGTCCATTCAAAGGGCAGAAAAGCAGAATAAAGTGAATACAAATCTTAGGGACAAGGATGTCATGGTTTCATTGATGGTATTTTACTTGGCTGATGAACAGAACACTCATATCCAATGCATAGATCATATAGGATATCTATTTAATAAAAACCTGTCTCACAGATAAGCTCCTTCTCCCCAAGTGGACATTGCTTTATTTAACATTTTTAAATTGCCTGGCGAGACCTTTTGAGGGTGAATATTCAGACAACTGACATTGCCCTGATTTTACCAATTATGCTTCCCTCTTCAGCCAGTATCTGTTTTGGAAATGCACACCCTCAGACACAAACCTGCTGCGTAAGTGAATCCGGTAGGAAACTGGATGAGGAAACAAAAGGCTCTAACAATAAGCCACATGTATAAACATTTACCAGGTATGAGAATTAAAATTAACTCTATCGGAAGAGGTTTATTTTCCTAAGAACTCATTCAGATAAAAATCAGTGTTGGGAAACAGTTGTTAGAATAAACTCAAACAGCCTTACAAAGGAAAAGAAACTTTGTACTTGAAAAGATAAAAAGCTGTGGGTCTTTTATGGCGGAAACCTTACACAGTGTGAATGAAAGATTAAAATATTAAGTGAAAAAAATTTGAAAGCATACAAACTGCTCTAACAGCCTTGAGAGACAGAGGCTAAATATTTAATGATCCCATTTCTATATCTATGGAGGCATCTAAATGCTAAGTTGAATTCCAAATAATGGATCTATCTTGAATAAATTGCAAGAACCAATTACCCCAACTTTGTGGCACATACAGCAATAAATGTGCTAAATTGATAAGAAAAAGTCAGGTTAATTTGTGTTAATAGTCTGTTCTTAACACTCCAGCCATTTATTTAAAGTATACTATGAAAGAATAGAGGTATAACAGCTATTTCACAAAGGTTCCTCACATGGACAGAAAAAAGAGACTGTGTAATTAAGGTCTGGGGACATGCTGTTAGGGCCTTGAGGGATGAGATAATCATGGGAGCAGGGAGGCTTTTATGCCACTTGGAACAGAACCAGCACGTGCTGTAGTAAACCTCTGAGATTCCTGGTGTTGACTACAAAATGAAGCCCCTGGCATTTTGGGGGGAGGGCTGGGACACTGTATGGGGATTATTGAATGCTTGTCTAAGATTCCTGCTTATCTGTAAGCCTAGCTTAATTTTATCATCTGAAAATTAACTTGCCCTACTTTGATAGATTAGACATTCCTGCTTAGGATGGCATGGATTCAGGAAAAAGAAAAAAAGATATAAACTCAGGGCATATATAAAACCAATTCACTTTAAAGATTCATCTGTGTAAAATGAGGAAAGCTTCAAAATGCCAACAAACGAAATTTGGGGAAAGGTGGAATAGTTTCAAGTGTAGTAGAATGTGGTTGCAGCAGTATTTGGATTGTCTTTATTTCCATGATCTTGAGAAGCAATCTTTATTCTAACATGATATTGCCACGAGTCTTGGATTCTCTTGGAGAGTGACAATTGCCCAGATGCCATTACATTTGTCTGTTTCCATTAGAGTCCTCAGGTCATGTGCTCACTTATTTGTCTGGGTATATACATTGGTTTAGATACTGGTACGGTGAATGTAAGGTTTTTGTTGTTGTTTTACCTCTGCCCATTGATTTTTTTATTTACTTTTAAACAATAATTCTTTATTGTTGAAAGTATTACATATATCCCCTTTTTTCCCCACTGACCTCCTCCAGCCCCCAGCCCTGCCCATTGCTTTAATTCCAAAATGTTAATGCCAGTCTACTTATCCTTCTGTATTTAAATAGATTAAAGGCTATTTAAGATGAGTATTCGGAACAGTGTGACTGTTTTGTTAGAATTCTAATTCTGTTTTTGGCAATGTCTCTGCCAACATGAAGTGAAACCCCTTTTTCTGATGGGAGTAAGTGGGGCAAACTACATTCTAACATTAAAAGGTTAAGGATCATGTTAACTTTTTCATTCCTCTATTTAAGCTCATGAGAACTTTTACTTTTTCATATAGGTTATTGATTGTCTTTGAATTATACGTTTTAACCTGGTTTATAATGCTGAAGAAACTGTTAAGGATTAAACTAAAATAATTGTAGCAAAATAAAGCTAGGAGCATAAACACAGACATGAAACTATACTGCATCTGTATTCTCAAGAGAAAAAAAAAACAGGACATCTTAAGGAAAATGGGATAATATGAAAATTGTCATTCAACTATCAGAAACCATAAAAGAGTATTGTTTAGATAGAATGCCGATGAGGCTACCACTGGCTTGCAATTCCTGTGACCTTTTCTGAGGATTGAGAGGAAGTCACACTGATAAAGCATTTGAAACAAGCTTATCAAATAAAAGACAGTAAATACAGTTGGCTCTTCCAGGACTGTGGCAGTTGACAGCTAGGATTCTTTCTCGGTGAGTAAATAGGAAAAAAAAAAGTAAAAAACAAAACTTACCTATAAAAAGATGTCAGACCTGCAGGTGGCCACTCTGAAAGGATGGATTGTGGTGGATTATTCTAGAGGCTAAAGAGTGTGTACCTTTGTTGGATCCAAGTTAAAACAAACAAGCAACTAAAGTGTCATTTGTTTGATGATATTTGAATATGTATTGGTAAGTAGATGATACCAGAGAATTACTGTTACTTTTCTAGAATGTGAAATGTTATGCAGTTATGTAGGAGGATGTCCTTATTTTTAGGGGTTGCATTCTTAGGTATTTAGTGATGAAATGCCTGCAATTTACCATAAATTTCAATAACAACAAAAAGAACAAATATATATTGAGAGAAATGAACAGATATGGTAAAATGTTAAGTGTTGTTGAATTGAGTCTAGGTGATAGATAGAGAGGTATTAATTATAATTTGTTCAACTTTTTGTGCATTTAAATATTTTATAATAAAACTAGAGGCTCAGTGCATGAAAATTCATGCACTGGAGGAGGGTCCCTCAGCCCAGCCTGCCCCCTCTCACAGTCCAGGAGCCCTCAGGGGCAGGAGGCAACCCAACAATCAAGGGAAGGCGACGCCCCCATCACACCTCTGCTGCTGCCACTGCTGGCAGCGCAAGCCTCGGCCGGCCCTGGTTACCTGAGCCTCGGCCGGCCCTGGGCAGCTGGGCAGCCACCATCTGAGGTTTGCCTGCACCTCAGGCTGGCCCTGGGCAGCTGAGCAGCCAACATCCAAGGCTTGCCTGTGCCTCAGGCCAGCCCTTGGCGGCTGGGGGCGCTGAGGGGACTGGGGGACTCCGGAGGCAGGCAGGTGAAGCGGCCGGGCCTGCCTGGGGGCGGGCCCAGCCATGCCACATGCCTGCTGCCCTGGTGGGGCTGAGGGGACTGGGTGCCGCCATGTTGTGGCTGTGGGTGCTTCCATCTTTGTGAGGGCATAACAGTCAATTAGCATATTCCCTCTTTATTAGATAGGATATTGAATAGACTCTATAGACTTTATAAAGGAGCATAGAAGCCAACTGAAAGAGGTCCCAATGGCCAAAGCCAGAACAATTTGAGCAATAAGTTAAGTAAAATAATAGATTATAATGTAAAATATAAAATAATATAATTATTTGTATATATACTAATATAAACAAATTCCAATGTAGAAGAATTCCAAATAATTTATGTAGATACTTTGCTCTCAAGGAGAGGGAGCTTAACTCCCCACTCCTTAGGACGAGACTGCACATACTGATTTCCTTCCAATGAGTACAGTGTACAAAGGGGGAAGAACAAAGACTAACTTTAAGAGAGGTCAATGGGGGAAAAAGGAGATATATGTAATACTTTTAACAATGAATAATTTAAATTAAAAAAAATAAATGCATAAATAAGTGGAACAACAACAACAAAAAAGAAGACTAACCTTACACTGGATCCTGACAAGCACTACCTAAGCCAGGTGATCAGATCAACATCAACATTAATGAATCATGTGGATGTTAGGTACCCTTGATATGATGTTATAAAAATGGTGTTTTACCTCTGTGGTCTTCCAGTAACTCGTAATCCCACTGTTATAATGAGAAAAAACATCAGACAGATTCTAATAGCGGGGCAGTTTACAAAGTACCTGATGGATACAGAAAACTGCATTGTAACAGAAAAGAAGATTAGGCTAAAACTAAGGAAATGAGAATAAATTAGGAGTTTTAGTTATCAATTTTACTAAATGTGAAAATCCTAATTCAACTCAATTCATCAATTCATTAGCTAAATCAATAAAACCTTAGTTGAGTGTAATATATTTCTGTGAAGGTATATTGTTAATTGAAAAACCTAGTTCACATTTCAAAATTTAACTTTCATCAGATTCCTCAATAAATATATATTTGGCATAGAATTCTTTCTTTTCTTCCAAGGACTTCTTTTTGTCTGTTCCCTCCAAAGTATGTCATATGTTACTTATTAGTTACCACTTAAGATTTTCCCTTTCTTTGTGGGGAGATTGATTTCCATAATATATTTGTCTTGTCCTAATAAACTAATTTGATAATTTAAAATATGAAAGTGGTATAATTTAAAAGTGAAAGGGAACAATGGATTGAACGTGGTAAGTGTTACAGTGGCCGATGGAGGGATATTTTTATTAGATTAGAAATATTATATCTTACAACTGAAAATGCAAATTATGCAGTGCCATAATGTTCCTTTCAAGCACAAAAGATAAAATTTGCATATCTAAATTGGATCAGACCAAATGGGCTTCCCTAGTCTCTCTCCCCTGAGCAGCAATCAGCCTGAAAAAGCCTGCAGGTGATCCCAGTAGAGTTTTGAAAGTTCACATTCAAGAGTCTCTATGTGTATGTATTTGTATGTGTACATACATATATGTGCGTACAGATATATATATGTATAAATATAATGTATTCAGTTTATTTTCATTTTAATTTCTTAGAGACTGACAAAATCCTTCAACCTTTTATAAATAACTAATTATACCTTTTTTAAATAACTAATTATATGTCCAGATTGCTGTTTTTTTCACAAATATATTTCTCTGCTGATTGATTTTTCAGTGTGATAAATATTTGAAACTTTGAAGTTTAAATAAAATTATTTTTACATATTAATAGGCTATACTCTCTCTTCCATTCATCTTTAAGGAAATGTCTGAAATATTTAATGAAAAATAAACTGTATTTTACTGACCTATTTTTTTAATCTAAAAATATCCTACATATTTTTTTAAGTTCAATTTCTTATTCAAATTAATGTTTTGTTTTTTTGGCCACTTTCTTTATAGGTATATGTATGCAACTACTTTTGCAAATAATCCACTATTCAATAGATACAAAGTTGACTCAACAATGGGATATGGTTAAATTTTTATATTTACATGTGTATTTGGCTTATTTTAATTTTTCCAATAGAACTAAAATTGTTGTTCAAGAACTTTGAAATCTTATTTTTTAAAAAATATATCTTTATTGATTTCAGAGAGAAAAATAGAGAGGGAGAGAGAGATAGAAACTCAATGATGAGAGAGAATCATTGATCAGCTCCTCCCACATGCTCCATATGGGGATTAAACCTACAACCTGGAGATGTGCTGTGACTGGGAATCGAACCGTGGCCTCCTGGTTCAGAGATCGACACTCAACCACTGACCCACACCAGCTGGGCAAGAACTTTGAAATCTTATCATGGTTGATCACTTTTTATACATTTACTAGAGGCCCGATGCACAAAATTCATGCAAGAGGCTCAGCCCTTGAAGCCCCGGCTTCATCCGGAAGGTCATCCAGAAGGTCATTCGGCTGCCTGGTCTAATTAGCATATTATGCTTTTATTATTATAGATAACTTTAGATGAAATGAATATAAGGTGGAAGGCTTTAGTTGTATTAATGATCATCTCATTATTAGGACTTTCAGAGAATCTTGGAGAAAGTTTGTAAAATAAATAACAGAATTAATTAATTAATTAATTATGGATTCTATTGACAAAGCCACATTTCTACAAGTATTCTAGGCCAGTTAGGAATCAACCCTTTTGGCTTTAGCCACACTCAATGTAATTGTCTCTATCTTTTCTAAATGTACTTTGTCATTGACTGAGTGAGAAATTTAATGTTCATTCTTAATTGATAATAGCATAGACTATCCACATCTAAAATGCTAAGGTCCTGGGCATCCTTCAGTGGATGAAAATAAACAAGATTGCAGAAAATGTAAGAAGCCAGTTATTGGAGAGGGCTCTAGATTGATGATAGTAAGTCTGTGAAGATGAGTTTTCCATTTTTTATTACTTTGAGACAATAATCTTAGATGCAGTTGTGGACTCCATAATCTCAGTCCTTGTACAAAATTGCTAAAGAATAATATATGTATCTTCTTACCCTTTATTGTTAATATGAGAAAGATAATGGTGCTGCCAAACATTCCCTCTGAGTATTAAGAATCATATTAGGAGATGAGTTGAACCGTGGGGCTAATACCGTTCCAAAATGTAATCAGGAAATACCCCAACAACCTATGAACCCTATTTAAAGCAACCCTTAGGCAAAAAAACCCCTACTTCAGACAAACCAGTTCATGCTGTGTCTGTCTAACCAGCACCAACTGAATGTTATCAGCCGTACTAATAGCTATTCTCTCATTTACCAAAGGCTGTGACAGTATTTAGTTAGTAATAAAGTACGTGTTTTATTTGTTCTTTGAAGGAAATAAGACTGGATAAAACCAAAATGAAAAGGCGGGAGATAGAAATGCTTGAAATTATGTAGGTAAATAAGATATACCTCACAGAAAAATATTGCTTGAAATTGAGAAATATCGATAGAAAAAGAAACATTTGTCTTCTCTTCCTTGCAAAATTATAATGTGAAAAAAAATGTAGCTTTTCCTCTATTAGAATGAAAATTCCTTTGTGATACCAACACCGTGAGTATTTTTAAGAGCTGTAAGAATGTAGTTCATTTCAAGCTACTATCCAAAATAAAGAAGGCAAAATAAAATTTCAGCAGTGCACAGGGCACATAACATTTTTTGTTGTATGTAATTTACCAGTCTAAAAATACCCTGGTTGATTTGCTTAGATCCTAGACAACAAGGACATCTTGCAAAAGGAAAGGACCAAATACTAACGCCAGATCTACCGCTGATTCAGTTTTTGCCTTGGGCAGTATGAAATGTTATTGCAGTTCAGATTTTGCTACTGAACTTGATGTTTCATTGTCAACATTCTTCAATGGCATATTGTGTGAGCTTTACCCAATTAAGTGACTGCAAGGAGTTCTGAACCATAGCTGCTGTTTGCCTGCTATATACTCCTTTTGCCCCAGAGCCAATGGATATGGAACCATGATGGAGGGAGAGTTATGTGGGTCAGCTCCTAAGTGCTCCTCCCACTTTTTGGTAGGTGTGCAGCACAGGAGTCGAAGCTGCCAATGACTTAGACTCGGACATGTGAAGAGAAACATCTCTAAACGTATGTACTGAGAATTCATGTTTTGTCTGTGTGCATTCACATGGGTTGTAACTGGGAATACCTATTACAAAGTGTGGAGTTTATCTTGTGAAAAGTTTTAGCGCCTGACTAGTGCCCGTTTCTTGGAGAAGAAAGTTTAGAGAAGACCATTTTGGCTGCTGTGACTGTACAGCAAAGGCCTAGATGAAGAGTCACAGAATCTTGACACATGAAAAGCCAAATTTTCTTTCAAAGTTTATTGAGGAGAAACTGTATGATTCCCTTAGTGAAAATCTCTATAAAAAATACATTTTCACAACATTTGTTTTTCCACTAAAGGAGGGAAATGTCCTACAAAATTTGATGCCTGTATGTTTCTTCAGCCCCATAATTTATATTTTCCTTTTAGAAATTTTTTTTACTTCATGTATCAAATTATGACGTTGTATACCTAAGACACGTACAATGTTATGTATCAGGTATACATCAATGAAACTTGGGAAAATGATTAAGAGAAACATTTTTTTAAAAACTGTGTTTCCAATAGTTCTTTATCATTTTGAGAGTTTTTGAAGACTTCTGGTAATAAAACTACTTAGTTTTTTGGATTATAAGGATTATCCTACTTAGTAATGTCCCAGTTAGAAACTAAGTTTTTCATCTTCATTTTACTGCTACTTTTTGGGAGATTTCCTTAACTTTACCTAGTAAAACCTTTGCGTGATTTCTACTACCATATTGTTAAGTTTAAAGCGTATTTCTTGTGCTCCAATTCTTCCTCCTGACTTTATTTTCTTGTCTCTCTCTATTATTGTTTTTTTTTTGCTCCCTTTATTTTTACTTATTCACCTCATTTTTTTTTAAAAAAGATGACATATGTATGTGTTAGTTTATGCCATTTGTTTCAGAGGCTTTCTGTTTATTATTGGTAGGCATTTAAGAATAAAGTTCTAAAACTCAAATCAGACACTCCAGAGAGATTTTTCTTATTTTCCAAATAGCTAGTATTTTATCCAAACAACATCTGTTTCCTTCATTGTTTCTTCACTGATTTGAAATGCCCCTTCATCATATTCTGAACTGTCACATAAACTTTTGCTTGTTTAAATCTTCTGTCCAGTGATTTGCCTGCAGGTCCAGAGTTTTGCACATCTCCAGCTGTGCCACTTCCAGACCTGATTGCTGCCTCTGTCCCTCCAGTTTGCCTAGTGCAGTGGTAGGCAAACTGCAGCTCGGGAGCCACATATGGCTCGTGAGCCGAGCTGCGGTTTGCCGCTCTGTTGACTAATGAGTTGGCCGACCACTGGCCTAGTGGGGTTTGCACTCCAACCATTCACTGTTATCACATAAGCTAGGGCTGCAGCAATTATGGGGCTGCCTTTGTCCTTTCCCCCTTCTCGCCTGCCCTGCTCCTTCAGATGAGTCAATGGGTGGATCTCTCACACATGCTTGTGTGTTGGATTATAGATATCCAACCTGTTGTAACTTAAAGGGGAGAGACCAAGAGGTGTTCTTTTGCTGCCACAAAGCTTGTCACCCAAATTTTCTTTTTATATGTCTTATACTATATATTTCTATTATTTCTTAAGTTCTTTTAGCTTATCTCATTTATAAATTATAAATAAAAATCCCTTTAATCACATTTTCTAATAGATGATTCATAGTTTTCAGAAAATTAATGATACTTTTATATGTTAAAATTTTAATTTCTGAATTCTCTTATTCATTTTAAAGATTTTTCTACTGCTACTTTTGGGTTTCTTAGATATATAATTTTTAGTTACTGATAATTGTCATTCCTGTTTCTAGTAGTTGTCTATTTTATTTCTTTATTTTGGCTAATCGTATTTTCTTGTACTACTAGAGTAATATACAACCTTTGTGGCAGTGATAGTATTTATATTATGTTCACTAATTTAGTGGGAAAATATAGTAAATTTTTTATGAGGTATATAATTGCCTTGTGGTAGGAGTCATGCATCATTTATCATGAAAATATCAACCTATTCTTTTTTTTTTCGTAAGAAATTCTATCAAATTTCTTTTTGGCATATGATGATGATCACAAAATGTCTCTTTCTCCTTATAAATATGGAGAAATATATGACATAAATTCTAATCTTCAACTCTCTTACCTTCTGGACATGACTCTAAATAATATTATTGTGATATTCTATTTCTCTACCAAGTAACACAGTTTACTAATACCTTATTTCAAAATTTGATATCAATATTTCTTAGTGAAATTATCCTACAATTTTCTGTTGTATCTTAATTATTATTCTTATATCTTTTTATTGTGCTGGCTTCAATGAAACAAGCAATACAACTCTAAATTATGTACTAACTCCATATATGTTAACTACATCAAGTTTTAAATAAATTTAGGGGAGATGAAAAATATGCATTGTCTCAACACAAAGATAGCTTTTTGCTATCCCCTCTCCCTCCTCCATCCAGCCTTACATCAGGCTGTTTTCTCAGTTAGTATGATTTGTTTGTATTTTTTTAACAAAATTTATTTCTATGAGTCAAGTGGAAGGGGTGTGACTCATATAGTTATATATTGTTTTATTTAATTTTAAATGGTAGAAAAAAAGGCTACCCCAACTACTACATAAATAGTACATGAGTGTGGTCATATTTATTACTTTATATAGGATAAAATAATAATTACTTTTTTACTATACTTTATCCTTTCACTGGTACACAACCAAACCAATCTTCTACTACCACATATGAAAAAATAAATCGCTTTTATATTGTCACTTAAAAGTGCTGAACAGTAGCCATCCACCTTTTATGTGAGACCTTAATAGTTTGTCACTGGTATCACTGATGCTAAATTACTGATCATACTATTTCAACATCATAATACTCTTTGTAAATTGCCATTTATATTTCCTTAATATAGTTTTCCAATTGTATTCTGTTAATAGTTTGACTGACTTTGAACTTTTGAAATGAACGGTTGCTAAGGCAACTGAACTTGATTTGTAGGAAAAATTAACTCATACTGTAATGGGACAGCATTTCAATGGATACTTCCCATTTTTTAAACCTCTCTTTTTTAAAAAAATGTATTTCATTAATTTTATGGAGGAAGGGAGAGGGAGAGGTAGAAACATCATTTATGAGAGAGAATCATTGACTGGCAAGCTTCCTGCACACACCGTACCAGGGACTGAGCCTGCAACCCAGGCATGTGCCCTGACTGAGAATCAAACCTCGACCTCCTGGTTCATAGGTCAATGCTCATCCACTTGTCTGGGTTTAAACCTCTCTTGAATTCACATTTATTAAATGAAATAAATATACCTTTGAGCCTGATCTCACCAATACAAGGCAGAAATGGAATTTAGTAAAAGACAATGTTAAAGTTATATGTTTGCCAAACAAAAAAAGTAAAAAGACTTTACTTCAAAGCTGTTACTAAGAGAAAATGAATTTTATAGTTCTGCGTGTGTCTCTTAATCTATAAGAAATAAGAATATTTTAAATATTCCAAGATATACTAGTAGCACATTGACCCTAATCAAAGTCATCTACTGAAAAAAATTAATATTGAAATCTCTATGCAGGTTTGAAGGTATCAAAACCACATTATCCTATATAATAAAAAAGTAATATGCAAATTGACTGTACCTCCATTACACCCACAAGCCATACCCACCCGCCAATCAGGAGCAAGTAAACAAATTAACCCAACCAAGATGCCTGCGGCCATGGAGCAAGCAGGAGGCTTGGGTTTCCCAGGCAATGGAGGAAGCCAAGCTTCCCACACACCCTGGCTGGCCCTGGACTTTACTCAAGGCTACAAAGTTTCAATTATAGAAGACAAATAAATCCCAACAAAAATGGCTGTGGCCACAGAGCTAGAGAGAGCAGGAGGCTTGGGTTGCCCCTGGTGATGGAGGAAGCCAAACTTCCCGCCTGCCCTGGCCTGCCCAGGCCTCCACTCAAGGCTACAAAGTTTCAATTATAGAAGATAAATAAATCCCAGATACCAGGGCCTCCACTTGGGTTGCCAGGGGACGTGGCCAGCCTGCAAACCACCACAGGTCCCTGACCCAGGCCAACCCACGCCCCAAGGGAACCCTCACCCTGAACCGGGACACCCTTCAGGGCAAAGAAGCCGGCCCCCACCCATGCACCAGGCCTCTATCTTATCTAATAAAAGAGTAGTATGCAAATTGACTGTCACTCCAACACACAAGATGGCTTCCCCCATGTGGACACAAGATGGCTGCCACATGATGACCAGCAGGGGAGGGCAGTTGGGAGGGACCAAGCCTGCAAGGGAGGGCTGTTGGGGGCGATCAAGCCTGCAGGGAAGGCAGTTAGAGGTGACCAGACCGGCAGAGGAGGGAAGTTGGGGGTGACCGGACCTGCAGGGAAGGGCAGTTGTGGGGGGAGGGCACAGGCCTGCAGGGGAGAGCAACTGGGGGGACCAGGCCTGCAGGGGAGGGCAGTTAGGGGCAATCAGGCTGGCAGGGGAGCAGTTAGGCATCAATCAGGCTGGCAGGACAGTGGTTAAGGGGTGATCAGGCTGGCAGGTTGAAGCAGTTAGGGGCAATCAGGAAGGCAGGCAAGCTAGCAGTTGGGAGCCAGCAGTCCTGGATCGGGCCTAAACGGGCAGTGCGATATCCCTCGAGGGGTCCCAGATTGGAGAGGGTGCAGGCTGGGCTGAGGGACACCCCCCTCCCATGCATGAATTTTGTGCACTGGGCCTCTAGTTATTAAATAAAAAGTCTATAAAAAGTTGAGTAAAAATAAGGCAATATCTTTGGAAAACTAATGTTTTGAATTTCATACTTATTGAATTCAAGTTTATTTTTATTAAATTTTCTTTTTTACAGTTTCAATAATCTTTAAGTAATTTTTATTATTTTCTTTTTTTTTAAAATATATTTTATTGATTTTTTACAGAGAGGAAGGAAGAGGGACAGAGAGCTAGAAACATCGATGAGAGAGAAACATCGATCAGCAGCCTGGGGATGTGCCCGCAACCAAGGTACATGCCCTTGACCGGAATCGAACCTGGGACCTTTCAGTCCACAGGCCGACGCTCTACCACTGAGCCAAACCGGTTTTGGCAATTTTTATTATTTTCATTGCATTTGTTAAATGGGCTGGTATTTACATAAACAACGAGATGTGTAGTATCTATACAACAAGGTCAATTTACATTTCAAATTGTGGTCAGAGTCACAATTCTGAAGATAACCTACTTTTTTAAAGTATGAAACTTTTGGTGATTCAGTAGTTTCAAAGTTAGGTTTTAAAAGTATTTCTCCTATCTCAGTCAAATAAATAACAAACTTATTAACATTCTGGATTGAAAATACATAGAATGAAACATAATTTGATGATGGTTTTTATCATCTGCCAAGGATGCCATAGATGTAAATACAGACTATAAAATTTACAGATTTTAAAGATTATTTTCACCTTATTATTGTTTGTAGCAATGTTGGGGCAATTGAAGAAGTCTTGCATGGAATTAGATTTGTTAAACCACTGGTATCTGGAGCTATCAGATTGGAAATGGCTCTGTGTAATGCAGTGACAACTTAAGTTTCCTGCAGCCATATAGGGATATGAAAGTAAGCTTTAATTTCAGAGCAGTATGCACTCATGACCTTTTTGCTACACAATGAGCTCTGATTAATGCTTCCACTCAAGGTGCTGCAATAATTACTAACTCAACAAGGATCTTAGCTAAAATATAAACAATTAAATGAAGTTTTTAGTGCAGATTTTACAGGTTTAAAGAAGATTTATCCGTTAATTATAAGAAATTAGTCACATCTCTCTGTTGTTGCTATTACTAAATGACTTATAGTACAAATTAATTTGTGGGATTTAATTACCATATTCTTATTAAAAATACGTGTAGAAAACTACTAATCCGGCTTCTTATAAAAGTTCTTCTATTGGATTAATATGAGCTTCAAAATTTCAGGGTTAATTGGGAGGAATGATATCCCACAACCATTTTGGTAGCCACAGGCAACAATGAAATTATTCTGCTACAATTATGATTAGAAACAAATAATATTTGATAATATATCTATGTAAAATAAATATTTTAATGAAAACTGACAAATCAAATGAACCAATTTCAAAAATAACATACTTTATGATAATCTCTAGGTCACTATAGTTGTTAGGGAATTAAGATTACAAAAATGTTAATTAAACTCAAAGTAACCACTACACTGGAAGACCCAAGATAACTTAGGCATTCTGCAATTATCTTTGTTGAAACACAGACTTGGTGTTTTGCAAAGAAATCATTTGTTCTGCCTTCGTGAAGCTAATTATTCTCAGCATGCAACCACTGTTTCAAATTGCAAAAGGCACATCAGCCTTTGCTGTATGTTGTAGGAATTAAAACCCAATCAAATGAGATAATGAAGTGCACACAGAGAATATAATACCAGTTTTGCAATGCAATAAAAGTGAAAGCCATTTAAGGAAATGTTTCAAAAATCGTAATTTAGAGAGGAAAAACAAGTTGTAAAGCAAATGCTTATGAGTTTATTTTAATTACTTATTGCTTAGAGGTAAGCATTGGGTTTATTTATTGTGTGGTTAAGACTCTTCTTGTTAAAGACTGAGGAATATGGTGGCTAACAGCCCAACGTGAAGCAGCATAATGCGGGAGCTTTTTTAATTTCATGGAAAACTAAGGAAATAGTATGTATTATGTCATAGATAAGCATATACATTGCAGGAATTTCATGAGACTACATCAAGAAAATAGTTATTAAAAATAGACTAGCATTCTTGCTCCTTTGTACTTGTATGTTCTAAAATAATGATTAGTGCTTCTATTCATTAAAAATCACCATCTGTTCTAACATCAACAACACGTTGCCCATTTAAAAATCTCTACTTACTCTTTTTTGTGTGAAACCTATTTTTCTCTAAGAATACATAAACCATCAGTAGCCTCCATATATGCACAAGGAGCTATTGAAATATGATGGGGTCTGGGTCTGAGTTCCATTTTACTAAAGAGAAATCTCTTGTAATTGAAACCCATTGAGTTAATATAATTTTTTAATTGTTTGCTTTGCTGTTAGTTTTCTTCACACAAGCCTTTGTCAGTGATGTTTCCTGCCCTCACCAACACTACCTTTTAAGTTGCATGGGGTGAAATTAAGATGGATTACAGGTTTTGTCCTTTGCTCCTTAAGGGAGAAACCAGAGTAAGCTTCCTTTTCAGCTGCCAAGAAAGTGCGGTCATCTCAGCAGCCTGGAATGTGAAAACAGCAGGATTCACACATGAGCAGTGACAACACAGAGAGCAGGAAGTTTCTGTTCATTACATACTGTGTGGGCTGCCTTTCTGGGGGAGTTTATTCTGCAAAGTAATCGATTGAGGATAATGCCCACTGTTAGTTATTTACATGCCAACAGAATACCCTGGGTATTAACACATTAATAGGTTCCTGTCTTGCTCCTGTGTTCTTTCTTCATATTACATTTTACCTTTGTTTACATAATGCTGGTCATAATATTATGTTGTCCTAGAGTCGAGGAACATGGCAGTTTGAATAGCACATACAGTTCCAAGCTCAGTGCCATGCATACATGAAGGCTCAGTGAGTGATACATGATGTGTAAGTCAAGTCACTGTATCCCCAGAGCTTGACACAGTGCTTGGCACATAATAGGGACTCAATAAATGTTTCTCCGTTGGTTGAATGGATGGGTGAATTTTCATCAAAGGTTTGATTGGGGAACATAGTAGGGATCACTTAAGAACTGTAATAAAATAATTGGGTACTATGAACTTTTCCATAACCACATCTGGGTACAATGGGAAGGGCTTAGATCTAGATTGTCGTCTCGCATAAGTTTGATAGTGTTGCTCTTAAGTCAGTGTTACATTCCTATTTTTAATTTGGACTAAAAATGTAACAACTTCAGAATATGCAAACAGCTGTAAGATGGGGTTTCTATCAGTTTTCACTTAGAGACACGTGTTTATAAGGGCATCCTGTCCACACTTTGAACATTTTTACATGGAGTTCTAACATTCCAGCTTAGCTGCTTATGTTCATCTCTTCAGCTGAGGAAAGTAAAATTGGATGGTGAGCTATTGTTTAGCCAAAACCTGGCAGCTCTCAACCCATTATTCAACTTAAAATGGAACAGAAATTTTTTTTAAATACCTTCTTTTTTCTTTTATTATCACCTCAGATCTACTCCAATAGTTTCTGAGCCACAGATTAGCAAATGAAAGAAAAGTTATTTTCTTTGTAAATTGCAAAAGGATGCAATTGTCATATGCTGAGACAGGTTAGCATCTGTATCTCAAGGGAAAAACTTTTAGAAGTAGCAGATCTGCCAGTAGCAATTAATTAAAAAGCTTTTCGTACTATTTTCAGTTACAGACATGTACGAGCAGCTTGAGAAAATTGGTAGTGATGTCTGCTGTCACCACAGGGTAGTATAGTGGATGGAGCTAATTTACTGACGTTTGTTTTTTCCTCTCAAAGTGTCATATCTTCATCTTACACTGAACTTGATTTTTCATTGTCAGACAGTGAATTCTGCATCACTATAGATTTCTTATTGCATTATAATGCATGATGTATGAGAGGTAAGCATATCTTACTCTACAAGAATGAGTGCTTTTGCATCTGTGAATGTCAAGATGTGTTGAACAGCTGGTCTCTTTTCACCACCTACTAAGCAGAAGTACAAAGAAAGGCCATTCTCTGAGCAAAGAAAGATTTATCAACTTAAAATAATCAGTAGCAGGACTGTCAATATTTGTCAATTTTTCTAAACCAAGTATAACTTTTATATAATAAATTTTTAGCTCAAGGACAAGCTTCAGTTTTTTAGTTCATTCATGGGTAATTATGTATGCCAAGCTTCATTCTTTTTCAGGAAAGTACTGTCCTTGAATTTATTGTGCATATGTGTCTTGAAACATTTGGGCACACTTATTTTTCTTTCTAATTACTAAATTAAAAAACAATTTAAAATGTTAGAAATATGAATTATTTAAATTATTTCCTCCTTTTCACAAGTACTTGTCATGCATCTATTATGGACCTTGTACTATACATAAATTCAAGTTAGACAAGTACCTGTGTATTTTTTTCAGTGCACAATTTCTTTACAGAATCACTGATTTTCAGAAAGCCGTCTCTAATTTGGACAAAACAAAATGGATAGGGAAATCCTGGTATCCTGTGATTTTCAAACTCATCACTAACTACATGGAAAAAGTTGTTAAACTTCTGTGTATGCTTAAGTTAGCTACTTCTTGAAGCTCCTTTGCCGTGTAGTTTGTTAAGATCCAGCATATCCTAGGCTGAGTTCTCGCTATCAGCCTGAAAACTTGGAGAGGAGGTGGGGCAGGCCCAGCAAGGAAGTTGTGCCCACTCTTTTTTTTTTTTTTTTTTTTCTTTAGAGAGAGTGGAAGGAAGGGTGAGAGACACAAAAAGAGAAACATCCATGTGAGAGAGACACATTGGTTGGTTGCCTCCTGCATGTGCCCCAACCACGGCCAGGGATTGAGCTTGCAACCGAGGTACGGTCCCTTAGGAATCAAATCCAGGACCCTACATTCTGCAGGCTGATGCTCTATCCACTGAGCAAAACCGGCTACAGCATATGTGCTCATTCTTAATAGGGAGGTGCTTGCTGCCTCTGCAGCCTTCAGCCTTAGATAGAGAGTTCAGGGGAGTCTTAGGAGTCAAAGAGTGTGGGGCATCCACCCAGACAAACTTGTCCCAAAGCAGAACCCTGATCTTAGCATAACAACCTGCCTGGTTGATTATTCAATCATCATTGCAGTTGTCAATCTTAAGTTTTCACTTTTATCTTTAGCTTTTTTTCACTCTGCTACTACAGGGGGCAAGAATGTCTTTTTAAGGACTCCTGGGCTTCTCAATTGTTTGTTAAAGGCCTGTGCCTGCTCATTATACATTTGTAGGACATCAACACAACTTGTGTTTATACTAGTGCAGTGATCAGCAAACTGCGGCTCGCGAGCCACATGTGGCTCTTTGGCCCCTTGAGTGTGGCTCTTCCACAAAATACCACGGCCTGGGCGAGTCTATTTTAAAGAAGTGGCGTTAGAAGAAGTTTAAGTTTAAAAAATTTGGCTCTCAAAAGAAATTTCAATCGTTGTACTGTTGATATTTGGCTCTGTTGACTAAGGAGTTTGCCGACCACTGTTAGTGAATTCTGTTATGCTTATATACTTTGTGCCTCTGTACTTTTCTTTATTTTCATTGTTGACACTATTGCAGATGATCCCATTTCATTCCCCCTACCCCCTTCCACCTGACCCCCCCTTCCCTCTGGCCATCACCACATTGCTGCCTGTGTCTATGGGTTATGCATACATGTTCTTTGGCTAATCCCTTCTGCCAGGGTGTTCTCTACAGAAACAGTCTCCCAGGTCACCACTGGTGACATTTTTTAACACTCTGGTGTTACCTTGTACTGGGGACTACTAAAGTCTCAGTGCCATATATGATGGGATCCTCATTGTAAGGTTTACAGTGCGTGATCATTTCTCAAACATTAGAGGGATCTGAACCAAAGTATTCTACATTTTTACCTGATACTCAAAACAAGGGGTCCCACTATTTGTAGCAGATTCTTATTGTTTCCAAACAGGTTGAATTTTGTTTAAAATGGAGAAACCATGGAACTAAGTTTCTGTGAAACTATCTGAAATTTAGAATCTAATCTCCCTTCACTATACATACCTACAAACCAGCAAACTAGTCAACCATCCAACTATCAAACAAAAGAAAAGTCATTATAAAGTAAAATAAATTAAAAGGAATGTAGAAGGTAACTTTTAGTCAGATTTGGGAGAGAAAGTAAAATCTATGGCTACTTATTACAAAGCTAAAAAGTTAAATGTTTTATCTTTTAATAATTTGGTGGGTGTGGCAAGAAGTGGGGAATAGAAAGAAGCCCAAAATAAATTTCATCTACCCTAAATCTTGGTCAAGTATGACACCTAGAGGCCACACAAACAGAATTCCTTAAATAAGTCAAGATGCATTTATGTAGAGAAAAATATTTAAAATTTTTGTTTCAAAATGGTCGTTGTTTGACACCCCCCTATATAACACGCTATCTATGAATAACTATATTTCTTCACTTATTGTTTTTATTCATAAAAACTGATGATATTAAAAGCTTTTTCCCTGTCAAATAATTGAATTTTTGATGATTGATTTTAAATGTTGGTACCAATCCTTGAAAGTCATTATCCATCTGTCTTACAAGTTATGAAATATGTTTATATGTTCCTGTTCTCTAAGGAAAGAGAAAACACATGCAGAGATATGTACCTACCCTCCCCCACTCTCTGGAGTTTGGAAATGATAGAAAAATAATATAGACAGATGAAAGGATACCACATGAGAGGTGATAGGTTCAGAATTGTCTCATTTCTAAGCATTAAAAAATATGCTTTGCATTTTTCATCCATTGGTTTGGAAAACTTTTATAGCCCTGGCTCATTAATACGTGAACAGTTCTTCATGAAAAATGATGAACGATTTACTTCATGGCAGGCTGTACAGATGGTCAATTTAATCTGCATCCTTGAGACTTCTCATGACTAAATTTTGACATCATGTCATTAAGCATTTGTACGTTATTTATATCATACTCTAGAAAACAAAGAATGCGATGTCTTGCTCTCTTTTGCCGTCTATCAGTTTTATTGATAGGATTTACCCAGCCGGACATTACAGCTTTCACAAAGGAGCATGTATCTGAATATATATATCGCTTGTGTCTCCTCGGAGACCCATACATTTTTGTCCTCTAGTGCAATAATGACATTGTTATGGAACAGATATGTGGCAGTGGTGGAGACAGATGTTTATATGACTTAGTTTCTGTAACCTTGTCCAGAGATGTCTTTACTGCTGACTGATTGTGTATTGCAAGTTTGTGTGTGATCCTTAAGCCTTGTATAAATTGGAATTAAACGAAGGAAACCAGTTGCTGGCTATTTTCAAACAGTATTGCAGAATATTCACTCTGGTTGTGTGTTTTAAATGGCAGCAAATTTTGATTTAGAAGTGGCCCCTGGCTCTTAAGTAGAATGCTGGAAATTGTGGCTATGTTTAAACTTTCCCCAGTTGAGCAATTATTATACAACCATGGATAAATATAAAGACTAGAATCTTAATTTTTTTTAAAAAAATATATATTTTATTGATTTTTCACAGAGAGAGAAAGGAAGAGAGAATTAGAAACATCGATGAGAGAGAAACATCGATCAGCTGCCTCCTGCACACCCCCTGCTGGGGACGTGCCCGCAACCAAGGTACATGCCCTTGACCGAAATCGAACCTGGGACCCTTGTGTCCGCAGGCCGACGCTCTATCCACTGAGCCAAACCGGTTAGGGCTTAAATTTTCTTTTGACATTAAGCTATTAGGTATGGCTTCTGAT
The DNA here is from genome assembly GCF_963455305.1 of Plecotus auritus. Lineage (NCBI taxonomy): Eukaryota > Metazoa > Chordata > Mammalia > Chiroptera > Vespertilionidae > Plecotus > Plecotus auritus. The sequence continues at coordinate 170,764,439 of NC_137775.1, read as the reverse complement.
GACTTTTCAAATGGCTAAGTAATTACCCTGTATATTAAATTGTACTAACTAGACTCCTTAGTTCTCTGTCTTCTGTTCTTTAATTAATGAGTTTCTACTTGCTGAATTGATTTGGACTTCCCAAGAATGCTTAGCATGGGATGGTATTAACGGAGTACTTCTGGTACGAAATCCTCCCTGTGCCAGTTACTGGATTTTAGGGTTTAGGGCCCTTGCTAGCGGAGAAATAAAAACAAACAGGATAGGAAAACACTGCCATTAGTGGCACTGCCGTTTTCCCAAAGCGGGCAGAGCCAAGCAGGTCCTATTTTCTTTGGTGTAGTAACTGTTTCTAATTTGGTGTACTCCTGCAGGGAGCCATACCTTAGTTAAGATCAACCCATAATCTTTTGATTGTTGCCTGTTTTTCACCAGTGAAGAAATAGTAATCCACACTAGCTTATCTCTCCTAATCACAGACTCACATAGCTAGGGCTCTCTGAGCTTTTAATTCCCTCTTAGAGGCCTAACAGAGTGGAAAATAAACAAAGAAGGTATTTGCAACCTTCAACGTTGCTAATTTCCTCTGATGTCAGAATACTTAAACAGGCAGGATCTGGAGATTATTTGATCAAACCTGCTCTTAATCTAATGCACGCAGAAGGGCTGTGTCTGGAATGATCTGCAAAATGACAGGCGTCCCAAGAGAGCTTTATGGAAGGTTTCCTTTTTCAGAAACAGTAGCTTCCACAATGTAAACTCTGGGGTTGGTTCTGCTGATGGAGTACATTCATAAAAGTAGTTTTCCTGCTTTTAAAATTTTATTTTATTTGGCCAAACATTGATGATGACCCGATGTGAATAGCTTTCTGTTTGCAGAGTTTTTAATGGGCTGAATGCCTTGCTATTATTTTAGCTTTACTAGGAAATGAGTTAATAAAAGGTCATAATTGGGGGGGGGGGGGAAAGAAAGAGAAAGGGCCAAGCATTATCAGACTTCACACACATTCCTCTGTTACTACTAGTTTAAGAAAGTGAAAACACAAAGAACAAAAGACCCAAACCCCTGAGGTATTTTAGATTATATTTTTCTACACTAAGAGTTCAGACAAATTAGTGCCAGGGATTTTTAAGTAAAGAATTTACTGATTTGGAGCTATCCAAAAAAAGAAACTTAGTTTTCCCTTTAATTTTACTCACAAGTGTAAAGGCAGCCTATTTTGGACAAAAAGAAGTAGATAAAGGACTAGCACTTTTATTTACTCCATATCTGAAATACTATTTTTGATTACTTTTTGTAAAACTGTATAACTAGATAGCATTGTGAATACTTACTGCATACTAATTCTATTTAAAAAAATATTAAAACACAATGTACTTGGATTTGTCAGAGGTGATCAGTATTACTCATATTTTTATTGAGAACAGATTGTTAAAAAAAATTTAAAAAAGTGGTTAAGCAACAGCCAGTAAACACCCTCTGATGTTTTCCTGTTTTGTTTTGTTTTTCACATCTGATCCTAAGTACTGCTCCCTCAAAAAGTGGTTCAGAAGATACTGGTTAACATAAATGGCAAACACGGATGCTTTGTGTAAATATACCCTAAGAAGAACATACCACTCGATCTAGCGTTTGACTCGTTGGGTGACGAGGAATTTCAATGCCTGCTATTTGTCACGATGGAGCCTGCCGGATGATGATTCTTTTTATTGGTGTAGCCTTCCAAACATATTTCATCACTCCGTGTGCACGGGAGTTCTTTGGGCGGGTATGTTGCATCTGGTCGCCCCGTCTCTGTTCCGCTCGCTTCCTTTCTCGCCCTCTTGCTCTCGCCCCCCACCCCCGCCTCCAGCCCCCTCTCCTTCCCGGGGCTCACGCTCTCCCCCCCCCCCCCTCCAGCTGGCGGCAGGCGCTGCGCAGCTCCCAGACCTGGAGGACCTGCTCCGTCAGCTGGGGCCCCCTGCAGACGGCTGCTGCCCGCTCCCTCACCACTAGGACTTGCCACTGTGCGCGGAATGGCAGCCACAGCAGCAGCATCCCCGCCAGCGGCGGTGGCGGCGGCAGCCCCGGCCACCGCGGACGCTATTGTTCCCTGGTGTTAAAAGAGCTTTCCCTCCTTTTCATCGGAGACGAACAATAGCAGGGCAGAGCTCTGCTTTCTGTACTCCTTGGGCAGACACTCCGAGGGCGCAGAAAAATTCCCTGCCGTCCGTGTTGGGGATCCGGACCCTGGAGTGGCTGCGAGCGGCATGGGGCTGCGAACAAGGCGCTCTGCGTCCTGGAGCCCCGGAGCCGCGGGCCGGGGCCAGGGCGTCCGGCAGCTGCTCCCGCCGCCGCGGCTGCCGCTGCTGCTGCTGCTGTGCCTGGGCGCCTGCGGGGCTGCGGCGCCGGGCGAGGCGGACGCACCCACCCTCTATCTGTGGAAGACTGGTAAGTGGGACGGAGTTCCCCTTCTCCCCATCTTCACACCTGGGTCCACATTACGAAACTGCCGGGCTTCAGGAGGGACCCCTGTGCTTGTCGATGGTCCGGCTGTGCTGGGCTCCTAAGATAAAAGTATGATGCGTAGGAAGTAAATTAGGTCATGTCCGATGCTGTTTGGAAAGAGAAACCTATCAACTAAGGGGCATTAGTGAGCCACTGGAATGCTCTCTCTCGCAGCTCTGCAGTTAGTAAGGACAACCAGCGCTGCACTTTCGAGATGAAGTGCAGTATTTTTAACCTCTGGATTCTCATTCTGCTATGAATTTCTTAAATCTGTTTCTAGCACAGAGCCAGCAAACAGTTTAGCCCCAGTCTCTGTTCTGTCTTGAGGCAAACTATTTGCTCAGTGCCATGATGCAGACGCTTATAGAATCGAATTCGCTAAGTCTAGCTTTGTGATTTGTGGGACACGTGGAAAGAAGCCAAACAAGGGCAGTTCTGACAGTTGACCCGCAGGCGTGGCTCCAGTGAGCTCACAGAGACCAGGTACAGCTCAGTTCTTAACCAGTGAATTGCGGGATTTTTAAAGTGCACATTGTTAGGATGTTTAAGGCTTAAACTTTTTTTCTGTCTGGAGGATTCTTTTGCCTTGTTTTCAACCGACAAAAGCAGCAACGAATGAATTGTCCCTCTGAACCTCCTGGCAAAGTGCTGACTAGAGGTCCTGGTAGGGCAGTGACAGGCAGGAAAACAATGGCGTGAGGGAAGACTACCCCCTCTCCAGCTGCTCCTTCCTCCTCCAAAGGACACTGAGAATTCTTTAGCAGACTTGAAACTTGTGATGCTTATCAGAGTGAAGTGAGAAACATTGTGCTTATTGCTTAAGGCTAGGAGTCAATGTTGGGCAATGCCTACATATTAAGAGAAGGATGCAGGAGAGAGGAGGGAGAGTGTTTTCCTCCTGGATTGCACACAAGTTAGTTCAGTGGTCTGCAGCCCTCTGCTACACCGATCAGTCTGTCCTACAATTATACCGAATTCTTAAAGAAGTTGCATCTATCCAACAACTTAGTGAGATCGGACAGAAATGGATTTAACGCTAATGTACATAATTTGCCTTACAATCTTGCATGAAACACACACACACACACACACACACACACACACACACACACGATTTTAGAAAAGCCATTTGGATTAGTGTTAGCCATTCTCCTTAACGCTTGCAGTTTACAGATCAGTTGATGAGTGGATGTAGATAAAATCAGATTAATTAATTTCAATTTAAAACAAATAGTTGAAGATCTCTAATTTAGCTAAAGCCATGGTTTTACTCTTCAAAAGCTCAGTCATAACAACAAACAATAACCAAACTATAATTTCCATTAAATGGTATCATTTGGATGCTCGGTAAGAGCTTGGGCAAAATAGTACTTGGCTGGTTGAAATGTGTGCTATTAAAATAACAAGAGCCAAGTAGTTCTTCAGATAGAAGAAGAGTCGGCAACATTCATGTGCAGGAACTGAGGTGCCAATATACGTCAACATAAATGTCATGGTGGGAACTCAAGCCAATAAACAGTTTAAAATAGTGGAAAGCTGTCAGGAGCAAGGATATGGAGACCTTGGTTCCAGCACCAGTTTCAGCTCTTGCAAGCTGGAGGAACGTTGGCAGTTTACTTTTGACCCTTAGTGTTTTCAGCTGCATATAAATATGATGATACCTTCTCTGACTATTCATAGTGTTATGAAGAGCAAATGAGTGAGTTATGAGAAGTAATCTGTAAACTCCAAAGTTATGTTCATGTTCAGACATAAATAAGCTATTATGGAGAGGATGATAATGACATCCTTTTAATGGTGATCCTTGGTTTGGTAAAAAAAAAATGCTGAATTAAACTGGAGAGCAAAATAATGACCTCTTTCTTGTTTTTGAGAGGGAAAGGAGACATGACCATATCTATAAAGGAATTGGGAGTAGTTATCGGAGGAACTAGGGAATATTTAAAGGGGGCGGGGGGATGCATTGTAAATGAAAATACTGAGATGACATAATCATGAGAGTTTCTCATTTGATGAAAATGAAGACCCAGAAAGGGAATTGGGCGAGAAAATGAGGTGAGACAGTCCAGGATATCTATTCCATTGGGGAAAGGTTGGTCTTGGTATAGCAGATTATAGGGGGGGTCACATTCATGGTGAGATCTTTGAAGTGATATAGTGAAAAGTACATAGGATGAGAAACTGGGACAGGAACTCTAACACTGTGTTTACCACAAACAAGCTATAGAACATTGGCAAAGTCATTTAATGCCAAAGTCATTTGGTTCTTGGTTTCCTATTTTGTAATATTCATTAATTAGAAAAGATGATATCCAAGGGCCTTGTCAGCCTGAAAGTGCTTCAAATGGGTGTACATGTACATACACCATAAACACGCATATATTCATATATACACACACAGTGTATTGACATTCATAGATATAGTATATATATATATGAGCATAGTATGTGAAGTTTATGACACATATACTATATAATATATATTATATGAAAATTTAATTAAATTGTATATTAAATGAAAGTTTTATTGTCAATCCACAATAAAGAATTATTGATGACTCACTGTGTGACTTTTATGAAGTCACTGCAGTAGTAGAGGCTGTCTAGGCTATTGTCATCCCTACCGTCAAGAAACTCACAATTGAATAATACTGTACATATACAACAATTACAACATGGCATACTATACTTATAATGAAACACTATGAGAGCAGAGAGGTTGTGTAGCTGATAAAGGGGGTTGTGGAGGCTTTCAAAGAAAAGCTAATGTTGATCTGGATTTTGAAGGATGAGCTAGATTTTTTACTCAAGGAGGAGTAGAAGCCCATTCCAAGCAGAGGAAAGAGAAAATAAAAACAACAGTCATGACAACATTCTTAGGTCTTGGAAGTACTATAGCTCAAGTCCAGGATGTTTGGTGGGAATGAATGGATTTAATGCCAATGAGGTCAGTTGGGGGAAGATTGTAAGAAAACTTTCATGGAAAATATATTAGAGCTTAACCTATAAGCAGGTGGAAACCATTGGAATCTTGAGCAAAGTATTGACTTATTCTTTGCCCAGAATGGAGAGAGAGAGAGAGAGAGAGAGAGAGAGAGAGAGAGAGAGAGATTAAGAGGCTAAAGAGGGTCAGTAAAAGAGTGACTTGAGAGGCAAAGGGGAGCAAAACTAAGATCATAGAAGATATAGTGAAGGGTGAATAGGGGAGGACTGGGAGGTCACATTGTAGAACTAGCTGAGGTGTAGAGTACAGGGGTCACAGTGTCTGCCAAGGAGACACTAATGCTATCAAGATCTCCACCATGTCTGCACCCAGTTACTTGAGACAGAGAATATGAAAGAAGTAAAAGTAAGTTTCTTGGGGTTGGAGAAAAAGAATATCAATTTAATTCCAGATATACTAAACTTGAGGTAGCAATAATTTATTCAGATGAATAGATCTATTGGGAAACTTAATGAAAGGATGGGTAGTTTAAGAGAAAGAGTAAGGCTGATGTGGAGGCTTGTAGCTCTATAAATATATGATATTTTATTTTTAAAAATATATTTTTATTGATTTCAGAGAGGAAGGGAGAGGGCGACAGAGATAGAAACATCAATGATGAGAGAGAATCATTGATGGGCTGCCTCCTGCATACCCCACACTGGGGATCAAGCCCGCAACCCGGGCATGTGCCCTTGACCGGAATCAAACCTGGGACCCTTCAGTCCACAGGCCGATGTTCTATCCACTAAGCAAAACTGGCTAGGGCTAAATATATGATATTTTAAAGTGTGGTTGTTGTAGGGATCATTAAAAGAAGAAAAAAAAGTATTGAAAAGAGGGGCCAGGATGTTTCATAGAGAATGTTGGGATTTAGGAGGCTGCTATTGGAGAAATACTAGTGAAAGAGCCCAAGAACCTGTGGTGGGAACAGGTCCAAGGAAAATGGCAATGGGCACTAAATGGAAGAAGAAGTTTTATGAAGGGGATGGTGGCAATCGGTATGACAAAATTCTGAAAGGCTGGAGAGGGGTTAAGAAATATTTCAGAAAATATCAAGGAATCAGGAATTGGTAAGATAATTAGCAGTGTTTTGGGAAAGGACATTTTAAGTAGAGTGGCAGAGATATAAACTTGATTGAATAAAGATAGTGGAAAAGGTATATTAATAAAGTCAAATAATGAAGTGGTATTTAATTCTCTCTGCTACACTGTTTTTGTTTTAACAGAGAAAACCCAAGAATATAAGCTATTAAAATATTTATTAAAATAAAAAGTTAAATGTTTCAACAGTATTTTGTTTTTTCCATCGCCATTTATTCCATCTATGCCCTCTTCCACTTTCACCTGTTCCCCGCCCCCACTCTCCCAATCACCACATTGTTATCTATGTCGGTGAGTTCTCTCTTTTTTATCTTTTTTGCTTAATCCCTCCACCCTTCTCCCCCCACCCCAAATCCTGCGCTGTTAGCCTGCTCTCTATGAGTCTGTCTCTGTTTTGCTTGGTAGTTTATTTTATTCATTAAATTCTACATATGAGTGAAATCATATGGTACTTGTCTTTCTATGACTGGCTTATTCCACTTAGTATCATGTTCTCTAGGTTCATCCATCTATTGCAAAGGGTAAAATTTTCTTCCTTTTTACGGCAGTGTAGTATTCCATTGTGTACATGTACCACAGTTCTTTTGTCACAGTCATTTATAAGGTAACTTTCAAATTGTCTTTATGAGAATAATTGAAAACATTAAACACTGAGGTAAAGTACTTATATTATATGGGAGGTGAATAATTAGTTTTTCCGATAAGCAACTTATTTCATTTTTAATATTCTAGAATATGGAATTGTTTCAATAATAATTATGGCTAATTCTATTCACCTGCAATTCCAAATCAAGAGTATCAGTGCATGGAACAAAATGTGATTGACTAAACAAGAGTCAGGCAGAAAATAGAGAATACATTCAACCTCTATCAATTTTTGTCATAGAGATGTATTTTCCAAAAGGTCTTGAAGTGATTGAATTAACTGTTACAATAATGAAATGACATTGAAATTCAATAAATAGGTACATGCTAGCTGTTGCTCAGAATTCAGGTGACGAGGGTATTTAAAGGTGTGAGTTTCTCTCACGGAAATTACTTCTCACATTAAATGCTTCTGGAGTAGGTTCAGCCAATACAAGATAGTACTATTAATGACAATCACTGTCTTTTACCTACTTGATTGTGCATAAAATAATTCCATGCTTTTGTATAATGTAAAGTAAGTGTAATCCTTTTTTTTTCTTTCATATACTTGTACTAATATAAAATGTTCTGCAGTGTTTATGGAAAAATATCAGTCTTAATCTTACTAATCATTAAATAACAACGGAGAAAGGGATGCCATTCAGGCCGTAGTAACATGAGGGTGGCATTATCTTAATGAAAATGTTTTGCACTTCAAGTGTGCTTTCAGTTTGCCTTAATTTGGAATATGACACAATTTGCTCATTAAATGAGGATAGGGATGGAGCAGAGTGGAAAGATTGTGGACATCAATGTCAATTAATCTAGAGCAACATGGATAGAAATATACCCTTGTTACCTATAAAATTATTTCACCTCCCGGACTCTTTTCTTTCTATCTCCATTATGGGTAAATAATATGTAATATGTATTCCCTAGAGGTTTTATGAGGATTAAATATGGTAACATGTAATGTCCTAGTAGAGTGCTTGAAACATACTAGAACTCTAGTAAATGGTAGTTTATTTTTGCTGTTATTCTGTTAAAGAATGCAATGGCTACTTAATTTTATGACCTGGAGCAGGTCCAGTAATGTGCATTAGCTTTCTCTAAAGCATCAATTTTTGTAAATGCACTAGAAATGACAAATTGGTACAGTTAGAGTGCTAGGTACTCCAGCACATTATAAGGGAGACAGTATGGTGGGATGGAATGAACATGGGCTTCAGGATCAGACAAGCCTCTGTTTAAAACTTGCTTCTTCCTGATGGTCAGGTTACTAAAACTCTCTGACTTAGTTTCCTTACGTTGGAATGGTGCAGAAGCTCTGAAGTGAGAGGGCATTTGTGGTGATTTAATAGGTAATAACTAGTAAGTATCTAGTACAATGCCTTAAATGTAATAAACATTCAAAATGTTAGTTCTCTTCACATTCTTTATCTTTTTATCCCCTAAAAATGACACTTGTAGGAATTATACAGATCCAACTCATTTATCTGTGTTCTCCAACTGAAGTACACCATGGAAAACAAAAGTCTGGAAAGAAGTTATTATAGGCTTGTATTTTTTGTTTCCTTTGGCACATATGTATACAGCATGGACTAAAGACCATAAAAGTATTTTAAGCAGAAAATTCAGGCTGAATTATTTTATTAGAGTTTTTTTATACTTGGTTTTGTGTTGTGTCTCAGGGGATTTCTCTAGAATCTGACATTTCACATTCTTGTAATTGACATAGTCACATATGCCTTCCAAGTTAAATTATTTTACAGTAGAATTGTTTGTAGTTTATGCATTATTTTGATTTGTTAGGTGATTATTTAAATAAACTTAAAAATACTGCCTGGCCAGCTGGCTCAGTGGTTGAGCATAGACCTATGAACCAGGAGTTTGCTGTTTGATTCCTGTCAGGGCATATGCTGGGGGTTTCAGGCTCCATCCCCAGTTGGGGGCGAGCAGGAGGCAGCAGATCAATGATTCTCTCGCAGCATTGATGTTTCTATCTCTCTCTCCCTCTTCCTTCCTCTCTGAAGTTAATAAAAAATACATGTTTTAAATATTACAGTTTATGTCTTGTTTTCCTACCCTTCTTTCTTAGCATACATAACACAGTTAGTGCTCAAAATTCATTAATTATTTGGATCAGAAAGTCAAATATTCAGGTGGTTTTCTGAAGCTGTAATATCTCAATGGACTGTGGTAACTCAGGTCACTCCTTATGTACACTGCAGGTAGCTCTCTGGTTTGGAAAATGATGGAAGCCCTAGCCAGGACTGATATTAGGAGTTCTGTAGAGCAGCACACACCCTGACTTTTTCTAGGGATTGTTGCTCTATAGAAACTGGCTTGACATTGGTGGGGTGAGATGCTGACATTCTGATTAGGGTGCTGGGGAAGCGTGATGTGCTTTGGAATCTTTTAGGAGGCCCTGAAGCCTTCATGGTGACATAGGTTGGAATGGTGACACTGTGCAGCGGGATCTCTGTGGGAAGGCGTGGGTGGAGGCCTTGCAGTCTAGCAGATACCTGGAACAGGCTCCCTTGGAATTAATATAAAGGCACTTTAGAGTGGTCCTTAATGAAGAAGCATTGAGGAAGAAGCATTGGGGAAAATATAGCTTTCCTATCACAAGGACATCACATAGTGTGAGGGAGAGGTGCTAATGAGTCTTAAGGTAGAGATTTTTTCTAACTTTTTTTCAGCAGAGTTTTACTCTTGATAATTTTAGAATGCATTAAAATGATGAATGATAAAAGGAAGTTGCATTTAATCTCCAGGTACCCAAGCAAAAAGAAAAGTGATATTTAGAGGAAATGATATAATAATTAAACACATTGGGAAGGAGTGGGGGAAGCATAGTAGAAAGTATGTGAAATCATAATCTTTTTTTTTATTGCTCTTATTATTCCCATATTATTATATTAACTAAAGGCCCGCTGCACAAAATTCGTGCACGGGGGTGTGTGTCCCTCAGCCCAGCCTGTACCTCTCCAATCTGGGACCCCTCGAGGGATGTCCGACTGCCAATTTAGGCCCGATCCCAGGATTGGGCCTAAACGGGCAGTTGGACATCCCTCTCACAATCCAGGACTGCTGGCTCCCAACTGCTCACCTGCCTGCCTTCCTGATTGCCCCTAACCACTTCTGTCTGCCAGCCTGATCACCCCATAACCACTCCCCTGCCAGCCTGATTGATGCCTAACTGCTCCCCTGCCAGCCTTTTTGCCCCTAACTGCCCTCCCCTGCAGGCCTGGTCCCCCCCAACTGCTCTCCCCTGCAGGCCTGGGTCCCCCCCAACTGCCCTTCCCTGCAGGCTTGGTCCCTCCCAACTGCCCTCCCCTGCTGGCCATCTTGTGTCCACATGGGGGCAGCCATCTTTGACCACATGGGGGCAGCAATCTTGTGGTGTTGGAGTGATGGTCAATTTGCATACTACTCTTTTATTAGATAGGATATAGGCCTGGTGCACAGGTGGGGGCTGGCTGGTTTGCCCTGAAGAGTGTCCTGGATCAGGGTGGGAGTTCCCTTGGGGTGAGGGGGGCCTGGGTGAGGGGCCTGTGGTGGTTTGCAGGCCGGCCACGCTCCCCAGTGACCCAAGCGGAGGCCCTGGGATCTGGGATTTATTTATCTTCTATAACTGAAACTTTGTAGCCTTGAGTGGAGCCAAGCCTCCTGCTTGCTCCATGGCCACAGCCATTTTTGTTGGGATTTATTTATCTTCTATAATTGAAATTTTGTAGCCTTGAGTGGAGGTCTGGGCCTGCTAGGGTGTGCGGAAAGCTTGGCTTCCTCCATTACTGGGGAAACCCAAGCCTCCTGCTCACTCCATGGCCGTAGCCATCTTGGTTGAGTTAATTTGCATACTCGCTTCTGATTGGCTGGTGGGCATGGCTTGTGGGTGTAGCAGAGGTACGGTCAATTTGCATATTACTCTTTTATTAGATAGGCTGTTATATCATGAGGAAATAAATGAAATAAAGGCTAAAGCACAAATGTGCTCCTTTATATGGACAATAATTTTCTTTTTTTATTATATTTTATTGATTTTTTTACAGAGAGAAAAGGAGAGGGATAGAGAGTTAGAAACATCGATGAGAGAGAAACATCGATCAGCTGCCTCCTGCACACCTCCTACTGGGGATGTGCCTGCAACCAAGGTACATGCCCTTGACCGGAATCGAACCCGGGACCCTCCAGTCCGCAGGCTGATGCTCTGTCCACTGAACCAAACCGGTTAGGGCTGGACAATAATTTTCTAATGACACATATAATAGAGTAATGTTCAGGGGGCTTTAGGCCCTAGGAGACATCATAGAGATGGGCCACATGGAATTTACTAAGCAACATCAGTAAATTTAGGAGAAGCTATGCATGACTGCTAAAACCTGGGGGGAAAGTGAGACATTGTAAGAGAGCAACAAAACAAGGAGAGAAAATATAAAACAGGCAAATCATCTTCATTCTTTAAAAATTACATTGAAGTCCATGGTTTATGATAGGGTTCACTCTAATGTACATTTTATGGCTTGGACAAATATATAATGACATGTATCCACCATTAAGTATCATACAGAGTAGTTTCAGTGACCTAAAAAGCCTCTGTGCTTCACCTATTCATCCCTCCATCTCTCTCCCTCTCCCTAAATCCATGGTAACCACTTATCCTTTTTCTTTCTCCATACTTAAGCTTTTCAAAAATGTCAGGTATTGATATAATCCAGCTGAGCGTTTTCAGATGGGCTTCATTCACATAGTTACGTGCATTTAATTTTTCTTCATGCCTTTTATTGGCTTGATAGCTCATTTCTTTTAATCACTGAATCATATTTCATTGTATGGATGTACCACAATTTATCCATTGACCTGTTGAAGGACATCTTGGTGCTTCCAAGTTTTAGAAATTATGAATAAAGCTGCTATGAACATCCATGTGCAGGTTTTCAACTCCATTGGGTAAATACCCAGGGGCACGGCCACCGGATCATATGGGAAGAATATGCTTAGTTTTGTAAGGAACTACCAAACTGTCTTCCAAAGTGGAGGTATCATTTTGTATTCTCACCAGCAACGAGTGAAAGTTTCTGTTGCTCCACATTCTCACCAGTGTTGTCAGTGTTTTGAATTTTAGCTATTTTAATAGGTGTGTGTTGTTGTTTCAATTTGCTATTCCCTAATGACATAAGATTTTGAGCAACATCTTTTCATCTGTTTAATTATCCTTCGTGTATCTTCTCTGATGAGGGCGTCTGCATTCTTATTAAAATATGAAGAGGAGTAGCATGAGCAGGTGGAATTCATGTGATAGTTCAGAGTCTCAATCCACTGTGCTGAACACGTTGTACTTCTTGCCCTGATGGTATGAACTACACCAAAGACAATTGTTTTATAAAGAGAAGGCACACGTGGAAGTTAAGTAAAGAATAAATGGAGTTGGGCCTAAACTTGCCTAGTTTGTTTCATCTTTAGGGGAACACATTGTGATAGAGTTTGGGAGTGATGCACGATCCCTTGGAAGGTAAGAAAATGGTCTGCTACATTAAAGGTTAATTTGAGCTTGCAAACTTGTGAGATTTTCAAGTGTACAACACATGTGCTGTGTTGCTAGCTGACTATGGTCTGGTTTATAAATCATGTAGTTGTATATGCACTCCTTCTTGCTCTTGCATGGAGGAAGCAGTAGGCTGGTACAAGGTTGAAGTACAATATCCTCCTGAACGTTTGGGAAGCCGTGGAAGGCCACTGTCCTTAGCCCCTGGTAAGCTGTCCTGGGAACTGTCCTGCTACTTCGATTGCTTCCATGGAGCTTCCATGGACACAAAGTGCTGAGCACACACAGAATGGTGGGGGTAGAACAGTGACTCAGAAGCAGTTTGAGTGTACACAGGGGCAGACATACAAGGCAGTACTGAAGTAGCCAACCTAGAACTACAGAGAACGCTTGATGGGAAATTAATTTTCCCAAGCGAATGTATGAGGCACAGGCATTGACTATGTAATTGGAATAATTTAACTTATGATATATGGCCAATGCAGGGCTTTCAAATTGTGCACATATTCTGGATTAAAAGTTATCTCTTGGATTATAATAGCAGAAGCAATAACAGGACATTCTGGGTATCATAGATGGATGTGTTTACAAGTAGTAATATGTCTCCTAAAGAATGGAGTCAGAACACAGATAGTGCCTATTTGGGTTGCACTATTTAAATATTATTTTTGTTTTCTCTACTGAAATCAGAGAGTGCAACTGTAAGTGGCTGAGGGGTCCATTGTATTCAGGTACTTCTCCTTGACAATAAAAGTAATTACTTGTAAAGAATTGAACCCATATCCCAAAATCAAAGAAGCACTGATTACCAAGTAGTTAAATAAATATGTATTTATGCACATTTGTATGTGTGTAATAAATAAAATTAGATGTTCAAGAATAAGCTTTTGAGCCAGACAGAAATGAGTATTGACCTAATTTTGTAATTTATTAAAAGTAAGGTCTGTAATTTCCCTGTGTCTCTTATTCCTCAACCATACCATAGGTACAGTATCAGTACCTACCTCTCCAGGTTATTTTACAGATAACTTGAGATAAATACAGAGGCCACTTAGATGGGGCTGACACGTGTCAGTGCTCATTGTTATCTCTCACATATTGTGATCCTGGTGTGAGCTGTAAGTGCCTCCTTCCTGGGATAGAGTTTGTCTCCTGCATCTGTCTGCACTCTTTTCTTCTTTTTGATTCTTCTTTTTTGAAGCTGCATATGTATCTCAGACTTCTCTTCCTCTACCTGCTCTAAGAGTACAGTTGCACAGCCCTCAGCTTTGCTGTTATCAGAGTTATTCAAAGTGTAGTTTTAAAACACAGAGACAGTCTGCCTTAGTGTTTTATTTTTACGTGTAATCATGCATATCTTTGCCATACAGGAAATACTGGAGGTGTGACTTTTTAAGTGGGACTGTGCATTCCAAATTCCTTTGTGTGGAAACACTTAAGAATATTCTTGGCAAGACTTTTGTGGTCTGTGACCCTTTGAATGAAAGGGTATAGGAAGTCTACAATGATCCTCTCCCAAAGTCCCCTTTCTCTCTCTCTCTCTCTCTCTCTCTCTCTCTCTCTCTCTCTCTCTCTCTCTCTCTCTCTCTCTCTCCTTCCTCTGTGTGCATAAATATGTATATGTACCTACATGTATATTTATTATTATTTTTTAAAATATATTTTTATTGATTTCAGAGAGGAAGGGAGAGAGAGATAGAAAAGCAATGATGAGAGAGAATCATTGATTGGCTGCCTCCTGCACACCCCCTACTGGGAATCGAGCTCGCAACCCGGGCATGTGCCCTTGACCAGAATTGAACCTGGGACCTTTCTGTCCACAGGCCGATGTTCTTTCCACTGAGCCAAACTGGCTCAGGCTATAGTGGTGACTTTAAAAAATATGTGCAATTATGAATACTTTTCAGTAAAATCTTAATTACACAATAATTTTTGTGAAAATTCTATTTTAGAAAACTTTGTGCCAACCTTATGTTCATCAGGAACCTGCACATGTAAAAGATCTTATTGTACAAGCCCTTGCATGACCTCCCACTAACATAGCTTTTATTTTAAGATCCTTTTATGTCTAACCATCTTCCTGTGTTTGTCATTCTGGTGCCTGAGCAATGTCTTCAAACTGCAGTGTTGGCACAAATGTCCAAAAAGTAACTTTTTTCTAAGAGTATCTGCCTGCTGCATATCAATGACCATCATTTATATGAAATATTACTTATAAATATTTTACATTGATTATGGTATCATTAAGGCAGGACTGGTAACAGACCTGGTGGAATAATCTGGATTAGCTATTATTTTTTAATGTGTGTGTATAATAATGTATATATCTTTTCTTATAAGAATAAAGTTCATTTAGAGCCATTGCATTGCACAACTTCAGGGACTCCAGCCATAGTTAGAATTATATGACTTTTTCTTCATCAGCTTGTGTGGATCAGGTTTGATTAAATAAAACTTACAGACACTTAGTGCCTATTTTATGCCAAATTCTGTGCTTGGAGCAAACATGAATATTACGTGGACCCATCCCTCCCAAGTCCCCTATTGTGTAAAGAAGTAATTCTTGTCTAGCAAACTTCCTGTAAAAACAAAAGTGCGCGTGCGCGCGCGTGCACACACACACACACACACACACGCACACACACACATACACACACACATAAAACAGGAGGGGTGATTATCTTGCAGAAAGACACAGGAAAGGGAAGATTTCATAAAACACAAGTTTGAAAAATAAATAATTTACAAAATGGACAAAGGGAGAATTCCAGAATCCCAGACAAAGAGGAGCAATTGGGAAGAAATGAAATGGCACGCATGTCCAGGAACAGCAAGTTCTGAGGCACGAAAAGCTGGGACTGGGCTGGGGTGGGAAGAAGGGAGTGTGAGGACTGCACAGAGTCAACCATAATCAGGAGCCTGGCCTTAGTTTGCTGTTGTTCACCTCCTGGAACCCAGGAGCCAAGTCTATTTGGACTGATCAGTATTACCAAGAATAAAAGAATATAATTGCAAATGTTAAGTCCTATTGAATTTATGAGTTTTAGAAGATTGTTAATTGTATAAATGAACTATTGTATTTCTCCTTACAAACTATGAGAGATGCTATCTTTAGGTCATGCTAATTAAACAGTTATTTTAATAGTGGAGCATCCTGTCTAGCTTTTATATATAAGAATGACTTAATACTTTATTTTTCTTCTATAATTTTGATTAGACCAGTGTTGAAATGAATAAGCCTTAAATCTGTGTGCTGTTTCTCTGGTGGGGTCAGTGACAGAGATGTAAATGAGTGATGTGGACCAGGCATGGTGTAAAAGCTGTAAAAGCTGGTTGTACTAACTTGTCTGTGTGGACTTGGCTAATTAAAGAGTCAGCACCACTCATTTACCGTGGTGTGGGTGTATTATTTGCCATCATCATCTGGTGAGCCCAAGTTAGATTAGGGGGTACTTACTAATTTACAACCTTTGCCTTTGGCACTCATATCAGGTATTTATAAATCTGAAGCTTAAATATATAGGGGCAGAAAAGATATTTAAAAGATACTTTTCTTTTTGAGTTTTAGAGAATGACTACAGGAGGATATACGGAACACCAAAATCAAATTAAAATGCCTGAACAGCCCTATTGTCAGCCAACAACAACATTTCCCTCCACTTCTCTACATGCTGTGCTTCATTAGTTCTCATTAGTTGATGGGCCCTGTGGAATGAAAGGAGCTAGCAGGAGCGAGGCATCTGCGGCCTTGAGCTGGTGTGTGTAATCACAGAAATGCAGCGAAGATCATAGGGTCCAATCATTCTATAACACAGCTTCTTCTGACAGCTTGCAGCGGTGACTCCACACCTCTAATGGGAGAGTTATCAAAATGGATTGGGATTTATGGAATCCAATAAATTCACAAGGGAAGCTTTGACTGCTTCGGAGAGAAATTTCTCTTCCTGTCTTTTACTGCAAGATTTAGTGTAACTTCTTTAGTTCCCTTGACTTGTTTTATAAGACAACTGGCTTTGAACTGCTTCAGCTGGGAAAATGCCACAAGAAGAGAATAAATATTATAGAGCAGACAAGGTGGTCTTCCAACCTTGGTTGATCAAGTGCTGCCTCACCATGAACACCGTGATGTTCCAAAGCAGTGGTTCTCAACCTTTCCAATGCCGCGACCCTTCAATACAGTTCCTCATGGTGTGGTGACCCCCAACCATAAAATTATTTTCGTTGCTACTTCATAACTGTAATGTTGCTCTAAAGCAGCAGTTCTCAACCTGTGGGTCACGACCCACAGGTTGAGAACTGCTAGCAGGGTCGCCTAAGACCATCAGAAAACACAGATATCTACATTACGATCCATTAACAGTAGCAACATTACAGTTATGAAGTAGCAACGAAAATAATTTTATGGTTGGGGGTCACCACACCATGAGGAACTGTATTAAAGGGTCGCGGCATTAGAAAGGTTGAGAACCACTGTTCCAAAGGATAATGAAAGTTTCAGAGCTTTCAAGTTAATTCTCCTCAAAGTTATTTTCTCTCTCGAGAGAATCATCTAAAGGCTGTTAATTTGATTATTTAATGAACATGTGAAAATTGGAGGGAATAGAGATTATTGTACCATATCATTATATATAAGATGAATCTGCTTTGTTGGCCATATGCAGAATATTGGAATTGCTGTCACAGACCCAGTTTTTAACTGCTTTTCGGATATAATTTAGATTCCATGTAGTTCACCTGTTTAAAGAGTAAAGTTCGATGGCTTTTAGTATATTCACACAATTGTGTGTCCCTGATCACAATCAATTTTAGAACATTTTGATTGCTTCAGAAAGAAATCCTATACCCTTTAGCTATCACCCCATTCCTCCATGTCAGCTTAGTACTAGGTAAATACTAATCTATAGATTAGCCTATTCTGGACATTTCATATAAAAGTATCAGGCTGTATGTGGTCTTTCGTGATTGGAGTCTTTTACTTAGTCAAGGTTCATCCACGTTGTAGCATGTATCAGTACTCCATTTCTTTTTACTGCTGAATAATATTCCATTGTATAGATAGACCACATTTTATTTATCCACTCCTCAGTTGATGAACATTTGAGTTGTTTCCACATTTTGGCTATAATTCTCCTATGAACATTTGCATACAAATTTTTATATATTTTAACTTCTCTTTGCTAGGTCTTATGGTAACTATGTTTAATCTTAAGGAAATGCCAGGATTTTAAGAAATCTTAAGGAATCTTAAGGAACTGCCAGACTATTTGAGATTATGTTTTCTAGGAACTTCAGTGGTATAGCTGTCATTTGAGAGAATACATTAAGGCTCCAATAACGATACCATTGTGTAATTAGAAAGTAAGTAGTAGAAAAATAGGAAAGTGCTTTAGGGGACCTAGTAAGAATAAAAGTACAGTTAGGAGGAAAATCTGAAGTAACCATGAGCACACTTAATAGGATGCCTAGAAGAAACTCCTTTTGGGTTTTTCAACTCATCATATAGTGAAGGCTTCAATAAAGAAAAAGCAAGTAGGTGGGATGAGTATACTGTGATGACTTAAACCAAGAGAGGATGGACTTAATAACACGTATTTAAAATGCAGACTGTTGAATCTCAAAGGGAAGGTGGGTGGGGGTGGGTGGGAAGATATCAACCAAAGAACTTGTACTAGTATGTATACATGTATGCATAACCCCTGGACACAGACAGTAGTGTGGTGAAAGCCGGGGGCAGGATGTGAGTGTGGGCTAGAAGGGCTCAATGGGGAAAAAAAAGGGGACATCTGTAATACTTTCAACAATAAAGATAAATTTTAAAAAATAACATGCACAGAGAAATCTAAGTGAAACTAATGAAAAATGTTAAATGTCAGTGCATTTTAGAAGTGGCCATTTGGATTTTACAGTGTAGTGAGTATACTAACAATACTTGCTGGAGTTCTCTTGGTATTCCACAGTTCCCCAAGCACACATGTTCTTTCACTAGGTTCTCACAATTTCCTCATTCATGTCTGGCGGGAAGTAATGCTCTTGTCTCATGAAAGAATAAACCCGGGTACCTAAGGTCAGTTGATTTGACCTAAGCCACACTTTTACTATAAGACTAGCAGTCAGGGCAATGCTTTTGGTTTCCGTTATGCTACTGCATACACAAAAGTAATAATTTTATACAAAGCACTTGGACACATACTTCTAGTATTTTTATACTAGAGGAAATAATCTTCACTTGTGTGAAGGGTAAGCCCAAAATATTTAAATGAGCATAATATGGTAAAAATAATAGGCAATAACAGAAATTTAGGTTTAATACTTTTAGACAAGCATAGGGAAATATGGGAAATGATAACAGATTTGTGTTTTAACTATTCAGTATCTTAACTGAGCATTTTACAGTGTTCTTGAGATTTTAACATTTATTTTCAGATCTATCTTCAATTTGTTACATAGAATAATAATATATTTAATCTAAACAGTTAATTGCCCTATAATAAATAGAAACATATGCTCATGTGTTTTTTTTGTGATGCAATGAATCTTAACATAGAAAGTTATAAAGTGCTGCTTCCAGTCATAACTCAGTATTTAATTTCAGTATATTGATGTTACCATTTTTTAAAACAATGTAATGAAGATTTAACCTGGATTTTCTTGACAGTTTAACACAGGAATTTATACTGAGCCCCATATAACAAGCATCCTAAATCCCACTTTACATCTCCCAAATACCCTACAGAGCTTCTCTCTCTCCCTCCCATGGCATCCCACCTTCCACCACGAACACACTCTTACTTGTAATAATCTCCTTTACCTGTCTTATGTAGTCTCAGGTTTCATTCACTCTCTCATGAAAATTATCTTTACTACTAAGCTCTTTCTTTTCTTTCTCTCTTACCTTCTATGTCTGAACATCTGTGTTGTGTTTGGGTACAATATGCCTTCTACCTATAATTTCAGGGAATCATTTTCCAAGTATCTAAACTGATACAAGTTCTTGAGTAGGAATATTATCGACAATAGAAATGCTAAGTTTTGCAGTGTGCTGCACAGGGAGACTTGCATTCCAGCTGTAGTTTTCATTTTCTTTTCTTCCCTGAAAGAGACAAAATGAAAACCTTGTTTACAGGCAGCCAAAATGTTCAGTGTCGACTGCTGTATGTGATACAGCTGTGAAATGGGCTAGAATTTATTATTGGAAGTGAAAGAACTAGTGTAAATTTATTCAAATGAAATCCCTTGCCAATACTACAGTAAATAGGCTTTGGAAACATTCTCATTCTGTCTCTTGTACTTTAAAAATGACTTTTCTCAAGATTCTACATATCTTTAGGACATGTGATGAAAGAGATGAACATTAGGATTGTCAGCATTCAGGGATTTATGTGGTAGGCTTCTCTTCCCAACAGTGTGATGGGATTTTAAATTTGAATTCAGACCTATGCATGTCTCTTTCTAAATATTGGAACAATATCAAAAGTTCCTCTTGACGAAGTAGATGACTAGCCACCCCTAAATGCGTCATGAGCACATTCTAGAACTATTTTACTCTTTAAGTATATATTACAACTTTACCCCAGGTAGCATTTTATCCCAGAGGAAAAGTTGGAGTATTCTTTCCATTTGAAGATCTTTACAAAACTTTTGTACAGTTCATGTCTTTCTTTTAAGTTGTGTGTGTGTGTGTGTGTGTGTGTGTGTGTGTTTGTATCTGTGTGTGTGTGTTTTGTGCAGCTGATAATTATCTTGGCCATTGCACACAGGAAATTTGGTATCTTAAAGCCTGCTTAATGGACAGAAGAGACATTACACACAAATCACCAAGTTTTAAAATATTATAAACCAATAAAATGTACTTAACACTAACATCATACTGCACATAATTTAATCTGTAGTTTATTGTGATGCATAAATGCCTTCAGAAGGCTGAAGTGCACCAGAATCTTCATTATGAACAAAAATTTACTGCTGTAATAGAACTGTGAGGAAGTTCTGCAAGAAATTTCTGGTTGGTAGCATGATTAATTAAGCCACATTGGAGGAGTCTTTTAGTGTTTCTCATTTAATTGTGTATTTTCAGAGCATATTTAAAAGTATCAGTATTTTTCTGAATGACTCTCTACAGTCAGGAATGTAGAGACCCATATCATTCTACTCACATCCATACTTTTGAGAGTTGGAATTAAACCATTCTAAGGCAATGCTAATATCTTCAATGATTTTGCCTACATGTAAGTGTGTGTAGTGTTTATCTTATCTTTTTGCATAATATTAATGCATCTAGAATGGAAAGATAAACTTGAGATGAAGACAAAGTGTTTGATATTTTGTTTTTCAAGCGAAGCTATTCTCCACCCTTCCCTGTTTTAATATATTACAAACATGTTAGTGATGCCAGCAGAAGGTGTGGTGCCCTTTGAGCCTCTTTATTTACTGCCCCAACACTTCCCTGACCCCTGGGCCAGGTCCTCTTCTGTGGGGAAATACAGACACATGGGTCTGGTCCCCTGGTCACTGACAAGCTCCTACCTTTGAAGGAGATGAAGATCGATAGCCATAAATCAGTGTAATTGGGGCTATGGAAGAGGCACGTGTGAAGTGCTCTAAGGACACTGAAGAGGGAGTGATCAATCCATCCAGGCTGGGAAAGGGCCAGGACCAGGAAAGGCCTGCCAGAGGTGTTGACAGTTACGTCAGGCTTGAAAGCATGCATAAGAATCTGGGAGATGAGAGAGATGACAGGATGCACATGGTAAAGACACACAGGTGTGAATTAACAATCTAAATGGCTTTTATATGCTGAATGGCTCTATCCCTACCTCTGAGCCCTATAGCAACTCCCTATGGGTCTCCGCAGCAACCTCAGTGACCTATCAGTTTACCTCTTGTTCTCCTTCCCAAGCTTGGCAGCTTTTGGAAGCAGCCACAGTTTTCTACCTGGTTTCTACTTCCCGGTTCAATCTTCTTGTAATGATTCCATGGGATTGTCTGCTCGACTTCCACATTCTGACTTTATTCCTGGTTGATTACTTTTCCAAGTTCTTTAGTTTCATGTTATTTAAACAAATGGTCAGTTCAGTTCAACTTCCTTGTCAAGCCCTCTGTGTCAGAACCCTGGACTTCATTCAATGTGAGCCCAGAAATACCAAACCACTAAAATTGGATATTAGATACAACTTGCAGCTATAGTTACCTTGTATCATACCATTTATGCTTTGGTACTTATGAGACCCATTTTGGGGCTTTAGTGGGAAAACCAGTTAAGGTCTGCTTATGAGAAATGTGCTATTAGTATCTCCATTAGACCCAGGAATTAAGCAAGTAATAGTTTATTCAAGTTTAAAAAATGTCTTAGCCTGGTCTTACTTGATGATATAATAATGCTTCCTGTAATATTTAGCATAGTTAATTGTTATTGCTCCTCTTCACATAAAATATAATTTGATGCATTCACAAGGCTGTGAAAATCTAATAAGTGGACTATGGTTTTCTTACACTAACAGGCAACTGCAGGAAGGGAGGGATAGTGTAGGTGGTAAAATGTAGTGTCTTCTTTGAAGTTTCTGGTGCCTAAGCTATAGACAGCTGTCACTCTTAAGAGTGGAAGGTTACAGATTTAAAAATTGCCCTTTGTCAAGACTCAGCTCAAATACCACTTCCTCTGTGAACCTTGTGTGACCTTCCTTCTTGATTTGTGGTACCACGTTAATGACAATACTTGATTTTTTTTTGGGGGGTACCCATATGTGTATGATATGTGCCTCCACAGAAATACCTGTATCTTTTCTTTTCTTTTTTTTGGTACTTTAGTGATTCTAAATGTGAACTCCTTCAGGCGGGGGCTATCTTAGTCATCTTTGTTCCTCAGCATCTATGACATACTAAATGTCAGTACAGGGTTGATAAATGAATACATTACTGAACCATATTTTAGATTACATAATTTTATATCACATGTTATTTTGCTTTGTAACATTATGATAATTTTCTTAAATATTCTTAAAAAATTTGATACCTTTTAAAGGAGTATATTTTCTATTATGTAATACTAGAGGCCTGGTGCACGAAGTTTGTGCACTGGTGGTGGGGGGGGTTCCCTCAGCCCGGCTTGCACTCTCTCCCAGTCTGGGACCCCTCGCTCCTTACCGCCCACCAGCTCGCTGCTCCTTAGCGCTGCTGCAGAGGCAGGAGAGGCTCCCACGACCACCACTGCACTAGCCAGCCCAGCTTCTGGCTAAGCGGTACTCGCCCTGTGGGAGCATACTGACCACCAGGGGGCAGCTCCTGCGTTGAGCGTCTGCCCCCTAGTGGTCAGTGCACATCATAGCAACCGATTGTTCTGATTGTTCTGCAGTAACTGTCACTTATGCTTTTATTATATAGACTAGAGGCCCGGTGCACGATATTCGTGCACAGGGGTGTGTGTCCCTCAGCCCAGCCTGCACCCTCTCCAATCTGGGACCCCTCAAGGAATGTCCGACTGCCCGTTTAGGCCAGATTCCAGTGGGATCCGACCTAATCCAGAAACAACCTGAATGGCCAATCCTATATAATAAAAGAGTAATATGCAGATAGACCATCACTCCAACACACAAGGTGGCTGCTCCCATGTGGTCAAATATGGCAATAACAATTAACTATGCTAAATAACAATTAACAATTAACTATGGCAAATAACAATTAACTATGCTAAATATTACAGGAAGCATTATTATATCATCAAGTAAGACCAGGCTAAGACATTTTTTAAACTTGAATAAACTATTACTTGCTTAATTCCTGGGTCTAATGGAGATACTAATAGCACATCCCTCTCACAATCCAGGACTGCTGGCTCCCAACTGCTCACCTGCCTGCCTTCCTAATTGCCCTAACCACTTCTGCCTGCCAGCCTGATCACCCCCTAACCACTCCCCTGCCAGCCTGATTGATGCCTAACTGCTCCCCTGCCAGCCTGTTTGCCCCTAACTGCCCTCCCCTGAAGGCCTGGTCACCCCTAACTGCCCTCCCCTGCAGGCCTGGTCACCCCTAACTGCCCTCCCCTGCAGGCCTGGTCCCTCCCAACTGCCCTCCACTGCTGGCCATCTTGTGGTGGCCATCTTGTGTCTACATGGGGGCAGCCATATTTGACCACATGGGAGCAGCCACCTTGTGTGTTGGAGTGATGGTCTATCTGCATATTACTCTTTTATTATATAGGATTGGCCATTCAGGTTGTTTCTTTATTATTATTATTATTATGGGAAAGATGCTGTGAACTATGTTGTAAGTAAATCTTTTTGCACATTTCGAAGTGTTTTTTAATGATGCCGTTATTCATTTTAAGGGATGAACATTTTTAAGATGCTTGACACAGATTGTTAAATTTTTATACCTACTAGAAGGGAATAAAGGTGCACATTCCACATGACCAAAACTGGGCATAAAGGTTTAAAAACTTTTGCCAATATGAAAAATCCCATCTTCTATTTCAATATTATTAATTTTAAGTTTCAACTTTTAAATATGATTAAAAATATATTTTTTCATTTGTTGTATATATATTTTTTGGTGGTTGTTTTGTTCATTTATTTATTTATTTATTTTTGTCTCTTTCTAAACTTCCCAGAGGAGGATGGAGCTGGGGCCTGGAGGTGCCCGATTTGGCATCATCACAACAGCTCTGCAGGGAGAATGTGTGTGGATAGAAGAGTGGGGAGCAGTGAGGGGCCGTCCGGGGTACTTGGGACTGAAGAACAGTGGGTGGCATGTAGAAGATAGGCATGGGGTGGATATCAACAGTGCTCTGACAGTGTTTGATTTATTGGTTATCATTCATTTTGGCATCACTTAATTTAGAATTATTGATCCTAGTTGTGAACTGGGGAAAAAAGTTAGCTCTGAAATGCAAAAGATACACCTAGGGAACATAGTTTTTACCAAAATGCTTCAGAGTACAAAGGCAGCCTTGCAGAAGACTAGTCACCCCCTGCCCCCTTTTTTTAAATTTTTTCACAAAGCCAAAGAAATGAATTCAGGCTTATGTATTGTAATAGTAGCAAAATATCCATTGATTTAAAGCTTGGGTTAGATGATTTTATTACAGGGAGGAAACTGCTCAGACCTATCCTTAGGTGTTTTAAATTTTTTCTTGATAAATAAAAAGCATACTGTATTAATTTACAGTAATAAATTAATGCTGTAAATAATTCAGATTACATTTAAATAGTTTATTCAAAATAAGTTTGGCTTCAGCTGGAGCTAAAAATTGCAATATTTAATGTTATTCCAATTAGGTTTACAGTTATATAAATACTCAAATGAAATGGATTATAAAATCAGTAACTTGTTTTATGATTTTCTTTTTATTATTTTTCCATATCATCTATATATATATATAATTACAGTCTCTCTTGATACACAAAATAAGTAGTAGGTGGGAATACCTGTGTCTTAAATACTTACTTAGGGCTGTTATCCTAACCAGTAGTTAATGCCAGTTTGAAATATTTATGCAAATAAGATATTGTTTAGATCTTTTCCAAACTCACTTCCACACAGTTCATAGTATCAGGCTTGTGTCATGTGGCATCTACCCATATGGCTACAGCCAGTTACGGTGCGTAATTAAGCAGGCCTGAAGGTGTAGCAGACTCTATAAATTTTCCTTAGAAAAAATGCAAAAGATACACCTAGGGAACATGATTTTTACCAAAATTCTTCAGAGTACAAAGGCAGCTAGTAGTGGTCACTTGGGTCTATGTCAGCCGTGGGCAAACTACGGCCCACGGGCTGGATCCGGCCTGTTTGGCTGTTTTATCCGGCCCGCGGAGCCGAAAGACCGTACCCTTTTATGTAATGATGTTTACTTCGAATTTATATTAGTTCACACAAACACTCCATCCATGCTTTTGTTCCGGCCCTCCGGTCCAGTTTAAGAACCCATTGTGGCCCTCGAGTCAAAAAGTTTGCCCACCCCTGGTATGTCATATCAACATAAAACCTTAAAACAAGTATAAAAGCCCCTGGAAGGAAGCGAGCATGTAAGGGAGTGAGAATGAGAGCAAGAGTAAGAAAGAGAAAGAGAGAGGCAGAGGGGTAGAGGGAGGAAAGATTAATTGATTTCAGTCTATACAAATAATCATGCTGCATCGAATATTTTGGGCAGGGTAGGCATTATTTCAGAGGTCTTCGATACCAGTAGAGGAGAGACATAAAGTTCCAAGGCGATTGCATGGGAAACATAGAAAGCTTAAGACACAGATACACAGCCAAAAGGAGGGTCCTTCGGGGCTGGCGCCTGCATTCTCTTTGCTGCATACTCAACACGTCTCCACCAGCTCTCTGCTCACCACCCAGGTCCCATCAGCCTTTCCTGCTCGTTTACCCTGAGGTTCTGAACAACAGCAACCATGTCTGAACTCTGTGGACTAAAATTGAAGTCTCCTATTTATAAATCCTAGTAAATTTTCTTTTAACCATTTCTTTGGGAAGATGAACTATATAGTTCCAAAAGGTCTGTGTTTTGCACAGTGAGTGTTTTAATTCCTGGAGACTTACTTTCCATAAGGGAGGAAACTTGACCCGGAGTGGTAAATACTGAACACGATATACACATGTTGTATTGTACACTTCTATACTTGAAACCTATATGATTTTATTTTTTTTAAATTTCTGAAACCTATATAATTTAATTAAACAATGTCAACCAAATAAATCCAATAAAACGTGTTAAATTTAGGTTTAACATATATTTTGAGATTAATTTAGGGAGTTATTTCAATTTAGATATACTTTAAAATTTTTTTCCTGAAATAAAAAATGCATTTGTAGAATTTATTGCATAAATTGAAATTTGAACATAATTGAAAATAAATGCTTTTTTAAAATGTGGGAGAGATGTTGAAAAATATTTCACTGGCAGAAATACTTATGTTCCAAGTGACTTTATGAACACGAGCCTCTCATTATTGATTCTTAGGTCTTAGGCAATGATACAAAGCTCACTGGAAAATTAAGCAAGCTTAAATACAGCTACAGACCCCTCAGCAATGCTGCTTTTCCCTTCATACCATGAATTAGAAAAAGATTGACCTGAATTAAATCTATATATCATGTTGCCTGATACAAAAGAAGTGGGTTGAGTTGGCGGAGAAGGAAATGGATTGTAGAAGAGAAGAGATTTCCACTTTCCTTTATATCTGGTCTGAAAGACACCACTAATGATCTTTAATTCCTGAGCAGAAGTTTGATATGGATATGATTCTAGGCCAAGAGGGAGCTATAAATTTGGCTTAATAAGAAATTCTCAATTAAATTATGCAGGGAAACACTGTACTCTATGAGCTCTGAAGTACTAGCTATAATTTTTCAGGTTCTGAGTAAAATTGTTATGCATCTGTGTATTATGTCCTTGATTTTTATATTTTTTAAAAAAGTAGAAAGTATACCTATGTATTTTGACCTCACAAACTTCTCTTTTACCCACTGTATTTTACTGATTTTAATGGAAATGAAATACATTATAACACAGTTAAGTGAAAATATAACAAGGAAATCTTTATGCTCTTGAAACTTCCTGTTTTATCCTATTCTCATATCAGGTGTTGAAAGTGGAACCTAAAATTCATTCTGTTGTACTTCCAAAACTCTCCAAAATTTTTTATCATTTTACATTTGATTATCTGATCAACAGATTGACAATACATTTACCTATTTGATTTTCATTTATTTCTGCTCTTGTCCTTAAAAAAATTTGAAGAAAGGAATATATACGGAAGCAGAAAAAAATTAAATATTAGAAGTCCAAGACATGGTTAAAATTAAGCATGAATCTTTTCATTTTTTTCTTATTCAGTTATTTAAAAAAACTAGAGGCCCAGGGCACGAAATTCGTGCATGAGTAAGGTCCCTGGCCTAGCTGGTGATCAGGGCCGGCCAGGACCTTCCTTCTGGCTGTCGGCCTGGGCCTCCTTTTCCTGGCTGCCGGCTGTTGGCCAGGGTCCCTCTTCCCTGGCTGCCAGCTGCCAGCTGCTGGCCGGCACCTTCCTTCATTCCGCGCTGCCCCCTGGTGATGAGCGCACATCATAGCAAGCGATCAGTCTCCCAGTGGAACTCCTGTGGGGACAATTTGCATTATTAGGCTTTTATATATATACATAGTTCAAATGGGCTGTTTATAAATTTTTATATCTGATTTTTTAAATTTGAAAAGTATATGTAGCATTTTCACATAACTTTTTAAAAGCATCATTATCTTATTTAATGACTATATAATATCCAGTTTTAATCAACTTGTAATTTTTAGTATTTTATCATTTTTATATTAAAACAAGTTATATTCAGAATTATTTCACTTTAATATATTTCCTTAGCTTAGATTTCTAGACCAAAAAATACCTTGTATTATTGTGATTTCTCGGTTCTTCAATTTTTGTTTATTTTGTAAGTCTAAATTTAATTTCTATGAAAAATTTTCTGATTTATTCCTCAAAGGCAGAATTTTTTCAAGTTCATGTTATAGTTCATGTATGCCACAGCTCTCTTTGTCATGGCTTTATGTTTTTACCTTACATATTAGAAGAATTATATGCAAGTTTTTCTCTTATGGCCATTGGTTTTTCATTGTTAATTATATTTTGTCTTGTTTATAAAGTAAGTATTAATTCAGCCATTAACTTTTGATGTCGTGAAACACTTCTTACTTCCGTAATCTCTTTTTTATTCCTTCTTATTGTCTTCCCACCTCATCCTCTTAGCTTAAATTTTCCAGTGGTTGTCCTTTTCTGTTTCACAGAGACTGTGTAATTCTTTTGTTCATTTGGAGATACCAAACAGATTTATGTAATCTTTTTCCTGTTTCCAACGATAACATCACACACACAACAAAATCTTAATTTGATCCATGGGTATCTTACTTTGAAATCACGATGCTATGATGCATTGCAGGAATTGAAAAACTACAACTCCCCAGGCCAAATCTTAACCACAGTCTGTTTCTGTTTTTGTACATAAAGTTTTACTGCCACATGGCCAGGTCCAGTCCTTTACCCATGATCTCCGGTTGCATCTGGGCCACAATGGAGAGGTGAATAGTCATGGCAAAGACTGTATGGACCAAAAAACACTCAACTGTTTATTATCTGGCCCTTTACAGAAAATGTTTGCCAGCCTACTGTATAGGGGGAATTTTAAAATTCGTTAAATTTCTTTTGTTATGCTTACTTTAAGCTGCCCACCCATTTCCATTCTCTAAGAGCTTTCAGGATTTCTTATTGGAATTATAGACTCCTCCCTGGATAGTGTTGGGAGATATTGCATTTACTCCATGGACCAGATAAATAACCGTAGCTAGTCTATTCAGATATGCTATCCCTGGGATTTGTATTTGAGTACATGACTTTGCTGATGAATCTTTTAGTATATTGTTACCACTATAAGCCTTGCTATAGGATAGAGTCGAGGGAGAGCAGAGATGGTCATAAACTCAGGATGATAGAGCTTGGAGTTAGGAGTCAGATTATTAAGGACTCATACACCATGAAGAGTAGTTTGCAGTGGGCAGCCATCAAGAACTTCTCAGCAGGAAAATGACATTCAGATTTATGCTGTAGGGCAGGCCGATCACTGCTGACTGTGAAAAAGCTCTGTTGTAAAATTGAAAAGCCTTTACATTACCAGCAGAATGATCAGGTATGAGTCAGAATATTCCAAGCCTGGAGGGGTAGGAAAAAACTTCAGCCAAGCAATAATGATGGAGAAGTAATAGAGTGATGTGAAGGGAGTAAAAACCAATCATAGATAAGATGGCAAGAGTGAACAGAAGGAGAGGGGTAGGCCATTCCAAGGGTCCTGGTCTGGGTGACTGTGTTTATGGTAGGAAATGCACAGTGAAGAGTGGTTTTGCTAGGAACTAATGGCTCACTTTTTAGACATATGGAGTTGAAGGGGTCTGAGGGTACATAGGTAAAGTTATAAAACGGTAGACCACCAGGAAACAAGAGTAAAATTAGGGGAAGCCTCTGGGGATAACACCAGGAAGTGCCCCGAAGTAGTGGGTATGCAAGGAAGAGGAAGCAGCAAACACGAACAGGATGAGCCAGCCAGAGAGAGGACATGATGCATTGTACCGTTACTTTAAATGCTCCCCTCATTGCCTGTCAACTCTCTGTGAATTTCAAAAGTAGAAATTATTTTTATTTGCTTATATGAAAGAAAAAATAACCTTTAGTATAAAAATTTGAAATTTAAAGGACTAAACTATATAGGTAATGCCCTCTTTATTTCTAAAAATATTCTTAAAAGGAAGACAAGAGGAGATACCCAGGCTGCCATAGTTTACTATGGAATTCACTCTCTGAAACTTTGTTCCTATCAGCAGATAAACCCTTCCCATGTAATGCATTTTGCAGAAAAACCTCAACTATCACAATCAACTCAACTTCGGGAAACTACAAATGTTTCCTAATCTTAACAGAGGGTAAACAAATCTCATCATACCACTTATACTACAAAACTTTGGAGGAAAAGGAGAACATGGGCTTGGCGGGGGGATAACATTTTTATCAGTATGAAAAAGAAGCAGTCCAATAAAATTTCCATAGTTATCTATAATAAGAGATAACCAATACCAATTGCCAAAGAAATTGGATGAAGGGCTCTGGGTGTTAATCAGAGCAGACCCAGCAGAGTTAGCTGCTGAGACTTCAAGATTTTAGGCTGTCATCTCAAACTGTATTTATGTATTGACTAATCTGTGTTCCAGCAGGCCAATAAAGCACCTCTCATTAAAGTTGTCCATAGATATAAAACATTTAAATGTAATTTTATTTTCATTTTGTAAATTTATAGTTGATAAGAAAATTATTCAGGGCTTCATTTCCGACCTTCCTGACTATATTTTTCAGTCTTCATAATGTTGAAAAACCTGATTACATATAATAGTAGAATGTGGAGGGATGTATAAAATGGGTTTTGTTCTTCAACTGGTGTAGCTCAGTGGTTGAGTGTTGACCCATGAACCAGGAGGTCAGGGTTTGATTTCTGGTTAGGGCCGGGGTTGTAGGCTTGATCCCAGTAGGGGGTGTGCAGGAGGCAGCAGATCAATGATTCTGTCTCATCAGTGATGTGTCTCTCTCTCCCTCTCCTTTCCTCTATCTGAAATCAATAAAAATATATTATTAAAAAAATGGGTTTTGTTCATCAAAAAATGGTAAAGGCAGGGAGAAGTTGTGTGAGTAGTAAAGTTAAAAAAATTTTAATTTATTTAATTTATTTTAAATTTTATTTTTCATGCAAGATACATAAAAATGTTAAAAATCACTTATTGTATCACTGACTTGTCAGAATGAGTGTTTGCCAGACCTTTTTAAAAATATTTTTTTAATTGATTTTAGAGAGGAAGGGAGAGAGAGAGAGAGATAAAAACATCAATGATGAGAGAATCATTGACCGGCTGCCTCCTGCATGGCCCCTACTGGGGATCAGGCCCAAAACCTGGGCATGTGCCCTTGACCGGAATTGAACCCGGGACCCTTTAGTCCACAGGCTGATTCTCTGTCCACTGAGCCAAACCAGCTAGGGCTGCCAGTCCTTATATGTATACTATTTTTATAAAGTTGTAATAATATATATGTGTGGCATTTATATATACATACATGTGTACACTGGAATCTTAACTTTTTGAAATAATCATTTGGTAAAAGCTTTTCTAGACATCAGTATTTGTCAGCCTAATGTTCTTCAGCCAAAAAAAATTATAATTTTAGGAAAACCTTTAAGTAGAAAAGTATCCATTTTTAATGTAATTTTTAATTTGCTCCTACAGAAATGTTCCTTTTATCTCTCATTTGGACAGTCTTATTTTATAAATCTTAATTCTGCCTATTGTGCTAAAACAGTTAATGAATCGGCATGTAAGAATTTGAAGGGTTTGAGTATGAAACAATTCTAGTGCAGAGTAAGGCACTGGGTGCTTTTTGCCAAAGCTCTCCCAAAACGCTTGACAGCTGTTCTTGCTGTTCCTTCAGTGCAAATGTTGCCAGTCCAGTCAGAGGATATCATTTTACAACTTAGTTCCCTTAAATAGAGTGTATTTTAGTTTCTCAATAATGTTGCTTATTTACATGTCAGTCAACACTATCCCCTTTCTATTTTATTCACTTTCATTTTCTGTGCAGTATAGCAGGATTTGAGCTCCTTAATTTGATTTTCAGCCCAAGCAGTTTGGTTACCTGGAAACACTCAGCACTTGTAGCTCAATCATGTATGCCTTTATTTGGACTCTGATTGAGAAGTCAATAAATATTTAATTTGCCCCTTTCTGACTTCAAAAAGTGAGACTCTTTACTTTTTTTATATTCTATTTCAATACACATTTTGTATCTCCTTGTCTCTTCTCATTTGTATCTCCATAAGATTTAACATTCAAGCACATATTGAAAGAAACGTATCAGTGCAGTGCAAAGATTTTGTTATTCATATTTTATAGCATTTAATATCTCATTCCAGATATATAAAATTAGGTATACAAAGTTGCTTTCTTCAGCAAATATTTATGACACACAGTTGGAGACCCAGAAGTCCATTTCACATAAATCCTGTCCACAAGGAGCTTTTGGGATACACATGAATACTTACACACCAAGTGCCATAAGGAAAGTGCAGATAAATGGCCTTTTAAAGGAGGATCAGCCGAGTCTCTGAAACAACAGTACTTTTGGAGTTTGTTCTGAAAAGACCAAGATTTGTCTGCTTGGGAAAGAAGACAAGGGAGTATGGTCTCTTGCCTAGTAGATGGCAGTTTTATACTTTTGTGTTTCACATTTAGATCTATGATTCATTTTGAGTTAATTTTTGTGAAGGGTGTAAGATCTGTGTCTAGATTCATTTTCTTTTGCATGTGGGTGTCCAGCACCATTGCTGAAAGTAAATCTTCTCTATTGTATTGTTTGCTTCAGTTTCAAAAGCAGCCGTTATCCAACTGCAGCTGTGATGCTTCAGGATGTAGGGGTTAGTGCAATGTTACTTGACCCTTTTTTTGTTTGTTTTGATGAACCCAGACATCTAAAAAACTAACATTTTCTAATGCTTAAGTGTTGGTAATTTAAAATTTATATAAACTCTTTAGAGCAAAGCATAATAACTCCTGGCATTAACATGCCCTGAGGGCCAACAATTTGTAACTACTGAACTGTAATGAATGATTGGTGACAAACTAGAGATAGTAAGCACATATAGTTCAGTTATCATTTTAATTTTTTGTCAGTTGGGTGTGGAAGTAGGGAGAGATCACAGAAAGATATCCATTAACATCATAGTGGCTTGCAAGTAACAAAAATAAAACTACAATAATTTTTGTTCTTGTGTTTTGTTTTTATTGGTTATTTATTATTCCATTAGCAAGAACTGTGGAGTGAGGCATCCAGGGAGTTTTGTGGCTGAAAAATGTATTAGGGTCCCAGGTGCTTTCTGCTTTTCTACTTCACCTTTCTGAGCATCTTTTTTGTAAGATGATGACTTATGATTGCAGCGCAGCTACTGCACCGCTAGACTTAACAACTACACTCCAGGCAGAAAGAGTGGGGGAGGCAGAGGGAGAGAAGTTATTTCTCCTGTCAAGACTTTGCCTTTCTGTATAATGAGGAAATCTCTCCCCAGGGTTTTCTAGCTACATTTCTAGCTACATAACCATGTACTGTGGCTATTCATGACTCCAAGGGAGGATGTGAAATTAATTTGGCGTACTTGCCTTTCTTATATAGGAGGGTAAGGGAAAATAGGGTCCATGATGACTTTTGTGTGGTTGGTCCAGCGTTTGCCACAATGTAGTTCTAGGACAGGAGTGAATATAGAAAATTAAAATACTTCATAATAGGATAAAGAGTTTGGTGGAGAAGGAGCAATTGAAGATTCAAAAGAAGAAATAATAAGTGAAAAATTATTATTTGAGAAGAGAAGGGAGAAAGAAATGGATTAATATGCAGAGATACTCTGTAATGGACAAAACAGTTGAAAGGAAATCATTTCAGATTGAAATGGGAAATGAAATCCAGGGGGAAGCACAAAAAGGTTTCAAAGATTTAGAAAAGATGAATTAGAGATTACAAATTGGCCCTATAGCCCATTTGAGTTTTGAGAGAGTTATTTTGAAGAGCAAAATATTAGCATATTGCTTTTTAAATTTTTATTGAGGCTTGGCAAACTGATTGCAACTATGTGTGAAGTTCAGTTGAAGCTAGGATGTATTCAGTGTTTATAATTGAAAAAGCAGAGACTATAGGTGAGTGAATTCAAAATGCTTATTAGAATATTATTTTAATAATCATGGATTCTATGAATATGGAAGAAATAAAAGCATAATGGGCCACAGAATGTGCTAGCAGTGGTCGGCAAACTCATTAGTCAACAGAGCCAAATATCAACAGTACAACGATCGAAATTTCTTTTGAGAGCCAAATTTTTTAAACTTAAACTTCTTCTAACGCCACTTCTTCAAAATAGACTCGCCCAGGCCGTGGTATTTTGTGGAAGAGCCACACTCAAGGGGCCAAAGAGCCACATGTGGCTTGCGAGCTGCAGTTTGCCGACCACAGTACTAAGGGAATAGGAGATATTTGAAGAACAGGATTAACAATGAAGATTAAGAGTAAGTAAAAAATGGGAATGAATAGATGAAATAAGAAATCATATTTTACATACTGTGAAATATACATATCATTAGTATGTAGTGTGTATTACAAAATGTAAATGTGAAAAAGTTTGATGTTCATTTGGTCACCTGCTAGAAGTAGTGAGAATGAATGGCTGGTTTTTCTAGAGTACATATGTGTGTGTGTGTGTGTGTGTGTGTGTGTGTGTGTGTGTGTGTATGCTTGTGTGTGTGTTTAATTAAAAGCCTTCTTTATCTTTTGTAGTAAAGACATCATATACCATCTAAAAATATTTTTTTCCTCTTGATTCCTAACATCAGACTGATCATTTGTGACGATCTGGCAGATTGTTATAACTATGGCAGGTGGCCTCAGACTCTGTAATCAGAAAATCCAAACAGAAGAATCTGGGTTTTCTTTATTTTTCATCCTTCAGTAAGGAGGGCTGCAGGACAGATGGGAACATTTCTACTTGTTTAAAGACTTTTTTTCAGTAAATGCTTATAAATTATATTACATCCTTATATTTGTAAACAGTGGTCCTTCAAGAAGGGTAAATGTCTTTCCAGGAACCTTTGTTGAAGTCTGCAAATGTTTTTTATTATGGCATGGAAAGGTGAAGGGAATGGTGCTCCTGGCATCTGGTGGGTCGAGGCCAAGGGTGCTGCAATACAGAGGAAAGCCCCTGCAACAAAGAATGTGTAGAGTAGAGGTGGGGGAAGCCTGGCTTATATGATAGAAGAATCGACATATTTTTCTTTTAATTCACAGCTACTTAAAATAGTCATATAATTTTTGCATTAAACTTTTGGAGATAGAACTCTTCAACTACTGGATTTCAAAACAGAGAATTGTGTCAGTATCAATGTACAGCCAAATCATACATTACCTTGTGTTGTTTATTTTTTATTATCTCAAACGTATGTTCAGTAAACATACGAACAAGAGAAACACTTGACAGATCTTTCTAATTGAGGATTCACCTAGGTTTTGATAATATCTGTTTCATTTGGAGCAAACACGTGAACCATATATGGAATAAGATAGACTCTGGAGAAAGGTTGTTAAATTGGAGTTTTACATGGGAGTAAAAGTGACAGAATGGCCTTCCTTTTCTTTATCTCCTGACCTTGTGGAGTATTTTATATAGCATATGCTTCTACTCTCTCATACCTAGCACCCAAGTTTTGATTCTCTATGTAGAGTATTTTCTTGCTACATCATGCTCCCCATAAAATTAAAGCTCTTATATTAATTTATTCATTGCTGTGTAAAAATTTATCATTGCCATGTCATATATCCATTGCTATACAATTTATCCATTTTTGTGTAAGTTTTGCTATGAAGGTTTCACTGGAGCCAAAGAATCCACTTCCAAGGTGATTCACTCATGTGCCCAGCACGTTAGAGCTGACTGTTGGCTGGAGACCTGTTTCGCACCACATGGACCTCTATGTGACTCTATACTCCAAGTAGGGATACTTGAGTATCCTCAACATATGGCAGCAGGCTTCCACTAGAACTAGTGATCTAAAAGAAAGCAAGGCAGAAACCAGAGTGTTTTTTATGACCTACCCACAGTCATGCACCATTATTGCCACAGTATTTGATTGGTTACATAGGTTATCCTTTTCAGTGTGGGAGGAAACTATACAAGACACAGACACAGATCATTGGGGGTGTCTGTGATTCTAGTTCACATACTTCCGATATATTTGATAAAATGTTCTACAATTGGCCAAAGGTTTTATATATGTTTTTATTCATTTCAGAGAAAGGGAGGGAGAGATAGAAACATCAGTAATGAGAGAGAATCATTAATTGGCTGCCTCCTGCATGCCCCCCACCTGGGATTGAGCCACCAATCCGGGCATGTACCCTGACCAGGAATAGAGCCGTGACCTCCTAGTTAATGGGTCCAGGCTCAACCACTGGCTGGACTTGGCCAAAGTTTTTACTTCCTTTTATATGTCATGGAGTATATTCATAAATTATTTAGTTGTGTTTCATACTAATTCTGCCAACCATTGATTGATGACTTGAAAAGCAAAGGAAGTAGAGAAATCAATAAGCAAGTTAATATAACAGTTCATTCAAAGGAGGATGAGGGTGTGGCCTGCAGAAGCAGAAATAAACATCGAGTGGTAGAAGAATAATAGGAAGATGTAAGGTTGACTAAATAAGCTTTAGGTGTAAATTAGAAGCTTTAACTGCAGATGATTCTGAGAATTTTTGCCTTTGCACAGAAAGAACATGACCTTAATTAAGACAGCAAAACACAGGTAAAAAGTACTTTTCCATAATGAATCTAATTTTGATCCTAATGACCTTGATACGTCAGACAAATAAATTCAGATGAATAAATCCAAGAAGGAGTTGGAAACTTTGATGTCCTTTTCTGTCAGTTTATTGGGTCTATTGTCTCTAATATTCTTTGTGTTGTTGGACATGTGAGCATTCTCTTTATTAAGTTTAGGACTCCTTGTGATTAAAACAGTTAGTAAATCTCTTGTTAATGCTATCAAATGGCACCAAATGTTCTCCTTCTGCTGATAGGGACAACTATAAGTTTGAATCCTCTGAAGAACATGGGCTTTCTAGATATTGAGCTGAGTAATTTATATTATTATATTTTTTTGCATTTTCATCCCTTGTACATTATGTCTGGTCATTTGCTGTCATGCAAAATAAATAGCACTTTCCATTCTGCCCTCAGAAATAGTAAATTATATCGTTAATGCTTTTTTTAACAATTGAGAATATAACACGGAATGGATACCTAACTGAGCAAATGTAGTATAGTTACACTTCTTGATGATAAATCATTTGCAAAATCTATTGCAGTGTTTCAAAAGTTATTAGTGGTTGCTACTGATGGCTGAAATGCCTTAAATTTAAATTGGGCTTGATGAGAGAGAATCATTAATAATTGGCGCTTCACATTTTAAATAGCTACTTTCAAATTCTATGATGTTAAGAGTTTTATATGAAAACAGTTTTATTAATTATCTGGATGTGCCTTTGGCTCTTTCTGAACACTTCTATAATGTTTTGTCAGTTCATTCAATACATAAAATGTCCAAATTTCCAGAAGCTGATTTTTAAAAATTTTACGAATCAGGTATAAAAAATGGGTTGATAAACCCCAAGTTTTACACAACACAGCAAACATTAAAACAAAGACGTACTGCTTTATCCACCATAATATGAATTTAAAGTAGTTTCTGTATAAAGTCATTAAACAGAAAATGAGACCTGATTATAATGGACCACCCTCTCTATTAGCAAATAAGGTCGTGAATAGTGACCAAATAATAAAGGGAGGGCTTTTTTTTTTTAATTTTCTTTTTCTCTATAGGGAATTCTGAAAAATTATAAAGCCTTCAACATTTTGCTTCCAGGCATTGTAGTCACAGTAGCTTGATGTGTTCCATTATTGGACCTGATTTTTCATATGCAGATTCTGTCTCTGGGGAAAAATTTCATATGTGAGGTTAGAACAGCTTCTTCTGCAAATTTGTTAGCTGCCCCGGAGGCAAAAATAGAACACATGCCCTCACTTTCATGTTTCAGATCTTTGGTGGTCTGGAAAGAGGCAACCCCACCCCCACCCCACCCCCACCCCACCCCCACCACTGGAGCTATCCAGAGAATCATTTTCAGTTTACTTCATTGAAATGGAGGCATTTTGGGGGGAAATTTAGAAAGTAGGTAACTACTTTATTATTTGAATATTCATAGTTATTTTTAAATAATCTATGGGACATTTAGTTTGTTTCCTCTGTGAGTCTTGAAAATTGTGGTAAAATATGCATAACAAAATGTATAATTTTCACCATTTTAAAAATAATTTTTTATTTTCATTACTGTTGACTTTTAATGTCTCAAAAATATTTATCCTTTTGTTCCCAGCAAACATAATGGAGCCTTTATTAATAGTTAAATTCTTAGGTACTGAATCTTATTTAGGTTCTTAATTTTACTTCATCAAGGTTACTGATTACTGCATGAGTATCAGTGTTAATTATTATAGTTGTAAAAAACATTTCTTATAAAACACAATTTGGCCTCATGTCTACATTTCTTCCAAATTGTCTTGGCTGTTGGAATATTGTTCTCCAAGGTGAATTTTAGAGTCATTTTTCAGAATTCCAGTAAAAAAATTATTACTGGAATATTGATTGGAATTGCATAGAGTAATCTGAGAATAACTGTTATCTTTATAATAACAATTCAATATACATAGAAATATTTTGATTGCCACTTCATTTATCCATGTTTTAAATGAGCCATTTCACATTTTTTTCTATATTTAATTTCTACTTACATATTGAATTATAAACGTACACATGCTGTGTTTTTCTCTATATAACATCTTCAATGGCTTCACATTCTGTCTTGTTTTTATATATTTTTTCTAATGAGCATTGAATTAAAACTCTTTGATTGGTGTGTTCATTTATTCATCTTTATTATTAGAAGTGCCTAGAATGTAATTAGTTCCCAAATTGTATCTAGTTAAAAAATGCTATTGTTGATTTTTATAATTGGCGTGAAAGAGTTAATATATTTATGGGCCTTTAAATTATGTAATAAAGATGTCTTGTAATATTAATTATAAGAACCCTTAATGGTCACTGTTAATATATATATCTTTTTCAGCCCTGACAAATTAGCCTGTGGGGGGGAAATTAAAAAGGAAGGGTGTTGTGTGATACTGGTATGAAGAAATTATATCCTCTTTGTTAGCCTTCTATATATAAAAAATACAAACATTTAAAATGTTCCAATATTTATTAGGTAAATTTATACAAGTGCATTTTTTCTTTTACATGTAACTATTACCTTGTTTTTTTAAATAGAAATGTTACAAAATGTTGATTTTTACTATACCATAAATTTATTTACTCAAGAGCTCTTGACATATTTCAATAGATTTGGAGATAGAATATTAACTCATAAATATTGACCTTTTAGTATTTTTTTTTTGCAAAATATTCACTATATTTTAAAAAGGCAGTGATGTTATGCATATTTTTTCTCAAAATATTGGATGTTTAAAGCAAATTATTTAAACCACACAATCTAGAATTATCTGGGATAATTCTATTTATGATTCATTTTTCATACTGAATTTAATCTTTGGAGTAGACTAGAGATTTATAGGAAGATCTGAGCAATGATAAATTACAAAAGTCAGATTGAAAGAATCATTTGGCAGTATCCAGCTGGTAATAGTAGTCTTTTTTTTTCTGGAAAACACTGGTAAAATGTGGCTCTTTATTAGGCCTAACCTTGCTCTTTCAAGTACACTTTTAACTTCAGAAAAATAGAAGCTGTGTTTTGTAATTTCATGTATGGAATAACTTCATTATGATTGGACATTGAGTAAACCTGAGATTAAACCAGATTATTGAACTTGCAGTTAAAATATAATTCTTGGGATGTTATTATTCTCATTAGCAAAATAAATATTTGGCTTGGCTTCTGAATGCAACATTAATTATTTAAATACTGATTGCTTAAAATTAACACTGATTTAACCTGATTCTTTTATTTATTGAAAGTATTTGAGTACAATAAAATAATATTCAAATGAGTGAAAAATAAAATCTTTCCTAATAATAGAGAAACATGTAAATTGACCATACCTCTGCTACACCCACAGCCAATCACCGTGAGTATGCAAATTAACCCAATAAAGATTGTGGTTAATTTGAATACATACCTGGGTCCTGGGAACCTCCTCGGCACCCAGGTCACTCCCAGCCGGCCATCCCGCAGAGGCTTTAGGCTTGGGGGATGGTGGTACCCGCTTCCCAAGCCTAAAGCCTGGAGTGGAGGCTGTAGGCTTGGGAAGGGGCCGAGTCTGGAATCGGAGGGAAGGGGAAAAAAATCAATGGAAACACATCCTCAGGTGAGGATAAAAAGAAAAATAAAGAAATTTCATATCTTATGAAAGGCACATCTTGAAAATGCCTAAAGAAAGTTATCATTTTTTCATGGTGAAGGGACTGGAGTCCATGTTGATGAAAATACCTTGGTGGCTGCGGTGGCTGGCAGTGGCTGCAGTAGCGGGGTGATGGGGCTGGCACCTTCCCCTGATCAGCCCAGTTGCCTCCCACAAAGGGAGGCCAGACTGTTCCAACAAGGAGCAGCCCTAAGCCATCAGTAGGACATCATCTGAGGGCTCCCAGTATGTGAGAGGGGGCAGGCTGGGCTGAGGGACCCCTCCCCAGTGCACGAATTTCGTGCACCAGGCCCCTAGTAATTTAATAAAAGCATTCATGATAACTCAATGTTATTTTTTCTTCAAGTATTTTTAATTTTTTTAAAAATTTTACATAAAGATCACAGAATATTCAATTCACTGTATAAAAGAAAAATGAACATGTGGTATAGTGGTATGAATGTTTAGATAACCACTATTTACAGTCATATTCTAACATGTCTTTTGACATATCTTATAATATTTCATATTAGCATGAAATGCAATAATGACAAGGAAATGGAATTCAAGATTAGAATAATAGAAAAGAAATATCTGGTTTGCAAAAATGTTGTTTATTTACACTATTTAATTTTTAAGGTGCCTGAGCTATTAATTGTTATGTATTATAGGTAATCATAAAGATATTTTTAGATTAGGTTAACAGGAGGACTCATTTTGATATTTTTCATTTAGAATTAAACTACTAGTGAGTAAAACTAAATATATAGATACTTATTGGATATAAATAAATCAACTTGATATAAATAAATTGGTAAATAAAAATATTTGATATAAATATTTGGAAAGAAAACCTGCAGATAGTAAATAGTAGTGACTATAACTGTTTACTAAAATAAATAAGTAAGGTGAGGTAGGATTACATGGGGAGTAGTAAATGCCTATGTGTAAATATCAGAAGTGTTTGTAATTTTGCTTAGAAAAATTTGTTTCCCTACAGACCAGTTCTTGAGGAATAGATTTATACAAAAAGATAAATTTCTAGTTAAACTTATTTATCATCACAAGCTAATGTTAAATGGAAACCTAGTGATAACCTATGTACACACTTTAAGTCCCAACTAAGGGACCACCACATTGATTATTTAATAATTAACTATTGTTTGGTTACAAGTGTATTTGAAATGAATTTTTCAGAATAGACTGCTCCATAAGTGATTATTTTAAAATCCATTAAATGTATTATGATAGGCCATGTGTTTAAAAGTATGAAGCATTGTGATCTTGGGATGATGAGTTTGACTGTGTTCCACAAAATTTGCAAAGCAAGTGATTGCAATTCAAAATATATATTTTCACGTAAATATTAGATAAGGCTTGAAAAACAAAGTATTTTACATTATAAATGAATAATACACAATAAGTTGTCCTTAATTTTATCTTATTAAAAAACTAAGATATATGTATTAAACACATGGAAAATCTCCCAACACTATTTTTTAAAATATGTTTTTATTGATTTCAGAGAGAGGAAGGGAGATGGAGAGAAGTATAGAAACATTGATGATGAGGGAGAATCATTGATTGGTTGCCTCCTGCATGTCCCACACCTGGGATCGTGCTCATAACCTGGGCATGTGCCCTGACCAGGAATTGAACCGTGACCTCCTGGTTCACGGGTTGATGCTCAACCACTGAGCAACACTGGCTGGGCTCCCAACACTTTTTAAAAATGAAACCATTATTTCCGTGTCCTTGTTCAAGAAATCTGTCCTTGAGCTCAGAATCGTATAATAGAGTTGGAATCATTTTTGGTCGTATTCATCACTAGTTTCCTAAAAAGTACCACTAGTACCCAGGAAGAGAAAAGTGACAATGTATACATTGTCATGCCAGAAAAGAAGCTTTGAGTGTCATCCTTCCAACCTAAAGACTCCTAACCATCTCAAGATTCCTAACCATCTCTCCACTCTCAGAAATGTTTAAATGACTTCATGTTACCACGAGTATGCATTGCAGGTCATTGGTTGTGTATATCCTGGTGTCAAGCCAGTTTATGATTGCAGCTGTTTTATTTAGCACTTGAAAGATGGAGAACTAATTAGGTGGTTTTGCCTCATGGCAAGCTTATGGTTCCAATTGCCAATATCCCTTGGTACATTGTAGGACCCTGGTTCCTTTGAAGATGAGCTTTGAAGGCAGGTAACACACAATCTCAACATTAACATAAATACCATCACTAGATTATGATACTAAATAGTCTGACAAGTATGGACTCTTTATTTAAATTTTGATTGAACATTTCTTGCATATTATCAGATATTCATGCACTACTCTCTGTATTACATTTATGCTAGATCCTTTGATTATAAATGAGCTTTCTCACATTACAAAATCCTTAGAGAATAGTTAATATATTTATTTCAGTCCCATTTCAGCTCTTCATTCATATTGTAAAAAAGAGCAAATATTTAAGGAATCTTGAGGTCATCTTTCATTCCTACTCATTCCTTGGATCTTCTCTCACACTTCTGACTTCCTATGCTGAGCTTGTTCCTCCTTGGGCTTTTATCTTTCCACCACACAGTCTCATGCAGATCTTTTATTTTCTAACTCGAGGAAAGCCATAAAGCTGTTCTTCATTCATTACACTTTCAAAAAATTAATTAAAATCAGTTATGTGCCAGAAACGCTTCCATGTTTTGCATCGAACAAAAATCCATCCCTCTTGGAGCTTATTTTGAGATAATGCATACAAGAAAAGTGAAAATGCTATCTAAGCACATATATAACATTTTGAGAAACAGAAAATGCACTGAAGGTTAATGTGTGTTGCAGTTGAGTTGTAATTTTAAATAAGGTAGTTGGACTAGGTCTCATTGAGGTGTCTTTAAATAAGGAGTTAATACATCTCAAGAAATGATGTTCCAGGCTGAAGGAATAGGCAGTGCAAAGGTATGCCTGATATGTTTGAGAAACAGCAAATATGCCAGTGTGGCTGGAGTGAATTAACAAAAGGGGAAGAATTACATGCAGAAAGATCAGATCATGTTGGGTCTTATAGGCCATTGTAAAGAATGGCCTAATTCAGAACAAAATGGCATACCAGTATAGGGTTTTGAGCAGAGAAATAATATGATCTGATTTTTAAAAAATTATCTTAAACCCACAGAGATGTTGAAATAATATTCAGTGTACCCTGTATACCTTTCCCCTAGATTCATAAACTTGATTTCTTTCTACAGTTGCTCATTATACA
Organism: Plecotus auritus; assembly: GCF_963455305.1. Taxonomy (NCBI): domain Eukaryota; kingdom Metazoa; phylum Chordata; class Mammalia; order Chiroptera; family Vespertilionidae; genus Plecotus; species Plecotus auritus. Next base: position 170,720,878 of record NC_137775.1, on the reverse strand, counting down.
CATATACAAACACACACACACACACACACACACACACACACACACACACACACACTCCACTTTACCAAGTCATTAAAAGTTGACTACAAACTTCACAACACTTCCTCTTAAACATTCCAGTTTGCATTTCCCAAAAACAAAAACCTTATCCTACACAGCCACAGCCCATGATCACACCTAAGACAATAAATAACAATTTCAAATTTGCCACATTTTCAAATTTCTCCAGTTTTTCTTAAAATGACCTTTTTAGCTGTGTGGTTGTTCTTTAATTCTGAATAAACCAAGCCTCACTCATTGCATTGGCTGAGTTGTCTCTTTAATTTCCCCCAATCTGAGTCCTTTGCCTGCCTTTATTCTTCATGGCATTTAATCTTTGGAAGAATTCAGGTCAGTTTTTCTGTAGATCACTCTTCATTCTGGATCTGTGTGACAGGCTCCTCATAATTGGATTCAGGTCATAGTATCCTAATATACTTTGCTTCTTTTATGTATTAATTGCTTGGGTAGTTTGGCAGAGAAAGTCAGACTTTTATTTATAAAGACCACATGACATTCACTTGTGTAATATCTATAAGGACAAACATTGAATCAACAGAGATATTTTTAAGAGTCATATTTAGTTTAAAAGATAAATGAGACTCTTGAGAGAATATGATCTTGGGTTCAATACCCTGTGAGTTTGCCTTGGAAAGTTGAATCTTATTTACCTATTTTGCTTTTCCCATAGGGTAGGCCGTTGATTTCTAAATTTTGGAACATTCTGGTTAGATGTGTTATTGATGAAATTGCTGGTCAGGTCTGATGACAATTTAATATAGAACAAAACTGGATTGAGTGACCTTTGCTGTAATTGATGTTGGCCTTTCTTTTTGTTAAGTGACTGGACAATTTATCTAACTTATAGGAAATATTGTGATTGCTAAATGGACTGTCATAGATGAAGATATACACCATTCATCTTGAAAAGGTTCACTGGGCAATAGTAATAAGAGAAGGTCAAGGGGCATGAAACTTCATAAACCTTCTTTTAAAATTCATTGTCCTTCCACACGTAAGTAGTTGAATTTATTTTTTAACTTTTAACTATTTACTCAGAGTCCAGTGTCACTGAATATACACTATGACACCCAATTGTTAGAATATATTTGCTAGATCATTACAAAGTCAAACTACTTAGATTTCTGTCTGGGGTAAAAAATAATCTCTGTTTATTCTTTGAGATGGAACTCAGGCTCAGATAATTATTATTATTCAGTTAAGTTGCTCAGGTTCTGACATCTTACTAAGGAAAATTGGATTTATTTCCTTATAGTGTCATACACCTTTGGGGTCCACACAGGCTAGAAGGGATAGAACTATAGAGTCATTACCAGTTTGGGGATAAAATGAAATGCTGCTATGTACTGAATTAAACTACTCAAGGGAACCAGTGTTTCTTCAGGAAAATCAAAGCAGGTGAAATGTGTATAGCATTCTCACTTTGTGATAGAATATGTGACTAAAATAAACTAAGAAAATATAGTTCAAAAATGTTTTTAAGTTGACAGTAGTTTAAGTTCTTTCTCTAGAAATGATTATACAAACCAAATGTATTTAAACTATTTATTTTCCTAAGTAACTTCCAAGTAGTAAAGCATTTGTTAGTTCTGACCTAGTATAATTTGGTATACTTCATAGGTAGTTGGTCACCTGTAGGACTGATAAAAAGTGCTATTCATATTGCTGTTGACTGGTATGTCTCACTAACACATGCCAAGGCTGAGCAAGTCTTTTCTAGGTCTTTCTAATTTTAAAGCATATTTATAATTCTATGAAGAAGTATCCTAAACTAATATAACAAAGTTAGATATGGACATCAAAAGTTTATATCTGTATGGGCTAGAAAATGATGAAATAAAGTTTATTCTTTTCCTTGATAGTAAACTTATCCTATCTAATAAAAGAGTAATATGCAAATTGACCGTACCTCCGCTACACCCACAAGCCATGCTCAACAGCCAATCAGGAATGAGTATGCAAATTAACCAACCAAGATGGCTGTGGCCACGGAGCGAGCAGGAGCCTTGGGTTTCCAGGCAATGGAGGAAGCCAAGCTTTCCACACACCCCAGTTGGCCCTGGACTCCACTCAAGGCTACAAAGTTTCAATTATAGAAGATAAATAAATACCAACAAAAATGGCAGCAGCCACAGAGCTGGAGAGAGCAGGAGGCTTGAGTTGCTCCTGGTGATAGAGGAAGCCAAGCTTATGAAGCCCTGGCCTGCCTTGGCCTTTGCTCAAGGCTACAAAGTTTCAATTATAGAAGATAAATAAATCCCAACAAAAATGGCTGCAGCCATGGAGCAAGCAGGAGGCTTGGCTCCTCTCAAGGCTACAAAGTTTCAATTATAGAAGATAAATAAATCCCAGACACCAGGGCCTCCACTTGGGTCGCCAGGGGGCATGGCAGGCCTACAAACCACCACAGGACCCTCGCCCAGGCTGCCCCACGCCCCAAGGGAACCCCACCCTGAGCCAGGACACCCTTCAGGGCAAACCAGCTGGCCCCCAACCATGCACCAGGCCTCTAGCCTATCCAATAAAAGAGTAATAGGTAAATTGACCATCACCCCAACACACAGGATGGCTGCCCCCATGTGGACACAAGATGGCCAGCAGGGGAGGGCAGTTGGGAGGGACCAGGCCTGCAAGGAAGGGCAGTTGGGGGCAATCAAGCCTGCAGGGAGGCCAGTTAGGGGTGACCAGGCCAGCAGAGGAGGGAAGTTGGAGGTGATTGGGCCTGCAGGGAAGGGCAGTTGGGAGGGACCCAGGCCTCTAGGGGAGAGCAGTTGGGTGTGACCAGGCCTTCAGGGGAGGGCAGTTAGGGGTGACTAGGCCTGCAGGGGAGGGCAGTTAGGGGCAAACAGGATGGCAGGGGAGCAGTTAGGCATCAATCAGGCTGGCAGGGGAGTGGTTAGGAGGTGATCAGGCTGGCAGGCAGAAGTGGTTAGGGGCAATTAGAAAGGCAGGCAGGTGAGCAGTTGGGAGCCAGCAGTCCCGGATTGTGAGAGGGATGTCCGACTGCCTGTTTAGGCCCGATCCTACTGTGATCGGGCCTAAACGGGCAGTCAGACATTCCTCGAGGGGTCCCAGATTGTAGAGGGTGCAGGCTGGGCTGAAGGACACCCCCCCCCCCATGCACGTATTTCGTGCACCAGGCCTCTGGTCTATATATATGAAAGAGTAATATGCAAATTGACAGAACGGCAGAACAACCAGAACAACCGCTCGACCAGCTGCTATGAGGTGCACTGACCACCTCTCGGTCCCTCTCTCTGGCTGGCAGGCTCTGATTCCTTGATGGTGAATGGGGAACTGGGGGTGGGTGGCAGTAGCTGCCAGCAGCTGGGGAAGATGGCCCTGATCACAGGCCAGGCCTACGGACCATACTGGCACACAAATTTCGTGCGCCGGGCTTCTAGTAACTAAGAAGTCCCTGAACTATTTTCTGTTAATGAATTTGTATTTTTCTATACTTTATTTACCCATTTTCAAATATATGTTTCTCACAAAAATGAAGTGGTTTTCTTTAGTGGATTTTTTCTTTTATTCTCTTTGGATAAAATGATTTACATGTAATTTATCCCACACATCTATAATAATAATAAAAGCATAATATGCTAATTAGACCGATGTCCTTCTGGACGTCCTTTCGGAACGAAGCCTGGGCTGCAGCTGCCACAGCTACGAGGGCGGGATCAAGGCAGCTGCGGCTGCGAAGGCCTACTCTTGCACGAATTTCGTGTATTGGGCCTCCAGTTTCTGTATATTTAAACTGTGTCTGCTATTCTTAGGGTTATCATTAAGCCTTTCCATATGGTTATATATACTTTCAAACCCTTTCTCCTTACATTAGGTAGTAACATATTAGCCTCTTGAAATTCTTGTCCTATTTTTCATAGCTTTTTCTAACTTTAAACTTAATAAACTATATAACCAGGGAAATTCACTTAAATATTTTGAAATTTAGTTGCTTCATTTGAAATACTCTATTTGCTAGAAGACTGAAGTTGAAAAATTGGACTCCTTGAAGTCTCTGCTAAGTACTCTGATCTATTGGCTTAATATATTTGTTTACCCATAATTACTTAAAATTACAATGTAATGAAGATTTAGATTTTAATAATATTTCAGGATATTGATCTGATTATTTTTGTTTTTATGAGAAATTACATAAGATTATTACAATTATATTATCTTCTCTTTATTTTCTTATTTGTCCACTTTTTTAGTATATGTGAATATCATATATTTAATTTCAATTTGTATTTAATAACAGAGACAACCATGTTATCAAATACTGACCGTGTCAGTCCATAAACTTTTGCCTTAGTGTCAGACATTCAGTTTCTAAGATTTAAGATATGATTGAATAATCATGTTGTATCACAGTACATCTTTCAGGACAATAAATTAGTAATGTGTTCAAAATGAAGATTTGCATAACTTATCTGTACTGTTTTTTTCTGATTTTTTTGTTGGAAGAGAGAAAAAAAATAAAGGAAAAAATTGACAGTATAATAAATAACTGATCATTTAAGATTTTAAGAGCTTTGTAAAATCTGGTTTATCTTCTCTTCATACTAATTATAGTCTTATTGAAACTATTTCAGAAAGCAAATTTCATGTTATCCTTCCAAATGACATGTTTTTTTTATAAATCATATCTTTAAATCCTAATAAAATGAACTGTAGAGAAGAGCTTTGATTAAAGCTAAAGCAATTATTGAAATACCTTATTTTCCCTGAAAGGAAGGAACAGTATTTAATGACCAGTCACAGATACTGCTATAATTATTAAGGGAAATTACATTCTAAGGATAAGTAAAGGTAAGAACCAACTGATTTTTTAGATTGTTAAACTAAATTAGAAGAGCTAGCAATCCTTATTAATCCATGTATTTGACTTTTTGAGTAGACTGCTTTCAGGCACTTTGCTATCTGTTAAGTTTTATTTATATGAAAAACATACATATATTGATGTGTATGTCTATATAAATATATACTTTTGTATATACATATATACCTGTGTATATATGTATATGTACATAGACATATGTGTAATCATACATATGTAAATATTTTTCATTTCTATGAGTACAAGGGAAGAAGCACCTAACTCAGCCTAATGGAAATACGGGAAGCCAAGAAATACCCAGAAAGTGAGGTTTCAGCCGGTACTTTAAAGTGGAGGGGAGTTGGTAAGGTAGATGAGGACAGAGATGGGAGAAGGCACCTGAGACAGAGATAGCAGCATGTGCATGTATCTGACTGTGGGATGATTCACTAACCAATAAGGTAGGAGTATAGTTGGTTTTGAAGGAATAGTTGTAAAGGAAGATATTTAAACAATTCAGAATGGCCTCACAAATCATACCAAAGTGCTTTTTATTTTTTGTTTTGGCCGGTGATAGGGACACAATAAAGAACTTTGAACAAGGGGAAAATACTAGAGAGGTGATTGTGATATCCAAGTGGAGAAGGGTTTGAAGGGTGTCTGTGGCAAGATTAAAAGCTTTTATAGAATTTGTCAATTTGCAACTCCTTTATATGGTATTACTTCCTATTCACTCGTTAATAAGTCTTCAGAGACGCACTTTATATATACAAGATATATGGCCTTTATTAAAAAAATCCATGCTAAAAGCATCTTCCTAAAATAAGCTCTAAAACAGTGTGTTTCTATGTAAGTGATTGTATCTCCAAAGATGTTATATATTGACCACATGGTAATCTTTTTCAACTTTAGATGAAAAGATTTTAGATTTTCCTTCTCCACGAAACAAGTATTCATTTTTATATCTTGTTCAACCATTAATGAAATGCTTTATATTTAATGAAAACTCAGGGCAACTTTTGCAATCAGAAAGGATATATGCACCCCTATGTTCATAGTGGCACAATTCACCATAGCTAAGATTTGGAAACAGCCTAAGTGCCCATCAGCAGATGAGTGGATTAAAAAATTGTGGTACATCTACACAATGGAATACTACGCTGCGGTAAAAAAAGAAGGAATTCTTACCATTTGCAACAGCATGGATGGAACTGGAGAGAATTATGCTAAGTGAAATAAACCAGTCAGAGAAAGATAAATATCACATGTTCTCACTCATTTATGGAATATAATGAACAACATAAAATGATGAACAAAAACAGATCTAGAGACAAAGAAGCATCGATCAGACCATCAAACCTCAGAGAGAAGGTAGGGGAGGATGGGGATAAGGGGGAGAGATTAACCAAAGGACTTGTATGCATGCATATAAGCCTAACCAATGGACACAGACACCAGGGCATGAGTGGGGGGGGGGGTGGGAGTGGCAATAAGGGGATAGGAAACATATGTAATACCTTAATCAATAAAGAAATTAAAAAAAACTTTTGTATTTAGAAATGGGCTTACTTTTTAGGAATTAACTATAAAAATCTTAAAAAGTATTTTATGTCATTGAAGTTTTTCTCAAGTTTTAGAAACAGCAATTAAATTTTTAGTCATTGCCCAAATAGTTTCTTTTTTGTTTGACATATTTATAATTTTGTATTAGACATGTGTTGTTTTTTTTAAATATGTTTTTACTGATTTCAGAGAAGAAGTGAGAAGGAGAGAGAGATAACAATATCAATGATAAAAGGGACTCATTTATTGGCTGCTTCCTGTGCAACCCACACTGGGGATCGAGCCTGCAACCTGGACATGTGCCCTGATCAGGAATTGGACCCTGACTTCCTGGTTCATAAGGCGATGCTCAACCACTGAGCTGCACTGGCCGGGCTGTGTTAAACATGTTTGTAGCTTATCACCATCTTAGCAGTATGACAGGCTTGTATTAGAATTACAGCTGGCAGGCGTGGCTCAGCTCTCTCATCACTGATGTTTCATTTTTTTTTTTTAATCTTTATTGTTGAAAGTATTACATATTTCCCCTTTTTACCCCCATTTATTCCTTCTAGCCTGCCCCCAATCCCCCTCATTATTGATGTTTCTGTCTCTCCCTCTCTCTTTCTGAAATCAGTTAAAAATATTTATATAAATAAACAAAAGTTTTCCACAAAACATTAAAAAATTACAAAGTAGAATACTATAGTTTAGTTTTTATTTGTATTCCAAAATATGTAGTTAGTGGATAATTAGCTTTTAAGTACTTCTTTTTAAAAAAGAAATGATTAGTATCAGATCAAAACAAATGTAAACCTCATAAATTATTTCTAGTTAACAGCAATAATTTTGATTATCTGTTTTTAATTGGTTGTTTGCTGATATTATTAGCACAGTATGTGCTAAAGCCTCTGGTACAACATGAAAATTGTAATAAAATCTACTGTAAACCATCCATGAAGGGGACTTTTACAGATGTGATTATGTGAGCCTAGAGGCTACATTGCAATAATTGGCCTCCTGTGAGGCTGGAGTTCTGCAGTTGTTCCTGGAAACTCAGTGAACAAGAAGATTAGATTTCACAAGGTTTGCATTTGTTGACTGATACTTTGTGTTAGCAATATCCACATAATGATGAACAGCAATCTAAGCTTGCATCACTGTCTTTTTGATATAAATGAAAATTATATTTGGTTTCTCTGTTTTTTCCACTACAGATTCAGCTACCTTAATATTTTTGAAGTGACTATTCAGTAAATATTATTTTCAACACATCATATTTGTTTCTTCCTCTGTGCACATGTACTTAAACTCTTCTTATAACCTCCAAGTCTCCTCAAACATCATTCAGTTAATTGTTCTTTGATCTTCTAGTTTGAAAGTTTTACACTTTATAACTATTCAGTGGTATCAGAAATATTTAACAAATTCTAAAGTTAATATTTTTCTTCTTGTTCTCCAAAAGACAAGGACTGTGTTTATCTACTTACTCTAGGTAATCATTTATTTTTATAGGCAGAGACTGTCTTTCCTATATGCATCTCTAGCACCTGGCATAGGGCTTGTTATGTGCTAGACTAAAAACTCGTGGAATGAAAGAATAAATGAATAAACCCAAGAAGCCAACTTGGTAAAACTCATTTGGATTCTAATAATAAGCATATTTGTACCAGTATAACAATTTGATTAAATTTTTCTTTATTTCAGTATTCCTAAATTTACAATATTTTTAATTTAAAATTTCCAAAGGAAGAGGTATTGAAGTTATTAGAATCACAATTAAACTCATTAGAGAAGCAGGCCAAGTGCCCATCTTTGTATTCACAACTAGAGCTACTTCATGGTATTTTTATAGAAGAATTGATAAAAATGAACATAATAAATATTAAAGGTACAAAACTATAAAATATTTAATAAGTATAATGTGCTAACTCATTGCAAGTTATCAAGTCTATTAATATTTTAGATTATCACTTTTATGTATAATATTTTTTCATTAAATTATAAAAACTAGTAATTTTAAAAGAGAAAATATATTTTCTTCTGGAAAGCTAAAGCGGTTAATAATTGGTACAACCATCAAAAATACCTTTCACTCAAATACTTTGTACCTAGATTAAACTCAAGGTAAGTGAGTATTATTCATTTCTGGAAAGCAGACACTATTGGCATGAGGCAGTGATGATAATCAGTATCATATTTTAAAAATAAGGGCAGGCCTGGCTGGCATGGCTCAGTGGTTGAGCATTGACCTGTGAACCAGGAGGTCACGGTTCGATTCCCAGTCAGGGCACATGCCTGGGTTGTGGGATCAATCCCCAGTGTGGGGCATGCAGGAGACAGCCGATTGATGATTCTCTCTCATCATTGATGTTTCTTTCTCTCTCTCCCTCTCCCTTCCTCTCTGAAATCAATAAAAATATATTAAAAAAATAAGGGCAGGAGGGAAGGAACCAATATTTCTTGTAATTTATTAGATTGCCACCTCCCTCCTCCAAATAGTAAAGTTTAACACTACCCTGTAGAGTGTGGGGTGAATTTAATGACTCATTTCCAAATAATAATTTTTTAATAAGGAAATTAGTCACTTTACAATGGAGAATCCTGGTAAACACTACCCTAACCAAATGCTCAAGGTTAATATCCCTAGTGATGTGATGTTGAAATTATATAATTTTTACATATTGGATGAGAAAGGCATTCCATCAATGAGATATTTGTTCATAAAACTAATAACCACAGGTTAATCATAAGAAAAGCATAAGATGAACCCAAATTTGGGAATATTCTACAGAATATGTGACTAGTTCCTCAAAATTGTCAAGGTCATTTAAGAAAAAAAGTCTGAGGAACTGTACAGTCTAGACTGAGTATCCTAAGGAGACATAGTAACTAAATGCAATGAGGAAATTCTAAATTGATCTTAAAAAGGATATTAGTGGAAAAACCTCGTAAAATCCAAATAAATCTAGAATTCAGTTAATAATAGCATACTATTGTTGGTTTTTCATTTTGACAAATGTGCCATGGTGATAGAAGATGTTAACATTGAGGGATGGGCTGTGGAAAGGTTATCTCAGAACTCTCTGTATAATCCTTGCTATTTTTCTATAATTTTTAAATTATTTCAAAATGGATGTTTACACGTATATAAAATATAAGGGCAAATGCAACAATCAATAATACCAAGTGAATACAGTTTTAAATTCATTAGAAGGTCAATTAAACATGGTATAAAAAGTAATGCAAACACATTAATCTACTTATTTTAATTGAAAACAAATAAATGTGTATTCATTACTAAGTATTTTTTTAAGTTTTTTTAAAATATAATTTTATTGGTTTCAGAGAGGCAGGGAGAGGGGGAGAGAGATAGAAACATCAATGATGAGAGAGAATAATTGATCGGCTGCCTCCTGCATGCCCTGCACTGGGAACCGCCCCCAACCTGGGCATGTGCCCTGACTGGAATCGAACCGTGACCTCCTGGTTCATAAGTCCATGCTCAACCACTGAGCCACACCTGCTGGGCCATTACTTGGTCTTTTGATGTCAGGTAAAGGTTTGCTTTATGTTTATTGCCACATGTTTTGGTACATTAGTCACAATGAATGTAGGGCTTAATTTTAATCTAACAAATCAGTTATATTAAAGTCAAAAAAGAGATCTTCTAGTTTATTATTAAGAGGACAGTTATTATATTAAAAACATTTATCTGCAGCCCTAACCAGTGATTGGAGTGTCGGCCTATGCACTGAAGGATTGTGGGTTCAATTCCCAGTCAAGGGCACATACTTGGGTTTCAGGTTTAATCCCCAGCCCTGGTCCAGGTGTGTGTGTGAGGCAACCAATCAATGTGTTCTTTTACTTTGATGTTTCTCTCTCTCCCCCTCCCTCCCTCCCTTCCACTGTCTCTAAAAAATCAATGGAAAAATGTCCTTGGGTGAGGATTAACAAAAAACACACCAAAAAACCCCAATATATTTGGTTTTGGCAATACCCAACCTGGTATCTGAAAAACCATGAGATGTTAATTTATGAGAGCTGTGTGGGTTAGTTTTGGGTTCCCAGAAAAAAATGGCATCCCTAGAACTAAGTAGTCTAAGAACCTCTGAAGCAGTATAGTGTCAGGCCATGTCAATCTAGTATTAAATGTCTGACAACTGGTTTACATTTAAAGTGGTTGCCTGGGGCAGAATGTAATAGGTGCCATCCAAGTTAGCTATATGCTCAAAGTTTATTTAATGATGGAATATTCTGTCATGCATTATTTTTATCTTAAGCTTGAATTTTTAAAAATCCAGACCCTTGTTATTTTTTATGGACAGCTTGAATATCACAGAATAAGCCAGAGGTGCTTTTTGAAGAGATCCCTAAATGCAATGTAGGGATATTCGTTGGTAGCCATAGCATAGGATTAGGCAGACAGATCTCTGTCTGCTAATACAACTCTGCATGTTTTGTAGGAGATAATAAGTGAGCTTGCACATCACTTTGTACTTAGTCTTCGTATGACCATGTTGTAGTTTGTGTCTATAGTGAAATGACAGTTTCCAAGAGGAATTATATCCTCAAGAAAACATATTATACGCCAACAGGAATATGTTAAAATGCAATAACTGAAAATAAAATCTGAAACCAGAATGAATAGTGTTAGATTAGAAAAGGAGTGCAATATTTATTCTTAATTATTTGGTATTTTCAAAGAAGCATTGCTCTCCATTGGACTCATCCCAAAATTGATGAGATACTTACAGAACATGCGGAAGATAAATTTGATCTCTGAGACTTAGGTGCATGTTCCCGGTGGGTGATAAATTTATTTCCAGTTGCTATAAATTTCAGGTCTAAGAGATAAGGAAACACAGTACCAGTAAAACTGGGTTTGGTGTTTCATTCTAAACACCTCAACTATTTATTATTGAGCTGCCTTGTAAAGATAATGAAAATCAATAAAGCATTGCTAAGTATCTCATCTATTAGGGCTATAAAATATTTATATGCTTTCATAAATGTTAATGAAAGAGACTAGGTAAACAAATGTCAATGGCCATAAATTAGAATTTGGAAAAGCAACAATATATCGCACAGTGTTTTAAGTCATAAAATTTCTTGATCTTCATCCTTTGAATGAACCTTAATGTAGTAGCTGATTTCTTCAGTAAGGAAGAGGAGTCGGAACTCCTAATTGCAGAGGTACATTTCTAACTGTGATGGTAATATTATTAAAGAAGTATGTAAACCTTGAGGAACAAAATCATAATGACACAAAGACAGCCATGAATTACCTATGTATTGCTATGTTTTAAAGCCCTGGCCATGGAGGGAGAAATGCCACCTTTGAATGAGGGGCTTCTTCTATCTGATCGGACCCCTCCCACTCAGATGTGCAGGTGATAATGTGCAGCAGCAGTAGGGATCCTTATGAACGCAACATCCAAGTCTCTGACAGTCTCTGCAAGTGCAAGGGCCATGCACAGAGGCTTTCCTTTTCAGCTGAAAGAGTGTGAATTTTCTATGAGAGCTTTTTAGAAAAGGAGATACAATTTCTGGGTTGTGCATCTAAGTACTTCATCTGTTAGACAGTATAGGAGTTCTTGGAATGTGCTCCATCAAGCCTTATTATAAGGATTTGGATTGAGAATTATCTTATAACTAGAGGTTCGGTGCATGAAAATTCGTGCACTGGTGGGGGCAGTCCCTCAGCCCAGTCTGACCCCTCTCACAGTCTGGGAGCCCTCAGGAGATGTCCTACTGATGGCTTAGGCCCCCTCACCCTTGGCCCTCCTCGCTTCTTAGTGCTGGCCCCGCCCTCTGCCCACTGGTGGGCGGGGGGCGATCTGGGGCCAGGCCAGTTGGGAGAGGGGCTACTGGAGGTTGAGGCACAGTAGGTCGCACCCCTTCCCACCTCTGCAGAGGCGTGGCACCAGGACTGGGACCTTGCCGCAGCCTCTGTGGAAGGGACAGCACTAGGACCGGGACTGTGCAGCCCCCTCTCGCATTGCCTCTCTAGCGCCACTGCCCCTCCCGTGCAGCCTCTGTGAAAGGGGCCTCCCCCCGCCTCTCCCACACCCCTCAGCCCTTGCAGCTGCTGTGGCTTTGTCCAGATGGATGTCCGGAAGATGTCCGGTCTAATTAGCATATTACCCTTTTATTACTATAGATAGGTATAGTCTTGAAGCAATATATACAGTATATACTATTTAATTTATTTCCCTTTACTGGGAATAAAATTGAGGCAATAGGCAAAGGACCTAATTTTTACTGATGTAATCACTTTGAAAGAGGAATCAAACTTTTAAATGACAACTAAAAAAACCAAACTTGGTTAGTTATTTTCCTTTCCCTATCCTACTTGTTACATCAAAGACATTGACTCTGATCATTTTAAGTTCAGTTGTTTTTATACTGCCTCTGATTGCCAGCTTCCTCTGAAAATCACAGCTAGACAATAAACAAGAAGCAGGGAGGTTCAATTTTTATTTTACTATGTTTTAGTACTCCTAAAGTTAAAAGTTGAAGATTTGCTTGAAGGAACAGGAGGAGTGTGAACTTGGGAAGACTGGGTTTAAGGCCTAGATTAAGCCCTGTGTGACCTTGGACATGTCACTTATCCTTTAGAATTAACACCCACATCTTTAAAATGAAAATAACTATGCTGGCATTATCTAACATAAGGATTGTGTATGTGTACTAGGTGCACCAGTTAATAATGGCGATTTTTAATCAAAGAAAACACAATAATTTTAAGAGAAACATCAAAAGTGTTTTATTCAAAGTAATGTCCATCACTAGCTACACATTTCCCCCATCTTTCAGGTAATTTGTGGATACCCTTCCAAGAGAACTTTTCTTGTTTTGAGGCAAACAATTCAGAGACCCAATTTTCCACTTCTTCATATGTTTTGAAGTGCTGCTCAGAAAGTGCATGTGCCATTGATCAGAACAAGTGGGAATCTGAAGGAGCAAGGTCTGGTGAATATAGCGGGTGGGTTAATACTTCCCAGGCAAGATCTTTTAATGTGTCTTCAGCTGGTTTTGAAGTGTGTGATGGTGTGTCATCATGAAGCAAAATTACTTTGCTGTGTCTTCTGGCACATTCTGGTCGTTTTATGATCAAAGCATGGTTCAAATTGATTATTTGTTGTCAGTAACGATCAGTATTAACGGTTTCACCTGGTTTTAGAAGCTCATAATCCACCACACCTTCCTGATCCCACCAAACACAGAGCATTGTCTTCTTTCCGAAGTGATTTGGCCTTGCAGTCGACGTTGATGGTTGACCTGGATCAACCCATGATTTTGTGCATTTGGGATTCTCAAAATAAATCCACTTTTCATCATCAGTCACAATTCGATGCAAAAAAAGACTTTCTTTCGTGCCGTGAAAGCAACATTTTACTGGTGACTTTTCCGTTTTCCATTTGTCTTTCGTTCAGTTGATGTGGCACCCATTTTCCTTCCTTTAAAATCTTTCCCATTGCTGGTAAACGATCAGAAATTGTTTGCTGAGTAACATTGAATCTTTCTGCAAGTTGTTTTTGAGTTTGACACACATCTCCATCCAATAATGCTTGTAATTGTTGGTCTCCAAACTTTTTTGGTTGACCTGGATGTTCTTTGTCTTTCACATCGAAATAATCACTTTTAAAGTGTTTAAACCAGTGTTCACAAGTATCTTGAGATGGAGCATGTTGACCATAAGCTTCCTGAAGTATACGATAACCTTCAGCAACACTTTTCTTTAAAATAAAGTAATGAATTAAAACTTCCTGCAAATGCTCTTTTTTGGGGGGGCACAAAATTCGACATTTTTAAGCTTAAAAATATCTATGATGTTACTTCAGCAAATTTGACATATGAAGTTTTGAAGCTTGCTGTCAATACAACAAATTAGCATACATATCAAATTGCATATACTGTATATCAACATATGTGTAACTCCATCTATTGAAAAAAATCTGCATTATTAACTGGTACACCTAGTATGAGGACCATCTGAAACAATGTATGCACATGAACATTAGAAACAGTAAACACAAAGAAATTAAAGGTAATTTTATAAATCCTGGTATTGCCAAAGAGAGGGTAAAATTATTTTTTAATGTTTTATTGATATTTAGAGAAAGAGGAAGGGAGAGGATAGAGGGATAGAAACAAATCATCCATCGGTTGCCTCCTGCATGGCCCCTACTGGGGATCAAGCCCACCACCCGGACATGTGCCCTGACCAGGAATCAAACTGGCTACCTCTTGATTCCTGGTTCAATACTCAACCACTGAGCCACACTGGGTGGGCAGTAAAATTATTTGGATCACAAATAATTTGGAGGTGGTAAGACAACTTTCTTCAAATATATTCTTTGTTTCTGTCATCAACAGTTATTCAAAAATTGGTTTATATAGATGAGATACTATATACCTTTACATTTGACTTTCCCTTTCCCCTCCTAGAGGTTTTAGTGGCATAATTAAAATATATTTATTATCTCAGATTTACTTTAACCAGTGAATACTCCGATTTCATGGCCTATGATAGTTAGTATTCCTTTCTGTGCTTTGTGACTTCCTCATTGCTGCATCAGCTTTCCCTCCACACTGGGCTCAACTGTGCACAAAAAAGCACCTTTTCACAGATTTTTTGCATAATATCCACTGATGGCTAGAATTTAGGAGTGTAGCAAATTTAGCCCTGGGAAGTCTTGGGAAAGGGCACAGGCAAGGGATCATCATACTGCCTTTGTATGGCCTTGGCCTTCTTCCTCTTTCCCTTCCCCAAGGCACTATCAGCCAAGGGGCTCCCTGCCCCACTTACACCGAGCCCAAAAGAAGTGTAACCAATTCCATCCCCTACCACAACCACCACAAAAAAACAGCTTCTGTCTTCCCAGCCAGCCACCCCTCTCAGTCTGATCTGACCTTCCCAGTGTTCTCACTTTCTGGCATATAAAACAGTCTCCTCATTAAGTCAGCAAAATGAAAGAAATGCCAAAATATTTTCAAAGGGTTTTTATTTGCCTTCTTTGAAGTCCTAGAATGTCTTTTTCTCTTTACCATTAAGTTTTCTATTTGCATATAGGGGGATTATACTTAGCTCTCTCTTTTGAATATCAATACACATCATGGCTTTCCTTTATGATTTTGCTGCCAAAAGAATAAAAACAGTATTTAGAGCTTTCTTATCACAGTCTTACACTGGCTTTGAACAGCCCTAGAAATGAAAGCCTAATTAATTCTATGTTTACTATGTCAGATATATTAAATATTATGAAACATACAGAACTGGCTCTAGCTCCTATCATATGGACCTAGTTTAGTATTATTTTTATTATTCAAAATATCTTTTTTAATATTTATCTTTATTATTGAAATTTTTACCAATATCCCCCTTTCCCCCCCATTGACCCCCCTCCACCTGCACGCCCCACCCCAGGCCTTCACCATGCTATTGTCTGTGTCCATGGGTTATGCATATATGCATGTAAGTTCTTTTAGTTGTTCTCTCTCCCCTACCCCCCACATTCCCTCTGAGATTCATCATTTTAGATACATTTATAACTTTAGCCAAATGATATCTTAATTTCCTATCTATGTATTCATCTTTAGAAAAGCATCACTCAATGTCAATAAACACTATTTGATACTTCATCACCTTGATATTAATCTGCAAATGTGGTTGTAAATTAGGAATGTAAAAATGCTTTGCGGAACTTTAAGCATGTGAATGTTTAAAACAACATATTTAAATATGATTAATATAACACATGAAATAATCAATATACTGCCATTTGAGTGTAAGAAATCAGGTAGTATTGGTTCCATTTTTCTGTTCATATAGTTTTCATTTTAATACACAATATTTTTATGTATATTCATTTGTAATAGAAAAAGAAGAATCATCTTTGCCAGTTTCTTGTTCACTTGTTTCTGCATACTTTGTCCTATGTTCAACTCACATTTACACTTTTCAAGCCATATTTGTTTTGGGAAAGTTCCTTTATGCTACTCTTGATTATATAATCCTTTAATTTTTGTGTTAATGTAGAAGGAAACTTCAACACATTAAACAAGTGAAAATGAAAGAAAAGATAGAGCATGCCTTTGCTTGATCAAATTCTGCCTTTCTCTCAGAATAGCATATGCAGCAAAAGGATGAGTGGGGTTGCCAGCATCCATTTTGTACACTAAATGTTAGTAATACTTAATGTGTTTCCTATTTTATAGGTAAGATATATTAGGAAAAGTTAATGAAACACATGGTGAAATTTTTGTAGGTTCTAATAAAGTAGGTCTGGGGTGGAATCTGAGAGTTTGCGTTTTAACAAGTTCCCAGGTAACTCAGGCTGCTGGCCCGTGGACCACATTTAAGATAACAAGATCCTACAACACTTCAGTGCATTTTCTTACAAAGATCATAGGGAACTTGCTTCCAATTTGAAAACAGCTGTAGAAAATGGGGCATCCTATATAATAATCCTATATAATAAAAGGGTAATATGCAAATAGACCAAACGGCAGAACAACCGAACAACCAATCAAAGCATAATATGCTAATGATTTGCTAAGGCTGCTCAACCGCTCGCTATGATGTGCACTGATCACCAGGGGGCAGACAGTCAACTGGTCGACCAGTCACTATGACGTGCACTGACCACCAAGAGGCAGACAGTTGACTGGTCGACCAGTCGCTATTATGTGAACTGACCACCGGGGGCAGATGGTCTGACCGGTAGGTTAGCTTGCTGCTGGGTTCCGGCCAATCGGGACTGAGTGAGATGAGCTGGACACGCCCTGGAGCCCTCTCACGGTCCCTCCCAGCCCAATCACGCACCGGTGGGGTCTCTCAGCCTGACCTGTGCCCTCTCGCAATCCAGGACCCCTCGGGGGATGTCAGAGAGCTGGTTTCAGTCTGATCCCACAGGCTACGACCCTTGGAAGGACACCAGATATAGGGCTCATGGCTGGCGAGAGCACTGCTGCACCAGCACGAGCCTCTCCCGACAGGGACTGATTGGGCACGAGCCCACGGCAGGCACAGTGGGGCTGGATGAGCAGGAGCAGCAGGTAGGAGCGGCGTTGGACTGTGTGTTTCGGCCCAACCCCTGCAGGCCACCAGAGGGACTGCACCTGTGCATGAATTTGTGCAACAGTCCTCTAGTTATTTAATGATTTTCTAAGAGGCAGAATAAAGTAAAATAAAAAGAGATACCAATTTGTAAGCTATTGCACTACTGAGGAAAAAGGGTTAGTATTGTTATTAGAAATGGAAAATAATGGATGTATCCTGAGAGAAATGTAAATTCCACTATTATAAATGAACACATCCTACTGAGATTGGAATTCCTTTAAGTATTGTTTTGAGATCCAGTTCTGTCATTTATTTAAAACACCAGAAGTATCAAATCTTCTAACTATACTAGAAAAGTATAAAGAATATATTGAAGTCCTTCACTTTTTAAAAACATGAAACCCTTATTGGTGTTGCACATCTACCCATTGTGCTAAATTGGTAACAGTGTTTATCAATTATTTCAACATTGTAATCCCCAAATGAATTTATAAAAGGAGTAATAAATGAAGGTATCCCTTATAATAGGTATTTCTATAGGTGATATATTTATTAACTTATTCTACCATCATATCTTTGTTTGAATTGTTCCTCCCCCTTATTATAGGCTTTATCATTTTGAGATTTCACATTCTCATGGTAGGGTAAGAGAGAGGGGGAGGGGGATTGCTGTAATTAGAATGAAAATATGATGACCTAGGAAAGAAGAAGGTCAATGAGGAAAGGCAAGGAGATATTGGAAAGGGAATGAATGAAGCATTCAAGAGAGTTGAAAATGAATATCTGGTGATATTGGTAGCAATTTCAATGACTCTACTTCACAAATATGTATCTATAACCTTTTTAAAAAATATATATATTTTATTGATTTTTTACAGAGAGGAAGGGAGAGGGATAGAGTTAGAAACATCGATGAGAGAGAAACATCGATCAGCTGCCTCCTGCACACCTCCTACTGGGGATGTGCCTGCAACCAAGGTACATGCCCTTGACCGGAATCGAACCTGGGACCTTTCAGTCCGCAAACCGACGCTCTATCCACTGAGCCAAACTGGGTAGTGCATTCCTGGTACAAGGACAGAATACAGATTCCCACCTCCCCCACCCCCATCAGTTGTAGCCTACATTTTCATTCAAGAGATAATAGCTTTATAATGTGGTATAATATCAGCATTTGGGTCTCAAGATTAAATTCAAATAATAATTTGGATGCCTCTGAGGTGTGCTTGAGAACCCTTGTCATCCAGCCAGTGTTGGTGTATCATGTAGCTCTTTCAGAGCTCCAACAGCTTTGTCACGAGCTGTGCCCCAAGCTTCTGTTGTGTGTGTGTGTGTGTGTGTGTTTTACAATAGAGACTGGGGTAGACATGAGGAATTACCTTCAGGCAGTTGGAAAGGTAATCTAGAAAACATGAGGCCCACTAGGCATGGGGCATTTATGTTTTATGATTCCCAAGTCAGTGTTATTTTCTTCAGACGATGGAAGAAAATATAAGGGGAAATAAGTTCATTTCAGCACCACTCCTACACTGGTGGGGATTCATATGGCACTCACAGATAAAACAGCTAATGTGGAAAAAATATCGGTCCAAATTGCCTTTCTCCTTCATTCAGGTATGCCATGAGGGAGTCACAATCCATTTAGAATATCAGTACGGTCATTGTCCATCTCATTCAGTTTAATGCAAAGAGGGGAAAGGGAATCATTAGGGCACCAAAAAGAAAAGAAAAAAAATCAATTCTGGGCATCTGTCTGCTTGCAGACCTCAGGCCAAAACAGATTGAGTACCAAAAAGTAGACAAAAGGGAAATCCCGGATTTCATTGTGCAGTTCATGGCGCTGCTCCTATTATGTGACTAATGAACCTTTTATTTTGAATCAGTGTGTTTTACCGCTGAACTTAATCGTGGTTTCTAAGACCTAAAACTGTGATATGTGGCAGAAGTTTTAGATGAGGTGAGAGATGATGGATTGTCATTGTCACATTATTAATAGAAAAGTTCATTATATATTAGAAATAAAAAACAACGGTATTTTATTCACACCTCTCTTTTGGGCTCTGGCTCCCGCTGCCAAAATGAACTCTATCATTCCAAGACTGCACAACTTTGCCGGAAGACGTAGAGCCTTTGGCAGTACATATATTAAATTACTTTTTATTCTAGCTCTCATGAAAACTGCTTCACACCATATTGTTTCTCTATAAAGCATTTTTTCTAAATAATTTAAAATGTGATTAAACCAAAGTGTGACAACCATAATGAAAGAAGAACAATTCAAATTAGTGAGTCTTATTTCTGTTGAAATAATTAAGATTTTTCTAAGTCACTTTCAATGTATTTATACTATACATGTATTGTAAAATTTAGTATTAGTATCTCTTTTATAGATGAAAAAACAGAGACTCACAGAGGATAAATAATTCCCTTAAGGACTCCCAGCAAATAAGTATTAAATCTATAATTTAAACCAAATTGTGAGTCTAACCTAGCAATCTTGATAATTAAGGTTCAGAGAAACCAAGAGATTTGTACCAAAAGTCATACAAATGCTTTTAGATGTTTATAAATATAATATGTATATGCTTATCTATTCATGCATATATGTGTATGCATGCATGTATTTAGATAGCTAGATAAATAGTAAAAGTACCGTAAACACCTCAGCATGCACAAATAAAAGTCCATTTTAAATAATAAAGTAGCTTATTTTAAAAACTCATTAACCACATAAAATTCAATCTTAAAAATCATTTTCTATTTTTATATGACCCTACTGACATTTCACTTTCCAACCTGGATTCTAAACTAATGTTTACTTTGCAGAGTGAGAAAACAGTGAATTTTTGTAGATCCACTGTCATTCAAAGTCAAGCACCTAAGCATGTCTTTCACAACTTGAACAATGAAAACACTGCAGAAAACAATTTATTTGAAGACACTTAGTACAAGTCTTAATCCTACAAACTCTTCAATGCTTAAGCAAGCTCAGTCCCTATGTACAGTTTCTGCTGAGAACATATCAGGTTTAAGAATATAAAATTAATCCTATTAATTCTATTTCATTGTATGTGTGAGTAGATTAACAAGTGGTATCAGGCATCCCTAGGATTTAGAAAGTAGGCTTTATTTTTATTAGTGTTTTTTCATGTTAAAAATTCAGCATTTTTTAAATAAAAGAACAAAGGACTGATATTAAAACTTAAGTTAAAAATATATTATTTTTCCATGAGTCATGTTACAGTAGAATTTTAAATTTTGCCAAAAAAAAAAAAAAAATTCAGCAGTTAAATGGCTTTTCTGCTGTTTCTTTGCCTTTAATTTTCAGGAATTTCATTAATTTATGCATTGTTTTTGTCATAGGCCTTACACTAAAAATTTGTGTTTAGGGGTTTAAAGAAAGAAGTGTTTCCCTTGTTTGATCTGGGGGAAATTCCTCAATAGCATTTACTTTTTTGATTATTGCATGCACAGCTTACACAGCAGGCTTGATCAATGATTTTAGCTGTTATACATACTTATGCATGTTTCTTCTTGTGTTCATGCACTGATTTGGGTATGATCAAATATATATGTGTGTATATATATATGTATATACTAGAGGCCCGGTGCACGAAATTCGTGCATGGGGAGGGGGTGTCCCTCAGCCCAGCCTGCACCCTCTTCAATCTGGGACCCCTTGAAGGATGTCCGACTGTCCTCTCACAATCCAGGACTGCTGGCTCCCAACTGCTCACCTGCCTGCCTTCCTGATTGCCCCTAACCACTTCTGCCTGCCATCGTGATCACCCCCTAACCACTCCTCTACCAGCCTGATTGATGCCTAACTGCTCCCCTGCCAGCCTGTTTGCCCCTAACTGCCCTCCCCTGCAGGCCTGGTCACCCCCAACTTCCCTCCTCTGCCGGCCTGGTCACCCCTAACTGCCCTCCCCTGCAGGCTTGATCGCCCCCAACTGCCCTCCCTTGCAGGCCTGGTCCCTCCCAACTGCCCACCCCTGCTGGCCATCTTGTGGTGGCCATCTTGTGTCCACATGGGGGGCAGCCATCTTGTGTGTTGGAGTGATGGTCAATCTGCATATTACTCTTTTATTAGATAGGATAGAGGCCTGGTGCACGGGTGGGGGCCAGCTGGTTTGCCCTGAAGGGTGTCCCGGATCAGGGTGAGGGTTCCCTTGGGGCGTGGGTTGGCCTGGGCGAGGGGCTTGTGGTGATTTGCAGGCTGGCCACGCCCCCTGGCGACCCAAGAGGAGACCCTGGTATCTGGCATTTATTTATCTTCTACAATTGAAACTTTGTAGCCTGGAGTGGAGCCAAGCCTCCTGCTTGCTCTGTGGCTGCAGCCATTTCTGTTGAGATTTATTTATCTTCTATAATTGAAACTTTGTAGCCTGGAATGGAGGCCTGGGCTGGCCAGTGCAGGCAGAAAGCTTGGCTTACTCCATTGCCAGGGGCAACCCTAGCCTCCTGATTTCTCCAGCTCTGTGGCTGCCGCCATTTCTGTTGGGATTTATTTATCTTCTATCATTGAAACTTTGTAGCCTGGAGTGGAGGCCTGGGCCAGCAAGGGCAGGCGGAAAGCTTGGCTCCCTCATTGCCGGGGAAACCCAAGCCCTGCTCCTGCTCTCTGTGGCCACAGCCATCTTGGTTGGGTTTATTTGCATATTTGCTCCTGATTGGCTGGTGGGTGTGGCTTGTGGGTGTAGCAGAGGTATGGTCAATTTGCATACTACTCTTTTATTAGATAGGATGTGTGTGTGTGTGTGTGTGTGTGTGTGTGTGTGTGTATAAAACAGTGGCCTGAAAATAAAATAACTATTTTCTTTAACCTGAAAAAAATATTTTCTCATGTAAAAACTCGGCTTCCTTATATGTTCACAGTAAGTTGAAAATAAACTGAAAATTATTTTAAAAAATCTGTGAAGTGTCAAAATATCAAATTTTAGGCTTAAATAATACATTGTTAGGGTAGGGAATAATATACATATTATTAAAATGTGTGTGTTTATATGTATACACACTTACATGTATATATATTATAAATACACATTTTTCTCTTAATTAAATTTTTACCTAGGTTTTGAGCCACAGTAGTATTTCATATGACTGGTTGTAGTAGTAAAATCAGTAAGAGCTCTGCTGTCAGTACCACAGAGTCAGATCAGAGGAGTAACTTGAAAGTGTTTAATAAAGAGATGCTTCTACTGCATATACCAAGAATGGAGCTAGCCTAAGGTTTTGTCCTATATTGAATTCTAGACTAAAATATATGATAGTTTGGCTCCAGAACAGTATTCAGTCTAATATTCTGAATGATATTACATCTCATTAAATGGAAACTTCAATCTATATACTTAGGCAAAAAAGTCTAGTGTCTTCTGTGATCCCTCTGTTACACCGGTACTGCACATTTAATCTATTAGCAAGATATATGAGCTCAGTTTTGACAATACATCCCAGTATCACCATCTTCATGCCTATTATTTTAATTCAAGTCACCATCATCTCATGCCTGGATTATTGCAGTAGCTTCCTAACAGGTGTCTTTGATTCCACCCTTGATATGTTTGGATCTATTCTCAATTCAGTAGCTAGAGTGTACATAACACATACTTCCTGCTTTATTCAGATTATAGCCAAAGTCTTAATGCCCTATATGGTCTGGCCCAGTTACCTTCTGTCTGACCTTACAGTCTACTAATCTTCTCTTTGCTCATTCTGCTCCTGTACTACTGACATCCTTATTATAATTGGACATACTAGTCATGTTTATCTCTCATATCCTGTAAACTTGCTGTTCCCTCTGCTGAAATACTATTTTTCCACATAGATGTTTAGCTCTTATCCCCTTCATCTCCACTCAAGTGAGAACCCTGACTGTAGCTCCAAATAAAAGTGAAAAAAAAATCAGTCAACCACTAACAAGTAAGCAATAGCAACATTTCCAATTTGCCTTTTCTGCGTTATTTATCTTCTTAGTACTTAATACTATTTAACACACAATGTAATTTATTTATTTATCTACTTTATTTTTCTATCTCCTAAACTAGAGTGCAGGCTCTGTTAGGGCAGGGACTTTTTCTTTTCTTCATTTCCATGTGCAAAGTACTTTGAACAGCCCCTGAAACCTAGTAGGCAATCAATCAATGTTTGTTGAAGGAATGAATCAATTTATTTCAAGAAGATAGTTCATAGGGATGGAAAATATACAGACTCCATTGCTGCATTTGTTTTGTACATGATCAAAAATTTTAATAGGATGTTTTTTGAGAGATGATAAAAATAACAATTGTATGGATATTAGAAGGGAGGTTTAGCATACTAACGACATACGTTTGTTTATCCAGGCTAGTATTTTAGATTCAGATTATTTGTATATCTAAATACCAAATGAGTAGCTGCTTCAAGCTTTCAAAGTCTTATGAAAGAAAAGCACATCTAAATGGCTTACATAAAGAAATAAAGGAAGCAAGAAAAGAGAGATATGCTACTTGGAAATGTAAATTGGCAAGAAAACAAATAACTCTGTGACCTTGTGCAAATCACTTACATTTTCTGAATGAAATCGTTCACATTTTTAAAGTGAGGATATAGAAATAGATGATCTCTTAGATCCTTTATAGCTCAAAGATCTTTCATTAATGTATATAGAACATAAAAGTGTTCTTGTTTAAGATACACACACACATACACACACACAGACTGGGGTAAAAATAGGTTTACACTTGTGAGTACATGAAGCACAGAGTTTATTCTTGTATTTTTTTCTTGAACAATGAATACTTCTGATTACTGACCCAACTTCTATTGACTTGGAAGAGTCTAGTTATTCTACCTAATTATCTTTACTATGAGGTATGAGAGAAGCATAGGCCAGACTTGCACAGCCTAACATAAGTGAAAAATGATAATAGTGTCCTCACCTGGACCCCCTTTTTCATATGATTAAGGCATCCTGTGTTTGGAAGAGCTATAAGATTATCTGTCCACTCAATCACTCTTTACATATGCATGGGCATACAATAATTGATGAGAGGCAAGTAGAGATATAACACTGTGGAAGTTCAAAGGAAGGAGAAATTTGATACTGGGTTTAGAATGTTCAAGTTGGAAGGAACATTAATTTATCAAGTTCCAGGATTAGTGTCTACTCTCTGTATGAATTATGCCCTTTGCCTTGACGTACACTTTAAGAAACCTTATTGGGAAATCAATGATTTCTACATAGGAAACAAGAAAAGTTTGATTCCTACAATACTAATAAAAGGGTAATATACTAATTAGACCAGATAGACCGGACGTCTTCCGGACGTCCTTCCAGACGTCTTCCGGACAAAACCACGGTCGTGGGTGCCGAGGCAGAGGCAGTTAGGGGTGATCAGGCAGGCAGGCAGAGTGGTTAGGGGCGATCAGGCCAGAGGGGGAGAGTGGCCCGAGGGGTCCCAGATTGGAGAGGATGCAGGCCGGGCTGAGGGACTCCCGCCCCCACCCCCGTGCATGGATTTCATGCACCAGGCCTCTAGTATCTTATAACCAGCCACTTATATTGCCTGTTACTAGGACATGGGCTTTGATATTGGTGTTAAGTAGAAGACACTAATAAATAAGTAAATGCAGAGTCTAAGGCTGAGGAAGCAAATCTGATGCTCTTAGTGGGTCTTTGGGCATCAAGTTCATCCAGGTCATGGAAACCTAGGATCTGGCCAGTAGCTGTGCCCATGGGAAGTAAAAATAACTGCTGATATTTGGGAGCGAGGGGAATACCTAAAATGTATTACCTAAATTAATGATTTGTGCTATATCAAAATGTTGACTTTTTCTAGATTTCAGTAAAGATTAGGTGACTTCTGTATGACCTGTAAACTCAAAAGCAAGTGGGGTTTTTATGTGATGAGAGGAAAAAGTTATGTGTTCTTTTCCTGGATTTGTGATTATATATTTTTATCTTATAAGTCCAAGCAATAATGAATAATCTCTATCCACAGCAGTAGACTATGGATTGTAATATTAGTGTTGAGTATATAGAGACAGCCCATGATCCAGGAATATAGGGTAGTAAATGGACCTGTCTTTTTGTATAATGCTGTCATCATTCTCTTTAGGTAAATTTCCAATTTGTACTAGACCCATTAGTCAGCTGTAAGATACTCTTGAAACAGACACCATAGACACAAATTCTGTAGTTTTCAGATCCATATTTATGTGATATATTGCATGAGGGGTATTTTGAACGTTTCATTTGCTGACTTCTTAGCTATGAAGAAAGTTTCAGCTGAGCATTTTTATTTATTTACTAAAGGTCCAGTGCATGAAATTCGTGCATGTGGGGGGGTGTCCCTCAGCCCGGCCTGCAACCTCTCCAATCCGGGACCCCTCGGGGGATGTCCGACTGCTGGTTTAGTTGGACATCCCTCTCTCAATCTGGGACTGCTGGCTCCTAACCACTCACCTGCCTGCCTGCCTGATCACCTCTAACCACTCTGCCTGCCTGCCTGATCACCCCTAACTGCCTCTGCCTGTCTACCTGATCACCCCTAACCCTTCTGCCTGCCTGCCTGATCGCCCCTAAACGTCTCTGCCTGCCTGATGCTCCTAACCACTCTCCTCTGCTGGCCTGATCACCTCTAACTGCTCTCCCCTGCCAGCCTGATCACCCCTAACTGCTCTGTCTTCCTGCCTGGTTGCCCCTCACTGCCTCTGCCTCAGCCCCCACCACTGTGGCTTTGTCCAGAAGGATGTCCGGAAGACGTCCAGTCTAATTAGCATATTACCCTTTTATTAATATAGATTTTTTATTGTTTGCTAGGCTAAACTATTCAAAAATAGTCCCTTTCTGATGACTAAAAAAAGGAAATTTGAATAAAATTACTGAGCCCCTAATAGACTTGCAGCTTTTATTGATGTGAATACAAAGATGGTAAATGACAGTTCTTATCTCAACTGGGATATTCACATATCAATTGGTCTTCACTACATTTCACTTGTTCAGAGTCTTTACCCATAGAATGAAAATAGAGCACAACTGAATTGTCCTTTGTCCCTGAAGTTACAGACTTCCCCCAGTTCTCACTGGGATATAACCGGCTAGCACTTTTTTCCTTAACAGAAATTACCATGCATGCCTGCATTGCACTACATGTTATAGCTTCATGTTTATTATTCCACATAATCCTAATACCCGTCTTACCTAGTAGCTTCCTCATGAGAAAATTGGTGATGCTAAAACTTGAAAGTGCAAGTCTGAATTAATCATATATAATAAAAGGGTAATATGCAAATTGACCCTAATAGAGGAACGACCAGTCGCTATGATGCACACCGACCACCAGGGGGGCAGACACTCAATGTAGGAGCTGTCCCCTGGTGGTCAGTGTGCTCCCACAGGGGGAGCACCGCTCAGCCAGAAGTTGGGCTCACCAGTGGTGAATGCAGCAGTGGTGGCGGGAGCCTTCCTGCCTCCTCTGCAGCACTAAGGATGTCCGACTGCGGCTTAGGGGAGCAGGCCTAGCCACAGTTGGACATCCCCTGAGTGCTCCCGGGCTGCCAGAGGAATGTCTGACTGCCAGCTTAGGCCCAATCCCCCAGGGAGTGGGCCTAAGCCAGCAGGTAGACATCCCCTGAGGGGTCCCGGACTGCAAAAGGGCGCAGGCCAGGCTGAGGGACCCCCCTCCCCAAGTGCATGAATTTTTGTGCACCAGGCCTCTAGTTTATATATAAAGGAAAAGAAACAACGATGGAGAGATTAAGTAGTTTTATAAGCAAATAAATGCCAGATTTAAGATTTAAGCAGCATTTCAGAATCTTCACTAGGTCCCAGGAATGTCATATACACCTGGGAACATTGACACAACCAATCAGAAGGAACCAGATTTGAACTCTGGGCTGTGTGGCTCAAGGGTAGACACCTTTTGTTCCTTCATTTATAGCACATGGAGTGGAGGACAAAACCTGTGGTTTGAAATGACTGAGACACAAAATTATCAGAAGCTCTTTGCCTGTGTATTTAGCTAAATACATAGAGCACATTTGCTTATTTGATTGATTTATGTTCTTTAATTTACCAAGATTTTTAGCAGTCCCTTGGAGAATAAAAGAAGACATTATTGGGAATATTCCTAAAGCTTTTTCTACAAAGGAAGTAAATTATAAATTTGTTTGCTGAATTAAAAATTTTAGTACACATTATTTAATAGTTACATCTTAAGACCACTTAAGATGGTCTCTTCAAACCATTTAATAAGTACATTATTTTATCAAATCTACACTAATAAAAGAGAAACATGCAAATTAACCATCACTCTGCTACACCCACAAACCACGCCCACCAGCCAATCAGGAGTGAGTATGCAAATTAGCCCAACCAAGATGGCGGCAGCCATGGAGCTGGAGCAAGCAGGAGGCTTGGGTTGTCCCCATCAATAGAAGAAGCCAAGCTTCCCACTGCCCTGGCCGGCCCTGGCCTCCGCACAAGGCTACAAAGTTTCAATTGTAGAAGATAAATAAATGCCAGATACCTGCTTCCAGCCGGCCCTGGCCTCCGCTCAAGGAGGCATTGAAAAAAAAGAAAGAAAAGAAAAAAAGGAGGGGCTGGGAGCCTGGATCGCCGGAGAGCATGGCTAGCCTGAAAACAGCCCTCAGTTCCTCACCCAGGCTGGCTACACCCCCATGGGGTGAGGGTCCCTGCTGGGGGACTTGGCCAGCCTGCAAACAGCCATCAGCCCCTCACCCAGGCTGGCCAGGCACCCCAGTGGGGACCCCCACCCTTAAGGGGGTGTGGCCAGCCTGAAAACAGCCCTCAGTCCCTCACCCTGTCAGTGGGGGTCAGTTGGAGGTGATCAGGACAGTGGGGGGGGGGGCAGTTTTGAGTGAGCAGGCCAGCAGGCAGAGTGGTTAGGGGCAATCAGGCAGGCAGGCAGGCAGGTGAGCGGTTAGGAGCCAGCAGTCCAGGATTGTGAGAGGGATGTCCAACTGCCGGTTTAGGCCCGATCCCTGTAAACCAGCAGTAGGACATCCTTCGAGGGGTCCCAGATTGGAGAGGGTGCAGGCCAGGCTGAGGGACAACCCCCCCTCCATGCACGAATTTCATGCACCAGGCCTCTAGTATAGTAATAATCATGATTATTATTTGAATAGCAAATATCAGGCAATTAGATCTTCTCTTTATTTTTTTTTTTATATAACCTGCATAATAACCTGCTGGTCTAAAGCAGAGGATAGTCTGTAAATAGAGGAATGTAAAAATTAGAAATTTAATAATACAATCAATTTTTTGGCTTCTAGGGTGAAATGATAAAGCAGTTATCCTCCTCAGAGCAGTTTGCAAACTTGATCAATCGTGCTTTCTTGAGAAGTAGGTCAGCATACAGATTCTGTCTTAATTATAACTCAAGAAGTGCTTTTTAATTCTGCATGCGAGAATTCAGCAGGGAATCTCTCTTCTGGATTTTACCCTCCAATAATTCTGGCCTCCACCCCCTGGGACTTGCAGGTAAAATTTTTGCTGCATGTTTTTGTAGATGAAGGCTTACACTATCCATTGCTGAATTTCCTCTCTGAGACTATATAAGCCTTAATGAGTGGATGGAACAAAATCAGAGACACTGGGAATTAATTTCAGGTTCCCCAAATGTCTGAAAGACAGATAAATTACAGGAAGTACATGCATTCGAAATTAGAAAAGCCATGAGCAATAACTCCATCAACGTTTTATTTTCTCCCCCCCCACCCCTCTTTCTTATATGTAAGATGTATTTAATTTATCTGTGATGCACTGGTTCTCAAGGCTTGTCCCATGGCCCAGCAGCATCACCTGGGAACATGCTAGAAACGAAAATTCTCAGGTCTCACCCCAGACCTACAGAATCAGAAGCTCCTGAGTAGAGCCAAGCTATATGTTTTGACAAGCTTCCATGGGTTACTGATACTAGGTAAAGTTTTGAAACCACTGATTTTTTATTATTATTAAATTTATTGAGATGACATTGGTTAATAGGATCATATAGGTTTCAAGTGTACATTTCTATGATAAAGATCTGTATATTGCACTATGTGCTCACCACTCAAACTACTGCTTTAATGCATGCAACAGACCCGTCAATTTTGTAAATAGTGCTCATTCAATTATTTGTGTTTTCAATAGAGTCAGATTGTAAAACTAAATTGGACTAAAAATTCACAGCACTCTTAAGTACAGTGTCATTAAAGAAGTTTGTAGATGGCCGCATGTATTTTATCTGCCTTTTTAAGAGTTAGCGACCAGCAGGCCTGGCTGCATGAAGTCATATCCAGGTAGGAAAGCACATTTGCATGAATCCTGTTGGAAGCCAGAGTACCCTTAGCTTTCGTCTCACGTGGGAAGGGGTCAGGCTTTAACTAGAGGGAACCATGACATTTCTTGACAAACAAACTTGCTGTGCTTTCTGTGGCTTCCCTGTTAGGATTTATCATCTAAATCTAAGTGTTTATTTCCCCACCAGTAAGGAAAAGAGCATTTTTTTTGCAACTTCCACGTACTGATTCTTTTAGGCATTTAATATTCCATAATCAGAGCTACTTCATCTGTGTCTGTCAAGGTCTTATTCTGTTTCTTTTTTAACAATATGTCAGATACAGACTAAAATATAGACCAAAAGAGACAGCAGTTGAAATAGACAAGAGTCTCCTTCTGGTTCCTTCCATCCTAGCTGTGAGTTATGGTCATAGACTCAAATCTGATTCATAAGTGATTCAACTCATCGTAACTCACTTTCAAGGCCGAATCATGACATTGATAAGTCAGAAAGCACAGTAGCTCTGACACTCAGGTGGTGTGTAAATCATGCCAGCAGAATTTTTTTTTAAACTCAGGCTGATCAGACTATAGTAGGATGTTTGGAGTATAAATTCATGTGGTAAAGAGAATCTATCATTAAAGAGGTATCCATTGGTTACCTACTATGTATAAGACACTATGGGGAATATAAAGATCCATTTCACATTGCTCCTATGCAGCTTGAACAGAGATTTGCACCAAGCAGGGTCTTAAATATTCTGAACAAATGGTTCAGACACCATGCATCCTTTTCTTCTGTATAGACTAGCTCAGGTTATCTGAGTGTTTCCCATGGGCAGGCATCATAGCTTAATACATTTTTAGTTTCCCAGGGCTTAAATAGAGCTTAGTATACAGTAAGTTCAAAATTAGTCAAGGTTGTTCAATTTCTTCCCTGTCTGAATTTTCCTTATAATAACTTTTTAAACTATTCATGTGTCATCAATCATATGTTGCTTAAATTTTCATTATGTTTCTTTTGTTGATGTGTTTTATTTGCCCACAGACGATATTTAGACATTTAATAGTATTTAGACATTAAATAGTATTCTGTACACCTCAACTAGTTGACTCACAATAACTCTTTGTTAATGATTATGGAAATAGCACATCAGCATACAGTATATTAAATCACATTATAAGAGATGACACATAACAGACCACTGTCAGCTTGAGGGTCCAAAACTTTTGAGATGAGAGAATCCATAAATCCCTGGGCTGGAATAAGTGGAGAAATCTTTACGGCACAATCCAGAGCTGAGGTGGGATTTAAAGATAATTTACTCAGAAGTCTCTGAGAAGACCTAGTTTCTGAAAGATTAAGTGATTTATTTTAAAGGTCTCAAGGTTTTATGGTGGTTTGTATTCTGTTCTCTTGGGTTGCTGATCTTTGATAGATTTTATTAGAAGTTCTTTGTGCAAGGATGTGGTCCTTTTGCACCCTCAGTAGATGTAATACAGCAATGGGCAAGTATGTTAGAAAGCAAACAGTAAATATGTATGGTTTCTGCTCATTGTTGGTTATTCTTTTTTTTTTTTCAAACCTATGGAAACATTCTCACAC
Source organism: Plecotus auritus (assembly GCF_963455305.1). Classification (NCBI taxonomy): domain Eukaryota; kingdom Metazoa; phylum Chordata; class Mammalia; order Chiroptera; family Vespertilionidae; genus Plecotus; species Plecotus auritus. Next base: position 170,689,518 of record NC_137775.1, on the reverse strand, counting down.
CTATGGAAAACATGAGCAGAGACCATTTAATTTTATTAAAAAACTGAATATGCTTTAATAATACGCATGATGCTAAAGTGTCACTGACTTATAACGAGTATTTCTACATGCGTTGAAGGAATAATTATAAATATTTTATACTGGGAAATAAATTATATTATCTCTGTAACATATATAACATCTGTTTTCACTCCAGGCTTTGAGCCAGGTGTTTAGAAGATTAATAAATCTTGATTAGGCTTAGAGAAATGGGGTGAAAAAATATAAAATGGGGGCAATTTTAAGGAATACTTAAGTGAGTCCTTGGCATTCCTCAACTTGATTCAGCTGCATGTTCTTTTTTTAGCCAATTTATTGGTTCATTGTCTTAGGTTTAAGAAATTATGGATAGAGGAAGAGATAATATACACATATTCAAACTTTTTGACAGTCTGGAAAAAATAAGTAGAAAACATAAAGAGATTCTTAAAAACAATATTTTATTTTTGTGAGCTCCTTTCACTTTCAAGAGTTATTTTGGCCCAAGACAAATGAATTTCAAAGGAATATCAAATAAGCACTGAAGGATGCAGACTTGGGAAGGAGAGGGTACCACATGCTGCTGAAGGCTTTAGAGTGGATTCCTTTGGGTCTTGCAGGCCCTAGTTTCAATGCGCATTTTATGTTAATTAAAAATAAGAATGAGATTTCACCACTGCTAGGGAAGACTGTAGACTCTCTGATGGTTTAGCCTGCTAGGCACAGGCATCTAAGGTTTTTCAGAGATTATAATGATAGAATGTATTGATTTTAGCTAACAAATAGCAAAACAAAAGTCAGTTGGGCCTCCCCTTAATAATAAATGAGTTTTCCATGATTCCTGAACCCAAAAGGATTATATATACTGGTTCATCAAGCAGCCAACACACTTGGCATGTGAGGCAGGGTGTGGTGGTTAAACAGAAGGTCTGTAAAAAATTAATAGCTCATACTAAGAGACAACATTCAAACTAGGAGGGCAAAAAATCTCTTGTAAAGACAAACACTGTGATTACCTTCCCACTGTGGTATCACTGTGATTTACAGCTCCTTGGGCATGAATTCAAAGAAAACCATGGAAGGAATCAGAACTGTTATTGGTGTCATGGCTAGAGATGAGAATTCAGAGGTCTATTTCAAAGTGTTTACTCTGCGTCACAGGCAAAAAGGACTATCTAATTTTCTAAACTCAGTGCCACCTCCCTCCATAGTTCAATGGTTAAGTCATTTTGGAAATTCATTCCGTTTTATATTTAAGCCAGTTGAACATTTTGTGAATGTTTTCTCTAGACTGCACTATTTGCCTCTTTGGTTCATGTTTTTTTACAAAAGAGAGGGAGATGATGTCAATGAGAGACTCTTCTTGCGTACAAAGACAAAGCTGAAAACCCTGACTCAGAGCTGAATGGATTGCTTGGTATCTACTGTGTTCAGATAATGACAAGAAGATGACTGATCACTCATTCACCAATAAGTCGTTGGTTCTTTAGGCTCTGATAAATGTATCTTAATGATTTTCTGTTAAGCTTGGGCTTAATCTTTGAAAGTAATTGGAACACATTTTCTCTGGTTTGTACTATTTCACCTGGTTTACAGATGTATCTTGTTTTAAGATGCAAATGTGTTCCTGCGAAGCAGTTGATATTTTTGTTTTTAAATTTTTAAATGATTTTTAAAGCCCTTGATTTTTAATAAAGAAAGGGTTTAAGTGTAGATGTTAATGTACTACTGAAAAAAAGCAAAACACACATGTCCTGTGTGAATAGACTAGCCTTGTGAATAAAAGTAGATTGGATAGCTGCCAAAGTATAAAGAATATTTCTGTAAATTATTGCTGTTCTTCTTTACTTTCTGAGGAATCGTAGCCTCTTAAGTCTCATGGTGTGCTTTCCCACTAGCAAGTCCAATATGCAGCTTCTGCTTTGAAATAGTCATTTGCATCTAATGAAAGTAGCACTTAGTTTTATATATATTTAGTGTGAATTCATATTTAAGACCATAGCATTTGGGTTGACATTGGCACAATACACATACTCTAGCTGTAACAAAATGAGATATGTGTACATATTACAAAGTAGTGCCTTTTGAGCAGCGCATTTTAAGGTAAATGTAATGTCTGACAGTACTACATTTAGATATTATCTACATGTAGATATTAAGAACAACCTTCTTAAATCAATTTTAAAGTGTAAAATTATGGTAATTCTGAAACATTTTGTAAGAACCAGATCAATGTGGTTTCAAAGTATAATAGTAAAAAGTATAACCTGAATCATTTGTATTGCATGGAGACTATAATAATAAAAATGCTATTGATAATTGTGTGCTTTTGTATGTTGCAACATAGTATGTGCTCATTCATTTATTCAAAGAGTCCATATTAAAGGCCAGCTGTGCTAGGCGTTCTTAGAGGCACTGAGTAATAATAAGACTGGAATACAGAGGGTGAGGTCTTAAACTGTGAAAGATGATCATTTATTTTGGTAATCCCTACTATATTCACAACTAATTTATAGAAATTAATTTGTCATGATACTCCAAAAACATTTTCTCATGGAAAAAAAGGAATTGCTGGACAATAGGGTAGTGAGGACCTGAGTGGGGAGGAGTGGCGAGGAGCTGGGGGGGGGGGAAGGGAGGGAAATGGTAGATATCTGTAATACTATCAACAATAAAATGTATATTAAAAAAAAAGAAAAAAGGAATCACTTGCCTACTAAATCAAGTTACAGGAAATGTACCTAAAATACAGTACAAGTTGTATTATAAAATCTAACATGTAAAAATGTAAAAGATAAAAATCCTCCAACATCTCTCAATCCCCAATCTAAGGGCATTTTCCTCCTGTCCTTTTTTGTGGGAGGAATAAAAGAAGGTGGGGTAACTGTAAGCTCCAGCTGCGGCACGCTGGCTCAGAAAGGAAAGTGAAGAGGAAATCCAAGTCCCCTGTGCCCCTGCAGAGGAAATAGGATTCCTGGAGTCACAACACACCCAATTAAGTGAACACCACTGGGTCACCTTTCGGAAATAGAGGAGGTACGTAGGCCTGGCTTATTAAAATTTGGAGGCACTTTTATATTAAATTAGTAAAATTTATAAAAGGTACTTTTTGAAAGTTGTATATGACTTTTACTCACCAAATAGCTTAAACATGTTTTTAGGTTATTTAACTATTTCTGTGACTCTTATTAAGCAAACATAATCATGATGAGGCCTTTTATTTTACTTAGTTCACTATATCTGTAGACTTAAGGAGTCAATTTTATAATATTTGATGTTATCTCAAATTGTCAGCATAACAATAACAGAAACTTTCACATTACACACAATAACCCAACCGTGCTTTATTTTTTCTCTCTCGCCATGGGGAATTAGTCACTATATATTTTTTCAAGTCATTTAGTTCTGAAATGTCAATTAATGATTAACATTTCAAATGTAATGCAGCCATTACACTTAGATTAGGTAAAACACCCACTGGGAGTAAATATCTTTTTACTTTAGAGAGCTATTTTAAATGAAGCATGTTAAATTATTTAATTTTCTTTATGGTGCCCCATATTAAGGTTTCTGAACTACTACAGATGCCCCCAAATGTCTCAGAATTTATAGAGGAATAGTTTCAACCTTTTCTTGGTCATGAACCATTAACAGATTGTACACTCTGGACCTTTTCCCCAGGAAGCCTGTGGGAAGAGAAGCAGCACATATACGCATACAAAAGAAGCTGTCATATATAGTTCATGGACCCAAGGTTAGCCTAAGATCACAAACCCCACTCTGGGCAGTCGGATTGGAAGACATGCTTCCAAGAGATGATAAAAACTGCCCTTTATGAATTTCTTCTACAACTACTGCTTAACAGTGAACACTTCATAAAAGTGGAAGGAAATGGGCAAGGGTCCAAAGGTGAATGGGAAGCTTTGGTCTTTGGTGGAAGAAAAACATGTGTACTGGAATAGAAGGTAAGGAAGAGAGAATAGTCCCACAAAATAACAACAACAATGTAGCAATAGTTATTATTTATTGAAACTTACGTGCCAGGCACCATATTATGCAGTTTATATGGATAATTTAATTCTGCAACAAGTCAATAAAATAGATTTAAATTCCAATTTCTCAGATAACGGAACCGGGTCTTATAAAAAATAACTAACAGACCTAATGCCACCCATTAATAAATGGAGGACCCCAGCTCCCTGGCCCAGGATCTAATCACTATGCGGAAATTAAAACAGTGGCAGGGTTGGTAGGTTTGATAACAGAAAGTTGATGCTTATCAGTGGTCTATTCGGTGATAAGGTCTGAGCCAAGTTTATCTCCTGGAACTAAGAGGTAAGTTTGATGAGAGATTGATTTAAAAATATTTAAAATGTTTTTTCTTTTTTTCATGGAATATGTCTTAGAATTGGCCAGAGAAAATGGTATGATTTGCAGGATTTATATGAGGATAATGATCATCAATTTATAATGATAACAATCTGGCTGATGAGATTTCCCCCCACCGCCCACCAGTTCTGAGAAACTGTAGTGCAGGAATGGAGAAAGCATGCAACAGAAAGATATTAGGGTTTTGGCATGACCACTAATGACATCATAGGGCACTATATCAAAAGACAAATAAGAAAAAAATGTGAGAACATCAAAAAAGTAAATATACTCAAGATTCTAATGAAGTTAAAAAAAGTTTGTAGTGGGGGAAATTGAACAATCCAATTGAGGATAAAGAAATCACATTCAGAACGCATAGTCCTGAATTGGTGATTTTGTACAAGAATCGATTCTTGCTGCAGGTGTGACTTCAGGATGATTGGATGATGGAGATGGAATTTTTTTTAGGTGCTAGTGATGGAACTATAGCTCAGCTGATTTAAGCAAAATTGGTAAAATGGTGCCTGTGAGAAAGATATAGAAGCCTAGAGGTGGAGCCAGCCTTGCGGTGACCTTTCTGAGGATCCGAATACCACTGAGACGCCCAAGGCTCTCCTCTCCTGCTTTTTCTCCTTGTCCATCAAATAAATTTAGCGAGGGAGACATTGTTCTGAAACAGATATTCTACCTATATCTCTATTCCCCACAAGGTTAAGTCACTTAAATTGTACCTTGTGCATGATTTGAGAAAAAAAGATTAGAATTCCATGAATAGTAAGGCCTCCAGAGTAGGGTAAAAGTAGGTTTATAGTGAGTACACAGAATATATTGTTGCATTTATTTATTAATTTTTGTATCATTTCCATATGGACAACTCTAAACCTATTTTTGCCCCACCCTCTCTTTAGATATACCAAGATATATTATTATCTAAGGTCACTTCCTATGTCTTAAAAATATTTTATTTCTAATTTTATCCCCATGTTTAATTTTAAAATGCTGAGGATTTTGGATTTCAGGCAGCTTTGTAGCAGTGGTGTGCCATGATTCATTGCTTTCAGTTTTGCCTTATAGTTGAATTAAAAGTTATAAAAAGTTCTAGGTAAAAACTACATTTTCCCTACTGTGTTAAGAGACTCTTAAGGAGGGTTTTCTGTGCTTTCTTCCTCTCAATTAAATACTTGTTCTGTATATAAAATTAGTGTAAAGATTGGCTTATGGTTCAAAGATACCATTAACTAAGTGATAATCTAATCTATTCTGAAACCTGTTTTGTTTTCAGCTCAGGTCTGTGTCTGATGCCAATTAAACCCAATTAATTCCAGTTTCAGTGTGAGAAATTTTACTTCTGTCTTCCCTGCCCTGGATAGAGGGGATGCCTTTAATTGAAGCTTCTCTGATCTTCTAGCTTTGCTCCTCTTTCAAAAATGATATGCTATTGAAGCATGTTAATTTGTTCAGTGAATTTCAGTGAGTCCTACTGTCCATCAGTCTATTTGATCAGAGCATTAGGAAGATATAATATGTGAAATCAAAGGGAAAGAGAAGGTCGGAGTACAGTCAGAGACCATGACGTATATTTAATTTTGACATTCTTTGAACAAAAATGTATTAAATGCTGACTGCCTGTAAGCCTTTACTTCAGGCACTATGGTAGTAGATAGCAGTATGTTTCATAAACATTTAAGAACTACAGATGCCTTCAGAAAAGAGCAAGTATTAATTCCAGAAGAATAGCAACTTCTCAGTTGTGACTAATGAGAGATGCAGTACAATGACTGGGTAAACTACGGACATTGGATCTCCCCTGACCCAGTTTTAATCCTAGTCCACTCATTGGGGGGAGTAAAACAAATGCTACTTGGTAAAAATTATTTATTTTGAAATAAAATCTCTTTGGTCCTAAGATTTCTAACCTACAGAGGAGAAATAATAAATAAGAAGCTCAGGTGTGTGTGTGTGTGTGTGTGTGTGTGTGTGTGTGTGTGTGTGTGTGATTGGAAGCCATTTCTTACAGTTTGTATTATAGTTTGTAGTTGTGTCCCTAGGCCTGTAACTAGGCAAGTTAAGGCGTTTGGAGAAAGTTTTTCTAGCCTCTTCGATACTTCAGTGCTGCCAGGAAGGAAGTTTGAATGATAGTGTTCAGCAACACACATGCTTGTTCATGTAGGAAGGGTGAAACCGATGTGGGACCATTCAGAGAGCTGATCTTGCCTAGAGAAAGCAACTAGCTAAGAGTGTTGTGCACATTTTCCCTGAGCAGAAATACTTGGCCTTGAGCACGCTTTCTCGAACAGGTGTTTAATAGAGTATCTTCTTCACAGTTTCCCGAGGGCTGAGCATACGTGATTACAAGTGTCTGTCTAAGGAAACTAGCAAGAATTACACTGAGCTAGCCTAGTACCAGAGGCAGGAATAAGAAACAAAAGATGTCAGTGACCATAATATTGATAATAATATTTGTAGTTAATAGACATTGAGTACCAAAAAAAAAAAGATACTGAGTACTAGCAGATAGTGTTTTAAATGCATTACATCTAGTACTACAGTATTTGTCTGACAGATCTTATGAGACAGGCATTCATAATCTCAGTTACAGATGAATTAAAACACAAAGAACTATTTAATATGCTCAGGCAGAATTTTAAGATGGTTTCCCAAGTTTCCCAGCTCCTGATTATTCAATCAAACACTAATCTAGGTACTGCTGTGAAGAGATTTTGTAGATATAATTAAGATTAAAACTCAATTGATTTTAAAATATGGAAATTTATCCAGGTGGGCCTGCCTGAGAAAAATCACATGAACCCTTCAATGTGGAGAATTTTCTTAGGCTGGGGGAGAAGTCAGAGATTCAGACCACGAGGTGCCATTGCTGCTTTGATGAGAGTGACTCCCTACTAATAGCTAAAACAGGGACCAGGGTCATCTGGTTCTGTCACAACTGGTAGATTTCCCATAGCCTCTACAGGCAACCACCCAATCTAGCCAACACCTCGATTTCAGTCCCATGATACCTTGAGCAGAGAACCAGTCGTAATAGACATCTGGCTTACAGGAGTATGAATAATAAGTAGGTGTTGTTTTAAGCTGTTTTGTTTGTGGTGATTTGTTACATAGCAATAGAAAACTAATATAGTCTTCAATTTTGCTGAGTGCACATGCTCTTAACTGCTAAATTCTATAGAAGTAGAAGATATGATTAAGACGTGGAATAGACTCAGACCTAGGAAATACATCTAGCAGAATTAAGGCCTGGAGGTTACAAGGAACAACCAATAGCTTGGCATGAGAAATTGTCTCCAGAGGAGAAAATGATCTCAGGTGTGCTCAGATCTTGAAAGAAAGATAAATATAGAGATAGAGATAGAGATAGAGATAGAGATAGAGATAGAGATAGAGATAGAGAGATAGATATGGTCATATAGAGAGAGATTGAGGGAGTGAAAGAGAGAGAGAGAAAAAAATAGACTGAGTGGTTCAGAATTAGGATCTCTCTGTAGCCCACTTATTATCACACTAGAGGCTCGATGCACGAAAATTCGTGCAAGAGTAGGCCTTCCTTCCCTTGGCTGCTGGCACCGGCTTCCCTCCGGCACCCAGGACCCAGGCTGCTTCCCTCCTCTGGCTGCCTGCAGGCACCCAGGACCCGGGCTGGCTTCCCTCAAGCCCCGGCTGTGTCAGGAAGGATGTCCAGAATGATGTCCGAAAGACATCGGTCTAATTAGCATATTACCCTTTTATTATTATAGACGAGTCAGCCTTATAGTTTGAGACAGCACTTCCAGTTTAGAGGTATTTGGGAAGTGGGCAAGAGAGTATGAGCATGTCACCTAGAGCCTTGCAACTGAGAATGTGGCTTGGGGACCAAGATTATCTACATCACCTGGGAGCTTTTTAGAAAGGCTGCACATCAGGTCCCACCCTAAACCTAGTAAGCCATAATATGCATTTGGCAAGGTCCCAGAAGATTTATTTGCACACTAAAGTTTTTGAAGCGCTTCACTAGGAAAATAACAACAGCAGTTTCTGTATAACAGTTTCTATCAATCTCCAAGTAGGTGTAGCTAAGGAAAAAGATCTTTGTGGAATTTGAATGATTCTTCTTTATTTTCTATTTTTAATATCCTCCTAGTGAATCGAAATGACTATATATATATATATATATATATATATATATATATATATTAAGAAAGGAAATAAATAACTCGTGTCCATGAATCTTTAAATGATTTGCACACATCTTTAAAGAAAGATCTACATAATTGAAAACCTGTATAACTTGTATATGAAAGCCCTGATAACATATTTGTTATATGCTCCATGCATGGTCTAGTGCAGTGGTCAGCAAACTCATTAGTCAACAGAGCCAAATATCAACAGTACAATGATTGAAATTTCTTTTGAGAGCCAATTTTTTTAAACTTAAACTTCTTCTAATGCCACTTCTTCAAAATAGACTTGCCCAGGCCGTGGTATTTTGTGGAAGAGCCACACTCAAGGAGTCAAAGAGCCGCATGTGGCTCGCGAGCCGCAGTTTGCCAATCACGGGTCTAGTGTATCTTGTTATATGACATCCTATATACAAGAAAAGAAAAATTCACTCATGTTGTGTGTTTTTAATGGTTTGAGTGGTATGCATATCTTGAAACATGGCACTAGAACCCTGAGAAATATTATTCCATCTTTAAATTGTATAGCAAGTATCACTATTTTAAATTAGGCAAACATATTTTTAAAGTAATGAGAATTACAAAAGAATGTTTAAAAATAAGTATATGAAAAGGGACAATATTTTTATGTTCTTATAAAATAAAAACAATAGTCAAAGATTGCATTTCTTTAAAGAAGACAATGCAAACAATGTAGGCATCTGCATTTAAATACAAACAGTTCTTAAAATTACCAAGTTTTTCTAGTGTGAAGCGGAAATAACTTGTAGACGAAGTCTGTTATTTTTCCCTAGGCTACGAAGTCATCACGAATATGGGCATACTTCTGCTCTCCCTGCCTTAGTAGATAGATAAGGCAGTGAAAACAAGCAGCCATGAAATCAGGTACAACAGTCCCAACATGAGATTGCCATTAAAAGCAAAATAAGTTACTCTAATTTTCAGAAATGTTTGTGGAAGATAATTTAATCTTTCATCTACTTTTAGGAAGGGCCATATGTAAGCAGGCAAACATGAAAACACTCCAGTTATAAGATAATTTCTAGTAAAAATGTACCTGTGAGATTTCTGCCATTTGGTTATACATACAGTAGTCCTGTTAATTTTTTTCCACTGAAGGCATTAAATGTACTAATTGTTCATTTTAGTTAATAACTTCTGTGTTAGACTTGAATATCTTTTTTCTTACTAAGTCATTTTTTTTTTTAGTAGGTAAAATAGAATTACATAAAACTTAACTGGTTTCCAAAAGTTATGATATTTCCAATATCTATATAGTGAGTTTTTATTTGAAATTAATGCCCTTAACTATGTCATTTTTGTACTATTACTGTAGGAAAAGAGAGTACATTATTTAATCAATTTCCTTCTGTTATCTCATAATTGGAAGCCTGCCAGGAATTGATCTAATGAGTGGTATCTCTTTAACCTGATCTATAATCAAAAGACCTCCTATAAAGTAGAGTTTATATCTTTAGCATGTTATGTCTTATGATTTTCAGAAAGTAAATACTTTATAAAAGTAGTAATTTAATTCAAACAGTTAAAATAAATACATGGTTTATAAAATGTTCAACTAATAAATACTACCTCCATGTAATTTTAAGAGTATTCTTCTTATGCACTCTTCTGGCTCTGCTTCTAAATAAGTGAAAAGACTTGACTAGAGAACCACAAGATTTTTCTAGTGTGAGACACTATATTGGGACAAATAAAGGTCTATGGTGTGTGTATACATTCAGTGCCTTTCCTGACACCTCCGTCAATGCAAATTATAGTCACTTTTATAACACACTATTTACACGAGATCCAAGAAGTCAGTTATGCGGTAACTGTCACACTCCAGTTATGTAGGTGGAGATTTCACCCTGGGGAAGTGGTGCCACCAAATAGCAAAACTAGCAGATTCTGAAGTTAAGTGCGAGTTTGAAGGGGACTTAAAAATAAAAACACTACATCCAGCATTTATCTGTTTTAGGATACATTTTTATTACCATAATTAACCTTTAAAGTAATTCATTATCTCAAATTTTAAAGAAATATGTTTTTTATAGATGAGAAAAAGGGAGAGGGAGAGAGAGATAGAAACATTAATGATGACAGAGAATCATTGATTGGCTGCCTCCTGCATGCCCCCTACTGGGAATTGAGCCCGCAACCGGGGCACGTGCCTTGACCAGAATCGAACCCAGGACCCTTCAGTTCGCAGGCCAACGCTCTATCCACTGAGCCAAACTGGCTAGGGCATGATCTCAGTTTTTAAGAATTATTCTGCATTATGCAAGATTTACTTATATTTTGTATATATTTCACTTATACTTTTAGTGTATTGAGCTAAGGATTTGTAGTCATAAAATTAAACTGATAAAAAAATAAGCTGATAAAAAGTGCTAATAAATAGCTGGACATCCTGAAAAATACAAAGCTTAAATTAGTATTTTTTTACTAGAAAGACATTTTCTAGGGAATTTTCTCCAGTTTTTTGGGTTTTTTTTCGGAGAGAAGGAATAAAAAGCATAATGTAAATAGAGCAATACTAGTGCAATATAGGTGTAGTGCAATAGGTCTAAACTATATTCATGCACTTCATTTTCCTTTTTTATGGCCAGGGGACATAATGTTTTAAAAAGTTAATGCTTTTAAAAGATTGAGGCTCTATTGCCTAGATCAGTGGTCAGCAAACTGCAGCTCATGAGCCACATGCGGCTCTTTGGCCCCTTGAGTGTGGCTCTTCCACAAAATACCACGGCCTGGGCGAGTCTATTTTGAAGAAGTGGAGTTAGAAGAAGTTTAAGTTTAAAAAATTTGGCTCTCAAAAGAAATTTCAATCGTTGTCCTGTTGATATTTGGCTCTGTTGACTAATGAGTTTGCCGACCACTGGCCTAGATAGAACCTGGGATTCCATGCCTCAAGGTCAGCATCTAACTAGCCTGAACACAGAACTCACACTATATTCTTAGTATGACAGAAGTCCATTTATTTTCTTGCTGCAAATTTGCTGTATTGGGATTTTCTGGCTCTTAATTAGTTATCTGACTTTTAGCAATGTTAAGGTATCTCGGCATTATAAATACAAAACCAAAAGAATCAGTAACATTTCAGGGCACCTACATGAATATATGCTTACTTTTAAGTCACTTTACTAACTCAAAACCTGATCTGATTCTTCAACTTCAGATACCTATTTAAAATGATTATAACTTTTAGTTTCCACAAATGACATTGCTCTCTCTTCACATTACCATTTCTAAAATCAGCAAATTCCTTAATCTTTGTACTTCCTCTCAATGTTGAATGATTTCCAATTTCAAGTGTTGTTTTGAACCGAAATAGAATCATCCCAGAACAGCTCAATGATACGTTGAGGAATAAAGGTGTCTTTGGAGAAAGAACTTCAAGTGCAAATTAACTTGAAATAATTTAACCTGAGTGTGGAATAATTTGCAGTCTTTCTTCGGTGCAGCTGTGGGAATTGCTGTGGTAGGTCCCTTTGGGGGAGTTGCCTGGCTACTTGCAGTTTTGTCACATCTGTCAGCTGTAGCTAAATGGAAAATACAGTAAGAGGTAGCGTTACAGAGATTTGGGATGTTCCCTGGAGGGTCTCGTCTCCTTGCAGCAGTGAATAAATTATGTGAAAGCTGAAGTGAAATAAAGTATTGTTGATTTGCCAACTCATGCAATCTGAAAGAGTGAAAAAAAATCACTTCTTAGATTCAATTTTTAAATGCTCTCTATAGCCAGAAGCTCCTATTGTGGTTGTATTTTCTGATCCAAATATCAAGTCAACGTTTTCTAGGCAGGTTGTGTGTTTCCTGATTTGTAAGTTTTTATGAAAATATTTTACAGAGAAATAATCATTATTTCATATTTAGATATATTCAACAAATTTTTATCTTTGAAAAAATAGTTACATGGACTAAGACATAGCAGCAGACATACAATATTAGGTGTCAGAGTCCATCAAAAGCTATTTTAATGATTGTGATTATACAGTAAAAAGGCAACAGCTTCCAGATCAACTGGGGCAACGTACAATTAATATATAGCTGCAACACCAGGTGTCAGACACTTAGGAGTTTACTGAAAGATGTCATTGTGCAGTGCTTATTTACATGCTTTTTTTTTTTTTTTTTTTTGCGCTTGTTCTTTGCTTCTTTTTTTTTTTTTTTTTTTTTTCAAATTTTTATTAAGGTATTATATGTGTACATATCTTACCATTGCCCCCCACCCCCACCCCACTCCCATACATGCCCTCACCCCCCAATGTTTTGCATCCGTTGGTTACTCTTATATACATGCATATAAGTCCTTCAGTTGATCTCTTATTTCCCCCACCTCTCCCTAACCTTACCACTGTAATTTGACAGTCTGATTGATGCTTTACTGCCTCTGTAACTATCTTTTTGTTCATCAGTTTATAATGTTTTTCATTATCCCCAAATGAGTGGGATCATGTGGTATTTTTCTTTCATTGACTGGCTTATTTCACTTAGCATAATGTTCTCTAATTCCATCCAAGTGCCTACAAATGGTAGTAATTCCTTCTTTTTTACGGCAGCGTAGTATTCCATTGTGTAGATGTACCATAGTTTTCTGATCCAGTCATCTGCTGATGGGCACCTAGGCTGTTTCCAAATCTTAGCTATTGTAAATTGTGCTGCTATGAACATAGGGGTGCATATATCCTTTCTGATTGGTGTTTCTGGTTTCTTAGGATATATTCCTAGGAGTGGGATTACTGGGTCAAATGGGAGTTCCATTTTCAGTTTTTTGAGGAAACTCCATACTGTTCTCCACAGTGGCTGCACCAGTCTGCATTCCCACCAGCAGTGCACGAGGGTTCCTTTTTCTCCGCATCCTCGCCAACACTTGTCGTTTGTTGATTTGTTGATGATAGCCATTCTGACAGGTGTGAGATGGTATCGCATTGTTGTTTTGATTTGCATCTCTCGGATAATTAGTGACTTTGAGCATGTTTTCATGTGTCTCTTGGCCTTCCTTCTGTCTTCTTTCGAAAAGCTTCTATTTAGGTCCGTTGCCCATTTTTTTATTGGATCATTTATCTTCCTTTTATTAAGTTGTATAAGCTGCCTGTAGATGTTGGAAATTAAACCTTTATCAGTGATACCATTTGCAAATATGTTCTCCCATACAGTGGGGTTTCTTGTTGTTTTGTTGATGGTTTCTTTTGCTGTGCAAAAGCTTTTTATTTTGATGTAGTCCCATTTGTTTATTTTCTGTTTGGCTTCCATTGCCCTAGGGGCAGTATCACTGAAAAAGTTCTTTTGGCAAATGTCTGAGATTTTGCTGCCTGTGGATTCCTCTAGTATTTTTATGGTTTCCCGTCTTATATTTAAGTCCTGTACCCATTTTGAGTTTATTTTTGTGTATGGTGTAAGTTGGTGATCTAGTTTCATTTTTTTGCATGTATCTGTCCAATTTTCCCAACACCATTTATTAAAGAGACTGTCTTGACTCCATTGTATGCTCATGCCTCCTTTGTCAAATATTAAGTGCGCATATTGGTTTGGGTCGATATCTGGATTCTCTATTCTGTTCCATTGATCTATATGTCTGTTCTTGTGCCAGTACCAGGCTGTTTTGATGACAGTGGCTTTGTAATACAGCTTGAAATCTGGTATTGAGATCCCTCCTACTTTATTCTTCTTTCTCAGGATTGCTGTGGCTATTCGGGGTCTTTTTTTATTCCAGATGAATTTTTGGAGAGTTCTTTCTAGGTCTGTGAAATACGCCGTTGGTATTTTAATGGGGAGTGCATTGAATCTATAGATTGCTTTGGGTAGTATGGACATTTTAATGATTTTGATTCTACCAATCCATGAACATGGTATGTTCTTCCATCTGTTTACATCTTCCTCTATCTCTTTTTTCAGTGTCCTGTAGTTTTCCGCATATAGGTCTTTTACCTCCTTGGTTAGGTTTATTCCTAAGTATCTTAATTTTTTTGGTGCGATGGAAAATGGGATTGCTTTTTTAGTCTCTCTTTCTGTAAGTTCATTGTTGGTGTATAGAAATGCCATAGATTTCTTGGTGTTAATTTTGTATCCTGCTACATTGCCGAATTCATTTATTAAGTCTGTTAGTTTTTTGATGGAGTCTTTCGGGTTTTTTATGTACAATATCATGTCATCTGCAAATAAGGACAGCTTTACTTCTTCTTTTCCAATTTGGATGCCTTTTATTTCTTCTTCTTGTCTAATTGCAGTGGCTAATACTTCCAGTACTATGTCAAACAGGAGTGGTGAGAGTGGGCATCCCTGTCTTGTTCCTGTTCTTAGGGGAAATGGTTTTAGTTTTTGCCCATTGAGTATGATGTTAGCTGTGGGTTTATCATATATAGCTTTTATGATGTTGAGGTATGATCCTTCTATTCCCACCTTGTTGAGCGTTTTTATCAAGAAAGGGTGTTGGATTTTGTCAAATGCTTTTTCTGCATCAATTGATATGACTATGTGATTTTTATCTCTCAATTTGTTTATGTGATGTATCACATTTATTGATTTGCGGATATTGAACCATCCTTGCATTCCTGGGATAAACCCTACTTGGTCATGGTGTATGATCTTTCTGATGTACTGCTGGATCCTATTTGCTAGAATTTTGTTGAGGATTTTGGCATCTACATTCATGAGGGATATTGGCCTGTAATTCTCTTTCATTGTGTTGTCTTTATCTGGTTTTGGTATTAGGGTGATGCTGGCTTCATAGAAGGAGCTTGGAAGTGTTCCTTCCTCTTGAATTTTTTGGAATAGTCTGAGGAGGATAGGTTTTAGTTCTTCCTTGAATGTTTGGTAGAACTCTCCTGTGAAGCCATCTGGCCCCGGGCTTTTGTTTGCCGGAAGCTCTTTGATGACTGCTTCAATTTCTTCCATAGTTACTGGCATGTTGAGCTGTTTAGATTCTTCCTGATTGAGTTTTGGAAGGTTATATTTTTCTAGGAATCTGTCCATTTCCTCCAGGTTGTCCAGTTTGTTGGAATAGAGTTGTTCGTAGTATTTTTTAACAATCCTTTGTATTTCGGCGGGATCTGTTGTTATTTCACCTCTTTCATTTCTGATCTTGTTTATTTGGGTCCTCTCCCTTTGCTTCTTGGTGAGCCTGGCTAGAGGTTCATCAATCTTGTTTATCCTTTCAAAGAACCAGCTCTTGGTTTTGTTGATCTTTTGTATTGTTTCTTTGGTCTCTATGTCGTTTATCTGTGCTCTGATCTTTATTATTTCCTTCCTTCTGCTTACACTGGGCTTTTCTTGTTGCTCTTTTTCTAACTCTTTGAGTTGTTGGGTTAGGTAATTTATTACCCCTGTTTCTTGTTTTTTGCAGTAGGCTTGTAGAGCTATGAACTTCCCTCTCAAGACTGCTTTCGCTGTGTCCCATAGATTTTGGATTGTAGTGTTTTCATTGTCATTTGTTGTCATGATGTTTTTTATTTCTTCTTTGATCTCTCTGGTAACCCAGTCATGGTTTAATAGCATGCTGTTTAGTCTCCATGTGTTTGATTTCTTTGGGTTGTTTTTATTGTAGTTGATTTCCAGTTTTATGCCACTGTGGTCTGAGAAGATGCTTGATATGATTTCTATCTTCTTGAATTTGAAGAGACTTTGCCTATGTCCCAACATATGGTCTATCTTTGAAAATGACCCATGTGCGCTTGAGAAGAATGTATATTCTGTGGCTTTGGGGTGAAATGTTCTGAAGATGTCAATTAATTCCATCTGGTCTAGTGAGTCATTTAGGATTGATGTTTCTTTGCTGATGTTTTGTTTAGAGGATTTGTCCAATGGTGATAGTGGGGTATTAAAGTCTCCTACTATGATTGTATTGCTGTCAATGTCTCCCTTGATATCCTCCAGGAGTTTTTTTATGTATTTGGGTGCTCCTGTATTGGGTGCATATATGTTTACCAGAGTTATTTCTTCTTGTTGGATTGCTCCCTTTAGTATTATGAAATGGCCTTCCTTATCTCTTGTTATGTCCTTCAGTTTGAGATCTAATTTGTCAGAAATAAGTATTGCTACCCCAGCTTTTTTTTCAGTTCCATTTGCCTGGAAAACCTTTTTCCATCCCTTCACCCTCAGTCTGTGTGCGTCTTTTTTTCTGAGGTGGGTTTCTTGTAGACAGCAGATATATGGGTCGTGTTTTCTTATCCAATCTGTTACCCTATGTCTTTTGATTGGGGCATTTAATCCATTTACATTTAAAGTTATTATTGATAGGTACTTATTTGTCGCCATTCCTATTCTTTACCTCTGTGTTACTTCTTCGCTTCCTGTTTCTTTCTTTCTTTCTTTCTTTTTTTTTTTTTTTTTTTTACAGTAGACCCTTTAGCATTTCTTGCATTGCTGGTTTGGTTGTAATAAATTCCCTTAGTCCTTTTTTGTCTGTGAAGCTCCTGATTTCACCTTCAATTTTGATTGACAGCCTTGCTGGGTACAGTATTCTTGGATTCAGCCCCTTCCTTTGCATGACTTTGTATATTTCATTCCATTCCCTTCTGGCCTGATGAGTTTCTGTTGAGAAATCAGTTGCTAGTCTGATGGGGGTTCCTTTGTATGTAACTTTCTGTCTCTCTCTTGCTGCTTTTAAGATTCTTACTTTGTCGTTGGTGTTTGCCAATTTAATTATAATGTGCCTTGGCGTCGGTCTTTTGGGGTTCATTTTGCTTGGGACTCTGTGAGCTTCTTGGATTTGTGTGGGTTTTTTCTTCCCTATATCTGGGAAATTTTCTGTCATTATTTCTTCAAAGAGGTTTTCTATTCCTTGCTCAGCTTCCTTTCCTTCTGGAACCCCTATTATGCGGATGTTGTTTTGTTTCGTGTTGTCCCAAAGTTCCCTTAGACTCTCCTCCTGCCTTTTAATTTTTTTTTCTAGAAGTTGCTTTTCTTGGGTATTTTTTTCCATCTTGTCTTCTAGCTCACTGATGCGGTCCTCTGCTTCTTCTAGTCTACTCTTGATGCTTTCTATTGAGTTCTTTACAGCAGCGATGTCATTTTTCATTTCTTCTTGGTTCTTCTTCATTTCCTCTTGGTTCTTGCTCATATTGTCGAATTTGTCTTCCATTCTTTTCAGCCACCTTATGACCATTTCTCTGAATTCTTTTTCTGGAAGGTTGCTTGCCTCCATTTCGTTTACTTCCTTTTCTGGTGATGCCTGCTTTTCTTTCATATGCGGGCTGCTTCTTTGTCTCCCCATGGTCTCTCTTCTCTGGGTGTCTGGTTATGTAGTTCTCTCTCTCCTGGGTTGATTTAAAGGCACAAAATACAGCACTACCAGGTACAACTCACAAGGCACTGAACAGGAATGTATTCACGATATTAATAACCTCCAATAAAGGTGACCACCAGAGAAAGGCAAATTAGGTGATAGGAGAGAAAGAAGAAGAGGAAAAAAGAAAGAAAGAAAGAAAAAAAGAAAAAAGGAGTGTGAAAATGAAATTGGGAAAAGGGAAAGTAAAGAGAAAAAAAAAAAGTAAGAGACAAGAAATTGACTAAGAGAGAAAGGGGAACAGACTATATATATTGGGGATAAAACTCCAATAGAACAATCACTAATCCCAGCAAATGCCAGCAACAAGTGCCTGGGGATTAGTACAAACTACAACACCAACTAATATGGAGTGAGGCAAGGTTAAGCTGAAGCACAAAACAAACAAAAGAATAAACAAAAGAAGAATAAGCAAAACAATCTCACAAAAAAAGCATAAAAATTGGATATAATCTACATTCAAGCAAACAACAACAAAAGGACAGAGATAAGGACAAGTTTATGGATAACTCAGACAGCGAAGGGAGAGGTGTATGTGGACTTGGAGCAGGGGATTGGAGATTAGATATGTAAGTAGGGTGAAATTTTAACAAGGGGTAAACAGAAAGAATAGGGAAAATCTAAAGCAGTAAAAGGGTAAGACAAACAGGACACTGAAAAGGGGGAGGTTAGGAAGAGAGTGATGGCCTAAAGGTAGAGTTGAGATAGAGTAAAACGATGCTAAAGGAAAGATAAAAAATAGAATGTAGAACCCTAATCCCAAAATAAAATGAAGAGAAAATAAAATGACACTTTAAAAAAATAAAAAAAAAAAGATAAAATAGCAGTAGTAATAATACGGATTGAAAATAAAAATGTAATCATTAAAAAGGCAAAATCAAGTGATGAAAAAAGAAAAAAAAGTTTCTTGATTAAAAGATGCAAAAAATGAAAATTAAAAAAAAATAAAAAAATAAAAAAAATAAAAGGTAAAAATAAAATGTGGAGTAGTGAAGGTCATTCACTTCCTCTGTTTTTCTGTTTGGCACGCCTGTTTCTCAGTCCAGACAGTATTGCAGTTCCCTGCGATCCACTGCTCTTCGGTGTTGTAAGCCAGTCCTGATTTTAAGCAGGCGGTGTGTCTTAATTTCTCGTATTCCTTTATTTTTGATTACACAAGAGTCAATTTGTGATTCAGCCCCTGGGTGGCAGTGTTTCTGGATTGACTTCCGGGTCTATCTATGGCCTCTCTAGGCAGTGTTAGAGCCTTCTTTCCCTGTGGCACTCGGGCCTGTGGGAGTGGTCTGCCTCAGAGCTGACTCTCTGATGGTCACTCCCCGCTCCGATCCCCAGGTTCCAGAAAAACAACCTTCCCCTGCAGTCTCCCAGGGTGTCCCCAACTGGGTGATCCTATGTATTGGGCTTAGTAATCAGAAGCAGGGATTTGAAGAGGAAAAAGCCCAAGTGTGCGAACTCCGGGACTGCGAGTAAGCCCAGGCACCCAGGGAGCGCACGGGCTGCGCGTAAGTCTGGACTGCCTGAAATTCTTAGGGTGTCCCTGCACTTCAGATCAAAATGGGTTGCTTTTTAGAGTGCCCTTCTCTTAGCAGCTCTGAGGACCCCTTTCCACAGTCACAGATCACGCCAGCCCCTACAGCCACGGATTTTTCTAGGCACAGACTTCCCTGGTCCTCCAGCTCCCGCAAAACGCGCGTTCCTCTCTCCCGCCGGGACCAGAGACCTCACCTTATCCCAGGCGAAATCTGACCTTTCCGTGGTGGAGTGTAGAGCTTCTCTGAACCCGTGTGGTTGCGCCAGTTGGGGAGCGTTGTTCTGGGGCTCGCAGCTGTTCCTGGGGTGCCGCCGTTGTGGATTCTCAGGCTTCAGATAAGCTCCACTTTCCGGATCAAGATGGCGCAGACTCCGCGTCCAAGCCCGCAGCTCCGGGAGGGGACCCAGCCGCAGTTCGTGCTGCCAGGTCAGGGGAACCCCGTTCAGCAGTCCCCCACCTCCTTCTGGAATTCAGCTGTCTCCCAACCAGCCAACAAACACTCCTTGCGCGACCCTCAGCTGTTCTTTCTTTCTGCTCCGGGACAAGGCTCGGAACACGTCTGTCTATTCCGCCGCCATTATTCTCCTCCCTATTTACATGCTTTTAATTGGTGTTATTTTTAGTGGAGGAATTTCATTTCAATTCCCAGGATGACACCTAAGTATAGAAACTGGATGATCTTCAATTTGATCTTATTATACAGGTTCCTGCATTTTCTACAGAGAGATCTTTAACTAAGTGGGAAGTTATTAACAATAGCTTCCTCTCTCATCTTAAAGACTTCTTGTGAAGGTTAATGAGAGGACATTTGGAAGCATTTATAAACTGTAAAGGATCAATAATAATAATTGTTATATTTTGGGGGTTCAGTTAACAGCTGGAAAACAGGAATTACACATGCCTCTTTCTTGGGCTTTGTTTATTCAAGAAATATTCACTACACATTAAATTTGTACAGAATACCATATAAGATATAACATTGTGTAAGTCATCAGTGTCCTCAAGGAATTTGTAGTCCAGAAATACGGTAGCATATAACAAGCATGAAAAAGAAATTGTTAACTGATTTAAGGAAAATGAGGATTCAGTTTGGTCTTCCTGAGGTTATCTGCGAAGACTTCTGGGCATGACTTGGGCCTTAAAGAGGCAAAGAGCAGTCAACAGTCTGGAATGTAATACAATAATGTTTTGGAAGGTTCAAGGCAAAAGATAGGTTGGTCAATGGCAAATAATACAATTAGATCCAAATATAGGACATCAAACTATTATGTTAAAAACCAGAAGTTATAGTATTTATTTGTATGAATAAATCACAGGTTGAAAGGACAACAAAGCTCAGAGGAAGAAATTTTATCAGAATCCATTGTTAAATCCACAGAGATGGCGATCCCTTTGGCCTTGGCAAATTTAAAGATATTGAATTCATTGCCCGTATCTGAAAGCTTCCTATTTCCCACACAATTCTTATTTCCAGAGTTCATGAACTTCTGATCAGAACTATAATGGTGGGCTTGTATTCTCTTACCGGCGTAATCAGGACACAACTCATTTTCCATTACAGTTAGGACGTGCGTTCTCCATAGTATGTTACTGCTTTCTCTCCAGTTATGTATGTTACCTGCCTGGTACTATAGGTATATGGGTTTGTAAACCTCATTAATATTCCGGAACTCCATTTCACATTCATAATACTTTTTACTTCCTTCTCTTTGAACATTACTAAGAATTTCTCTTCTGAGATAGCACCTTCATGTTTCATAGCATTTTTAGAAGTTCTTCCTTATACAGAATTAAAATCTACTTTTATATTTCGGCTATTTGTCTTATATATGCTTAATGGAATCACATGAGAAGTTTAATCTTTTTTTTCTGTGATAAATCTTTAAAACAACGTATTACCCCTTGGCAATTTCACCCTCATTTATGGATTTAAATAACTGCCTACTGAACATGTCTAGGTCTTTGTTCCACACAATATGTCTGAATTGGGTTGAATTCATCTTCTCCACCAAACCAGGTTCTACTTCTGTTTTCCCTAACTTAGTAACTGGCCTCAGCATTTATGAAATTATTCAGTCTAGAAATCTAGTCTTCCTAAACTCCTTGTTTTACCTCATATCTATTTAGTAAGTACCATAACGGCACTGAAACTTATTTCAATTCTTCGTTATCATTTATTGTGGACCACTGCAGTAGCCTGCTAGTCCCCATATCCGAAGCCATGCCCACCTTCAATCTGTTCTTCATAGTGCTGCTATAAGGTCTCTTTAAAATGTGGATTTTATCCTGTTATTCTCTAATTTAAAAAATGTCACTTATCTGCCACCATATTCCATATGAAGTCCAAACTATTTAGCGTGCCCTTCAGAATCAGTTTCCATCTACTTTCTAGTATCATTTACTACGTCCTAACATTGCTGCCTTTAGACAAATTACACCAACATTTAGTTTTCCACATTGTCTATCAACTAACTGCTCTGCCTACATCCTTTTCCATTTCACTTGACAGGCTAACTCCTTGGAGTCCTGTAATGGAGATCAGTTAATGCCTTCTTGGTCAGGTCATTCTGCTCCACCCAGTTTGAGACTGATTAGGTACCCAGTTTTGTCTTTCCATAGTACTTTATGCATATAGCTAGCACCATGTGGAAATCAGCATTTTCTTTTTCTCTTTCTCTAGTACTAAGTAGGCTATTGAGGATATAGAACAAATCTTGATAATTTTCTGGAATTCTAGCATCTAGTCTGGCTCACATTTGGCACTCATTAAATTTTAATTGGGTAAGTGAATTGATATCTAATTCTAGGTTAAACATTTTCAGATCTTTATACATTTTAAGACTCTTTATTATCTTGATTATTGTTGGTATATTTTCTATTTTGCCAGTATTCTTTAATTGAAATTTACTATGATCAGCAAGAGATGTACAGAAAACACAATTCTGTGATGAAAGAACTATGAACTTTAAAGTTAAATATAGCTGGTTTAATATCTTATTTCATCCAAATGCTACCTGCATGATCATGGGAAATATAGTCACCTCACTGAATCTTGCTTTCTTCATCCATAAAATATGAATAATATCTGGTCACAGAATTATTGTTGAGAATAATGATACAGTCTAGGTCAGTTAAGGATTCTGGCATGCAGCAAGTTTATAGTCAATTACTTACATTAGGTTTATATTCTAGAACTCATCACATCATTGCAATATGTAATAGTCATCCTAAAATTTTTGTACAGTACTCCTTCTGAACTAGAGTTTGAACTCCCACTCTTTTGATAGATATTATGTTAATTTATATTTCTAAGAAATGGAGTATAATGGTACATTGAGGTTAGAAAAGTTGGAATAAGAAGCATATTGCATATTTCAGTTCAAATATTATGACTATGTTCACAGTTACTTTGCTTAAACAGCAACCCATTTGTCCCTTTTCTGATTGCTATGAACTTATTTAACAAGCCTCGTGAGCAGTGCGATGAGCAATTCGTCAAGCTTGTGATCGTTTCAACACCTCACATTCAATGGTGGCATCACAGTCAGCTACTCTCTCTGCAAGGCAGCATGTGTCATTAAACCCTCTTATTGGTATTCTACTCTATGTCTGAGTATTCCCAATATTCAGTCGAATTGGAAAACTCTTCAGTGGAGATAGAGCTTGAATTTTAGTGACTGACCTGGAGTACTATATCTAAATCCAGTGGGGATTGATCTGACTGGTTTCTGGTGGCCTGAGAACAGCCTAGAGTTGGTCAACTTTTCCCCTCTTGCTTGAAATGTATGCAGGCCAACAGCAATTAATGGAAATGACATATTGAGAGAGTGGCCCTGTAAAGTCCCAAAGGAAGTCACTAATCAACTGCAGCCTGGCTTAGTAAGATAGCCAAAGAGGTACAGCAGAATGAGACCATGGGAAACAATGACTGATGGAGTCAGTTGTTGAACGTGGCAAGCCTTCTTAGCTACACTCCCTGATACTTTCATATGCCTGCATGTTTTAAAATCTCAAGTTGAAAACTTCTCTGAGTAGCCCTATAAACTGAATTATTGGGATATTGGGAAAAATAAGAAATGGAATTATTCATCTGAGTTTTATGAAATAAATTGCTACAAAAATATTTACTGAACTTGCATGAGAGTAGTAAATAGAAATGCCTTAATGAGTTGCAAGTCTCATATATTATAGAACTTCTTTTTCAAAAATATGCATGTAATAATGTTGTGAACCATGGCATCAGCTACCATATATTATAGTACGTGAACCTGATAACATGCCAGGTTCTGTACACATATTTTTCTCTAATATGCTCCAACAGTAACCCTGTAAGTATTACTCTTCTTGTTTTCTAGATGAGGAGAGCAGAGAATAAAGATAGTCACTAGCAAAGCTATTACCCTTCCATTAGGGAAATATAACACCACACCCACCACTCTTTCATTATAGAAACAAAATAACATGGTGTCTAATTATGTTTAACCTTTAGTATTCTGACTGGATATATCAGCAATCCTAATCTTGAACTCAAGACCAAAAGTTAGTCTCACGTTGACCATTTTCTAGCTGGCTAACTTTGAGCAAGATACTTTAAATTTCCTGAGTTTATTTTAATATGTAGAGAGTATATGTTATTACTAACTTTACAAGATTACGGGATCCATCCAGTTATTACATAATAAATGTGTTGAATAAATTTGAATTAATGTATGAATTCATTTGGAATTACATTCCCCTCAATTTTAAAGGATATGAATACCTAACACATCATGAATATTTTCACTCATATGTAAATCATGTTCCTTCTTATATTTCTTTCAAAAATATAATAAAAAGTCACCTTTTTAAAAAAAGTGAGGAATTGTTTAAAAGTTTTGTGACTTTATGATTTCAACATTCTACTTAAATTTTAACTGATACCTATCTACTTTAGATAACACGTAGTTATTTAGAAAATATCATTAAGAATGTCAGAGACTAAAGATGGATAAAGGAAGCATTATCCAAGTATCCCACGATATGAACATATTTGTATTCAACTCAGCTAACATTTTAAAAGGGAATATTGCAACTAAGCAGGAATGTTAGGATTGTCAGCACAAATATGTGTTTAGTTTTAGTCTATTAAAAAAAAAGATCATTTAAGAAAATTGTTGACTTGTTTTTCCTAAGGAGAAGAATTGAAAAAGCATGAGTTGTTTGGGGAGTGGCATAAATTAGCCTTCAGTGTGCTAATCTCCCCGCAAAAGGACTCTCAGGATGAACAGCAGACCATAGAACAAGAGTCCTTAACAAAACAAGCTTATCTCAAAATTCTTTTTCTTTTCTTTTTTTAAATATTTTTTTTTATTGATTTCAGAGAGGAAGAGAGAGGGAGAGAGAGATAGAAACATCAATGATGAAAGAGAATCATTGATTGGCAGCCTCCTGCATGCCCTCCACTGGGGATAGAGCCCGCAACCCAGGCATGTGCCCTGACCAGGAATCGAACAGTGACCTTCTGGTTTATTGGTCAATTGTTAACTACTGAGCCACCGTGGTAAGGTTCAAATTTCTATCTCCTGAAATACTGGTGTAACTTCCTTAAATAGTAGAGCTGAAGAGAAAGCACCAACACCAACTTCACAATAGTTTATCGTAAAAGGGTAATATGCTAATTAGACCAAATAGACTGGACATCTTCTGGACATCCTTCCGACATCCTTCTGGACAAAGCCACAGTGGCAGGGGCCAAGGCAGAGGCGGTTAGGGGCAATCAGGCTGGCAGGGGAGAGCAGTTAGGGGTGATCAGGCTAGCAGGGGAGAGTGGTTAGGGGCGATCAGGCAGGCAGGCAGATGAGCGGTTATGAGTCAGCGGTCCCGGATTGTGAGAGGGATGTCCCAGATTGGAGAGAGTGAAGGCCGGGCTGAGGGACCAGCAATACCCCCTCCCCCCATGCACAAATTTTGTGCACTGGTCCTCTAGTAGGAAACAAAATACCAGAGGGCCAGTGGAATAAATTGTTGCCACGAGTCAGACCTAGGTCTAGGAAATATAGCTTGAGAAAAAGAGAGATAACTAAGCTGTTGTTGTCGAACTGAGGACTTACCTTCATTCCAATATATTTATACTGTCCCTAAAATATTCTGCCATACAAATTTTACTTTGAGAAGCAAGCACTTTCAAAATACATAGCCACCTCACACTCACTGAACCAAGGTGAATGTATGCTTTGCTTCTAGTATATTCACCAAGTTTAGTTACTTTTTAGACCCTGAAAAGTTAGGTAGAAAAATTTATTGTAGTTTATTTTACTAGACAAGCAGTGAATCCCTTGGAAGATTAGCTAAATAAATACTTAGATCTCTAAGAATTGCAGAAGGTGGAATGTTGTTGTTTTTTTCTCCATTCTAAGAGTATGTGGTCATATTGAGTATTTAGGTTCATATTTGCTGTTATATATTAATTATTTATTTGCATGAAGCTAGACAACTTTCATAATATTCCCCTTGAAATAAAAGGAAATTTATAATTTGGCAGTATTTTAGTAACAGCAAAAGCTTTGAATTTAATACAGGCAGATACAAATCTCTGGAGCTCAGCTTGGCAGGAATGCTCAGTGGTCTTTGTCCAAAGCTAATCTTCTTTTGTTTTTCATTCCAAATGGGTGAGAGCTTTCTTAATGGAATAGGTTCCATACATAAAAAGCTATCTTCACTCCATTTACTATTGATTTCTAAAGGCTTGACCTCTTATATTTTTCGAAATTGTGGGTTAACCCTCTTGCCTGAAGGAAAATGGCACCTGAGAATGAACATTTCCATCTTCTAAAATAATGTCATCATAGAAGCCGGACTAAAATGGCCTGTGACACTAACCTGTGGCTCTTAAGAGGATAACATAATTTTCTTGGTTTAATAAAAGAAAAAAATGTTTTTATTTTCAATTGACCAAAAAAGAAGAAAGAATATGGACTGTCTTTCAAAAAGTTCCTCAAAACCTTTTCTCAATAGGATAGGACAAGGATGAGGTCACAGAAGTGACATCTACCCTGTGCACTGGCAGTTGTTAAAAGTCATAATCATGTTCCAGTAAAAGCTACTTCTCTATTTCCATCAAATTAGGGGAAATGACAGTTATGAGAAAGGCATTTTATTGCACACTATGATACTGAAGGCAGTCATTGAACCAGTAAGTGCTTTGACCTGACATAATAGTTATCATTTTAGCAGCTTTAACCAATTTGGTCATAATTGCTGGGAAGATAGTTTGTCAAATAAAGAGTTCCTCAGTTCAAACTGTGCAGCTTATCTTTATGGCATAGTCCTATCCTGGCCAGAGCTTACATTGTCATGTCTTAAATATTTATATAGAAATTAATGTTTGTCCACATTTTAATCCTAAAAGGGGAGTCCTAAAAAAAGTTTATTCACGCTCGAAGAACAAATAGAGACAAACTTACTTTTAAATTTATCTTTATATTCTACATGAATTCCAGTAAAGTCTACAATATATCCTTCTTTATAACTTGAACTTTTGCATTTTACTTACTCCAGGTCTCAAAGACTTGCTCGGTGACTTAACTGGGAAAGGGCAAGGCTAGTGCAGAGTAGTGGGCTTGAAATGCAGGCACACAAAACTACTACTTCCTGGTCACTTCCCTTCTCCACGCCCCCATTTCACGCCTACCTAACCCCACCTCACGTCCTTGTTCCTCAATGCCCTGCAATCCTGCACACTCATCATCTTTTTTTTTTTTTTCCCCTGTTCAGAACTTTGGCTTGTGTTTTTCTCTCTGCCTGGAATGTCCTGTTCTTGCCCCTTACATGACTGCCGCCTCATCATTTTCCGTCTCTGTTAAAATTTTACCTCTGAGGAAGGTCTGTCTGTGCATCCGGTGTCGGCAGCCCCTGCTCTTTTCTAAAACAGCATTCTTTCGTTCTCCTCGGGCCTCATCTCCTTTTGAACGTATGGGTGAGTGATTGTATGGAGTGCCTGTGTCCTTCCTCTCCAGTAGACCGTACTAGTGAGTTTCAATTCAGGCTGCACTTTATCTGAGGAGCTTTTAAACAATGCTGATGCTTGGGCTCCATCTGCTAGAAATGTCCAGTAATTGGCCTTGGGGAAGGCCCAGGGATCATTATTGCTTAGAAGTTCCCCAGAGGTTCCTAACTCACAGCAGCGTTGAAATGCTCTGCCCTGAGGTGTAGGAAGGCACTCGTCAGCTTCATTGGCTGCTGGCACGGGGCTTGGCAGGTGTGAGACACATTATGATCATCTATGGGATATGAATGTTTGAGCTATTGTCTGGCTTAGTACTGACATTCTCGTTTTGTTTTCCTTAGAGATGATAAAAATATTCTCAAAACAGCAATAATCTAAAAGGTGAAATGAAAAAGAAACAAGTGTAAGAGTAAACTTTCAAAATGAAAACCGAATCCTGCTTTCTTTCCCTTTCAGTGCCGAAATAAAGATAATTTCCTTCAGGGCTTATACTGATTGTTTTAAGAACGTCTGTCACAGCGTGTGTCCCTAAGTGGTGTGTATGGATATTTCATTTTTCCTAGCTGGGAGAATCTATCTGGAAGATCACTAAAAGGCCATAAATCAGTATCTCCCTCATAGGACAGTCATTTTTGCTCATTACAATCAAAATAAATAAATTTTAATTAAACATAAATTTACTCTTTTTTTGTTTATTATAAAAATAATTTTATTTTTAGTATTATCTGTATTTTAGTATACATTTTTTTAATAACTGGTGATTTTGTTCTATATCAAAGCCAGAACTAGGGTATGGCAAGAGAGGCATTTGTCTCAGTGTAAAATTTCAGTGCCAAAAAACTCAGTAATAAAATAACATTTTAATGTAATATTTTAAAAAGAAATACAAAAAAAACCACATCCGAGATAACATAAAAATTTTGGCTCCGTGATTGAATGTGCACCCGTGACCCAGGGGGGCCCAGTGCGATTCCCGGCCAAGGCGTATGTTTGGGTTGTGGGGTCTACCGGAACGTGCAGGAGGCAGCCAGTCAGTGATTCTCTCTCATCATTGACGTTTCTATCTCTACCTCTCCCTTCCTATCTCTGAAGTCAATAAATATATTTAAAAATGTTTTAAATAAAGACTACTGCAATGCTGAGCTGTATTAGAGTCTGAGGCAAAAAGAAAATGTGTACCCCTACATACATCTTTTAAATTTTTAATGGGTAATTTTTATCAGAACAACCTAGTTGCTAAAAAATGTTTTAATGATTTATGTTTAATTATTTTATGCTAAAATTTGGCACAAAATGATTTATTATCATTTCAGTTAAAACATTGAAATTTTAGTTAAGCTGAAGCTAATTAAAATTTTTATAGATTGCCTTATGGTCAAGAGAAATTTTCAAACATTGCAACTTTCTCAACTCAAAAAGAGTCAAGAAGTAGATTTTGAAAAAAATGATTGATGAGTTTGCTTTCATTAAAGTCAGAGTCCACATATCTCCTTTGTGCCTCAGGCTCCAACATGGCTCCACATAGCACTGTGATACATGTGAGTTTTTACTTATTAAGTAATGCAACTGTCTTCCCAAAAGAAAATGTGACACTATTAAGTCAAATCAAAATTATTGGCAAAATTGAGACAAAGATGATTATTCTATGTTGATAATGAAGGTTTAACATGTATGCCCTTCGAAATGTCCCATAATATAGTACAAAGATAAATATGCAAAACTTGTTCAAAATAAAGAATGAGCAATAATTGTATTAACACCTTAATATTAATCTAAGATATAACATAATCTAATGAGATAATTTTAATAATAAAATGAAAGTGTGATTTAATGGCTTAGTATCAGCCGATCAAATTCATTTTAAATGCAGTGAATTATAAATAGCAATTGTACAAGCTATTTTCTGATAGCAAACAATAAGAACAAGAATAACATTTTAAGCAAAAAGGGAAAATCAGAAAGTACTTTCTGAATTAAAAAAAAAAAATTCTTTTTGAGATTTTAATGTTTTCCCATGGGAATATCTGAAAGGAGGAAGTATAAGGATTCTCTAATTAGAAATGCCCACAGCCAGGAAATGAGCAAATCCTCCAAAGTTGTGATATCAAGTATTCCAGAAGTTCTGTATTATTTTGTAAGCTCTAACAAGAATAACTTTATAAAAGTTAGGAATTAAAATATCCCATATTAATAATTAATAATGTCAAAATAATTGATATTATTTCATTTTTAAAAGTGAGAGAAAAAAAGAATGAAGCTAAGAGAGCACAAAGAGAAAACAGTGATTATTTTTTAATACCACTTAATCATAAGAACCTCAATAAACTATTGATTATAAACTCTCCTACTCCCTTTAGGAATCTGTCCAATAGATAACCACAGAATAAAAAAATTTAAATTGCTATGGAAAATTTTAATCATCTTTATTTGGATTACATGTTATTACAGATACTTGTTTAGATGGTGTTTCATTGCCCTAGTAAGATTTAGTGAAAACCAAATACATTCTTGTTTGAACCAATATGTGTTACAATTTTCTAGTCATCTACCTATAAAGCTAAGCATTCCAAGTGAGAAAGGAAAAAGCATCCAAGATTTTATGTGACCATCTTTTAAAAGGGTGTGTAAAACTGGAAATGGGTTTCACAACAATTCAGCAAACTGCAAAGTACAGTGAATAATAAATGAACACAAGGCCGGCTCTATAGCATGTTTCTCAGCAAGAGGAATATCTTATTGACTTACAAATTTCATGCCTATAAAATCATTGTACTTTTCTTCCTCCAGTTTAAATAATTAATTATTTGATTATTAACGATAGCTCCGAATCATGTCTGGAACTGGAAAGTAAACAGTTTTATCCTAGGAGTGTGTAATGTCTTAAAACTGAAACCAGGCAGCACTGGGGCAAGCCAGAGGCTGGCAAAGGAGCTGACCATTTAAGTTTCCTCTCATTTTGGAGATTGATTTCATGAGTGCTGGGGACATCAGAAAAGCAACTAAAAGCATTTACTACTTTCAGTCCTACTGTTTACCATCGAAAGTCTATAAATGTTCCTTTGTAGCCTTCAGGAATTCATTCCACAGACAGGACCGGAGAGCTCGAGAGCTCTCCATCTGCTATTAGCCTACAGACCTGCACACACAGGAAAACTCATCAGACTGGAAACATCAGCAAACTTGTTAACTCTTAAGGAAATAATACTGTTTTACAGAAGTCAGGGAGTCTCACCCTCTAAGAACTGCCAATCGACTATGAAAATGTGAGCAAAGAGTAAAATGTGTTAGTTTAACATCACAGCGGTAAAGAAGGAGATATACAGATATTTGGAGCAGGTTGAGTACTGGGACCCAGTTTTTTTTTAGCTTATGATACTTTGAAAGCATCTTCAAAAAGATGGGATCGAATCTCTGTAAATAATAGATTTATACCAAGGACTTTGAAATACATGAGTCCCGTGCTTTTGTTGAATAACTTAGTACAGTCTACATGCTTTGATATGAGCCCGCTTCACTCCAGTGACTCATTCTGTTAAAACTATCGGAATTCTGGAAGTGGTGCATCTTAACCTTCATGTCTTTGGTAAAGTCGGTCTGTTTCCAGCAGAGCTGTGTTAGTTACATGATGGCGCAGCATTAATGCCCATTAACACTGGTTTGCTTTTATCAGTTCATTTAGCTGCCTCATAGAGGCCTAAGGCAAACGCTTGAATACAGTATTTTCCTTTATGTATAAAAATTCAGAACCCAGGCCCCAACCAGATTGTGCCCTGCCCAGTGCCTGGATCATCTGTCCCCCATTCCAGAGCCACACCTGTAAACTTTTGGCTTCTGCCTACTCAGTGAAGATTCCTCTGTGGTAATGGCTCTCCATTGTCCATACCATAGAACTGAAAGGTTCAAGTATAAACTCAATAGCCCAGACTTCAGGCTCTGCAGAATCTGGTAAAAACTAGGTTTCCAAGCTCATGTCCACTGCTTATATCTTACATTGTAATGAAACTGGACTCCCAGCAACATGTTAATGCAAAGATTTTCTGCTTTTTGTTCTGCTTGGCATTCTTCCCAACATCCATAGGTTACTTCCCGTATGTGCCTCAACCAGGGATCGAACCTGCAACCGGGGTACGTGCCCAGACCAGGAATTAAACCAGCGACCCTTAGGTGCACAGAACAGCACTCAACTAACCAAACCACATGGGCCCGGGCAATGAGTAGACATTTCCATTTTTCTGATTTATTTTAATATGCTTGCATTAAATTAGAAAAGATTTTCAAAATGCAGCAATACAATTTCAAATGTTTTAATTCCTCCTTTTCCTAAATGATTAGCTATGGAATGTCAACCTTTATATTTTTAAAAAGAAATAATTTATTTTACATATCCTTAAGTATATTTTTAAGCAAAATGTTGTACTATAGATTAGCATAATATTTAAAGGAATAAAAAAACATTTTGGTCCCCAATGGACACTCAAATATACTATATGACATTTGATAATAATTTATAAAAATATTATTTAATAAAATGTTGGTGGTCTCAAATATATACTAGTCTCTGTAATAGGCAGTACATAATAGGCAGAATTTAAATTATAATAACTAATTATTACCTGCTATTTAAACACCTACAGGCACTGCTCAAGACATTTTCTAAATATATTATTTTAAAATTTATTTCTTACAACCTTTTGAGGTCCAAATAATGAATTGTGATTCAATGATGTCAATAGTCTGGTCACCTTTAACTGGCAAGTTAGAGGAGGGTTTACCTTTAAAAGAGTAGAGCCTCTCTCTTGCACAGACACTTTCTAAAACTCGGGGTGGAAGAAGAGGCTCGGGCAATATTATCATGGGGTTACCTATTTTTGTATTTGTTGTCTTTTAAAAACTTGCAATTAGTGTCTGTTTATTTTCTCATTCTATAGAAAACTCACTGTTGGACTTAATTTTGTATCTGTGACTTTGTCTTCTTTTCTCAGAGAGGGTTCCCAAATTGTACAAGCTTCAGATCCTACAAAACCTAGATCTGTTCCTGCAGCTAAAAAGTGAGCTGGGTGGCTCCAGTCTTTAGGAGTCCCAGGGACACTGTCCTTTTTTCAGTGTGCCTAACAATCTTAGAGCTCACTCAAGGAAAGGGTTTTATGGGCAAACATCCAGAGATGACAAGAGACGAGTGCCCCAAACCCCTCATCTCCCAACACTGTAGAGGGTTTGTGACCATCACACTGCAGAAAGCTTTCTTGAGAAGGGATAAGAACAGATTTTGATTATGGAATGTAAGTGGCAGAGAGATCAAGAAAAGCTCAATTCAGGACACAATAGAAACTCCACTCATATATGCCTTATTTTTCCTTTAGGGTTTTTAGACCTCACCCTCACCACTTACCAGTTCTACTTATACCATATTTATTGAATTTATATGCCTGCAAAGCTGTTCTAGCTGGCAGGGTCTGAAAATTATTGGTAATTAACATTAATGGGTAAGAACAACTTCAGTGGCAATTAAAAAATCCTTTGGCATCGAGTCATAATAACCAGTTCAGATGGTTGGCTCTTGTAGCATTCACATTTCCTCTTTAGAAACGAGCTTTGTTGCATGACCTTATATCTGCAGAGAGAACTGGGATTTTTCTTTTCTTTATTTGGAATCTAAACATGCTTATGCCATCAAGAGGCAGCCAAGGAAACTCTTGACATCACAGACAAAGCCTTTTGATGCTGCTTTACCTGTGAATTGGTATTGATGGCTCCTGAATTGTGAAATTCTGCTACAATTTAATGCTTAAGTCACCCTTTCCCTTTTCTTTGATTTGCATCCATCTTATTAGAAAGTGACACTCTTTTATTGATTTCATTCAATCCTTGAAAGAGAAGATAAGAAAAACGAAAGTGTGACAGAGATAAGAGGCTCTCAAGGTGATCCATAGAGACCAAAGGGAAGGATTGTTTGCAGGGAAAAGTGGGGTCTCAGGAAATGCTGCAAAGCGGCCAGTATTTAGAGGTTAGAGAAAGCGCTTTAAGGTCACCATCTTGTACTTGAGCATCCGATCCGCTGTCTATTCCTGGTGTAGTAATTTCAGTGCTTTAGAAAGCCTGTATCTCTTATCTTTTATGTTTCTATGTTACAGTTGATAGCCATATACAACCTCACATCAGTTTCAGTGGCTCTTTGCTACTCATTGATGAGTAACTAAAATGTCAAAATATGTCTCTGAACCTTAGGCAAATATCTGATTTCTAGGTTCTTCCCTTTAGTAATAATAATGCTAAATGCATGACCTATTTAATAGAACATTCCTATGAGGTGTGTTCTCTTATTATCCTCCATATAAAAATGAGGAAATAGGTGCTTACAAATGTTAAGTGGTCCAAAGAAGTATCCTATCTAATAAAAGAGTAATATGCAAATTAACCATCACTCCGCTACACCCACAAGCCACGCCCACCAGCCAATCAGGAGTGAATATGCAAATAAACCCAACCAAGATGGCTACGGCCACAGAGAGCAGGGGTGAGGCTTGGGTTTCCCTGGCAATGGAGGAAGCCAAGCTTTCCGCCTGCCCTTGCCGGCCTAGGCCTCCACTTAAGGCTACAAAGTTTCAATGATAGAAGATAAATAAACGCAAACAGAAATGGTGGCAGCCATGGAGCTGGAAAGAGCAGGAGGCTAGGGTTGCCCCCGGCGATGGAGGAAGCCAAGCTTTCCACACACCCT
Organism: Plecotus auritus; assembly: GCF_963455305.1. NCBI lineage: Eukaryota > Metazoa > Chordata > Mammalia > Chiroptera > Vespertilionidae > Plecotus > Plecotus auritus. Next base: position 170,655,441 of record NC_137775.1, on the reverse strand, counting down.
GGCTGGCCCAGACCTCCGCTTAAGGCTACAAAGTTTCAATTATAGAAGATACATAAATCTCAATAGAAATGGCTGCCTCCACAGAGCAAGCAGAAGGCTTGGCTCCGCTCCAGGCTACAAAGTTTCAATTGTAGAAGATAAATAAGCCCCAGATACCAGGGACTCCACTTGGGTCGCCAGGGGGTGTGGCCGGCCTGCAAACCACCACAGGGCCCTTACCTGGGCTGCCCCATGCCCCAAGGGAACCCTCACCCTGATCCAGGACACCCTTCAGGGCAAACCAGCTGGCCCCCACCCGTGCACCAGGCCTCTATCCTATCTAATAAAAGAGTAATATGCAGATTGACCATCACTCCAACACACAAGATGGCTGCCCCCATGTGGACACAAGATGGCCGCCATAAGATGGTCAGCAGGGGAGGGCAGTTGGGAGGGACCAAGCCTGCAAGGGAGGGCAGTTGGGGGCAATCAAGCCTGCAGGGGAGGGCAGTTAGGGGTGACCAAACTGGCAGAGGAGGGAAGTTGGGGGCGACCAGGCCTGCAGGGAAAGGCAGTTGGGAGGGACCCAGACCTGCAGGGGAGAGCAGTTGGGGGGGACCAGGCCTGCAGGGGAGGGCAGTTAGGGGTGACCAGGCCTGCAGGGGAGGGCAGTTGGGGGGGACCCAGGCCTGCAGGGGAGGGCAGTTGGGGGGCACCAGGCCTGCAGGGGAGGGAAGGAGGGGTTGACCAGGCTGCAGGGGAGGGCAGTTAGGGGCAAACAGGCTGGCAGGGGAGCAGTTAGGTATCAATCAGGCTGACAGGGGAGTGGTTAGGGGGTGATCAGGCTGGCAGGCAGAAGTGGTTAGGGGCAATCAGGAAGGCAGGCAGGCGAGCAGTTGGGAGCCAGCAGTCCTGGATTGTGAGAGGGATGTCCGACTGCCCATTTAGGCCTGATCCCACCGTGATTGGGCTTAAACAGGCAGTCAGACATCCCTCAAGGGGTCCCAGATTGGAGAGGGTGCAGGCTGGGCTGAGGGACACCCCCCGCCCCGTGCACGAATTTCGTGCACCGGGCCTCTAGTAATAAATAAAAGACAAGCATCTGCATAAACCCAGATTTCTCTGATATCAGATATACTCTCTCCACTCTGCTCTTCAAACTGCCATAGCTTGATCCTATCTAATAAAAGACTAATATGCAAATTGACCATCACGCCAACACACAAGAAGGCTGCCCCCATGTGGTCAAAGATGGCTGCCCCCATGTGGACACAAGATGGCTGCCGCAAGATGGCCAGCAGGGGCGGGCAGTTGGGAGGGACCAGGCCTGCAGGAGAGGAAAATTGGGGGCGACTGGGCCTGCAGGGAAAGGCAGTTGGGGGGGACCCAGGCCTGCAGGGTAGAGCAGTTGGGGGGGACCAGGCCTGCAAGGGAGGGCATTTGGGGGCAATCAAGCCTGCAGGGGAGGGCAGTTAGGGGTGGCCAGGCTGGCAGAGGAGGGAAGTTTGGGGCAACCAGGCCTGCAGGGAAGGGCAGTTTGGGGGGACCCAGGCCTGCTGGGGAGAGCAGTTGGGGGGTACCAGGCCTGCAGGGGAGGGCAGTTGGGGGGACCAGGCCTGCAGGGGATGGCAGTTGGGGGGACCAGGCCTGCAGGGGAAGGAAGTTGGAGGGAGGACCAGACCAGCAGGGGAGAGCAGTTAGGGGCAAGGGGGCTGGCTGGGGAGGGTAGTTAGGGGTGACTGGGTCAGCAGGGGGGGGCAGTTGGGGGGGACCAGGCCAGCAGGGGGGGCAGTGAGGGGCAATTGGGCTGGCAGGGGAGCAGTTAGGCATCAAACTGGCAGGGGAGTGATTAGGGGGTGATCAGGCTGGCAGGCAGAGGTGGTTAGGGGCAATCAGGAAGGCAGGCAGGTGAGCAGTTGGGAACCAGCAGTCCTGGATTGTGCAAGGGATGTCCGACTGCCCGTTTAGGCCCAATTCTACTGGGATTGGGCCTAAATGGGCAGTCGGACATCCCCCAAGGGGTCCCAGATTAGAGAGGGTGCAGGCTGGGCTGAGGGACACCCCCCCCCCCCCGCATGAATTTTGTGTACCAGGCCTCTAGTTTTGTTATAAATAGGGGCAACATACACATGTTTTGAGGTACTTTGATAACCCTATTTATTATTCTGACAACTAACATTTTATATTAGAGAATTTTATACTAGAGAAATTTATTGAATCTATACTAATAAAAGGGTAATATGCTAATTAGACTGGACATCTTCCAGACATCCTTCTGGACATCCTTCTGGACAAAGCCACGGTGGCAGGGCCGAGGCAGAGGCAGTTAGGGGTGATCAGGCCAGCAGCAGAGAGAAGTTAGGGGCAATCAGGCCATTAGGGGGATCAGGCTGGAAGGGAACAGTTAAGGGTGATCAGGCCAGCAGGGGAGAGCAGTTAGGGGGATCAGGCAAGCAGGCAGAGAGGTTAGGGGTGATCAGACAGGTAGGCAGGTGAGTGGCTAGGAGACAGCAGTCCCTGAGGAGTCCCTCATTGGAGAGGGTGCAGGCCAGGCTGAGGGATCTCCCCCCGCACCTGTGCTTGAATTTCATGCACCGGGCCTCTAGTTTATCATAAAAGAATGTGGATAATAGAGACTGAAGGAAATAAAAGATAACAAAATTTTATACTAGCAGTGAGGTCAGAGAGCACCAATATAATAAAAGTGGTGGCTAAGAAGGCAGTTTTTAGTGCAATTTTATGTAGAAGAAAAAGAGTCTATAATGTAGGACAACTTCTATATTTACTGTAGCATGTTACATTTATTTTAAAGAAAAGTTTTCATAATTCATTAATTTAAAAAGAAAGGAAACGGTATAAAAAATAAAATAAAATGAAAACCCATTATCAGATGAGGCAGGAAAAAAATCTCCATTATTATTTTTCATATGTCATTTCAGTTATGTTTTTGTTCAACAAAATTGAGATTATTATATATTTCACCTAGTATCTTGTGCTTTGACTTCACAGTGCATATTGATGATTTCTCACTTCATTACATTGATTGATTTTCAAACATTAAAACCAATCTTGTGTTTTTGGAGAAATCTCCAGTTGGTTATGATGTATTATCCTTTTGGTGTATTTATTATTGGATTGCTTTGTATATTTTTAAAAATGATTTTTATATCTATGTTCCTAAGAGAGACTGGTCTGTAATTTTCCTTTTTCCTAATATAATTTTGGTTTAATTATACCATCTTAACTATTTTTCTATTTTCTCACTTCTACATATCTTTTTCTGTCTTTTATTTTATTATTTTTATTATCACCATTTCTCCTCTAATAGCTCATTAGTTATATACTTCTTTGGCTATTCTTTTAGTGGCTTACACTTTATTAAAGTAATCTCTAAATTAGTAATTCTACTCATCCAAGAAATACCAATGACCTTAAAATTCTTTGCATCTGTTTAACTCATATTTCATTGTGATATGTATTTTTATTCTATATAAATGAAACTGCACTAGACATATTATTTTGTTTTATATATTCAACATTCACTTGGATTTACCTTATAAGTCTTTTTTATTACTTCCTGAATGTTTTCTTCTTAGATATTTTTTCTCTCTTGTTAATTCATTTGAATGTTAAAGATTTCTTCTATGTCCCATATGTTCTTTTCTTCAATTTTTGAAACATTCTAGATATTTTAATGAAATTACCTTCTATCTTACCAGTCCCCTTTCTGTGAAATCTATTTATTCAGTATTTAATTCAGTTATTGTATTTTTCAGCTCTAGATTTTTTTATTTAGCTATTTTTAAAGCAAATTCCTGCTCTCTGCTGAAATTCTTATCATGTTTTTCATTTTCTGGAAAACAATCACAGTTGCTTTAATGTGCAGGTCTGGTAACCCTGGTATATGGATCTCTTGTATCTTGGTATTCTAAGCAACTTTTGGTTGAATGCCCCAATGTGATTTAAGAAAAGGTGGAGGAGAGGCTGCAAAATGGATATACTCTTCCAGATTGGGTTTGTATGTGTGTGTGTGAGTGTACGTGTGCATGTGTCTGTGTGTGTTTTGTGCTTAGGCCATGGAAATATCACCTTCATCCAATCAGAAATTTAGCAAATTAGAAGTATATATATATATTTTTTTCTTTTTACTTTATTCACAGATTCAGCATTTTGGAAATTAAAATTGACAGCTGGGTTTTTTCCTTCTTTCTGGTCAATCCTGGACATAATATTTTCTCCTCAGATCTATAAAATGACTAAAAATTCTGTTTATAATCTTTACTTCTTGGCCACAGTATAAGAAATGGAAAATTGCTCAAGGGTACATGTAGAGATGAATCTCAGATCTCTTTTGCATTTCATTTTTGACTGGGATATTGCTTCTTTAAGTTCTTACTCCATTAATATATCTCTGATGCCTTCAAACAGATTTTTTTTAGCTAGCTATTCTAATTGTTCTTATTGGAAAAATTGTTCTGAGTATGTCAGAGATAGAAGCAGAAGACATCTTCCTTTGTTTTAAATACACATTCAGATGTACTTTTAAAATTTCTGGTTATAATAGGTTTTCTTTTTTATAATTATCTCTATTAGAAGTACATAATTTATTTTAGTGTATTTTACCAGGTAGTGATTTAACTTCTTTAGTCAAAGAATTAATCCAGAATTTAATCAGTTTTAATTAATAATGTAAAATGCCACTTTTATTACATTTTGCTTACAATATATGTTTTTAATTTGTTGTGTTTTTGAATATTTTATCATGTTCAGTTTAACTGTTCCTCTTGTTCTTACTTGGCCATTATATTTTATTTTTTTTACATCAAAATATGACTTAATATAAAAGCAGACAAGACCCAATATCATTGTTTTTATTCATAATGTTTATTTTAGATATACTTGTTTTTAACAATAGATGAAGTTTGGAATAATTTCTCTTCCAAAATTATTAGAATTTTCTGTAAGCCTTTGCTTTAATTTTAAGTGTATAATAGTTTTTGCATGTTTTATTTAAGCTAGTCCTCTGAGCGGGTAGAATGCTGCATGAGGCAATAACTGCATCATTTTTAAACATCCTGGTGTATCCAGTTCCTCACACAGTACCTGGTAGACAGTTGCTACTCATTTAAAAGCATCAATGAATTCATAAGTTATTCTAGGAAAAATTGGTTTCTTTCCATATTAATTCTTTTCATGTATAAGCATATCCCTCTCCATCTACACTGATATGATGACCCCTTTATAAATCAGTGTAAATTAATGAACTGTACCTTTCAAATTTTAATACACATACAAATTATATAGGAGTCTTCTGAATATGTAGATTCTGATTCAATAGGTGTGGGGTTGGACCTGAGATTCTGAATTTCTGATCATTGTTGATATTGCTGTTCCCTGTATCATACTTTAAGTAGAAAGGTCTAGAATGTTAGATAGGACTTTGTGTGTAAATTTATATTTTAACTAAATTAAGGTCTTATGCTCACTGGTGAAGGTGTCTTCTCACTAATATATTATCAGTGATAATTTTTTAAAATTAAGCAGCTGGAATGTGTATTCATTAAATGTATGTGCTATCATAAAGATCTATTTGAGGAAAAGTGGTATAGAAGGTGAGTGTGCACAATATTGGAAGGGAGCAAAATACACAAGATAGGCTTGGAGAGGGAGGGAGAGATCAGCTTGTCCTAAGAGCTTTACTTTAATCTAAGAGCAATGGAAAAGCATCAAAGAGTTCTAAGCAAGAAAGTGACATGAACAGACCTACATGTTGAAAAGAATCCTCTATCTGGTTAGGGCAGAAAACAGATTAGAGGTGGGCAAAAGTGGACAAGTGGCTAACAATTTTAAATTCCAAGTGTGAGTACAGGTTATTCTAGTGCCTTGAAGCACATTAATAAGATACTGTCATCAATGGGAGCTGGGTAACTCATGACCAAGCATCTACACAACATGGAAATCAGTGACATATGGGCAATTTCCAGTACAGCTGGAAATAAATGAAAAACTTTTTTTTTTTAATTTGAGTAAATTCAAAACCCAGAATATGTCATATAATTTTCTTTTGGAAATACCTCCACAAAGTACAATTTAAGTCCTTAGAAATATACCCATACTTTATAATTTCCCATATTTTTCACTCACCCTTGAAGGCATAAAGCATTCTGTTGAGTTTTGCTAAGAACCCTAAATACAGTCAACTGTATTTTATTTGTGCTCATTTTCTTTCCAAGAGACTCAACAATTGCCATATTTTCCAGGAGCTACAGAGATCAGAGTCAGAGATAAAAGAATCCCCCCACCAGTACTCTTGCTTTATAATTCCTTATGTCAATTGAAAATTGCAAGATATCAAAGAACATAAGACTGGATTTTTTACGGGGTAACATTCTGAAAGACTGCTTATCTATAGATAAAAAATGTAGCCATTGGCAAAGTGAGTTAAAGAACCGTCTAAGAGGTGAGATTTGTGAGATCAGTGAAGCTCAAATCTTAGGGGCAGTGTATATCACAGAAGAAACCAGGATGCTTCAGGACTACAGCAATTAAGAAAATGGGGCTGGCCCTCAGAGAGACATTGTGACATTGAAAAACTTGCCATTGAAATAATGAGTCAACCATTAACACCATCTCAGTGAAAGCAGACCTATGTGGGGAAAATAATTTTAATTCTATCACTTCTAACAGTCATCTTCACAAGCATATTAGCAAGTGACAAGCAAGTCTAAAATAAATACACCTGATAAATATGTCTATCCTTTGGATTAGAACCTCAGAGAAAGAAAAAACAAACCAGAAGGAAAATAATGTTAAAGTTTTTTAGTTTAAACAATCATGAGCGGCTCTGTCTCACACTTTACATTTTAATTGTCCAATGTCCCTGAGCAGCTGGTTGAGTTTTAGATTGGTTTTTAGGCATAAATCTCCTTAAATCTATAAGTTCATTTTCTCACCAATTCGTTTTGCAATTGATGCATTTTTGATGTTGGACTCTCCACCTGCTGGTCGCTTGTTGATGCCGGCAGGATGGCCATCCTATCTAGTGCTTGACTTTCATTATTGTCGCTTTTTGAATGTAATATTACCTTGACCTCCATAGCCAGCTACTCTATTTTTTAGCTTCTTGATAATTCATACAAGATGTCAAACTATTTTTTTAAAACTCAGAACCTTTCCTTTGAGGATTTCTAGAAACAGCTTTCACTTGCAGCTCACCAAGTATCTATTAAGAAGCAATACTCATTATATTTTAAACGTCCTATGGAAAGGACTCTTATATCAATTTTTATTGACAGTCTAGCACTATAATAGGAACTATAAAAGGGACATAATAAAGCTCCTATCTCTGAGTTGTTTAAAATCGTATTTGAGAAATAAGTTTGCATACACAAAATACTTGGTGAACAATAGAGTATGTCAAAATATGTGGGATACATAGTGTGAGAAATCTTCTTAAGTCTCTCAATGAACCTATTGATGTCATTGGTATTAAATAATTAGACCAAATGGCATACTGGTTTTTGGGAAAAACAGGTGATATAAACTAATGCCTGTAGCCAAGGTAGATACATCAGAGAGATAAACATTAAAAATAAATACTGATAATATACTTTGAGATCATGATTTCAGTTCTTTTGTATAAATACCCAGAAGTGGGATTGCTGGGCCTTACTGTAGTTGTATTTTTAATTTTTTCAGGAACTACTATACTGTTTTTCATAAGCACTGAACCAATTTGCTATCTCATCAACAGTGCGCAAGAGTTCCAATTTCTCCACATCCTCTCCAACACTTGCTCTCTTTTGGTTTCCAGATAATAACCATCCTGACAGGTGTGAGGTGATATCTCATTTTTGTTTTGGTTGCATTTACCTCATGATTAGTGACATTCAGCATTTTTTTCATATACTTGTTGACCATTTATGTCTTCTTTGGAGAAATGGCAGCACTAATCATAATAGCCAAGATGTAGAAACAACTGGAATGTCCATGAAGAAATGAATAAAGGAAAGTTGGTATGCAATGGAGATTAAAATAGTCAAACTCATAAAAGCAGAGAGTAGAGTAGTGGTTGCCAGGGGCAGGGGGAGGGGGGAAATGAGGAGCTACTCATCAATATGCATGAAGTTTCAGTTAAGCAAGATGAGTAAGTTCCAGAGATCTAGTGTGTAACACTGGACTTAGGTATGGTCAACAATAATGCATTATACACTTCACATTTTTTGAGAGTAGATCTCATGCTAAGTGTTCTTTCCACAATAAAACAAACTTTTGAAAAAAAGATTAAAAGTGAATTCTGGTAGGAACACAGCTTAGGTAATCCAAATGCAGGTTTCCTCTGTGCTCCCGCTGTGTCCTATTTAGCCTGGAGACCATCTGTGGGCTGTGAGCCCCTAAGCCCTATGTACCCTAGCAAATAATGAGCATTCAGTATAGAATGCTCAGAACATTTTTAGTGCTGGAATTGCTTGCTATTAAGAGACTTTAATTTATGAGTGGAATTTTGATTTAAATAATTCTCTTTTCTTTCCACCAATAGAATACTAAATTGAGGCAGATAAATGTGTAAAGCATTAGCTATGTGATGACTCATTTCTACATAACATTTTATACACACCATGTCAAAGCATACAAATATATATTATGAACATTTATCTCCAAACATAACCTAAAACTTATCAATTCTGGAATATGTAATGGAATCACACTCTTCTGAGAGAAAAAGGTTTGGGGAGTGATAACTGAAGGCACCCGGGTCAGTGAATGCTGCTGATTAACCTGGCCGAGCTCAGAGGTGAAATGTACATCTAGTTTCCTCGGTCAGCCTCTGGATAAGGAAGAAACAGATATTGAGGCACAGAATTTTCAAAATGTCTGTTTGTTCTTATGGAGTTGAGTTAGCCAAGCAATGACCAAAAGAATGGCCATAGTGAGTAAATTCATTACACAGCACAATGGTAATGAATAAAGTCTGAACCTTGACAAAATGTGTGTGAAATGAGTTAACAGAGTATTTAGAGACTTGGGGTGAGACTCACCATGTTGAAATGAATATGAGGTTATTTGCATTTTTATTTTAATAAGAAAAGAAGATATCTGGATGTAGTTTATTTATGATATGTCTACTCCATTTAATTTCCTTTAGTAGTTCCCACATTGTTCTATGATATTATTGTACATCGAACAGTGCCACAGAAAAGCAGTAAGTCTAGTGATCAGACCAGAAGTCTTATTAGGAACAAAAAAATAAATAAGGAGATTATTTAGTTCGAAGTTTTAAAATATTTAAAAAGCTGTCAGGAAGAGGTAGAGTAGAATTCTTAGAGAGGAAGATTTTATAGGAATATAGAGAAGAAATACTAAGTTAATAAATAAATTTTCCATCACCAGAATGGGCAAATTTGCGTAACAGTGAGCACTTTTCAGCAGAAGTGTTCCATCTGAGGTTAAAAGAATGTAAGATGAAGAAAGATTGTGGTACAGGATTTCTGTGGTTCCTTCCAAATTATGGATGGCAAGATGAAAATAATTTTTGTTCATGTCAGCGAATGATTTATGGAGCCTAAGTTAACTGATAATTTACTAACTTGAGTTTGAGAAATAGAGTTCCTTTGTGAGCTATTCATCTGAATTAAAGTTTCCTGAGTTAGAATGTTAAGAGTACTGAGCTGGGAAGTCAGGACATCACGGTTTGGACTCTGGCTTGGATGACTTTATAACCTGCATTTAACTTCTGATGGTCTTAACATCTTGGCTATAGCCCAGCCGGCATGGCTCAGTGGTTGAGCATTGACCTATGAACCAGGAGGTCATGGTTTGATTCCCAGTCAGGGCACATGCCCAGGTTGTGGGCTCTATCCCCAGTGTGGGGTGTGCAGGAGGTAGCCAATCAATGATTCTCTGTCAACATTGATGTTTCTATCTCTCCCTCTCCCTTTCTCTCTGAAATCAATAGAAGATCTCGCTATAAAATGTTACACTCTATCACTAGGTGTCCTTCAGTTTTAAATTTTATGATTTCCATGAATGTGCAACCAAAAGCTCCCTTATTCTTCCTCTAACCATCTTCCTTAGTTGATTCTCCCACGGTCATACTCTTGGACCCAATTACTCAATGAAACCACCTGTATCAATGCCCCAAATTTATATATATATATATATATATATATATATATATATATACACACACACACACATATATACATATATATATATATGTATATATATATATAATTTATTTATATACTTACTTAAAATGTATCCTTACTGTGATTTTTAATCAAGCAAAGGAATATTACATTTACATATATCTTCAAAAAGACTAATGATGTGTCCTAAGTTATAGATTGGCCTCCTAAACTGTTATTAATATAATCAGACTTAAAAATTATGGCTATTTAATACTTAAAGACTTTATCAGTCATAGAAATTTAATATGCAAGGATAAATTTATACCTAAATACAGAACAAATATGCATAGAAAAACCCCCCACAAAAAAATGGATGTTCATTTCTGTCTGTCTAATTTTGTATAAAATCTTAATGTTTCAGGCTAAAAGACACTTTTTTTCTAGTTAAAGATATAGTGGCTACAGTTATTAAAGAACAATTAACAGAATTGCATGCATCTTCAAAAATGCTTTATTGGCAACATTTCTTTGAAGATAAAACCGATTATCTGATTTTATTAATAGAGATGTTTTATATTCTGTTTTACAGATAGGGGAAACCAGAATTCAAAGAGGTTAAGTAATTTTCTTAAGAGAGATCAAACACAATAAGACCTGAAAACAGATTACTAACATATTTGGCAACTGTAAAATCGGCTATCAGAGTCACTGACTCCACATTCATTGTCTCACCAGGTTGAAAGAGCTTGTCTTCATTTTATACATTTAATTTGATATTCTTAACGTAATTTATTTTAATGTTTAATTACTTATTGAAGATGAAAGCTCAGCTTGACTTCAGAGTGATCTTTTCTTATCTAGCAAAGTGATTTGTCATTTGAGAATTATATTTTAAATTAAAATCAAATTAAATTAAAGTAAAAGTCAAGTAAAAAGAACTGAGCTCCCCTTTTGTTTTGAAAAAATAAACTTTTAACTACTTTATGACAGTCAATATTCAAAATTGAATTGTTTTTGTGTTCATAAATCTTTACAAAAGGAGTCTCCTAGACAGAGTGCATATTTTAATAAAGTTAATTAGTGTGGTATTGAATGGCACAGTATGCCAGGCACTCGAGTAATGGTATGGGACTGCTTCAAGACAGACATTTAAGCTCACATATTTGCTTCTATCCATAGAAAAAATTCTTTTAAGTGCCCAAATGAGTACAAAGTAGACAAAATTATATTCCAGTGCGGAAAAAAGAGAAGGATAAAATCTATTCTCCAGAAGTTTTGAGGTCGTTCTGGGGACCACAGTACACAAAGGATTGGAGTTAAAGGAATAAAGACTATACAGTCAAAATAGTTAAAGGATGGATCCTTTGAGGACATAAGCACCTAAGATTCTCTCAATAAAAGCCCAAATCTGGAAAACAGCAGTCTGAAGATCTGAGCAAAAAATAGATATTCATAAATTGCTGGTAGGAAGCAAACTAGTACATTTTGTTGGGCATTTTGGTAATACTGGCTATATCAAAAGCTTGATAATTTGCAAAACTTTTGACTAAATTATTTGACCATTGTACAATAAAGGATGCTCATTGTAGCATGCTTTATACTGTTGTAAACAATTAGGGGAAAAAAAGACCTACATTTTCACAAATAGAATATCAGTTAGATAAATCATGGGAAATTAGTACAACATACTATGCCACTATAGGATAGATCTAATTGTGTAAATATGAAGAGCAAATGAGATTGAGTGACTCTCTAGTAGGTTTAATCGTGTGTGTATCTTGAGGCCCCCACATCTATTGAAATTGAGTCATTTTAATAGCATGCAGTGAGGTAAAAATGAAGATTATAAAATCATTTATAGCACAATCTCAAATTTATATAAATATATATTTTAATTGCCTAATAGGATGACAGCAAAATATGAAGATGACTTATCTGTAGTTTATAGGATTTATGAGGAATTTTCTCTCTATTAGCAGTAATTTCTAATTTTTTCTAAACTAATATGCTTGAGTAAATACAGTTTTTTTTAATTCTGTGAGCTGTGAATTTCAAAGTAGGATATTGTGCAGCATTCAAGAGACAGAATTTAGTATATTACTAAGACGTTTGTGCACTCCTTGATCCTGCAAACTAGAACATGCTGTTCCATAACCAAATCCAGGAGGGAAAAGGCACTGTCTCATCCAAACGATGCAAACATATTTAGCCTAACAAGAAACTGGCTCATTTGAGGCTTTTATAGCACACAAGGACAGAAAGTAGTTCGCATAATTTCTGCATGCTCCTTTTATAGTGTTTATCTTTTATAAGGTTATTTGGAACAGTTGCTAGCCACCTGTCAATAATGTGGCCTTTTATAGACTCAGCCTTATATTGTTCTCATGCCCTTGACATATAAAACACAATATTAGGAGAAGTCAGTGTTGAATATGTTGAGCAAAATACTAATTTTAAATTTAAAAGGCTATCTTTTGTAGACTGAAATAGAGCTTAGAATGACATGAAGAGAATAGGCATGTTGTAAAACCCTCTTTAGCAGGAATGAAAAACTCATTTTTATCAACATTTTTGAAAAGTTAGTTAAGAATTATATTTAAAGCACTAGCCTATGGAACAATAAGCCAAGTAGCATGCATTTAAAGTTATTACAGCAATTTTGCATAATCTTGTATCAGTTCCAACTGAAAATATTTCTATTGTGAGCCTATCAATTACGTAAATACTTGGGTATCTAAACAATCGCTTCAAATTTTTTTAGTGAAATAAGACATCCAGCATTTCTTTCTTGGTTTCCATAATATCTGTCAGGCTAACTATTCTACATATATATTTTTGACCTACATCCTAGAAGTATTTTTGCATGATACTAAATGAATACATCCTACAGATCAGTATGCAGGAATACTTTTCCTCTAATAAAGGGACATTATCCAAGGCCTTAAGTAAAAAGGGGCCTATCCTTTGTTTTGTGCAGTTGGAGTCCAAGTTCCCTTTATGTTACAGTGAACAAGAACAGTAAATGAAGCAAGTTTTAAACCAAGGGAAATTCTTTCTGTTCTTATTAAAAAGCAAACATACCTGCTCACTCGCGCGCGCACACACACACACACACACACACACACACTAACATTATGCAGAGATATAGGAGTTCAATATCACAGTCCCCTATTGTGCTTGGGAGAGGATTTCTTTGTGTTTTCCTTGATAGAGTTTGCATATTGTGCTTTCAGTTTGCCCTTTGAAACATTTGTTCTCCATGACACGTGGTAGCTAATTGGGCTAACAAGTCTTAGCTGTCAGGAGCAATTTTAGATGTGGTCCCCTTTCTGTTCGATGTGTGATTATTTTAAAACTGCTGGAGGAAAGAAGGAGACAGCCCTTCATCGGGCCTACTGTGGTAAAGATCTGATTTTTCAAAAGGGCCTGTTAATTGGACATGTGTAATACCCAAGGTGCAATGAAAAGATAAGACAGCAGTTAAAGCCTGCAAAGTGAATGAGTTTTTTTCAGGTTCACTTGTGATTATTTTGCCACCTCCACTTTGGCTGGTGCCCTCATATATTTTATCTTCCTTCAGCCTAGAGGGTGTTTTTGTAGATCTCCATGGAATTTCCTCAGGATTGCCTGTCTTCTGGTTTTCAATGAAAATATACTTGGAATAAAATAAGCCCAACATGGTTACCTATGCATAGATGGTTAATAGGAATCCGTGATGACATTTTTGGAATGAAAATTGAATTGTATTTGTATTTAGAATGTATGCTTTTTCTAGTTATCTAAGTAAACCTTAGATATGCTTGCTCATTATCAATGTATGAAATACTGTAGAAGTCTTCTTGAACTCAATTTCTTTCTTTCTGTTGGTATTGACATCAAATATATGGTACAATTAAGTATTTTTTCTTTTTTTCTTTATTGATTAAGGTATTACATATATGTCCTTATCTCATTAACCCCCATACCCCCACTCATGCCCTCACCCCCCTTGGGGGAGAGATCGACCAATTAAGTATTTTTAAGTGCCAAATTTACAATTTGCTATAAGAATTTTAAATTTTTACTTTGAGGCTAAAAGACTAACTTCTTAATAGTCCCAATCTGATTAATCAGTATAATTTCACAATTAATACAAAAGATTAGAAAACAATAAAATATCAAGAAGTTCCCACAAGTTATACCTGAAATTTAGACTCTGAATTAATGCAAGACACTTACATTGTGAAATTTAGATGTAACAGCATATAACTTCTAACTTGAAGGTCTGACATAAATCTGTCTTAATATGCTGTGTTTAGGGTAGGGAATAAGGATTACTGATTTGGTCAAGCACAGTGGGGAAAAGGAATAAATACCAAAGATATGTGGAATTAACTGTAAAATTTTATACATATTATTATGTTCCCTTATTGAGAATAATCCTAGGTTCTGTGATTCCTAAACTGAATATTTACAAAATATCTAGAGAGCATTAACAAATTTATAAGTGTATATTTTTCTTTGACAAATTAAAAATAAGATTAAAATATCATCTGGCATTGCGTGTGGGCAGATGTAACAAACTCACTGGCTTTCTTACCTCATAAAATTTTGACATCAGCACTCTGGGAAGACTGTTTCTGTAAATGCATTTTAAGTCCTTTATAACTTTTCACATATGAGATTCATAAAGTAATGATATATAGGTATGCCAAATATACAATTACTATTTTCATGCAATAATGATTAGTTAGCACAATATTTTCACTTGATCTCTTTTCTATTTATAAACCCATTGTTCCATTTGTAATGAACATAACATCAAATTATAAACACTTTGATATATAAATAAAAGTAAATGTTTACATTAAATATGATAAGTACATTCTTCATATTTTATTCATTGTAGCTTAATTATTTTGTATAGGTATACCTAAGTCTTGAACTCTAAAATCTAGGCTAAATCATAAAACTAAAAGTCAGAAATAGAGTCAGAAATCAAGGTTTTGTTATTCATTCAAGATATGAACTTGGCAAATCACTTTCCCTTCTTGTCACCAGTTCTTTTTATTCATAGAGTGAATCTGTTGGCCTCATTTAGTGGTTCACTTTACAGCAATAGAAACATCTTGTCAGACAAAATCTCATGAAAAATCTCAAAATGTATAAAAATAAATAATAACAATGTAACTTTTCTTATAGCAGCAACAATGCAGATTCAGGAAGGAGGGCAGAAAGGTGGGGTTGGGAGACCCTGAAGTCCAATCCTATATGCTGGCCAGCACCTTCCGATATGACCTGTTAAAGATGGCTCTAGGCTACATCAAACAATTTATCGAATTCCATGGGAGCCCATTTTGAAAATCATGCAATTAGTTGATCATTATGTTTCTTTAAAATTTCAAAATTATATAATTGTCAATTTCATAAATTGAACAGATTTGTCTTTTAAAGCACTGAAGTCCTATTATCTTCCTTTTAAAAAAAGAAATAATGCATGCAGATATGAGGGTTTCAATCTATGCTAAAAAGGATTCAAAGATCAAAGGCCCACATTTCACACTAGAGCCACGGACTTAAGTATCCCATCACTCTGCTCTATAATACCAAATAGTTCACACCTAGGAAATGAATAGATTGAAGAAACTCCAAATAACCCTTCAATGTTCAGGAAATTGCATAGTCTTTTAATTAAATTTAAATTCTCTCATCTGTTTTTATACTTCACTGGGGAGATGAGAGAAATGATAAATTTAAAGGCAGAATGTGCTTAAATGATTTCCACTTTGATTACCAGAAAGTAAACACTTCTGTCAGCACACACATACAACTACTAGAGGCCCGGTGCACGACATTTGTGCACTGGGTGCAGGGGGGCCCTCAGCCTGGCCTGCACCCTTTCACAGTCCGGGAGCCCTCGGGGAATGTCTGACTGATGGCTGGGCCAAAGCTGCAGTTGGACATCCTTACCCGGACATCTTTACCGCTGCCGCAGAGGCGGGCTGCTGTGCTCGCCAGCGGTCAGCCCAGCTTGTGGCTGAGCAGCGCTCCCCCGTGGGAGCGCACTGACCACCAGGGGGCAGCTCCTGCCTTGAGCGTCTGCCTCCTGGTGGTCAGTGAGCATCATAGCGACCGGTTGTGCCGCTGTTCGGTTGGTTTGCATATTACCCTTTTATTACATAGGATTAGACTCTTAGTCACAATGTATAGCAATAGAAAATGAGGCAGAACAGAGCGTATTCTACAAAATAGTTACTTGCTCGGGAGAAGAAAAGCCTGCGGGAGACCTAAGTTCTTCACCTGGGTCCATTTTCTTTCCCAGTTACTGACGTGGGTGGTGGTTATGAGGCAGGAGTGGAGTTTTCACTGTGACTAATTTCTGATGTCCTCTACGAGCAGGGGCTCTCTAACAACCTAAAATTAAGGCACTGAATAAAAGCAAACTTTTAATAATCCCCCTAGGGCCCAGAGTGAAATTGTCCCAGCAGTTACCTTATATAGATAGTCTGACACAGTTCCCCTGAGTGCAGGCCATTACTTCGCAAAAGTCCTGTACGGAGACCTACTTTCTCACACTTCGGGGAAGTTACTGCACTAGATCTTGCAATGTCTTTCCGGAACGTAGAGCAGCCTGTGGTTTCCTTCCGGTAGCACTGCTAACTCTTGTGTCGTGTTTAGGTCCGTGGGGCCGGTGCATGGGAGATGAATGCGGCCCGGGAGGCATCCAGACCCGCGCGGTGTGGTGCGCGCACGTGGAAGGATGGACGACGTTACATACAAACTGCAAGCAGGCCGAGAGACCCAGCAACCAGCAGCATTGCTTCCGAGTGTGCGACTGGCACAAAGAGCTGTACGACTGGAGGCTGGGAGCCTGGGGCCAGTGCCAGCCCGTGATCTCAAAAAGCCTGGAGCAGGCCCTGGAGTGCGTGAAGGGGGACGAAGGCATCCAGGTGAGAGAGGTCACGTGCATCCAGAAGGAGAAGGACGCCCCGGCGGAGGACACCATCTGTGAGTACTTCGAGCCCAAGCCGCTGCTGGAGCAGGCCTGCCTCATCCCCTGCCAGCAGGACTGCATCGTGTCCGAGTTTTCCGCCTGGTCCGAGTGCTCCAAGACGTGCGGCAGCGGGCTGCAGCACCGGGCCCGCCACGTGGTGGCGCCGCCCCAGTTCGGGGGCTCAGGCTGCCCCAACCTGACGGAGTTCCAGGTGTGCCAGGCCAGCCCGTGCCCGGCCGCCGGGAGCCTGCACAGCTTGCACGTGGGGCCCTGGAGCGCGTGCTCCATGCCCCCCTCCAGGCAGGCGAGGCAGGCCAGGCGGCGAGGGAAGAACAAAGAACGGGAGCGGGACCGGGGAAAGGCGGTGAGGGATCCAGAGGCCCGGGAGCTCATTAAGAAAAAGAGAAATAGAAACCGCCAGAACCGCCAAGAGAACAAATACTGGGACATCCAGATCGGCTATCAGACCAGAGCGGTTACGTGTACCAACAAGACGGGGCACACTGCGGATCTGAGGTAACATTTCATGACCATTGACGACACCGCGTCTCTCTGCCAAAACGGTGGGCTGGAGCCGTGGTCGGCAAACTGCGGCTCGCGAGCCACATGCGGCTCGTTGGCCCCTTGAGTGTGGCTCTTCCACGAAATACCATGGCCTGGGCGAGTCTATTTTGAAGAAGTGGCGTTAGAAGAAGTTTAAGTTTAAAAAATTTGGCTCTCCAAAGAAATTTCTTGGCTCTGTGGACTAATGAGTTTGCCGACCACTGGGCTGGAGAGTCCTTCAGACATGCTCTGCCCCATCCTGAAACCCACGTGCACACAACCTAGGGTGCAGTGTTTAGCACCTTAAGCTTTGTGGGTTTCCTGGCATTATTTCTATCTCACGCATGCTTAGCACTAGACAGCTTGAGCTCATTTCACGTTTCCTGTTAAAAGGAGAGGTTCTCTGGGAGCTGATACTGCTGCTCTAGGTCAATAGAGCTGATGACACCTATAATGGGGAAAAACAAACACGTAGTTAAAGGCCAGAGTTTTGGGATTTTGAATTCCGATATTTATTTTACTAAGAGTAAGACACACTTGTAATCTCTCCAGGTTTATAGCATTTTGATAATTACCCTATAAACAAAATCTAAACAACAACCCGGGGAGCTAGAGCTAAGAATAATTCCCTTTCACATTTTATAAAAGGGAATAACTTTCCCCAGAGAAGAAAAGGGGAAGTCAGCAGAAATTAAGGTATTTAATTGTGAGTTTTCTAGTTTAGAAAATATGTAATTAATTGGCTGCATTTTCTAGACCAGCATTATTTGTCCAATTATCTCTGAGTAAATAATGGCAATATTATGAAACAACTTTCTCATGTGTGCTTTATTGTGAAAATATTCCTTGAGGATGAGCTAAAGGATTTGATGATCTTCAGATATTCTGAATTTTGCTTTTGGATAAGCCAGACCATCTGGGCGTGGCTGATGTGGATAATTTGCATAATTGCCTTTTCGGAAATATTTATTGCAGTTATAATTTGGACTGAACTGAGAGAAGTTATGGTAACATCATTCAGAATTTTATTTCATATATATTGTAGAAATGACATTGAAAATGTCATTTACGTCATCACACGTCTGTTCTTTAATTAAAAGCACATAAGAAATTTCACTGCCATCTCAACCCAAGTGCTTCTGGTGAGCAGCTGGGTTGTTTTCCTTATGGCCCCTGGAAGTCTTGTAACAGATTACATTTTCCTCTTTGCTTTGGCTGTTGGGAACATAATAGGACTGTGTGACATGCATGTTGTACACGAACATACTCCACTGGCTTCGTCTGTTTCTCACAAGCATTATTTTTCTTCGCTCATTTTTGCCTAGTGATTTTGCTGTCTACAGCTTTTGAAAGCTGGCTTGAAGCCTTTTTCAGTGCAGGATATAGTGTAAATTAACAAACAAACAATTGACTCATCTAAGACAAGAATTTCTCTCAGGATAGCATTGTTCTAGTCACTGATTTAGGATATTTGCTACTCCCTTCCCTCTTTGGACTGACACAGTTGTATTTTCTCACAGCCCTACAGTAATTTGCTCTTTCTCCATTTTGGTGTCGTCAGCCCAACTCCTTGCCTGGTTTTGCTAAGGGCTGCTTGTTCTCCTGCCTTCATTGTCCAAGTTCCTTAAAACTCCTTATATGCGCGCGCGCGCGTGTGTGTGTGTGTGTGTGTGTGTGTGTGTGTGTGTGAGAGAGAGAGAGAGAGAGAGAGAGAGAGAGTGTGTGTGTGTGTGTGTGTGAGAGAGAGAGAGAGAGTGTGTGTGTGTGTGTTCACCTCTGATTCTGTGGCAAGTGTACTTTCTAGTCAATCCCTGTTTTTATTCTTTTGTGACTATCCTTATTCTGCTGATTTCTTGCATCTCTAAGACAACTTGAGTTGTCTCCTGATGTCACTGGGTTAACATGGTGTAGACATTTAATTTAATGTTGACTACTCAACTAAGAGTGTAATTAGGATAGTACCTACTACTGCATAGAGTAACTGTTTGAAATAAATATATTTTAAAATCTGTAGATCATTTATCAGGTACTTATATTATATTAGAAATACCATATCTAATTATTCTAATAAAATGATAGTGCATGTATGTTATAACTTATTAGGGCATAGGTGAAACGTTAGGTTAAACAAATTCGTTATTAACATTTTTCTTATTTAAGAATTACATATAAGAATATACATGAATAAGCATACATGATTAGGAAAGTTAAAGTGTTAGTATAGAAGAGACAAAACCAGGTATTTTGACCTAAATTTTGCTCAAACATCAGAGTATAACAGCGGAGCTAATAAAATGAAAAGTAAATGGATAACACCATCACAACACAAGGCCACAGATCATGGACTCGGTGATTAAATTTAAAGTGTCTCATATCAAATTGAGAAACAATTTTATCATGTAAGAGGATGAAAAATTAATTACTATGGCTTAAAATATTATTACAATAACTAAATGAATTTAGATAAACCTATGAGTATTGTTGAAATAGTTGGTAGGCAAATAATTTTAGCAGACTTACTGCTAGAACTTTCAAGTTAAAGAAGATAGATCTGCCCGGCTTCCTCCTTTATAAATGGACTGAAATCAATAAGAATAAAAACGCAAACAGAAGTCCCATTCTTTTATGTTAATAAGAAACAGTCATAGTCCCAAACCACAATTGGCAGAGAAGATTTGGAGACTGTGGTAAAGTTAGATGGAACTGAGGGAAGAAACTTAGAGCAGCACTATGTCTTTGCAGCTTTTATGAACTCAAAATCTCTGAGTAGCCTGAACTTTCTAAGGGGCCAAGCCCATGATACCACCTTGAGTATGGCCTGGTCTGTTAGTGAATGGGCTGCTAAAGAGTCTCCGAGTTCTGATTGAAGACAGAATGGCATAATAGGCAGGGCTGAATAAGGAAACTCACTGTGCCGTCACTGCCAAGGAAAGGCCATCAGTTTGATAGACTGAGGGATTGGAGATTGATGACCAGTGGAAGAGAGTTCTAAATCACTACACACACACCACCTACACAGCAGGCTTCCCTGTGAACCAGTGAGTTTCAGCCAGGCTTACATAGAGTATTACCCCCAGGCCAAGAGTTGGTATGAAAGTATGGGCAAACAGTTCTCCAAGAAACCAAAGGTGTAAAAGATAATACTTTTCTTCTGAACAAAAAAGAGAAGGA
The DNA here is from genome assembly GCF_963455305.1 of Plecotus auritus. Lineage (NCBI taxonomy): Eukaryota > Metazoa > Chordata > Mammalia > Chiroptera > Vespertilionidae > Plecotus > Plecotus auritus. The sequence continues at coordinate 170,634,645 of NC_137775.1, read as the reverse complement.
ATTTCAATAGTCAAAGAAGAGTTAAGAAAACTGTATGAGCTTAAAAGTGATTTGGCAGGGAGTGCAAAAGAAATGGAGAATTCTAAACCAAGAAAAAAAATGAAATTCACATTAGAAGAAACAAAATGTGAGAAAATATTCTGTGGTAAGAAGAGTCAGTGATATAGTGAACAGTTGCAGAACATCAAGTCACTATAATTTTTTTTTTAAAAAGGTGATGGATATGGAACAAAACATCACTATATGAAACTCTGGTGTTACTTGAGATAGGACCAGAAAAATCAGAACAGAAAAAAACAAAAAATAATATAACAGAAAACTGTACTGAAATTAAGGAAGACTTTAATCTATAGATACAAATTGCACAGGGCCAATATTCTTCTGGAAGAGGCTGAAATAATATCCTCATGGAAGAACTGATATAGAGCAATTGTTACAGAGAGAAATAGACAGAGACGTCAAACTGAAAGCCAGAACGATACTTCTGAAACACTAGATGCATTCTCTTTAAAGTAAAAAACAAGATAGGCTATCACATTATTTCCACTGATAGTTAACATTCATGTAAGTATTAGTCAGTGTAGTTGAAAGGAGAAAGAAATGAAAATTAAAAAGCATATTACAAAATTAAGATCCCCCCCCAATTTTATAAAACTCAAGATAATCAATTGAAAGTATCTTATAAGCAACAGGATAATTCAATGGGATAGATGGATAGAAAGGTAATATCCCAAGATCAATATATTCCCTAGATGCAAACAGCAATTAGTTCAACGTTGATGGAAACAAAGGATTATAACATCCTATTTAAAATAGTAAAAAAAATAATCAGAAATAAACCTAACTATGAAAGTTCTGCACATAACACCAGACTTTGAAAAGTGAAACAGTGAATGTGTGCTTGTTTAGAACATGTAGTAAATACACCAATTGTTCCCACAGTGTTCTTGACAATTACCAAGGGAAAAATAGGTCTATAATAAAAGCCAGGAAGATTCTGAAAAATAAAAGTAAGGAGAAAACAAACCAGCGTCACCAGTAAATTAAATGCATTTTATTCCATGAATAATAATAATAGCAATTGTATGTTAGTACATGAATAATCAGATCAAACAGAATAGAGTCTAGAAAAAAGATCCCCCAAACCTTAAAATATGTTTCCAGTGGTAGAAGGAGCATTTCCAATTTGGATGAAAATGAACATGTTTTTTGTTTAAGAGGCAATTGCTTTGACATTTAAGGAAATAATAATGAGAAAAAAAACACCCATCCCTTTGTCAATTGTTATACCAAAACAAGTCCTGGTGTCATTCAATACTTTTAAATGTTTCTTTCAAATACTAGAAGAAAAGATAGAATGTATAAAGTCTTAAAATAAGGCAGGACAAATTAGGCCACAGATTGAAGAGATCATATAAAAAAAGATTGATATTTGCTCAGGAAAAATATTAACTAAGTTAAACCCAAATAGCAAAATTATTTGAAAAAAATAAGTTTGAAAAAATATTTGCATTAAATATAATTGACAAAGAGCTAATTTTCTTAATGCATAGAGAACGCCCACAAATCATTAAGAAAAAGGTCCAAAATCTAATATAAAAATCAGCAAAAGTTCAAGAGAATTGAAAGAAAAGCCACACTGGGAAAAATACTTGCAAAACACACATCTAATAAAAGGCTGTCACCCCAAATATACGAAGAACTCTTAAAACTTATCAAAAGAAAACAAACAATACAATTAAAAAATGAATCAAAGACCTTGCTGCCACAATGAAGATACACTGGTTGCAGATGAGCATATGAAACGATGCTCCCCATTATATGTCATCAGGGAAATGGGAATGAAAACGACAATAAGATACCATCACCTACCTATTCGAATAGCCAAAATCCTTTTACACCCACAACACCAAATGTTGGTGAGGATGTGGAACAACAAGAACTCTCTTACATTACTGGTGGTGATTGCTGGCTGGAAGACAGTTTGGCAGTTCCTTACAAAACTAAACATACTCTTCCTATATGATCCAGCAAATACATTTCTTGATCTTTACCCAAAGGAGCCGAAAACTTATGTCCACACCAAAATCTACACATGGATGTTTATAACAGTTTTATCCATAATTGCCAAAACGCAGAGGCAATTGTGTCAATATGTGAATGGATAAACAAAGTGTGTTACATTCAGATAATGGGATATTGTTCAGTGCTAAGAAGAAATAAGCTATCAAGAGGAAATGTAAATGCATATTCCTAAGTGACAGCACCAATCTGAAAAAGCTTCAGACTGTATGATTCCAACTATTTGACTTTCTGGAAAAGGTAAACTTTGGAGACCATTAAAAAAAAAATCAGTGTTGCCAGTGTTTAAGAGGACGAGATGAATTGGGGGAATGCAGAGTATTTTTAGGGCAGTGAATATACTGTATGTGACATTATAATGGTAGACATATGGCATTATACTTTTATCTAAAGTTTAGACTCTAAACCCATAAAATACACAACACCAAGAGTGAACTGTGATGTAAACTATGGACTTTGATTATGATGTGTCTAGGTCAGTTCATCCTTGGTAAAATGTGAAAAAGTATCATTCTCTCCCAACGGCTTGGCTCAGTGGTTGAACGTTGACCTATGAACGAGGAGATCATGGTTCGATTCTCGGTCCGGGTTGTGGGCTTGGTCCCCAGTGTGGGCAGGCAGGAGGCAGCCAGTCAGTGATTCTTTCTCGTCACTAATGTTTCTATCTCTCCCTCTCCCTTCTTTTCTAAAATTGTGTGTATAAAAAAAATTAAAAAAATAAAATAAAATAAAATTGTGTGTGTGTGTATATATATATATGTTACACATATATATATTATCATTCTAATAGGTGATGTTGATAATAAGGAAGCTATGCATGTGTGGGAGCAGCAGGTGTATGGGAAATCTCTGTTATCTTCCTCACAGTTTTGTTGGAAACCTAAAACTTCTCTAAAATAAAAAAAAAAAGGTATTTAAAAAAAACCTGGGTAAAACATGAAGAGAAGAATGGTTTTGTAACCCCTAAAATACTGACACTTTAGAGTATTTTTCTATCATTTTCTTAATTTTATTTTTTAAAATCTTTATCTAAATTCAACCTTACCATTTCAAATAGTAATGAATAATATGCAATTTGTTTTCTAATTTTTTTAAACTTATGATTTTCTGACATACTCTTTCAACTTCAAAATTAAATCTGCTAAGCAGTAAATTGTATTTCTTCTCAACACAATCAGTCTCTTCATTTCTGATTCCTATTTTACCTTAGAATACTAGTTGTTGGCCCTGGCTGGGGAGTTTAGTTTGTTAGAGCATCATCCCACTACACCACGATTTCAGATTCAATCCCTGGTCAGGGCACATACAAGAATCAACAACCAATGAATGCATGAACAGGTGGAACAACAAACTGACCTTTCTCTTTCTCTAAAATCAATTTTATTTTTTTAAAAAAGGAAAACTAGTTGTTAACTACTCCATTCTTTTCTTTAAGGATTGCTCTCTAGAACAGAAATATAAATGTTGAATATAAAACTACTGGCTTTGCAAAGGCCTGAATCAATAAGAGAGGAATTTAAGTAATGGATAAGTAGGGGAAATAAGTACTAAATAAGAATGGCTACACAATGTTGAATAAGTCATTTAAACTTTCTGGGATTCAATTTTCTCATCCATAAACCATATGTGTATGTGTGTGTGGGGAGGGGGTGGAATGAATAGTGATGTTCAAGAGAAGGATGGAGTTGAAAAATCTCTAAAAGCTTCCAATTTTTGTGATTCTAATGAATCCTGAACAAAAACCAAAGCTAAAGTTGTGGATATAAAATCCTATATATCTTTCATGGTAGAAAGTTAATTAGTTTTTCACATGTTGCACAAACCAGTTTAGAGTAGAACATGGAGACAAATTTATACATAGTGAATATGGAAGAAGACAGCTCTCAGTAGTCTTGAAAGTAACTGCAAGGTTTTACTCACTGGATGTGCCATGTGATCCTGAGGGCTCATTCCCACATTATGACTTTGTGAATAGTAAAACTGCAAAAAGAAGGGAGTAAATTGCCCACTATTTAAAGTAATGCTGACTACTTTTAGGTTATTCAGAATCCATTTAGGACATTACTACTTCTCATGCATAAATAGTAGGCTTTTAGATTAAAGAACTTTCTGTGATACCCAAAGTGTCAATTTACCTGCCAAGGTACCCATCATCATTTCTCACAAGCCTGCCTCCGCTGCTCGCTGGCCACATTTGACTAAAGAAATGGCGTCAAGATGCCCACAGTCCTTTGTCAATGGTATATGGCTAACGAGAGAACCTTAACTTCTCTCAAAATGTAGAGCTGACGGGCACTTTGCCCTTGAGAGCCACTCCTAACCTCTTTCAGATTCTGCTTATGTGCCCAGAGGCTGATCTTTGAGCATAACTAATCAATGACAATTAATAATAATAATAACATTAATAGGCTTCCTAGTTCTCTTCTGATTGGATTCCACCCATGGGAGGCAGCAGCCATGTATGTGAAGGTGGGAAGAAGGGGAAGTTGGAGTATTTAGTCCTGTCTTCTTGGATCAGCCGTGGCTGCTATTTTTGGTTTTGTCCTGAAGCTCTGTCTACTAGTACGTCCCTCTCAGGTTCTGGTGAATCCTTCCCCTCGGCTCTTTTATTACCTTGGGATGATCATCTTGCCAGAGTTGCTAGTCCCTGGGTGCGTCACTATCTCTTGACGATTTTTCTTAACACTGCGACACTTTTAATAATCCTTTTATTAAACTCTTCTGATTTAGCCCATAAGAGTTTACAACTTGTATTCTGCTAACCCTGCTGGATGTAACTGATACATAGTACAGTACAATGTTAGAGCAAGAGAACTACTTCTGTGTTGTTGCTGGTTTACTTATTAGTTAATTAATTAACTTAATGTTTATCAATTTACTTTTTTATTCAACAAAGTACAGACATGGAGACATTCTGGGTGCTGGAATCAATAGACAAAAACAAGAACAACGTGGAACTATCCTTTGCTATGGAAAGAATGACACAAAAAGCAATATGAAAACAGAAGTCTTACCTTACATCTGTATATATAGACAGAGTGCATGCAAGTGACAGTTGAGTTAGAGAGTTCGTCCTAAACAGAAGTTGAAAGGATAAGGAATAGCTTTAGACAGGAAATACTGGTAAAGTTAAGGACGGGTAGGTATGCAAAAGATAGAGGAGGGTGGTGGAGGAAAAATATGAGAACAGTAAGTATAATGGCACCAAGATATGCATCAGTAATGGTTCACTGTGCAAGGATATGATGTATGTGGATTATTAATATGATATAAGATTAGAGGCGGGAAAAGTGTGAGTAGAGGCCTAAAATAATGGCCGCTCCTCATCCCTTTTTATCATAATATAAAGATTATGTTATAAAGGGATGAGAAACTAGACAAGAAAAGCCAGGGAAATCTTAGAGACCAGCTTAAATTTTTGGACTTTATACCTTGTGAGTCAGTCATCTCCACATTTATAGAAACAGTGTTTTGAGCGCATCCCAATATATATATTACTTATTTTAAAATTAAATTCACACACTATTATAAAAGTATGCTATATACATTACTAAAATCATAGCAATTAAACTAAGTATAAGATAAAGAAATAAGGAAATATTTTGCTAATCACATGGATTCATGTTATCATTAGCTAAAATCTTAACACAAACTATCCATGAAAAAGTATATTATTGATGGTAGTTATTTTTAGCTCATTCAACTAAGAGAATGTAGAATATATAGAATGTAGAATATAGACACTGGTTCCTGTCAGGAGATAGCACTGAGAAGATATTTCAGTATTATTGTGCCTTGTTAATACTAAACAAATTCTGTTTCATAGTTTAATAAAAAATTCTTTATAGAAATTAGAAAATATATAATTCTTAATATTATAAATGTACTCCAATAGTTTCTGAGCATTATTTTAATTAGTATAATCTTTGGTCCATTTACAAACATCATTATTTTATCTATTCCTCCTGTTTTTACATCTTGAAGCCACTAAGCTATTTTATAATTACTACTAGAGGCCTGGTGCACAAAATTCGTGTACTGCGGGGAGGGGGGGTCCCCCTCAGCCCGGCCTGCACCCTTTCACAGTCCAGGACCCCTCGCTCCTTACCGCCCATCTGCTCACTGCTCCTTACCACTCGGCTCACTGCTCCGTAGCACTGCAGTGGAGGCGGGAGAGGCTCCCGCTACGGCCGCCGCGCTTGCCAGCTGTGAGCCCGGCCTCTGGCTGAGCAGTGTTCCCCCTGTGGGAGCTCACTGACCACCAGGGGGCAGCTTCTGTGTTGAGCATCTGCCCCCTGGTGGTCAGTGCACAGTGCACATTATAGCAACCCGTTGTTCCACTGTTTGGTCTATTTGCATATTAGCCTTTTATTATACAGGAGGATTACTTAGTTGGCATTGATGATGGTGGACTAAAAGCTAATATTGTCACTATCCTATCTAATAAAAGAGTAACATGCAAATTAACCATCACTCTGCTACACCCACAAGCCACGCCCACCAGCCAATCAGGAGCAAGTATGCAAATTAACCCAACCAAGATGGCTGCAGCCACTGAGCAAGCAGGAGGCTTGGGTTTCCCCGGCAATGGAGAAAGCCAAGCTCTCCACACACCCTGGTGGGCCCAGGCCTCCACTCAAGGCTACAAAGTTCCAATTATAGAAGATAAATAAATCCCAACAAAAATGGCGGCAGCCACAGAGCTGGAGAGAGCAGGAGGCTTGAGTTGACCCCGGCGATGGATGAAGCCAAGCTTCCACAGCCCTGGCTGGCCTTGGTCTCCACTCAAGGCTACAAAGTTTCAATTATATAAGAAAAATAAATCCCAACAAAAATGGCTGCAGCCACAGAGCAAGCAGGAGGCTTGGCTCCGCTCAAGGCTACAAAGTTTCAATTATAGAAGATAAATAAATCCCAGATACCAGGGCCTCCACTTGGGTCGCTGGGGGGCATGGCCATCCTGCAAACCACCACAGGCCCCTCGCCCAGGCTGCCCCATGCCCCAAGGGAACCCCCACCCTGATCTGGGACACCCTTCAGGGCAAACCAGCTGGCCCCCACCCGTGCACCAGGCTTCTATCCTATCTAATAAAAGAGTAATATGCAGATTGACTATCACTCCAACACACAGGATGGCTGCCCCCATGTGGACACAAGATGGCCTCCACAAGATGGCCAGCAGGAGAGGGCAGTTGGGAGGGACCAAGCCTGCAAGGGAGGGCAGTTGGAGGGCAATCAAGCCTGCAGGGGAGGGCAGTTAGGGGTGACCAGGCATGCAGGGGAGGGCAGTTAGGGGCAATCAGGCTGGCATGGGAACAGTTAGGCATCAATCAGGCTGTCAGGGGAGTGGTTAGGGGGTGATTAGGCTGGCAGCAGAAGTGTTTAGGGGCAATCAGGAAGGCAGGCAGGCAAGCAGTTGGGAGCCAGCAGTCCTGGATTGTGATAGGGATGTCCGACTGCCTGTTTAGGATTGGGCCTAAACGGGCAGTCGGACATCCCTCGAGGGGTCCCAGATTGGAGAGGGTGCAGGCTGGGCTGAGGGACACACCCCCCATACACAAATTTCGTGCACCGGGCCTCTAGTATACCTATAAACATAACAAATTCAGAAGTGTCAGCATGATACCAGGGTCACTTCCCATATCCTAATGGTGTGACTGTCTCATCATGCCTACAATATCTTCTTTCCTACACTTCTCTCTATCACCTCTCAGGAGTTTTTTAGTCTAAATGATGATCCTATCATGGGACAGTTGAACAAAAGGGAGCTCTTAGGTAGCATTTAAAACATGTTTAAGTGAAAGGAAAGAATTTAAGTCTGGGATTTAACCTTAAGCCACATTGTAGATATCACTGCCTAATCTTCCCTCACATGAACTTTAAAAGTCCATTCCAATTCCCTTGCTTTTATTAAGAGCTTTATTAGAATCTCCCATTTGATTGTTCTAAGTTTAGCTTTCTTTCTTGAACTGGTGTGAGAACAAGATTCCTTGGGAAACTTCCTTGAGCTGGCACTTCCTGGAACAGCCTGGCCAGGGATTGGGGCAGTGACCTTACATCTCTTTGTCAGGAACAGTGATCTCACCCATTGTTTTCATTTATTTGCTGGAATTGTGCTAGCTTTAGGTGGGTGGTACTGAGTCTCCCTCTGACTGGAATATAACCAGAAAGGTTTAAATGGGAGGAAGTAATGTTAAAAGGAAAAAAATCCACATAGCATAGGGATTTAATAAATCATTCATGCCCTGTTTGTGTAACACAGTCAAGAATATGTTCACTCTTTGAATCTGTATTTCAGGCCTGTATTTTATCTTCTTAAAATTGTTGTACATCATTGAGCATTATTTTAGGCCTCTACTCACACTTCCACCTTTTTTTCTCTCTAATCTTGTATCAGTTTTTCTCTAATCGTATATCATTTTTCTAATCTTGTATAACTTTATTATAGAGCAATTACTTAGCTTTTCCCCAAAAGTTTCTTTGACAGGTAGTTTATTCTCTATTTAGTACAAATATGTGGTCATCAATACTAGATTTTAAAAGGATGTGATCATGGAAAATTTTTTTAGCTAGTATTTACCAGCAGCTGAATTGTAAATGAACAAAATAACTGGGTGGTGCTTAATACAAGAAGCCATTGTATTGCAAAGATCTTGGAATGTTGGCATAGTCATGCACAGTATAGAGTGTTGGAACAAACAAAGCAGGTTTTTTATGAAGAAAAATCAATTATGACCACTGATAATTCTTCTCTGTGGTTTAAAAAAATGTTTTCAAAAGACTACTTAGAGATATAAGCCAGACCACTAATATATAGTTTTTCTATTAATAGATGAATAAGAATAAAATAGTAAAAGGTATACACACACACATATATATCCTAACTCGAGATTAATAACTATGAATTTGTCATAAATTATTTTCAATTGCTTGAAATTTATATACTTTTGAGTTTCATATGAGATATGGTATACTGACACATTTTAGTTTTCAAAGAGTTTTTATAAAAAATATAATTCTCTGGCAGGTTCTACTCTACCAAGGATCCCATATAGTGAAAAAAAAAAAAAAAAAGCAATAGGTAAACAAAAATACAGAAGATGCCATATAGTTACAGCTATGTGTAAATCCTTGTTCCTTCACTTGATATCTTTAATTTTACGCATGAGAGACAAGGAGAGAAAAATAAAAAGTGAAGAAAATAAATAATAAGTAAAATTACTTTAAATTATTGTAACTTTATACAGACCCAGATATTTTGTGTCTTTTTTTTTAAAATATATTTTTATTGATTTCAGAGAGGAAGGAAGAGGGAGAGAGAGATAGAAACATCAATGATGAGAGAGAATCATTGATTGGCTGCCTCCTGCACGCCCCCTACTGGGGATCGAGCCCACAACCCCAACATGTGCCCTTCACCGGAATCGAACCCGGGACCTTTCAGTCCGCAGGCCAACGCTCTATCCACTGAGCAAAACCGGCTAGGGCTATTTTGTGTCTTTAATGGGTTGTATATGATATACTTCATGGTTGGTGAAAAATGCTTAATGAACAGATAAATCTAAGATTAAATGACTAAAGTTTTCAAGAGAAATCTGCATCTGTATTGACTAGAGAAATTTGCTAAGGTCATAGAATTTTACCAAGTTCCCCAAAATGGCTTGTATTTACCTATGTGTGATGTGATGGGAGAAGTTTGCATTCCAAGTCAATCATGATTTTTTAAAACTCTGAGAAGTAGGAATGGGCAGATTATCTTTAGTGAAGAACTTGTAGGACTCTAATTAAAGGAGCATGTAAATAGTAGTAAATAACTTTAGCATGGACGCCTGATGACCTTAATAGTATGGCAGAGAAATTTGGGTTTTTTTCCAATAAGCAGAGACAGAATTATATGTTCATGCATAGGAATGGCATCAGAATGGATGGGAGGCCCCAAATCTTAGCGTTTGGGCAGCCAGGGCTTTCAGGGGTGGGCAAACTTTTTGACTCGAGGGCCACAATGGGTTCTTAAACTGAACCGGAGGGCCGGAACAAAAGCATGGATGGAGTGTTTGTGTGAACTAATATAAATTCAAAGTAAAGGAGCAGAGGGGAGAGCAAGAGAACTGGATAGAACAGCCGGATCTGGCCCGCGGGTCGTAGTTTGCCCACGGCTGGAGATCATCTTTATAATCCAAGAATAGGACAAGGAATGCCTGGATCCTAAGCCCTGGGGATTCTGAGGTCAAACGCACAATACAGGTTCAAGTTAAGAGCAAATTCAATATTGACAATTTCTACTCAACAGTTTGTGTCTTCTGTTGTCTGCCTGGTATTAGCCTCCAATTTCCAAAACTCTGATAAATGAGGGACAAAATGCTAGGATGGCTGGGTTAGCTAAAATGGAACACTGATAAGTAGTAGAAAGAGGGAAAGATGTTGCCTTTTTTATTTTGGTGGTCAATTATTTAATGCTCCTCAAACAATATATAGACTTTAAATGTGCCCACTTTATTTGGGGTCCCAGTTCCTCAATAGACCAGAGCCAAGGAGACTCTAGGATCACACCAGACCACTGAAGCAGATCCCTGGCTGTGCCTGTTGATACCTTCCAGGATGATTGACAACTAAGGTTGTCTTCTACTTTTTGCTAAGCAACGTATATTACTTTGATCCTTATAATTAGGTATGCTCCCCAGACTCTGCACTCCCCAGGTTTTATTTACCCTTCAAAAAAGGAAGAGAACGGAATGTGAAAGAGATCCTCTTAAAAAAAAAAAGATTTTTTATTGATTTCAGAGATGAAGGGAAAGGGAGAGAGAGAAACATCAATGATGAGAGAGAATCATTGATCGGCTGCCTCCTGCACTCCCCCTACTGGGGATTGAACCTACAACCCAGGCATGTGCCCTGACCAGGAATCAAACCATGACCTCCTGGTTCATAGGTCGACGCTCAACCACTGAGCCACGCTGGCTGGGCGACTCAGTATTTCTTAATTATCTCATCCTTAATTGTTTCTTAACTTGTAAGACACTGCATTCAGAATAAAGCTGGATACAAAAAGACTTTGGTTGTACATTTGTATCTTTAACGGCCAAGGGTTTATGTCTATAGCCACCCCTCCATAAAGACAGAATTTTCTGACTTAGTTCAGGTCTATGTGGAGTATTTTTATATAATAAAGAGGATAAATTAAATAAAGGAAAATAAGGTAAACCAAATTTGTAATTAAAAAATAAAAATAGAAAAGTAAGAATTGTGTTAGAAATTACGAAAAAAATTTTATTAAAGGGCTGTCATAAATAGAAACATGAAGTTTATAAGATATCTTGACAGAAAGAAAGAAAAGTGTAGAGAGGAGCTAAATGAAATACATACAAGGGTTGAAATGAATGAAAACTATTTTTAATTGAATTTGTCATATTTGGATAATGCAGTGTTGAGAGAAACATAATGGATCATGTCATGTAATGTTAATTTTGATAACTGTCAAAGACTAGGAAACACTGTGAAATCATCATGAGTGATGTATGTGCTCTGATGTTCCATCTTAATTTTAGACTTGCAAATTGGATTTTTGAAACTGTTTGCATTTGAACAACCAAAGCAAGGTGTTGTGAAATAAATCAATTTGAAAAGAAAATATTATTGAAGTGATTTGTGGAGTTCCTTGGGAAGAGTGCACTGGTGACATAATTTTGCATAATTTCATATTACCTCCTACTTTCATTATGAAGCTGACAGTCTGGAGCCCAGGGGAGCCAGAGGAACTAGTGAAGCGGAGAATGAATTGGGAGTGGGGGCAGTTGTCCTGTATTATTATGCACTGATCATCTCTATTAGAAAGGATTGTATCGGCAATGTCAATTTTTAGAGTTGGTAATCTTGTAAATCTGATATTTATATTTTCATTTGTATACAGATGCATGATAGTACTTCTGCATATAAATTAAATAAACTAATGTAGGACAGTAACTCCAGTGTCATAGGTATATCATTGATTTCAAATTTAAATAGTTCTGGTGAATTTTGTTCAGAAAATAATTTAAAAGGCAATATAGGTAAAACTATTTTAGACTTCTAAAAATGCTTTAAAAGTACTAATATTCAATATATTTAGATTAAGAAAATTATTATTGAGCTTTAATTGGAATTACAACTTTTAGATATTTGTAGAAGGGAGGCATAAAGTAAGAACAGAATTGTTAGGCTTAACTAATTTTTATTGAGAAAAACTATCACATAATTGATCAGATGTTCGGCAACCCCATGGTTTGACATTACCAGAGAGAGGTAACTGGATGTCCCGGAAGTATGAGACCAGACTAGAGCCTTATTCTAGGTTAGAGATGAGCAGTACCTGATAGGGGGGTGTGTATCAGCAACTTCCACTTATACCATGGTGGAAATGATGTGAGATATGCACACATAGGATAATTATAAAGTAGTCACATTATTCTAGGAAAAAACCTAGTTAAATATCAGTTTTATAGTTATGGAAAATCAAATATTTAAACTGACTCCCATATGAAGATCACTTGATATTCATGTTTTTGTGCCTTTTTCTATATTGCTTATCATCCGAAAAGTACAGAAATGAAAGCAATTGTTCTTTATTCATATGGCTATTTTAAATGAAAAGTCTTCATAGTACTCATAATTATATCAAAATTTATCTCTGAAACATAGTTGTTTATGAATAGATATAATTGCAAAATTATAGTTGAATCACTTGTGAGCATTTGTAGTAATCTATATATATAAAAGCCTAAGCAACTGTTAGGGCCAGACGACTGGGCGACCGGCTGGTAGCTATGATGCTCACTGACCACCAGGGGACAGACGCTCAATGCAGGAGCTGCCCCCTGGTGGTTAGTGTGCTCCCACAGCCAACCTCCCAAGGCCAGCCAACTTCCTGTGGTCCCTCCCTGCAGCCGGCCAGTCTCTATCGGTCCGGATCACCAGCCGGGCCGAGGGACCCCACCCATGCACGAATTCATGCACTGAGCCTCTAGTCAATATTATAAAAGTACATGAAAATTTATATCTGAAAGCTTTGAAAATCCAATATATTTTAGTAACAATAAATGAAACTAGTTTATTTTTTTTAGTTTCCTGATGATATTTCCTCCCTTGTATCCTGTAGCTTGCATGTAAATATTATATAATGTAACTAGTGTCCCAGTGCATAGATTCATGCACATTGAAGGAAATTTATTAGAAGAAATACTTTAATATCGCTATTCACATTTTGCTAATGAAAAGAAAATAGGATTTCACCTGGTCTCCTATCTACCTACTCCAGGACTTCTATGAGGATCAAATGAGATGAGGCACAGGAAAATGCTTCACAAACAGTTGGTTAAAGTGTAAAATGTTTGCACCTGGCTATAAAGCAAGTTGGGTTCCTAGGCTGAAGAAACTCCAAGGATGCTAGTCGCTAGGGAGAGGAAGCTGGGCATTGCTACATGACATCATTTCCTGGCACCCACAGCCACCATTTCCGGGCTGGGCTGTGGGCCATATTTTGTGCCATGGGGTCTTGGCAGCACCAGCTGCGATAAGCCCGGTGCATGAAATTTGTGCACGGGGGGGTGGGGGTGGTGTCCCTCAGCCCAGCTTGCACCCTCTCCAATCTGGGACCCCTTGAGGGATGTCCGATCACTGGGATTGGGCCTAAATGGGCAGTTGGACATCCCTCTCACAATCCAGGACTGCTGGCTCCTAACCGCTTATCTGCCTCTGCCTGATTGCCCCTAACCACTTACGCCTGCCAGCCTGATCACCCCCTAACCACTCCCCTGCCAGCCTGATTGACGCCTAACTGCTCCCCAGCCGGCCCGATTGCCCCTAACTGCCCTCCCTTGTTGGCCTGGTCACCCCTAACTGCCCTCCCCTGCTAGTCTGGTCACCCCTAACTGTCCTCCCCTGCAGGCCTGGTCGCCTCCAACTGCCCTCCCCTGCTGGCCTGGTCACCCATAACTGCCCTCCCCTCCAGGCCTGGTCCTCCCCCAACTGCCCTCCCCTCCAGGCCTGGTCCTCCCCCAACTGCTCTCCTCTGCAGGCCTGGTCCCCTCACAACTGCCCTCCCTTGCTGGCCTGGTCACCCCTAAGTGCCCTCCCTGCTGGCCTGATCACCCACAACTGCCCTTCCCTGAAGGCCTGGTCCCCCCCAACTGCCATTTCCTGCAGGTCTGGGTCCCTCCCCAACTATCCTCCCCTGCAGGCCTGGTCCCCAACTGCCCTCCCTGTAGTCCTGGGTCCCCCTCAACTGTCCTCCCCTGCAGGCCTGGTCCCCCCAACTGCCCTCCCTGTAGTCCTGGGTCCCCTTCAACTGCCCTCCTCTGCTGGCTTGGTCACCCCTAACTGCCCACAACTGCCCTCCCCTGAAGGCCATCTTGTGGTGGCCATCTTGTGTCCACATGGGGGCAGCCATCTTTGACCACATGGGGGTGGCCATCTTGTGTCTGGAGTGATGGTCAATATGCATATTACTCTTTCATATATATATATATACACACACACACACACACACACATATATAGATTATTTTTGAAATATTTATTTTTATTACTCTTTTTACACAGTGGAAATAGACTTATTTTTCTGTTTATATAAGTAATACAGGTTATCTTTAAACCAAGAACAATATATTAAAATATAAGGAAAAATGAAAAGCCACCTAGAATTCAACTACACTGAAATAACCATTTTATAACATTTTGATGGTTATGCATCATGTTATGTATCTATATCCTATAGTTTCACATAAATTGCATTGTGCCATACATGGTAAATTTGTTATCCCCTTTCTTGCATTATATTAACACATCAAGCACATATTCATTTTCCTGTGAAGTATAAGTTATGTTAACAAGCTGTAGTCATATGAACCTATACATATTAATTGTACATATACATGCATACATGAAACTAACTTTTTTAAAAATTTATCTTTATTGTTGAAAGTATTACAGATGTCCCCTTTATTTTTTTTCCCCACTGACCCCCTCCACCCTGCACCTGCCCCTCCCAGGCCTTCACCACACTATTGTCTGTGTCCATGGGTTATGCATATATGCATATAAGTTCCCCAGTTAATCTCTCCCCACCCCAACTCATTCCTACCCCCGCCTTCCCTCTGAAATTTGTCAGTCTGTTTCATGGTTCTATGCAACTAACTTATTTTGCTCAATTTTTAAAAAATGGATTATACTGTGCACATTTTTCTGCACCTTATTTTTTCTTAAATGAAACTTTTAATTTATACAGAATAACTCCAATCCATTCTTCTTAAATCCCCTATTGAAGGGGGTTAACTTTATTTCGGGTTATGACTACCAGGAACCAACCTGCAATAAATATTCTCATATATATGTCCATGTGAATTGATCTTTTGATTTCCCTAGGGCATATTCCCAGGTCTGGGATTGCTGGATCAAATTTAATTGTAGAAGGTATTTCTAAATGCTTTCCAAAAAGGTGGTCAACATTAACATTTTTCTTTCATTTCTCTGAACAAAAGCTCTTAGTTGTTGCTAGGCTCATGCATATCAAGTCATATCACATCGTTCCTTGAAATTTCATTTCTCTGGGTAGAAACCTGAGAAGGTCATCATTTGTACATGGCTCTTTGAGTTTCATTTTCCGTGCATCTTATATTTGCAGAACAAAAGACGTGTATTATTTCTCTTATGTTTGTGTTTTTCTTACCAATTTTAATGGCTCATGTTATTTTATAGTAATTAAATCTTTGTAATATTCATCAAAATTTTTTCAGATTTATCATTGATTTACTAATTAGCACAAGTTTTAAATTTTAAAAATATCAGACCTGTATTTTTTTCTATTACAGCTTCTGAATTTTCAGTTGAGTTTAAGGTAGCCTTCCTACACATAGATTACAAATTTGGCCTCTTAGATTTTCTCAAGGTTTATATTGTGTGTTTAAATTTACATAGTTCCTTTATGGATTTTATTTTGTAAATGTGTAAGCCAGGGCTTCACTTTTTATTTCCTTTCCTTTGGATATCTGGTGCCATTTTAAACAGTTTGTATCTTCCTCATTTATTTGAACTATTCATAGCCTAGAATTTTTAGAATCGAATTCTGGATTCTCTATATTATATGGCTGACCTATTTGTCTTCTCCTGTACAATACCACAGATTTTTCTACAGTGAATGTATACTATATTTTGCTATATTTGAAGTGGCAAGTGCTCTTCTTTCTGCTCTTTTTTAAATTTTTTTTTCTATTCAAACGACGAGATCTTTATTTTGTGTGTGTGTGTGTTTTTTTTTTGTTTTTTTTTTTAATACGTTTTTATTGATTTTAGAGAGAAAGGGACTGGGATGGAGAGAGAGAAACATCAATGAGAGAGAAACATCGATTGTTTGCCTCCTGCATGTCCCCTATTGGGGATCGATCCTGCAACTCAGGCGTGTGCCCTGACCAGGAATTAAACCATGCTTGGTTCCTGGGTTGACACTCAACCACTGAGCCACACTGGCAGGGCCAAATGAGGAGGTCTTTGTACTTACTTGTGAGAGGGAACCATGCTGTGATTTTAACTGGGATCATTTTTATTTAAATGTAACTATAAATGGCCATCAAGACTGTATTATAGTTTTCAGTTTCTTCTGCAGTTGTAATGTGTGTTATGTTTTAAAATAATATAATTTTATACCCATTCTGGATAGTTCTTGCTGCATTTTTTTCTTAAACATATTATGTGATTTTTTTTCTTGCTAATATAGAGATGTTAACATTTTTTATGTCCAGGTACTTTTTACAAGGGTAAAAAACTATTGATTTTTTTTTTTTTTTTTTGCATTTAGCTTATATCTATTTACATTGCCAATTCTCTTTTTAATTCAAAAAATATTTTATTAGAGTCTCGACTCAACTACACTACTTTTCAGAGTAAATAGTGATAGCATTAACAAAAAGATTTTTTCATCTTTTCCAGTGTTTATATTAATTATTTTATTTGCATCATAGTTTTACTTGAATGAACAAAGCAGTTTCAACTATATCAACACTTTTCTTCTTGGGGGATTTATTTAAGTTTGCTGAAATAGTTATTTTTAAATATTAGTACAGAAGGAGAAAATTTGTGATCAAAATCAAGTCATGTAACAGTAAATAGTATTTGAGTTCTCTTTTATCTTCAGAAATTCTTCAAATAATTAAAAAATGTGACATTTATTCTGTGCTCCACACTGAGATTTATTATAAAAATAATTCAAGATGAAGAAGCTTTATAATGGAGATTCTATGTTAGAGAATTTATGCAAATTGAATCCTGTTTAAGGAAGTGCAAAGTGTTACTAGTTAGAATTCCTGTTCTGTTAATTCCCATGGGAACCCAGAGTTGGCAGTGAGGCCTATGGTCTTCAAATACAGTGATATATTCTTCCTCTCTGATAGCTAATTGAAGAGACTCTTTATAATGGCAATTTTCAATTAACTCTAGATCTCTTAACTAGCCTATCACTTAAAGAGTAAGTTAGCATTGAAACAAAACATTGTGGTTAATTTTCCTTTATCCTAGCTCACTTCCTAATTAGACCAGGCCATGACATCTAATAAGAGGTATTTCATGTAACAGCAAAGAAATTAGCGATTGTTGATAATCTGTGATAAATAGAATACTGAATAGTGTGAAGTACTTGTATCATTTGCCAACAAGGAAAAACACAAGCATTATTTTTAAAATCTCACAGTGTTTTATCTATTTCAGATCTCTGTTAGCATTCATATAATGTAATTATAATCTGTCTACTTCCAATAAGGATTTGGAAGTGGTTTATAATAAAAAAAAATGAATGAACAAATCAGTGCATGAATTATATATATATATATATATATATATATATATATATATATATATAAATATGTATACATATCTATGTACATATAATTGGCAAAAGAGGATATTATGTGAAGTATTAAAATCACATTTGAAGTTTGACTATAGCACTTAAAAAACAAAAGTTAGGCTGACGTACCTGAGCAGCTAATAGAAAAAAAGAAACATGATTTACATTTTAAATTATGTCAGTGTGCACACGTGTGTGTGTGTGTGTGTGTGTGTGTGTGTGTGTTGTACATATACTCGTTTCTTCTGTCAGCTGCTGGTGAATTGTGAGAGCACAAGTCTAGTCAATCATTCTATAAAGTAGTTCAAGAAGGATCAAAGTCCTATGGTCTAGATAGAAAGTTTCTTTTAGCTAGAGGAAATCTTGGGTTCATAGAATGTCTTGCCTAGATATATCTGCATATACTTACAATTATTTTTCAGAGCACTAGTATACCATCACTGTGAGATTCTAAAAATAATGCTTTTTTTCCTGAGTCTCCCTGAAGAGTAAGGTGATGATTACCGTAAAAAAAAAAAGCATTTAAATGAATTATTGTTAGAGAATAAAAATCAATAATCAGTGATTATTCACAACCTTCTTCTGCTCTTTTTGCTATTAATGTTTTTCCTTTTGCCTTTATTCTCTGAGGAAAAAAAAGGAAAACGCTGCCAGGATGTATTCTGTTATGAAAAGGAATTAGAGCAACCGAAGAGGTAGGATTGTATTGGGGAAGTGTCTGTAGGTTAACTGAGTAAAAGAATGAGAAATTTAAGCAGTGCTGCTAGGAACCACATTTTTCTGGGTTCCCTTTAATATGAGAAAAATTGAGGAGAAAATTGAAATTTCTTCAATTTTACAACATTCTTGGATAGGACAAAGGAATGCATCTAAACTGTAGGTCTGCCTCTCTGAATAGCCTTGGATCAATACTATCAGATTGTGTTGTTATTACAGGACATGTGCATTACAGGAGTCCCCCCATATGTTACCTTGACTTGATTTTGTTATATGTCCAACTTAGTGAGAGGAGAAAGGTAAAATGAGAACACTGTGCTGAACTAACTTCCAGGTACATGTTGTGATGATGCATTTGCCTCTTAAAAGCAAAGAAATATAAAACTGATAACTTATGAAGGAAGGAGTAGCAAATGTGTGCAAAGTTGCTGGGACTTGTAATGTGCCTTTATTGGTGCAGAGATTTACATATTTTTTAATTATTTATATAAGTTTTATTACAGATAAAAATTAAGGGATTGAAATATTTTTTATTTAACATTTTAAATAGAGTATCAGCTTAGTGACAGAACTGTTTTAAAAAATAAACGTAGAGCCCTCTGTACACAGTACAACAAACGGAAGAATAGCGTACTATTTTTTAAAATGTTAAATAGTAAAGACAAATAGAAGAGACCATAAACAGTATCTAATTTATGGATGGATTTCCTCCATTAGAGTAATTAAAATAATGGAGGGCATCGTAGAGGTCAAAATTACATAATGTGGTGGATAAAATACACTGTGTGAGAGCAGACAAATCTGGATTAAGTCAGTGTGCTTCCATTTATTTTAAACGGACTATAGTCACTATAATTGCACATTACAATTAGAAACTAGCAACTAAAAGAGAGCCAAAAGAAAATACATACCCTTGGGCTGAAGAGGAGATTAAGCTTAAAAAAAACACAACAACTGAGAGCCATTTATAAATAATAGAAAATGAGTACGCTATATATTTGGCCAAAGCAGTAATTACAGACTTAAGTGAATTTATTAGAAAATTAGTACTAGTATATTAGTATACTGGTCAGTGTTCTTATCTGCAAATAACAGAGTCCACAACAGTTAGTTTAAAAACAGAAAGGAGTTTGTTACTGGCAATAGGCAGAGTGCAGAATTCCTGGGTAAGACAGGGAGACAAGCCTAGAAGCACAGCTGGTAGAATTACACCTCCCGCCAGGTGACAGCTCCAGGAGAGGTCCCATGCCTTTACACACCGCTCATTACTCAATATCCCTAAAGACAGAAGCTCTATTCTAATCAGGGAAGAATAACCAAACACCTTTGTGACTGCTTATCTCCTTCTCAGGACAGTCACATCCTTAAGTTGCATACCTTTGTATTAGCCTTGTAGGATCCACGTCACATGTGTAACTCAAACTGTGTTATGGAGAGGGAGAAGAGCAGGAGTCATCGTGGGTGCTGTTCACTAAAGCCACCAGGAGTAGGAATCTGGTACCTTTCCCTTAGGCAGTAATTCAGGATATCATAGCAAGGAGCTGGGGTACTGTCATCGAGAACTCAGGGATTCTCACTAGGTTCTGAGATGGCAGCACATAAAATGCTAAAGGGCCAGTGGCAGCTATTCTATGCATTTGGCAAGTTGCATAACATTTTTGGGTCATAGTCACCTCATCTATAAAATTGAGGAGTCAGTTGAGGGTATTATCTTGGATTCCTTTCAGTCATAGTGGTGCTTCCTGGATTAACACCTTCAACACCCGCCTGTGTTTTTATATATTGCTTTGGTTCAGGAAGTTTATAACCCTGTAAATTATAATATTATTAAATCTATGAATTTATTGCATTTGATTATAAATCCAGTATGCATAGTAGCTATTCTGAGCAAATAGTGAAATGCAGTGCCTACAAAACCATTAAATCACTGATTATGGTTGTTAATATTAATGAAATTGATCAACAATATGTATTACCTTGTAAACATTTAATGTACAGTCATTATTTTTTCAAGTGATATAACAGGTCTCCTGTCTGAATACACAGTTACCCATTAATATTAGAATGAATATACTCTGAAGGATAGCCTTATTAATCAGTTATAGAATATGTAGCACAATAAAATAACATATTGTAATCAATCCTCCCACCCCAAAATGAAAATCTATATATTTAAAAGTGCCATCTGCATATATTTAATGCATTATCTTTCTCCGCTTAAAATAGAAATTGGATCGATTTCTTTTATTGCACAATAAATGTTGATTTAGGTAGGTCTTCCCTAACACTTGAAGCAGACTGCAATAAAAGAAAAGTGTCTTATCTTTCCAAATTCTCATAGTTTTGACAACTATGTAGGTTGAAATGTGAGGTTCTTTCATATCTGTGTTTATTACGAGTCTATATCAAAGTTCAATTTATAACTTGAAACCCCCTATGTATTATTAGATGTCAAATAGGTATTTAACAAGGGAATCTGCCCTCTCTTTTTATTAATCTCCATTAAGCATCCTCTTCTATCTAGCTTTGTAATTCAACAAAAGAGATTTCCAATGAAATTTAATTTTCAGTAAAGGGGAATAACTTTGAGATGTATATTGAAACATTGTGAAAAAAATGATGAGATAAAAAATAGCTAACAATGGGTCAATTTTTCATTAAGTTGAACAAATATTCTAGCATGAATTCCCATATAGCTCTAAGGACTTTGCATTTTTCCTGTTTATTGCAATTTATCTAAAGATGTTGATTTTCAAGTCCTATTTCTGACTCTCGATTTCTTCCCTGAGCCTTTTGAAACCTTTAAGAATGCATTATAGAATGGCAAATAGAGTTATCGCCATTTAAATGATGAAGCTTTCCTATTTCTCTAAGTGTAGAAAGAACTAAGCAAACTGTTCTTCATCCTACAGACTGCATATTTCAAGAGTTTATTAAAGACTTTTTGATTCATGGATAGAATATTTTAAAGTACTATTTCTCAAGAACTCTTTATGTCTTCCAATTTAAAGCCTCTTCTACAGTTTTATTACTCATAAAATACCCTTGACTATCTTCAATGCTACATTGACAATGATTTCTTCCTATTTGGTTATTTACATCATGAAATTTATCAATTGAAAGTATGTTGTCTATGCCTTGCCCAGTATTGAGGCAAATTAAACAAATGGATAAATAAAATAAGGCTGCAAGATTTGAAGTATAAAGTCCAATAGGGGAGAAATAGTATCGCACATGCAGAAATTAGAGATGAACAAGAGACAGTAAATAATCAAGTGGTCCTCTCTGTGCCTAAGGAAGTAAAAGTTTAGGTTAAGGGAGAATTTAGGTGGCTTCCAGAGAAGAAAGTTAATGCTGAAAGTTAGATTCAAATTTTTAAGTTTATTTGTCTGGTCTTTGCCATTGTCTTGGTGCCTAACATTTATAGAAATTGACCATTTAATCAATCATGACTATGGAATAAAGCCTCCACAGAAGCCCAAAAGGTCTGGGTTTAGAGAGCTTCTGGATTGGTGAACATGTGGAGGTTGGGGGAGTGTCCCACTGGAAAGGCCATAGAAGTGACAAGCCTCTTCGTACACACATTGTCCGATGCATCGTTTCCATCTAGCGGTTCCTGACATATATTCTTTTCTAGTAAACTGGTGATTTAGTGAGTAAAATGCTTACGTTTGTCTGAGTTCTGTGAGCTCCTCTAGCAAATTAACGGAACCCAAAGAGAGAGAAATGAGAACCTCTGATTTATAGCTAGTTGGTCAGAAGCTCCGGTGACAATCTGGGCTTGCAACTGGCATCTGAAATGTGTGGTGGGCAGTCTGATAGGACGGAACCCTTAACCTGTGGAACCTGATGATACCTCTGGGTCAAGAGTGTCAGAATCAAATTGATTTCTGGAACAACTTGCTATTGTCCGAGAATTGCTTGTTGGTGCTGGGAACCCCCTCTGCTTCAACACACACACAAATTCTCTCTCTCTCTCTCTCTCTCTCTCTCTCTCTCTCTCTCTCTCTCTCTCTCTCTCTCTCTCTCACACACACACACACACACACACACACACTGAAATTGGGTACAGAACCCAAAATAACCCCTAAAATATCCATGTAGTTATGTTTTTATTTATTTAATTGTTTAGTTGATGTTTTAAAAACAGAGGCAAAAAAAATTCTTCATGCTAAAAAATGTCTTTGATGAAAAGAATTGCCAAAATGATCCCTGCCACGTAACGCAGTTTTAGAAGTCCGGCAGGTAGATTTTACCCAGTCTCATGAAGCTATCGGGTGGCTTTGGGATTGTGCCATGAATCTCCATTCTGGTCCGTTGCCTGAACAGCACGGGTGATAAGGAAACAGCTGCACGTAAGCATTTGCTGTGAGAAAGGGTAGAAAATGTAGGCACCAGCCCTTCCAGGGAGGCCTCATTGCTGTAGCAGTTTATCCCATTACTAGATACGTGCCGTGCTGATAGCCCACATTCAGCTGTTGACCGGCAGCGTGGCCCTCAGCTGTAATAGGGAGCATATGATCACTCCAGCTGGCAGGTGACACCATCTGGCAACGTTCCCCGGCAGCTCAACAAAAGATTTTCAAATATCAAAGCAAGGGGAAAGACCTCTGCCTTTTTTTTTTTAAGTGGTTTGACTGTGCATGCATTTTGCTTCCAAAAGAATTATTGCTTCTAACTTGCTGAATTCTGCGAAGGAAAGGGCACACTCAGAGAATGAAATTAGCTCAAAAAATTGGTTAACTGCTCATTTACATTGATAAATAAATGGTAACTTATGGGAAATTAAATTTGTGTTTTAAAAGGACTGCAACTTGAATGTAGTTAAAGCTTGGAAAGGTTTTTTTGTGTTTTTTTTTTTTTTTTTGTGTGTGTGTGTGTTTTTTTGTGTGTTTTTTTTAAGATTCCATCTGAAAACACAAGCCTATAAGAAATTAGACTGGTTAGGTTATGAAAACATAAGAGTCTTAAATTTTATTGGAGAAAGGGACCTTAGTGGTCTTTTAGGAAAATGTGATTTCACCAGGGAGAAAAGCTATGGGGCAGAGTAATCGCCACCAGGTAAGAGTCATGAACCTCAGAGTGACAGCTTGGGAAGGTCTGGGGGCTCTTGACTCTGAGCACAGGAGTCATCGTTTTCTAACTTGCTACAGATTGGGGACTCATTAAAACTGGGCAGTCCTCTGGGTCCATTCACTTTTTTCATTGAAAAAGCAAACAGTAGATTAGTAGGAAAACATAAATGTATCTGAGCATTATATTCTTTTATTAATCGCTGAATATAATTTTAACATTAAATCTGTTCATATGTACACATAAGATATGGGACCATAGAAATGACTGCCAATTGGCTGATGGCTCTCAGTACCTTATCAGTCATGTATCAGTATATGCAAAAAATGCCTCTACCTCAAAAAGCATGTCTTTTTTTTTTCTGAAATAGTCACTAGAGTTACAGTAATACTCTATATGTGGTTTAAGCCCCATTACCCTTATATTTTGCTGACCAGGATTAAAACAACCACCTTCATTCTTAGAACAAACTACCTAATCAAATAAAATGTGTGATCATGCTGTCATAACAGAGTATCAGGCCCACACATATATTTTGCTTTATATAAACAAAATGAAAATTTAATCTTCTCTGAACACCAAATTGTGTTCATTTATATAAAATTTGGGGGTGCTTGTTGATATTATGAAAAGGTTTAGGGTAATATCCTCTATATAAACAATCTTCCTGTAACATGAATAATGTTATTGAATTGGATTGTACCTTTACAGAAAGAAAAAAAAATGTTCTTTAATTCAATAAGATTATAAGAGCTTATTATTGACTTATTCTGTAGGAGCTAAAAAACAAAACAGATTGCTAAGGATCCTGTTTATAGATAATATGTTCTTAAGTGCCCAAATGATTTCTATTTATGAAAAAATCATATGAGCTCATCACACTCTATAGGCCTCATGGAGAAGCTAGGAATTGAGCTGGGCTTGGGGGTTACCACAGGTTAGCTGGCTCATGCATCATCCAGTACCACCAGTCTGGTGCTTCTCAAGCTATCTATGTTAAAGGATCAGATTCTGGCTGATTTTTATTTTTGTGTTTATTTAATTTCCTACAGCTCCAACAACATGGTTGTACTGTGTATGTATAGCACGTAGCTCATGCCATACGCCTCTCACCGTGCAATTCAACATGAACAAAACTGGCCTATATAATATTCAGTGAATTATGTCCACTGGTCATGCACTTGAGTGTTGCAGACTTCAAATTGCTGTAAAAACGCCTCAGCGTTTACTTTCAGTTCTGTGCTTAGCTTATTACACACCCCTCACCAACAGTTGCACTCATCTATGGACCACATTTTGAGTAGCCCTGCGCTAGTGGTATTTCCTGTACTACAAAGGCAGAAAACTAGAACATACAACAAAGTGTGCAAAGTTACTTGCAGCCAGGTTTCTGGATCTGATTTAGACTCCAATAATGTGCTAGATCTGGGCCTGGATTTTAAACTGAAGTCAGAGGAAGAGACAGAAGTACCCATTTAACGGGGAAGTTAGTGCCAGAAATGTGGCTTCTTGTAACCATCTAAGAAGCTTTCAGGATCAGAGAAATGGTGAAGTGATTCTGAGGGCTGGAAGCTGGAGGTGTGGCTTAGAAGCCTTTCCCTCCAGCCTATCCAATTATCGTATAAACCACCTAATACCTGATAATAAATTTCTTTTTGTATGATTTAGTCAGTTCCCGTTGTCTGAAAGAAATAAGGCTGATAAAGATTCATTTGCCAATTGTAATTATTGGGTGGCTTTATATTTTTTGACTGGTCAGCAGTTAGCTCTAGACCAGTGTTCTCAAACTTCATTGTGCATATGGATCACCTGGGAATGTGAAAACACTGGTTCTTAATCAGTAGGATAGCCCAGGGGTCTGAGATTGTGCGGGTCCATCCAACTTCCACAGACCAGCCAACAAGCACAGCTCATGCCTTTGGACTTCCCAAAGGGTAATGTTCTCGTGAAAATCATCATGAACTAGAATAGATAGTTCCCCTAAGCTCTATAGCGTCAACGTTTTACATGGCCAGAATGAAGGAGAGAATGGTTAGGGAATGGCAGCTGAATAATTTAGCAACCATGGATGATTTGGTGAACTTATTTAGTTTCACTAACAATAAAAAAAATGAAGTTAATAAATATCACAGTGCTCGTGGGCCTACCAAGGTTCACTGTAAGGCCATGTGTGAATTATGCAAGCCTAGAATGAGCCCCAGGATGTGAGCGCTCAGCTCCTCTTGTGGCCTTAGCCTTTGTCGTCTAACATGCTCATGGTTTCTAAAAGTACAGACGTCGTCCGGAACTTTACCAAACCCTGAACCTTCTTTCTGGGTCTACCTACTGGGTTCTTCTCTTTCTTGGATACATCCTGGGTACGTCCATTTTAAATCCCATGAAGGATAGGACATGTTCCCAAGAGGAAATTAAATAGGGAGAATTTTGTAAGAAAAGAAATATAGAGGTTATCATTCGGACATTATTTTGCCTGGTTTCATGGATAAACTCACAAGTATAAGTGTGAAAACTTGCTTATCACAGAAGAAGTTTTGCTCTATGGTTCGTGCTATATCTAATGCATGTTAATACCCAGTACATGATATTTGAGTAAAAATGGGATTTTAGTCCTCTCTGTGGTTATAAGAAAAACAGAGCTGACTCAACAAGGCCCTTTGACCACCACTTGTACTTCATCCTACTTCCCAGACATCTCAACTCAGACAAATTGACTTTGATGCTTCTAGCTGTCTCCTAAGAGTGCAATTTTTGTACACATGCCAGTAAAATTAAGAGCGTTGAATGTGAGCTAGCACATTAAAATGGACCTGCCTCTGTATGGCTGATTACCACAGTTAAATATAGCACCTGAAGGACAAGCAGCGCTATCAGTGCATCCTCCCATTGGAACAAATGGCTCTGTCATGGCGACAGACTGCCTGTCTCATAAACATGCGTTATTGGTTACTGACAGTGGGCAAGAGTTCAACTAAGAATCAACACAAGGCCTTTCAATTCCAGGAGTCTTCTCCAAGTGCATATGCCCTTAGTCATGGACATTCATAACATCATCTTCATCTTCATATGTAGACATTACAATTTAAAATCCAACATTCCTGTAATTCAGGAAGGCATAGATTAGAGTTCAAACATAAATACTTTTCAATAAATATATATTGGACATATATTTACTGGATATATCTATAGTAATATGGATATAAATGGATTCTATTTCTTATGATTGTGGTATGTTTAATTAAGATATCCATACGTATACTGTGTATTAAAGTGTGAACTGGAAAAGTTGATTTATTTGAATAAACATGCATTATAATTATAAGTGGCAACTAATGTTTCAAATGATATTAATGATAATGTTAAGCAAACTACTTTTTCTATTTAAAACCATATTGAATTGAGTTGGCCAGGCATGTTTATTTAAATCACTAAGCAGAATGAAAATTATCATATGGTAACAGTTCCTGGTTTCTCATTCTCTAAATTAAAACAAATCTGGAATGAGTGAAATGAACAATATGGTAAACTTCGTTTCAGCTAATTTTGCTTAGTCCCTTTATTTCCTGTTTCCCATGAATGGTTTAACAACTCTTACAAAATAGGAGGAAATGCAAACGTTAGCTTTGGGTCTAACTGCTTTTACACATCATAAATGTTGATGTATTTTCAATGAAATTAGAATTCCACCTCCAAATAGACATAAAAATGTCCAGGCTGATTTCACTGTGGAACACAGAAGACCAAGTTCATAACTGCCTGTGTGTGTGATGAGAATATCAATGCTCTTTTGCAGATTGTGCCAGCAGGAGAAGTTGCCAATGACTTTCCAGTCCTGTGTGATCACCAAAGAGTGCCAGGTGTCGGAGTGGTCAGAGTGGAGCCCCTGTTCAAAAACGTGCCACGATATGGTGTCCCCTAAAGGCACTCGTGTAAGGACACGGATCATCAGGCAGTTTCCTATTGGCAGCGAGGAAGAGTGTCCAGAACTTGAGGAAATAGAACCCTGCGTGTCTCAAGGAGAAGCAGCTGCCCCCTGTGCCACGTGAGTAAATAAGGCTGCAGCCTCTGCTGCTGTCTCTGCCCAAATTGCATGTCTGTTCAGCTGTTTAATTCCAGCTGAAGAGTAGGTTGAGAAATAGTGATTTTTACAAATTTTAAGTGGGGAAAAATATCTCTTTACAAACACTATCCTAAAAAAATGATTTTACCCAATAAAAGTGTCATTAGCAAGCTGTATTTTCAAATCTCCATGAGGGCTAGACTTTTAGCAGCAATTCTCTGTTTATATATTTTCTATAATAGGTATTGGCAAACTTTTTCTTTAAAGAGGGAGAGTGCAGCCCTATCTGGTTTGGCTCAGTGGATAGAGCGTCAGCCTGCGGACTGAAAGGTCCCAGGTTCGATTCCGGTCAAGGGCATGTACCTTGGTTATGGGCACATCCCCAGTAGGAGGTGTGCAGGAGGCAGCTGATCGATGTTTCTCTCTCATTGATGTTTCTAGCTCTCTATCCCTCTCCTTTCCTCTCTGTAAAAAATCAATAAAATATATTTTTTTTAAAAAGGAAGAGTGCAAATTTATTAGGCTTTATGAGCCAAATAGATGCAACTCTATCTCTGGAACTACAGATAATATGTAAACGGGTGTGGATATGTTCCAATAAAACTTTACTTTTAAGAGTAGAAGACAGATTGGATTTGGTTGTCAGGCGATACAAGCTCAATCCTATAAGGTAAAATAAGAAAGTCCTATTAAAATTCAGTACTACATATAACAAATCCTATTGAATAGAATAAAATACTACATCAAAATAATAAGACTTGAGGCTCCTTGAGGACAAAGATTGTGCCTATTCATTTTTTTTAAACTGAGATGCATATAACTCAGGGCCTGACACAGAGTAAGTGTCCAATAAATGTTCATTGAATTCAGATAAATTCTGAAATATTTGGCACCATAACCTTATTCTTTTTGTCATTGAAAATACGATTTCCAAGACATTACTGTACATCATCTTCACAATAAATACATTTCAGCTTAGTCTGAATATAGACTACTTAGAATATTTATAAAAAACAACTTGGAGAATCTTAGTTTCTCAATAGATATATATAAGCTTCATTAGGTTTTCCTCTGGAATATTGCAAACATTTAAAGAACATGAACTTCCTGAACCAGGGAGGAGGAAAATACTACTCCTACTCCTGCTTCTAACAAGAATAACACTAACAAGGGTAGTGATGGTTTGTATGAGATCTCAATTCTGCAGCACTCTGGAATCCTCCCTTCTCCCCTGATGTAACAAGTGACTGGAAACCCCAGCTTCCTGCCTGTCTCCTCTGACGCCTATGCTCCTCTTCACATAATAGACTCCAGGAATTTGCCTGGATCTCCAGCCAGAGTATTCTTCCTCTTCTCAGATATTCAAGCACCATTAACAAAATAAATATACATTCTAAGTCTCTTTAACCCCCCCACCCCCCGCTTTTGGGAGAATAGCATTTTTAGAATGTGTCACCAATTTACTCCCCCACCCCCACCCCATTGATTTCAGAGAGGAAAGGAGAGTGATGAGAGAGAACCATGGGTTGGCTGCCTCCTGCACACATCCCCACTAGGGACGAAGCCTGCAACCCAGGCATGTGCCCCGAATGGGAATCGAACCATGACCTTCTGGTTCATAGGTTGACATTCAACCACTGACCATGCCGGCCAGACACCAATTTACATGATTGAAAATTTATTCCTTTCGTATGACTCCTTAGGTGACCTAAATTGAGACTGCATTCTATAAAAATACAAAGTGTTCATTTCACTCCCCAGATGAATGATTTGTTTGGTTTTACTTTTCTCACACCCCTGCCTGCCACCTGCTACACTTTGCCCAAGGCATCAATTATCCATGTTTTTAGAATTAACCTGAATGCTGTACTTCCTTTATAAACATGTGTCAAGAGTGTTATTGCTTGATGCCCCTGTCATGCACCTCTGTTAAACCATGAACCCTCACTTATAAAAATGAAAAAGGGTCACAAAAGTCAGCTCTCCTGTCATGAACTTTCCCATTGACAAAGCAGAGCATCGAGATCAGACATCTGAGAGCCCATTTAATCTCTCCTTCTAATCGAGATGAGCATTAGCACATCCATTTGTACCTATGCTGGCTGTTAATCTGATTAGTAGGGAAGCATCTTGGTTACAGTGACACAAAGTGCTACATGAGCCATTTTCTTTGTGTTTTTAGACTATCCATTTTCCTTGAGGTGGAGAAATGCCACCACTTCCTATCTTCATTGGCATCAGGAAATGGTTCCCTGACTATCTCCTTAAAGGGTGTGCTGGGCTGACAAGCTCCTGACATTTTTTCCACATCATAATCTTGATTGGAGCTTTAATTTAGAATCACAGATTGTCTTTCCTGTGATCCACTGATTAGAAACGTCAGCTCTTTTCATCATTTATCAGCACTCATCAGGGAAGCTCAGTGCTACAGAAAAATACTCATTCTTTTTTTGTTGTTGGTAATCCTCACCCGAGGATATTTTTCCATTAGTTTTTGTTTAATTAATTAATTTATTTATTTACTTATTTATTTTTATTGTTTAAAGTATTACATATGTCTCCTTTTTACCCAATTGACCCCCCCCCCTTTTCCATTGGTTTTTAGAGAGAGTGGAGGGAGAAGGAGAGGGAGAGACAGACAGAGACTCATTTATTGGTTGCCTCCCTCCTGTGCCCCAACCAGTGCCAGGGATCTAGCCCACAACTGAGGTGTGTGCCCTTGACTAGAATCGAACCCTGACCCTTCAGTCCACAGGTCAACGCTCTACCCACTGAACAAAACTGGCTAGGGCAAAAGCACTCATTCTTGACAATGAAGAGAAACCGCCAAATTGTTGTTACATTTTTTTAATCCTAAAGCACAATTATAATTTAGATCTAGTATGAAGAAGCAATGTTCATGCATTTTATTAAAGGCAAAATAAATGTTTGGTTGATCATCACTTGGAATGTTTTTCATTCTTAGATTCAGCCCCCCTTTGTTTATAAGTATTGAAAAAGAGCAAGCCTGAGTTTAACTTAACATAAAATTTCATGTTTTCAGCATTATGCTCTCTTGTAATAAAATATTTATAAGCAACTTCCAGTGATTGCAATTAAAACAGGATCATCCTAAATTAAACTCCTCCTTAACTGGAGCACTGTTGAGGATAAAGGAGAAGAGATTGAATCTGAATCTGCACTGGAGATATGGTAGTTTATGATTGCTTCAAGGGGAAGGTGTTTTTTGAATTACTTTTTTAAGAAAAAATAATGAGCAGAGCAGAGTTTTTTCAATAAACACAGCTGCCACTAATGGCGTTTTCTTTATTCAGGTATGGCTG
Source organism: Plecotus auritus (assembly GCF_963455305.1). Classification (NCBI taxonomy): domain Eukaryota; kingdom Metazoa; phylum Chordata; class Mammalia; order Chiroptera; family Vespertilionidae; genus Plecotus; species Plecotus auritus. Next base: position 170,603,526 of record NC_137775.1, on the reverse strand, counting down.
GAGAGCCACAGAGTGGACTGAGTGCCGTGTGGACCCTTTGCTGAGCCAGCAGGACAAGAGGCGAGGCAACCAGACGGCCCTCTGTGGAGGAGGGGTCCAGACCCGAGAGGTGTACTGCGTGCAGACCAATGAAAACCTCCTCTCGCACTTAAAGACCCACAAGGACAAAGAAGGTAAGCTGTGTCTTCTTCTCAAGGATCACGCGTGGAGACCGAGCATGGGGTGCTGCAGGAACATGTACCCAGCCATCTGGGGCATGCATAGCCATATTTCTCTTCACATTATGGTTGCTGTCCGCTATGGTGAACAATAATCCAAATTTCGGTTGTAACAATTTAATTTCATTTCCATCGTTGGTCAGTTCTGATTTGCTGAGAGATGTATCATTAAATTTTCTAACTTTAGGCTCTGAGTGAAAATTTAGGAGTAATTATTTACAAAAATAGAATAAAAACTAATCTCGTAATTATATGCAAAGAAGTATATATTCTAAAGCCCAAGTTTTCTTTGCTTGGTATAAGAAGTATAACCTGCTTATAAAAAAAATACCTCCTTTTTATATTTATAATGTGGTTGAAAAATATGTTAATTGTAGTATTGAGTAAAAATTTATATTTGAGTTTAAATGAAATCAATACAGAATAAATACAGAATCAAACTACAGTAAAAACAAAACAAAAAGAAACCTTTAACCCAAAGGTATGACTTATTTTAACCTTTCAATTAAACACATTTTAAAATATTTTTATTTAAATCTCAGTTTTGGACCAGATATAATAAATGTACAAAAGGATAAATGATTTTGAGATGGCCAGGGCTAAATGTATATATTATCACATATTAATACTCCTCTGAAATTCTAATCATTATTGGATCAAATTTATATTCAATTAGTAGCTTTTATGTTCATACAAATATGGATATTTTTAAGCAATGCTGTAAGCTAACCCTCTTACATTTCCCTCTCTCTACCTGAAGGATAGCAGGATGTCTATCACTAATGTATCCAATGTATATTTTTTAGTTAACAACAGAGTTCCAAAAATTATGTAAGATAGTGAGGATAGAAATGTCAATACAAATTTTGTGTCAGGAAAATGTTCATGGTCATCATAAGGGCACATAAAGAAGCCAATCTATAATAATAAAAGTGTAATATGCTAATTAGACCAAACAGCTGAACGACCTTCCAGACGACCTTCCAGACGTCCTTCTGGACGTCCTTCCAGACAAAGCCGGGGCTGCGAGGGCCAAGTCCCTTGCACGAATTTCGTGCATTGGGCCTTTAGTAGTTAACAATGCAATATGCTATGAGTTATAAATGAGTTTTAGAATGACTGTAGGGGGATTACAGAAACAGAAACCTTCATAGAGGAGGGAAGTGGTACTTGAGCTAAGTGATGAGGAGTATGTGCCATAAAGTTAAATGGGTGGGGAATGCAAGAGGGAACAGCATTAGCACACCATTAAAGAGAAGCAAAACAAAAGAGAAATCTTACCAGAAAAGATGAATATGTTGTATTTAGCAAGTTGTGGGTATGATGGGATAGTATTTCCCAGCAAATATGTTGGTTGGAAAGGATAAAGAATAAAGACCTTAGTTCATATTAACAGAGACCAAAAAAGAGGGCAGGGGATATGCAGAAAATGAACCTGATCAAGAATAACCAGAAAAAAGAGGAAAGAACCAAGAGAAATGGGTGTTTCAAAAACAAAAGATGGCTTTACTGCCTCCCCGAAAAGGAGTGACACCTGTAACCAGCAATTCATGAAAAACAATCACAGAAGTTTTGCATGTGTAACTTGCAAAATTTAATTGTTTTTTATCCACTAACTTTACATAGCATGTCAACTCATTTAGGAATCTAGCCTCGGGATACATTTTACTACTAATATATCTTGAAGTTGTAGGGAAGTAGTATAAAACATGTAATGTTAGTACATTAATATTTTCTTGGCCACTTTAATGGCTACGTTTTTAACACTCTTATGTGGATTTATTATAGCTGTCCTCTCAGAGTAGTATAATTTCATTGCTAGAGGTAGTTCAGAGTTTAGTTTCTGAATGTCAATTATGTCCTGTAGGTTATTACTTTAAAAAGAGCCTTTGGGGTTTGGAATTGGAACTGGATACATTTTTAAATCATTTTGTCATGGAGTTTCTCTACTGCTGTCAAAACACAGCAGAGTGCCAAAAATAAAAGTCACACCAAAAAGGAAAAAAAAGAATATTATTGTAAGATGTATCTTTTGGAGTAGCAAATGCAAAGATCAGTGGATAGGGAAATAATCAATTCTTCTGAAATTAATATTTATCATGGAACCATGTAACGTGAATAACTTAGGAAAATGTGTCCTTTCATGTCACACAGCAAGACTACTATAATCCTCTTCGGAAAAAAAGTTGATTTTTCCCTAAAAGTTTCAGCTTTTACTTCTCAGAACTTAGACTATATAAGTTTCCCCCCAGAAGCACTTAGCATTTCCCAATGCGAAACTTATTCAATACACCAGCATGCCAAGGTCTATAAATATGTGTGAGTGGAGCACAATTTGACTGTGGGATGTGAAGAATGTTCCATGTATCTTCATTCAATAACTATGAAAGAATGAAGGCTTACTTTACGAAGAAAGGGAAATCTCTCAAAATAACTCCCTCCATCAATTCTAAAATGAAGGTACTGATCTCAAGAAAGTCTGGCTGTGTCACCATGAACAACCTACCCTAAGAGAAATTTATGTAATACTTAATTTGAAGAACAAAATCTACACTTATTTTGGCAGATCTATACTACGTGTTCTAGAAAAGTTTTCACCTTTAACCAAGCTATTAAAATACATTAACTCAAAATAAAATACTTAACTCAAAAATAAAATTTCTTGACACAAAAATACTGAAAAAAGATATGAAATTCATATAACTTCCTTTATTATCTTGGCATATCATTTTACACAGGTACTGACCACCTTAGCACAATTTAATTCAATTTTCATGGCCTCGTGTGGTGTGAGTCAGTTAACAGTAGTAAAGACAATAATGAATGGAAATACTTAATGTGACCTAGGTAACCCTTCCAGTCCTGACAACTGAGTAGAGCTAGCAGTAACACTCAGCCATTTCTGTTCAGCCAGCTGACTAGAGTTCCAGTAGGCTGAGTCCAGCTTACGCTGGCATGAAATCTACCCTTATCAGAAAGTGACAGGAAGAAGCCTTGTCCATGGTGAGGTTACTGGGATAAGCCCTAGAAAGCTGATGAAATGTTGCTGACCATTGGATGCATGAATTGATTTTTTTAACAAGCTCAAAGTGAAATGAAAGTAGATTAACTACAGTCACTAAGAATTTCTTCCATTCGAAATAGATTGAACATGTTTTTAAATGAGGGAAACCAAAAGTATTGGTTATAAAGCACCATGGAGCTTGCCGTGATTTATATTATAGGAGACTTAAGAACATTCTTTGGTAGAAAATATATCTAATAATCCACAGTGAAATCTGGATGCGGTCTGTAGGATTTGAAGTTGTTAACAAAGACAACCTGGATAATGAGCCTGTATGATGACATAGCATGAGATAAACCAGCAGAAAGTTCTGGAGGATCAATGGAAAGATGGATGGAGCGAAAGATGATTGAGCTGTGAATGGATAGACAGAAGGATGAACAAAGAGCTCATGTTTTCCCATGCTCTGCAACAAATTAAGGAGAATAAAAATAGTCTCTATCACTAAATGAAGTAAAAATTCTTTATAATCTTTGTAGTCTTTTATCTACCATTTCCACAAACTAGCCTACTTTAGTCAAAGCTATTTTGAAAAAAATAATAATATAGGCTATTCTTACGGTTCTATTTCCCTGTTATTTCAGAAAGTAAATACCAGAGTACGCCGAAGGCTAGTGCTGCACCTTTCCTATCCGTCACTTTTGAAATTGCAGGTAGGTGCGAATATTTTACATGACATCTCAATCAGAAATATGTACCAGAGATTCTCTACAAATTCTCTGACACAGTGGGTAGAAAATATAGTGGTTTATTTCCATGTTGCTAGAACTATATCAAAGCTGTCCCATAAAATAGAAATGATTTAATGTTTCTTTGATTATCTATAGCATCATTATATGGATGCAAATTATAGAAAAACAAAAATATTTAAAAATTTACTTATGTAAAACTATCACTAGGACCCCACAATTATAAAAACAGATATGTAAAGTTTGGTTGTGGACACTTTGTTGAGATAAATTAATGAAGGTATGACTATTTTTCATAATTTATCATATTTTTAAGCACAGTATTTTGTGCTCTACTAACGTCAATATGGTAAACTAAAAAGAAACTAAATCACACAATGGCTACATTTTAGAAAGAACCTACACTGAGGCAGGGAGATGTCAAAAGCACTATAATATAGACGATCCCTGAATGAACCAGATACTTCTCGGAAATTAGATCTCTGGATATTTTGTGGGAGAAAAGGGCTGTTACACTATAAAGTTTCTCTGGATCAGTAGAGTACAAAATAGAAAGAGAGATGCCAGGAGGTTTCAGCCACTGGGATAGAAGCTAATAAAAATGTACCTGCTGGGAATTAGATTAGCTGGTCAGTCATCTACCCTAGACGTCAGTTGGAATTTTTAATAGAGGAAGAACTTACTAATGAGATACCAGGAAATATTCAACCAAAAAGATACAAAAGAAAAATCTGATGAAGCAGCTTGGACATCATGTAAACATGAAAACAGTACTTATACTACCTTTGATTTGGTCAACATTTAGTAAACATTTGTTATTTGATATGTTTGTTCTCTCATTTGTAAAATATTTCAGTTTAATTAGTCTGAAGATTATCTCTTGAACATATCAAACACACTTTCTTTAAACTTTTTCTATTTCAACAAGAGTTTATATTTACACCAGCCTGTTCTTTACCCCTGAATAAATATTTATTCACACTTCTGAGTTGGAATAGAGGAAACATGATTTAGTTGTTAAATCAAATGACGAGGGTCAAAATTCATGCACTTTATTTCAGGTTGGCCACTCATTTCAGAGAACGTATATTTTATCTATATTCTCTCTTCTAATAATACAGATAGCTTTAACATCAATTGAATTTTCATCCTAAGGCTACTTTCAGAAGCACACTAGACAATCAGAAGACCTGGTTTTTATTTCTGCGTGGCCCTGTGCCCTTATCCACACTACTTAACTTTTATTTGCCTGAAAAGGCCTACTTAATGACTCTGCAATACGGCTGGAAATGGAACAGCAGAATAACTGAACATCATCCTATATAGAACACCTAGACATGCAGACTACAGTATTGTTTTAAATGCTTTTAAGAGCAGAACTGATGTCTTGAAACTAAATGATGCACCAAAACAAGCCAGGAAAAGTGAACTAATGCTTTCTGTGGTCATCCTTGGGTAGGGATGGTACAGGAAGAGGGATACACATTAAGGAAACTTGGGGGGAGTGAAGCCTAAAAGGGTCATGACATAAAAGTCTTAGCCAGAGAAAGAGAGTACAAGCAGACATATTGCATTATGCCATCCACCTCAAAGGGTTGTAGCATCAACGAGTGAGCAGAGGAATTTAATTTACCTCTGGAGAGAAATGATCAGAAGCAGGTCAGCTTCAGCCTCAGGTTGGGGCAAAATCAAATCTCTCTTAAGAATTCCCATATAGGCCTGTACCCATACTAGTTTAAGTTTCAAATTTATGGTACTTCCATGAGTCCAAAGACCACTGAGAAATTAACATAACAAATGGTGTCAGGCAAATGGTACCACTGGGTGCCTGAGATAAGCAAAAACAAAAATTCTGAAGAGGGAATCCCTTAACCCAAGCCACAGGATTTCCCCAGATAAACTGCACCATTAAAAATTGCAGACTACACAAGGAAAGATAATCCATGGTAAACAGGATTTAAAATGCCCAACAAAGAGTAAGGCTAGACTCAAGGCTGGGAATATTAGAGTTAGCAGATAGAGATCGAAGAATGCATATGCTAAAACTTATTAAAGATGTAAAGGAAAAAATTTAAATATTAGATGTAATGAGTCAGAATGAAAAAAGAACAGATTATAAAAGAAATAAGTTCTAGAACTAAAGAGTACTTTTGCTGGAAATACAGTAAATGGAGAGATTAGAGAAATTAAGCTAAACAGTTATTAGTTAACTGAAGATAAATGCAAGGAAATTGATTCAGAATTCAACACTGAAAAAAGAAGTTGAAAATATATGTGAAGAAAACAGTCATGCAGAATTAAATAAGAAGATTCAGAATGAGAGAATCAAGGGAAAAGATGAATTTTCTGAACTGATGAAAGACAGGACTGTGCAGAGCCAAGAAGAACAGTTTCCAAGCAGGAGAATACTATATGCACATTTAGGCACAATGTAGTGAAATTTCAGCTCATAAAATGCAAGAACATATTAAAAAGAATTAGAAGTTAAAAATTAACTGCAAAGGAATTAGCAAATTAAGAGTGAAATTTTCAACAGCTGCAAAGAAAGCAAAATAATAAAAATGATGTATTAAAGGTACTGAGAAGAAAATAACTTTCAACTTAAATTATTTATCCAGCTCCCTATTATTATAAATTGTGGGCAAAATTAACACACAAGTAGAAGGATTTACCTCATTGAACCCTCGCTGAACTGCTAAACAATAATGTTTAGGAAGAAGGAAATTGAACCCAGAAAGAGAAGAATTCAAGATGTGCAAAGAATTTGGAAAACACCTGGGTAATCTATATAACTATAGGTCTGTATGAAGCAGTGCTGATACGTTTCATGAAGTGCTGATACGTTTCATGACTAAACACTAAACAATTAGTTAATGAGCAGCATTAACATATGACAGGAGGGAGTGGTAAGAAGTATATTTGGGAAAGGGTAGAGATACTAAAAATACATATAATTAAGTCATTATGCATGTTAAGTATTTAAAAATAATTATGTAATCAATAATTATTAATATATAATTATATAATCATAAGAGCATAATCAGTTATTAATAATTAAATTTTATGTACTTCATAATCTAACAGAGGAAATAAAAGGGACTCAATAAAATTCAATTGATTCAATAAGAGGTACTGAATAAGAGAAAAAAACTTTTTTATTACAGAAAATCATTTTTAAAAATCATTGCTACATCTATGAAACCAGCCAGCTGTATTGTTAGTATTTACAGTGATCAAAGAATTTGCATCACTCAGTCTGAACATTCCCCACCGCTGGCAAGTACATAACACGCTAACAGACCACACACATTGCATTTTCCAGGCAGAGCCCTCTTCACATACAATGTACCAATGAAGATTTTATTTTCTCAAGGAAATAATGTGAGATTGACTGAAGTTGTATATGTACACAATGCTAAAACTATTTGGAAGATTGAATGGTTAGAGTGGTTAAATGGCATCTGATAGAAAATTTTCTTGAACGATAAAAAATGACCAAACTTTTCTTCAGTATATTTAGAGCAAAGGTTAATCTCCACAAGCATAGCACATAATAAAAATTATATTTCCAAATTGGTATTGTTCAATGAAGCATGAAAATGATTGCAAACTTAAAGATGAAGGAGAAAATTCTGAAACATCTGAAAATTCATGAGTATTTCAAACCTATCTCCCTTTCTATTATTCTATTTTTTTTTCCAGTTTGCTAAAGGGAAAGATGAATGACATTGGCATTATTACCTAGCCAAAGGTAATAAAGACAAAGGAATTGTTACCTAGAGAAGATAATAAAATTCATTATGTGTGTTGATGTCTTGGACAAAGTCATACATGATGTGTTGATAAAATATCTGAGTGACATTAAACTAATAAGGATAACACATTGGATAATAATCTTATGACACAAAAAGATATTAATAGGCTAAAAACAGTGGAATTTCTCCCACAATGTGAAGTCTAATGCAATACTTACAAATACCTACATGTGGCCCCAGTGCCCACTCTGAAAGAAAGTCATAGTAACAGTGATGAGGATGATATGGTGATGGTGATAATATTGATGGCATTTATAAGGCACTGTGTTAATTACTTGGTTGCTGTGAAAATTAAATGCTTCATGTGGGGAACAACCAGTTGGAATCAATGACTTCCTCTTAAACTCACTCTGTGTCTGTAATCACAAGTGTTCCTCTCCTGCACATCACTCACAATCTGATGAACGAAGTGCTGCAGACTTGGATATCTCCTTGGTATTCCTTCACTAAGTCAATAAATATTCATTGAACAACCGTTAGGTTGCAGCACTAATTTAGATGGTGCAGGTAGAATGTTTAAGAAAGCAGACTTGACCCCTGTCCTCTGGGAGCAGCTTGTATTTATGGCTTTGTTACTGGGGGTTCAGGACTAACCCTTCCCAAGGCGGATATGGAGAGACTTCCCCAGACATCCCAGTTTGGGGCTCTTCTGTGAAGCCCTGGAAGCACACTATAAACCACGGTTCATCCTTAGTAAAGAACCCGCACCCTTACTCAGTGGGCGAATTATTTTTCTGGAAAGCACATACCCTCCAAATGCAGTGTAAGAATCACCTGGATGATTTAAGGAAATGCAAAACTTCCTGGATGTTATCCATGGAGATTGTGATGCTGTAGTTCTGGAATGGGTACAGGAATCTCCGTCCTTCTTATAAGCACCATTGGGATCGCAATCAGGAGTTGATTTTACTGTAAGGCTCATGGGAGTCCTCTTCAAAGGCTCTTTGCAAAGCTTTGGGAGAGACTGGGATAGGGACAGGGAAGTCCATGTTTTCTGAGCCCAAGGCAATTTAGGGGCCCCTTATTGTTAAAAAAAAAAAAAAAACCACAAAAATCCACACACACAATCCAAACAAAAATCACTAGGATCTCTGCCAGGGTCTCCAAAGGAGCCTGTGCATGTGAAATATTCTGAACCTTACGCTTCAAGGGGGCATCTCAATAAATCTGTCCCAAATTCTAACATAGATTTTGGGCTCTTTTAAAGCCAAAGACAATCCCTACTTTAAGAAGAAAAGCAGAAGCACAGACATTTCTGACCTGAAAAGGCCTGTTCCCCACAGTTCTGGAGGTAAGACAGTGGAAAACAGGGTGCCTGGGAGAAGTCGCTATATGTCTTCGGAGTGATTAGCAATGTCAGTTCTAATATCGGTTTTATTTATACTCACTGAGCCCTGCTTTCAGGTTCCAGAGCTGCGAGTCTTTAGAAAGCCATTACACCTTGCTAGCCATTAAGCTAGGAAATTGGAGAGGAAGAACACCTAACAATCACAGATACTGTTTCATCTGACTTCATACCTGTAACGCAAGACAGAAAGAAGCCATAGCTGTTGGTTAACGACCTTCCATTAATGAAAGAAGAATGGGGGATAAAATGTCACAAAACCTGACACCGTTGAGTGACTGTAGCATGTGTGATTTTTGTAACCCTTAAGCACTGATTTCATCGAGTCGGTTATGGATGAGTGATGGCACCAGGAGGGATTCTGAAATGAGCACTCAGGGATGCGCAGTGGTGAATGAATAGCATTTTTTCCACGGCACACTCCTGCTATCTAAGAATGTAAAAGAAATGGTTTGTGGCTGCCTCTTCCCTGCCTTGCTGATGATTGCTCAACAGGGAGTAGCTACTCTCACCAGTGTTAACAGAGGAGTACAAACTACATTGTGGAACTCATTAATATTTATTCCTTCTAAAAGCAATGGGCAATAAAAGGGAAATAAACCAGGGAGAATAGCAATGGGAAAGGAAGCTATGACAGCGGATTTGTCTTGGAAAGGTTCCGCCATTTGCACACAAAAAATACACTAAAAATTCAAGGATCCATGTTATTACTAGTATATTATTAGTCTGGAATCCACTCAAAATGCTTGTTATTGGGTGAACTAATCTGTGAAAAAAATATGTCCATTAAACACAATTCAAGAGTTCAAAGTAGCCACCCATATTCTAGTATTATATGCATTTAGTGTACCTCCTCACTATGTCACATTTTCAATAATAAACAAAGCTGTACAGTATCGGAGCCTGTGCTGTATCTATCTAAGGACACAAACCTTCTCTAACCAAAGGATCACCTCTGTTCAACAGAGACCAATGACATCGCTGGTCCTTTTCTTCTGCTGCTCCTCCACTTTCTGCTTTGAAATGCTTCCAGCATTATCTCAGCTCTCCACATATCTCTGCCTGTTTCAAATAATCCTTTTTACACTGTGAGACCTCAATAATCTTTCTTCATCCAAAGCCTATAACCTTCTTACACTATATTACACAGTTTACCATGGGATTACATATAGTTCTATTCTTTTACAAGTACCTCATGAATATTCAGACCGACTCCCCAGGATTTTAAGCTTCCGAGGAGGACATAGCATTTTCCCCTCCTGAACTTTATTATTATCCTTCATTCGTAGCATAGGGCTGGGTACATTTGCTAACGTGTCATTTAGAAGTATCTTTAAGAAAGACAGAGAAAGCCCTTCAATATGAGGATGTTGACTTCCTAGACATCTAATTTATAGTATTTCCTTTTGGATTAATCTATCTGCCTCACTAACTTCATTTTTTCCTCCTGTGCTTTTCTTTCCTCTGCAAAGGCTTAATGAGATAACATATATAAAACATCTTCGCACAAGGCCTTGCACTTAATATATGCCAAATGAACGGTAATTGCTTTTGTTTACTTTTCTGATTAAATTGAGAAAAAGGGAAGAATTTGTAAAATAATAGTTTACTCCAAATCTTCTGCACATTGGAAAGACATAATTGTATGCTGGCCTTGCTAGCTGAGAAACAATGGAGGATGTATAATTCATGGAGTCTCTTTACAATGTCCCAAAATCCTACCGTGTGCTTGCATTATATCTGAAATTGCTCCTTCTTTGGAAAAGGCAGACTTTCTCTGCATTACTCCAGAGTAGGAAGAAACAGAACTAATTTTACCTCTGTATTTATGGGAGACAGAACCATTTCAGCTTCCCTTACTTTGTGATGCTGAATCCATGAGAAGTCTAAGTAGCATCTATTGCCAAAGGATTCTTGCAACAGCCCTGGGATTGTTCAGTTGCTCTAAAAAAGAATACTTTCACCATTGCTCAGCCTGAGAATGCCACACTGGTCCATCTGCCCCTTACATCACACAGGACTTCTGGGCATCTAAAACCACATTGGTTAGGCAGCATTATGCCTTGGAGACCTTCGCTCTTTTTTACAAAGCAATATTAATGAATAGATGCAGAGAAAAGAATTGTTAGAAAAGAGTCTTTTTTATGTTTGTTTGTTTTTAACAGTTTCTCCTCTAGGTCTGGTTAGGAAGAGTTGGATCTATTAAGTTCATACTCCGTTGGGAATCCCAGAAGTCCTTTGAGAATAAAAAGCCATGTTCTTCACTAAGAAAGCTGTCAATCCATTTCTCACTGTCTTCCAAAAACCCATAGCAAGTGGGTAAAAGCAAAGAAACTAACATGTTGCGATAGGTTGTGTTTTCTCGTTAATACATGACTAAATGGATAATAAGAGAATAATTTTCCCAGACATACTGAGACAATAAATATCAGAGGACAGACTCAAAGCCAGTGTTTTGACTCCAAAGTCTATTCTATCCAGTCATACCACTACTGCTCTGTGAATTTTCTTCAGAGTAAATAACTGAGTGGATGTCTGCAACTTTATAAAAATCACTGGAAGTGCATTATATCCAATTACCTTATGATATGCTGTTGCAAAAATAAATGAAAATGGCATAGAGATCTACCTCTTATAACAGAAAATGGAAGGAAATTAAGCATAGTTTAAGAGCTTTTTAGAATTCAACTCAAGTTCATTCCCTGAGATAGTTCTTAAAGTCAAAGTGGAGTCTTGTCCATGGTTATTTGAACCAGTCTGATGTTGAATCATATGAAATTCATATTTTTGTAGGTCAAGAGCTGTTGATTAGAGGCAATTTCATATGGTTCAACTGAATAGGGACAGCAACTGTGTTGTATCAAGTCACCTGGTATTAACTACACTCCACCCGAGGCTTTTCACTGTCAGAATCAAGCCCGCACTACTGGCTATGAATTAATTGTAGTCACTGTTTCCATGTGAACAATATGCACTTGTGGTGTATGTTGTGTGCTTTCTAGAGGGAAGTTATTGTCTTCTATAAAATATGTAGATTTCCCCTTACTACATACATTTTATGGAATGATAACTCATATCTGATGGTTTGAGAGTGACTTGAATTCATTAAGCAGTTTTGACTCTATGTGCCCTTAGAAAATAAATCTGCATTCAGTGGTGTGATTTTTAATACTTACCTATGTCCCACTTTGATTTATGGAAATGCATACGATAAAGGGAAATACAGTGATTTTAAGGATAAATGGATGAGGAATATGGGGCAAAGAAAAAATGCTAGTAGAATGAGAACACCAACCCAATAATGAATATAATAAAGGTAATGTACAAAATGTGTGTCATAAAAGCCTTTGAATTTCTTGATATAGGACCACAAGTTTTGACTCAAATAGCCAATGCAAAGAAGCACTCTTCATTAATTATGAAATTCACACTATCCATTAGATAGGAGAAACCAGTTGTAAAGGAAAAGCAAAACAATTTCTGGGTTTAGGGTCAGAAAGAAAATTCACAAGTAGTCCTTCATAGAGAGGAAACTGTAACTATGCTGAATTACAATCTCATTCACCTCTTTACAATAAATACCACAATGAATTGTATAAGGAAACTTTTGCTTTTAGCAGTTTTCTTCAATGTAGGCCACTAGCATAAACATGAAAATGTAACTCAGGAAAAGCTTGTGGGGGTTAATATGATCCAGTACAGGTTTATAGGTCTCTGCTAAGCGTGATGACCCGCGGATAGAGTTTGGAATATCTAAATGAATGGATGTACAGCTTTGCCCTCAGGCACCTCTCCTCAGAGCTTTGATGGATCCTGGGAGGCAGAGTTCCCTTACATCCCCTGACACAAGGACCTGGAGTACTGCTATTTTGGTTTCTATTTAGTTGCAGTTAAATGCAAAGACACATTTTCCAGCCATCATCTAGGTGAGGATAGGATTAGCATCCTTAAAAGAAAATCGAAAGGCTTGACAAAGATATAAACTTGAATAAAATACTATCCCACTTGGAACCGGGAGATGAGTCCAGGCCTAACTAGATGCAGGGCAGAGAAAAGGCTTAGGCACAGATACAGGGAAATCAAAGGCCCGTGCATCCTTCCATAGCTCACAGCCCATAGCAAAAATCTGAAACAGATGCAAGCGATAACCAGCTTCAACTAAATGTCATCCCTTAGAAGAAGCAATTTAATTTTCTGGTATCTTCTTCAAGATAAAATGACTTTCAAGTCTAAATCTATGGAACTAATTGAGTTAGTTAACTTGAAGTAACAATGATAATAATGAGGAGCATTAGGAAGATGATACATAGACAGTACATGTGAGACACTTTTATGTTTCTTTGCTTATTAGACCCTTACTACAAGCCTATGGAGTAAGTACTATTATTATTTAGTATTGAGGTACAGAGAAGTTAAATAATTTTATGAAAGCATATAGCTAATAAATATCATAACCAGAATTGTGAATCAGAAAGTCTAGCTCCTCAGCCTGTGCCCTTAATCATAGATGAGGGTTATTAACTGTAAGCCAGTTTGATGTTGAGGAAATGCTGTCTCCTTTCTAAGTGGTTTTAGAATATGTGCTCTTCTTGTAAATAATAAATACATCTCAGGACCAATGGTCTGTTAATATTATCCCCATTGAATGACAACAAAACTATACATGTATGATGATGCTCATGCTTCTTTTTTATACCTCAGAAAATCTTGTATTCATTTATTTGTTCAGCCAGTGTTTACTGAGAGCCTTCTATTCTAGGTGCTCTTCTAAATGTTGAAAATAGAGAAGTGAACAACACAGACAAGATCCCTGCTATCACAGAGTTTATGCTTTAATGGAGAGAGACAGAGTATAAGAAAAGAGATAAATAAACAAGAAATTATCAGACAGCAATAAGTTCTATGCAGAGAATTGAAATAGGATGAAATGAGAGAGAATGACTGGGAAATTATATTATTTGGATCACCAGGGTATTTGTTTGGCTTCCCACATTTATATACCTAGCCTAAACATTTCCCCTGAGGAACAAACTCCTATATTAATCTTCTATTTGACATCTTACCAGTCAGGTATGCTTGTTTCCCCTCCACACACTCTTGTAATGGCAGAATAAATGAAAGTTTTAAAACAACATCACAGTACATATATCCAAATTGATAAGCTCCATGATTTGTTGAATAGATGTGTTCAAATAAATCCCTTAGAGCTACTCAGGTGGGGGAATCTAACAGAATAGGCAACACATAAGTGTTCAGTAAATATTTATTGAGTAAGTGATGACCCCCAAGGGTTGATACAAATGATTACTATCTAATTGTTATTCTGGCAAATTTTTTTCCTCTGGTTGGCAGAGAGATGCAAGTTCTAAGATATGCATATTTAGAAATGTATCACAAAACCTGGTAAGTTCATACTTTAAATAAACAGAAAAGCAAACGTATTGTTAGGCTTCTGCTTCCAGCCATAATTGAGTAACTGGAACATTCTCAATAAGAATAATTATGAAGTGGGGAACAATATGCAAAACAACTGTTTTTAGGCATTAAGCAACAAGCTGCAAAAAACTGATTATCACTGTGAAGTGATCAATCATTTCCGTTTTCTACTGGAGGCTCTTTACAAACACAGAGCTGGAGAAGTGGAGGCAAACCCAGCATCAGGACTTTCTGAACTAAGGAGTCAGAAGTCTAAGTTCCAGGCTGCTGAAGTGGCTGGAAATTTCAGGGCAGGGTGCATGCAAGGGGATCTGCACTGGGAGGGGTGGGATGGAGTCCAGGAGCCTCGGTGGGGATACACCATGGGGCCTTGGCCCAGGGCTGAGCTGCACAGGTGCAGACTGAGACTCTGTGAAGTCTAGCGGAGATCCTGTGCTGCAAGGCTGTGCTGAAAGGTGGCGGTATAGGTAGGGCAATGCTGGGAGATGTCAGAAGAGTTCTGGCCCTTCCTGTGGTTCTTAGGAGTAAGAACCACAATGTCACAGCCAAGGTTAAACCTGAACCAGACAAGCCCTAATCCAAATGAAACCAAACCTGAAAAGATCAAAACAACTGCCAGCAATTTAACTGTTTGACAGAAAGAAAAAAAAAAACACCTTTAGAAAGTAAAATGGCCTCATCCAGATTCTCTACAACATATATCACTCACAATGTCCAGTATATGATAAAAAGGTACTCCACATGCAAAGTAGCAGAATGAAGAGACCAATTAGAAGGAAAAAGCATTCAGTAAAAATATACCTTGATATACCTTGAGAGGACCCAGATATTAGAATGAGTAGACAAAGACTTTAAGAAGCCATTATACATATGTTGAAAAACTTAAAAGATTGTCTAGGGGAGTAAACAGATGGGAGTATGAGGAGAAAAACAAACATTATAAGAATCTGGAATTTCAAGAATGTAAAAAATCTGCAATAAAAATTCACCCAGTGGACTTTTGGAGATTGCAAAAGACAGATCTCAATAGAAATCATTGGATGTGAGTAAAGAAAAAGAGTTATTGATCTCAAAGATAAATCAATAGATATTATCATATCTGAAGAACAGTGAGAAAGATGATTAAGTGAAGAGAGTCTAAGTGACTGGTGAAGTAATATTCAGGTGTCTATGTATTAATAATATTACAGTAGAGAAGAGAGTTATCTGACAGAAAATATATTTGAAGAAATAATGGTCAAATTATTTCTTTCTCAAATTTGTTGAAAAAGAAGCTATCAAATTTCAGATCTAAGAAGCTCAACAAGCAGAATAAGAGCTAATACAACAAAAATATATTATACTCAAATTGCTAACCACTAAAGATAAAAAGAAAATTCTTAAAGCTGCCAGAGGAAAAAAACCATGGTGTGTACACATGAATAAAAATAACAAATGAGGGTTGAAATCTCATTAGAAACAATGAAGACCATAAAACAATGAAACAGTGTGTTTGCTGAAAAAAGCTGTCGGATTTCTACATCCAGCAAATATATTCTTCAACACAGGATGGCACATTGACATCTACATAAACGTGAAAGCTGAGGAAATTCATTATTCAACAGTTAAGAGTGTAGACTGTGGAGATGGAGTCCTGTGATCTTGAGCAGATTATTTAACTTCTCTGTGAATCTGTTAACGTCTCTGGAAAATAGGGATAATAAAACTTATAAACATTTTAAATGAGAGAATCCATACACTGAACTTACAACCATGCCAGACATATACTAAGTCTGCAATAATTCTGAGTAGGGCCCATGTTTTAGAATAAATTCTCCTGTAACAAGAAGTATGTAATTCAGCAGTAGTGCTGTGAGAAGATGCTCCCACAACGATAGCTTAGACCTTGGAAAAAGAGAAAATCCTCCAGGCCCCAGTTGTCTACCTTCTCCCAAATTTCCTTTCTGGGGGAGTCTGTGGAGCCCCCTCCATTTCCTCAGCTCCAGAGAGCTCTGTCCAGTGGAACCAAAACCTTTAGTCTTGAAGAAAGACCAGCTTCCCTTCTCATATTTGTGGCTTTTCAGATCTATTTAGTGCCATCTGGCCTAATGTCAGTCTTTATAAATGAATGTGGCCTCCAGATTGAAATGCAACTGAGCCCATTGCGAAACTTCCCCTGACCTGAGGAAGGGCTGAAAAAGCCGTAGCCAAGAGGGCTCCTCGATGACTCTATCAATAACGGAGACAACTCATCTTGACATAAGAACACAAGAACCAAGCAAAATCCATAGAGCCCAGATCCCTAGTTTTGGATTCACTTCTAAGTATCCTCTTAAGAGTTCTTCACGGGCTGTGGGCCACCTGGTCCCTCATCAAGGTGAAGCCAGAGGCTTAAAGCCCATCCCCCGGCCCCTTGCCTGTAGCTCCTCCTTGCTTGGGTTGTAATGCTGACATTTTTTCCCTTCACCTTCAGTAATTCTTTGTGTCAGTCTTAATGGATTTTAAAACCTGTAGCTCTACATTAAACTTTGAATGATGTGTAATATTAAAGCACAAGTTCATTCCATTTTTAAAAAACACTAAGAGAAGCTTTAGGGTTAAACAGAAGGTCAGCAAAGTGCAAAGGGAAGACCCCGCTCCATGTGCACTGCTGTAGATTCTCACTTTCTGCAGTCCAGAGGGGAAAAAACCTGAAAATATATGAGAACAGGGAACTTAATAATAATACGAGTGATTAGGAGTCGAGTTTTTAAATTGAAAAAAAAGATTTGGAGAAAAAGTAATGAGGCAATAAATATGATACTTAAAATGCCATTAAAATGAAAATGAAAAAGATAATAAAAAGGTAAGATTTTGAATGATTACAATAGGCTAGAAGTTGACATAGACATAAATATAAAAGATATAAAGCTGAGATTAAAAAGCTAAAATCTGTGAGATAAAATGTAAGGGGTTCAATAACAATTAATAAAAATTCAACTTAAAATGTAATTAAAGCCTTTTGGCAAGTTTATCCTCTGTTTATTTAAGATCAGGAAAAGGGACTCTGCACGTATATAAATAGAAATTTTGATAAAAGAATGGAAAATTTTAGAAAAAACAACAAAGTCTTACACTGGAGATATTTATCTCTGTTTCCAAATAATGCATGTTCAGACCATGATAGTGGTAGCAGCTAGCTACAGAGAAACTTGAGTGAGTGCATATTTAGCTCAGATTAATTTTTCTAGAAGACGAACAGGAAAAAGTTGATAAAATATGCCAGTGAATATGGTCGCACACCAGACTATGCTTAAGTCGTTATTCACAAATTATTTCTTTCTTCAGTATTCCCTCAAGTTTGATGTTATAGACTGAGTGGTGTGATCCTTCCCCTGCCTCTCCCAAATCAATATGCTGATGCCCTAATCCTCAGTGTGACGTATTTTGGAGATAGAGTTTAAAAAGATAGTGGAGGTAAAGGAGGTCAGGCCCTAATCCAATATGACTGGTTTCTTTATAAGAAGAGAAGAGACACAGTAGATGTGCAAGAACAGAGAAAAGGCCACGTAAGGACACAGTGAGAAGGCAGCCAGAGAGACCTCAGAGAAACCAACCCTGCTGACACCTTGGTCTTAGACTTCCAGCCTCTAGAACTGTGAGAAAATATATTTCTGTTGTTGAAGCCACCCAGTCTGTGGTCCTTCGTTATGGCAGTCGTAGCACACTAATACATGTAGTCATCAGAATAGTTATATTTGGAGTAGGGTTCTCTGCCATTATATTGTGGAAAAAAATACAGGTTCCAAACCACTTATTTTAATTGAGAATATCTATTAATGCTCTTTTCCTAATTAGGGACATTGTCAATGGGAATTTGAGTCAATAATGGAGTGTTGCTGGAAGATTTCTGTGTGTGTTGTACATAGACTATTCTACAACACATCCTGTTCTTATTTAAAGAAAGAAAGAAAACTCCATTATTTGCAGTGTTGCAACAGATGGTGCAGCCAGGTAGTAGGGGAGTGACGTCCCCATCAAGCTGTTGATACAGTTTGTGGAATTTAAACCCTGACAATGATTGGCATTGCTACAAAGATGTATATTTTGAAATCCCACCTATTTTTAAATGTTCTTATCTTACATGATCAGGGTCAGCAAGAGAAGTTGTTTGGCATGTTTGTTCCTATAAATACTTAAACGGATAGCACAGTTCTGTTATTCATGTCAAGACCTGGGGATTGTTGTTTTCAGGGCAATGTGGCATTGTGAGCGTAGGCATATAGACCTCTCTCTGTAATTCCCTACAATGACCAACAGAAGGTACAAATAGGGAAGCCCACATCAGTTCTGGAAACAAGGAGAGAGCGCATCCACAGGGTAGACGCTTAGAAGAGTTTCTATTCGCTAAAATGATATTGACATAAGAATGAAGGGAAGGGGGCACTGAGGCAAAGGAACAACGCTGTGAGGTTGAGCATAATTTCTGGGAGAAATAGGAAGGGATTCTGACAGGACTCTCCCTGGCACCCAAACTCAAGCCAAATAAAGGCTGAAGACAAGGCCCCTATCTGGGTGCCCTCCTGACTCTGCTAACAGATGGCAGACCAGCTGCATGGTGGGCCGAGTTTTTTATAGGGAGGAAATGGCTTCCTTTGAGTCCGTATTGTTTGCAAGTGCTAGCATTAGTATTCGTGGGCTAGTTCCTTTCCCCCACCAGTCTCCTCAGCACCTGTAACTGAGAAGTTAAAACTACACACACACACACACACACACACACACTAGTAGAGGCCCGGTGCACGAAATTCATGCCCTCAGGGTGTGTGTGGGGGGGGGTCCCTCAGCCTGGTCTTCTCACTGTCCGGGAGCTGTCAGTTGGACATCCTTAGCACTGCTGTGGAGGTGGGAAAGGCTCCTGCCACCACCGCTGCACCTGCCAGCCATGAGCCCATCTTCTGGCTGAGCGGCACTCCCCCTTGGGAGCGCACTGACCACCAGGGGACAGTTCCTGCGTGGAGCGTCTGCCCCCTGGTGGTCAGTGCACATCATAGCGACCGGTCATTCCACTGTTTGGTCGATTTGCATATTAGCCTTTCATTATATAGGATATATAGAAGAGGAATGCTCTCTTTCGGATTTAATCTGGACCTAAAGAAATATTTGGGAAGAACCTCATCTGAAATTATAACATGTATCTGGTATAACTTCCACTTGACTACTAGTATAAACCAAAATACAGCAAACCTAGGCTTCTTATAACGAAAAGACTAACCAGAAAAATCAAGAGGCCTGTGTAAAAATACCATAATCCCAAACACAGGGATCATTGAAACAGCTTAGCTCTGAAATAGTCTAATGTAAGAAGAAGAAAGAAAACATTAAAAGCTGGTTTGTGACCTCAGTCAAATGTTTTGATTTGTGACCTCAGCACAATTCAGAAGGTTATGCAGGCAGCAAGCACAAAGAGGAGGAAGCAAGCTGACATCAAGCAGGACGGCCTGGGATGACTGGCCAGGCTATCAATTCACAAACTGCACGGAAGCAGTGATGAGTCTGTTGAGTACTAAAGACATTAATTATGATGCAGAAAATGAACTCCAGGACTGTGCATGTGTGCTTCCAAAATAAAGTGTATAATGTCTTGAGTTAAAAGAAGAAAAGATTAATCAAAAACAATAGCTCGATAATGAGTTAATCATAGCCAGAAAGGACTGGCAGTGAGTTTTGAAGCACATTAAATACTGAAAGCTAATTCTCAATCATTGTTTTAAATATGGTTATAAAATTGATTAAAGAATATGTGTATTATCTTGAAAACAATACCCTGTAGAAAGAACATGATGGCTTTTATGTTCCCATTAACTATAACAGCCTGAGAAAGACAAGAGAAAAGAAATTTCTGGGAATAAATTTGAGTACAAGAGCATCTTCAGAAAATTTCAAGTAATTACTGATACATGTAGAATTTAATTAATTTTCAAAATAAAGGCTTTTATTATGGGCTTGACATCAATTCCTGGGAATGAATGTATAGCTCCTCTACCTGATATGTAAGAGGGGCATTGTGTAAACCATCAAATAAAAGCTTGGAATTAAAATGGATTTGTTTAAAAATACCTTAAAAGCTACCACACAATTATAATAATTAAGGTATAAAAAAACAAACAAAAAAAATCACCATTGCCATCGCCATTGGTCCCGTAGTATCCTTTGGCATGTAATCCTAACACCAGAGCAGGGCTTTGAATAGTGTAGGCATTTAGTGTTTATTTTAACAGACTGAACAATAGGAGTGCAAAGCATTTTTAAGTGATTTTACTTTAGATTTTTGGAATATCTTTGTTATCAGGCACCTTGGGCCTAATGATAACATTTGCTCAATACCTACACAGAAAGTAAGATTTAAATCCAAGGGAATTTTCTTGTAATTGTGAGTTAGCAATCAAATAAGTTTGTTCAATGAAAAAAAAATACTATTTTAAGAAAAAGGTAGATTTTCAGGTAAGACAGTGGAAGTGAATATATTATCAGGAGGTTTTGAGTGCCTAAAATGCTCAGCTGTTTTGCTAAATGGATGAATAAATTATTAAACATATTGCATTTCTCGCAACCTTTGAACCCTAATATATCTTTTGCATGAGTACAGAAAAGGCCTTTCATTTTATAAATAGATCTGAAGTAGACTGGGTAGGACATCTCGGTTTAAGCAATTCTGAAAATGTAAATGTATATTTTCATGAAAAAAATAGTTAAATTACACATGGTATATTTTGTAGGTGCTAGAACAAAAATTATTTCACTTACAAATTTGATATTAAAAGTAGATGAGAATCTAAACTGTTTCTTATTAAAATACTGAGTATTTATTTTCCAGATGAATATCACATTCAGTTACTGCTGCAACCGATCCCCTGCCCCCCCTCAACACACACACACACACACACACACACACACACACACACACAACAATAACCAAATACTGTCTTAAAATTTATTACATGTTCTAATTAAGCCACCCATTGTATGATAGAGAAGAGACTTGGGGTAAGGCATGAGGGAAGAATATGGCTTTTATTGATTGTCCTGTCATAGTATAGTAGAGTGGATAACAGCATGGTTTCTGAAGTCAAATCCCAACTGCCACTAATTAGCTGTGTGACCTTGGGCAAGTTACTTGATCTCTCTGGGCTTCAGTTTTCTCATCTTTAAATTTGGGATTACAATTGTACCTACTTCATGGGATTGCTGTGAGGATTAAAAGAATTGGGGCAGAACCTCCCACTTTGATTGGACAGCTAACTCATGATATCTGGTAGAATGAAAATGTATTTTCAGTTTTTAACTGGAACACAAAAGTCAGAATAATTTTCACTGATAGGCCAGCAGGGTCAATGTTGAATTATCTTGATAGCCTCATTCTCTTATGTTAATGTGGCATACACTATATTAATAACCCCCATTAATTATATTTAACTCATTCTCACCTATATCAAATGTATTTGCATGTGTGTGTGTGCATCTGTTCGTTTACATAGACATTACATATTATTGACACCCCCTCACATGTCCTTCCAAGATCACATGGAGTAGTAGTTAGTCTGAGGTATAGTTGAAGTTTATGGAGCCAAACTGTGTAGATGTGAATCCAAAATCTTTAATCTCCTCACTGTGTGACTTGGGGGAAGTTACTTAACCTCTACATACTTAGTTTTTTCAATTTGGGGGTAATTATCCCTCCCCATCAAATGGGGATAATTGAATACCTACCCCAAAAGATTTTGTAAGAATTAAATGAATTAATCTACGTTAAGTACTTAGAACACCACAACATTGCCCAGCACAGTAAAAACCAATAAGCAGTTGTTAGTAATAAATCATAGCCTACTCTGTCCACAAGTGGAATTACTATTCTAAATTTTATGTTTAACATTCCCTGCTTTTCTTTGTGTTTGACTTGTTCTTCCTCTTCAGCCAGAGACCTCCAGGAACACGTCGTAGTTGGACTAGTTGGGTTTATTCCTCCTTGTAGGGAAGGGTAGTGCACAGCACAGGCATCTTGGGTGTCTCAGTGGCTGTGCCCTAAAGGACTTCTTATAGGACTTGGGCTTTGGTTGTGAATTTTCAGGAAGGTTCAAGTAAGTGCACTTTGCCCTAAGGCAGGAAGGATGATTCTGTGACCAGGCGTCTTCATACTCCTTATTTGGAAGGAAGGCAAATGAGAGGAGGACCGAAGCTGCAGCTGGTAAAGAAGCAGAACCCATTCCTGTTAGCTGGGAGAGGGGACTGTGTGGCAGTGTTTGTGCTTCTCACTGTTACCTTGTTTTGACTTAGACAAATGGTGAAGTAGTCTTTTTTGTCTCCATCATAGCACAGAGTGACCTTGTCTGATTTCCTGTCTGAAAATGTTTATGTCCAACAGGAGAAAGGCAGCCATAGCTCTGAGGGCCAGGTCCACTGCTGAAAGCACAGGGCCCCGCTGACACTCGGGCACAGTTGTGGCCACTCTCCTCATTCCCAGACTTATGTATTCATTCCAAAGCAGAATGATCCTGCTTGATTGTTAAAACTGTATATCAATGGTATACTTTAGTATATATTATTCTCTGACCTCCTTCATTCTTCGATATATTTGTGGGTTTTACCATATTGAGGATTGTGCTCAAGCTCATTTATTTCCACCTCTGTATAACATTACATCCTACTGACATCCATAGTTTAATACCCATTCCCTTTTTGTTGGACACGAGTTGTTTCTAGATATTTGCATTTGTAAACAATATTTCAGTGATAGTCCATGTAAATAGTTCCCGAGGTAAATGTCTGATAGTTTTTGCAGATTATATACCTGGGACTATGCACATCTCAACCATTCAAGATAATTCCAATTTTTTAAAATAATGTTTAAAATAACTTAGGTTTTCACCAGTAGTGTTTTTCACATCTTCTCCTGTACTTGGTATTATCAAATTTTTAAATTGTTGACTAACTAGTGGATTTAATACTAGTGTCATTTTAAATTTGATTTTTTTTTCATTTAGTCTGATCATCTCTGGCTTTTAGTGGTTAAAGTTAGTCTTTTGCCTTCATTTCTCCCATCTTATTTTATTCCCTTTGTTTCACTTTTTCTGGTTTTTTTTTTGTTCCTCCTTTCTTCCCTTACTTTGACTTTATTGCAAAAGTTTTGTTGTTATTATACTGTTTCCCAGGGTTCAGAAGTTACACATCCTTATCCTATTCATATAAAGGGATTACTTTACAATGTTAAGGTCCAGACCCAAATGAATACTAAATGAGAAATAAAATACAAGACTACATAATATGTAGGTTGGTGAAGGGTAATCAGAGGTCAAATAGCCTTTTATCATTAAAATTCTCATTTTCTGTCTGAAAAATGCCTTCCTTTGCCCCGATAATTAAAGAATTCTGGATATGCAATTCGCCCACCAGGCCATTAAAACTGAAGTTCTGTGACCTGATCAGTAATGACCCAGCAAGAGGCAAGCTTTAGGACTCCACTACCATTCTGAATTCATGCTGTGAATGTGGGGAAGACGTTGAGGATTTTTCTTTCCTATGATTCCTGTTAAATAATTAAAAGATTTCATTTAAAAAATAACATATACATCCTGCCAGAGTAGCTCTATTTGTTAGAGCATTGTCAAAATACACATATGTATGAACGCAGAAATATGTGGAATAGCAAGTCAATATTTCTCTCTCTTCCTTTCTCTCTAAAATTAATCAATAAATAAATTTTTTAAAAGACAAGAATGGCCACCATCTTTGGAAAATATCGCATACTATAGTATACATTATATAGTGTATCCTATCTAATAAAAGAGTAATATGCAAATTAACCATCACTCTGTCATGCCCACAAGCCACGCCCACCAGTCAATCAGGAGCGAATATGCAAATAAACCCAACCAAGATGGCTATGGCCACAGAGAGCAGGAGGGAGGCTTGGGTTTCCCCCGGTGATGGAGGAAGCCAAGCTTTCTGCACACCCTGGCCGGCCCAGGCCTCCGCTTAAGGCTACAAAGTTTCAATGATAGAAGATACATAAATCCAAACAGAAATGGCGGCAGCCATGGATCTGGAAAGAGCAGGAGGCTAGGGTTGCCCGCGGCGATGGAGGAAGCCAAGCTTTCCGCACACCCTGGCTGGCCCAGGCCTCCGCTTAAGGCTACAAAGTTTCAATGATAGAAGATACATAAATCCAAAAAAATGGCTGCCGCCACGGAGCAAGCAGAAGGCTTGGCTCCGCTCCAGGCTACAAAGTTTCAATTATAGAAGATAAATAAACCCCATATACCAGGGCCTCCGCTTGGGTTGCCAGGGGGCGTGGCCGGCCTGCAAACCACCACAGGCCCCTCGCCCAGGCCGCCCCATGCCCCAAGGGAACCCCCACCCTGATCCGGGACACCCTTCAGGGCAAACCAGCTGGCCCCCATCTGTGCACCAGGCCTCTATCCTATCTAATAAAAGAGTAATATGCAGATTGACCATCACTCCAACACACAAGATGGCTGCCCCCATGTGGTCAAAGATCCTGCCCCCGTGTGGACACAAGATGGCCACCACAAGATGGCCTGCAAGGGAGGACAGTTGGGAGGGACCAGGCCTGCAAGGGAGGTCAGTTAGGGGTGACCAGGCCTGGAGGGGAGGGCAGTTGGTGGGGCGGGACCCAGGCCTGCAGGGGAGAGCAGTTGGGGGGGACCAGGCCTGCAGGGGAGGGCAGTTAGGGGTGACCAGGCCTGCAGGGGAGGGCAGTTAGGGGCAAACAGGCTGGCAGGGAGCAGTTAGGCATCAATCAGGCTGGCAGGGGAGTGGTTAGGCGGTGATCAGGCTGGCAGGCAAAAGCAGTTAGGGGCAATCAGGAAGGTAGGCTGGCGAGCAGTTGGGAGCCAGCAGTCCTGGATTGTGAGAGGGATGTCCGACTGCCCATTTAGGCCCAATCCCACTGGGATCAGGTTTAAACGGGGAGTCTGACATCCCTCGAGGGGTCCCAGATTGGAGAGGGTGCAGGCTGGGCTGAGGGAAACCCCCCTCCCCTGTGCACGAATTTCATGCACTGGGCCTCTAGTATATATATACAGTGGTATACTATACTATAGCATCATAGAGAGTAGTTTTAAAGCCCTAAAAAATAATAATAATATATAGATTTCTGCTACCAGGAAGATAGCAGATATA
This sequence comes from Plecotus auritus, assembly GCF_963455305.1. NCBI lineage: Eukaryota > Metazoa > Chordata > Mammalia > Chiroptera > Vespertilionidae > Plecotus > Plecotus auritus. The sequence continues at coordinate 170,577,805 of NC_137775.1, read as the reverse complement.
TGATTTTTCCTAATTCTCATGCTTGAAACAGAAAAACTCTTGCACATTATATAGTAAAGTAGTGTCCCAGTGCACGAAATTCAGGGTGGGGGGGCCTGTCCCTCAGCCTGGCCTGCACCCTCTCCAATCTGGAATCCCTCTCACAATCCAGAACCACTGGCTCCTAAGCACTCACCTGCCTGCCTGATGCCCCTAACTGCTCTCCTGCCTGCTGGTGTCAATATTCTGGTTATGATATTGTGCAATATATTTTTAAGATCTTAACATTGGGAGAAATTGAGTAAAGGGTATATAGAATCTCTGTGAAGTTATAATTTCATGTGAATCTACAATTATGTAAAAAACAAAATGTTCAAAATTTAAAATAATACATTAGCTGTTCTTAGGGGTTATACATGATATATTTTCAGAACGCCTCATTGGCCTCATTGCTGTAAAGAAGTCTTACGTTTGCTTCCTATAATGATTTTTTTTTTCCATTTGTAATGCTCCAAACATAAAAGTACAAACATATTTTGGATCTGCAAAAAATGCACGTCTTATTTTTTTTTGTTTGTTTTGCCAATTTTAGAAAGTTCAAACATTCTTTTGTAACCCCATGAAGCATGCAAAGTAAATATAATTGAGTACCCTTTAAATCCAATGAGAACAATAACATTTCTCCTTTATTTTAAAGAGATCAACAATAAGACTTTTAAAAAAATCGAACATATTTTTTTAGAGCCTGTATTGGTTGAACAATTTCTTAGGTAGTACAATTATAATGAATAATGAATAGGCTATTCTAGAAAATTCAAATCTTAGTTTTTGAGAGTATATGATCAACAATAACACTATATTATGTAATACAGAACTACAGGAATTTTAACCCACAAATTAAACTGGAATTCAGTAAGGTCTCCAGGGCCTGTCCTTTACCTCATTCATTGAATCACACTTATTCAAAATAATCCGTAGGCAATTGCAAAAAATGTAATTGACTTATAGTTTTTGAGGAGCTCAGCTAGTATCTGTGATTTACATTAATCAATATGTACCCTATTTACAAGAAAAACCTATAATGAAATCACCAAAGGAATAGAATCATACAGAAATATGTACTCTCTTCCTGTGTTTCTTTGATTGATGAAATAACTTTTATATATATTCTATAAAGACATCTATAAAACGGAGGTTCTTTTTCAAGAACTGTATTATCTCAGTGTTGACTTGAGTAGTTTAGCAGCTGAGAAGATCTCAAGAGTATTTTGCTTTAAGCAATACTTCCTCAAGCCTTTATTCAACACATTTCTCTCATAATAGCTCAAGAAGATTCCTGTGACTGATTATTCTATGTGATTCATTCAAAATACACTAAAAGCTAACATTACGCACATAATGAAAATGGCCAGGAATTAGAAACACAATATTTTAACCTGTTCCCTTGATAAAACCTCCTTTCCCTCCTAAAGTTTTCAACCTTATATATAAAATAAATTTCTTCAGGCTCTAACAGTCCTCGCAGTTCCAGGCAGAAAGGACTCCCCACTATAATAATAATGATTTTCAAAACAATATAATGTTTAAAATTACTTTTAGTCAACAGAAAAAGAAAATGGAGACATAGACACAATTATCATTTAAAGATAATCCAGCAGTTTTTCTACCACGAGAGGCACACCGGTGTGCCACAAGAATTTTTAAAACATGCAATACCTGATTGTTTAGTCAAGGACACTGACCTCTTTTCCCTTAGATTGTAAAAAAAAAAAAAAAAAAAAAAAAAAAGCCAGTACAATAGCTGTCCAGTGTGAATGAATCAAAATTACCTATTTTTTGTCAGATTGGCAGAAGGGGTGGTAATGTAAGAGCCTTCAGGTAGCACTGATGAGTGAGTGTCTATGTGAGTGCAGGAAGCTGAGTGAGGAGAAAGTACCCACAGGTGCGTTAGAGTTTGAACTACAAGCTGATCTAGTTAGTACTTTTATTTAAAAATTAGGACAATGTAGCTTAAATTATTTTAATTTCTGTGAGCTTCTACGTACATGCAATTCCATGCAGTTGGAGTTGAATAGTTCTTTACATAAAGAGAATGAGAATTATCTAAGACCTTTTTTTTATAATCTGTCCTTGGTGCCACAGGTATGGGCGTTCTAAATTATCAGACAGAAACAGGAACTTAAGCTTTGATGAAAGGAAATGGTGTCCAAGACATTTACTTCTTAAAATGTTTACAACAAAGTAACTACAGCTATATAGAATACAATATACACCTAAACTTGATTCTTTCCTGCTGTATAGGTAGCAGATATCTTTGTTTACATTAACTGTCAATTGCATTGGCTGTACATAATAGCCAAACTGCACACATCAACAGAGAAGAGAAGCAAAGGCAAGCAGTACTCATCCATAGTTTATTGGCCAAGTTATGAACAAGCACAGACAATTAGCTTCCTTAGCAGTTCTGAGATTTGAGTCGCATAGGCAGATGATGTTTTCAGTAAAAGTTCTGTAAAGTATCTGGTGATTCATGTGGCCGGAGGTCGAGTGAGATGCCCCATTTGGTGGCATGAACTCTTCCTTCATCACATCCACCAGTTACTTCTCTGGGACTGGAAGGAAAGGGAGCCTGCTCCACCAGAAGCCACCATATATATGTTTCCATATGTAGCAAAGCTGCAGTCTCCCTCCTATTAATTCAGTCCTCTGCAGTAGACGCCGCTTTCTTAGACTCTAACTGCAGAATTTTAGGGACTAAATTGACCTTAAGGATTATTTTACTGCCTAGGAAAGGTAGACCCCGCATGATCAGTGGCATGACTAATTAGTGGTAAAGCTGGTGAACAAACAATCTGCAAGACTTCTGGCCCCTCCCCTTGGACTACACCATCCTGCTGCTTTCCATTCCTTCCCCTTTTATTCTCAGGACGTAGTTGAGAAGCATTGGAATAATGTCTTGCTGGCACTTCTTGAAGCCTTTTCCTTCTCCACACATGCAGAGTAATCAGGCTGTTGAGCATAGCAACTTGTCTAGTTCTTAAGGAATCTCTGTATTTTTCTCTAAACAGCCTCCAAACCGGTGGAGTTGAAATTATGCACTGGCCCTGTTCCTAACACCACACAGCTGTGCCACATCCCTTGTCCCATTGAATGTGAGGTTTCACCTTGGACAGCTTGGGGACCTTGTACTTATGAAAACTGTAATGACCAGCAAGGCAAAAAAGGTATGTAATATTAACATGACGTACTTGGAATTCTCATCAATTGAGTCAAAGCATGAATTATTTAAAAAGGCTACTCTGTTTTTCTGGTAATTATTCATTTGTGATATTTTCCAGAATGGCTAAAGAGTATTGATTGCAAAAGATGAATAAACCTAGTCTGCTGTTGGTACCAGAAGATTAAAATCGAAGTAGGCTAGATACTTGGTAATTTAGACAACAGATGGAGAATGTCTAAGGCAATTTTGCACAGTGGTTATAATTAGTTGCGGGGTCAGGCTGACCTGGATTGGAAACCCTACTCAGTCTTATATTGTTTAGATAAGTTAATCAACTTATCTAAATCTTTGTCCCTTTATCTTTGAGGGAGATGTAATAATATCTACCACCCAAGTTTTCTCTAAAGATTCAATGAGATAATAATCAGAAAGCTCTCAATTCAGTGCCTGACCCATAGCTAGTACCCAGGAAACAGAACTCATTACTCTGAGGATAAAAACAAAATGCTGTTGATTTTATGATGCAAATGATATATCTAGGAAGAGATGAATAAATGCAGTGGTTTGTCATGTGGTAAGCATGGTGAGATAATTTTAACATGATCCGGTAATTAAAAATCATTTCCCCATTTTCTTTCAAAGGATAGTGTCCTAGCGATTCTAAGATGTTCACATGGCAACAGACATTAATTTTGTTGTACATTGTCAGGAAAGCAACACTTAGGTGCTACTAAGGCACAGAGCAGGAATTTAGCTACTCATTAGAGCCCAGATGGTTTATATCCCTAATTCCAATTTCCAGGGAGTTCAAAATCAACTAAGTCTCAAAGAGACAATTTCCTGGGACTTACCAGAAGTTCCTTTTTCAGATTTAATCATGTCATAGTATTGAAGAATTTGAAGTAATAGCACTTTTGTCTGGTCATGAATATTTCTGAATAGCTTGATATTTCATTGTTTCTTTGAATATTTTATAACTGCAGACTTTCTAAGTCAAGCAAAATCAATCTAGACCTCTCTTTTTTTCTCTCTCTCTCTTCCTCTCCCTACCTCCAGCTCTTGAGGATGTGATGGGAGATAGATGGCATGTCTTGCCTTATTTTTACTATAGTAATCTAACACCAAAAGTTTCTCTTTGGCCATTCTGCTTATTCATTCGTCTATATATTTAATAAATTATTCATAAACTCATATTAGGTTAGAGTTTGGGGGTATACCAGTGATTAAAGCAGATATGATTTATACCTCCTAACCTCATCCACGTTTCACTCAGGGTTTTTTTCCAGCCTTCTACAATATTCAACCCTCGATGGTAACAATAAATATTTTCCTTCCCCAATAATTCAGGTTTCAAACTAAGGAAGCGGCGCATTACCAATGAGCCCACTGGAGGCTCGGGGGGCACTGGGAGCTGCCCTCACTTACTGGAAGCCATTCCCTGTGAGGAGCCATCCTGCTACGAGTGGAAAGCCGTGAGGCTTGGAGACTGTGAACCAGACAATGGAAAAGAGTGTGGTCCAGGCACTCAAGTTCAGGAGGTTGTCTGCATCAACAGTGATGGTGAGACAGACCTATCTGTCCTGCTTTTGTGATTGTCTGTTTGACCCTGTGCTTTACCCTGTGTTAAAATCTCTCATCTTCTCTCATCACAGTTGGTTCCATTTAAAAACACAGAAATAGCTGCTTCTTCTTTCATTCTTCCCTTAGCTCCTTCCATCTCCCTCCCTCCCTCCCTCCCTCCCTCCCTCCCTCCCTCCCTCCCTCCCTTCTTAATGGTGGCAGTAAAGAGGTTCTTTGAACAATCACAGTATTTTTTCAATTGAAAACAGGTAACACAGACTACGAATTAAATCATCATTAGGCCAATAATGTATTAAATTGCCAAATTTTAAAATGAGAAAAGGTAACATTTTTCTAAGTGGTATTTTCCCCCCAAAGAAAATGAGAGGCATTATAAGGGTTGGTTGACTTGTCTTGAGAAGCCTTTATTTCACATCCTGGTATTACAGCTTAGTGATATAATTTAATTTCCGGGTCCCAGAGCCACTGGGCCTATCTCACCCTCGAGTTCCTGCATCAACCTTCTGAGCTCTAGGGCCTCCCCTCGGGGAATGTCAGACAGCCACTGGGAGGGTGATTTCCCACGGTTCTTTTCCTGAACTGCCTTGGACTTTTACAACTGAGTTTTGTTTGGTAAAATATCCTGTCTTGTTAGCCCTGACATAAGATTGTACATTCTTTCCAAGAGCGCTGCTACTGTTCTAAGGAGATCCCCTTACTCTTCAGCAATCCCTGGGTCACCCTTAGGAAACAGACCTTCCCCAGACGTAGTTTAAAACCCCCCAGAGCATCCCTAAGGCTCCTTCGCACTCTCGAATCTTATGACTCTGCACAGCAGGGCAGCATGAGCACCATGCCCCAGGGGCCTGTGGCCTGACAGTTCATGCTGTTTCCAGCACACGCGGAAGCATTCTGGCGCCCTCTCAGGGGCACTGGGACATCTGGTAACCATCATAATTCCTTCTATCCCATTTTCTTACAGCATGCAGGACTGCTTCCTCCTGTGAGGCAGTCACTGTTCAGTAGAGAAAGATACTCTCTGGGGTGAGAGAATGACAGGCACTGTCAGCACTGCCAAATCAGCCTTTCGACTTTGAAACGCACAGCGTCTTCTTTGTCCAGAGTCCAAGGTAGTTGTGCAGGACAGCACCAGGTAAACCCACACCAGCGCCTGTGGCTGGAAGGTGAAGAAAGGGATAGTGATCCGATAGTTTGCGGCAAAGGTTATCTATTTTCCTTTTTTCCTTGGTAGATACAGCTAACTAGGAGACAGCCTCTCTAGCTTTTACCCAGTTCTGCCCTAAAGAATAAGAAAAGGAGATTCACATCTAGGAAAAAGAAAGCAGAGGAAACACATTCTGTTGCGCTTGTGCACCCACTCCAGATCCTCATGTGGGTTCGATGGCACCCTCTGTGTTTCCTTCTGAGCTGCTGTAGAAACAGTAGGGGGCATATTTATTTTGGCATCACTGGTAACTCCTTAACTGACACCACTTCTTGATTCCCCCCCCCCCCCCTCAATTGAAATAATGTTCTTTTATCTTCCTGTAGGCCTAGGGAGGAACCGGGATCCCATGTACTTCGTATATTTGGGCAAGGTAACATTAAAAAAAAATTTAAAAATGCTGAGATGAAAAGTTAATTGTCCATGAAACTTTTGCCCAAATATTATCGGATGAAAAATCAGATTAATGGTGCTCCTCCTGAATGTTTGTGCAGATTGGGTATATCTGAAATATGCTAGAGGAACTGGGTATATCTGAAATATACTAGAGGAACTGGCTACTTCACAACCATCCGTGCTTGTTTCTAATTTTGTCAGGTTAAATATTTTGTAACACAGATATTTACCTCTTAAGTTGTCTTGCGGAACATGAAAGAACAAGCAGAAGAATGAGTTAGCTATGCCTGGTTATATGGAAGAGTGATGGGTGTTATAACTTAAAAGGCAAACTGATAACTCGCAGTACATATAAGCTGGTTTCACTTCATCTACTGCACAGAAAGAGGGATAAAAAATGGTGAGATGTACGCTATGGATATTGGATTCGTCATTATTGTCCTTTATTAGGACATCTCTTTCATCATTAAGTTTTACTTCCTGACATTAATTAGTTGTAGTGCAGCTCAATATTTTAACTGGCTCAACTACAGGGATGTATAAAACCAAGAAGATTCTCTGTTATTGTATATCCTAGAGGCTGTCCAGATTTCTATATAATTGAACCATAATTGCGCTGATAGAATCAGAACAAAAGCTGGACCTTATAAATACTCCTCGGCACTGTTACCAGGTGGTTGGTCACCTAGTAAGTGTTTAGCAGCCGCACCAAATGTTGTTTTGTAATTAAATCGAACCCAGAGAATCAAAGTTGATTAGTTTGTACAGGCTCTACCTCTAGGCCTGGCTGCGACTATAGATTTTGTTTTATAATTAAGTTAAAGCTCAGCTAGGGAAATGAAGAATTGGAGTCTATGAATATAGAAAATAATAAAAATACTTTTTTTTTTTTACCTCCCACATTCCCCATAACTTTACAACCTTGTTAATGACCTTAAAACATTTAAAACGTCTATTTTTTTCCCTGAAATATTCTTGTCCGGGTTTCCAGAGATCATTAAAATTGGCTGGTGCTGGTTTATTTATTTATTTTTCTTTTCATTTCTCCAGTTGTCTTCCAAGGAGTAGGAGTGGGGAAGGGTTGTGAGAACACCCAGAAGTCCCATGCAAGTTCTCTGACAGATAGAGACGTATAACAGAAGCAAGACAGAGGACTCAGAAACATTTCGTGTGTAATAGAAAAAATATCACTCATAATTTAAAGATGCTCAGAAAAGCAATTTTAGATCTCTGAGCATAAATACAGGAACTACTCCCAAGGTCTGGTGGTAACGTTGGTGGGCCGGAATTGGACAGTGAGAAAACCCAAATCTTCTCTACTTCAGATTTTGCAAAATCTCCCCTTAAAGGTGTCAATTTGGTGAGGCAAGAGTGTTTTGTTTCCCAAATCAGTTGGTTAGAGACAAAAATAAGCAAGACTATTAGGCTGAATGTGGGAAAAAGAAAATCTATTGTCTTATTGATTATTTAAGGAGACTGTAACCAAATATTATTTTCATATTTTCCTCCCCTCTGTGGAAAAAAATAAATGATGCCATCCATATCTGATTACCACGTGCTCTGCTTTAGGTGTCAGCGTACTGACACCTCTCTGTGCCAATTTCAAAACCACAGTTTTGTTATTTTGTCTTGGTACTGCTTTGAAAAGCAGTGAACCTCAGCAGTTTTGAAATGCCTGCAACTTCTATGCCACCTTTCTTATTTTTCTCCACATTAGTAAAAGTTAACATAGGGAAATTCATGTAGAGGACTCATGTTTATGCTTAACAGAGTTTTATGAAACCAAACAATTACATTTCTATGGAAATCAATTGATACAACAGGTCATCCTTACATGGCTATTAATGGTGCAGTAGCAAGAGCAGTGACCGGCCAGGACCCTCAGAGTGGATTATGCTATTCTTAAAGCACTATGGCTCTGGTTCAGCTCTCTCCTCTTCCATTGGATAAAGCATATAAAAATTCAAATAAAGGGAATATCATTTTATGGATAACCGCAAATCACTCTAACTTATTGGTTAAAAGTAACTGACTTTAAATGTCATTAACAACCAATGTTTTATATATACCTAAAATCCGATTGTAACACACCACTGTGTCATATCACTATGGTTAGAAAGTATTGGATTAATGAGAACATCCGGTAACCAATTCCTCATGTACAGATAGAAGGACTTAAGATAATATTGGATGTTTATAAATCACATGTAAACAGATATAAGATATCTTACCATATGCATGTGAATTCATTATATGCAAACATTTTTCACTTTATTGTGTGAGAGTCTAGATCTGTTTTTGTAAAGAGTGCCCTAGTTACCCCAGTATCAGAATGTCCTTAAAAGTGTGCTGTGAAATCAGATTCCTAAGTCTTCTCTATTGGCCCAGTGAATTACAACCTATGAAGGCAAGTCCCAGAATATTGCATTTTTACAAAGCTTCCTGGATGGTTCTGCTGTCCAGTGAAGGTTGTGAAAAGGACAAAACGTTTTTTTGTGGAACCTAAGACCCAACTCTGTTATTAGAGGCTAGGGAGCAAAACACCAGGAATAGAACGAGAGAAATTACAAAGTTAATCGTTGAGACTAATATTTTGATTGATCGAGGATATACATAAACTCTCCTAGAAGCATAGGCCAGGTCAAGGGTTAGGATGCACAGGGTTTATTCAGGATGCACTCCCAGGAGAAACCGGTCAGAGAAGGGGGAACAAAGAAGCAAAATAAAAATGACAATTCATATGTATAGAGCTGGACGAGAATGCAATTTCAGAAGCGTGATCACTCTCTGGAACTGGAATCTGCTTCTTAACACCAATTACACAGCCATTACATGAAAAAGCTGATCTTTTAAATGCAAAAATACGCTCTATAACTGAGTTGTTTTTCCATAATTTAAGCAATAAATCAACTAAGTTTCCTTCCTGTAGAATGCTCCGCTACTTAATGTGTTTGGAATATAATTAGGTTGGATATTATGCTTAAATCTAAGGTCTCTTACTTTACAATTAGGATAATCTAACAATGTTGGTAGGAGTTTGTTTCCTATAATTGAATTGAGATTCTCTATTTAATTAGTTGTAAAGACGAAATTTTTCTTTAATTTAAGGCAGTGGGTTATTTTTCACTTTTGGTTGGTAGTAATCACAATTTTATTTTGGTCTTAAAAATCTGACATCAGATACCATGATTTGTCTTCTGTGTGCGTTTGTTTTGGGTTTATAAACTCCCAGGATTGAGCCCATGTTCTTTTGCATAGCAATGCCTTAGCAAAGAAATAGAATTTTAGGAAGAGTTTTCTTTTTTAAAGTAGTGTAGATTTAGCTGAATCCTCAGATGAAAGTTAAGTCAGTAATTTGCTTACCACTTAATGATCCTATATAATAAAAGGCTAATATGCAAATCGACTGAACGGCGGAACAACCGGTTGCTATGCCATGCACTGACCACCAGGGGGCAGATGCTCAACACAGGAGCTGCCCCCTGGTGGTCAGTGTGCTCCCACAGAAGCTGGGCTCAAGGCTGGCAAGTATAGTGGCTGTGGCGGGAGCCTCTCTCACCTCCATGGCAGCGCTGAGGATGTCTGACTGACAGCCCAGGGAGTGGGCCTAAGCCGTCAGTCAGACATCCCCTGAGGGCTCCTGGACTGTGAGAGAGCGCAGGCCAAGCTGAGAGACACCACCCCCCCCCCCGAGTGCATGAATTTTGTGTACCAGGCCTCTAGTAATGATATACTAAATTCCCAGTAAGTGTTAACTACTACTTCAAATGGCAAGTATAAGAGAAAACAGCCTTGCACTTTATCAGAAGTGGTTAAATGCTGGGTCAGTAAAAAAGCCAGTAGGGATAGAAAGCACATCTTTCTGTCAAGTTGGACAGGAGTTTAATGATTAAAATTAATAATTAATTTTAACTACTTAAAGGTAGAAGAAGGTAAAGGGTGAATAAATGGTGATGGAAGGAGACTTGACTTGCAGTGGTAAACACACTATACAGTATACAGATGATGTATTATAAAATTGTACACCTGAAACCTGTATAATTTTATTAACCAACTGGTGACTCAGCGTGTGAAATTGCACGAGACCCAGGCCCGTGGGAAATTGCGCGAGACCCGGGACCCCCAGACCCTGCCACGCTGTGGGACTCCCCTGAGCCGCGCCACTCTGTGAGACCTAGAGTCAAGTCCCGCCACGCCGCAGGACCCAGACTCAAGTCCCCGCCCACCCACGTGCACCTCGCCGCACACACAGCCCTGCCCACCCGTGCGCACCTCACTGTGCACGCAGCCTCTTGGTAGCCAGTCTTTGGTCGTTATGGCGTTAGGGCCACTGGGTTTTTATAATATAGATGCCACCCCAATAAATTCAATTAAAAAAGAGAGAAAAATAAAACAACAAAAATAACCCAGATGTACCTAATTTCTTACATCAGCGGGCCCCTGTATTTTTTTGTGACTCTGCTTACCTCCTATCAGACTTTGTCCTCTCATAACCTCATTGATTCTAGATTCCCTTCCTACCTCTCAGGCCCTGTGTCATTTAACTATTACTGGTAACAAGCCACCTCCAAACTCACTGGCTGCACCCAAAACCAATGAGAATTCCTGCTCAGGTTTTCCCCGGGCTCACCTGTGGAGGTTGGACTATGACTGAAGGTCCAAGGTGGCCTCCTTCCCATATTTTGCAGTTGGTGCTGACGGACTGCTGAGGTATGTTGATGCTTCTCCATGAGAACCCCCACCCTAGACCAGTTTTCTTACAAGGCGGTTTCAAGGCACTGCTTTATTAGGACAAAAACAGAAATTGACAGGCCCTTGACCTTGTACAGTGTCATTTCTGCCATTTTCTATTGGTCAAAGCAAATCACAATGACAATGCAGATATAATGGGCAGAGACATAAACTGTACCTCTTGATGAGAGATGTTACAAAGAATTATGGCAAAGAATTTAATTGACTGCAGTCCACTTTCTGATCACAATTGCTTTTACTCCTCCACATGCAAAATATAATCCCTCAACATCCAAGGCCACCCTAATTCTCTTGCAATTATACCGTCACGCTTAAAGTTCACTTTCTCATAATCTGCATCTGGTTTTTGGGTACAGAAACTGGGGTGTGGCTACTTTTCCCACACATTTACTTTGAGCTGTTACTTCCAGGGAAGCTGTTTTTCTCCCACGGGCAATCTGTCATAAGTCCTCCCCTGTGCACTTCAAAATAAGTAATTTAATGCTGTCTTGTAATCATAGACTTTTGAGAGGAAAAGGAAAATAAATCATACAATATAAACTATTGGAGGTCTGAGCAGGTGAGTGACCAAAACTGACTTATATTTTTAAAGAATAACTCATGTTGCTTTGCTGAGACTAAACATTAAAGGAGGAGAGAAGTGAAGAGGCTGTTGCTGTATCTCAGGGAAGAGATGAGGCTTTTGTAAGGGTTGCAGCAATGGGAGGGTGTGTGCTAGTTTAAAAGAATTAAACTATTTGGGAAGAACAGAGGTAGTTAGTTAATAGATTGGTATGCTGGGATCAGGTTTTCCTTTTTGGGGGTCACAGGTATCCCACCATAAATCCTATCTTCATCATCATGTCATTTAGCTGCTTAAAATCTCTTGCTGGCTTCCTGTTGCTTTTTGCATAAAGTTCAAAGCCATTGGGAATCATAGAATGTTTCCCCTGATTTTATTTTGCCCATTTTCCCAATTGCTTTTTCTATCCTTTATTTCAGCATTGTGTAGTTTATAGAACTTGGTTATCTATCCTTTACTGTTACCCATCCTCCCCTCTATGGAGTTACTATGGAGGGAGGCTCATGATGTATTTTTGTAGACATATTTTCTAGCACTGTGCTCTACATAACAGATTGTCAGTAAATTTCTGATTCATCAATAATTTCTTGCTTTCTCTTATCCCTAAACATTTCATATTTTTGGGAAATTACTCAATTTCTCCTTAAGTAAACTTGTGTTATTGTACCAACTGAAAATTTATACTTTACCTACAAGATATCAGATAAAGCATGACACCAAACTGCACACTCTATTACTATCTCAAAATGCCTTTACATTCCATTACCCTCAAGTCCCAGTGCACCAGAGCAAAAGAGCTACTGAATTTGCATAAAGAGGAAAAAAAAAGATAAACAGAATGTACATAAAAACCTATAATCTGGAGGATTTATCTCAAAGCTTTTCTCATTAGACTGTATTTTTGTTGAGATTCAATTTTCTGGAACCCAGTCATTGAAGCACAGGGTCTAGGTTCAAATAACTTTCTTTGGCAAGTTATTTCAATTCTCTGTGATTAAGTTTCCTCATCTGTGAAATAAGGGTAGTAAAATTACCTACTCATAATATTGTTGTGAAGTATGCGTAGTCAATATATGTTCGGTGCTAAGAACTGTGCCTGACACATAATAAATACTGTTTAAGTAATCATTGTTACTATCATTCTTCTGAGGTGAATTCAATAGTGAAAAAGTTAACTAAGCACAAAGACCATTCTTTTTTGTTTGGCTAAGAATAAGAATTTTACTACTTACCCATACTGATCAACTGATTTACAGTCTTATCATTTATTTTTATAATGCCCTTATTAAATAACGTCTTTGTAAATATTCTACTATAACACCCTCATAAATAAACTTATTTTAAAAGAAAGTGTATATCATTTAAAAAAAAGGGTGCCTTCTTCCTGTTCTATTAACTGACTATAAAATAAGTATATAACAGTAAAATTTCTTCATAATAGAAAATTTTTTCACCTGTTACACAAGCAAAACAAATCTAAATTGCATTTTTTTTCACTTGACACATGGTATTGATTCAAATTATTATCCTAGTAATGTCTTTTGAAGAGAAATAAGATTGTTTCACCAAATTTATGAAATTAATTATTGTAACATATTGCTATTAATTTTAAAGTAGATTATGAGTGTGTATATTTCTATTTGTGTGACCTAACTATTGCACTGAGTGTGTCATATCAGGAACATGCAGTTTTCTTAGGAAGATAAGTCACTGACTACAGCTGGAAATAAGACTTAAGTTGATTTATATAAGATCAGGATATATTGTTGTGGAATGACAATTAAATCTAATGAGAAAAGAAATCTGTACTAATCTTTGAACTTTAAGACCGAATTAAGTGGGAGCTAGGGAAAATATATCTTTCCAAAACTCACCAATAATCCACATTAGGAAGTAATAGAGGAGATGCTATTTAGCTATGATTCTCAATCTGAGATTTCTTATATCTTAGGGGCACCTATTGTTGAAGCAGGGCATGTTGTATAAAAAGCCACAAGATTAATACAGTGCATTTTCTTTCTTTTTTTTTTTAAAATATATTTTATTGATATTTCACAGAGAGGAAGGGAGAGGGATAGAGAGCCAGAAACATCGATGAGAGAGAAACATCGATCAGCCGCCTCCTGCACACCTCCCACTGAGGATGTGCCCGCAACCAAGGTACATGCCCTTGACCGGAATCGAACCCGGGACCTTTCAGTCCGCAGGCCGACGCTCTATCCACTGAGCCAAACCGGTTTCGGCTACAGTGCATTTCCTTAGCTGTCAGTTTGTCCAGTGGGCTAAAGGGATAGAGAATGTAAGTAAATGAACTAATAAAAATTTTAAATCTTTGATCCTGTACCTTAAAATTACAAATCTTTGATCAAAAGGGATTGCTCAATTGTTTAAAAATTTTAAAGATATATATTAATTATACGTTGCTTGCCTCCTCAGTATTCATTCATTCTCTTCTCTCATCTACTGTGCCTCAGATTTTTCTTTAAGGAATTCATGTGTCCCCTAAACTGAACCTATTCACGAGGCTTGCTGGGATTGATTCCATTTCTCCTCCAAGGCTGTAACTCATCTACCTGTCCATAGTGATTGCATTAAGGATGAGCATATGGCCTAATTTGGGCTAGCAACAGAGAATACACCCAAGAACTTGTGCAGAAATAACTAAAGGAGACACTGGAACTGTCCAGAGTCACCACATAAAGTTGATGATATTAAAGGCAGGAGGAGAGATGGAGGTATTAGTTGGTGTCCTTTGAGCCATTAGCTCTGTCTTCACCTGAAGCCATTTTGGTCATTATCTGAAGTCATTATTTCAAACAGTAAAGTCTCTTCATTATTTTTACCCGAAAAGAGGTCTGATACCCAAAGAGATTAGAAAGGTCCTGCTTTAAATGAGTGGCTACCTGAGCTTCTGTTTTCAGATGTATACTAAATTCACCTGTAAGAAATTAACCACTCTCCATTTTTTAAAAAGAATCTGTCTATGACAACATTTTCAAAACTCCTAGAGCAGTGGTTGGCAAACTACGGCTCGCGAGCCACATGCGGCTCTTTGGCCCCTTGAGTGTGGCTCTTCCACAAAATACCACGGCCTGGGCGAGTCTATTTTGAAGAAGTGGCGTTAGAAGAAGTTTAAGTTTAAAAAATTTGGCTCTCGCCTTAACCGGTTTGGCTCAATGGATAGAGCGTCAGCCTGTGGACTGAAAGGTCCTAGGTTCGATTCTGGTCAAGGGCATGTACCTTGGTTGTGGGCACGTCCCCAGTGGGGGGTGTGCAGGAGGCAGCTGATCGATGTTTCTAACTCTCTATCCCTCTCCCTTCCTCTCTGTAAAAAATCAGTAAAATATATTTTTAAAAAAATTGGCTCTCAAAAGAAATTTCAATCGTTGTACTGTTGATATTTGGCTCTGTTGATTAATGAGTTTGCTGACCACTGTCCTAGAGTATATGAAAGAAGAGTCTAATGTGGCCTTTCCAGATAAGTTAATTTCTGAGAAGATTTCTCAGTGGAAATGCTGCAGGTAACAATCTGGTTGAAAGAAGAGGGACTTGTTTTGTCTGTGCAGAGCATTTGATGTTAGATTGAGAAAATATCATTGTCCTTACCAAAGCAGAAGGCAGCCAATCAATGATTCTCTTTCATCATTGATGTTTCTATCCATTTCTCCCTCTCCCTCCCTCTCTCTGAAGTCAATAAAAACATATTTTTTAAAAAGATTCCAAAATGTCAACTTTGATCCAATGCTACATTAGCATTTTTGAATAAGAAATGTATTCAGAGAGCCTCCTCTGAGCTTTTCTGAGATATACAACCCATTAGATGGCTACATTCCATGAGAAAGCTAGAACCCTCTAGAGAAGTTCTGATTTCATAAATACATAAATAAAGAATTGGTTTAAACGTTGGTTAAATTTTCAAGAGTCTTCTCCCAAGACACATTCATTCATTGCTTCCACAACACTTACTGCGCCTCTCTGGCTCGGGCACTGTAGCTTGTGCTGGTGATATCTATATTAATAATGACGGTTTCTGTCCAACAAGTACCCACTATGTCGTGGGAGACAGGAAAATATGTGTAGTCAAATTGCTTTAACATAGTGCAATAACTTCTAAATTAGAGATGTGTTCAGAGTGCTAATGGTCAGAGTGGGTAGGGTTTACTTTTTACCTTAGAGACCACTGAAGGCTTTAGAAAAGAGAGGACTTATGTGTTAATGCAAAGGAAAAATAAAATTTGTAAGAAGGTCAGTATATTTTAGGCTAAAATCACAGCTATGCAAAAGCAGAGAGGTGCGAAAGAACTTGAGATGTTGGCGGAGCTGCAAATATTTGGGCATGTCACTGCAGAATTTGTGTTTGGGAAGTCGGAGGAGATGAGTCTTTTTGGATAGTACCAGATCATAAAAAAGGCTAAGTTAAGAGACTATTTCATTCTATTTGGAATTAAAAATATTCTGCCAGGGAAGTGGCATAATCAGATCATTTTGAAATGGAATTCCAACCCACAGCAGGGAGGAAGGGAGGTTGAGACAGATGCACTTGTTCTTTTTTAAAACTAAACCAAGAAGTGTGGCTATAAAACAAAATTTGATCTAGGTATAATCTTGAGGTTTTTATAGCAATGAAATTTGTTTTTAACCAGAGATGTTGATGCTATGTTGCTCACCTGTCACACAGTAAATTTAGAAAGTGGGAAAATCTATCCATATGTTTTAGAATCTGTTTTATGTGAAAGACTTTTTATGGGTTGTCATAATGTAAAGAAGGAATGGTCCAAATTAGTATAATACAGCAAGTAAATGAAGAAAGAAGTTATACTGAAGACTACTTTTTATATATTTTAAGAGTCCCTGACAATGTAGTTAAAAGAATATATTTTGTAATTATTGGTAAAATCTATATCCAAGCTTCATGCACACATACCTCTGACATCTTCATAATAATGTTAAAGATTGATATATCACAATAATAGTCTTGAAAGCTGCAATTTTTAAATATTACATTTCATGTGCCAGAAATTCTTGAAAAAATAACAGTATAATTGCTTTAATTTTGTTATTTACAAGTAATAGGTTGTTTAAGTTTCACGTGCCTGGAATTGATCTATACCATTACTAACCGTGATTAAAATGTTCATTATTATTTCATTTTTAAGTTTAAAATTGATTCTTATAGTTTTAATTTGATATGAAGAATATTATATTTATGCATTTAATGGTTTTTTAATACATTCATTTATAATGTTGTTTCTTAACAGGGTAGATGGTACTGTGTAGGTGAACTATACTCAGCCATGGTCTATTGATTGCAGTTGGGGGAAAACAATAAATCAGAGTTGCATCTGAGTCATAAAAGTATCCTTCACCTTCATTCACAGTAATATTCTCCTATTCTAACTTGATTAAAGCCTTTTAAAATGGATTTACTGGTAGCTTAACGTGTAGCTTTGGTCAATAGAAAGGTTAATATCAATGTGAACAACGTAATAATGTGCATGAAGAATATAGCTTTCATGTCCCGAATATGGAACTGTTTATCTCAGGCTAGAATAAAGAACATCAGGGCTGGTTGCTGCTGTTTCTTTTAAGATAACCCGATAATCATTTAGTTAAACTCAGGAAAAAGAGCATTTCTTTGTTTTGGAACTCTTTCAAAATGGTATTTAATGTTGATTTGGGGGTATGCATTGACCATACATTCAGAATTAAGTAATTCTTTGTTCCTTTCCGCCTTCACCTTACTTATAGAAGAGAATGGCAGTAATTCTTTTGAAGTAGAGTGGTCCCCATTATTCTGGTTTGATTGACCACTTTTGTAAGATGAGAAATACAGCGTTCAAGAGCCATTCAGGCTGTTTAGAGCTCCGTTTTCTGGGGGTTAGGCATATCAGTAGATGAGTGTATAAAAACAGCTGTGGTACATTTACACAGTGGAATACTACTCAGCCATAAAAAGAAAGATGTCTTACCTTTTTCGATAGCGTGGATCGACCTGGAGAGTATTATGCTAAGTGAAATAAGCCAGTCAGAGAAAGACAAGTATCACTATCACATGATCTCATTTATATGTGGAATCAAATTAACAAAATAAACTAACAAAATAGAAACAAACTCATAAATGCAGAGAACAGACTGACAGCTGTCAGAGGAGAGGGGGCTGGGTGGCTGGGTGAAAAAGGTAAAATTATTAAGCAAAGAAAAAAAAAGCTCATAGAAACAGACAACAAATAATGCAAACTAATGAGAGTATCTATTTTCCCCTATCTATAAAGTCAATAAAAAGAGCACCCAGTGATAGGAAATAGAAACTCTTACGCAGAAGAGGAGGAGTTTTAAATTATTGTGGTATTTAGAATATTGTTTAACAATATACTAGTATGTTATAAATCTCCAATATGTTAATCAATTATGTTAATCTATACTACTTTTAGTAATCTGTTCTAAGGAATAATACTCAAAATGTGGATTCTTATAGAAAAAAAGATTGTATACAGCATGTACTAAAGGAGTAAGAATGAATAAGCCAATAAAGAAGACCTTAAGAACTACAAGAAACAGTAGAGAACAATAAAATATCTTTGTATAGGTAAAATGTACTAGTTCTAATAACTACTACATAATAGGACTATACATGTAATTTGGTCTACTGACTTCTGGTAGTCCTGTCTATTCTATTATTTCATCAAAACTAGATCAATATTCCATAGTTTAGTCATCTATTTTAATATTTAGTAAAGCCATTCTTCTTTTTTCCAAACTTATAAAAATTCACTGATTAGTCATTTGCCCAAGTTGCAAATTCACTTTATTTTGTAATTGTTGACTTGGATTCTGGGAATCTTAAGTGAATTTAGGAAAAACTGATGTCTTTGTGATTTATACTCTTTCCATCTAGAAGCTTGGTGTATCCTTCTATTATTTATAGTGTTTTCCTTTATTTGTTGTAATAGAGATTTGAAAATTTTGTTATATAGAACAAAGAAACTCTCAAAGATAGGGGGAGATATGATTGTTCCTTTTTATAGATCCTCTGTTTCTCATTTAGCAATCATTTTCTAAAAGCAAAAGTCGGTATATTAATGTAAAGCCATATTTTCAGAGATCAGGGATGGGAAAGCCAAGTTTTTAGTAATGACACTGCTACTGCATAGATTTATATATTTCATTAAACTTTTTGAATCATTCATCAGGTGCAAAATCAACACACAACTGAAAAGTATGTGTTAGCTAGCCTTAGGTCTTATGAAAATGTCTTTTTTTTAAATTTGTGTTCCTACAAATAAAGCACCATTTTTTTCTGTAACTTTTCTTTGTAGTTTGGGTATTGAAAGAGTTAATCTGAGTTTTTCAACCATAATAATCTCTTTATTGTCTTGGCATTAAAATTCTACAGAAATATGTAAAATGCCTTAATAGACCTACTGCAGATTCTCCGGTGAATGAGACAGTAGGACAGCGAATTGAATAAGGGACAGTGAATGATTAAGAAAAGAAAAATATTGTATGCACATAATGATATTTTGTTTAAATGTGTGGTATGTATTGATATTTTCCAAGAACTTTCATATTATGGTGGAAACCAACAAACATTACCACAGTAAATTTCTTACCCTAAGAAAAGTTAAAACAATGGGCTGATAGATACTTTAAAAAAAATGTGTTACTGTTTTCATAGCCTTGATGTAATCTAGTTCTTATATTTGATGTTTTAGCATTACAGTGATCATTATTTTATCTTCTATTTACAATAATTTACTTATACTGATATACGATTCCCTAATAAGAACAAAATTCTTTAATTGTCAGTTGCAGGTTTTGTCTCAGATCATCTTATATGGTAGCAATCAAAAAATAGAAACGATTAAACAAAAAAAGCAAAGCCCATGGATAAATGAGAAAAATACTTAAAAACAGTATTTAACAGTATGTAAGTGTTAAGTCTCATCTATAAGGATGAGAGTGTGTGAAAGAAAACTTGTATAAACCAATGAGATTACATATTTACCTAGAGAACATTTCAAATAATATTGATTTCTACTAGTTCCTATTTAGGTTAAGTGACCTACTTCAGCTGGGCATTTGCCTATTGGTCTGTGGGCAAATATGGATTTTTAAAAGATAATGGAGAAAGCAGGCTCTGACTCTGGGTTTCTAACTAGAAATTCTGTCCTGATAATAACAGAGAATATGAATATGTTATTACAAATGACCTCTGGCAAATAGCTCCACCTACTTATTACTCTCCTTCAGTTGAGTTTTTCCCCATCAGAATCATGGAAGACAGCTATCAAAATCTTTGTCAGGCCCTAATTCTCCTTTCCATAATTTTGGTAATACCCAATAATTTTAGAAATAAAGACCTTAAAAACTCTAAAATTTTAGCACTAATATAAATCTCTCTCAACCGTGTATCAAAAAGGGCTTAAGAAATCTGTTTAGAAAATAATGATCAGGTGTAATTCCTTTTTACATAGGAAAATATATGGTAAGTTTCTCTATACAATTGCCTATACATTAAGTTGTTTCACACAGGAGTGCCTATATTGAAGGCACTATCTCAACAGGCACGTTCAGGTTGTTGTAGTCACGCTTATGCATTACATTATGTATTATCTCCTTTATAAAAATTGTAGGAAGAAATTTACAATTTCTTATGTTTTTAAATCAAGAACAGTTTTACCTCTTCTGAAAATTGTCCTATCACAAGATGAATCTGTAATTAATTCTCCTATGTGCTGATTGCTAAAAAGCTTAGAACTAATACTAAGAGGCCCTGTAACCAATATATGGGCTCCATATATATTCATGTTAACCTTATTTCTCTCATGTATCTACTTTTAAAATAAAATTTTCTCATATTTTAAAAATTATCATTAGCTCACCCTTGGGTGTTGCAAACTCCATTAAAACATTTTTGGAACAAGATGACATATGAATTAATTAATGTATTGAATTCCCATTTCCAGACATCTGCCTTACAAATTCTAAAGTAAACCACTCAGAAGATAGTGATTGACTATACACGCTGTGTGGCAACCCTCTTTTCCTCTGACCCTCCAATCAGTCATTTGAAGAAAAGTCATACAAAGGAAGCATAGTACTATTGAACCCCTTTTAAGCACGTGGCTCTATCTCAATGCCCTAAGCTGGTGGTCTCAGTGTCTTTGGAGAGTTCTATTTCAGAGATCACACTTGGCCAGTTAGCAAATAAATTTTTAAAAATTAGTGTTTGCATAGAGAGATCTTTGAAAATATAAGGCTATGTAAACGTAGTTGTCATATTTCACTCTTTAAAGATCTAAAAGACTGGAAGGTAACCTAGATGATATTTTGTAATCAGAACAGAAAGTAGTACTATTAATGGACAGCTCAGGTTGAATACTCTTTTCTATACTTGACTCTGTGTGTGTGTGTGTCTGTCTCTGAATGTGTTCAGATGTATGAAATTTCTGAATGTGTAGTATTTTAATAATTATCACTGTTTCTCAAATCAGATTGATTGGTGATGTTTTGAAAATTCTCTAAAAAGAGAGAAATTGTAAATGACATTTTGGAAAGCAGTATTTGTAGGGTTTTTTGTTTGTTTGTTTTGTTTTATTTTGTTTTAATACTGCAGTCAGCATTCTGATTTCCTATAAGCCCCCTCAGTGTATTTGTAGACTGGTCTGAATATTGATTGCTCTTGTTTCCATGACTAAAATTGATTCTCCCTCCACCCAAGATTTTTGCTTGTCATCAAACTTACTTTTTCTCTCATGCAAAAATGACATTTGATTGGATTATTCAACAGAAGAAGGATTCTGTTGTTAAGCACAATCAATATGCTGTGTTCACTGATTTTATAGTTTTTTCAGTAACTGCCTTCATAAATGAGTGCTGGAATGGTTCAGATTATACCAAAACTGGAAGATTTTTTTACAATTGTAATCTCTTTTACTAACATAAAATAATATTCAGCAAGTCTATTTCTAAAAATATTATGAACTCATGTAAATATGATATCAATCAACAAACATTTCAAGCACTTGTTGTTTTCACATTATGTAAAGGCATATTCATGGTTCTTAGTCTGAAGTGTTTTATTTTCCAATGGCATATATAGACTATATTCATAAAAGATAATTAACAATAAAAATCTCTCATGATTAAGGTTAAATGAGTCATACTGTTAATAATGATAGAAGTCATACTTACCACTTATTTGAGCAACTATTTACTAAGCTCTTTATACTGTGTTCAGCTATTATATCTAGCATATCTAATTTTTATAAGAGCCCTCCAAACAAGTTAGTATTAACTTCTTTTTAAAATATATTTTTATTGATTTCAGAGAGGAAGGGAGAGGGAGAGAGAGATAGAAACATCAATGATGCTAGAGAATCATAGCTGCCTCCTGCATGCCCCCCACTAGGGATCAAGCCTACAACCCAGGCATATACCCTGACTGGGAATCGAACCATGATCTCCTGGTTCATAGGTCAATGCTCAAACACTGAGCCATGCCAGCTAGGCTTAATTCCATTTTGCAGACAAGAAACTAGTAACTTCCTCAAGCTTGTGCATCTGGAAAGTAATTTAAATCTCATCTCCATTTGACTCTAACATCTGCAGTCTCTGAAAGCATCATATTGCATCCCCATGGATGTTACAGATTTTCAGAAAAAGTTAGGGATTACTTCCAGCTCTAATGATCAGGAAGAGTTCACAGAGGTGGTCAGGTTGACTCAGCATTTTATGGTGTGAAGGATTCAATAAAGTTGAGAGAAGGAAGAAGGGGTCTATGTTGGGGAGAAAATACATAAGTTGATGAAAAAAGACAAGAGGAGGATCATATGCATTTTGGAGGAGTAAATACACTGATATGTACAGAGTGGTGGAAGTTTCATCTGAAAGTAGTTTGGAGATAATTTGAAGGGAGAGTTAATAACATACAATTATAGAAAGGCTGTATGCCACCTAATGGCTTGGAATTTATTCTTGAATGTACCAGATTTATTTGAAGGTTTTTGGGGAAAAGTATATTAGTACTATCAAATGCTATATTAAAACTACTGTATTACCTTATAGGCTATAACATAGAAGGAATATATGAACATCTGGAAGTAGAGAGAGGAATTAGGAGACATTTAAACTACTCCAAAGATATGGGGCTAAATTTCACAAGATTCACACTGGAGCTAAAAGAGTATAGGTGAGTGACATTTTTAGGACTAATCAGATCTTTGCAATTGAATAAATTTGAGAAATCTTGTCTTCAAGATTTGGGGACTGAGTAAAATTAAAGAAACAACATAACATGAAGACATTTATCTAAACTCACAGGAGTAGATGACTTTGAGAAGAAAGGTTGTTTAGATGAATTAGTTTTTACATGAGATATTAGTTTTTATATGAGTACTAAAGGTCCGGAGCACAAAATTCGTACATGGGTACAGTCCCTAGGCGTGGCCTGCAATCAGGACCATCTTCTCTAGTTGCCTGCAGCTGCCCCCGCCCCCAACGCCACCCACCCCTGCTTCCCCATTTGCCATCGGGTGATCAGAGCCTGCTGGCCAGGGGGAGGGACCGAGAGGTCGGCCCCACCCCCGCCGTGGATCACCCTCTGTGTGTGGGGTGACAAGCGGGGCAGGGGCCTTGGCCTGGTGCTGTCCACATCCTCCACCACCCACCCTTGGTTCCCCATTCGCCATCAGGTGATGGGAGCCTGCCAGCCGGGGAAAGGGACCAAGAGGTGGTCAGTGCGCCTCATAGTGACTGGTTGAGCAGTCATCTGGTTGTTCCGCTATTAGGGTCAATTTGCACATTACCCTTTAGGATAAGCCAGTTGAAAGCAACCAGCAAATGATGAATATGAAATAGAGCATCAAAAGAGACACCAGGAAAAGAGTATGACTTATCAAGTGTATAAAGATATATAAAGCTACCAGACTAGATCACATCTCTAAGTAAAGAAAGTTTGGATGAAGCCAAATATAATTCTTGTCTGAGTTACTACTATGTGCAAATTATACACTAGAAAAGCTTAAAGGGAGTGATATATTTCTGTTTTATAGAATAGTGAATTGAGACTCAGGTTAAGCTTACTAAAGTCACAGCTAGCAACATTTCCACTACCAGTAATGGCAAAGTAATAATTAGGACTAACTCTACTTCTAAGAAAAATTAGAAAGGGTGGGAAAACATATTTATAGAAATCATGGATAACTAATAAGGAAGTAAAGAATTATAGGTCAAAGATAAGAGAATAATAACAAAAATACAAGTTTGGTATTTGAAGCATTTTAGCTCTGCGAATATCTGAAACTACAAAAGGGGTGGCTACAAGCCTGAGAAGATTAGCCCAGCTTTTAATAGCTTCATAGTGAGATGAGGACAAAAATTAGAAGTCAGATCCCACCAAAGAGTGCCTCAGTTAACTCATTGGTCTTTGTTGTGGGACCTCAAAGAGTTCTACCCTAGGATAAATGAAAAGAATTTAAAAAAAATAGACCAATACACACAAAGTCTGAAGTCCAACTTCAAATCACTTCAACCATGAAAATTGGATTAACTTGTCCAGGGTTGCAAGATACAAGTATGTAAATATTATGTGGCATTCCAGTAGACCACTATCATTAATGAATAGAACAACCACACCAAAATCAGTAAGGGTAACAGAGTTGAAAAGCACAATTAATATATATGAGCTAAGAATACCACATCCAACAATCACAGAAACTCTTCTCAGTAAATATGAAATCTTTAACCATTATGGGACAAGTCTTCATAGATGTAAAAGGTTTCAAATCTTCCAGAATGTTTTCTAAACATAATACTATTGAACTAGAAATCAGTATAAAAATATAAATTCTTCATATGTGTGGAAATTAAGAAGCAATTTTTCAAGTAATGCATGGATCAAAGAAAAAAATCAAAATGGAAAGTAGAAGATATTTAAAATTGATTATAATGTAAATATAACATATCAAAACTTACAAGATGCAGCTAAAGCCATGTAGAAAGAGAAATATACAGTTTTATAGGCTATCTTAGAAGTAAAGGAATACTGAAAAAATTCAATGAGTGAAGTATTCTTCCCATGCACTTAAAAAATAGCATAGAAATATAAACTCAAAATAATAGGAAGGAAAAATGTTTAAAGACATCAAAAAATAGTAAAAGGTAAAATTAACAACTTCATGCCAATCCATTTTAAAACTTAGATGAACAATTTCCAGAAAAATATAATTCATTGAAACTGAATTCAAAATAAATTATCTCCCCACAAAGAAAACTATAGACTCAGATCACTTCACTAACAAATACTGCCAATTTTATCTAAAATTTTGAGAGAATAAAAAATAAGGCACACTTTTCAACTTATTTGAAAATTGGATTTAAAAATTAGATGCAAAATCCTAAATAAAAATTAGCAAATAATATCCGATCTATATT
The DNA here is from genome assembly GCF_963455305.1 of Plecotus auritus. Classification (NCBI taxonomy): domain Eukaryota; kingdom Metazoa; phylum Chordata; class Mammalia; order Chiroptera; family Vespertilionidae; genus Plecotus; species Plecotus auritus. Next base: position 170,552,677 of record NC_137775.1, on the reverse strand, counting down.
AAAAAGGCCAGCGGCTGTAACACCATAGTGCCGGAACCACCAAATGACTGGTCACCAGGGGGTGAATTGATGGGTCTCACGGTGCGGCGGGTCTAGGTCTCACGCGATTTTGCATGCTGGGCCTCTAGTTACATATAAAAAAGAATAATACTTAATACATTTTTAGGTCTTAAAGAACTTAAGACTGAACAGTTTTTCTTTATCAGTATTCAGTTGCTAATGTTGAATTTCCCTGAAGAGAATCTGATTCTAGATGGAAGAGATTAGCATATGGAGATGATATATCTGCCAGTTTTCATAAAGTATCAGAAAAGTAAACTTACTACAGCATTCTCTTCTATGTGTCTCATTATGTGCATTTTTACAATGTGCTTTCTATACAAAACATTTATGAAGTTGTGTTTAAAATAGTGTAGGTGTCTCCTGACAGCTCAGATCAATAGAAGGCCCTAAAAAGGACATGAGTTAAAATGGCAATTAAGAGCTCACACCAAAATATTACATGTTGAGATCTTCTTTTTCTCTTATCTGATTCACTTGTGCTTATTTTTTTACTTTATAGCTTGACTTTGTTATACTCAGTGCATATATTTTTAATGACATAGCTATGACTTAAGAGGGAAAACTAATTTTTTCCTATCTTAATATATAGTAGGTTTTAAAATGTAGTTTTCTGATTTTTTTAATTATATAGAAACTAGAGGCCCGGTGCATGAAAATTCATGCACTAGAGAGGGGGTCCCTCAGCCCGGCCTGCCCCCCTCACAGTCCAGGAGCCCTCAGGGGTTGGAGGTGACCCGGCGATCAGGGGAAGGTGATGCCCCATCACACCTCTGCTGCTGCCACTGCCAGCAGTGTAAGCCTGGTATGGGACCTCAAAGAGTTCTACCCTAGGATACCTGAGCCTCAGGCAGCCCTGGGCAGCTGAGCAGCTGCCATCCGAGACTTGCCTGTGCCTTGGGATGGCCCTGGGGGGCTGAGGGGACTGGGCGCCGCCATCTTGTGCCTGTGGGCACTGCCATCTTTGAGGGCGTGGCAGTCAATTAGCATATTCCCTCCTTATTGCCTGTGGGTGCCACCATCTTTGCGCCCTCTTTATTAGACAGGACTAGAGGTCCCATGCACAAAAATCAGGCAATAGTAGGCCTTCCTTCCCCCGGCTGCCGGCACCAGCTCCCCTCCGGCATCCAGGACCTAAGCCCCGCCCACCCGCTGCAGCCCGCCTGTTGGTGGCCTGGGCCTCCCTCTTTGGAGTGATCATGGACCCCCTCCCCTTATTGATCACCCGCCAGCTGGTGACCTAGGCCTCTCTCTGTGGGGTGATCATGGGGAGATGGCCGGGCACACAACCAATTGCATCGCACCCGCCTTGGCTGGCCTGGCACCAGTGAGTGTCATAGCGTGTGGTCCCGGATGGTCATCCAATGGTCGTTCTGCTATTTGGCCATTCAGTTGATTTGTTTCCTCTGCTTCAACTGTAAATGTGACAGAAGGCAATACAGTTATATCCAAAAATAATTATTTGGATGGGGAAAATACACTATTGCTTTCTCTTTTTTTATCCCTTTGCAACATGTAGAGACTTTTAAGAAAAAAGAGAAAAACAGTTTTAAAGATAATTAAGAATTTATAACCAAAATATTATTTTTAGCATTTCACCCTGAAGCAGGAATTGGCCTTGCCACCTAGACAGACAAGGTTATCTCTGCACATGGGCAAGGTCAGTTGTCTTGCAGAGCCTCATTTTATAGGAAGGTGGGGGGAGTGGCTATATTATATCAAAAAGTATACTTTTTATAATTTCTTCTCTGGAAGAGCTAACAAACAGTAGTAGGTCATCTGGAGTCATTAATCAATTCTTACACTGTCATTTCTAGATTACAGTGACATTAGCAAGGCCTAATCAACAACCCTACTTATCTTCCATTCTGCCTTTCTGATTTCAAGAAATGGGTCAATGAACTCATTTAAATTTTCTTATTTTATGAGTGTATTTAATGGATGTATGTATTTTTATGAATATAATTACCTTGACTGTTGGGTTTGAAAATGTTTTCAGTAAGTTCATTAAATTACAAATTAAGTATTATACTTTATTATAGCTAAAATACAGCTTAAAATAACAGTGTGTACGAATAATAACTCTTAGATGTTTCTAATTAGGAAGGGGAATTGGCAAATGACTTTAAAATAATGACCAGAACCAAGAGTTCTCAATGTATGTAGTTTAAACAGCTTTTATCCACTACCGATTCACTCACAGTATCCTCTAAAAGTCTAAATCATGATTGATACTGTTAAAGTATTTTGACAGACTGTTAATGGGTTTTGGCCAGTCACAGTTATGAAGTTTCAACTCATTTAGCCAAAACAGTACTCCTTTCTTCTCAACAGCTTGTGAGATTACATCCCTGAATAATACAACTAAGATATTATGTATGCAAATCATTGCCAGAGGTGTACTGGAAAGACTACTAAAATATGAATAAAGAGACCTGAATGCTAATCCTATGTTCCGTTACTTACACTGAAACATAGGACGAGCCTTTTTTCCTATCACACACTCAGTTTATTCATCTCTGAAAACAATGGGCAAGATCCCTGAAGTTTTAATTATTTTGCAATGACAACTCAATATCTGGTCATGAATCCATCTAAATGCAATGGCAATAATTTGTTTTTATGACTAGTGTATCATAAGTGAAATTTTCATATGAAGTACATACATCTTATTTACTTGTGCTGATTTATGGCACTCTGGATTATTATATTGTCTTGCACGTTTACAGGGTCAGAGTGGAATTCTCTTTTTTCAACTAAAAGGTAGAATGAATAGTTTTAAGTCAAGATGAAAACTGCCAGAGGTCAAAAAGAGATATATTAAATAGATAACAGGCAAAAAATAGGGTCAGTTTGCCGTCATCATCTCCTATGATTGTCTGATGCTAACCTTGTTGGAGTAGTGGCTAGGTTAAAATATTGCAAACCCCAGGAACTAATTTTGATATTTTGAGGCCAACGTGGCTGATATAGAATCAAACAAATAAATTTCAGGGTTCAAAAGGAACTAAAATCATAGCAACATTTGTCCAATTTCAGTTGAAGGCATATGTTTTAATATTTAATATTTTCTAATGGGCTTCCTAATGCGATTGCTGTTCATATATAAGTTTTTCTCTGTTGCTAGTGTTTTTAAAATTTTATTTATCACTTATTTTACCATTTAAAGCAATAAACAAAAACCAGTTTTGAATGTGTATAACTATGAAGCAGCTGGTCTGTTCAGGATTGGATGAATGTTTCCTTCCTGGTAGATGAGGAATGGACTAACAGAAGTCGTTGTTACTGGAGGCTGAGATCCCCCACAAATATTGATGATTCTTAGTTTTGGAGCCTCCATTCAACCTCTGCCAAATGTCCCTATATTCTTTTAAAAGAAAAAATAATAATCTAGAGGAGAGAGACCAAGTAATCTATTTAAGTACATTTAGTATTTTTTTAAATTTTACCAAATAATTATACTGCTCACCTGTTTAAATTTTTTGTAAAATATTTGATGCATATAAAATATATTTCATGCATGTTTAATGCCATAAAGCACAAAGATAAAATAAGCCTTAATTAAAACATTATCCAATTACATAAGCAGAACGTTACCAATAGAATGAAGGCTCCCTGGACCCTCATGAATTCATCCCGCTGGCTCCTACTAAGCTCCTCTCCGGAGTGATTTTCTAAGTGAATTTTTTGTAATCATTATTTTTTTTTTGCCATAGCACATCATTTTTTCCACATTTAATGCAGCAGATGAAGCAGCAAGAAGAGGGTGGAGGTGTCAAGAACCAGCACATCGCCGAAACTGGTTTGGCTCAGTGGATAGAGCGTCAACCTGTGGACTGAAGGGTCCCAAGTTTGATTCTGGTCAAGGGCATGTACCTTGGTTGCAGGCACATCCCCAGTAGGGGGTGTGCAGGAGGCGGCTGATCGATGTTTCTAACTTTCTATCCCTCTCCCTTCCTCTCTGTAAAAAAATCAATAAAATATATTTTTAAAAAAATATTAAAAAAAAAGAACCAGCACATCACAGGGCCTTTCAGGACTTGGGAAATAATTGTGCTGTAATGGGAACCACTGGAAGATTTCAGCAGAGGACCAATGGAATCGGAATTATGTCTTCAGAACATTGTTCTGGCTGCCGAGGGGAGAAGAGCCAGAGTGGAAGCGGAACCTAGAAAGTGGCCGAATCAGTAACAAAATGATCAGGGTACAAATGAGCCAAATACAACAGTAGCCATATAAATCAAGTAGAGTCCTCATAGCTAGTAGAAAAAAATGTACTCTCTTGGCTAGAAAAATGCTTAGTTAACAGAAAAACTTAAAAAAAAATAAAAACATCACAATGCTTGTATTTCATAGTGTCCCTTGGTGAAGTTAAATTATTTGTATGTGTTGATAACTCTACTTTCATCCTGCCTCAGGAACTATGCCATCGCTCCAAGACCTCATTATGACTATTATTGCCATAAAGGTTTATTTAATTTGCTTGAGAAGTTCTTTTAAAACCAGGTACTCTTTGTAAAGCACTCTTAGATTCTGCACTGCATAATTTCAGATTCTTATCCTGCCAAGTCACTACTAGAAAGAAACTAGATAATGAGCCCTACAGATATACAAATTTCCAGCTATAATGCATATGCCAGTAATTCAATAACTTCACAAATGGCATTCAATTAGCATGCTTCATTTCCTAATTATTTAAAATCCTTAATTCACTCTTAATTATAAAAACTTTTCCATAGCCTCATTCACTAAACACATCAATATTATGCGAATTCCTTTTTTCACTCTAATGGAAAAGGTGATTCTCCCTGAGTCCATCTATGTCTATTCATTTAATTATACAAATTTTCTAGTGTATTTAGTTATTGGCCTTAAATGTATGTTCAAAATACCTGCTTTTAATTTTAATGGCTTTGTCCCTGGCAGAACTTTTATTCCCAATTCAATTGAAAGAGTTACTTTGCCTTCTCTCTAATTGTTCTTCTCAACTCTTTTGAATTAAAAAAAATGTTTCTTTGCAAAGTTACCGTTAGTTTTTGGAAACATAAGTAGTACCTGAGTTCCGTTTTTTAAAAAATATGTTTTTTATTGATTTCAGAGAGAGGAAGGGAGAGGAAGAGAGAGATAGAAACATCAATGATGAAAGAGAATCATTGATCAGCTATCTCCTGCATGCCCCCCCCCCCCAATTGGGGATTGAGCACACAACCAAGATTTGTGCCCTGATGAGGAATTGAACCTCAACCTCCTGGTTCATGGCTCAATGCTCAACCACTGAGCCACATAGGCCAGGCCTGAGTTCTTTTAAATACCTAAATCATTTAAGTCTTATATCACATATTATAAATGGATGCTTGGAATTAGGAATCATGAATTTGTAAGACATTTCAGAGAGAAGCATTAGGACAACTGATGAAATGAGCTACACATTTTTAATTATTATTTGCCTTTATCAAAGAATTTTAATCCTCTCGTATTGAGGACACTAAGTTCTACCTCCTTTCAAAGCATAATTGAATTTTGTTATCATCTAAAGCTTCATAAATTTAAGAATTTTCCTATTCCTGTCAAATCCACCCACTGAATGTGATGAGAACATGATGGCCACAGTTGAGTTCAGCAGTTGGGAGTTCCTGAAATATACCTACATCTCTGCAGTCTCTGACTGGTTGCCTCAAATGTACAAGAATTTAATAGTTTACCTAGATAGTTATCCTTAAGAAAAACGTTTTCTGGGTGGGACATGCTAATTAAGTACTACAGATTATTGGCAGCGCATTGCGCTACAAAAAGTGTTTACCAAACGGATGATCCGTGGTGTCCATGCTATCTTTGAAACAATGCTGAACTGGGGTTGACTTTGATTGAACTGATTCCTCAGGAACAACCTTATTTCTAATGTCCCCTGGGGAAATGGAATGGGGTGAATTATTATCAGTACCATTAATTTTAAATTTGGGAGATGTGCCAAAACATCTTGCCTATCTCAGTAGATATATACCCATTAAAATTAGCTTATTGATTTATGTCAATTTCTAGATCCATGGTTTCTATATTGACTTCTGTAATAAAGTCTCCAAATTGTTTAGCTTCAGTTCTTTTATTTGTATAGGTTCAATTACTTTATCAGGCCAAGAACATTGTATCTTTCCTACTACCAGGTTGTTGACTTTGGGTCTACTCTTAGTTGGCTGAAAGTCTTCGATCGTTTTGTTTCACTTTCAAGAAGAATCCCATTGGGTGTTTATAACCCCATACATATTGGAGTGAAATTGCTGCTTTTATATTTGATGTGTGCAGTTTTGTCACTTATTAAAATGAGATAGTATTTCCTGCTTCTCAAGATTATTGTAAGCAGTTTACATAGCAGAGGAATGTTGCCATTGGGAAAAGTGTAATTTATTTTTGTTTTCTTGGTGCATCAGATAATTGAGCCTAATGCTGTGAGGTACATATGTAATCTCTGTAATAGCATCATCTATGAGAAAATAACAAGTGTTGCATCTCTAAAGCTCAGTTCCATATGGTCACTGAATGAATACTAGAAACCCAACTATATCGTTAACTTGTGTTATGACCTTGGGCAAGTATTTTCTCTGGGCCTTATTTCATAATTCTTAAACTAGATGTCTCCCATATCTTCCTTTTCCTGTGATTTCTGTGATTATATGCAAACAACAGTGTCCTATTGGAGAATCACAAGAAAGGATAGGTAACTAAATTAGTTCACTCAAATTGTAAGACAGCACAGTGTAACATTGGGCATGTTTCTTTCTCTCCCTCTCTGAAATCAATAAAAATATATTTAAAAAAAATTTTAAATATATTTTTATTGATTTCAGAGAGGGAGAGAAAGAAACATCCTATATAATAAAGAGGTAATATGCAAATTGACCATCACACCCTCACAAGACGGCTGCCTATGACCAAACCGGCAGGGGGGTTAGTGAGGGATGACCAAATGACTGAACAAGCAGGTTGTGTGGGGCAACCAGGCTGGCAGGGGGGGCAGTTGGGGGTGACCAGGCTGGTAGGGGAGGCAGTAAGAGGTGACCAGGCCGGCAGGAGGGGGGGGCAGTTAGGGGAGGCCAGGCCAGTGGGGGGGGGGGGCAGTTAAGGGCGACCAGGCCTGTGGGGGTGCAGTTGGAGGCGATTAGGCTGGCAGGGGGGGGGGCAGTTAGGGGTGACCAGGCAGGCAGGCAGGTGAGCTATTAAGAGCCAGCAGTCCAGGATTCAATCCTGGGCCTAAACCGGCAGTCGGACATCCCCCAAGGGGTCCCGGATTGGAGAGGGTGCAGGCTGGGCTGAGGGGACCCCCCTTTCCATCCATGAATTTCGTGCACTGGGCCTCTAGTCAATGATAAGAGAGAATAATCGATCAGCTGACTCCTACATGCCCCACACTAGGGATTAAGCCCACAACCCAGGCATGTGTCCTGACCAAGAATCGAACTTTGACCTCCTGGTTTATAGGTCAACATTCAACCAGTGAGCCACGCCAACCAGGCTGATTTTGATGCCTTAGTATCCTTCTCTAGAATATGAGTATACTAGTAATAATCTGTCAACCTCATAGGATTGTTGAGAATTACATCAATTAAAACCTGTAAAGAACTTAGTTCCCATCACACTGAAGTGTCCATAAATATTAGCAAGGATTAGTTCCAGATTGTGATTTTATGTTCATGTCTCTCAGACGGAAAATCAGAAGCATGGTATTCACATATGAACATAGCATTTCTTTATACTTCTGACTTATTGTAGAATTGATCACTTGAAAAATGTATGATGTTAAAGAATAGCTCAGAAGATTTCCCTGCTTGGGTCTCTATTGTTATTTTTGCATTGACTTGCCAGTAACTTAACTTGTCTAAAAATGTCAACACCTAAACCCCTGTTATTTTGATTCTGTGTATTTCATCTCATTCATCCGTAGCCCCCTCCAGCTTTGTAAGTCCATCCAAATCCAAGCAGAGTAGCTTATTATTCCTTCCCGCAGGGTAAAGACTTCAAAAATCCTATTAGCATATTAGCTATGGAACTCACTCTGCCTTCGCTTTCTCTCCTGGTTTGATCTTATAGGCAAACTCTGTTCCATTTTTCGTATGTACATATAAACCAAACATTTTTTAAGATTTCTCTAGTTCAGTAGTGGTTTTGATTTTTTAAAGGGCTTTTATGCGAGCATTATCTTGGTACACCATGCTAGAAGATAGAGTTTTCCACTAGAAAGTACTCAAATTAGTTTTATGTTGTCTTCACTAATACAGTTTAGCAACTACTATAGAATTGGGGAATAAAAGTGCTGTCAGTTTCTAAGTGAATGTTATTATTGTTTCCTTAGAATTGAAGCTGATTTTTAGCAAAGATTCACATGTGTAAGTGCTATTTATTTCTCTTCTTTCTTTATTGACTTACGGTTTATATTTTTGACATTTATCTTCATAACCATATGGTGCTGGTACCTCCCTAAAGCTTACTTACCTAGTTATTACATATGTTCCAGATGGATGGATCTCAGTGAGCACCTAGTTTCAGACTGCTTGGAAGCCAGATCCTCAGGCAGCAACTTCTAAAGCAGGGGTGGGAACCTTTTTTTTCTGCCAGGGGCCATTTTGGGTATTTATAACATCATTTTCAGGCCATTCAAAATCAGCTTAAAAATCAGCCTGCTGATTTGGCCAAACATTTAATTAACTCACCCTTAATACCTTGGCAGGGCCAGACCAAATGATTTCATGGGCCTTATGTGGCCGCGGGCCTGATGTTCCCCACCCCTGTTCTAAAGCATGCAAATGTCTACATCTCTATGGAGCTACAATCTAAACCCTGCTGACATCCAAGTCAGATGTTTCTGAGGTGTTCCCTGTGCTACGGATGCAAAAACCAGTGCTCCAATGAGAGTACAAGCTCCTTTCCGGGAGGTCACACTGAGGTTAGAGAGAAAGAGAGAGAGCACAAATAGGGCCTTTCCTGCCCGCTTTCCCTGAGAGCATCTCCGAAGATTTTAAATGTGTGGCAAACTTAAAGCCTGCCTGTCAGGTTGAAGCTCTAAGATAGAGCTGGGAGTGTAATTCAGTCTGCCATCTGTGGTGCCCTGGGGGCACTAGTCGGTCACAAACTGTCTCTAATTGTTACCATCCTATGGACCCCAGGAACACAGACCCAGGCACTCAAGGGGTGTCTCCCAGGTTGCCACCACAAAAACTGGCACCAGACTTAAAACGACCAGGACACCAGACTTGTGTGAAAGCTCTGCTCTTGGAGATACCAGCACTGTGGAGCATGGCAAGGAAGAATGCAAGATGGCACCTGCCAGCTTTAGCAAGGCAGGGAAGGGCCAAAGATGATTCACATCTGCTGGCTTTAGCAAGGTAGAGGGAGAGCACAGAAATGGCACCTGTCGGCTCTTCCGTCCCCAGAAAATTACATATACCCTGACATGCACCCTGCCCTTCTGGCAGATGCTTTAAGATTAGCAAGTCAATCTCACTCACATATAGTCTGGGTGCTTTCCAAACTGCTGCCTCTGCGCTCAGCCCTGGGGCAAGTGAGTCTGTGTGTGAGCCTTTCAAGAACAGGTTCTCATTTTGCTACCCCTGGGTCTCATGGACACTTGTCTCATTGGTTTTCAAAGCCAGGTGTTTTGGGTGCTCATCTCTCAGGTGCAGGTCTTAAGAGTTGGAATGTCTGATGTGGGATACCAACTCTTTGCTCCTCGGGGAGAAGCTCTGTATTCGTGAGATCCCTGTTGAGTGTGAGCTGCTGCTCAGTGTGGCCCTTCTCTTCTTTTATGTGAAACAGCTGTTCAGCCAGTTTTCAGGTTGTATTCAGAGGGAATTGTTCTATATGTAGCTATAGATTCGGTGTGTCTGTGGGAGGAAGTGAGTTAGAATCTTCCCACATCACCATTTTGGACTCCGCCCCCCATCCCTTAGGGATTCTTTTTATATGAATATTTCTAAGATTTTGCTTTGTAGATTCAATTGAGTAGTTTAGTTCTCTGATTGGACCTGAAGATGGAAATATTTAGACACCCCCCATCACCACCACCACCACCACCAAGTTTAGAAAACTGTGAGCTAGAGTAATTTTTTTTTATATTTTCCTAGACTGTTGTTAACGTTGTCCTTTAATTTGGACATATGTTCCTGGGTTCCATTTTGGCCTATTTCAGACTAACCAACTTGTTCATCAGGACAGATGTAAATGTTTTATAGAACAACAGGTTTTCTTTCTTCAACTAATCATGGCTTGGCTCTGTTTGATTTTAACAGACTTTCTATCTCAGTTGCTGTGCTGATGATGCCCTTTCTCTATCAGCTGAATACATTTTTATTACAAACTCTTATGATTGTTAACTCTGAGATGGCCCTGAATAACTACCTATAAGTGTCAACTGTTGACGAAATAAGCTGGGAGTTCCTAACACATTGGTGATGTTTAATATGGAAGCAGACCAATTAATAGGATAATATTTCCCCCATCATTGAAACTTCATTTTCTCTTGGATTAATTTCCTGTTGTTTGCTAGCAGACATGCCACTATAATGAAGATTAAAGGGGGAAGACCATGACTTACTCAGCTATAGCTCTCAGTCTGGTCTTTAGAGTCCAAACTTTCAGTGTTTCTTCATGGGGGTCATCAGAAAACTGAGTTGAAAGTCCTAGAAAAATTGAGTGATGATAATTATTCTTTGAAATAGTTTTTACTTTAAAGGCCTACTGCATAGATCAAGCTCCCATTTTTTACTGCTCTCTCTTTCTCATTTCTGATCACTTAGCTTTCACTTCCTCAAAACTCTGTTCAAAGTTCACTGCCTTCAAAATATCTTTTTAGAAACTGTGCCATTTCTAATTATCCCATCAATCCACAGTCTCCATCAATGGGACAACATTTTACACTGTTTATTTATGAATGTTTCATATGATAAACGTAATATCTCTGTCATTTTGGGCAAAATATCTCTAATTTGGGCAAAATTCCAAAGTCAAGTATAGGTTTATTTAACAAATTTTAAAAAAATTCCTATTATTTCAATTATCCTATTGTTTGCACATTGTGATCTTATAATAACTATCTGTAGAATAATTTTACTTTCTTTTTATTTTTTATAATAACAAAGAGATCCCAAAATGTAGGCATGCAGAAGGAGATGTAGTAAAGATGTTTTAAATAAGAAATTTTGAAAATTAAAATTGATTTTTAACCTAGTCCTAAAGAGTTTATAAAGGCTCCAAGTCATCCTTTTCTAGGCAATGAGGTCCCCTGAGCCTAGTCTAGTTGCAAATGAACCAGGGCATGGGAAATGGATGAGACAAGGTATGTCAAGTGGGGGCAGATGGTGGAATGTCTTAAAACACAACAGACATGAATGCATGCATGATCTGGAGAGCTACAGGGAATCGTTTGAGGGTGTAATGGACTCACAGCAGTGTGGCTGGCAGACTGTTTGGTAGATAATTTGCAGGACAGATTGGAAATGTGAGACTCCCTCAGAGAGAGAATGTGAGGTAACCAAGACTTGAACAACAACAAAAAGGAACAAAGCAAAAGGAAAAGCCACCCAAGGGTCCTCATCCACAGAAAGCCCTGCAAGGTTCCATGAGGGGCTGACAAGACTAGGACGTGCAAAATACTTAAAGTGATGGCGGGAGAGACTGAGGAGAACAACACAGGGATTGTGTTTTATTACAGAGTAATGGAATTCTAATGACATGTTTGATGTGGAACTCACTGTATACATAAGCTTTTAAGGTTAAAATAAATAAGCCAGTAGATCATAATAAATGTGACTGCTTTGTTAATTGCATTGATAACTCCTCAGAACGACCCTAATGTATAATTTCTTTCATTTAATAGCATAATTTCTCTCATTTAGTACTGTAATATTGCTCAATGTAACTGCCTCATAGCACTTGAAGAAGAAATGTTTTACCTTTTATCTAGAAAATGCCTGAGAGGCTTGCTGACTGCAACTCATGTGTACAGATGTTCAGTTTACAGTTTTTAAAAGTTGATGTAAATTATTTGGTTTATATAGAGAAAGGAGATTAAAGGAGCATTGTAGGATCCCACATTTTGGAAATTCTGCTTATCACTGTGAGCTAAATATTCTCCGGTATAATTTTCAATTAAAAATTTTTATTAATGCCCAGAAGTTATTTATAACACAGCTCTAAATAATTTTCAAAACATGAACCAGAAAATGTAATAGTCATAATTACATAAATGGCTTTTCCTTGAATTTCTGTATTTCCTGACAACCTTAGCACTTTAACAAAAAGGACAATACAAAATTACCAAATGATCAAACTTATTCTGTAAGTCAAATGCAATGGTATTTGCTAATATCTTTCTGCAAGCCAATTTATGAGCAGAATTAGGAAAAGGATGATTAAGCACATGAATTCAAGTTTATTTACACACAGTGATGCTTAGAATGGAGCAGATCCATTCCTACAGTGGTATGGTAGAATGGTCAACTCTTCCACTGACAGAAGGTGATGATGTAGACATGGTATTGGTAAAATAGATAGCATTTTTCAGTCATGACACTGGGCAAGTCATTTGGCTTAAATTTTTTTCTCAGTTAATATACATAATGGTACAATAAGATAAATATTATTATTAGTTTCCATTTTGAAAATTAGGAAGCTGAATCTTAGAACAGGTAAAATGGCTCAAGAGCATGTAGTTGGCAAATGGTAGTAAGATACTATATATCTTACAGTTATGTTAAAGTTCAGATAAGATTGTTATATGAAAATGCTTTCTAGAAAGATCCAGGCAAATATGAGACTCCATTATATTCCCATCTCCATTCTTTTAAAAATTTATATGTTATCAATAAGTATATAAATATATAAATAAGGACTTTATCAAAGTCAATATGAATTTTTAAGATAATTCCTGATGAATACAAAAGACATCAGCAACTCAATAATACGCCCCAAGGGAACCCCCACCCTGATCCAGGACACCCTTCAGGGCAAACCAGCCGGCCCCCATCCGTGCACCACGCCTCTATCCTATCTAATAAAAGACTAATATGCAAATTGACCATCACTCCAACACACAAGATGGCTGCTCCTATGTGGTCAAAGATCCTGCCCCCATGTGGACACAAGATGGCCACCATAAGATGGCCAGCAGTGGAGGGCAGTTGGGAGGGACCAGGCCTGCAAGGGAGGGCAGTTGGGGGCGATCAAACCTGCAGGGGAGGGTAGATAGGGGTGACCAGGCCAGCAGAGGAGGAAAGTTGGGGCGACCGGGCCTGCAGGGAAGGGCAGTTGGGGGGAACTCATGCCTGTAGGGGAGAGCAGTTGGGGGGGAGGGGGACCAGGCCTGCAGGGGAGGGCAGTTGGGGGGACCAGGCCTGCAGGGGAGGGCAGTTAGGGGTGACCAGGACTCCAGGGGAGGGCAGTTAGAGGCAATCAGGCTGGCAGGGGAGCAGTTAGTCATCAATCAGGCTGTCAGGGGAATCTTTAGGGGGTGATCAGGCTGGCAGGCAGAAGTGGTTAGGAGCAATCAGGAAGGCAGGTAGGCTAGCAGTTCGGAGCCAGCAGTCCTGGATTGTGAGAGGGTCCCAGGTTGGGGAGGGTGCAGGCTGGGATGAGGGACACACACCCCCATGCACGAATTTCATGCACCGGGCCTCTAGTAACTAAATAAAGAGGGAAACATATTTAATTGATGCTCCTTATAAGTGTAAAATTACTGGGAAAGTATCTACAGCATAAAAATACTTTCAACAATGTACTTGATCTCTATATACCTAAGCTTGATATAATAGAAGAAGATATGTAGACAGATACTAGTAGTTATTCATAAATGAATCTTCATATATATGTAAATATATGTATATATATACACACACACACACTAGAGGCCCGATGCACGAAGATTTGTGCAAGAATAGGCCTCCCTTCCCCTGGCTGCCAGCACCTGTTTCCCGCCGGCACCGATTTCCCTCCAGCACCCAGAACCTGGGCCTCTTTTGCTCTGGCCACCACCTCTGCCTTTGCTCCGAGGCCCAGCGCCGCCATCTTTGTCACATTAATTTGCATATTCCCTCCTTATTGGCTGTGGGCACCTCCATCTTTGTCATGGAGTGATGGTCAATTTGCATATTACTCTTTTATTAGATAGGAGATATATATATATATATAATATAGAGTTATATAATAAATAATATATATATTCTTATATATTTTTTTTCTGGTGTGGTTTTAACATCTGGCTGGTCACTCATTTGGCTTTATATTTAACTAAGAACAAAAGGGAAATAACCTAATTTATCTTGGTGCCCATCTAGTTTCAATTGCTCATTTTACATTTATTTAAAAACTAGAGGCCCAGTGCACAAATTCATGCACAGGTGTGGTCCAGCCAGCCCAGCCCAAATCAGGGCGAATCAGGGCTGGGCCTTTCGGGAGGAGGAGACAGCAGGAGGTTGTCCAGCCAGCACGCCCTGATCGGGGCCCGATCAGGGCCAGGCCAGCTGTGGGGAGGGGACAAGAGCGATTGGCTGGCAGGTCCCACCCCCAATTGGGGTGGGGGGGTGGTTGGGGGCAGGGTCAGCCACAGGGAAGGGCTGTGGGTGGTGGGCCAGCTGGCCCCACCCCCAAATAGGGTGCGGGGGCCAATCAGGGGTCAGTGGCTGGAGGAGGGGCAATGGAGGTTGGCTGGCAAGCCTTGCCCCTGATCAGAGTGGGGGGCCTGATTGGGGGCAGAGCTGACTGGGGGGAGGAGCTGCGGGCCAATCAGGGTGGTGGGGGCCATCAGGGGTTGGGCTGGCTGGGGGGAGGGCCTGCAGGAAGTTGGCCAGCTGTCCCTGCCCCCTATTGGGGTAGGGAGGGTGATCAGTGGTAGGGCCAGCCCGGGGGTTGGGTTGTGGGCCGATCAGGGTGGTGGGGGCCCATCTGGGGTGGGGCCAGCTGGGGGGAAGGGCTGCATGGGGGTTGGCCGGCCACCCCACCCTTGATCGGGGTGGGGCTAGCTGGGGGGAGGGGCTGCAGGAGTTTGGCCGGCCAGCCCCACCCCCAATCTGGCCGGTTCGCTGGCCGTAGTGGGCATAATAGCGACCGGTCGTTACGGCATTATGGTCTCTGGCTTTTTACATATATAGATGATAGATTGTTGATGATGATGTCTTTCCCAGGAGAAGAAGTTGACAGACAGCTGTGCAGAGATGCTATCTTCCCCATCCCTGTCGCCTGTTATGCCCCGTGCCCAAGGGACTGTGTGCTCACCATGTGGTCTGCCTGGTCCTCCTGCTCACACACCTGCTCAGGGAAAACCACAGAAGGGAAACAGATACGATCTCGGTCCATTTTGGCGTATGCGGGTGAAGAAGGTAAGGTTACCAGCTTCAGAAGGCACTTGGGTTCCTTTCAGAAGTTGGCATGCATTTTCTTTGTCTTGCCTGGATAAGATGATGCTATAGAAAAATCGACTTCCAAAAATCTAGCAATCCAAGGAGATTTTATATGTGTTAACATACCTGACATCTTGCTTCTGTTTTGAGTTGTTTTCCTGAGCAGGATGCAAGGGTGATTTTTTTTCTGGGTCCTTGTCCAGATGGATTTGAAGAATGAAGCCCCGGACAAGAGATGGTAGATGAAAAGGGTAGAAATTTATTGGAAGCAAATACAGACTCCCAGGTAGGGAGTGGGTCCCAAGAGGATAACCCACTAAGCTCTTTGTTGCTAAGGTTTATAAAGGCTGCAGTTATCTCTTGATACTCCCTTCCCATTGGTCACTCTTTTGCAGAATATCAGCTTCAAAGCCCAAACCCCACATGGTGCCCCCCCCTTATTCTCTCCTGCTTCAGTCGTAAAATTCTCTATCTCCTGTGAAAATCTGTTTTCCTTTGTCCCATTTTTCAGCATTTCTCTATTCTCTGTGAAAGTTTGTTTCCTTTTCCCCCATACCCTGTGGCTTTTCCTTATCTTCTGTGAATGGAGGTCTTCCTCTCCCCTTATCCTGTGGCACCCTTTATTTTTCTCTGTGAATGTATGCCTTCTGGTGGTTCCAACCCCTCATCTATGCCTTCCTCCCCCCTGGAAATATCCCTAAACCTGCCTATTTTATCTCTAAAACTCCTTTCACTTCTGTTCCCCAAAATTAATCTTAAAATAAAATCTATACTAATAAAAGGGTAATATGCTAATTAGAATGGATAGACCAGATATCTTCTGGACATCCTTCCTGAAAAAGCCATGGTGGTGGTGGCCAAGGCATAGGCAGTTAGGGGCAATAAGGGGAGATCGGTTAGGGGCAATCAGGCTGGCAGGAGAGAGCAGTTAGGGGCTATCAGGCCAGCAGGGGAGAGCAGTCAGACATGCCCTGAGGGGTCCCAGATTGGAGAGGGTGCAGGCCAGGCTGAGGGATCCCCCCTCATACATGAATTTCATGCACCGGGCCTCTAGTCTTTAATAGAAGAGGAAAGACTTTTAAACATGAGCTCACTTTGCCTTTTTTCCTACCTAATAATTCAAATTCTTTCCAGTTCAAAGCATTAAACTTGTGAAAAGGTCTAAAAATGGCTCCCACAGTTCCAGATGTCAGGTTTCATTGTTTTTTCTCTCTTTCAGCAGTCAATTTTTCTCTTTGAAATCATACTCCACCTTCTCATAAATAGGCAAATATATTCAATAATAAACTTAATTTAAAAATAAACATCAGCATGGCTGGTGCTTGACTGAATATTACATGAATTTTCAACCATTCAGTTTTCTGACCAGGGGCTCTGAGATCCACGGTCTCATATGTAGATTGTGTTCATTTTAAAAATATATTACTCTTTGATCACTTCATCCTACTGGGTGCATAAACATGTTTTGTGATATATTCATTCCTCACTTGTGTTTGCTTCATTGTCAGGAAATGGAAGGCTCTTAGTAATTGTTTCTCAGACTTATATCCAAATGCTAATTTGGCCTCTTTGTGACTTGGTGATACAATGTCATGCTTAATCTTGTCATTCTGGAAAAGAACACAGGAGTAAGGAAAATACAGAAATAAATCAACTTCAATCACATTAAGGCTTGTTCTGTCTCAGGATTATGTAGGTATGTGTTATTTAAATGTGATTAAGCTGAATGGCTCTTCTCATTCATAGAATAAATGGTGATTTCTATTTGTAGTAAGCATGTGTTTCTCTATGTATACTCCCAAATACTTAATTTTGGATCAGTTTTCAGGTTACCTATTTTATTTCTCTGTTTATGAAACAGTGATGAAACCTGAGAGTATTCTTATTTGATCCAACTCGCTATCTGTATATGTAACATCTATACAAAAAATATAACTTCCTTGGCCTTAAGTCAGGAGAAAAATATATTTTAAAAATCAACATATTGGAAAATTTCCAATTTTCTGTAGTGTCCCAAACTTTATTCCTGTCACCTTAAATTAAATGTATCTTTTTGCTACCAAAAAAAAGGTGTATGTGTGGAACCTAATAGAAAAGTAGCTCCTTTTAGAGAGAAAATTATATTATCTGTGTTGTCAAACAATAACTCTAACCTTGTATAGATTACATTCAGACTTCAAACTCTATCAGCTCAGATTATGTCCTGAACTTCATTAAAATTAAATCTGTGGTCACCCCGCTTCCTATAAATCCATTACACTCCGCAGACACTTGCTGTGTGACTAGTAATGAGTGACTTTTTGCCCCATGAGTCACATGATGAAGATTTTGCCGTGCTTGCAGAACTCACCAGATCATTATTTCTGTAGACATGATGCTTCACACTGAAAGGTCATGAAATGCTTTAAAGGCAGAAATTTATGACTGCTCTTAGATATGTATCATCCACTTAGTGTGAAAGGGTGAGACTTCCATAATTTTTAATTAAGTCTAGTAGCTGCATCCTAAGCAAGCTGTGCTGGAAAATCATAGGTGTTTATATAGTAAATCATAAAGGCATAAATTCAAAATGTAACCACAGAAAAGCCACATCAATGGGGAATCTACTGCTATCTGTCTCTGTAAATAACACTTACAAAATCTGGTATAATTACATGAAATATTTAATGAAGAATCCTTCAGAAAATATTTATTTAATACCTGTTACTTGCTGGACTCTTACACATATTTTATCTTCCTCAAAGCAAGCATTTTATAATTCTGAGATTTTTTTTTAAGTACTTAGGAACTAGATTTCCAGGAACTTTAAAATACTTTCCTGCAATTAGATAACCCTTCATAATTCTAAATAAAAGTAGGAGGTCTTTGTGTTATTCCACAAGAATTAGTGTTTTGCATGTGTCACAAATGTTTCTAATTTTCTGTGGATCAGAAAATTACTGTGATAACCTTAAGGGGAAAGATCACATTAGTAAAATTACATACAGAGCTTTTAGACATAAAATTATAGAAATTTCTGGTGAAATAACTTTTGGACAAATTCATGAACTAAGTATTTATCTGGACTTACAAAATAAATACAGAAACCTATACTTTTGTTTATTTCAGTCATAAATTTACCTTAAACATTATATGAAGATTATATAACCTCATAAGGACTAAGTTTTGCTGCAGTAACAGATAGCTCAGAAGTTTCATAACTTAAATAAAACAATTATTTCTGCCTTGTGGAAATTTGCTACAGTGTTGGGTAACTCTACAAAGCCATAAAATGTCTCAGCATTGCACCTCCTTATAAAGACCTACTTCATAATCTCCATGTCAATGTCAAGAAGATAGTTGAAGAGTCTGTCTGCTAATTTTAAAGCATCCACACTAAATTATTCCCTCTAGCAGTGCTTTATATCATTCCCACCGACATTTCATTGTAAATCATACAATCATGACTTGAAGTTGGACCTAACTTCAAGCAGAGTAGAGGCAAATGTAATCCTACTATGTGCTAAAAAAAGAGGAGTGCTGGCTGCTGACCTTACACCTGCTTAATTCAGTCTTCTTATTGTGTGTATGCGTGCATATGTTTGTCTACGTCTATGTCTATACCTCTGTCCATAGATATATGATGAAGGACTATTCCACTTGGCCTTAATTCAGTAGAGAAACCAGGCCTCTCCATTGTTAAAATGTTATAACTTTTATTGATTATTTCTTTATTTCTATTAAATAAAATATAACAAAATATAACTTCTTCCTCATATTATACTTGTACTGTGCCAGCACAGCCAAGGGTTCGGTGAGCCTGAGGGAGGGCAGTGAAGGATGTAGAAAAGACAGACAAAGAGAATAAGCTGGGTCTAGGTGGATCTCTGTTCCTGGCTAAGGCCACAGAGAAAGATCCAGCCAGCAAGCTGAGGCTTTATTTTATAGTCAGAGGTAAACAAGGTAGTGGTCAACATAGTTACAATGTTCTTGTGAGTTTCACTTGTTTTGGCAGCACTTGCTGCACCTCCCACAGCCCATTAGCTACCCAGGAAGGATCTAGGGAGCGTCATAAGGTCAAGCTTAATGATGCTAATGTGCCCTCTAAACTGGGACTTGTTTGTGGCTTTGCCAACAGGTCACTCTGAGGCTTAACCCTATAGCCACTCCCTACAATATTTCTTTCTTTTCCCTTTCCTTTCTCTTTTTTCTGTCCTTCCCTCTTCCTTGCTAGCCTTTTTCTTTACATTCCTGAACAGCCATTAGGTGTAGCCAAGCAGTTGAGCATCTATGCCATCTATGGTGGGGGGAGGGGGCGTAGTGTCTGAAGTGGTCCAGAGTGGGTTGTCAGAGCCAAGCTTGGGTGGCATCCCCCATGGGAAGAAGGTGGCCTGGCACAAGTGTCAAAGGCACAGAGTATGCTTAGTAATGGGAGATGAGAATTTTATGAGAGGTTAGAAGCGGAAACCCAACACAGGACATCAGAGCACAGGCAGAGTGAAGAGGGAATCCCAGCATTGAGGCAGCCAGTCCAGTGTGGAGTGCTGGGGCCAGGCAGGGGTTGAGAAGGGTTTCTATAATTGGGGTGTGGCCTGATGCAGGGTGTCAGAACATGGCAGGGTCATGAAGGTATCCTGTGCATACAGCAATGGAGATGGCAGAGAGAGATTGGTGGTGGGGAGGGAGGACCAAATAAATACATGTATTAAAAATAATAACAGTCAAGTTTCCTATTGCTGGAGGAGCCAGTCAATAATATGTTAAGCAAGAAAACTAGAATAAACCCTGTTGTATTGCATTGGAATTTAAAGTTATCAATGTGAATTCATTGTATTCAATTCACTAAGAAAGACATAGAAAATAAATATAAATGTGAGTATATGTATTTATATATATCTATACATATATAAAAAGCCAGCAACCAGAACGCTGTAATGACCAGAACGATGGATCACTATGATACCCACTGCAGCCAGTGAACCAGCCCAATGGGTGGTAGGGGATCAGCCAGCCAACCTCCTGCAGCCCCTCCCCCCAGCCTGCTCCACCCCCGATGGGCCCCCACCAATCCAATTGGCCCACAGCCCCTCCCCCCCAGCCAGCCCACCCCCAATAGGGGGCAGGGCCAGTCAATCGCCTGTGGCCCCTCCCCCCAGCCAGCTCCACCCCCAATTGCCCACACACACACACCAATCAGGGATGGGGCTGGCCGGCCCACCACCCACAGCCCCTCCCCATGGCCAGCCAGCTCCTGCTGTCTCCTCCCAACAGGCCCAGCCCTGATCCACCCCAATTGGGGCCAGGCTGGCTGGACACCACCCATGCACGAATTCATGCACTGGGCCTCTAGTATAATATATAATATACATATATTAGCTATAGCTACTGAAAGGATCTGAGAAGTGCTTTATATTAATTCCAAGACTCCAGTAGCCACAAGTGCATTAGTGCTTAGATCTTGGTTCTAATGCTATTCTCCAAAAGAAAGGAACCAGGGCCCCTTGGAGAAATGGCTGATTCTAAGGCTAGAATAGGAAAAGCACAAGAAGTGCCTGGAGAATCTCATGCCACAAAAGAAGAAAGAGGAAAATGTGTCAAAAGGTCGCAGAAGGGAACTTGAAGGTCTCCACTGACCACATATGGGAACAATTTGAACGTTCAAATAATGATAATTAACAGATTACAACCCATTAGATAAAATAGGAAACCATGGATCCACACTTGATATAAGTAAATAAATGCTTTACTTGAATACCCGATGAAGAGCATTATATTTGCAGGGTGAATTATCTCCCTGGTGGAGAAGTCTGACTTACACCACCTTAATCCAGGGATCAACGGTTGCATCACTGGTAATGGACCAGCTAAAATCCTGCGCTCCTAGTGTGGTATAGCGAGAATATAACATCACTTTTGTGATATCCCTGTCAAAAATGCATATTGCAGAATCTAAACATGAGGAAACATTTGACAGATCCCAGATTGAAAGTCGTTGTACAAAATAACTGGCCTTGAATCTTCAATTCTCTAAATTATGGAAATCAAGGAAAGACTGCAGAACTATTTCAGATTGAAGGAGACTAACAAGACATGACATCTAAATGCCATAATTGATTCTGAACTAGATCCTTTTGCTATAAAAAGGACATTTGAGGACAGTGGCAAATCTCAGCGGGTTTGAGGATTAGATGATAATAATGTTTCAGTGTTAATTTCCTGATCTTGAATGTGCTAATGTGTGTATTTCCTGTAATAAGGAAAATGTCCTTATTACAGGAAATACACACTAAAGTATTGAAGTAATGGGGCATCATTTCAATAACTTCTTCCAAATGGTCTAGGGAAAAATTATTGATATTATACTTTTAATTTTCCTCTAATTTTGAGGTTGGTTCAATATTAAACCACCAAAATAATAGAATAAAAATTATTTGAATAATATAATTGCTTATCTTACAATTTTGGGTAACATTATGTAATCTATTATCAGCAAAACACAGAAGTTGTCATAAAATGCTGCTTATGTTGAAATGTCTTTTGGAAACAAAATCACCAATGGTGACTGGAGATAATTAATATATGGGAGAAAGTAAAAGTATTTCTTCTCAAATTAAAAAATAAAATGCATGGGGGGGGGCGTGGGTGTGCATGTACGTGTGCGTATGCGTGTGTGTGTATCTTCCAAAACCTTGACTTCTGGCTCAATAAAATTGTAATTCACTTTTAACATTATATGATACCTTTAAGTAAGAAAAACCCACTTCCTTCTGTTGTGTAAACTATAGTCCCAAAAGCTACTTTAAAATTCTGTTGGAAGTCCTAAAGAAAGCAATCTTTTAAGACTTAAATCTTTCATATTTTTAATATAAATAGTAATAGGTTGAATTTGAATTAAAAAGTTTAAATTGATGTTAGACTTATAGCCTCCTTAACTTTTTGAACCTATGTTGCAGATCCTTAACAAACGTGGTCTAAAAAAAGAAAAATAATTTTCAAAGTCTTTTCCCCTAAGTATAATAAGTAAAATCTCTTCATTCTCATTATAAAGTTAATTATTCATACAGAGCCAGAAATGAGATAATATTTATATTTTCAAAGTTCAGAATGACTTGATGTTATAACTTCATCAGCCAAATTTCCATGTGCCCTTATACCTGCTTTATCCATACAGAGCATAGATGCAAATTGAAATCAAATTACGCTAATTTTTTCTCAAATAATTCGTTGCCTCGAATAATTCTATTTTTAGGATACACCACTGAGGAGAGGACCATTTCTATTTTAACTTGTTCAATTTTTACAGCTTAAATGATTTTAGTTCTAAGAGCCAGGGAGCACTTACATGTCCTGGAGGAATTGGAAGAACCTGGGATCCATTATATGTGTGCTAACCCACAAAACTCCAGCTTCTGAATAAATGCCACCGCTTCCTCATCCTCTCACTATTGACTCTGAAAAAAGAGTTCTGCTGCAGCCTGTCCTACAGGACCACCACACAGCATTTATGCAGACTCCACCTGGGGAATCTTCTTTCTGCAAGGAAAAAAAGGGAGGGGGAGGGAGAGGGGGATGGTGCTGAACAGAATCTCCTGAGGTTCTCTGTGGCTAATGCTCCTCCAGTTCCCTGAAATCATGCCACTGCCAGTGTGCTTTTCACCCAGCAGTGGTCTGCGATCAAAGGGATATAGCTGCAACAGCAGGCAAAATTACAGGCATCTTAACACTCATTCAGAGCACATGAACAACCTCTCCTTAGCGTGAGCTCAGTCCACTTTCTTATCCTTGTGGCCAGTTACCTCCCCATGTGAACTCTGCACTCTCATTGACTGCATCAATACTGCTAATTCCCAGGGTCATACCTGCCTGCATACCTTTGCTTTTATTTATTTTTCCTTCTGTTTCAATAAAATTCTCCCTTCCTTCTCACCCTTCCCAGAACTCTGCTTGTCCAAGTTCTATTCCTTCAAACCCCACCTCAGTGCCTCCTACCTGAGGCATTTTTCAGGCCCCCAAAACTAATGACATCTCACACTTCTGAATCCCAATTATACTAAATACCTTTTTAACATTAGTATGTGTTTATCTTATCTCCCCCAGTATGAGATCCTTGAGAGTAGCAGGAACTGTTTCTAATCCCTCTAGTTATCCCGTGACTCATTGGACATAAACATTGCATGTTGCACTCAATACATGCATATCCAATTAATGTATTGAACACTTCATTTTTTTTTAATCAGGCATCTAAATTGTAAGGACTTCAATGCCAGAACCAGAAACATCATAGGTCTGTTCAAAAATATCCTAACAAAGCTTTTATGGACTTGATATTGGGAGAAAAAAGTTACTTTTTTTTTTATTTATTTCTAAGAGAACAGTTGCACATACTAGGTCTTTTTATATGAACATGGAAGTTTATTTATTTGACAGAATTTCATTGAAGTATTTTAAACTCTCCTTGATGGAATGATAGAAAGCCTAACTAATCATGAAAGCATGAAGCATATATTTTTATGTATAAAAATTTTTTTAAATACACATCACTAATTTTGTCAGGGATGACATTTTATAATTTCCCCCGTACAAAGGAAATATTCTCAGATGTCTGGCATTAGATCTTCCCATGAATAATAAATAAATTCAGTATTATATCTATCAATTTTTCTACCATAAAATTATTCCCAAAACAACATGACAGTGCTGCAGTAACTGATTATTCCAAGCCACGCTTTCGAAATTGCCATATCCTTATTATAATTAAAACCACATTGGGGCTTATCTGTACAAGTAGCCTGACATCGGGCCAAAACTGCTGACGCGGCTTTAAGGTGGATTGGGGCAAGGAAATAAATAGCCTTTATGTCTGTAAACTTAACAGCTATCTTGCAGTTCCTCCCCACGTTATGCTGAGGTTGTAGAAGTTTTCTCTTTATCAGTTTTTCCAAAGCCAACCAAGTTAAACCCAATGTCACAAACAATCCAGAGTTTCAAAATCACAGTTTAAGCAGCATTCATATCCTCGCAGTGAAAATGAGGTCTGTAAACACATTTTTGTAGATCAATAATTTTGCTATTAAATATAAATGTACGGTTAAAGTAGTTTATATATATAGTCTATAATTAGCATGTATTTGTCTGAGAGATAAGATTGGATAAACCTAGAGCCTCAGGGAATGGGTAATAAGAGTACTCATTTACTTCTTCCCTACCCAATTAGTATGTTTTAGGATTCATTCCTGTTCAAATCTTAAACTTCTTTTCTTAGGCTGCCAGAGCCTCTGAGCTTTGTGATGGACAATAGAATATGAAATATGACAGATGTTTTCACCTTCATGAAGCAGGGGGGCATTAATGAAATGTGTGTAATGCAGGTTATTCTGATATTGGTCCTATGTTTGACACTGCATAAATGATTCTAAATTGCAGTTAAATCCTCACATGAATTGCATGATGATTTATTTGCTGAATACAGGGATGTCCTTACTCATAAGAAAAGTGATACCTGAAGATCAGCTCAGGGTGTGGATTTGTGGTTTTGTTTATGACTTTTACCCAAATCTCAAATTTTTGAGGTCATCTTCCATGTTACAGCCACTAGTTATTGAATCACCTTTTCTTCTATATTTTTCACTTTTTAAAACTTGCTTTCCTAATATCTAAAATCCACCTTTTATTAAATTCCAAATTTCTTTCATTTACTACCGTAAGTATTTGTGATGAACACCCAAGATTTGCAACATTATACATTAACAACCAGTTATTTTCTGCTCCTGAGATGAAATCCAGAAGCTACATAACTTTTAATAGCTCGAATTGTCAATAAATTAAGCAGTCCAACACTCTGCTTTTCATTTTCATAATTGGAATTATAAATAGCATAGTGGTAAGAAACTGGTCTCCATAAACTCCTAGCTGTTCCTGTGGCCACATCATTTAAGCTGTATGGACTCTTCAACTTTATGATTTTTAACTGTGAGTCGATTGTTGATATAAAATTAAGTCTCACTACTTACAAAGTACTAGGGCTAGAACATATAATAAGGCTAAAACAAAAAAGGATCCATAATGACAGCTCCAGATCATATTCTATTAATTAAAGGATATGTCTGTTTTACCCTTTGTCATCTCTATAATTACTCCTGCTTACAGTTGATGCATCTTAAAACCACTGTGGCCAAGCAGCAGTTATAACATTGTTGTCATTGATAACACATGTGGAATTTCATTGGCATTAGCCAAGTCTATGATATTTCTGCCCAAAACAAACAAACAAAAACAACTAAGGACTCTTGAGAATGGGAAATAAACCCTTCCTTGATTGCTTGCTTAAACTTTTCATTGGAATCTTCTGGTGCCATTAAGAATGCAACAGCATGAAAACTTAGAGATGGGTACCAGTATTCTGAAAGAAATACTGCAGGGAGCACTTTGTTAAAGAAATCCTGCATCATCAACAGTTTTGATGCCACAGAGATAATACTGACTGATTGTTAGGAGAACACAAACTTTGATGGGTGTGTTAAGCAGTGACTCAACAGATTTGGACTGTGAATATAAAGAATTTTTAGGAGTACCTTCTCTTTTAATGTATGATAAAGAGTGAATTTCTTAAAAGCTATGTAAATAAGTCATACAAAGTTATTTCAGTAAGCATACAATAAAAATTAGAGTTGATAAAAACATTGTATTATAGTTTAATTTCTCTTTCTTTGGGACACATATAGTGAAGTATATTTCACAGCCAATGACATCTTAGATTTCAAGAAATACAATATTACCATTTCTGTATGGCTTTTCCAGTAATGCTATGGAAGATCAGTAAGCATTAATTGATTTTAAAACTTGTTTCTAAACACCCTATAGCCTAACATATTAAAATAAGCAGAACTTTAAAAGCTGTAATTAAGACTTTAAATTTGGGGGATAACCTTTGAAAACACACTTGGTTTTCTCCATCCACAGAGTCTTAATGCCCGTGTTTCCCTTAGTCAGCAATCACATAGGCTTCTCTGGAAAACAGTGGCCTCTCTCTCTTTGAGGTCCTCCATAGACCCCCCCAAAACAGGGTTCATGTACACCACATAGTTTATGTTTTAAGCCACACGACACCACACCAAATGAAGTAAGGTTAATAGGTAATTTGCCTTAGCAGTGTGCTCGTCATATGCTTTGTGCTATATATAAGTAACAGATGTCATTGTTATTGTTAATTTCAAGAAACAGGAAATCATAAAGTTTCTGTTGGCACCATATCTAATCTGCTAACATTGTTCATTTTTATAGGTGGAACTCACTGTCCAAACACAAGTGCTTTGCAAGAGGTGCGCAGCTGTAACGAGCATCCCTGTACTGTGTATCACTGGCAAACTGGTCCGTGGGGCCAGTGCATTGAGGACACCTCAGTATCATCCTTCAACACAACTACAGCTTGGAACAGGGAGGCCTCTTGCTCTGTTGGCATGCAGACAAGAAAAGTCATCTGTGTGCGGGTCAACGTGGGCCAAGTGGGACCCAAAAAGTAAGGGCTTTAGAATGTCAACAGTAAATCCTGTGGCCAGCCACACAGGGGATTGGCTCAGGTTTCACTTGCCTCATGAAACAGAACACCTTGATGCTTGTCATACCGGTCCTCAAGAGTAAGATTTGTTTGTTCTGAGTGTCGGCCACTGATCAAGTTATACCAGCTTCAGAGTCTTGTGCCTGGGATCCATAAATTCTGTAGAAATCTTTCGGTGTGATACCTGCTTTCAGTTTTATGGGAGCACTTTCTGCTTTTATTAAGCTAGTGAGGCAATGAAAGAAGTGCTTGCTGTAGGCCTGGCTGATCAATAATGACAAGATACGAAGTCCTAGCAGTGTAGGTCATCCATGACTTCCTATACACCGGAAGGCTGCGGAGACTGCCAATCTAGGTTAATTGGGTGGTGTTAGCCTTCTATGATCTGCCTTTCATTTCCCCTAGAAAATATATTTAAAAATACTGAGGCTGAACTTATTATGTATTTAATCATTAAATGAAGCTATTTACATCCAAGAGAGAGCCTTGGGAGAGGATGAGTTTTATGATAAGTGGGAAAACCACCAGTTTCTTACTGTGGTTACCAATAGTGTAATAACAAGGTGAACAATTTGCTAGAGGGGAGGACAAAAAACTAAAGAATTGGCATATGTGCTTTGTGAGAAATATAAACAAACATGAATCATGACATAACTGGGCTAATCATTCTTAGAGAAAATTAAATCAATTCTAAAAATATAATCCTTTCAAGGGAAACTTTATCTTTTGAGATTTAGACAGCACAGGTCTTTTAAAATTCAAATTATCTTAGTCATGTGAAACATTAGAAGTAAAACAAGTCAAGTTTGCTTTGGTATAAATGGCCTCATAATTTCCAAATTTCATAATTGGTCAACTGATTAAATATTAACTGATTGTGGCCTGTTTTCAGAGTTTACTGAAAGGATTTAATGGAAGAAAAATAGTGCAATGTAAGCACTTAATAAATCTTAGAAATTATTTTCTTTTAAAAATTTGAACTACTTTTTAGTGTTTCAGGGAAATGAAAATAATGTACCTTATATATGAAAAAAACTAAGGAATTTGAAAGGATCCCCTTATCAATTTATTTTACCTGGCCAGCATTCCACACATTAGGGATATTTTGCCCCATATTTTATGTAGTTTGAAATTAGAAAACATATGGCAAAAAAGAGTTGACTAAATTGAGAAATTATTCCACATGCTTAACAGGTAGCTCCAAACCAATATTTTAACCAGTTAACTGCCACGTGTCCAAAACAGAAACCATCCTGCTTGCATCTATAGATGCTTATGGTTTACAAAGGATTAATAGAAATTATGCTAAAGTTGTGATGAATCTATCAAAGGAAAATAATGTACAGTGTTTTAAAATTCAATAGCAGTAACAGCAGGGGCAGAAACCCTAAGTCCTGGAGGATTCTGGGTCTTGCTGGGACAAGCACAGAGGTGGAAATATTCACTTCAGAGGGTTCTGTCATGGCACAGGATAGAGGGTTATTGTGCTGCACCTCTAGGAGTAAGCTCACTCTGTTCCTATTTTACAGTTAATCTCCTCTCAAATGTTGCTATTGATGGTTTCCTCACTTATGCAAACTACAAAATATTTTGCTGAACAGTGGAAGTACACGTGTACAGCATATGTGTGAGAAAGCCCTCTGGATTCCTGTCATTAAATCGTTCAGTAGGGAGGGTATCCTGGAGCCCCATGCCGGACCACAATAATCAATTAAAATGCGCTTTGCCCTTGCAGCCTATATGCAGTGACCTGGATACATGGGTAGATTTGTTAAGTCAAATGGATTTATTTTGCCCTTAAAGTTCTGAAAAAGTAAGCAAATACTGTAAATTCAAAAGAAAATGTTACTGCCCTTATACCTAAATGCTAGATTAAGCTCCATAAATGCTTTTCAGTACTAGGCATTTGAAACAGAAATGCAAATAGAAACCTTGTTTTAAACTCTTAATAAAACATTACTGTGCAATGGTAAAATCAATGTTATTGATCTTACCTATCCTCTGAGTAACAAACTTCAACTCCTATCACATCTGTTTAATTTGACCTTGAATAAGATTTGGGGGGAAATCAATTCCTTGATTTAAACCACAAAGACTAAATACAAACAGTACAAAAGAGAAAAGAAGCATGATGACTGAACCAATTGCCTCGCCAAAGGAAGTCTGAATTTATTTTATTGGATGTAATCTAGGTTGTATAATTTATCTTTGTATGTTCATGTAATGGGTTTGTTGTTAGTAATTTTGTTCTCCACAGTTAGCCAAGTATCTTGCTGTGGATATTTCCAAACAAAAGCAAAATTTTGGAGGTTGTCAATGATAACATTATAAATTCCATTGATTTTCAGTGCTAACATTTTAAGAGCATGCAATTGAGTAATGCTCTCCCGTTGTCTAAGTTATAAAATTGCCTCATTGAAAAAGTGTGCTTCCAATGATAATTACTAATCAATAATTTCATAGTTCCAAAGAATGAACAGGATTAGATGTGGGATTTTGCCATATAATGTTTCCTGGTTAAGAATGAAGGTTAAATTATAATTCCAGTGATTTATAGTCTCAATTGTATCAATACTTCTGTGATTCACAGCTAAATTTCTTTGTCATACACTGACTTTGAATAGAAAACATAATTAGAAAAACACAAGCTTATTCTTAACATAAACCAGGGCTATTTATTTCTTTTTGAAATGTTGAATCTGGTGTGAGAGAGGAAAACATGTATCTGGATAATTGAATGGAACATAAATAATTATAAGCTATATAAAAAATGAAGCATCAGTAAGGTTCTAGAAATAAATTATGGGAAAAAGATTAATGATGTTTTTTCAGTCATAGTTCAGTTTTGAAAACCTGATTAACTTACTTGTTAAAACACAATCTATCTTGACCTACAAAAAAATTTGGCTTCTTCCATGGAGAATGTTTTTAAATCCCATATTTCACTAATTTCCCAAGTTATTTCATCAACAGTTTTACTGGTTGTTTGGTTTATTTCTTCAATGCTTCTTAGCTTATTTGTTAATGATTTATATGACCTTGAAAGAGTTTTTTCTGGATATCATAACTTTAAGTTACATGAATTATGTTATTATATTCTGTTGTCCTAAATTACATCTTCTAATGGTAATGCTCACAGCCAACATTTGACTATTAGCAATACTAGACTCAGATTCTAAAGGTGCAGACAAGGGTTGGGAAATTTAAAAGTCACCCAGTAAGTACACAATAAACGAAACAGTATATTTAAAACATATATCAGCTCCAAAAATATTTATTTCCAAAAAATATTATAACAAATAAAAATATTTAAAGATTTTTCTTTTATTCCTCACCCAAGGACATGCTTTAATTGGTTTTAGAGAGAGTGGAAAGGAGAGGGAGACAGAGAGAGTGGAACATTGATCAGTTGCCTCCAGCACACGCCCCAATGAGGGATTGAACCACAATTTGGGTATGTGCTCTGACTGGGGATTGAACCCGTGTCCTTTTGCTGTATGGGATGATGCTCCAAACAGCTGAGTCACACCAAATATTTACTGTTTTGGCTAGGCAAAAATATTTAAAATTCCATCATCTGAAACTGAAAAGGTAATGGAAGAAAAAGGATACTAAATGAAAGTAGGAATGAAGCAAAAACTGTTTATCATAACTTATACACTTTTATTATTTTATTATTTACTAGAGGCCCAGTGCACAAAATTGGTGCACGAGTAGGGTTCCTAGCGGCTGCTGGCTGCTGGCCGTGGCCTTCCTTCATTCTGTGCCGCCCCCTGGTGGTCAGCGCACATCATAGCGAGCGATCGAACTCCTGGTCGGTTGAACTCCCGAGGGGACACTTTGCATATTAGGCTTTTATATATATAGATTATGAAATATATAGCTATAAATACAACTCTTTTTTAGCATGTACTGGGTATAAAATAGGCTCCATTATAAATTTGTCATGCTATACATTTCTGTAAAAATAAAGTGCAGAATAACCTGAAAATTTATAATCCTATATAATAAAGATGTAATATGCAAATGGTGGTTATGCCGTGATGCATAACAACAACCACATAACGACCGGATCACGGATCAGCAGGAGGGTGGGGCAGTGAGCTACAAGTGGGCGGTGGAGAGCTACAGGAGGGGGCAGGGCAGCAAGCTATGCGGGGGGGTGGGGGGAGCTACAGTAGGGCAGGGCAGCGGGCAGAGAGCTACTGGAGGGCAGAAGCGAGCTACTGGCGAGCTACTGGCGCACGGATTCGTGCACAGGGCTACTAGTTGACAATAAGCCTAGTTAGTTATGCAAAGATGTAAAATTGGGTCCTTATATTGGTAACTTGAATTTCCACAAATTTTTTAAAAGCATGTTAGAAAATAAATTTATTAATGGGTAGATTATTATAAAGGAGTATCATATATTTATTATATTTTGTCCTAGAAAACACAATTACTATTACTAAAATCACACATCTTATTTTGAGAAGCTTTATTGAGGCCTTGTTTGGAAGAATGTAGTTGTATAGTTCTTGTCCAAAGCAAAGCTCCTAGAAATTAAGACTGGTGATGATTTAGCAACTTTAGCAATGAAAATTCTAACCATATTAAATTACCTGAATTGCAGGATTACCATAGAGACTTAGTGATTTCCTTTGGTTTTTTTCCAGGTGTCCTGAAAGTCTTCGGCCTGAAACAGTGAGGCCCTGTCTGCTTCCTTGTAGGAAGGACTGTATCGTGACCCCATACAGCGACTGGACCACTTGCCCTTCCTCATGTACAGAAGGTATGAGCTGCAGGGTTCGGGAGGTTCTTCCCCTAGAAGACCACTTGCCAGCACCTCTGAGTTCTGACTGAGCAATGTTTGTGATTCTTACATGGGTTGTGTAATCCTGGTTCAACATGAATGCCATAAAATGTTAGTTTCCGTCTAGAAAATAATATAGCTTTGCCAAACGAATTAGTTTTATGTCAAAACTGACTTAAAACTTTACAATATAAGTAAAAGTGAAAGGATTCTAGGTGTTATTATATTAACAATGTTTCCTTTAACAGCTATACTAATAAAAGGGTGATATGCTAATTAGACTAGGTAGACCGGATATCTTCCGGACTTCCGACTTCCTTCCAGACAAAGCCACGGTGGCAGGGGCCGAGGCAGAGGTGGTTAGGGGCAATCAGACTGGCAGGGGAGCAAGCACTTAGGGGCAATCAGGCTGGTGGGGGAGCAAGCTTTTAGGGGCAGGATCAGGATGGTGTCGGGGAGTAAGCAGATAGGAGCTAGATCTGGCCAGAGCAGGGGCACAAGAAGTTAGGGGCGAGAACATTCCACTGCAGGGGAGCAAGCAGTTAGGGGCCCGATCAGGCCTGCAAGGCGGAGCAAGAAGTTAGGGGACCATGAGGCCTGCAGGAGAGAGCAGTAAAGGGGCGATCAGGCAGGCAGAGAAGGGAAGCTGAGGGCGATCAAGCCTGCAGGGAAGGGGGCCAAAGGAATGTGATCAGCTGGAAGTGGGCACCTGAACAGATCGGTAGAGGCATGTAAGTAGCCAGAAAAGGGCACATCCGGAAGTGGGCAACTGAACAGACAGGCGGGGGCTCTTGATCACCAGGAAGTGGCACCGGAACAGGATGCCAGGGTCATGTGATCAGCCAAGAGTGGGCACCTGAATGGACAGGAAGGGGCTCTTGATAATCAGGGAGTTGGCAGGTGAACACAGGTGCAGGGTCAGGTGATTATGCGAGACTTATTCTGCGAGGATGGAGAAGGGCCCACATGAAGATTGAAGGGATGTGCCTAAACCGGCAGTCAGACATCCCTCTCATAATCCAGGACCGCTGACTCCTAGCTCCTCACCTCTCTACCTGCCTGATCGCCCCTAGCTGCTCCCCCTGCCAGCCTGATCACCCCTAACCACCTCTGCCTGCCAGCCTGATCGCGCCTAACTGCTCCCCTACTGGCCTGGTTGCCCCTAACTGCCCCGCTTCTGCCGGCCTGGTCACTCCTTAGTGCCCCCCCTGCTGGCCTGATTGCCCCCAACTGCTCCCCTCTGCCAGCCTGGTCGCCCCCAACTGCCCCCACTGCTGGCATGATTGCCCCTCACTGCCCCCCTCTGCCAGCCTGATCACCCCTCACTGGCCCCCCTGCCAGCCTGGTTGCCCCACGCAGCCTGCTGGTCAATCGTTTGGTCATCCCTTGCTAACCCTCCTGCCGGCCTTGTCACCCCACGCAGCCTGCTGTTTGGTTGTTACTGTTAGGGCATCATGACCAATTTGCATATTACCCTTTTATTAGTATAGATGTATACTGCCACTGCCTTATATGTTTCAAAAAGATTATACAGTGATCTTATCAGTACTCATAGTTTCCATCCCACTTATCGCAAGAAATAGCATGGCACCAGGTAGTTTCTGTTCAGATTCAATTATACAATCCCAAAGGAATAAAAGAAAGCGATCCAATAGCTGCAGTGAGGGAAGGATTAGAGGATGGAAAAGAATGAGAGATTGAAAATCCAGGTATATATGTAGATAATGCTGTGGGTCCAGGCGATGATAAAAGGCATTTGGGGGGTCGAGGTGGGGTTAGGGGGAAGAGGGTGCTAGTTTCTTGTGAGTAACGGGCATGTGAGATGTAATGGGTTTAGTTGCCATGGTCTCCTGCGGGTGGGCAGGTAGCTTCTCTAAATAAAGATGCATGTTTCCACTCTGATACCATTCTCCCCTGGAGATCCTGGGGTGGTGGCGATCAGGAGTACAGGAATGCCAGCTCAGAACACTGCTGTCCTAGGAGCTAGAGACTCTTGGAGAGGCGGGGCTGCGTTCGGTTGAGCGCAGGTCATCTCACCAGGAGCAGGTCAGCCCTGCCCGTTCCGTTTGGCAGCTCTACGGCATGTTGATTGAGTCTCCTATAACAAAAGGCTTTTAGAGACCCTAAGTCTCGGCACCCAGACTTAAAAGGAAGAACTGCAATTGTGTGTTGAGGAAATAAAGACTAAGGGGTAGGAGGGGGTTGCTGTTGGACAGCAGTGCCAAGATGCTTTGTTTCCTGGAGAAGCCTTGTCTGTTGTGCCCGTAGATGGCCGTCACGGAGAAGAACGATGCAGTGGTGTTCGAAAACTAGCCTTTTGTTATAAGGAAAATAAAGCAATTGCATGTCGTTAGTTTTTCTTTATTTGGTATGAAATGGGAATGGTCCACGTTTCGTTGAAATTACACTGACTTTCTCACACAATTAAAAAATGCAAACAAAGTTGAATGTTCGAGGATAGATAACAGCCACAGAAAATTAATTCCGGGGTGGGGTGGTTCTTTTAAAGTTAGTTATGCAGGTGAAGTCTAAAGTTTTTAAGAGTTTTGAATTAATGAACGTATGGAGCTAACTTCCTTTTAAAAAGTAATTTAAAGAGGTAAAGTTATGCTTTAGTATTGCAGAAAATGGAACAGAATAGCTTAGCATCCCAGCAAGAAGAAAAAGAACTATTTGAAATGTTGTTCTGCCCTCTCTCAAGATAGGTCTTAGATGCAATAAAGATCAGAAATTGAGTAGAAAGTAATTCTTAAACCAGTGCACTTATTAACTTTTTAAAAATTTTCATAAACTTTACAAAGGGTAGTTTTTAAAAATAGGAAACATTTATACATATAAATTATTTGGAGCTCTAGTCTTTAAAATATCATTATTTTTGACCAAATAATACATTTAGCTGCTTAAATTCTATTCACTCCCCCGTTTCACAATACATTTATTGAATTGAGAGCTAGAAGGGATATTGCAGAAGCATCTATTCTACCTTGATGCCTTTAAGCACTACTTCCCTAAAATTTCCCCAAAGATAGGAAAAATACCTTTACATTTTGCTTCTTTAATGAAACATTTCTTTCCCAATTTCCTACCACTATGCTCCTCTGTCCTGCTATTCCTCCCACTTCCAGCTTAACAACTCTTAGTTTTGCCTGCCTTTTAAATCCTTCCACCAAGTCATTTCTCTAGTGAAATCATCTTGAATGTCTTAAAGTATCTGTAAAGTGCTGTAACTGTGTGAGAGATTACATTACCCTCTGAATCCATGTGCCCCATCATCACATAATTGTTTTCTGAATATATAATCCATTTTTTCCTATTCTTATCCTATAAAGGTATTTTCCAGTATAAACACCACAGGAATATTCCTTTATTTCCCCCATGCTCATTATTTCCAATGGACAAAATGATACCTTATTTTTTTATTAATCCTCAATGTGCAGGCTTAGTCCCCACGTTTTTACTACTGTAAGGAAATGGATAAAAGAAATAGAAGTTGTTAATAATCCAGTTGAGAAGAAATGAAAGTGTGTTTTCTCATTCAGCAAATATTAAGTCCTTGCTATGTGTAACTTTTGTTCTAGGAGCTAAAACACAAAGATAAATGGAAACTATATATGTGTATTAACCACATGTAATAAACTGGGTATAAGTACATACAGGAAATTATGAAGGTTGTAAAATTCCAGTTTGCCAGCTCAAATTGTTAGTGGGGAACCTTCCTTTTTTTTTTTTTTTTTTTTTAATCCAGTGCCATAGCTCTCCTTTTGTCTGTACTTTGATCTGAGAGAGCTATAACCCGGGGTGAGCTTACAGAGCTGTTTCTTTGAGCGCACAAGTAATTTCTTAACTGAGAGCTGAGAAGAAATGAACCTCTTAGTGGGTAGAAACATGGGTGTCATGGCACTTCCTGTGCAACCCCATTAAACTTCCTCTCTACATATGATGGCTTTGAAATGTTTCACTTGAATCAGGCACAATCTCTGTCCCTTTGGACTGCACAAGGTTAAGGTATTTGAACTTTTTATAAGAATAAATGGATTGCCAAGATGGAATCAATTATGGAAGTGAGAAACAGTTATCATAGTCTTATATATTAAGTACAGACTATGGTGGTTGTGTTGAGAAGGCCCTAGAATATTTCAGAGTTGTACATTAGGTGACGTTTTTGCTTTCAAGTCAATAAACAAAGTAAAAACGAAACCCTAATCTAACATTTGACTGCTGCCTCCCCGATCTGAACAGCCCTGCCTATGTCCCAGGTGACATCTAGGGGTTAATGGCCCAAAGCTTCAGTCTGTAAGATGCTGAACTCACAGTCACCTGCTTTGTCTGGATCCCTTGTTCCCAACTCCATGGCTGTTGTCTATCTGCAGGTTGAGAGGGTTGGAGAATGATCGACCCCCTGGGAAGCAAAGACCTGCTCCTCTGTATTCTTTTCCCCTTTTCCCTGTTAGAAAACAAACACCTCCTTCCTTCCCCCAGTACTAAACGAATGACAAGAATGACAAGAATGGTCATTTAGTGTGTATACTCTCTTAAGAAGATTAACGACAGATTATAAACAAAAATAATAATAGAAAGTGTAAAAGAAGGATGGAGTCAAGTAGTAAATGGGAGAAGAAGAGAAAAATTATACTATAAAATTAGAATTATGGTAAGCTGCTGCAACTGAGAAGAAAATTAGCTCTGAGATTCTGGTGAACAAAGCCAAAAATAGAAGCACAGTGGATTCTTAACTGATTGTCAGGGGAAACAAAATTTTTCCTAGCTCTAAATTATTAGAGGAATCTCTCACCTGGGCCTTAAAAATAGGAGTCATCGGACAATAAAATGAAGACTGCATTAGCAATTTTATTAAAAGTCCTATTGGCATTTTTTAGATCTTTCCTAGATAACGGATTTTTAACGTGCAAAAGTTGGAACTAGCATTCCAACCACTACTGTTAAACTAAAAACATCCATGACAGTATTTTCAAATACTTGAGTTCTCTCCTACTCACTACCTCCAGTCCCTTATTCCCTACTCCATTACCTATAGTATTCCAGTTATTCACTAATATAGTTAATGCAATCATTAAGAGTACAGGTTTCCCCCACAATGGGAGTAATCCTAAAAAGTTACACATGAACCATACAATCTGAAATTGGGACAAGGTTGTCTATTCTAGTAGATCTTAAGCCTGGGTATTCATCACAATTCCCTGGCAAGCTTTGTAAAAATCAGACTTTTAAACTCAGCTCCAAAAAATTCTGAGACATGGTTTTGTTTTTGTCTTTTTAAGGAAATTATCTTATGCAGTCAGCCACTTAGGAATCACTAATTTGATCCATTCTCACATCTAACACAGGAATCTTCTATCCACATTGCTGGGAGTCAGTTTCCCAGACCACATTGAGGGATACCTTAACTTCATGAGAAAGGATGTTTCATTATTAGAAAGCTCTAATTGTCAAATCATATTTTTCTACTAACATAATAACTTGAAGAATGTTTCATTTCATTTCTGGTTAAGCTTTCATTGTTTGGGGCTGCTAACTCTTCTAAATTTCTCTGTTCCTGTGGTCTACATATTAAGTACTTAATGATCTTACAAAAAATTTAAATGCATCGTGCCAACTCCATTAAAATAATTCTTTAGGGAATTCTTTTATGAGTGAAATTGTGCCATGCAGCTATTCATCTCTAAAGTGTATTTATTATAAGTTGGAATATAATTTTTATTAAAGTTGGCAAGTCTTATACATCATTTGTTTCTAATACTAAAAAATTTTGAGCATCTTTATATCAATAATACTGTCAAGTTGATCTCTTCATTGTAGATAAATCTTATTTCCTTTGGCTTTTTTAACATAATTTGGAGTTATTTACTTAGAGTAATGATCACTATTTCAAATGCTTCTCTAAAAATTCTGCCTCCAGGAAGTGACTTTCATTTCACTACATACAGCCCTGATGTTAAAATGCGACCTGAATTGAAGATCTTAGACTGTTTAACATGAATAATAAATGACTAGAATAATTTATGAGTTATGCATTTCAAATTAAGTGAATAACAAAGAAATAAAATTTCTCATTAAAATCTGGAATATATTCTCCTAAGAAGGATTCATTACATGTGTATGAGTCCCGTGTGGTAAACAGGGCTATGTGAAATGGCATGAAAATAAACTTAAGGTAGAGAAAAATAAATTAATTAGAGCTGTCACGTTTCTCAAGGGGCAAGGAACATACAAAAGAGCAATTACTTTGCAGCTGTGCAGTGGGAAGCCTAGTTGACTATGGAACTGTTTTCCTCATTCTGCCCGTTTTTAAACAGAACTTGACTGGGTTTTCAGTATACGCAGTCTTTGGGAGAATTTAGGAAATGATTAGGCTAGATGCGTCCTCTCCTTCAGGGATGTCAGAGCACGTGTAGCTAGAGGCCATGTGCTTTCTTCACACAGGATGGTATTTGGAGAGTCTTTTATCAGTGACTCAGAGTACAGAGGTTAAAAAGCTGCCTCATTCTAGGGAATTCCGGAGTCAAGAAGCAGTCTCGGCACCGGGTCATCGTTCAGCTGCCAGCCAATGGAGGCAGGGACTGCACCGATCCTCTCTATGAAGAGAAGGCCTGCGAGGCCCCTCAGACGTGCCAAAGCTACAGGTAATAGAGTGAAAGGAAAACCGTGACCAATGCATTGGGCAAAATGCTTCAAGTCCAACGCTGTCCTGCAGGCTCGGTGAGGTCTGGGATGTTTGGAGCTGTATGTGCCATCGCTAACCTTTGTAAAGGAGCCGCTCGCCTACTGAAATGATCTCCAGAGAGACAAGTACATAAATCTCCATGCTGTATTATTAGCTCCAGGAGTTTGGGAAAACTTTGTACGTTGACGTAAACTCTAAGGAATGCAGTGAAGCTGTTAATAATTATGTAAACATATGTTTTAGGAAGCAGTTCTTGTTCACTTAGAGGAATAGCCTAAGCACCTGTTCCTCCCCAATGCTGGCACCCGTGCTCACAAAATGACATCTTTATCTCAATGATGCTAGTGAGATATTTGTTCTCTTCATTTTTGGCCACCTCAAAGAAAATGAAGATTTTTAAAGTTATAGATCATCATCTTGATAATTATTAGAGAAATTTTTCTTCAGAACTATGAAAAGAAAGTGCATACCTAATTGAAACAATGCGGCATATAATTGCAATCTTGACAACAAATGAAATATTATGGCATCCATTAATGGAATGTGTGATCACAAAATAGCAATTTAAGGTGAAATTGACGGCAGATCTGCCATCTTCATTTATCTGTATTTAGTTCTGACAAATAATAATAATTATGAAAAATAGAATAATTGCATGTTTAGATGGTGAACACTAACATCAATTAGACCAAATGTATCTATTTGGCGGATTTGTTTCTGTAAAGTGCATTATAATTGCAGTTTCTGAATTGATGCTACAACAGTAACCAAAGGAACACTATAGAAAAGGCTCACAACATGAATGCAGTTTTATAACCTGAATATAAAATAAACATACCTCTACTAAACAGAATGCATCACTCTGGTACCATCTGGTACATCTGCTAGCAGTCCTAATCATTAAGAAGGCTAATTGCTTTCTATAGAGTTTATTCTTATAGAACTTGGCCATGTTGAACTGTGTTTCCACTACCATAGAAAGTACTGCTCTCTTTAATGCTGCCTTTTTATAATGCCTTGGAGACCTACATTACATTTAGATATGACTGAGCATCGTCAAATAAATTTCTCTTTGCAGTGGTCACAGTCATGTTTCCATGTCGCCATATCCCTGATTTGCCTGGCATTTTTGCTTCCTCTCCATTAGGTTTCTTCTCCTTTCTTATAGGTGGAAGACGCACAAATGGCGCAGGTGCCAATTGGTCCCTTGGAGCGTGCAACAGGACAGCCCTGGAGCACAGGAAGGCTGTGGGCCCGGACGACAGGCCAGAGGTGAGAGGCCTCGTTCCACAGCTGATTTGCTTTTCATTTCTCCAACATCTCTCACCCACCAGCTTGATGAGTGTGTCATTTGATGCCATGCTTAGCCAATGGAGCAGAGCAGACATGAATCTGCTTACCACTCATTCTACGTAGCGCAGGAACGTGTCTTTTTAAATTGTGCCCTTTGTTCTTAGGCATTAGCCTGTAAGTCCTCTGCTTGAATGTTTCCCTTGCTGATGTCTAGAAGACAATCGGACGAAGCTTTTGAGAGGGTTATGACAGAGATTGTACACTGCAGCTTGTTGTTTGTTGTGGTGGTTAGTTTGGGGATGGTGGTCTTCCATCATACTTTTGCTTGTCACCTTAACCATAAGAGCCTTTATATCCTTGCCCATCTGCATTATATACGTGCGGGCATGCAATGTAATATAATTGGTTAAGTTTCCCAGAAATTCCCAGCAATGACATCCCTAACATTACCAGGGCTATCCCCAATTTTGCTCATATGCAGTGCTGATTTTTAAACGGCAGGTTTATGTACTCCAACCTGCCATATGTGGACGGCAGTCTGTCTGCACTGCTAGCTAACGTGGAATCCTGAAGAAATGAGTGATGGAAATGTTTCCAACTTGCCAATATTATTTACTGGGTGTTATGAATAATACTTATATTTGAAGCTTTGGACATGTTATTCATGCATGTAGCAAATTCAGTCTTTAAAGAGTATATATGATAGTTTCTACTCACGTTGACTTTTAGCATGTAACTCCTACATACCTAAAATGTTGTTGAATATGCAATTGAAAACACTGCTACACCTCTCTTTCATTCATAAAAACATCTTTTGATCCGTAATTCTTTGTAATATATTTGATGATGCAAAAGTCTAAACATACAGAATAGAATTCCAGCCTTTGCTGATGTGATCTGGAGCCCATTTTCTTTGCAATGAGAAGATTGCTTCCCTAATTTGGAAAAAAAAAACAACCTGCTACTTCTTTGTAAAACTCTTCTATTTATATAATCATCATTTTAGAAGTCTCTATTTGAAATGTAAAATTTAGTTTACAAATAATAATGACTAACTATGGACTTTTAGAAATTTATTTTATATGTTTAATTTTCATTATGTATCCTCCACCATCAGCCTTAGCTAAAAAAATAATGGTCTCCTTTACAGTTAGAGACTTAGGTATTTAGAATTGAAAGTCATTCTCATTTCAACCCATTCATCAAGAAACGGAGTGATACGAGATCTTCTTGTCATGCCCTACTAATTCCTCCTTGAATCAAGCACACATTTGCATGCAATTTGGGCCCTACATGGAGTTTATAATGAAAACAAGTATGAGTTTGGAAATCAGGAAACACAATATTTAGTCCTTGTTCTTTCACTAATACACTGTGAGTCCTCTTCACTACTTTACATTTCTGGGTCTTCATCTATTTAGATGGAAAAAAAAGGAAAGAAGAGAGAGTTGGACCAAATGATCTTTGAGGATTATCCCAATATTCATATTTTACAATCTATGCACAGTTCATACTCAGGGATCCAAGTGTGGGAATTGAGATTAGGTAAAACAGCCCATATATTTACAGTCCACCACTGGAGGAAATCTGAGATATGGTGGCAACAGCACAAGTGTGAAAACAGCTTCAGTTCCAGACTCTTTTACTCAACAACTGCAGAACCTTGTTCGTTTATTTCCTCCCTCTGAGGCTGAGAACATAATGCTCCTCAGACCGCTTTGCACATATCAAGTCTCCATTAAATGTTAAATCCTCCCCGCTTCCTGCTCATTATGGCCCCAGTGGATGTGCACCTCGGTCATAGCTGGCATAAGAGCAACGATATTAACATGGTTCTTTTGTAGCTTTGACACGAAGTCTGTATGAGAACAGTTCTTTCTGTGATTGGTAATCTGGTTATCTCCAAATCTGAAAACGCCAGCTCATTCCTCATCCTGGCTGACTGCTTTGTAGTACCTAATATGGTGACCCCCTCGCACGAGAAAAGGAGTCTTTGGCTTCCCCCATGCCTTTCTGATTGTTCCATTCTTGGTTTCCTATTGCTGGTTCCTCTTCCTCTGCCTGCACTTAAACAATGACTTCTAATCTTGGAATACTTGTCAGACGACTTCCTCTATCTTGGCAATCTTTTCTATGCCCAGGCTACCTGGAAAGAAACATCATTTCTGCGCATACTAAGAGGAACCCTCTTAAACTCCATCTGAAGATAATCTTTGTTGCCTTGGTATCCTTAAACATTTTTTTCTCAGAGCCTATGTTCTACAGAAACATGAAATGGGGAAAATCAAGAGTGTGAAAATATATTTTGCTAATGAAATACTGGCAACATTTTCTTCCTTTGATGGTCATAGCTGTTTTTAGAATTCTGCATGATTCACCTGTCATATTCTTACTATTTTCACCTTTGTTTT
Source organism: Plecotus auritus (assembly GCF_963455305.1). Lineage (NCBI taxonomy): Eukaryota > Metazoa > Chordata > Mammalia > Chiroptera > Vespertilionidae > Plecotus > Plecotus auritus. The sequence continues at coordinate 170,510,526 of NC_137775.1, read as the reverse complement.
TATCTGGTCAGAGACTTAAGAAGTGCCAACTTGTGCTATTTTTTAATGATTAAAGAAACTGTGTAGTAAGGATTAGCATCAATCAGGAAAGACTAGAGAGAAACTGCACCCTGTCCTCTCTAGTACACCAGATTTTCTCATTCCAGTCCCTCATTCAACTGTGAGTGCATTCAGAAGATTGTGTAGCGAGAGCCATGAGTGTAGGGAAAGAATGAAGATGTTCAAGGCGGGGAGCTTACATTGGGTTAGGGCAGTGGTCGGCAAACCACGGCTCGCGAGCCACATGCGGCTCGCGAGCCGCGGTTTGCCGCTCTGTTGACTAATGAGTTTGCTGACCACTGGGTTAGGGAAGTGGTGTCACTGGTAACATTATCCAACATGTAGGAATTAAAGGCTGATTCATTGCAAAAGCCATGATTTGAAGCTAAAGAGCTCAAGAAAGACCTAAATGATAAGCTGGGACTTGAGTTGTACCGTATTATTAGAATTAGCAGAAAGGAGAAAAAAATACAAAATAAGATCAATTCTATAAGCTAAGCATTTGAGGTAAGAAAAGTAAAAACATTGAATATGTTCACAGAAAAGTGGGTAATTGAAGCTCTGAAGACAAACGGGAGCCCGGGGTGATGTTGTAGAAGGCTATAGATGTCAGGATCAGTATTTTAGGCTTTGTTCAATAAGGTAGGAGCAAGCACCTGATGAAAGCAGGGTTTTATCTGTCAGCATGTGGAGAATAAATTAGGAGGATAAAACACATAGGTCTGGATGCCAGCTAGTACACTATTGTAGCAATGCAAAGATGAAGTGATAGGGTCTCAGGAACCATAGTGGGGGGAATGGGCAAAAAATAAATGGACTTTCAACGTACAATAAAGTAATTTTAGGACTTAGTGGCAGGTGAGAGTAGCAGAAATAGGAATAAGCAAGTCAAAGATTTGATTCTTTAATGCCAATATTTTTAGTTTGAGAATAGTTATTGCATATTTATGGAAATTCTTAGGTCTGAAACTAGAGCTGATTTTAGAGAGTATATTTTGTATACTGTGCATTAGAGGTGACAGCAGGGGAGCGAATTAAAAACATCTAGGTATGCATTTGAAATTTAGCTGTAGATATAGCTTAGGACAGAAGATAGAAATTTGGGTCAAATTTCCAGAAAGGGTTTTGACGAAGCCATAGAAGAAGCTAAGGTCCCCAAAATACATCACATACAGCCAGAAAATGATTATTGCATTTCACCATTAATAGATTTTTTTCTATAACCTGTTTGTATTTGTAGAGTGTTTAAGCATTTCTTTTTACCTAAAGAACTAAATGGTATTAACTTTAAATTACTATTTCTTTGCTATGTCAGAAATAATACCCAATGAGTTAACTTTACCATTGTATGATTCTGAAGGTAGAAATTTTTATCCCATGGATTTTACCAGACCATTGGTCTAGACCAGTGATCAGTAAACAATGGCCTGTGTACCAAATCCAGCCCATAGTCTTTTTTTAAAAAAACAATTAGCGTTCTTTTGAAACATTTCCTTACCTATTGCCGATGGCTGCTTTCATGATACAAGGCAAAGCTGAGTGGTCAGCCCTCCATATCCACAGCCTCCACATCTGCAGATTCAACCAACAACAAGTGGAAAAAATATTTTTAATGTTACACTGTTGATGATGTATACTATGTTGCATCTGGTTTCATGTGGCCTTCATGTTATTGGGTTCATTCAGCCTGTTGAGAGAATAAACGTATATAACAAACAGTTTTTATATATTTCTTATGGTAGGAAATATACTATAGGTCTACATGACTTAGGTGACTCAAGGAAAATCCGTATGTTTGCGGCATAGTGCATTGACCATTTTGTGTAGAGTTTCTATGAGTGAGTTGGAGGCAAGAGCCCACATTGTGGGGGAATTGAATACCTCCGGGAGTATTTGGATACCAGAAGGAAAAGGAAGAGGAGGAGGAGGAGGAGCCAGAAGAAGAGAAGGGTTTTTTTCAATAGGAAAGCAAAAGCAGTGAAGAATCTTAGCAAAGCTTTGGATATGGACAATGATGTATTCCAGGAAATTCTATCTAATGGTGTAAGAACTAAAGAAAGGAGAGAGAGGGGGGGCGGATTTTAAAAAAGGGATTGATGGGATTTGGAAACTTTAAAACTTGAATCGTTTTAAATATCACATGGAAATTTTAGAGGTTCTTTGACATAGGCATCTTTACTGTCAATAAAAAATGCAAATACATGAAATTATATCTACATTCTATTTACTTTTTAAGTGAATAGAAAGCTCAAATTTGCTTCATTCTGCTTTAGTCCACTGTGTATAAACTTTTAATAGAATTGTAACTCTACTGTCCCTTTTCTCTGCTCACATGTCCACAGTTTGGATGGTATTTAGAAAGCTAAATTATGGGTGCATCAGTGACTGTCATTGAACCTACACATAATAGCTATAGCTAGAGTTACTATTACATTTGCATGAAAAATAAAATACATGACTCATAATAATGACAATTTTGGATAATTTACTTATTTTTTACTTATGACTCCCCTAAGGGACAAAAGCAATCACTACTTAACATCAATCATATACTTAAAATCCTATCTACTTAAAATCTATAAAAGCCTAATATGCAAATTGTCCCCTTGCGCGATCATTCGATGGGAGTTCAACAGGGAGACCGGGAGTTCGACCGTTCACTATGACATGCGCTGACCACCAGGGGGTGGCATGAAACATGGTGGGCATCAGCAACATGCTGTGACCTCTCACTGGCTACCTGGGGGCGGGGGTGACAGGGACGGAGGTGCGGTACGAATGCGGGGTGTCCACCGAGCTCGCTCTCACTCTGCCTGCTACCCTCCCCGGGACACTCAGGTGCTGGGCGCCTGTGAGGAGCCCACCCCGCACCCGCGCGGCCTCTTCTGGGTGAGCTGGCCCTAGCCGCTGGGACCGCAGGGGCCGGTCAGGCTCCCGTGGGTTCGAGCAGGAGCTGGTCTGTGAGGCCAGCCAGGAGAGAGCGCGCTGCCCGCTCGGCTTCCGTGCAGTGCTGCCGGGCGGCCCAGAGGCCCATGCTATGCCCTGGCCCGTGGTGTCCGGCCACGCTCACCACATCTCCGCGTGGGGACTCAGGCGCCATAACTCAGGCAGAGGGATGTGCGTGGGGGTCCGGGGACCCAGGTGCTGCCCCGGGCCCAGAGGTCAGCTGGGACCTGCCCTTCCACGCCACACTCTTGCTCTTCGATCGCCCGCCAGGCCTAGGGACCGCACCCGTGCATGAATTTCATGCAACGGGCCTCTATTGTATATATATTATTCCAGTGTTTATTACTTTGTGGCACATACCAAGAGTATGATACAAAGGTATCATAGATTAGATGCTGATATCTCATATAAATAACTTCACATTTGCTCTTGCTCAATCTCGGTGCAGTCTTCATGCTTCTTCTGACAAGTATACTTTCTATAAATAAGGTAGAACTAGAATAACAATCCTTAGGGTCAGCCCTGACTATCCTAATCCCCCAGCCTCCCTGTATCCTCGCCTGCCAACGAGTGTCCATCATAATGTTGACTTGTCATTAACATGACATCAGTCTCTTTATGTGGAAGCCAGCGTGATTCAGATGTATTCCCAAATCTAGACCACAGAAATTTTAAAAAACACACCTTCAGTAATATGACTTACATGACAGGGACCCTTCTTCCCTAGCAGTCCTTACCCAGTGTCACTTATTAATAAGGTTATAAAAGGAAAGTCTACAAAGAAAAGAGTAAGTTTTCATTCTCTCCCCACCAAAATTAAATCTAAATATATTTGTAAAATGTGAGATACAGGTATTTCACTACAATTTATGCTGTTATTTTTGTGTGTGAACAAAGATGCTTAAACCTTATGCTTCAATTAAGTGGCTTAAACTATACTAATGCCCAGGTTAAACTCTTAGCTTAAACTCTGGCTCACTTTATTCTTTTTAAATGCTCACATTTTAGAGGCATTATTGAGGTTATGCCCAGAATGTCTGGGCCAATTTATCTCAGTAACTCACATGAATCTGTTAATTTTAGAGATTGTTATGCAATGGGAAGAAAAAGAACCGAAGTAGAAAAGGAACTAGGCAGAAAAGAACAAAGGAGCTGGCTTTAAAGTATTTCCCTGCCACAATTTTTAAAATTTCATTGTGACTGGTGTATTTATTAGTTACCACCCAATAGTTTTTACATGCTGTATTTATATAAACTATTATTTAAAACTTCTAATTTTTCTGTTTTTAAATTATTTCCTCTAATTTTCTATGAACACTAGCTTCCTTGTTGACTTGGGGGTTTTATTTTTGTTTCTATTGCTAGGAGAGCCCTGTCATAAAATGATTATTATCATTCCCAATTTTTTAGTGGCTCATAAAATCAGCTTGACACCGTGGTGTGTCTGTGATGGGCCCTCCATGTTCCATTTGTTCTTATGCAGTTAGTTAGCCTTCCCAGAGCCCAAAGGGGCAGGGGGGCGCTCACTGAGCTCCTCCCCTGGGAGCTGATTATCATTTCCTAGTCACTCCTTGCACAAGGACTTTCACATATATTATGAGCATCAGTGGGTCTGGGGATCATTGGTAACTGTTTAGGATCAATAAAAAATAACGTGTATTTCTTTCCCCTTTCTGCCAGAATTATATTCACAACTTGTAATTAGGAAGAGTAATTTGGCAAACTTACCCGGGAAAATCTCTTCCACAGAGAAAGACGAAGATCATTATATCCACCTAGCAAGCAACGGGAGCCCTCTTGCATTATTTATAAGTTCGGTCTTGTAAGCACAATTCGGTCTCGTGGTAACTAACTCCTGCTCACATGAAGCTTTTTCTTTTTCATTTCTACGTGATGCAGTCTCACTGTTGCTATTTTTTCATAACACGCTAGGAAAAATCACTCCTCTCATCACTCCATCAGCTGAACATCGTCTGTCTCCAGTGCTACCGGATGCTGTTGCTGTGGGATAAGCCATGTTAATACGGCTCAATTTAATAAGTCAGGTCTCAGAGCTCCTTGAACTCTTTGTCACGTATAATTCAACAGCATTCCCTGCGTGAGGGTAGTGATCTGATTCTGTCCCTGCAATGAACTTCTGTGAGCACGTTCTGGATCTTGCCATTCACTTCATTCTGACTGTTCAAATGAAATGACAACACGGTCTTACCTGCTGCAGGGCCATCCCATAGACCAACAGCACGTCTCCTTTGTATGCATCCTGAATAGTAAGGGAGTTTCATTCCTCTTCAGGAAAATGAAGATGAGCAGCTGCATTCTGAATTCTATTACATTTACTTCACAGCTGCTTCGATAGCCTTCCATTTCCATACTCAGATATGCATAACACTGATATCCGTGTCCTTTCTGCGCAAACCAATGTTATCTGTTTCCTTTCATGTCAGGAACCTTTAGTATTCTCCTCTTCAAAACAGAGCACAGAATTTGACTTACATAAAAACATTCTGGAATCAAGTCTACTTATTCTACTTATTAATCTTTTTTAAATTTAAATTTATGGGACATTTCAATAATACATAAAAGTAAGGAGAATAATTTAATGAGTACTAGTAGTATAGTCACTCCCTCAGCCTCAAGTTTTTAACATGTTGCCATTCTTGGTCCTCTGCCACTCCTCACATGCTTAAAAAGATTTTGCTGGGATATTTTAAGGCAACTTCTATATAAGACATATGTCATCCATACATATGCAATTATTTTTTAAACATAACAGTATTATTATAGTAGTAAACAAAATTAACAATAATTATTTAATTTAATCATCTAATACTCAGATTACATTTGATTTCCCCCTGTTGTCTCAAAAATGTCTGTTTATAATTGACTAGAAGCTGGGTGCATGAAATTCATGCATGGGGAGGGTCCCTAGGCCTGGCCAGCGATCAGGGCCAATCAGTGCCTTCCGGCTGCCAGCCGGGGCCTTCCTTCCCCTGGATGCTGGCTGCTGGCCAGGGGCCTTCCTTCATTCTGCGCCGCCCCCTGGTGGTCAGTGCACGTCATAGCGAGTGGTTGAACTCCCGGTCGATCGAACTCCTGAGGGGACAATTTGCATATTAACCTTTTATTATATAGGATTTGATTAAATTAGGGTTCATGAAGTTCTCCCCATTGCATTTAATTAGAATATTTTTTAAGTCCCTTTGAAACTAACAATTCTGTCTCTCCTTTTCAGACCGTTTATTTGTTTAAAAAACTGGCTTTCTTATTTATTTTTCCAACGTCTCCGCAGTGATGGCTTGATTCATGTGTAACTCACAAGTCAGTCACGTGGATATCTTCCTGGCTTTCAGTCTGCTGGAGGCCGTCTGCCCCTGACACTTAAAAGGGGGTGTGGAGTGAGGTAGAAGAGGGTAAAAGGGGGATGAATGGTGATGGAAGGAGACTTGACTTGTAATGGTAAACACATAATACAATATACAGATGAGGCATTGTGGAATTGTATACCTGAAACATATATAATTTTATTAACCAATATCACCCCAATAAATTCAACTAAAAACCTCTTGTGCCTTAACAAATACAATAAAATCATCAATAACATAAGTGGATATAATCACCAGGGAGTTACGTATAGGATTTTACTTTACAATAATCATTTTTATATTTGCTGACCTCACTGAGAAGCTTTTATGGTGAATTATTTGTAGGGCAGCATGGTTTTTGGCCCATCTTTCTAAAAAAGACCGCAGCCCAGAGGAGAGCTTGCAGCATAATCATTACACACGAGATATAAATGCTCCACCTGTAAATACAGATACAGTTGTCTGAGTATATGCAGCATGTTGGTGTGCTAGGAAACCATGCTTTGTATGATGCAGTTAAAAACGTTCTGATTTTAGTGTCTCATAAATCATTTTTAAAATTTATAAAGTTGAGAGACCAGATGTTTTCCTTTCCATTTCTATTCTCCTGGCCCCCAGTAGCAGGGAACTCATTTCAGATTGCATTCCTGTGTTTGAACTGTTGTATTTCCTCCACACCAGAATAGAAACAAGTTGAGATGTGTGATAAATTTTCAATATATTGTACAAATTCTGGTGTTGCTACTTGTTTGCATAACATGGCATGAGTAATTCTTTCAAAGCACATTGTCTAAAATCTCTGATAAGGGGAATGGAGTACTGAGTGGGTTCTGAGAACAGATATGGGAATTTTACATATTTTTTCTTTTCAACTAGTCAAAATATTAAAGATGTTATGTACTGCAGGTGTATAGAGAAAAGGACTTTAGATTTTTGTAAGTAGTACATATAGATTTACACAAAATTTATTTCTGGAATCATGATAGTGATTTTATTTTGTTATGTTTTTTATATTACTTAATATGATAATTGGAACAGTTCTGAAATACAGTTGGTGAAAAAGAACCTTAGAGAGAGAACCTTAATGGAGAACTTAAGGCAACTTCATTTAGTTTCTCAGAAGATTTATAATCAGGTCTCTGTTTCAGAGAGCCAAATTGGATGAGTAGGTGAAAGTAGTTTTATTTCAAGGAACCCACATTTAGTTTTGTAATTTTTTTTTTAGTTATAAACAGTGTGACCTGCTTCCAAGCTTAGAGTTCTGATATGGTCAAAGCTCTTATTTTCCAAATGTGTCATTCTTGGGGTTCCTGCATAGTGTAAAGTCTAAAGTCTAATATTAGTCTAAAGTCTAATATCTTCCTCTTTATCAATGCTTCCTCTTTAGCCTTATTGGGGCAACTCTGCTCACAAGCCGCCAGAGCTTGCTAAGTTTGAAGTGTTTAAGGAGTCAACCCTGCTTCCACAGGTGTAGCAAGAACTGCAAAAATCATATCAGCTCATTAGCATACCACATCGCGGGGACTCCTCCTACACCCACAGATGACTTTCTCCCAAACTATGTGGATGCTCTTTTTGTACAGGTCCACTCTTTGTACAGGTCCCTTGGAGCTCCAAGTTTAGAGCTTCCTTAGCTCATTCCCACATGCCCAGCCATTGTTTCCCTCCACTTGGCACAGTGTCAAGGTGATTGGGTACCAGAGGACTTTTCATCTTAGCCACAAGTTTTGACCAAATCACTCCTTGTGCCTTCAATGCTCAAGCTTAGTGGGTCTTCAACTTGAATGTGCATAAGGAAATCTGAGCAGCTTGGAAAAAAATCCATATCCCTTGACCCCACACACAGAATTCTAGTGCAAGAGCTCTGGAACGAATCCAAGATTCTCCAACTTTAATAGCATTCCAGGTGTTTCTGATGCAAGTGGAAATATTTGACCTACTTGAGCAGTGTGGTCTCCATCCACTGTCACACATTTGAATCATTCAGGAAGTTTTAAAAAGATGCGAATGCCCAGGACCCTGCCCTCCATCACTTAAATCAGAATGTTTGAGTTCAGTAAAGGTGTGTGGACATTTCCCAAAGGCTATCCAGGTGATTGTAATCTGAAGCTTGATTTGAGACCCACTACCTAAGGTTGGTATGATAAACACAGATCATCAGACAGTTCCTCTCCCACGGGGTAAGTGTCTCTTTGGGACCATTAGTGGTTTTTCCTGTCATATAACCTTCATAAATTACTGTCTACTCTACTAGGTTTTTGTATCTTTAAAATTTAGGGACCCCTGTTCTTTTCATAAAATGGGCCCTTCCAGGGTTCTAAATACTAAATGAAGAGATACTTATAAGCTAAGTAATAGGTGAGAATCCATCTACATTTGCACAATTATGAACTTTTTCTGTAGCAATTGCAATAACTTGTGTCCACCTACACAGATGAAGCCTTCCCTTGCTAGAATTGTTAGATCCTTACACACACCCCATCACACAGCCCTGCACTACTAGGTGTTATGTTTATGTATACAGATTCAGAGAGTGTTGTCTAACCTGAGGCCTTCTGTGCCCCCCTCACTGTAATTTGGGGTCAAAATATCAGGCCCCTTCACCTTACTTTCATAATGACAGAATCCTGAGCAGGCAGAGATCAGCAGCTGTTTCAGAGACCCATAAATCAGCCGGACTAAGGCCATTTAAGCTAGTTCAATAAAGACTTAACTCTAGGACCAAGGTATAAACGTTTCATCTGCCTCCTCAGTAAGTGAATGAATTATTTTAAAACCAACAAGGAAAAAGGCAGAGGGAGTAAAGGTATTTTAAACATCACTTGTTGTTGGTCTTTTTTTTTATACTTGTTTACCTTCAAGCAGTTTTACATCTACATTCAATAAGTAATGACACTATGACATGGTTTATAGAAATCAGTAAAACAATATCTTGGGGAAATAATATATACAAATTAAAATTATTAATTTATCATGCCATTTTTAAGGGTCCAAATGTAGTTGTAGAAATATCAATTATGGTATGACAGATGAAAGTTGCCGAAAGTTTTTATTTTATTTTTGAATTTTTGGTTGATATTTATGCATGTGAAGAACTTGTAGACCGGTGAGCGGGGTGGTATAGAATTTGACACTGCCCCTCCCATTAACCACTCCAAAGCCATCCCAACAAACTTCTAATGTAAAAAGGCAAAAACAAAAATGCAAATGCAGCTTCAGGACAAATTCCATAAGCACCCCCTTTCCACCCAAACCCTCCAACCAATTTGCTGCCGCTAAGCCCCTTCTGTATAGGAATCCTAGAGTGGCCAATGAGGTAAAAGCAATTATTAGAGGTAGGCGGTATCTCCCAGCCCCTCTGTCAATAGCCTGTGTTCAACATAAACTATTATCAGAACCCATATATTATTTATTTGCTCTTAAATAATTCATGGCTCAGTATACTTCACATGTGACTTGAAAGTCTTCCTAGCATCTAATAAAAACCAGGGAGGGTTAGCTGTGATTTTTTTTAACCCTACACCATCAATTTAATGATTAATGCAAACACTCCTACTAGATTTCTGCTGCAAATAAAGGATGAAGAGAGGATTCCTCTGCTTAAGAAAATGTTAATTCCTAAATTGCAGAGTAATTACAGACATTCCAGTTTGCTATAAACAGTTCTCTGCTTTTCCTCCAGCCATTACTTGTCGAAAGCAAGACGGAGGGCAGGCTGGCATCCACGAATGCCTCCAGCACGCAGGCCCCGTGCCAGCCCTCACCCAGGCCTGCCAGGTCCCCTGCCAAGACGACTGTCAGTTTACCAGCTGGTCCAAGTTTTCCTCATGCAATGGAGACTGTGGGGCGGTCAGGACCAGAAAGCGCACTATTGTTGGTAAGAATAATTAGCTGGCATGCCTAAGTCAACACTTGTCAAGGTAGAAAAACACAAAACAGACCAAGAGAGTTCCCACAATGTATTTGGAAAATGTGCAGATATGCCTTATCGTTGGTACACTTATACCTAATGCATCGCCAGTGGACTTGGGTGTGTGTTTTAATGTTAGTTGGCAGCAACAGACACATTGTAATTTTAGCACAAAGAAAAAGTAGCCTTGAATATCAAACTCCATCACGTGTACAGTATGTGGAAGGTTATTTTTTGTTTAAATATGGACTTTTGGTGAATTGCCTACAGACCATGAAGGGCTTGGAGGAAAGGTCTTTGGGAACACGAGGAAATGTTGCCCCTTCATTTTTTAAGCCCATTCTCGCTATCACAGCCTCGGATTATCCTTCAGATCCTAGAAGAGGACTGTGACGTTAATTCTGTGTCAGAAAACTGCATTTTGAAAAGCAGTCACAATGACAAAAAGCAGTGATATAATGAGCAAGAACGGGAGACATCGTACTGACCTACATCCTGCTGTATTCAAAAAGACTACCAGTTGGCAAAAGAAACCTAAAAATATTGGTGCTAGTAGACTACTCAGAATTTAAAAGTTACAAAATAAGCCACCTGTCATAAATAAAAAAGGTTGAAAACTATGTAAGCTAGCTTATGAAAGTTACAGATAAACATATGTAAAATGTATGTAATTAATGATATTTAATATAATTAGTCTATAATATATAATATAATAAATATAAATATATGTTATCTAATTAAAATAATGATATATCATTTTAAGCATGTACTACTGTTATACTTGAGTTATTTATTTTAAAAGGGGCTTTATTTACATTTATATGTAAACCATTTCTAATATTTTTCCTGATATTAAATATCTTCACTTGGAATATTATTGTTATTTCCTATGTTAATCACAAGTATGTCAAAATGATTACTCTTCAGAAATGCTGAAAGAGGCAAAATCATAATCAGAAAAGTAAATACAAAAAAAAAGTAAAAGTAAATACAAAAATCTCAATTTCTCAGTTCCCTAGATAGCTATTCCATCTATTTGAACTAACAACAAGCTGTGACGTTCAGGGCAGTGACTCCCTCCCCCATTTCATCTTGGTGCACATTATTCAGGAGAAATTACTGCAGTTACCTCCCACCCCCCAGTCAGGGAAAACACGTGATCATTTGAGAAGATTTTGAGCATTTTAAAGAGTATGAAATTCACCGCAACAGTTAGTGCCTTATATAAGGGCTATTTTTAAATCAGCTGTTTCTTTTCATTGATTGCAGAGAGGAAGGGAGAGGGAGAGAGATAGAAACATCAGTGATGAGAGAGAATCATTGATCGGCTGCCTCCTGCATGGCCCCCAATGGGGATGGAGCCTGCAATCCAGGCATGTGCCCCGACCAGGAATTGAACCGTGACCTCCTGGATCATAGGTGGACACTCAACCGCTGAGCCACACCAGTTGGGCAACTTAGCTATTTTTACATGAAAAAAATAAAAATACACATTTTTTTTTTCACTATGGAAAGCACCCCATACTAACAAAAGCCTAGATAGAAAACACTGTGAGGTGAGAGAATAGTGTTTATTTATAGACTACTGTTGACTATGGCTAAAATGGAGGAAGGAAGTTTAGGAAAGGAGAAAACTTAGGGAAGGCTTGAAATTAATAAGGGTACTTTCCAACTTAAATTTCTCCACAGGAAAAAGCAAAAAGAAGGAAAACTGTAAAAACTCCCACGTGTACCCCCTGATCGAGACTCAGTATTGTCCTTGTGACAAGTACAGTGCACAGCCCGTGGGGAACTGGTCAGACTGCATTTTGCCGGAGGGGAAAGTGGAAGTGCTGCTGGGAATGAAAGTCCAAGGAGACATCAAGGAATGCGGTCAAGGCTATCGTTACCAGGCAATGGCGTGCTACGACCAAAACGGCAGGCTCGTGGAGACGTCCAGGTGTAACAGCCATGGTAATCCCACTTTCCCCCCGTGTTAAACATTTGCTGCCTTTGCGGGTGGAGGTAAAATGCACATTTATGAGAATGGAGGGAAAGGAAGGTCTCCAGAATTATGTTCTAAGTGGAACATTATGGGACACTACACTGTACGTATGTCATTTATATGTAACAGGACATTCAGTGGCACTTGTCTCGTTGTCCAGGAGTTGGCAATGAAGCCATGAATTTGGTGGCAAAGAAGGCTTACAGGTAGGCAAATGCTGCCAGAGCCACCTCTGGGATTAAGAGTCTGTTGAACAGAGCGAACCAGACCCAACAGCTGCGCAGGAAGGGAGAGAGGTTTCAATTTAATTTAATTTGAAAGTAGAGTTTTAAACTAAACAGACTTTTAATAACCAAACTGGCAAGATTTGCAATGTGCCTAAAATGTCATTGTCAGAGAAGAAAGATTGAAAGCCGTAATTGGTAAAAACTCAAACATATCCTATCTACTGCTCTATTAAGTTGAGGTTGGCAAAAAAAGTACATCCTCTTAGGAAACTGTGCCCACTTTTGATTTCTAAACCAAAAGAGAGGGTGGGAGGGGGGAGGGAGGAAGGGAGGGGGGAGGAGGAAGGGAGGGGGGAGGGAAGAAGGGAGGGAGGGAGGGAGGAAACAGGAAGCAATAAAAATGGAAATACAATAATAATAATGAAGTTGCCAAAAGTTCGTGAAGAGTGACCATTTTTGACCAGTATATGTAGTGAACTCTTTGGTTCCAAGTCTTAATACAGGCAGCCTTAAACAATGTTTCTCCATTATTCTTTTATTTTAATACAGCTGTCTTTTTATAATGTTATGAGACCAGTTTACCGTGGGTCAGCCTGAACCATAGATGTCACATATTTGTAAGCACTGGGCAATGATCCTCCTCCCTACTTCAGGGAGTTGCCTAAGAAAGATGGATTAAATTGCCAGGAAGGGTGTACATGGCAGTTACCTTCCAATCCTGCTGAAAAACATTCCATCCGAATGGTCTTCCTCTAGTTTTATTATATGGTTCAGAAAACAATATGAACTAATTGTACCATCTCACATTTATAAACCATCAAGGCATTGTAGTGACACAGTTATTGGAACCTTTTACACATGTTCTTACAACGAAGTTTCCAAAAACCTCATTTTTTTTAACCTTATCTCAGAGTTTCTGTTTTATCAAAGTATAGTGATATAAGCCCCAAGGATATTGAAGCTCTGGAAATAAGTATGTTTCAGGTTAATATATGTGCATTGCTAAGTTTTAGATTATTCCATACACTTAGAACAATTAAAGAAAAAAGAGTTTAATGTTTATAATAGGCATACTTTGAGAAACACCTCTAAGTATAACTGAGTATTTTATCCTCTGTATCAAATAACATAGGTGCTGCAAATTAGATACCGGGAAAATGCAAATGCAGTTCTCATTCTGAGATGATCTGATGATAATATATACGATCATAATTAGTCATTAAAATGTAAAATTGAAGATCACTTGAGAAATATGTTTCTCTTGGAATGCAGCATATGTTTGCTCACATGTAAGTGTTTGCTCACATTTCAAATTGTTATACATAGTGAATCACCAAGATAGTCATTTGTTTTTCACATAACCTGTGAGCTTTCAGAATGATTCTCATATGTTCTCACTTTTACCCTGATCTGCTAATTAGATGCAAGAGTGCTTCCGTCAGCCACTTAACAGTCAACCTTATTTTCAGAAAAAGCTTTAAAAATACTCTGGGACTCTCACAAAAATGCTTGATCACTTAAAAAAAGTAAAAGCACAAAAATATTTGAGGTTGGCCAAAGGCAGTAGACTCTAACTTAGCACTGTCGATTCAAAGCATAACGAAAGCAGTACTGTATTCTGGAAGTAAAGTAAATATAGAAAAATGGTGGGTCCATGAACTTCCTGGGGTTTGGGAAAGGATCTATGATCCTTAACTAAATGAACTGTTCCAGTTTAGTTTTTTGCATCTGTCCAAGGTTATTCATTCTTTATTCCACCTGATCTATGATGGATATCCAGTGGACTATTTTAGTGTTTACTAACATATTTACTATTTACTATTTACTGAGGAAATCGAATCTCTATTGCCTCATTCCTTTGGAAATTACAACTTTTTTAATATATGTTCCGTTGATTCTGATGGTGTCGGTGGAATGCTATAACTTTGTCACTCTGTCCTAGGTATGCTCTAAATTGCATTTTCTATGTCCACTGCCTTCTCTCAGTCAAATCAGCTTTTCGGATAGGTGGCAGAGATGGGGTTTTCAAGTTGCTTTCAAGAAAAAGTTTCCTCCTACTTTCAGTTGAAATATAAAATTAATTACCACACATATACAGTACAGAGACACGAATTCCCTATTCAATAATGGCCCTAGGGAATTTTTGTTTAATTTGTGTTGTCCATCTGTGGGTCATATTACCAGTTATTATACTGACAAAACAATTTAATTATATTATTCTAGGCCATTTCCCATGTGGTCACTCTTTTTTTTTTTTTTTAAATATATTTTATTGATTTTTTACAGAGAGGAAGGGAGAGGGATAGAGAGTTAGAAACATCGATGAGAGAGAAACATTGATCAGCTGCCTCCTGCACACCCCCCACCGGGGATGTGCCCGCAACCAAGGTACGTGCCCGCAACCAAGGTACATGCCCTTGACCGGAATCGAACCTGGGACCTTTCAGTCCGCAGGCCGATGCTCTATCCACTGAGCCAAACCGGTCAGGGCTGGTCACTCTTTTTTTAATGTCTTAACTTGTGGCACAATTCTATTATGTCTGGGATTCCTCATAATAATAGACTCTGTATTGAAAAGTGATATACCCATACTCCGAAAATCAGATCTCAAAGTATACCTTGGGAGCCACATAAATGTTCATCCATCCTTATGCATGGTATTAAATACAGTTCCTGCAGAAATGTTGATATATAAATACATTTTTGGCATTTATCCTAAAAAGATAATACAAATTATACACATTTCCTTTTTGTGTGGTATCACTATAGCAACAGATTTTAAATCACTCTAAAACCAAATGAAACAGTTTCTACTCACTGCTGGAATGCTCTGAGAATTTAAACAATATCGGTTCACTAGAAATGTACTGAGTGCCTGACCACATAGAAGTACTAGGTACTTCTTAAGTTAATCATTTTTAAGATTTCGCAGGACAAGTGGTGGAATTTCTGAAACTTTTTCTTATACATTTAATCTTGATACTTTATTTAACCTTTATATTTTAAAGCATCTTAGAGGTAACCTAGCTTATGCAAGATACATGTATACAAGATTTCCATTTGCACATGAGGGATAGAGTTTTACATGCTGCTCCTCCAACTCTACCCAGCTGTCCCCAAACCCCTTATCCTTCTCTACACTTTGTATTTCCAAAGCAGGCGTCGTTCTGTAACATACCATATAATTCACTTACTTATTATGTGTATTATTTATGCTTTATCTCCTGCACATGAATGTAGATTGATGAGGGTATCCTGGACTATTTCATTCACTGAAATAGCCCCAGTAACCTAGCACAGTAGGTGCTCGGTAAATATGTGTAGAATGAATGAATGAGTGAAGGGCTGGAGAGAATTTTTGTGGTTGCATTTCATTCACAATCAGGTTTGGACACTTTCTTTTTCCCAGACTGTCCTTCCCTCTGTGTCACATTTCTGGGAAATAATCAGAAAGATCACTGAGAACAACTAAAATCTGTGGAATAAGATCTATAAAGCTTCTGTACGATACTTCTCAAATAGCTGTGCTTCTCTCTACCTACTGAAGGGGAGAAGAAATAATAGTCACACACCCACTCCACTGAATTAATCCTGTAATATCAACATTGACAAGTTTCTTTATTGCCATTTAGAGCTTATTCAGAATTGCCTAATTTGTATAACACCAGATTTGGACAACAGCTTATCCTCTTGGTTCATATTAGTCATGGTGACAAATTGCATTTTCCCAGACACTGTTTACACAACCTGCGTAAACCTGTGTTTCCCAGCCTGTGTTCATCAAGAGTGTGGGATGTTTATTTAACTCTTTGTTCCCACTCACCTTTCCTTGAGAAAATAAGGACTAACATTTCTATTTGGTTTATATATACATTTTAGGGCATTGTGTGGAACGCAGAGTACAACTGATAAAAATAATTGTGACTATAGGGAGAGTAGATTCTAAAAATAACCTACCTGACCACTCAATTATAATATAACGGGAGTGTATTACTTTCTGTAATGGGATTCTATAGAAGTTTATCTAAGTTTAATATTAGAGGTTAATTAGAAACAAAATTGAATGAGAAATTACTCCTTATATAGCGGGTGCTCGTATTTGAGGAAAAGCACGTTTAATTGCAGCCCGTAAATGGGCAGAAAAGGCTATAAATAGTCTTGTAAACAAGCCGAAATGGAGTGCTGATGCCTCTGAAAAGCATTTTCAGTTGATAGTGTTTCTTAAATGTCTAATTCATGTCCGAATTCAAAACTTTCCTTTAATGACGCACGTATGGCTAGTGTTGCTTTTGCAGTTATCGTTCACAGTGGAGATGTGTTTCTTTTCAAATGTAAAAGAGAAGCGGGGGATGAGGGACAAACTGGTCCTGAGCTAATAGTTGCAAGTTTAAAGAGCCAGGATGAAAAAGAAAAGGACTGTTCTGGACACTTGAGTACAAAAAAAAAGCAATTGCCTAGGGTTGAATTAAAATGCGGATGGATACCAGCAATGTTCTCAGACAGGCTCCCTGAAGGAGCACTGTGGAGGTGATGATGAGAGACTTTCGCTGGAAATTTTCCTGCAGCTGCCGCTCATGTCAGGAGTGAGAGAAAACCATCTCTGGTTAGTTCCACGTCCTGGAGACCGCAACTCATCTATTACTTAACAACACGGTTTTCAAACTGGGCTTCACAGAGCCCCTCAGGCCTGGCTGTCGAACAAGCTTCCCGTAGATGCCATACACGTATTGGACTTTCTTTCCAGCTTTTTAGGAAGAAAATGTTCTGCAACGTAAAAATAAATTTAACGGCCATAAACATTATTCATTCTTTGCAACAATAAAAAAAAAAAATTGGATCTTTGCCATTATCAACAATTTCTGCTATTTTACTTTACTCTATCTTTTCCATTGGCTTCTGACCCCTTATTCTCTCTAATGCCTTACAGAAGTGGTAGCACTAATTTCAGTAAAATAATTAGAGTGTAATCTTCCTGAAATCCGTGGTAATTTTAGTGATAGAACCAGAGTTGTTCATTACTTATGTTGTGATGTAAGTTTTCATAATGAATAAAGATGCTAAATGGCCTGCATGAATCCATGTATATACTATAGTCCTATATGTTAGTAAAGCCCTGCAAACTCAAAATAGTTTTTTAAAGCTTTATACCCCATAGTTGAGTTTAGTCTCATTCCTAATATGTAGGTCTTTTTCTCCTTTAAAGCATCATCACAATGGTCATATAGGGAATAAAGCTTACACCTAGGGGTTTGCTTTTATAAATGAAGAAGGCATTCATTATTAGACATAAGCCAGATCTATGGACTCAAAAAATAACCTGAGAATGCCCCAACAAATGTGTGGGCATTTAAATCTCAATGTGAAAGAAAAATATTTTCTTGTATTTACTTTCCATGTTTATCCCATCTATATATATATAAAAGCCTAAGCGACCGTTCGACCGGTAGCTACGACATGCATTGACCACCAGGGGTCAGACACTCCGACCAGTTGATTAGCTTGCTGCTGGGATGTGGCTGATCGGGATGGGCACGATGGGCCGGACACACCCTCGAGCCCTCCCACGGTCCCTCCCCAGCCCTGATCATGCACCGGTGGGGTCCCTCAGCCTGACCTGTGCCCTCTTACAATCCAGGACCCCTCAGGGGATGTTGGAGAGTCAGTTTTGGCCTGATCCCCACAGGCCAGGCAGAGGGACCAGGCTGAGGGGCCCCACTGGTGCACAAATCCATGCACCGGGCCTCTAGTTTCTTCATAAATGCATTGAAGGTCAGTTTAGCCCTCAAAAGAAATTTTGTTCACTTCCATTAAAAAACAAAATTGACTCCTCTTATGGTCTTTTAAAGTAGCCATTTAAAAAAACAACCTTAAGTTTATCCACATAACAGTTTTCCCTCCTTTTGCCATAAGTTTAACCTTTAAAGCTTTAAGACTTTGAAGCATAAGATAATTTAAGAAGAAGAAACTCTCCTAAGTTTGGGGGATTTTGTTATTAATTTGTTTGTTTGCTTTTACGTTTTTTCATGTTTGGAAATGGACATAAGAAGAATTACTTGAAAATATTAAAACTCTGTCCAGCTCAAAACATGAATCCAATTTTAATGCATTATGATTACAAACTATGGGAGATCTATGTCTCACTTGTTCAGTGAGACGCTATAGGAAAAAGTCATTAAGCACAAGAATGCAGTGTCTGAGTTATCTTCTTAGAGAGTCACAGTTCACGTTAGCAAAAAAGGAAAGCGCAGGGAAAAGAGCCTTGTTTAACCAGTTTAATGCATTAATTTTCTAACCCACTTGAC
The DNA here is from genome assembly GCF_963455305.1 of Plecotus auritus. Classification (NCBI taxonomy): domain Eukaryota; kingdom Metazoa; phylum Chordata; class Mammalia; order Chiroptera; family Vespertilionidae; genus Plecotus; species Plecotus auritus. Next base: position 170,491,756 of record NC_137775.1, on the reverse strand, counting down.
CACAGAAGGCTTTTTGTAAAATTTATGTTTAATACTTATTACAATCCACCAAAACTGGTTAAAGATCATCCTTTGGAAATGCTTCCATGGCAATAAATGATTTTCATTGATTTGAAAGAACAGAGCTTTGTTAATATTAGATGAAGTTAAAAATAAATCACTCTAATTAGTTTTAAAGTTCATTTATTTTCCATTACTTCATCTTCATAATCTGAACACTTAATAAAATACATTCATATTGCTTACAAAATCCTATTCCCAAAGTGAGATTTGTAGAACTTATCTCTGATGTTTAATACAGTATTGGTTAGAATTTTAAATGTTAAATGTGGGGAGAAAGTCAATAAATGCCTTAATGCATCCCCCATATTTTTATTTTGGTTGAATAAGTAAACTATAGGTACAGTTCTTACAGAAATAAATGTATTTATGTCCTTTTAAAATAAAGTAGAGCTGAAACCGGTTTGGCTCAGTGGATAGAGCGTCAGCCTGCGGACTGAAGGGTCCCGGGTTCGATTCCGGTCAAGGGCATGTACCTTGGTTGCGGGCACATCCCCAGTGGGAGGTGTGCAGGAGGCAGCTGATCGATGTTTCTCTCTCATCGATGTTTCTAGCTCTCTATCCCTCTCCCTTCCTCTCTTTAAAATATCAATAAAATATATTTAAAAAATAAATAAATAAAATAAAGTAGAGGTCCACTACATGCCCATTGTGATGATGCTTTGAAGGAGAAAGTTGAATGGAATTCCAGTACTACCTACCTAGAGTCAGGCAGGACATCACAGGCTAGGGGCTCAGGTCTCTAGTTGACTGTTCTCACTTCAGACATCAGCTACAACTTTGGGGATCCACAGATTAACTTTATTACTGAAAATCTGGCCACAGATTTGGGGGTTCTCACCACCCCATCAGGTCCATTGGTTTACTGGAATGACTCAGAGAATTCAGGAAAGAACCATATTTACATGTACAGTTTTATTATAGCAAAAGGACACAATCATAACCAGCCAAAATAAGACACAAAGGCAAGGTCTGGGAAGGTCCCTGAAACAAGGCTTCCATGTTCTTTTCCATGGGACCAGGAGGCATCACCCTTCTGGCACATCAATGTTTATAATCAACCAGAAAGCTAACCTGAGCTTTGCTGTCATTGTTATTGGGGTTTTGTCACGTAGGCATGATTGATTGAATCATTGACCACATGGTTGGTTGAATTCAATCTTCCCACCCCAGAGGTTGGTCAGATATGCAGCTTAAAGCCCTAACACTCTAAACACCTGCTTGGTCGTTGGATTCAACCAGTCTCCCTCCCACCAACATCTTTTTAGCATAAACTCATGTGTAGTCCAAGGGGCCCCCATAAATAGCAATGATACTCATACCACTCAAGAAATTGCAGGGCTTGGAGGCTATTTCGCAGTAATCAGGGTCAAAGATCAACCTAATTCTTTATTATACAACAGAAAGCTTTAGAATTTGCTATAAGAAATGGCCTTGATAATGAACTTATACAGAGATGTATCTATGAATCTGAATGTGCCTTATCATTGGATAAGCTTCCAGTATCGGAATAACAATATCAACAAAACCCCACAGCCTTTAACACTGATGTTGAAATTTCTTGAATCTTTAAGTACTTAGCAGAATGGAGAGATATGCCTTCATATGTATATAAGACAAATAAATATAAATAAAATTTAAATAGCATTGCACTGCAGTAATATTAATTTATCTGAACACTTCTCTATGAAAATTTTAATTGCCCAGTGTTGATTCCAATTGAATGGGTACAACATTCAAGTACAAGAGTTTGGTTATACACATAGTTGTTTGGTTTCCCTGAGTTTTCTAGTTATCAGCTTTTAATATATAATTACAAAAAGATATCATGTTCATTTGGGAATATTTTTTAAATACTTTTAAGCCCACACAGACAACAATAGATAAATTTATAGACAAATGCTCTCATTCCTGATTGCAATCATATGTATATAATACACATTTAAGTAAGAGAGATTTTTTTGACGTTACTTGGGAGGTTAATCCAGATGTTTCACATACAGTGCCAGTGTTGCTTATTCACACAGCTGTAAGTCAGAACCAGCCAATATTTTTTTCATGTGTTTTCAAAATGATTTCTTTACTCTTGTCAACAGTGTACCTTTCAACAGCACAATGTTAATAGTTGTGAAGGTTGTTGACAGCTACTTTATCTACAATTCACAGTTCAAATGAATGAGGTGATGGGATATATCTAAAAGGCAGTGTGTTCTCTGGTCGCCCCTTTAAGGCTGCTAGTGTTTTGCATCCATTTCAACCTCAAAGAATAGTCATAGGATACAAAAAAAAATATGATCAGAAGTCAGGAGTTTGATTTTTCCATGTGTCAAATTCGGTGTTGAACTGCTAAAAGTTTTAACACCCTAATTGTGAAATCATTTATTTTATTCCAGTATTCCTCAGAAGCCATAAATTGCTACAAGATACCAGCAGTTTATTTAGCCTTAAAACACATCAAATGTTTCTGTCTTTCTATCCCCCATGATTGTTTGGTGTTAATTGCCTTGAAAAATGATCTTAGTGAAGAAAGCAGGGCAATGATTATCTAGCAGTTCACTACTAGCATTAAGGATTTTAATTGTGCTAGATGAACATGACTGGCAATTATTGAAAGTTGTTACACATCGGAAAATAAAAATGGCATGCTAAGCATTATATTCTGTTGCAGTTTTATCTCAGGATCTACATGTATCTTTTAACAATTTAATACCTTGAGTTTTATTTGAGAGATGTTTCTGGAATATGCTATTGGAAGATCATACATAGAAGTGTTTAAGTGTTACTACTTGATGATAAATGTGAATCAGTCTGAGGTCATCCATGGTAAATCTCACTATGCCATAATTCTTCACCTGACAACGGAAGGAAAGAATTTCCATTTATCTGTTACTCTGTGAAGCAGTGACATTAAAGATTATGTGTTTCTGTTTTACACTACAGTTACTAAATAACAAAAGGTTAAAGGTTTACTTTTACAGTCATTTTGAAATTTAACAAAGTAGAAAATGCAATTCTTCTAGAAATATTTCAATAACGTTACCTTTGAAATACCAGTGTCCTTTTGCCAAAGCTATTGATGATATCTGGAAATAATTGGGACTTTAAAAAATTATTGGACTTGCATAAACATTAAGTAGTTTGATGACAGAATGGCATTCATTTGGAAATTAGACATTTTTACATTTTTATTTTATTTCTTAAACTATTACTATGCAATAAAAAGCTATTATATTAAAAAGTTAGTATTGGCCCTATCAGGAATTACGTATCTAAGCATCTCGTGCTGTTTTAGATAAATGTGTTTACTGGCTGCGCTGTATGAAAAGGATAATGGGATTTAAAATGTATTTCAACTCAGAATAGTAAGGGGAGCTTTTGTTTCCTCACCTCAAGCCATATTTAAAGTCAAAGTAGAAGATTTAAGTAGATCACTCCACCTATTTGAAGATTGTTATGTTTTTCAAAAAAGAATTGATAAAATAATGAACATTGGAAATAACTAGATTTATTTAAAAAATCAAGACAATATCATGACTGATAATTTCTTTATTATTCTAGGATAATTAGACTGATTTTAAAATCAAATTATTGCCTAAGCACCTTAAGAAATTCTGTCACAGTCCAGCTGGTGTGGCTCAGTGGTTGAGCATTGATCTATGAACCAAGAGGTCACTGGTTCCAATTCCTGGTCAGGGCACATGCCCAGGTTGTGGGCTCGATCTCCAGTAGTGGGCATGCAGGAGGCAGTTGATGTTTCTCTCTCATCAATGTTTCTATCTCTCCCTTTCCCTTCCTCTTGCTCAAAAAAGTAATAAAAGGATATTTTTAAAATATCTACTTAGAGATCCTAGTACAAATTGTTTATGTGATAATCATTTCTAAATCAAATCCTTCATGTTGATGTAAAATGGTATAACAGAGTGTTTTCTTGAATCCAGAACAACTCTGCACACAGTATTTGACTCTTGACCAGAGGAATTTTGCTTTTCTTATGCATTTGCCTTGGGAACAATAGTGCTAAATTGATCTAATGAGATGCCAAGTTGGTGGTAAGGGATTGTTCAAGGAAAATGCTCCCATTTCTCAAAACTAATCGGTAGGCCATTGAGTTACTTGGCTGTGTGATTTGATGGAATGAACACTGGACTAGACCTCAGAAAACCTTTCCCCACATCTCACTGTATGACCTTGCATGTGTCAATTATCTCTCTGCATTTGTTTCGCATCTGCCCAGTAGACTATCCATACCCGCCCAATGCGTCTATAAGATTTTCAAGCGAATCCTATGAATACAAGGTGTGAAGGTGCTTTGAAACGGGCAGCACTATAAAAATAGGAGACTTTATTTATTTAACAATCTTCATTTTTCTTCTTCTGGCCTCATTTTCAAAGAAGGGGAAACATAAGGTAAATGGTTTCTTTTGGATAGAGATTGAAAGGGCCTGGCTCTCTTCTTGAGCAAGAACATTGCTTGGACTCAGAAACTTGAACTTGTGTGACATTAACGGACAGGATTCTGTGGAAAACTGTTATAATTTTTTTAATGAATCATTCTGGCAGAATGCGGATGATATGGCAGCAGACAGGTTATTGTCAATTAAACAGGAGCTGTCAGGAATGCTGAAATGTGGTGAGCGTGAATCCTGAGCAGATCATATGGCAGCTGCTCAGCTGTTACTTTAACAAAGTCGCTGTATGTGTGTGTCGTTTTCCTGCAATGTTTCATTTGAATCCTTAACGGCGGAGACTCTGCATTAGCATGTTGCTGTCAAGTCAAACTTGGATCTTGTAAATGAGCGTCTGGGTGGTGGTGGACGAGTGACACGAGGGAGATGGCTCTCCTCTCATTTTCCTGCACTCAGGTTACATCGAAGAGGCCTGCATCATCCCCTGCCCCTCTGACTGCAAGCTCAGCGAGTGGTCCAACTGGTCCCGCTGCAGTAAGTCCTGTGGGAGCGGCGTGAAGGTTCGGTCTAAATGGCTGCGTGAAAAGCCGTATAATGGAGGAAGGCCTTGCCCCAAACTGGACCATGTCAACCAGGTATTTTCTACTGTTGGCAACACTAAAGTATTGTGATTTAGATTGGTAATGATTTATCCCCCTCCCCCACCAAATGGACCAAAGTAAATAATAGAAATTTGGCCCATTTTATTTTTAGAGTAGCCTGGGTCAATACATGTATATTATTAAAAACCCAAATCAGATATATCATCTCTGTATTCTCAAGAGATCTAGTACCCTGCGTATGTATGCATATGAATATAATGCAATGGAAATTAAATGAAAACTCCCTTTGAAATAATGTCCAGGTATTTAACCTGTAATAAAATTATATCTAGCTTGTGTATTATTAAGAGCAAGTTTGTCTCATTCTTAGAGTACCCCGAGACTCTCAAAGAAGACATCTCAATTACCAACCTCTTAAATTAAAATCAAAGAAAGTATTTAAGTTGAGATCTAAAATTAGGAAAGATATACTGTTCATTCATTTGAAATTAGTTGGTATAAAATGTTTTAAATTTTTAAATGGCCTCAAAGTCACTGTAAGTCTATCTATCAATTTAGTCATTGGCTTTTTAAATTTTATTTTGAACTTTATTTGACTTCAGATGCTCTTTATTAGTTGCTATTAATAGTTGTGTTCTGTTGGAAATATAAAGTAAAAGGCTAATAGAGGAAATTGGAACTAATTTAAATGTAACATAAGATACGTCAGACAATTATTATCATGTTTGGCCTGCATGTGAATTAACAAGGAATGCATTTTATATAGTCTATGTAGATGCTAAGATGTGTATTTAAATCTAAGTCACAGTCAAATGAACCAAGTCATATGTATGAACCAACCTTAAATGTATAGATATATTTCATATATACATAGACTAATTTTAATCTCCAAACACACTGCCTACCAGGACCCAAACTTTCCTTCCCAAATTAACCTAAATTTGTTCATAGCAATAAAAGTACACTGTAGAGAGAGTAAAAAGAACTTATGAATAAAGGCACTAGGATTAATAAAGTGTAGAATTAAATTCTGTAGGAAGTTCTTTGAAAGAATCTGGATTTTTCCCCAAGTAGCTAAATTTGCCCTTAAATTCAACTAAAAGTAAGTAACATACTACACTGCTGCCATCTATTGGTGACCGAGTGTCCCTGTGCTCGGGAATGTTTCCAAAGAAAAAGATGGAGCTCCTTGACCAAGTGAAACAGAATAACTCAACTGTAATGTTTGTAAACAAAACAATACTTTTCTGTAAGTTTTGAAATCTTGAATTTCCAATAATAAATGTAAATTTTATTAAATTTTGATCCGGGGTTCTAATAAAGAGAAATTTCCTTTAATGGTGAATCTGCAGATTCAAGACCTCATGGCAAATTGTCTTTGCTATGAAAAGTCTTTCCTCAAAGCTCTCCAACTTTAATCTAGCCTAATGCAGAGTTTGAAAAGGACATCTGGGTACTTGTTAACAGCATCCTGGTGGCATATTGAGACTTTAACAACTAAAATATCAAAGCTAAAACAAGAAACAATTCGTTTAAAAAATAAACTTTTAAGAATCTATATATTAGTAACGCATTAGAAGAGCAAAGAATATGCAGAGGTTTGTGTTAATGTTGAAAAATGTTGAAGTCACATAGACTTTTTACAATCATACATTCCTCAATATAATTGGAGGTACTTTGACTTGAAAATGGTGTTTGAGGTTCGATTTTCCCATTGAGGAAGCAAATCCTCATTTCTTATGAAATATGGATGGATGGATGAAGACGGGTAGATTTATCAATCTATCAATCAATCAATCTGTAAATAGATAGCCATTCACAGTTTGAAGCACTAGACACTTGCAGCTCTATGTCAGTTCCCTATGAGTATTTTGAGGGCTACTCCGTTGTCTAAGATGTCTGCATCCTGCCCACCTAACACTTCCCCTGACTCTGCTGTTTGCAGTAGTTATTGGTGTATCTTAACGTTAAACAGTGAGTTGGTTTTTCTCTCCCCAAGGCCTAAGAAAAGTGTTCTAATTATTTACTCCCCCCGCAAAAAAAATTGCCTTTTCCATAGGGATAATAATATTTGAAACATGAGTTTTTCACATTCAATATACTGATATTTTACTTCTCTTTGCTTTCTTCCTGTCTTGATTCCTGTGGACTATCACCACCCCAGGCACAGGTAAGAACTCTTAAACCTCACAGTGCATACCGGAGTGCTGTCTATTTTCTGTTCTGTGCCTGATTTCAGGGAATGTACTTTTTCCTACAACTGCCTCTTATTTTACAGGGAGAACATACCACCTTTTCCATAAAGTTTGTGTTCTGCGTTGTTCCCTTTCTACTCCCCAGCATGGTGCTGTGTTCTCTCCTTTTAGAACCAGGGCCTGAGGTGCAGGGGTGGGAAACAAGCTTTCCCTCACCAGCCCTGAAAAGGCACTGACACCTCCTGGTAACGATCTCATGCTTCCCAGGGGGGAGTAAAGGTGCAGGTGGGCTGAGAGTGGCTGGCAGGAGGAGGCTCTGAACTGATCTGTATCCACTCCCGTGTAAGAGACTAACATGCAAGCCATCGAAGGACTAGGAAAGATGGCATTTCCCCTTCGGTTTGCGCCTTCCCCACGAATTGTAAAGTAATGTTTTCCACACCAGATATCAGTCATATTTGAATACAACTCCCAATATGAATGTGATCATATGACAGTGCATATATTTTATTATTATATGGCATAAATTTACTTTGTCTCTTTACTTGGGCATTTAGACCACTAAAATTTACACCAAGGAATAGCTCCAAAGAGCTATTTAAATCTATATTCTCTGTAAATGGTTATATAAGCATTCATATGCTATTTAGTGTGTGTGTGTGTGTGTGTGTGTGTGTGTGTGTAAAATAAGAGATGGAGGTAGATAATTACAGATTTTGAAAGGATTTTTTAAACACTTTTTCTACTATTTGTTTCCTTTATTTGTCATTCTTCTGATTGAAAAAAAGGAATCCTTGTTCATTGTTCTGAAAATTCTGAAACTAAACAAACACCTCAAACGTGGGGCTGTGAAAGCTTGTATGGATATAGTGCACACACAATTTGCTTTGTTTCAAGTGGCCCTCACTGCTTTAGCCTAACTAAAGTTTGAAGATAGCTTTATTTCACGTTACTTATCTTTTAATTTAGTTTCATAAATGGAGCACAAAAAATACAAGTTTTGGTTGTTGCACATATTTTATAAACAAGCCCAGTTATTTGAAAATAGCTACTTTTATACATTATTTAATTAATTCATTCATTTATTATTCATTCGTTTATTTAACAAATCTCTATTGATTGTCTAACATATGAGTACCCTGGGGTAAGTATTGAAGACACACAAAACTGTAAACAAGACGGATGGCCTAGGAAATTACAATACTCTGGTAATGTTATGCAGTTTGGGGCCCTTGGGTTTCCCATGATAGAAATCAAGGGGAACCACCAGAGAAATTTCTAGACAAATTTTACTAAGCTGATATTCAAACACAAGGGAGGCAGCACAGAGGAAAGGAAGGTCCTCTAAACTAACGGGTGGGGGGGGGGTGACGGTGAGGGCCTGCCTCTGCTTGGCAGCTTTTATATGCTGGGGGCAAGGCAGACGCGCACAAAGGTGGGTGTTTTTTACAAAGGCTGACTTGTGAAATTTCCCATGTCAGGGCCAAGCTACTTCCTCCTTCTGTTGCTTAGCAACTGTCTTGGTGGCTGGACTGCTCACTACTGCCATCCAAGAAGGTGTGTACCGTAGCAGTCAAACTTTGAGCAACTGCACGTGCACAACAGTGGTTTCAACTTCTGCAAGGAAGTGGCTAGAAGGGAGATAAGAACGCCTACTTCATTCTTGGTCAAGGAGAAGCTGGGGTGGGGACATTTTTGTAGTCAGCTTATCTGGTGTTCCTTCTGGCCATCTGGTATTCCTTCAGTCCCGGGCCCAAGTCCCTGTGCTGTCTCGGTAAGGTACCAAATATAGACCTTCAACTGCAGTGGGACAGAGGGCACAGCTAGTTCTGCCCTTCTTAGTGCTAGAACTCTCAAGAAATTTCAAATAATGGAGAGAAATCAAAGTAGCATTTGATTTACATTTTATTGTGATGTAAAATCTTCCCACTCTCATCAGGTTCCTGGGATGAGATCACTGAGAACTGTGTGTGTTTCAGGTGTATGAGGTCGTCCCCTGCCAGAGTGACTGCAACCAGTACTTATGGGTCACGGAGCCATGGAGCGTGTGCAAGGTGACCTTTGTGAACATGCCGGACAACTGCGGAGGGGGCGTGCAAACCCGAAAAGTGAGGTGAGCCCACGTCGGTTTACACAGAGAAGCAAAACATACAGACCTCCCAGTTTCATACCCGCCAGCTTAAGCGTTCAGTCCTTCCCAACCTCCTAATAAGTGGGCTTTAGTTTTATTTTTAGGGAATCTGTGTTCATGGAAAACTCTAAAAGATCTGCTTCAAGCAGCAGTTTTTCATTTTGGCCTTCTGATTTGGGAAGCTTTGCTCTGAGGTGCTTTCCTTGCAGGAGAGCTGAACCAATGCTGATTTCCAAACCCCAATAACTGGTTCCTTAAAGGCCCAAAATGTTTCTGGCTGCATTTTAATGGTAATCTGTTATAAACTCTTGCTCTTTTATGTCAAACTGGCCAACTTTTGAATACGTTTGTCTGTTCCATGAAGCCTTCCCTAAAACCCCATTGGCTAATGCCCCTCATTTCTTCTTCTGTGGCCACACTGACTGGTAGGGTAACCATAGCCACATTTGGCTATTTTCACTTTAAATTTAAACGAATTAAAATTAGAAATGTGTTTTCTCAGTCACACTAGACCCATTTCAAGAGCTCAGTAGCCACAGGTGGCTCGAGGCTGTTGTCTCAGACAGCACAGTATTCCCATCATCAGAGAGCTCTATTGAGCAGCATTTTCTGTGGTATCATATACCCTGCATTGTTATGAAAAGATCTTTTTACATGTTTGCCACTATTATTGATCCCCATAAGTTTCTCCATGCTGGGACCCTGTCATAATCACAGAAACTCCCTAATACCTAATACAAGTTTGACACTCATTAAAGTTTCTCTACAGCCTTTGCATATGATCTTTAGGGGTTCTGGAACCAGGGAAACAAATGTATGAGGTTTTATTATTTCCACTTTGTAGAGTAGATTCACAAATACTAATTCACCAAGGACAGGTATCTACTAAAGTGACAGAATTGGCACTCAAACCTAAGTCTCTTTGTCAACTGTTGAACTGGATCAGTTTCTTCTAACCCGCTGAGTGGCACACAGTAAAGACAAATATAAAAACATCCAGAGCTTGATAACTCCTCTTGTGAAGCTCATTCTCACCCATGACCTACCTACTCATGAATTTAAGATTCATATGTTTTAATCTGTTTCACTAGAAAAGTAGAATAAATTACTGTTTATATCTTAAAGCCTTGGCACACTATGTATAACTTTGCTTCCAGTAAAAATAATTTCTGTTTCTTTTTTCAAAAGCCCATCTGAATTCTAAAGTTATTTTTCAGAGGAACTTTTCTAAGATGGATGGGGAAGAGGATGTAATGAGTTGATAAAGGAACAGGGAAGGAAAAGAAAGAAATTATGCTTCTGCCCTTCTCCAAAATTTAAAATTTCACTTTGAATTTAAAAATATTTTTTCTGATATTAAGAATTTGAACAGATTGGTTTTTTGGTTAGTAAAAAATATCTATAATAATAAAAGGGTAATATGCTAATTAGACCCGACCTCTTCCGGACGTCATACCAGATGTCCTTCCTGACGAAGTCGGGGCCAGAGGGAAGCTAGCCTGGGTCCTGGGTGCCTGTGGGTGGCCCAAGTGAAGCCAGCCTGGGTCTCGAGTGCCCTCAGGCCATGAGGAGGGGAGCAGCCTGGGTGCTGAGTGCCTGCCAGGGGCTGGAAGAGGGAAGCCCGGGTCCCGGGTGCTGGAGGCAAGCCAGTGCTGGCAGCCAGGGGAAGGAAGGCCTACTCTTGCATGAATTTTCATGCATTGGGCCTCTTGTTTATAATAAAGAACTACTATTCTTTCAGCTTTCCCTACAACTATCTCTGTACATGTTGCTTCATTTTTCTCTGTGAATATCCTTAACATTCCCAAACACATCCTAAACTAAGTAACTTTTCAGATCAAATTATTTTCCAGTAAACATCTTTAATGAAAATAGAGAAGAGAAAAGGTCAGTATTGATTGTCATCTCTGATCATGTAATAATGTTTCTGTACTGATTGAGGAGTGTACCTCCCTAACCTTATCCTCAGCTAATTAAGGTCAAAACGTCCTGCTTAGATGCAAGCATTGGGTGACATTTTAGGATACATGAGTCTTTGAGAGCAGGATTCAATATATTCCATCTTGTTCTTTTGCTATTAGGGTGGTATGACATTTCAAAGGCTGGGTGATAAAAGTGATTTGCTCTGGTGGGAAGAGATACTTTTTTCCCTGGCATTTTTTTTAAAGTGCCAGCACATTGTGATAATAAAAACAGAGCTATTTGGTTATTTTTATTGTTGCTTTTGAATTCTCTGCTGACAATGCACCTCCTTTTCCTACACCTGTGGCCTCCAACTTGAGTCTATACTATGTTTCTGAATATAATTCAGTTTTCTCACAGCATAATTCCCTTCAAATAGAAAGAGAAAAGGCCAAGAATTTGAAAAAAGCAAATGAATTTATAGGGCCTTCCTTTGAGGTCAAAACTTGATCCAAATATTTATTATCATTCTAGAGTAATAAAATCATTAATGCCAAATAAAATAAATAAAACTTATAAATAATTTGAATGTCAACAGTAAGGGTTTCTAGCAGTTGTGGTACATTCTAGTGATGGAATTCAAATGTAGTCATTAAAATTAATAACTTAGAAAAATTAGATGTCTATAATATATTGTTTGTGTGTTTTTCTTTTCTTAAATGTAGTAAGAAAATATAGCAGTAAAGTTTTCTTGTATTTAATGAAAGGAAAACATATGTTTAAATATCTTTTTAGAGTGGTTATCTCTGATAGAATTATGTGAAATTTTATTATTTACTAGAGGCCCGGTGTACGAATTCACGCATGGGTGGGGTCCAGCCAGCTGCGGGGAGGGGACATGGGAGGTTGGCCGGCTGGCCCCGCCCCCCTGGTCAAACTCCAGGTTAAGGGAACAATTTGCATGTTAGCTTTTTATTATACAGGATTCTGATTTTCTTAAAATTAATATGTTACCTGCATAATAAAAGTTAAAGGAAGAAAAAACCTTTGAAAATGAATTTTTATGTATAGAACTACATTATATTGAACATCTGTCCTTCACTCTGAATCAATAGGTAAATTTGCAAGTTGATCCTTGTACCTGTGTCAGTACCTGCCATGAATGCAGTGTTTTCTTAGCAGCAAATTCAACTTTGAGCATTGAACTGTCCCATTTGTTCCATGTCCTCTCACAACTGCTGTCAGCAGAACATTTTGAAAAATGCCATTGAAGGTAGAACTTTTTTTCCTGAGAAACTAAAATTCTCCCAAAGACATTCATAATTTAATTTTTCTTTCAACAATGAAATCAGACATCTACCTTTCTGTTGTTTTGCAATTGCTCTTTTATGCAATTTACAAAAACTGCAAAGGAGGGTATTTGTATAGATATTTTTTCAGGTTACAAAGCTAATTAAGACAGGAGCAGCAGTACAGTTTTTTAGTCTGAATGCATCACACAGGCAAACAACATTTCTTTTAAATTAGGCAGCACTATATAAAGAGTTATTCTGCAGAGCAAATATGAGAAGATGCAATGTCCCTACTGAATTCCTGAAAATAGTTGAAATTTCAGGTATAATTAGTAATGTAATTCAAGTCACAGTTTAAAACATCACAATGGATTTGAGAGGCTTAAGAGCTCAAGCCTTCCTTTTCATATCTTGCAATGCAGTTCTGTTCCTATACCCATTAATTTGGTTGACCTTCCCAAGTGATAGGTGAGGGGTAAGGTTTTTCTCTTTTACTAGAAACGTACACAGAGAGTTAACGATGGTACAAGTGAAGTCTGGTACTAGCCACATTTATTAGATTGCCAAAGGTGGGTGAAGAGCCCTTCATGACTGCTTACAATAGAATGATGTGTAATGAAGTGTTTGAATTTATTGTTAAAAAGAAAACTAACCATCAAAAAGGTCAAGATACAGAGAAATCCAACAAGCACATTTAGAGAATTTGTGCTACACCTATTATAATTGCCTTTCCACTTCTGGCGCTCTTTTAAAGTTATCAGCAGATAGGATGGTAAATATCTTCTTGTTTGCCAAACAATATGATAAATGCCATCAGCTACTTTCAAAAACACTTTATGAAACCTCTCACTAGGAGATTTAAGTGTGACTGGTCTTCCATCATATATGAATCTACCTTCACTATAGAATCTACCATTTTGTTCAGAAGAAAAAAATGCATTATATTCCCAAATTACAACCCCTCTATGAATGTCTTTGGATCACTTCTCATTAGTCTAGGTCCGTGGTCAGCAAACTGCGGCTCGCGAGCCACATGTGGCTCTTTGGCCCCTTGAGTGTGGCTCTTCCACAAAATACCACGGCCTGGGCGAGTCTATTTTGAAGAAGTGGCGTTAGAAGAAGTTTAAGTTTAAAAACTTTGGCTCTCAAAAGAAATTTCAATGGTTGTACTGTTGATATTTGGCTCTGTTGACTAATGAGTTTGCCGACCACTGGTCTAGGTCAATGACCCTCTCCTTTCAGAGGAAGACATATAGAATTTATATACACACAGTGGCTATACTTTTTAAAATGTTTTTATTGATTTTTAGAGAGATAGGAAGGGAGAGAGAGATGAGAAAGAAATATCAACAGGCTGCCTCCCAAATATACCCTACTTGGGATTGAGCTCCCAACCCGAGCATATGCCCTGACTGGGGCATCCAACAGAAATGCCCAACCAACTGAGTCACACCGGCTGGCCACAGTGGCTAATCTAGTACTTTTTAAAAATTGTGATGATGCCTACAAGGATAATTGTTAAAATCATACCAAAGCTCTATGAATATTTATGAGAGGCAGAGATCATTTTATGTCCTCATGTTTGAAGAATTTTATTCATTAAATGCAAAGCTTTCCACACCATCTCCCCCTCTTCTCTCCCTCCCCCGCCCCCATGATGTCTTAAAATGAGCCTTCTATTCTATGGGTTGGCCTTTGTTATTAACTGTCCTGGTTCCTTCATTGAAAAGTATGTTTTCTTGCAGATGCATGCAGAACACGGCAGATGGCCCTTCTGAGCACGTAGAGGATTACCTCTGTGACCCAGAAGAGATGCCCCTGGGTTCCAGAGAGTGCAAATTGCCGTGTCCTGAGGATTGTGTGATATCCGAATGGGGTCCATGGACTCGATGCACTTTGGTGAGACGATTAGCCATTCATTAACATAGAGGTTGCTTAATTCATCACCACTAAAGTTTTAAAGACATTATTCTAAATTACTTACCAAATTAGTTACCAAAGCAAGGTGTATTTTCTTGGCTACTTCATTCTATGACTGTGCCATGTGAAGTCAGCAATATTTCCACTCACACTAGAACAGCTTGACCTCTTGCAAGCTTTGTACTCCACCATCCTCCTCACCTAGCACAGAACGCCTGCAGATGGGCTTACAAATACACAGCGGGTTAAGAACTGCCGTGGTGATAATGACTCCCTCCAGGTAAAGGGACAAAGAATAAACCTCTAGTAAAAGTACTTTAATGGTGTCAGGTTATTGTCATCCCTTGCTTCTTGTCCAATCCATTTTACTTAAATTGTAGGAATAATCTTGCACCCAGTGGGGGTTCTGCAGCAGGAGTATTGACACTAAAGCACAAATGATCCTGGAGAGAGAGAGAGTAGAAAGAAGAAAGCTGTGCGTCAATGAATCTCTTTCCACACACTGACTCTGTGTGTGTTTGGGCCTGGGAAACCAGCTGAGAGTTTCAAATCACACAAAAGCTTCTAGATTTCAGCAGCCCGTAGGGGCTCTTCCATGGGACCCTGGGAAGAGAGTCATTTGAAACAGAACTGGCTGATGATGCAGAAAATCGGGTTTACCCCTGGGCACCTTTGTAAAGCTGCACCTTTCAAAATGGCTTCAGAAGCACAGGGAAACTGCATGAAATGTGGAATGAATTTGCTGAAATACAATACAGAACAGTTTCAAAACATTTGTAATGCATGTTTCCAAGGAAAAATTAAATTTCTAGCTCAGTGTTAATATTACTAAAGGTGCTGATTAGCAGCCAAGAGATAGAGCAGGAACAAAACAGGGCTAGCAGTTGACTTGGATGCAGTTAAATTGTAATAAAGAATCAACTGTTTCACAAGGGTATGCAAATGATCTCCTCGTTCCATTAACGTCAGGTTTGAAGTTACTGCTCTTGTTCTTAGAAGCCAAATGCTTTCAGAACATGACTATACCAGTAAGGGAATGCAAGCCAACCTTTTACCTGGTTATGTATTTGTGTGCATATGTATATGTGCCTTAGGGAAATAAATATCACTAACAGCTAGTTATTTACAGTCACCCTTAAAATGGTTTTTTGGGACCAACAGACTATATTAGGTAGTAAGTAGGTAGATAGGTAGGTAGGTAGATAGATAGATAGATAGATAGATAGATAGATATCTGTATTAGTGATCTACAATAATTAATATGACCATATGAATGTGTTGTGTACCTATGATATGTGTCTATTAATATTTGGCACATAAACTCTTCAGCATCTTATAGCTAGATCAGAAGCTCACCAACACTTTGATCACACAGAAGAAGAAATTGAAGTGGAATGAGATTATTCCAGTTAGTCAGGGGCCCCAGTGTACTAACTCCTGCTCCAGCGCTCTCCCTAACACATTAGCCCTCGTGTGCCTGAGTATTCACCTTTTTGAGGAGTTGTGTTATTCTCTGTCAGCCTTGCAATCAAAGCAATTTCCGGCAAAGGTCAGCTGATCCCATCAGACAACCTGCTGATGAGGGAAGAGTCTGCCCTGATGCTGTTGAGAAGGAACCCTGTAACCTGAACAGAAACTGCTTCCACTATGATTATAACGTAACAGGTAGGTGGATAGTCATCTCATCACAGAGTTAAAGGCCGAAGCCCGTGTGTGTCAGCTTAGCAGCGATCCGTGAGAATTGTTCATCTCCGTCCGTGTGCCTTTTGGACATGCTGCCAGAAATTGTTCTTTTTTAATGACAAAGATATTTATCTATTGTATTTTTAATAAATATCAAGACATAGGAAGTGAAAATATCACACAAACATTAGCCTGACCGTAGATTGTGAATAGTCTAATTCGTCCTATTTAAGACATCCTCCCACTTTGGGAAGGTGTAAGTAAGATAACTTTCCTGTGGGTGTAGGTTTACTGAAAGATGCCTTTCTTCTTCAGAAGTTGTTTAATTGCTATAACACACTGGGACAACAATTCTTCATGTGAGGGCTCTTCATAAGCATGATGGATCCGATGTAAAAACAACAGCAAGCTCACCCTTGCCAGAAAGTATATAAATATAACTATTTCATCATTATCAAAGGTGCAGATAAAAATGGATAGATGAGTACTTTTTCAGGAAAAAAGGCTTATTACAAATTCAATTTTTTTCCTAATCCTCACCTCTTACCATCAAGGTACACACTCTAGGAAAGAAGAGCGTTGAGGGTGTATATGGCTTGGGGAAACACTGCAGCTTATTTTGGAATTTTTTCAAGTAATTTTCACGGTGATATAAAGTACAGAAATGGTTCACTGATGCACAGCAGTCAGGTCGGCTTTTGTTCCTTTTGATTTTTCTCTTCAGTTTTCTTTGATGACACAAGGAAATTGCAGTTCTTGGGGATATGCCAGGTTACTCTAAAAAGAGAGATGAAAGGCTTCTTTTGAAAAAGACATGAAATGAGAGAATTAAATAAATGTGACCAAAATGATTTTGAAATAAATAAATGCATATTTTAAAACGTTCTAAGTCTAGAAGTGAAATCAGTGTTTTATTTGAACATAGCCCAGTGCAAGTACTATCCATTAAAATTATGGTTATTTTGCTAAAACAAATGTAACATTAAAATTGAAATTTCTGCTTTTATTAAGAAAAAACGTTTTTAAGTGACTTTTGATCTGCAGGCCAACTCCATTTTTACAATAGCACCAAATGGCTATCAAGATGGTCAAGTAGACATCTGCCTTCCAGAATAATCCCTGTAGCGACATGCAACCCTAGCAATTCCATCTGACTGCTGATATGTTCGGAGCCGGGACCCATATGCTCTGCATGTGGGATGATTGATTGTGGGGCTTAGGAAGCAGTTGTGAATTAAATATGGGATTCGGGTCATCAGAGTTTCATTTGAAATCTGCTTCATGTATGGCCTTCTGTTCTGAGGGGCTCCCTTCCTTGCAGATTGGAGTACGTGTCAGCTGAGTGAGAAGGCAGTTTGTGGAAATGGCATTAAAACAAGGATGTTGGACTGTGTTCGAAGTGATGGCAAGTCGGTTGACCCGAAATATTGTGAGGAGGTGAGGGGATGCTGTGTTATATCTTTGTGAGTAAATTCTTTCCTAATAATTTCCATTCATGCTGAGCCAAGTGACCTGTGCACCATGCAGCTCATTGCCAGCAGATGTTTTGTTGTTGTTGTTTTGCACCATTCAGAGGCTGTTAAGCACCCTCTTGACAAGAGACACTATCCAACATTACTGATTTCTACACATAATTTCCTGTATTTTGTTCTGCTTGGAGCCCAGAGGTATGCTAATTATCCTTTTCTGAAAGAAATGCTTGGGGAACAATAAGTAATCAAGGTGAATATAGGCAATAAATCTTAATCAGACTACTCATCATCTTTGTAATTTCATTTGAATTTTGTGTTGCCTGGGACACCTGCCAAGATCCATCATTCATTCTCTCTGTTGCTAAACATTGATCACAAGTGGGTTTGTAGCAGATTTTGATATTAGGATCTGATACCCAGCTGTGAGAGTCTAAGCACTCAGGTGTGGAGGAGAGAGAGGTTGGAATTCAAACAAAGGAATGGAGTCTGCCATTAGTATCTTTCAGGTACAAAGAATAGTCATTCTTAATTCTTCAATTTGCAGAAATAATGTCATCATTTCTAGATAGGACCCTATGCGATGTGAGAAAACAGTTGTCGGCCTTCCTTAGTTTTCATGAAGCTACACTTCATGGTTTAATTCTATTGTCTGGTTTCCAAACGAAAGGGTACTCACATTCCTGAGAGGCGTAGACTCCTCCTGCGTCTGAGACCCACTGGGTTAAACGTGAACCAAGATAGACAGAAGCCTCGCTATGCCTAGAACACACGGGAAGAGCTTATGACCTCATTAGGGTTCAGTAGACATGCTGACCACGCTTCTGGCTGCACATCCTGCGAGTTGCTATATGCCCACCGTAAATTGTTCTGACTCCTAATGGAAAACGCGAGGTGAAAACATGTTAATCCATTTGATATCTTTATCATATAGACCTAACTGAATTTTCTTATATCTCTGTCCATGTGAACAAAGCTTCCAAATGTGCTGAACACTAGTTGTCCAGTTAATAAGTTTCTCTCACTATCATCTTATAACTTAGTCTATTCATACTTTCGATTCAATTAGAAATTATATATCTGAATCACTTTTGAAACTAATAACATTAAAGTAATGGAACCAGTGTAAAAAATAACATTATTATAAATGAATATTATTATAGTCATATGCTGGCTGCAGAGTTTTCTATGATCTGCTTCTAGTTGATTAACGTGTCTCTTTTCTTACAAATTCGCATATAAATGCCCTCCTGAGTTGGAATGAAATATACTAGTACAATGAATAAGCTCTAAGAGCTTTTTGAAAGCTAAACCCCAATCATACAAGACCAATTTTAAAATAGCTCATATGACTACAGGACAAAGGTACAAAAAGGGTTCTTATTTCTACATAAAATTTAAATAAAAACCTGACAAAAAATAATTTTAAGAATCCAGGAGGCTAGATAAGTTTACTCTATGTACAAATATTGTTATGTTTGAATACTGCAATGACGATTAGGGATTTAAATTACAACGGTCTGGCAAACACTGTCTTCAGGGAGAACAGTACTACTCGCTGCAGGAATTGAATTAAACAACTCATATCCCATTTAGCCACCCCTATGGATGCAGTAGGATTAAATAATAGCCCTGAGAAGAGCTGGCGATCTTTTTAACTGTGGATTGATTGCCTGCCTGGTAACACATGTGTAAACCCTGCATTCAGTGCAACAGCAGTAGCCAGCTCTTGCTGTTTCTCTAACAGCTGAAAAGAAAAATGGCATTACTACCCAACAAAGAGGAAAATTGGGGTTAAGCCCATCCAGTATTTATATAGTATTTTTGTCTTTGATGTTTTTCAGACATTTACTCACCTGATACCTAGTAATTGATTTCTTCTTTCCTATTCTTTGATCCCTGAGCAGATTTTTTTATTAAACACATGTTTATATAGATGCTGATGATAGATAGATAGATAGATAATAGGTAGAAAAAAGAAATGTAATAAGTGTAAAGAAAAAATTAGGATGGGATTAAACTATCTAAGTATTGGATAACCAGAATATCTATAAACAGACATCTTTTTTAATTTTCTAGTCAAATAAATAAGTTAGTAGTAATTAAATTTTATGATTCAAACCCTCTCTCTTTGAAACTGCAATCTACCTTAAATATAACACATTATTTTTATCATATCATCTTAAGACTCTAATCCCCAGCCTCCCATGACTTTAAGTGACTTGGAGACTTTACGTAAGTGATATGGTAAAAAATTTCATACCAAATACTCATCTTTGTCAAGTATTACCAGTGGAGAATATGTGGGAGCACCTGCAGAGGAATGTACACAAATCATTGATCTGAGCTTCTCTCAGTGGGTAACTTAAAGCCAAGAGCTATACTTGAACCACAGCATAACATTTCAGAAAGATTTTCTTTTGCCACCTCATAATATATAAATTAGGTACCATAAACTGCTCCTTCATACAAAAATAAAAAAAAAGGTCTCGAAAATCCCAAGGAATATCAAATTAAGAAATTACATTCTGCCCTAGCCAGTTTGCTCAGTGGATAGAGCATCAGCCTGCGGACTGAAGGGTCCCAGGTTCGATTCCCAGTCAAAGGCACATGCCCAGGTTGCCAGTTCTATCCCCAGTAGAGGGCGTGCAAGAGGCAGCCGATCAACGATTCTCTCTCATCATTGATGTTTCTATCTCTCTCTCTCCCTCTCCCTCCCTCTCTGAAATCAATAAAAATATATTTTTAAAAAATTACATTCTCTTAACATGCGCTTAATTTTTTCTATTTCAATGCTACTTTGTACCTTAGACTTCCTAAATGTTTGCATATACAGTAGATGAGTTTGAAATCTCATCTTATATTTTAAAAGTAAAATATGTGAATAAGTGTTGGAACTCAGTGCCAATACAATGGCATGCTGTTATTGTCTGATGAGAGACTAACACTAAATTGAATTATATCACTGTTAGCTTGAGATCAGTTTTAGAAGAAAAAATCTTTGTAATTAAAAATATATATACACATATAAAATATTAATCAAAAAAGTCTAGTGACCCAGAGTTTTTTAGAGAGTTAGTATACTAAAAACTGATATTTTATACTATTTCAATACATTATGTCATTAGTTTTGAGTAGCAATTTGTCTTGAAAACCTTTCCCTTTTGCTTTTCTGTTTAACGTGCATATATAAAAATAAGTTGTCCCAAAGATAAAATTACAGATCTCTATATTGATGACAATCTTGGTTTTTAACTAGTGGAAAATAGTCATGCCTACACTTATTTGTTTCTCACTTAGAGAAACTCAACCTACTTGGAGATTAAGTCCACTTTTATTCATTGCATATTTGAAAAGTAACACTGTATAAGTATATCAAGTAAGTGGCTTCCTCCATTTAACCTGTGCCTTTAGCTCCCATTCTCACTTTATATTTTTAACCGTTTGAGTGTTTGTCCTCCAGATAACTTTTTATTCTATTAGACATCTTGCTTCTTCTTCCTCTCTCCTCTCCTTTCCTGCCATCGCAACTTCTATCTCTCCCTTTCTTCCTCCTTCCATCAGCCATACCTTGTGGTCATACCTTCATGTCAATGCAAACAGATCTGCCTCTGTCCTTTCAGCTGGGCCTGGAGAAGAACTGGCAGATGAACACATCCTGCATGGTGGAATGCCCTGTCAACTGCCAGCTGTCCGAGTGGTCTCCCTGGTCCGAATGTTCTCAAACATGTGGCCTCACAGGTTAGTTTGTACCTTCATGAGCAGGCGGCTGATGGTCCAAGAATCCGAAATAAAATGTCCCTCTTGCCTTCAGTCACATCAAATAAACTTCAGTAAGGTTGAATCAAGGTGTCTTTCTTTCCAAAACACCTAAGACTTGTTCGTTCCTCGGATCTCCTCCGGAGAGTCTAGGATACCTTCTCCCCAAAAGATACCTGCTTGCGCAACAGCAACATATCACTGACGCTGCATCACTCTGTGTCTCTTACAGGGAAAATGACCCGAAGACGGACAGTGACACAGCCCTTTCAGGGTGACGGAAGACCATGCCCCGCCCTGATGGAGCAGTCCAAGCCTTGCCCAGTAAAGCCCTGTTACCGGTGGCAATATGGCCAGTGGTCTCCATGCCAAGTGCAGGTACCAGATCCCAGGACGTCGCATGGAAACGTGTGTTCTTTATGTGCAGAGACAGTTTCAGAATTATTTCTCAGAGCTTACACGCAGCATGTTTCCTCTTAAAGATTGTAGGTGCCTCGCTATTTCATAACTGCTTTAATTACTTTTGATAACAAGCACTCCCTGTCCTGTATTTTTTAAGTCATCTGGAGACTGACTTGTTTTAATGAAAATTGATTTGCCTGCTTTTGGCTGGAAAACAAATACATTGTTCATCGTGTGCTCCTACAGGGCTTCTTCCCTAGGGTTTCAAGTACTTCCTTAACTGCCCATAAATCAAAGTCAACGGTGCAGAGATGACTGTGAGTGATGAGCTCACTGATGAATTATTTTTCTTTTCCTAATTAGTTATTTCTTTCTTCATTCCAGGATGCCCAGTGTGGAGAAGGGAGCAGAATAAGAAACATTTCTTGTGTAGTGAGTGATGGGTCAGTTGATGATCTCAGCAAAGCGGTGGATGAAGAATTCTGTGCTGATGTTGAACCCATTATAGATGGGGATAAAAAAATGGTCTTAGAGGAAACCTGCACCCAGCCTTGCCCAGGTAACAACAGCAAAGCATAACTTAGGTTTTGATCATTTCTTACCCGGACCGGGACCAAGACATATAGTCTGAGTTAAGGGATGTCAGCAGTCCTCGAGTACAATAATATCTGGTAACAAGCAGAAACTGTTGTGTAGATGAAGGTGGGCACTGCCTCCTCACTGCCAGGTAGGAGTGAAGTCCAGGACCCCCATGTTGCCAGTGTGGACACACCCCCACCCCTAGAGTTTTAACATCTGCAGAGGATGGTAATTAAAGCCGTAGGCTCATGTTTGACAGGAAAAGTATGAAAGAAAAGTTGAGAGAATAAGAATGGAAAATACAGGTATTTAGGATGTCTAGACGATACGAATAGAAAATAAGAGAAGCAGCATTTAAACACACAATAGCTAAAGAAAAATTTGAGTACTGATCATGAAAACTTCCTCTGGATCTCAAATAGGATCAACAATGAATTCATACCTAGATACACTATAGTTAAAACAGAAAATGTAGAAAACTGGAGGATTAATAAAGCATTCAGAAAGAAAAAAAAAAACAGATTACCTGCTTTTGGAAGACAAAATCGGAATTATAGCAGAATTCTTCTTAGTTACAATGAAAGCCAAAAGACAATGGAATATACAGCCATGTGTCACTCAGCAATTGGGGATATGTTCTGAGAAATGCATCATTAAGGGATTTTGTCACCATGTGAACATCATAGATTGCGCTTACACAAACCTAGGCTATGTGGTAGAGCCTGTTGCTTCTAGGCTACAAACCTGTACAGCATGTTGCCAGAGGAAATGGTAACACAATCTTACTTCTGCACCTAAATATACAAAGGTACAGCAAAAATAGTGTATAAAAGATTTAAAAGGCTACACCTGTACGGTGCACTGACCCTGAGTGGAGCTTGCAGGATTGGAACCTGCTCTGGGTGAGCCAGTGAGTGAAGGTGAAGGTCTAGGACATTACTGGACACTACTGTAGACTTTATAAACACTGTTCCACAAGCCCTCCCCCTGCTTCCTCTCTCAGGGTCTGATATAGAACATCAAAGCTATCAGTGCTGCTCCGTGAACAGGGATGTGGGCTGAATTGATTGGAAATATTGAGGAGAAACTGCTAGGCGAGACAGAGAGTTCACCATAACAGTGACTGTCAGGGGGCAGTGAAAAGTGGCGGGAGGATCGTTAGGAATGAGAAGTCAAGATAGATAAGGGAACTTTGGGGATTGTCATGGCCATGTGGTTTGGCTATTGCATGTTGGAGCATGGTCGAATTAAGGAAATTTGTGGTTTGCATAAAAATAGAGGTTGTTTAACATGGAGAGGATGTAGAATTGAGGACTCAATATTTTGACTTTGAGAATTTGTTCTTGGTTCCATTGATCCTTTCTAACCCCAAAAGCTCTCTCTGGCATTGTATTGATGGAAGAAGTAAGACTTATCTATGCTTTACATCATTACAACCTGAAAATATTTCCAAATTACAGGGACAGACTGGCTCCACACTATCACAGAAAGCTTCACTAAGCATCAATGGCCCTTAAAACTTCTTTAAAGGTTGCTCCTGTGTACTTGTGTCCTTGTATAAGATCAACAAGAATTTACATCTACGTACTCTGAAGACCAGCAAGCTAGATCTGGAAGGGTCATAGTGCCCTTTGAATATGTAGTGATAGTTTGAATATGTAGTGTTTTGACAGGCTTTGTGCTGACACAGGTCAGTGGCTGATTGTTTGGGATGTAATCTCTACACTCAAAATTGAGGTGCTCCGAGTGAGAGGGAATCTGTTGCCAAGCCCCACAGATATTGCTCCCATCAAAGAAAAAATAATTTCCTCCTGAACCATATATCCTTCCATTTCTTACAGGAAATTCAGCTCCATTAGAATCTTACGGGACCACCATCGTATATGCGGTCCGCCGTTGACCGAACCATCGTTATGCAGCGCATGACTGTATTTGAAATGTGATGGAAAATAATCATCAACCTAAAATTCTGTCCCCAACTAAATTATCATTCAAGAGTGAAAAAATAATATTACAGACGAAAACATTGAACGAGATCATTCTGATGCAGTGTTGGACAGGAGGGGTGCATGCAATAAAATGTGGAAAGCAAATGTTGTCTATCAAATAGTAAAAAACTAACTGGCAGACAGTGATAAGCTAATATTTAGGAATTTGGGCTTGATGCAGAGAACTTTAGGGTAGATAGAAGGTCAAAATAAACTCTATGTCAAGTATGAGCCTAAGGCCTTGAGAACGATATGGAGGCAACAGATGACTAGTGGACTATAAGAGAACAAACTTAACAAAATTGAAAGTGAATTACCTATATTTTACTCTCAAATGGAAATTTTTATTCTCCCAATTTCCTTATAATAATGGTAAGAAAAAATATATCTGTTTAAGAAATGTGTTACTTTGAATAAGATCTCAAAAAATAAAAGTGAGGATTTGGTAAACAAATAATGATGGGGCATAAAATATATTTTCTATGTAAAAAGGATATAACTTAAGAAAGCTTTAAGGATGGATAAGTTACATTTTTAAAATTTTCTAAATAGAATTAAGTGTCTGAAAGCTGAAAACAGTGACAACAAGGCTTGCCCATTCATTCACTCATCAGTTTACTTATTCTTTAATAAGTAAATTATTTGAGGTGATAATAATGGCAATTTTTATAGCTTATTATTGAGATGAATTGAAAATTGAACAAAGCAGTAAATAAAATAACCCCTGATACCTTGAACTATGTGCAAGACTTTGAGGGCATTTCTTACTGTGTATATGTAATAATATTTGCACACACTGGTATTTTCATCTACTTACAGTTAAGAAATAATTTTTTTAAAAATCTGACTTTCTGGACCTAGGCAAAGTGTGGCTTCTTAGACATTCCCACACCTCTCAATAATAACCTTTTCCTGATCCAGTAATTACCCTGTTCCATTTCCTGCTCCCCCAACCTAGTCTGATTTCAGTTCAGATCTCACACATACTCTAATAAAATCATTTTGCTTCACAGCAGACAGAGGTTGAGGCTATGACAACAGGTAAGGACTCTAAACAGGACCAAACTCTGAACCTTGGGGCTTTGATGTGTTGAATGGCCACATTGTCAACAAAAGCTGATCGCAGCTTTTTACCTAAAAGTTGTAAGATTTACCTAGTCCAACACCACACCTCCAGTGCCAATAAGAGGGCCATTGTTACACCCACAGCATTGGGCAGTACTGCCATTCTTGCCAGGCATTGGCATATGCTTTATTGTGGAGGCTCCCCACTTATTTTCCTTATACTTCCTGCAGCACGATCACCCATGTGATTATTCATCAAACGTTATTGTAGACTAGGCACGGGGCTCAAGGCTGGAGATACAGTGGGAAACAAACCTACCCTGTCCTCATAGAGTTTACCATCTTATGGGAGAAACAGTTGCTAATTCAATAATGACACAAATAAACATAAGATTAAAATATGTGGTAAATGATGGGAAGGAAAACTGAAGTATGCCTTAATAACATAGAATAGGGCAAACACATCATTCTAATTAAAGTAATTACAAATCCAGGAGAAGGCTGTTCTTCTCTTATAAATTACAATTTATTCATTTCAGTTCCTCCGGTGATAGTTTCCTTCAATGATGGGTTTTGAAAGCGAGCAGTATGTGAACTAAGATGCTTTAAAGAGAGAAATACTGAAGTAGGAAATGCATTTCATATACTTAATTGTCATATCTTTGGCAGGCATAGTGTGGTTTATTATTTTGATGGTTTATTTAGTCAAAATATAAAAATAGGTTCAGTAAAGACAATGCCTCACTCTCATTATTAAATCTTTGAGTCCTGACATGGATTATTTAGGGGGTAGTTATGATATCATTCACAGACTATCATTAAACAATTTATTGAGTTTTTTTTAACAAAGCACATGTGTCGAGTGATATAAGCACAGAGATAAAGCCTACCAGTAGAAAAATATGTTTATATTCATGTAGTTTTCAATCACTGAGGTAAAGTTATATACATTCATATTGACAGGAATTTTTCCATTTTAATAGTTTCTTCTACAAAATTAAAACTTGAGTTACCCAAAAGTAGCATTTCCTAGGGGATAGAAATGCTTCTAAAACATTATCACACTACTTAAAAATTCTTACTAAGTTCTTTTTTCATAGCACTTCCAAAATTTATAAGAATTTTCTGCCCTTCAGGATGACACTAGATAGAGAATTAATGACATACTATAATAAAGTCTACAAAAAATCACCCCACTTTACTATTATATGTATGTATTTGTTGGTCAATAATTCATGTTTTTTCTAGGCTTTCTTAATCATGGCACAAGAAGTTTTTTCATTAATCAAGTATCCAGGCAATTTTGTGCTAATATTAGGCAACTTTAGCATAATAAAAGGCTATATGAATTATTCATATGATATGCCTGGAATAATTAAAGTGATAAGAACCCATTGTGAATTTTTCTATCATAATTTTCTGTATCCTCTGAACAATATCACCAAGCAATCAGTCCTGAATAATGGATGTATATATGGGAAAGGTGCAAAAGGTACATTTCATTAAATCCTCCCTGCTCTCAAAATGCTTGAAGATGTTGAACACATGATATACTATGGCCCAGCAATTCCACTCCTAGATATATACCCAATAGGAATGCATGTATATAACTTCACCAAAAGATTCGTACTAAAATGTTCACAACAGTAATATTCATAATAGGAAAATTTTATAGCTCTCCACATGCCCATCAATAGTTGAATGGATATCTAACTGTGGTAAGTCCTACAATGAGAGGAAAGTACCACAATAACAGTAAACAAATTAGAAGTATTATGTACATGCTGAATCTCACAAACAAACATGAATGAGTGAAAGAAGCCAGACGTAAAAAACTACAATTCCATATGTAACATGAGGGGGCTTTCTGAGATTCTGAGAACGCTCTGTTGCTTAATTTGGGTGTTGGTTACATGAGTATATAATCAGGTTGTGAAAACTCAGCTATCTGTGTGCTTACGATTATGTACATTATTGCATGCATGTTATTCTTCCAACAATAATTGACAAAAAGGGAAAGTGAATTCAAGATGTAAATCAAGGAAATAGCGTTCATTATTGCCACTGCTGCAGCTGCTCATTTGGCTCTCGGCTGCACACCTCTGAGAACTAGGAATAAGGCATACATGCTGGCTTTCTCAGACTTAGACTCTAAGCTCTTTTGAAATTAGGAGTACCTAGGAAACAAGTTCTCTGTGTATTTAGATTTTCTTTGAGGAGTACCAAGTGTTTAATAAACCTCTTTACAATGATAATGACAAGCGCGGTATTTGCTGTCTCTTAAGAGGAGGGGAATCATAACAGACAAGCAGCAGTTTACATTTGATAGCATTACACAATGCATAGCCCATACCCATAACATCCACTAGAAAATAACAACATTAATACAAACATATAAAGCTACATACAAACTTGGGAATATCAAATACTTATCTAAATATTACAAATATGACCGACATACCTACAGGCGTTGCCCAGTGGGGTTAAAAATAAAGTGACTATCTGGCTGGCTATTCTTATGGATATGGGTATAAACCGCATACCTGTATTTTGCAGGTGACTGTTATTTGAAGGACTGGTCTTCATGGAGCCTGTGTCAGTTGACCTGTGTGAATGGTGAGGACCTCGGCTTTGGTGGAATACAGGTCCGTTCCAGAGCAGTGATTATACAAGAACTAGAGAATCAACACCTGTGTCCAGAGCAGATGTTAGAAACAAGATCATGTGATGGTAAGTGGTATAATTTATGAAATATACTCATTTTAGTTTTTTTGTTGATAAGCAAAAGCCCAAGATATAGAATTTTCTGCTTAAATAAGCAGAGTTGGCCAAGATCTCACTTAAGATTGAGAATTGCATTAAGGGTATGATTCTAAATTTTAAATATTTATAGGAAGAAAAATATTGCCACTCTCCATAAATTAGATGTTCAATATTGTGAAAATGTCTTCCACTTTTATGGGCTAAAGAAAGCTGAGGCAATTAGAAGCTCATTATTTGTACACCTATAACACTCCTGCTCATGTCTGAATCTAAAAATATACTCAATGTATTTAAATCAAAAGAATGAATAAATAAAAATTACAAATCTATAGCAAAATGAGAGATTTTACTAAATTTTCAGAAATTGATAAATCAAAGTACTTGTAAAAATTACTCTAAATTTGATACAAACCTATTTTAATATACATATCTATATGTATATATGTACATACATATAGAGCCATGCACCAAATACAAGCAATACATGACATTTTGAAGAACCACAGAGCACTAAAATGTCATAGTTTGGGAATACAAATGAGGTCTAAATGAAACAATATTGCTGTGTAGTGGAGAATGTAGGGCTCAGCAAACAACTCTCTCCTTCCTGCTTATATTTGAAAAGAAGGAGTATGGCATAGAATAGCAAATAGGCGTCAAAATATCACATTTTATTAATGAAAAGTTGGAGGAGAAAGCTTAGAAGTTGGAGTAGAATGCTTAAAATGAAAGCCAAATGGTCTGAAATAGAATTATCTACCTTGTCAGTTAAATCTTCCCAAACTTACCAGATGAAACATCCCATATGTCCTGGGAGAGAAAGGTCAGGGGTTACAATAAATGATGTAATTTCCAAGTGAAAGAAAGGGAATTGTTTACCCAAAATGAAAATTAAATAAAATTACACATCAATAACATTGCAATTGAAAAAGAAATCCTTCCCCAAGCAGATAGAGAAGTAAAAACTGAAAAACCACACTTTTAGAGTATTACATGTCAAATGTTGTATATTACTTAGAAGAGAACTGAAATCCTTACATGCTCAGATAGGAAGGAGAAGAGTTTAAGATGAACTAAGCTTTTAACTCAATTTAAAAAAGAAAGAAAGAAAAGAGAAACAGTGTAACTAATACAGATAAATACAAATACAATGAGATAGAAAACAAAGAAGCAAGATAATCAACAAAATCAATAGCTTGTTTTTTACCAAACGAGCAAAATAGGCCACCTCATGCAAAATCACTGAAGAAAATTGATATTGCTACAGATAAAATAGTGTTTAGAAAAGTATCATTCTGTGAGTAAATTTTGCTAATCAATGTAAAAACTTAAAGACTATCTAGAAGGTTATAATTTACCAAGAGTAATAGAGAAGCTAAACCATGAATTCTATAACTATTAAAAACTCAAATCTATCAAATATGTACTCACACAGGCACACAGGGTAAAACTTAAGTGACTTGAATTATGAGGTTTACCAAAATGTAAAGAAACATACACCTCCCATTTATGTGCAATCTTAAGAAGTAAAACAAAGTTGAGTGAGGGGGGTGCGGGGAATGGAAGATCTCCCCAATATGACACCAAAAACACAAACAAAAGTAAAAATACCTTTAAATTTAAATCTTCTACACAGTAAAATAGACCATAAACAGGGTTACTAGACAAGCCACAGACTTAAAAATGGAGAGATCAACCAAAGGACTTGTATGCATACATATAAGCATAAGCGATGAACATCAGGGGGTGAGGGTGAGGGCAGGGCTGGGGGGATGAGGGGAAAATGGGGGGATAAGGACACATTTGTAATACCTTAATCAATAAAAAAAGATGATGTCAATTAATTTCAAAGGATTAATGTCTAGAACAATTGTGAACCTTTTCAAAATAAGACAATTTTATACTCTTAGCACTTGAGGATCCCAAACTGCTAAATGTTTGTTAATTTATTTTAACCTAGAGGCCTGATGCATGAAATTCATTCTCGCAGCCACAGCAGCTGCCTTGGCCCTCACAGCCCTGGCTTCGTCCAGAAGGTCATCCAGAAGGACGTCTGGAAGGTCATTTGGCTGTCCAGTCTAATTAGCATATTATGCTTTTATTATTATAAACTAGAGGCCCTTTGCACGATATTCATGCAAGAATAGGCCTTCCTTCCCCTGGCTTCACTCCTGGCCACCTGGGAGCCATCAAGTTCCCACTCTCAGGCTGCCCAGGAGCCACCAAGTCCCCGCTCCCAGCTGGAGCGCCACTCCTGTAGCTCCCTCAGCCCCCCTCCCTCCCCCTTATAGCAGGCATCCCCCCCCCCCGGCCGGTCGCTCAGCACCTGCATATGCAAATTAACGTGCCATCTTTGTCAGATTAATTTGCATATGCACTCCTGATTGGCTGTGGGAGTAGCGGAGGTATGGTCAATTTACATGTTTGTCTATTATTAGGTAAGAGATAATCATAAACCAATTTATGTAGCTTGACAGTTATTCATATGGAAAATAATACAATAATTAATAAGTAATAATAAAAGAGTAAACTGTTTTGCATACTCGCATACTCGCAACTGTAAACCTACTTCGCCCCCCTCCCCCCCGTATATAAAGAAAATCTACCTAACGCAGATGACACCTGCACATGCTCTAAAAGAATGTCAAAGTCACCTACGGTTCCTGGACCACACTTTAAGAGTTGCTATTCTAGAATAAAGAAGTCCCACAATTCAGTAAGAAAGAAAAAGCATAGATTTCAGTAGGAAAAAGGCCAAAAGATATACATGATCAATTCACATAAGAGGAAATCTAAATGCCCCCAAACATCTTTGTTACTGTGTGATAGCTTTAGCAATCAGAAGACTGCAATTTAAAATGACAAGATAGCTTTTCACAAGACTGACAAAAATTTTAAATCTGGAAATCATAAAGGTCCATGAGGGTCTAGAGCAATGGTAGCCCTTATTCTCTGCTGGTGGGTATGTAAATGGCCTCCTTTAGAGGAAAAAAAAAATGACCTGCATTTAGTAAAGTTCCAGCTATCCCGACAGGGATACCCAGAAATGTCCCTTCCAGATAGTTACCTTAAGGGCACACCCAGAGGCTTACTTAAGGGTGACCACTGAGGCTTGGTATAATAGCAAAAATTGAAAACAACCCAAAAGTCCACCCTTAGAGGAAATAGTGAAATAAATTATAGTAATTACTACCATGAAATTCTATATAGAAGCTAAAATAAACTTACGTCTACATTAAAATCACGTAGAAATAGTTTATCTGTAACATGGACTATTACGTTTTAGAATGATTCCGAGTATGATACTTTTTAAATTTTTAGCCTGACTAAAAATAATGCCTTATATCATTTATAGATACATATATTTATAGTATATTCATATCAAAAGAATATAAAAGGTCACAGAACAGCATCTATCTACTTCAGAAGGGTGGGTATTGCTGGACAGGCATGGAGGGAGATCAGAAAGGAATGTAATAGGACATCAAGTTTATGTGTTACTTTTCACTCATCAACAATCAAAAAAAAAAAAAGACTAAAGCAAATATGCCTAAATGGTAATATTTGTTAAATGTCTTGATGTGTAATTGAAATTTTTTAGTTATTCTCTGTCCTTGTCTATATGTTTGATATTTCATAATGTTTAAATAAAACATAAAGTTAAAATCCAGGTTTACACGAGATAGTATAGCAGCAGATATGGAAAATTACTTGGTATTTAGGTGATATCTGGAATTGTGTAACATATGGCAACTTAAGGACAATAAATTGGCATTTGCATCATTTGAGATGGCCTTCTTATCACTTTTCAATTGCTTATAAATATTTAACTAATACTTTATCACCATGATTATCCTTCTGGACAGCACAATGCTTCTGTTAATGTGTATTGTGTCCCTACAGATGGACAGTGTTATGAGTATAAATGGATGGCTAGTGCTTGGAAAGGCTCTTCCCGAACAGTCTGGTGTCAAAGGTCAGATGGTGTAAATGTAACAGGTAAACCTCCAATTTCTCTTTGTTCTTTGAAAGTTTCCCTGTAACCCACGTGTAGTAGGTTAGAGAAAATAATTAGGACAACAAAGACATTCAGTATTCAACACATGGTCGGATTTAGGACACCTGAGCTGTATATCTGTCTGGGACCAATGACAAATTATTTTTTAACATTTCAGTTAAATTCTCCCTCACCCAGCCATTTTTGACATTGCTGCTAGAATTTATTTCATTAAAATATTGTCTAATTCTAACAAACGATTATTGTAAGTAAATAATTCTCAGATTGTTTTTACTAGAAAATGTACATATTAATAACTCACTACATGATAAGAAATAATCAATTTTTTGTTGACTCTGTTTCTGTGCCTTAAAATGCAATACACTCACAAACCACAATCTTTTCAAGGGAATATCCTATATAATAAAAGCCTAATATGCAAATCGACTGAACGGCGGAACAACCGGCAGAACGACCGGTCACTATGATGTGCACTGACCACCAGGGGGCAGAAGCTCAATGCAGGAGCTGCCCCCAGCCCACAGGCCCCAGGCCAACCAAGGTGGGTGCCAGCAGGGGCCCCTCGATCGCCCCACCAGTTGCCCCACAGATTGGCTCTGATCGCCGGCCAGGCCTAGGGACTCTACCTGTGCACAAATTTCATGCACCGAGCCACTAGTGATTACATAAGTCATGATACTTTGCTTGAATTCAGAAATGTATGATTTCTATAGTTCTTTTATTAATTAACTAGAGGCCTGGTGTACGACATTTGTACACTCAGGGGTGGGGTGTCTCTCATCCTGGCCTATGCCCTTTCGCAGTCTGGGAGCCCTCGGGGGATGTCTGACTGACGGCTTAGGGGAGCAGGCCTAAGCCATCAGTCGGACAGCCTTAGCTCTGCCACGGAGGCAGGAGAGGCTGCTGCCACTGCCTCTGTGCTTGCCAGCCATCAGCCCAGCTTCTGGTTGAGCAGCGCTTCCCCTTTGAAAGCACACTGACCATCAGGGGGCAGTGCCTGTGATGAGCATCTCCTGTAATGAGCATCTGCCCCCTGGTGGTCAGTGCGCATCATAGCGACCGTTGGTTCTGCCGTTCAGTCTATTTGCATATTACCCTTTTATTATATAGGATAGGGAAAACCTATTGGTAAATCTCCAGCTCAGAGCATCTGAACGCTCACCCAGTCTGTCCCCACACAAAAATAATTATACATCCGAAGAAAAAATCCAAGTGCAGAACTTTTGCATGTCCTACATACCCAAATTTACCCCAGAGAACTACTCTAATCTGCAGTGCTTAAAAGTTTCCTTATCTGAGCCCAGTAAAGGCAAGGATTCCTTTGAAGAGGGGAAAAAAACTTGGCTCCTGATATTTAGTGAGGTGAGGCACCCTGCAAATCTCCTAGAAAGAAACCAAGGTCGGAACCAGAACCTCAACCTCAAACACGTGGACCCAAAGACCTATTGTCTCTTCTTAATTTATTTGTATAGATTTAATTTACAAGAATCTCCATAGCATAGCAGTAGCATGAGTACTGACAGTTATCTGTTCAGGGTGACCTGCTGACTTACCGCCATTGTTTTGACCCTCTGGCAGGGAGAAAAGTAATGTGTACTTGGGTGCCTCTGAGTCTATCCATTTATAAATTTAGCTGTAATATATCCAGTAAGATAACAGGCGCAGGATCAATGTGCTTTTTGCAAAGCATTAATTTTTATATTGAATTTTAAATTACCTGGATTTATTGAAACCTAATTACTCATTTCCTCCCTATGAAAGTGGGAGCAGGATATCAAATGGTATTCT
The DNA here is from genome assembly GCF_963455305.1 of Plecotus auritus. Taxonomy (NCBI): domain Eukaryota; kingdom Metazoa; phylum Chordata; class Mammalia; order Chiroptera; family Vespertilionidae; genus Plecotus; species Plecotus auritus. The sequence continues at coordinate 170,457,734 of NC_137775.1, read as the reverse complement.
TGTGTAGATAAAATTTTATGTATGAGAAATCTGTCAAGAAACCCTTGATAATAGCAACTCCCAGTGGACACATGCATGACCGAGAAAAGAGACCTTCCAGGAAACCCTTTGCTCTCTGAGTGTTATTTTCTGGGCAAACAATCTGTCCCAACCTCACCACTCTAAGAGAAGGGGAAGCGGGCCTTTCTGAACCGGAAGCATGGAGGCAGTCCACTCAGCTCAGGAGTTGGAAATGAATGTCTACATTCTTCTTTAAGCTTTTCGGAAATAATGTTAGCGCTTCCCCAGAGGGTCCTATTTTCAATGTGTTTTGTTTCCCAAATAGGGATGCAAATAATACTTGTCTGCCTTTTCTTCTGCTTGTTAAAATCTCTTGTCCCCCTGAAATTGGGGCTATTCCCCAATGCCAAGGTAAGTCAAATTTTAAAAGACATACCTGTAGAAATCATATTTTCAATTTCTTTTTAATGCAGTATAGTATATGATATTTTTATTTCTTACAACTGTTTGATACCAAAAAGCCAATGTATAAATGATTTGTGATCAACTTTATATGCATTCCTTTTCCATCTTTTAGGAGAGATGCGATTCTCTATGAGCAGTAGACAATCATGTAAAGTGTTTTACCTACCTGGATGGACTGCTTTAATGTTAAGAATAGCTATCCTTATAAGAAACTCAGGCTGTTGTTTTCCTTTTTCTGTATGTGTTTAATGATGTAACTTCCATGTGGCCATTTAACTGCAACTGCCTTGCAATGACTAACTGCTTTCATAACATTTTTTCTATGAATATTTGATTTATAATATTGAGAATTAGCAATAGTCACTCAGAGAAATTCCACAGAATCATCGATTCCATAAATAAGGGAAAAACGTGGCTTTGCTAAAATTCCGTTACACTGAACAAGAATGGTTCCTTCCATGTCACTTTGTGACATCTGTCCCCATCTTGATGTAACCACGTAGGCACACTTGATACTCTGCTGGAAGAGGAGGAAACAGCAGAGCAATCAATAGAGAGCTGCAGTGTCAAGCTGAAACAGCAGTGCAAGCACACACTTAGTAGCTATATTTGTTCTCTTTCCTGTCCCCCCAAAATTCTGAAAGTGATTTTTCTGAAAAAGAGATACACGTGATAAAGAATGCATTCATGTGGTAGACCATAAATTAAAGAGATATGAAAACTATTTCCTTGAATTAAGCAAGAAAGAATTTTAACTTTAAGGGAAAATTAAATCTGCTTTATAGTGCTGGTTTGGCCTCGGGAACAATGGCGGAAATAGCCTGTGTGCAGTCAGGGTTACAAGGTAGCAACTCTAAAATCATCTGTTCAACAAGCGCGTGTGGAACACCTGCTCTGCGCCGTCTCCTCTGAGTAAAGAGCACCTTGAGTTCCTAAATACAGTGGTCCAGGTTAACCAAATATTTCTCAGGAAAGTCTGTGGGAGTCCTAACGTGGTTTAGGGTTCAAAGACAAGCCTATAACCACAGTGTATTCTTATCATCGCAAGAGATATTACTTGTCAAAATGTGGTTTTCTGTTCCGCAGGGGGCTGCTTGGTGGTTCGCCAGCCTGATGCTGACAGGTCTTGTCACCCACCGTGTAGTCAACCCCACTCGTACTGTAGCGAGGTATGTGTGAACTCATTAGGGCAGACAAGCCAGCCGCATCATTGTCACCCCACCGCCTCCTGTGCAGTCATTTCCCTTTACAAAAGGCATGTCTTGAGGCATAAAAATTCTAGTTGGTACCTCTTTTATCCATATAAACAATTCTGGATGCCCTTGCTTCTCCTGTTAGAATAAGATGGTGTGTGGTACAAAAAGTGTCTTCTTTTTTTTAATGTAGTGAAGACAGAAATTCCATGTAGCAAATGCCCAAAACAGTATTTCATTCAAGCCTTCTCTCCAGGTCAGGTCTGTTAGGCCTCCCAAACTCACCTGTATGCACAGTAGAAATCTTCTTGCTCTCCTGCAGACCAGGGCATGCAGCTGTGAAGAAGGGTACACTGAAGTCCTGTCTTCCAACGGGACGCTGGAGCAGTGCACACTGATCCCCGTGGTGGCCATTCCCACCGTGGAGGACAAAAGAGGAGACGTGAAAACCAGCCGGGCAGTGCACCCGACCCAGCCCTCCCGGAACCCGGAAGGACGGGGAAGGACCTGGTTTCTGCAGCCATTGGGGCCAGGTGAAGTGACTAGACGGCCTTGATGTAGCATTCTTTAATGATACATTTAACCAACGCCAAATAATGAAAAAAGCAGCTAGCATTTTCACAGGAGCTATTTATTATTTCACCGAAACTCATTTGTTCTAATGCTGCCATAGAATCTTACAATATTTTTACTATCGTTATGAAAAAAAAGCACTCATGCTCCAAGTTGAGAGAAATGAAATTACTTTCTTCTGAGAAAAAAACAAATTTAGGATTGAGATTAGTTATTCAGTCTCAGTCCTAAAATTACAAATGTAATTATTTTCACATTGAACAAAGAAATCTAACAAGGAAAATACTAATTAGGGGGGGAAAGCCTGTTATCATTCATTACAAATAAAACTATAAAGACATTTAAGAACTTTCCATTTGAGCATGGAGCAGTAATAATTTGAACTCAAAATAGGAACATTAGTAATGTGGTTCCGTGCCAAGGGGTGGGGGACACTAGGTAGCCAGAGCAATTTCTGTGAGGCCTTCGTGTTGGCACAAAAGCTCAGAATCTATACTAGCACCAAATATATGAGGGCAAGGATGGAGCCTTCCTGTCTAGATGGACCATCTTGGAGTCTGACCAGACCCTTGTCATATTAGGCAGCTCTTAATGTGTCTAGTAATGGACTTGAAGCTAATGCAGGCAAAGGCTTGAAGGCCCAATGAAATGCTCTTCCTACTGTGTACAATTACTCTCACCAGTGGGTTCAACCATACATTTATCCCTAGAAATAAGCTGAGGGTGAGGGTGGTAGCTAAGATCATGCCACTTTTTCTCACACCAAGAGGCTCACTAGTTCATGACCAAAGGAAATCTCCAGGCAAAGCCGGGCATAGACTACTTTATAACTCTGTCAGAAACATGAAAAAGGAGGAAGAAATCTGCATAACTAACACATCTCTATTTTTAATGCATTAAGTCAAAAAACACTTACCCTTCCTGGAGAATCACTATTGGGATTTTTTTAAAGTATTTTAAATTTAACTACAGTCTTCCTACCTTAGAAGGTTTTTAGTTGAAAAAAATGCTTCATTTTGCAAACCTGACTTGTCTGTGTAAACATGGAAACTCTCAGTGTTCAAGATGGTGGACCAGCAAGTGGCCATTAGCCATCTTGACCTTGACTCAGAGTCCAAGCGGGTCTCGTCACATCCCAACTGGGTTTTAAAAAAGAGAGAATAGTATTATTGAGACACTTAGTTTAATATGTGGTTTCCCTAAAGTAAACATTTAATATACTACAAACGTACGTTTAGACTCTGTTCTTGGTTTTGGAGAAACCCAAATGATATTTATTGAAGAACACTCGGGGCAGATGAACCCAGCAGTGGCACAGCTCTTTGTATTTCACTCCCTGGCTTACATTTTTTAAATCTTTAGAATTGACAGGAAAGGATATTTTAAAAATTAACTTATTTCCAGCAAATGAAGTTTTAAAAAATTTCACAGTATTGATTTGCTTTCAGTGCCTTTCAAATGTGGACTAAACCAGAGTTTCTTTGCCCAATCTATAATGTAACACTAGTATATGTTTAATTGCATGTATGCAACGGAATATATATGTTGATGTGAAGACCAAATTAAGTTGGCAAAGTCATGAACAGTGTCTTATGCTTGAAGTTTGTCCAGAACATAAAACTGAGAAGTTCAAATAGAATGAGACCAGAAAACCAAGTGAGAAGGGCCTGCCCTCTCCGATTTCGTATGCAGATTCCCCTGCTATCCAAAAGGAGAGGGTTCCTGTGAAACCGTTCTTAAGCCCAAGTGGCATAAAGAGGCAGTTACCACTAAATTACATGGGGAAAAAGTGTGAGCCGCCGCAGACCCAGAAAACCACCTACAAATTTATACCAAATATGTTTAGTTACGTCCAGTTTTACGCTAAACGTAACACCCATTTGAGCTCTCTCAGCCTGAGGACACATCTTGCTAACAGAAGCACAAAGTAAATCGAGATAAAGCACAGATGCTCACACAGTTCAAAGCTTCGGCACCTTGATGCTGAGACGCTGGGTGTGGTTCCCGGGGAAGGAGCTTGGCGGGCCGTTCGCTGCCTGGAGGGCAAGCTGCCTCTCTAACACTCACTGCAGAACAGACTGAACGCTACTGCTGCCTTTCGCCTTCCTTCATAAAATAGGAAGTCATCTTCGGATTTCCTTCATTTATCAAATGCAGGTGATAAGAAAAGATCTTTCTAGAAAAGCAAGTGTACCATGAACTTTCAAAAAGCAGGGAATGTCTATAATAGAAAAGGTAGAAGTTATTTAGAGATCATTTTATGTGCTAATCAAACTTGGTTTTTTTTGCAAATGGTATTGTCAAATCGGCTCTAAAGGACTGATTGTAAGTGTAAACTAGATAAAAGATTATTACTTCCCCAAATGGTTGAATATATTCATTTTCAGTTTATCTGGAAAAAAATGTAAAAATGACAAAGTTTGTGTACAAATACCTGTCTGCATCAATTCTTAGTTGTGGGACTTCTTTGAAATTGCATTACAGTTTTTTCTTTTCTCATGAGCGCAATCTCAAAATAAAATGAAAATCAAAAGAAAAGGCAGCATTATGAACATACTGTATTTGAAGTAAATTCAGATAAGCAGCAGAAATTTAGACATAGTAACTTGAAATCTGAACTCAATTTGAAAATATTATTTATTGCCTTTTAATTCAATTTTCATTGATATTCTATCTTTAATGAAAGAGCATCTAAGTCATAATAGCAGCTTTGCATTAATCATTAATTGTGCCTAAGCAATAATTCACTTTGAGTTTTGAAAGGACTTGGTCATATGTGAACTGGCCCATTGGTCATAGTTAAAGACTGTCATTTACATGCCAGACTAATGTGAATTAATGATTAATATCCATTCTTCTTAGATGGGAGACTAAAGACCTGGGTTTACGGTGTAGCGGCTGGGGCATTTGTGTTACTCATCTTTATTGTCTCCATGATTTATCTAGCTTGGTGAGTGTTTAAATATTTCAACATCTAAGAGGAAAAAATATTTCTCTTTTAGAGGAAACACGTTCAATTAACCATAACACAGGAATGGCAAGCTAATGTCTCAAATAAGTATTCCACATTTATGTAGCGTTCATCTGAAGTTCTACATAAACATAACTTCAGTCTTGGATGGTCTAAAAACTACTAAATCGATGAGTCATTTAGTTTCTGAAAATGAGCCAGAGCTGCTCCAGGCCATCTTCTCAAGTACATTCTTGTTGGTTATGCAAGAGAAGACGCTGATGGTGAACAGTAGATGTTTATATTGAATTAATACTGGAGAAACACATTATGGTAGTACCTGATCTTATTTAACTATCTTGCATTATTTATAAATTATGTATTATTTATAAAGGGTTCGGCCAAATTTAAATGATTACACTGTGATGTCTGTTGTTAGTACTAGAGGAATTCTATTTGGATAATTAATCCTTTACAGGATACTAACATATTTGAAGGGTTCTGTTTCAAGTTTATTTAAAAGATACCAGAAAATCAAATGTTAAGTTTGAATTTAGGCAATTAAGTAATTTAGGTTTATCAATAAGTTTCAAACTTTTTTCATTGAAAACAGCAACATTTACAATGGAAGACTGATTTTTCTCTCCCAATTTTAATGATTTTTTTTAACAGCAAAAAGCCAAAGAAACCCCAAAGAAGGCAAAACAACCGACTGAAACCTTTAACCTTAGCCTATGATGGAGATGCAGACATGTAAAGTCTAACTTATCCCGGCAGCAGCCAGCTTCAGCTTCCTGACTTTGCATAGAGGCCACAGAGCTATTCCAACTGCGTGGATGAAAGCCCATTGTACCTTTTCAAAAGAGCGTCATTGGTAAGAGAGAGAATCACAGTGCCATTGGAGATACCAAGACGATACCACTTCCACAGAAACCATCGTCCCTGAGAGGTCGAGGAGACTGAGTTGAATACATACTGCCTTCTGAGAGTCTGTGTGATCTTTCATGAGACCTAACAACTGGCAAAGTACTTTCATCTCTAAAATATGGTGGCGGAAGTGGCCGTTTGCAATGCCAACACAAGCCTCTGTCTGCAGTGTTCACCCATAGTAACATTTTAGCATGAAGAGCTTATACCAAGATCATAGGCAAGCATAACATCATGTACACTCAACTGAATGACACGTATTATTATGTCAGATTATATACCTGGTAATAAGCCATTTTAATGCTCTAAGCTGAGCAGAAAACTCATTGAGCAAATTCATCATTTGGTGGTTGATGGTAGCTTTTCAGAGGCAAAGACTTTTTATAAGACTTAACTCTTGTCTTTCTCCAAAGTACAAAAGCTGGACATGTACTAGTATCTTAGAAGAGCCCTCAAGTTCAGTATTTTATAGTGGTTATTGTCTGGAAAACTAATTTGCTTGTGTTAATACAGTAAGTTTCTACTTTCCCCACATTCAGACTGGTTGCCTGCATCTTTTTGCTAAATGGAAGGCACATTTTTGCACTATATTAGTGCAGCATGATAGGCACTTAACCAGTATTGCCATAGAAACTGCCTCTTTTCATACGGGATGGAGACAACGATGCTGAGTGCCATGGAGACACTTACAACTTCCTGTATCCTGAAGAGAGTCAAGTTCATTTTGGATGACGACAGGATGGAACTGGCCATTACACCTGCTGTGTACACTCTTCCTCATCACTGCAGCCATTGGGAAATCGACAACGTGGCGGTAATTTAAGTGTTTAAGTCCCGAACTCATTAATCCTCCAAAAGATGGATCACTCTAGTTGGTTTTTAATTGTACTTTGAAGGCTGTTTATGACTAGATTTTTATATTTCTTATCTTTGTTAAAAAAAGAAAAGAAAAGAAAAAAAGGAGCTGGTTGTCTTTTTAATTTTGAGCAGATGGAGAACATAATGTATTGGTGATTTTTGTACCTAAAAGAAATCAAGATTGTGTGTTGATTTTTTTTTTTCTCTCCCAATTTGTTTTCCTAGTTTCAGAACAAATGTGTTTTGAAATCCATAGTTTTGTCATTCTTACTGGTAAAATCTGAAGTGGTCTTTTTAATTTATGATTTCAAAAACTAACATTTTAGGAAAGAAAAGGGTCAGTATTTTGTCCAGGGTTTCATTAAATATCTAGACCAAGGGTGGCAAACTTACTCTGTAAAGAGCCACAAGGGTAAATATTCTCAGCCAGGTCTCTGCTACAACCTCTCAATCCTGCCATTGGGAGAACACAGCCATAAAGAGTACACAGTACATAAAAGAACAGCATGGATGTCTTTCAGCGTAGTCTCTTTAAAAACAACAGTCAGCAGGCCACATTTGCAGGTCGTGGTTTGCTGACCACTAATCTAGAAGTTTTTTCAAAGCTAACTCCACAGTGTCATTTCTGGTTTTTACTCATTTACCCTCAGACTGAAATCAGAGTTTAGTTTCAAAGGTGAAAACAGTCATTACACTTATCACTGTGTTAGAAGTACCTCTATTTTTTACAGCTATTATAGGCCTGGAAAATTCACAGTGAAATAATATCTAACTTGGCAGACTTCTTTCATATGAAAAGAAAACTCAAAAGGTGCCACTTAAAAAGCAATACCATTTTACTGCAACAGCCTTTGGGAAGGGGGAGGATATTAGGGTGTCAGGTCTTTAAAAAATAGTGTAATGGCTATTTTTATCTTAAACTTAGCTGTGTCGCTGTGAAAGTGGTTTCAACTAGAAGGTATTTACCTTCATACTAGAGTTTGAACTCCCCCTGCTGTTCATTAATGTATTTGCAAAGTTATAGAAGACATCAGATTAGAATATTATTGTCCCCCAAATGAACAGATTTCTATATATTTCAATAAGAATTAAATGTGGTAAACACTAATTCGTTATTTAATATTCATTGTATTAGGCAACGTAAGTAATTTCAAAACAAACAAGTAGTCAGGAAGATTAAGTAACCAAGGAAAATTAAATAAGGAAAGGCATAACAACCAATTCCATTTCATCTGGCTTGTTGAAGAGGAAGCCATAAATAATATTGTTACTCTCAAACTGTGGTTGGCAATATATGCACTCAGGAGTCTTCCAGATCACTGATTTCTTTGAATAAAACGAATTCCATTTGTCCAAAATAGTTGAGAATCTATTGCAGTTCCTTGAAGAGTTCAGCTAACAGCCTTATGATATGAGTGCAACCCCTAATAAATGAAATATTGTTGCTCCTAGAGCTATACTTACAATTCTGTGAAATTTCATTAATTCGGAAGACAGATCAGCATCATCCTACCTTTATTATAAGAATTAAATTAATTAATTGATCAGAATTATAAAATGTTGGGCCCTGGCCAGTGTGGCCCAGTTGGTTGGGTGCCATCCCGTGCACTGGAAGGTTGCCGGTTTGATTCCCAGTCAGGGCATGCAGATGCCCGGGTTTGCGGGCTAGATCCCCAGTGAGGAGGCAGCCAATGGATGTTTCGCTCTCACATTGATATGTTTTTCTCTCTCTCTCCCTATCCTTTCCTCTCTCTATAAAAATCAAAAAATCTTTTTAAAAAATTATAAAATATTATGAAAATACAAGATGATTCCATTCAAAAATTGAATACACATTACAATACAATGTTATGTACAGGAGACTAGTTTTAATGTGATCTAGCAGTAGGGAGGATATTGGAAGTTCATTATTAGATAAATAAATACTGGATGGCCCCTTGTTAGAAAGGTTGGAAGGAGGGGAATGTAGCTAGCTGGCTAATTTGGACAAATGAAAGTTACTGTATTCATGTTTATAACATGAAAATGGCCTTATTTTTGTTCCTGGCATGAGTCAATAATGAATTAAATACCTTACTAAAATTTCATCAGAACCTTATTCCTCCTGTTCATTTTTTAAGAATTCAGGAGGGGAATATGGTATTAACTTGTCTATTGACACTTCTGCCTTACCAAAATGGTCTGACTCCAAAAAGATTTAGAACTACTATTATATAAGTATGAAGGTCTGCTTGGTTTAACAAAAAAAAGAGAGAGAGAGAGAATGCTAACACAGTATTATACTATTTTGTTGGACTGTTTCTGTGTGAACCACAGAGAACTGATCTCTCTTGAAAGGGGTTGATTTGCTTATTCATCAATACCTTATCTAGGGTCTTGACCATAATCCTTATTTCAAAGCATTTTGAGGACACTGCAGGGTAGCATTAAGCTAACTTGAAAAGGAGTACATAAAAGCATGTTCTTAATTACTTACAACAAAGCACAAATTGCTTATAACAAGGCAAATATTTGTTGAATTATCACAGGTAAGACACTCTGCTAGTCACTGTAAAAGATTAGTAAGGCTTTTGTATACATATGTACCTAAGATATTCAAAAGGAGGAAAATGCTTAACGGAACACAATAGCTCTTATGCCGCCCTTTACTCTGATGTGTTTTTCAGTTTTTATAAATAACGTCCATGGCTCAGGCCTTGCTGTTGGGCTGTTAGTGCACCCCCCTCCCCCCGCAGGCAGGTAGCCGTGGTCATGAGTGCTTAATTGGAACTCCTCTGAATTCCTGTAAAGTCCCTTATTTACAACTGATTGCAGGAAACAAGTTCCTTATGTGCCTGGTCTCTTTCTGCTCTGCTCTCTTATCTGCAGCTCATCTTGTCTACCCACACAACTTCTACTAAACATGCCCACATTTTAAATAAGGAGAGGTAAGAGGTGAACACCGATATTTCCTTCCCGTTGGAGTCAGTGTCACTTAGAATGTGAACATGTTGAGTTTTACGGAATGTCATGGTCAAAGACCTGAGTAAAGAAGAAGGATGCAGATGACATGCAGAGAGAGAGAGAGAGAGAGAGAGAGAGAGAGAGAGAGAGAGAGAGAGAGAGAGAGAGAGAGAGAAATAAAACTTTTCTGTAAAAATGTCAATTTCTACCCTCAATTTAGTGCAACCCAGTACCTCTCCACACAGGGGGGAGCCCATTCTTAGGCTGATCGGGGTCTGAATCAGTTTGCAGGAATCATTCCCAAATGATCTGACATCTCACTAGATGTAACTATTGCCAAACTCAAATGTGTTCCTTGTTCTGTTTCCCCTCTGAGACTGAGGGTATGGGAAGGAGAGCCGTCCGGGAACAAACAGAGTGGCCCCTCCTGCGTGGAGTTTAGATGTGAGAGCTGAGGTGGCTCGCTGCCCCACCTGCCCTGCCTCAGCTCTGGGGCAGCAAGGCAGGCCTTCAGGTCCGAGCCAGGAGTGTGGGCCTCGCACACATTAATTAATCTTTATAAAAAGGATGTGTGCTGTGATAATTCTGTATCTAGCAGGGACACTGAAAAATGGGTATGTCTACATTCTTAAATAAGTAAATTAAATCCTAAAGGGATAGTTAGTTTTGTAGTTTTATGTTTCATGCTTCTACCAAACTAGACCTTAAAATGGCCAGTATATATATGATTTGTGGGCATCATATTTTCAGCAATCAAAAACCTATTTAGATATATAATTGGGTGTCAGTCTTGTTGTACTTTGTAGATGTTCTTTTTTGTTTTTTTTTTCAAAGCAATAGTTTCTATATCACCTACTTTGACCCTTCAATGAACTTTTCTCAACATTTTTCAGGAACCTATTTGTATTGATTTATTAAAAGAAAATATTAAGATTCCCTTTCTGGTACTTTTTCCTGCATAATTCTAGCACAGAGATTTGAAGAGATCAGTATCTGTCACTGTAAAACATAACTTTATTAAATTTGCAATATGTCTTTCTATAAATTATAATCCCCTAAATGTGGTTTTTGGTTAATTTAATTACGTGAATATTTATTTTGTTTAAATAAGGAGGCAGCTGTCTAAGAAGTTTTTGTTAATATTATTTTGTAAATTGTGTAATTTATTTTAAATTATGTACATTTCTTTTTTAATGCACAAAATGTCTATGTACCAATTAACTACAGATTTGCAAATAAGCCACTAAGCTTTATTCAGTTAATACAGATGGCATGTGAAGATGTAATATGCTTTTTTACATTTTCATATGGATAATTTGTAAATAACTATGTTGCTGACAAACATAAACACGGAAATCATTTTCATTCTATTCATTGTGTGTCTGTTTTCATTTGCACCATTTGCTCCTCCAATGTGGGCTAAAAAAATGTTTCTTTAGTGAATGTCCAAATCTTTTTGCTACTTTAGTAAGTAGTGCCTGCTCCTGGGTCTTTTTTAACAAATCCAACTTAGAAAGTTCAAGAGACACAAACCTTTACTTTAAAAGCCTGCTGAGGCCACCAGATTAATCATTATAGACAAAGGACTTCTTGTTTCCAAACTTAAAAAACAAGGCAGAAGCTCATACATTAACAAGTTGATTCCTTTAATTCCCCAAATTAAGTAATATTTACAATTCAAGAAGGGATGCACAATTTAGATAAATTACTGCCAGGGTTGCTTGCAGTTAAAACGTTTTCTGAAATAGTTGTTTGCTAAAATATAACTAAGCAGGGAACCCTTCAAGACACTTACTATGGGAACCACTAACACATTTTCTGGATTGTTCATTACAACTGATTCTAGATTAACAAAAAGTTTTTTAAATATATCACCCAGGTAATTTTTTATAGATAGCTGGACATTCATAGTCAAATTCCTAACTTCACTTTTATTTTGCAACTTCAATTTATGTCCTGCAGATACAAATATGAACATGACTGGGCTGCATTCTATGCTTCTGAGTCCCTAGTGATTCCTTCCTTTAAACTCTGAATACATGCCAAAGAAAAGCCAGTACACAACACTTCAATTCACAGTTCTCGTGTATCAATTACTCTTTAAAGATTGCAGATGCTTATAATACTTAAATGCAGTCCTGCTCTCTGATATTGCAGTCTTTTCCTTTTTCTTCTTTGTTTCAGATGAGTTTCCTTCCCCCTTTCCATCTTCCCCTCCCCAACAGAGGTAGCTCAATTAACAATCTGATATTTGCCCAGCTATATATTTCTCCCTGACCATATAATCTTGTAAATACATTGGGGACAGGAGAGGGAGGAGAGGGTAAGAGAGAGAAATGGGCTAAGTTTAGTAGATGTAATTAGAAAACAGCTTCATTTTATTCCTATTGCTGTTTTCAAACACAGTAAACTGTCCTTTGTTCCATCTGCCAGCCCTCCCTCCAGCCCACCCCTGCAGTATCTAAGCCAAATGCCATTGTTTTCAGTTATAATTTAACTTAGGAAAAAGTCCCAATTCTGGCAAAAAATAGAACATCAGTCTCTCGCATCAATTTCATTTCCTTTACTATTAGCAAATGTAAACACCTTCTCCTTTTCTCATATACTAGAGGCCCGGTGCACAAGATTCGTGCACTCGGGGGAGGTGGGCCCCCTCCACCTGGCCAGTCCGGGAGCCCTCGGGGGATGTTTTGCAGTCCGGGAGCCCTCGGGGGATGTCCGACTGATGTCCTAAGCCAGTGGTGGGCAAACTGCGGCTCGCAAGCCACGGTTTGCAGCTCTGTTGACTAATGAATTTGCGGACCACTGCCCTAAGCAGTCAGTCAGACATCCTTAGCACTGCCACGGAGGTGGGAGAGGCTCCAGCAACCCTCACTGAGCAGCGCTCCCCCTGTGGAAACACACTGACCACCAGGGGGCAGCTCCTGCATTGAGCAACTGCCCCCTGGTGGTCAGTGTGTGTCATAGCAACCAGTCATTCCACGGTTCAATAGGTTTGCATATTAGCCTTTTAATATATAGGATGTGTTGGCTCTTCGGGTTTGGTCTCTAGCACATACATTTTTAAACGGCAATCCTAGGGATGCCATGTGGCTGTTAATATTAGGCCATTAACAAAATTTTAACTTCTCGGTAAAGAAAAGAGACCTTTCTGGATTTAATTTCTCCCAAATCTATTTTTTTTTAATGCCAGTCGAAGATGTCTTACAATGGCCCCTGCCACCTCATCACCACCCCCAACTGCCCCAGCTCTCTGCTATATTCTGACCATGCTCACCCATCTCTCACACTAACCCCCAAGGGCAGTGTCACATGTGAATGCGAAAGCTAGATCCCAATCTTCGATTAAAACCACACACTTTTCTCAGAGCTCTACGGGGACCGTTATCTTCACCTGGAACACTGTTCCCTTCAGTATAGGTCTGGCTGCTCCTTCACTTCACATAGGTCTCTGCTCAAATGCCACCCCCTCTATGAAGCCCTCTTTGACCACTCCCCTTGCCCTTCTTTAGTTTTGTTTTTTTTTTATGGCAGCTGATATCGTTGTTGTTATTATTATTGTTGTTATTTGATTTGTGGTTGTTTTTTATTCTCTCTTACATGTGGGAGAGGCCAAGTCTTTATCTGTTTTGTTCCTTGCCTAGAACAAAGCCCAATACATAGTACAAATAATGAGTTGTTATTAGATGAATAAATGAACAAAAAAAATTAGTGAATGGTGAGGTTTATGGACAGAGTGGTTAAAATTAAATAGCAGATCAATGACAAAGAAACCACTTGGATTAGGAGACCAACTAATTCATCCAAAGCCTCAAGTTGTCACTACTCCACCATTAATACATTTCATATTTATTTCACTTGCCAGCAGTATGTTAACCTAACTCCTCAGAAGGCACAGTGTTGAGATACAGAAAGAATAGTAACAGAGCAAGAAATAAAGTTTAAGAAATAAAAACACTAATGCCTGATCCTAAATCCTAGAGGAGAGATAGTGGAGGATGCCAGTAATATGTGGACTGTGGGGTTTGGGGAACTATACTGAGAATGGAGTCTATATAAGAGAAAATTCTATCAGCACTTTTCCTCAATCTTAAATTCATTGCATGGGAGAATATGAGGGAGCTGGGGATACTGGAAAATGAGGAAGGAAAGTCTATTAACAAAAGTTTCTGAAAAGCTCTTATTCCAGGATATAAAAGCAGCCGTCTATCCTATTCAGTATAGACTATATTAATTTATTTCATGGTATCAAAAATAGTCAAATGATTTGCTTTAAAGCAGAAATAAAAGAAAAAGAACAGAATAAGTCACAATTCAAAGTGCTTCCCAAATCCCCAGAACTCACTCTGGAACAATAGAGGGGGACATTCCATAACCATGGAAATACATCAATAGACTATTTAAAAGCCACTCCCTGTAGAATACAATGTCTTGATTTCCTGCAAAAGTAAAAAGAATTTGAAAGTCAGAGTCAGGCAGAAAGTAATACAGAGGAGAAAAAGCGAATATTTTCAGGGAAGGGTCCCAGTCTTTCCTAAACAGTGATTACAGGGAAAACCCTGCCAGCCCGCATCCCCAGCGACCCTCCAGCTGCTGCTGTGACAGCTGATGTATACCGTACCCTTTCATAATTTATCTTTGTGTAAGTTTCACTCATTTATAGTGTTCATCTGCTGGGGGATTTTTTATTTTTTATTTTTAACACTTTTTACTATCTTTGCCAAAGGGCTACAACTCTTTTCTCCCAGTGGCACTTCCTTGCTACCTATGGGAAAAGTGATTTAAAAAAAATAAAGAAGAAAGTGTCCTGGCTGTGGCAAGTTATAGTGAACAGTACTTTGAATTGATGTGTGTATAAAAGATTCTTAAAATGACAAGAAAATTAATTTTATATTCTCATGTTCATTCTAATGTCCATATGTAAAAATTCACAGGAAACTCAAATTGAGATGTCTCCTTAATAAAGTAAAAAATGATAGACAGGCTATGCCTGGTAGCAATCACGGTATAATGCATGTTGCAAAAATATTTTGGCAATGTTTGTTCAGCGATATGAAAACTAAAGAGGCCTTCCATACAGTTCCTTTCAGAATAGGCATCATATTGGCTTTCAAAAAATCAATGATCACTAGACAAAACTATTTAAATGTAATTATGGCTTTGTAATCAAAGCTGATGTAGCGATACAATGCTACATGGTGGAGACTACAAACCATCCATAGCCACAGTCCATAGATATGCAGTGTTGAGAGTAGTACCTACCACTGACAATTATCAGACCCTGCATATTTTACAGTTTGCTTTTTAAAAAGTAAACTAAAAGCGGTCAAAAACCTGCCCTAACCGGTTTGGCTCAGTGGATAGAGCGTCGGCCTGCGGACTGAAGGGTCCCAGGTTCGATTCCGGTCAAGGGCATGTACCTGGGTTGCGAGCACATCCCCAGTAGGGAGCGTGCAGGAGGCAGATGATTGATGTCTCTCTCTCATCGATGTTTCTAACTCTCTATCCCTCGCTCTTCCTCTCTGTAAAAAATCAATAAAATATATTTTTTTAAAAAAGCGGTCAAAAACCTTCATTAAAAGTTCTGTCTTGCTTCCTAGTAGGATATAAAAACAAGGCCCAAAAACAGAGGAGGAAATATAAAGGGCTTTTAACTTATGGAAAAGATTCTCATGAACAACCAACCATATTTGGAGTGGGGGGACGGGGAGGAAGCCATTTAAAACAATGACCCAATAGATGGGAAAACAAAATTTGACAATATACAGTCTTATCAAGTATAAGGCCGAGAGAAAAAGAAAAAAATATAGTTATTCTAATGGGAAAATAAATGAAAATAATGTGAAAGTCAATGAAAGACATGTAGATATTGCTTTTTAATTTAAAATAAACATATGCTTTGACTAGTAATTCCACTTCTAGGAATTGATCCTAAAGTCTATGATAGATGATAGATAGATAGATAGATATAGACAGATGATAGATCATTGATATAAAACATGTATACAATGACATAGGGATACTTATCACATTTGTAGTTACAAACATATGGAAGCAACATAAATGGATATAACTAATGGAAAGTTTAAATAAATAAATTACAGTGTATAAATAACACGGAATTCTATGCAAGTTCTTGTCTGCAGATCCTCTCATTCTGTCTTTAATTTTTCAGAACTGCAGACAGGCAAAAATTAGTGCGAAATCACAACACATACATTCACAAAATATTTCTTAATTATGCTTTATAAGTGGTCAAGCCCTATTTATATTAAATTTTACAAACAATTGGTTGGATATCAAGAGTCAAGATTTTGGTGCAGTATGAAACTCAAAAATATTTCCTCCTAAGCCTGCACTTGTGAAACCAACTTAAGAAGCAGTCATTATTCAGGGCCCTCCAGTATAAATAACAGGGAAAATAATGCTGAAATATTTGTCGTTTGGAATGGATCTTTTTTCTGCTTAAGTCCCTATCTTCTGAAATAACTTAAAAAAAATAAAAAACCTTCTGGCTCATTGTTGCTAATGTGAGACTGAACTTTGGAATTGCCAAAAAAAAAAAAATAACTAAAAAAGAATTATCTTGCATTTTAGCAATTGCCTGAAGTTAAATGTAATGAACTGAAAAGGGAGGTTTCTGCAACATTAGGGAGAGCAGCTGGAAAAGGGGCCCGTAGCTGTCTGCAGTGGTTGGTGCTTACCACATAATGAGCAAAACGTTCACAGCTCATCTGGACTTAGAAAAACATCAGCACCAACTTGGAAGCACAGAGAATGGATGATTGTCTTTCTGATGAGATCTCCAGCCCCAGTTTTTGAAGCTAATAAGGTAGGTAGAGGAAAAAATCTCCAAAAAGGTGCATGAGAGGGCTTTAGGAAAAAAACACAAGTGTTTATCCAATTGGATGATGCTGCCACTCTGTTAGTGCTTCGCTGTGAAGAAGAGTCATACACACCCGAGAAGCTTTCATCTTCTGCCCAGAGCCGGTTAGAGGAGGCTGAACAATGCTGGGACCTCAGTATCACGGGTCAATCCAAAGGCAGGTGTGATGAGAATGTTACTTGCCCTGTGAAAAGACTTAGTGCCACATTCCCCAATTGCTTCGCCAATATGACAACTGCTGGCAAGCTGCATGTATATCACATTACAGAGGAAATCGCAGACAGTGAAAGCCGAGAGTCTGAGAAGACCACTGGTTAGTGAGATGCCTGAAATCTTCTCTGAGATTGAGAGGTGTAAGTATTTACCCAATACAGGAAGGGTGTGTGATGAACCTCTCTCTACCCATTCACTCAGTAATAATTACTGACCATCTATTATGTGCCAGGCACTGTTCTAGGCTCTGAGTGGTGGGAAGTGGGAAAGAAAATAAAGGTAAAACTTCCCCTTACTGATCATACATCCTAATGAGGGGAAAGGGACAATAAAGAAATAAAGAACTGTAATATGCTGGTTGGTGAAAATTGCCATGGAGAACACAAAGTAGGATGCAGGTGATAGGGATGCTAGAGTACTGAAGGGAAGCCCCCCTCCAGTTTACTGGGGGTGGGGGAGAAAGTCATTTTTTCCAGGTCAAGCAGATAGTAAGTAGGTGATGTAATAAACTAAAAAGGCACAGCTGTGTTAAGTGAGGTCAGTTAAAATGGTTATTTGCCCAAAGTGAAGAAAATACCAAGATTTCTTTTAGGTATCAACCATGTTCCCCATTACCATGACCTGAGAAAATAAAGGCCGTTCTTTTCATTGTTTCCTGAGGACCCTTCCACTTAATCCATTATCTGAGATGACTCCAAAGGGTGGCCTCATACCCAACCTGCCAACTCAAGAGCAAGCGAGATAAGGAAATATGACTTCAACCTCTCACCCCATCCTGGACACCCAAAGAAAGTTTACAGAAGAGGAGACACTCCATTTTAAACATTACGCCATTTCATGGACTCGTGGGGTTACTTCAGAGACGCTGCTGGGCTTTGCGTCGCTATGAAACCACATCGCTGTGAGTGCTTAAGAGACGGCCAGCTCCCCCTTTTCTCTCGGGGCACTTGTTCTTGGATTCCAGCACCAGGCTGTGAGAGAGCCCAAGGGGCTCCATGGAGTTGCCATATCAACATAGGAAGGCATCTAGCCCCCAGCCACCAACACTGGCTGGACTCCTGGCCATTAGCCAGCACCAATTTGGCAGACAAGATGAGTGATCCTACAAGTTAAGACACCCTACCTGTCACCACTCAGAGCACAGGTGAGCTGGCCCCACCAAACGATAACACAGCACAGGCTTGTGAGCCAAATATACGACTTGTTCTAAGTCTCTAAATTGTGTGGGATCCATTACTGGGAAATAGATAACAGGACAGGATTTGGTCTCTAGAAGTTAGAAAACCTAAACCATGTGACGTTGGCTCTGCTCCCAGGGAGCAGGAGGGAGCTGAAAGGGGCTTTGTGGATTGCCTGTGAACGTGGAAGGGCCCTTTCTAACTGCCAGCAATCACGGAGCTTGAGAACAATTATTCAATCCCAGGTTGTTGAAGCATAAAAGTTTCAAAGTATAAACTAATTTAAGACAGAAAAACGATTGGTTAGATTTTAATGCAATTAGCCTCTTTGGATCCCATTTCAGGGGTTATAAAATCAGATCGATCCAAAAAGTCTTAAAGTTCGAGAGATTAATTAATACTGGACCTGAAGTGGCTGGGAAGCGTTGCCAAATAACACTCAGTGTGTTACCTAGAGTTTCCCCCACTGACAGGACAACAAAGCACATGCTTAAACATCGGCAGGAAGGAGACAGGCTCAATTGAAAACACACTTGGCAAAAGAGTGCGGCTTGTAAACTCTGAAAAGGTGTGATCAGTCACGTTTGACTGAAGAAAACCCGGACAGGAAGCCTGGAGGTGGACTAGTGAGCCTCAGGCCTCATTTGCAGGCTTTCGGCTGCAAGTACCCTCACTCCAGCTGCATAAGCACCGAGCCACGTGTTACCGTCTTCGTAGCCGGAGACCAAGCCCCTGCGGGATGGATTGGATCCTGGCTCCCTGGCTCAGCTGTCATCAAGGGTCCAGGTCATCGGTGTCTCTCGTGCTCTGCACGTGGCTCGGACATGGGTGAGTACTTATTCACGTAGCTGCACGAGCCTCGAGGAAGGCTGGCAAATGGGGTCTCCAGTTGGTCAGCCGTGTCTCAGAAAGAAGAGGCAACTAGATTGGGGCTCGGGGAAGGGATAACCACAATCTGACACAAAGCGTGAGTAGAAATAGCAAACAACACTAAATTCAGCTCCTGTTTGCTTTACTGGGCCCGTTGGAATGGGGCTCACCCATGTTAACCAGCATCCGAAGTGGGAGGTACTTGGTATTTGCAGGTGAATCCTGTGCCCCAAAAGGGCAGACATGAAACCATTCTCTTTTCGGCAGGCACAGCCCTTAAGATGAACAACACAGGGCGAGTGTCCAGCCAGGAGTCCCTTACGGGGCAGTGCGTACACCCTGAAGCGCCTGCTGAGCACATCCTCGGCCTCGGGGATAAAGGCAGCAAGCGCCTGCCCTGAGCTGCTCTGACTTAGAAAGTCCCCCTTTCCACATGCGGCACAAACAAAACTTCAGGTGAATTTGGTTGAAAAACCAGGGAGGCAACAGGGAGCTGTTTCCTTGCGTTTTAGTCCTCACCTAGTTATTTGTGCTCCTGGGGGCAGAACTTGAGGTGGATAACCTGAGCTGAGAGAGCATGGCTATTCCTTCTTTTTATTTTTCATTATTATTATTATTTGTTGTTAATCCTCACCCGAGGGTATTTTTCCATTGATTTTTAGAGAGAGTGGAAGGGAGGGGGAGAGACACAAGGATTGGTTGCCTCTGGCATGCACCCCAACCAGGGCCGAGGATGGAGCCTGCAACCGAGGTACATGCCCTTGACTGGCATCGAACCTCAGACCCTTCGGTCTGTGGGCCCATGCTCTATCCACTGAGCCAAACTAGCTCGGGTGAGCACGGCTATGGTTATTCTTAAAGCCAAAGCCTGGCATAGGTGATCTGGCCTCTCTCCCCAGCACAATGCTCTCTATACACCCCAGAGGCGGTGTCCCCCATTCTTAACCAGCAGCCAAATGGCAGGAGGTGAGGAGGAGGACGAGGAGACCAGGTCATGTCACACCCGCAAGAAGGCCTCACAGCCTGGCTTCTGAAGGAGCTCGCTCACTCGCTCGCTACTTAAAGCACCTGTGGGGAGCAGCTACTTTCATTCCTTCATTAAAAAAGCCTGGTTTGGATTCCTCTCCATTTGGCATGCTTCGTCTATGGCTCCTTTCTAACCAGTGGTAGAGTGCAAAATGTACACCTCAAGATGTTACCTACATCCAAGCATGTTAACAGCCATGAAAATCTATGTCTATCTTCCAAAAGAAAATGTCTACAGCTAATGATTGTATACAAATCCCAGCCAGTACATGAAAACAAACTGGAATTTGTACATATAAGCACTGTGTATGTATTCATGCACCATACTTGTTCAATTCCATGTGTATTTGTGGAATGCTAATTTAAATGGTTAAATTATAAACCTGGTGTATTTATCAAATGGGTGAAAAGATGAAACTTTTGCATATTATGACACTGCTGAGTGTGTAGCTTGAGGTGTCCTGCACTTTTCTTACAAGGCTCCTGAAGTTACCTGTTTCTGCCTAATGTATTTGCTAGCACTTGTAGAGACCTATTTTTGTTTAACGGTAGAAGTTTTGGATTTTATGGGGTATTTTGTCAAGTACTGAAATAAAAATGACTTCACCATTTTAACCACACACAAAAAAAAAAGAAAGAAAGAAAATGTCTAAATGCCGTACTTTAAATGTGTAACAGAAAAATTGGGGCCATATAACCACTTATCTCACCTCATCCATCCCCCCAAAAAGCCAGATTAGCACCTCCTGGTGGTTAACTTCTGTTCCTGGTCCTGGTCTAAGGCAATAGGATGGAGAGAGCCCTGCAGACAGTCCATGCGTTTACTGCCACAGCCCACGAAACACAGCTCCTTTAAAGACAGCTGACGGCAGACAGTCCATGCGTTTACTGCCACAGCCCACGAAACACAGCTCCTTTAAAGACAGCTGACGGTGCTGTAGCACACGCGTGTGCGCACACCCACGCATTTCCATAGGTGTCTCATTTTTAGACAGATTGCCATCAAATGCCTCTTAAGACGACAGTGGACCCCTGAGAGTTTTTGTTTTGTTTTGTTTTTCAATATATTTTATTGATTTTTCAAAGAATGGAAGGGAAAGGAATAGAGAGCTAGAAACATCGATGAGAGAGAAACATTGATCAGCTGCCTCCTGCACACCCCCCACTGAGGATGTGCCCACAACCAAAGTACATGCCCCCAGAATCGAACCTGGGACCCTTCAGTCCACAGGCCGATGCTCTACCCACTGAACCAAACCGGTCAGGGCACCCCTGAGAGTTTTAATACAAAAGTGTGTGCTAGATAATGATAGACAACCCTAAGCAGATGAACTATTACACAACACGGAACTTCACACACTGAATACACAGAAGTCAGGTGGCCTTTAACACTCCAGGGACTGCTGTGCCCTCAGAGGCCGGGACTGTGCAGAGCAAGATCTAGGCACACGCAGGGCACCACGCAGGGTGTTCCTTGCGGCTCTGAACTGAGTTCTACTCCAGGCCGCCAGGACTTCCCACCACTGCACTTGTGAGTGACAACCTGCCAGTCTAAACAACTGGCCCTCCAACTGCCAAATGCTATCACGTTACACCCCTTCCCCCAATAACACGCTTGAGCTACCACAACCTGTCAGAAATACCCCCCCCCCACACCCGCAAACACCACCTACTTCTAAGTGCCCCCGCCCAGGCTGGCCCACCTGGTTTAGAAACATGTTCTCATGCTCTTATCCCTGACAACTTCATCGTGTCACTCCGCTGCTGACCACTGTGTGGCTGGGTTAGACAATAGGAACCCGGGGGGCCCATGAGGACCTCAGAACTGCCTCCTGCCCATGATGAGATGGAAGACAAGGTCCAGACAGACTCCCTCCCACCTCTGTCTCCGGTTGAAGGGGGCCAAGAAGGAGGTTGTTTTGTGTCATCTCGGGAAAGTTAAGGAGAGGTATGATTTGAGTCTCCAGGGTGGATGTTGGAGTCCAGGATGATGTTACGTTGGGCCAACTGGGGCCTTTTCCATGCGACGGTCCCGTGTGGCTCTCTGGAGGACTCTGTTCCTGGCAGGTGAGGGCCAGGGTGCGGAGACAGTGAGAGCCGAGGCAGCAGCGCCTGTTGGCAGGGGGATTTGGTGCTTCTGCAGGAGCAGGACAGAATTGTGCGGGGTAGGGAGAAGCCCCCAACACCAAGTGGCCCCTCCTTTGACTCTGATAACAAGGCTTCGGAGAAAAGAAAGAGCCCTTACATCCTGAGTCCACCCCAAAGGCAGAATTTCAGTTCCCCAAAGCAGAACAGAGACCAGCCCATCAGCTTCCCCAGGACCTTACAGAAGGGTCCGGGGCAAAGGGGAGGAAGGGAAGCGTTGATGAGCAGCATTCTTTGGGGCTACTCATAGAGGGCCAAGCCTCACTGCATCTCTGGGCTCCTTGCCAGAGTCCCCTGTTCTAGCCCAGGGCTACCGGGGCAGCGTGAGGCCTTTCTGCCCGTCTAAGCACCATCCGGACACATGACATTTGTTAGTGTGACTCTGGCATTCCCCAAGCTCATCAACATTACCTTCTAATGTATCCCTTTTTATTTCCTGAAATGTTCACAGAGAGTAAATGTTATTTTCATAACAAGGAAACATAATCATGTTGGTTTTAAAAAAATGACAGCAATGAACCCACTTCTAAGTTAAGGTTTGATCAGGGGGCCTACTTTTCCAACAAAAAACTGAATGTTCCTTTGAAAAGATTCATTTCAATTAATAAAAACTGAGCTTTAGCCAGTCATGAGGATGTCAGAAATCCATAAGGATGTCAGAAATCTATATAAAAAGCATAATGGAAGAGGATGTTATCTTTTATCTAACAAAATAGGTATTCTTTTTGTTTTGACTAAATTGCTCTGAATTGAAGGGGAAAATGATCTAAGATAAATTCCCACTGTTTATTTTCCTATTGCTGCTGTAACCGGTTACTCGCGAATTTAGTGGCTTAAAGACCGCACATTCATTCTCTCACAGGCCTGGGGGTCAGTGGTCCAAAGGCTGGGGTCAGCAGGGCTGCACTCCTTTTGGAGGTTTCAGGTAAGAGTCAATTTCCTCGCCTCTTTCAGCTTCTGGAGGCCACCTGCACCCCTTCCTTGCTCACTCCTTGTGTCACGCCACCCTCTTTCTTCCATCATCACATCTCCTACTGTTACTGCTGACCGGCCTGCCTCCTTATAAGACCACTTGTGACCACACTGGGCCAACCCAGATAACCCAGGATAAACTCCCCATCTCAAAATCCTTAACTTAAGCACATCTGCAAAGTCCCCTTTTCTATGTAGGGTGGTACCTTCACAGGTTTCAGAGATTAGCACCTGGATATTTTGGGGTGCAGAGTAGTGCTTACCTACCACACCCACCTATATTAAATATATATTCTTATTAAGTCACTACACAAATATTACTAATATTGTCCGTCAATTCCAAAATAAAAATTCTATAGTAATTTTCCCATTTCTAAAGAACTGTCAAATCTCTTGACTTTGTATCTCAAGTTTTAAAAAATTAGCTGGATAATTTCAGATTTAAAGCCCATTAGACTGTCTTTGCAGGTGTAAACATCCTAATGGTCATAAATATTCTTTTGTAATGCAAATATTTTTATTTGTTTATTTACTTACTTGCTTTTAAATTTGTATTGATTTCAGAGAGCAAGGGGAAGGGAGAGAGAGATAGAAACCATGATGAGAGAGAATGCCACACACGAGGATCGAGCCTGCAACCTGGGCATATGGCTTGACTGGGAATCACACCGTGACCTCCTGGTTCATAGGTCAATGCTCAACCACTGAGCCATTTGGCCAGGCCAAATACTTTTTATTTTTAATAACAAAAATTCTCTCTCACATATGTCCTTAACTTTCAATAAATGGAAAGCAGGAAAAGGAATTAGTGACCTAATCTTCAAAAACCACAATTCAATTAACAAAACTAAAATAAGACATTATAGTTTGCTTGAGGATAGTGTATAAATGCTACCAAATGGCAAACAGTACACTCCACTCCATAGTAATGTTCCAATTTAAAAATGGTTGTCGATATTCTTATGGCCACTTGTTGGAAATGTAAAACTTCCAAATTAGTCCTTCTGTGAATATTTAGTTCAGACATTTCATAATGTCTTCAGTGAGTCTCTGGACCTGTTCATTTTCTAGGGGGAAAAAAGTGGGGGGAAAGAAAGGAAATACTGCCGGTTGGGAGAGGTAGAAGAGCGAAGTCTAGGTGTGAGTGCTGCTTTTGTCACTTGTTAGCCATATGACTTGAAGCAGGTCCCCTCACCACATCTTCAGTATAAAACTGGGTACACCACGTCCTGCCCTGCCTTCCTTACAGTTTGGGCCGAGGATAAAATGAGGTCATTGCAAATATAGGCTACTGTTAGCCTCCTGCAGGGTGAAGCCTTATCTGTTTGTTGCCTATTGTAATTAGGCTCATAAGGAGAAACACTTCAGTATGAAGTTTATTGACCTGTTTTTAGACCATGGTGCGTTGAATCTGAAATGTCATATAAAGCCACCCTGGGGGAAAAAAAAAAAAAAGGTTATTTTAAAAGTAAGAAAATTATCCGTTAAGAACCAAAGGGGTCTGCGGCTCCTCGGCTCGGTTATTTCCACTTTTCAGTGAGGGGAGCTCTGTGTGTTGTTGATCAGCAGAGCTGGCCGATCCAGCCTTATTTCTCCTGCCTCAAAAAAACGTGTGTCACGGTTTCACAGAAAAACGGAAAGTCACCCAGAAAAACCCTAAAAAAAAATAAAATTTATTCCATGAAGGGATGGCCTAAAATGTCTATTTTGAGTGCCCTCGTGTTCTCTAGGATAAGTCTGCTTTATGTAATCCATGGTCATTCACATAATAAAATCATAAAGTCAGTTGGCTAAAACCATGATTTTCAACCTTTGTAATCTCATGGCGAACATAAATTAATTACTAAGATTCTGCAGCATACCAAAAAATATATGATTTGCCAATCTAACAAAAAATGTATAAATTTGATTTATTCATTCCAACTGAAATTGCTGGACTAAAACAATTTTAAAACTCCCTTAGTTGCCTGAGTTTCCACAAACTCATAAAACTTCAAGAGTTTCTGTAATGAACCACAATCATAACTGGCATTACCTTCCCCCCAATATTGTGTGTGGACACACTCTAAGCCCCCTCCCTTAAAAGCGGATGAATCAACAATCCAAGAAGGTCTCCAGAGGCGAGGATGGCAGTCAAATGCAGGAATCAAAGATGACTTTTTGTCCCTTAGAAAGAAACCTGCTTCAGCATCTATTCACTCTCACTCAGACCCATCAAGTCTCTCTTTGACAAGATTGTTTGCATAAAAGTTTCTCAAGAGAGAAAGCCTGGGACTAATTTACTCCTGCCATCTTGATTGACTGCGGAGCAGCTAAACTGTCAGGCAACTGAAGTGTCTCCCATCTCCATCACAAATTACTCTAAATGGTTTTGAAGATAAGCCGGCTATGCCTAGATGCTCTGACAGGAAAATGTGCAATTGACTTTAAATGAAAAACAGGAGGATCCGTTTGGGGGGAGGAGGTGTCTTCATAATAAAACTGCCACAACGCCTGTGTTTGTTGATGTTTAAGAAATTACAGCTATATCATGTACATCTAGGAAAAAAGAGCCTGTCACAGGCACACTTCTATGTCATTCGTGATTTAGCAGCATAAAGCTGAGCTTGTCTAAAGCAACAGACTGGAAAGTAAGTCAGAAAATGTTAATAAAAAGTTAGGGAGTGCTGTGAATTTTTTGTTTCCATTGATTGTTCTTAATGCAGATAAATCCCAAAGGAAAGTCATGCATGTCTCTCTTCCACTTTTTCAGAGAGCTAAGTTGTGCTCACACATATGAAAATTCCATCAATAATTTTTGTCAGTTTTTTAATGTTTTTCTTAATTGATTTTAGAAAGAGGGGGAGGGAGAGCAATAGAGAGGTAGAAACACTGATGAGAGAGAAACATCCATCGGCTGTCTTCTGCACGCCCCCTCCTGGAGATCGAGCCTGCAACCCGGGTATGTGCCCTGACCAGGTATCCAACTGGTGACCTCTTGGTTCAAGGGTGGACACTCAACTACGGAGCCACCCCCGCTGGGCTCAGCAAAGTTTTTGTGTTTTTTTTTTTAACTAAAGTGAGGTATAACGTCATAAGTCATAATTCTAATTTTCTTAGATTATTTCAGAGTTTTTATCATGAGAACTGAGCTGTTTTTCCTCTGAACTGCCTTTATTATCTATAGTTCCTAGCACTTCTAGTTTCTCTGCTCGGTGGCCCCCCCGGGTTAACTGCTACCCCTCCTTTCCGCGTCCTCCCCTTTCCTCCAGGCACAGGTTCTGCAGAGCACTCTCAGTGGACGTGTTTCCTGAGGCACCGATGCCAGGACCAGGAGTGGGAGCATACTCCCCATAAAGGATCACATAGGGAACCCAGCCTCTTCACCTGGGGGGTGAGTAGAGCTGGAGTTAGAGTGAAGAATTGATTCATTCCGTTGCTCTGGTGTCTGGAGCATTAACAAGTAAGCTTGGAAGTGTTGACCATGTTACATGAGAAGTAGAGAGAGCTACTCAACAATGAGAGACTAAAGCCAGAGCCAGGAGAAGGGAGCCCCGAGGGTGTGTAAGATTCTAGCTTCTGGGTCCAACTGTAGCTCTCCTCTCCCCTCTAGTTATGGGAGTTTAAAGAAGTTGCTGTAATTGCCATGTCGTATCTCCCAGGTTTGCGTTATTATTAGGGGGAAGATGTATGTATCTCTGATCTCAAATTATCTGTCATTTCTAACGCTTGAATTTCCGCTCCCAGAAAATTAACGTTTGAACACAGTTATAGAGACCCTTCGTGGGAGAGTGTAACATGATCATCCCTTGGCTTATCCTGGATGTCGTGAAGCTCCCCCTTGGACATGCTGAGTAATTTGCTTAAAGATCAAATCTGCAGCATACCCAGTCACATCCTAGAGCACCTACTATGTGTAGGTCCCCCTGTAAATACCTTAGATCAGTTATCTCAGTTACTTCTCACAGCCACTGAGTGAAACAGGTGCAATTACAACCACTCTCAGAATGGGCAACGAGAGGCGGTGACAGCTGAGGGACTCGCCCACAGGTAGCAATGGTGGGTCAGGCACTCAAACCAGGTGGCCTGACCGGGACCTGGCTCTTAACCACTTTACTACTGTGTGGATGGGAGATAAGCTATTGTTTCACTTCACCGGTTTTTAAACTTGAGACTGTAGAGTGCCTAAACTGGAGGAAGACAAGGAGAGAACGAGGGGTAACTCATGGGCATCACCTTCCTTTGCCTTCACTTTGGATTAGGATCTGAAACCACAAACAAGTGTGGAGTAGTATAATGTCACTCCAGGTGTCTCCCTCTGTCAGAAGGGCTAAACGTCCAGGTGATCAGGTGGACAGCAGGGGAAGGGCACACTGGGGCTTGAAATGTCATACCCCTCGGTTTACCTGTCATGCTAATGAATGGAGGTTGGAGAAAAATGAGACGCCAAGGCTCAGTAATTGTTGAGCAGGTGTAGGTGGGAGAAATATTCAGAAGGTTAAAACACCAGCCATCCTGACTGTCTAAATTTCCTCAGAACTCCATATTTGCATTATCAAAGGAATTAATCAGACCTACAGTCACAGCAAGGAGGCACGCATATCCATGCTGTCAGTAGCATTTAGGATTATCTTCATTTCCATGCCTCCCAGCCTTCACTCATCTCCCCCCCCCCCCCCCGCCCCAAACCTGATCCTTACATAGTAAAAGACATGTGGTCTAGGGTGGCAAGGAATTTGCAACCCCTTGTCTCCCAGTGTTTCATTAAAATTCTAATTAAATAAAAGAAAACCCTCATAGCTGTACTCAAAATTAACTCTAATAATAAGAACTTTTCTACAATTGGAGAGAAATTTTCCCTAATTATGACCTATGGAAGATGCTGCTTCATTTCTCCCAAAGACTACAGGAAGAAAAATTACATTGGGAGGTGACTTAACAAAAGAACCAAATAAAATGATTTTCATTTCTAAAGGATGGCTTCAAAAAGTTGCAAAATGCATGGTCTCTATGAAATGAAAATGAAAAGCAAAAGACAGAGACGAAGGTGAACAATGAAAAGGATGTTTCTGAACATAAAAGCTAAAAACAGTGAAAGGGAACTTTGGTGATTTTTACTACACACAAAAAATTAAAACTTCAGAAACCAAATAAAACATACAAGAAGCTGGGGGAATGATTGGTAGTATATAGGATGAGAAATGATCAATAGTCTAACTTTAAAAATACCGTAACAAATCAACAAGAAAAATAGCACAAGAGAACAAAAGTATAAATAATTATCTAAGAAATACAATTTCTGTTAAACATAAAGAATTCAGTTTGTTTAATAAATCAAAGAAATAAAAATTATTATTCATTGAGACATTCTTTACACTTGTATTTAATCAAATGAAAATAATGTTGCCAAGATTGAAATGAAATGGATTCTCAATGCTAACCTGAATAAAAATCATTACAACTTTGTGAAAGGTAATTTTGCTCTTTGAATCAAAAGCCATAAAATGTTTTGTAATTACAAACCCTTGAACTTCAAGGAAATTTGTACTCAGGAAATAATCAGATTCTCATCAACATGTGTATGCCAGGAGTTCAAGGTGGCAGTAACTGTAAGAGCAAAATATTTGGAAACAACCTACTTTTATCAATTAGGATTGGTTAAATAACTTTTGTACATAATTGAGAAAAATGTTTTTTAAATTGTGTTCTTAAATCACTTGAGTAAAAATTATCATCTAGTAATGTTAATTAAGAATAGTGGAGCCAAACTTATTAAAAATTTGTCAAAGAAAAATTATGAATGTATTACATCTATGAAGAGATTAAAGGCTTAAAGAAAATACATGAAAATGATTAAAAAGTGGTTATGTTTGGAAAGCAAAATTACAGGTATCTTTTTATTCTTTATATACTTCTGAACTTTCCAAATTATCTATAATGAAACTGTGTGATTTTTATAATCAGGGAATATATTTCCAAAATCTTAGACTGATGATAAAAAAGAAATATTTTCTTAACTCACTTATGCAGAAAAATGTAAGTAAATAATGTAAGTAGAACAATTTGTTACTCCATTGTTCAATAGCAAAAGCTATTTGTTTGCCATTCAAAAAGCATCTGTCACAGCCTGAAATACTCCATGCCATACAGTTAATAAGGAGGTTAGTGACATATTTTTGTAATTTTCTTTTTCTAGGACAAAATGGCTATGATCTTTGATGGGCCCCAGAAACGATTCCTGCTCTTAATTTCAGCCTTTCTTATAAAATCATTTCTGTCATTAGTTTCACTATCACACTTTTCACGGCAAATAGAACAGAGCTACCTTGGGTTACTCAACTCTTCAGAAGCTCTGCAAGATTTAATAAAACAGCAAATGTAGTTATATATCCAGAAGCCATTTTAGAATATTAAATGCAATTTTAAGTTTCACTAGACAAATGTGATAAATTGGAATCCAGGCATTTCTTTGAACTCTGATGAAAGGAGTAATTTCTATTTCCCAGAAACACTGTGCCTGATTTAGACTTTTGCGTCACTATAAAATGTTGTTTTGACCACTTTATTCCACAAGGTGGCAGACGTGGGATGCTACATGGAACAAATTGAACATCAGAACAATAAATTACCAAAAGACTAAGAAGAAAACAAGACCAAGAAAAGGTCTGGTGAGGTTGAAAATGCCAAAATGACGAATATAAACAAACAAGAGGGAAATACTTAATAATCACAGCTAAGACTAAAAATGGGAAACAAAAAACGATTAATCTCTCCTATCATTATTGAGTGCAATTTCAATGTATAGCTCTTTCCCTTTCATACTTTGCTTCCTTTGATTAAGAAACATAAAAATACAAACTACACAAAAGAGAGGTAATTAATACATTTTGAAAAATACAGCTGAAATATATTAGGGTATGAAACATGGACATCATTAAAAATAAATAAATGTTCTTTGATATCAACGGTTATATTAATAACATTATCTTTGTTCCTAGTAATAATGATCCGTTTGCTTTTCTTTCATCCAAAACACTTTGGTGGCTGTCTCTGAGAAGACGCACTGCAATCCTGATTTTAAGTAACACTGAAAGTTACAAGGGGGCCGGGCAAGCGGCATTACTTATAACTGGGAAGAACCAGTAGACAGTCTGTGCATGAGGTGACGCTGAGCAGACTTTGACGGGTGGATAAGATCTGGACTCGTGACACTGGGCAAAATCCACGGTCCAAAAAAGTATAGACCACTGGGCAGAGGGAACAGTGGATAGTTCAGAGTGATTAATGTGAATGTTTACTTATTAATTTTAAATAAACATTTATTGGGCACCTACTATATTCCTGGTACTCTTTCAGTCTCTAGGAATTTAGCAGTGAAAAAAAAATCAGCTTTTAAAAATCCCTGCTTTTGTGGCAAATTGTAAGTAGGGAGTAAAATAGATGATATGTCTGAGGGTGGTAAATGAGGGAAAAAGTCAAGCCAGAGAAAGAGATGTGCTGGAAGGAACCAGAGACTTCAATGAGGAGAAGGAGATGGACAAGCTTCCCAGCGGCAGGATCAACCAGTGTCAAAGTCCAGCAACAAGAGTTCACAAAGAGCCCTGACCGGTTTGGCTCAGTGGATAGAGCGTCGGCCGGTGGACTAAAGGGTCCCAGGTTCGATTCCGGTCAAGGGCATGTACCTTGGTTATGGGCACATCCCCCAGTGGGAGGTGTGCAGGAGGCAGCTGATCGATGTTTCTCTCTCATCGATGTGTCTAACTCTCTATCCCCCTCCCTTCCTCTCTGTAAAAATCAATAAAATATATATTTCTTAAAAAAGAGTTCACAAAGAGAAATAAGAGGAAACAACATTGGAAAGATTGACTGGAGGGAAATAAAGGACTGCCATCATATTGGCCTAGAATTCAGTGGTCGGCAAACTCATTAGTCAACAGAGCCAAATATCAACAGTACAACGATTGAAATTTCTTTTGAGAGCCAAATTTTTTAAACTTAAACTTCTTCTAACGCCACTTCTTCAAAATAGACTCGCCCAGGCCGTGGTATTTTGTGGAAGAGCCACACTCAAGGGGCCAAAGAACCGCATGTGGCTCGCGAGCCGCAGTTTGCCGACCACGGGCCTAGATAATGATTTTCTGATGACAGCCCAGACAGTTCCCAGATTTGACTGCAGCTCGAATCCAGGGACCACTTCTCCGAAAGGTATTGGGATTCAGACGCCTACCTTGAAGGTGTCCTCTCTCTCATGCACATTCCATGCCACCACAATAAAAGGGCGATTCTCTTCCTGGAGGTGACGTGTCGCAGTGTCCTACGATCAGGTGAAGCAGTTTAATCCTCGGAGCACCTTCTCCGGCAGGAGAAGCATAGCAGATGACATGCAAATGTAGGTGAGGTATAGTGTGGCTGAGGTGACCCAGGCCCTCCATCCAGACTGTGAGGGGACGTTCTGGAAAGCCCCTTCATGGAGCTGGGGCACAATTAGGGTATATGACCAGAGTCAACAATGATGCTTTTTAGTCAATGTCTACATCTCAGCAGTCTGCACGGACTGCTCCTCGGGTCACGGGTGCGAATGGTGCCAGCAATGTCCCTGCATGGTGTTCATCTTGCCATATCAGGTCCTCTGAACCGGTCCTCCTCCGTGGCCGGACCAGATTCAGGGTGGTCTCAGGATGGCCCTCTTCTCTGCCTCCCGAATCACCTTGGCTCAGTGATGGCTCACCTACATCCGAGAGCAGAATTAGGGATCACGGAATCCGGGGAGCCTCTTGTCTAAAATAAAGGGCCCTGACCGGTTTGGCTCAGTGGATAGAGCGTCGGCCTGCGGACTGAAGGGTCCCAGGTTCAATTCCAGTCAAGGGCATGTACCTTGGTTGTGGGCACATCCCCAGTAGGGAGTGTGCAGGAGGCAGCTGATCAATGTTTCTCTCTCATCGATGTTTCTAGCTCTCTATCCCTCTCCCTTCCTCTCTGTAAAAAATCAATAAAAAAATAAAATAAAATAAAGGAAAGGGGGGAGAATAAACAAAAACACATTTGCAGGTCAAGGTGGCAGACGGGATCAGGTCCCTTCATCGCTCCGCCCTGCCCAACATACAACTTTAATGTATGCTAATTAAAAGATTCCAAAGAAAATTACTTTGAATTTAAACGAGGCCATTTCTGAAGCCCAACCGTCGAGACCATTTCATGGATTCCTTTCGGCGGCTGTAAAAGCTGGAGCCCTGCAAGGCCTTGACATGGAGAAACACTTCGTCTCCTGGAACGAGAGGATATGCACCAGTTCCCACACCTGCCCTCAGACCGTGGGGTTGCAGGCCGCTGTTGGATGTGGCTCTCTGTGCTGTCCCTGCTCTGCAGCGCGAGTGCGGGAGTGGAATTAAGTCTCCAGTTATTTCAGGAATCCCGCAGATGACTTCCGCAGCTGCATTAGACCACCGAGCACCCAAGGGCAGAGCCAGACCTCTGAGTCTCTGGAAATCGGTCCTTCTCCTTCCACTAAAGTCGTCACTAATTGAGACTGAATTTCTGGTGCCAAGACTCGGTAGAAACCATCTAGTGGCGTTCATCTTGATGGGTCAAGAAGGGTAGTGAGTCTTCATCTCATTCTGTAAAACACTCATCACTTCGTCTGCCCCTTCCAGGGTTCAGCTGGCACACGATTTAGTTGTCATTCTTTTCAGTGAAACAGGGAGAATTCATAAATATAGAAAGAGAATGGTGTCAGGCAACTGGCAGGTACCTTTTCATGAATGTTGGATTGAATTTCAGGGCATGCTTTTTTTTTTTAAATCCTCACCTGAGGAGAAGTTTTTACTGATTTGAGAGAGAGTGAGGGAGGGCGGGGGCGGGTGTGGGGAGAGAGAGAGAGAGAGAGAAACATCAATCGGCTGCCTCCTGCAGGTACCCCGACAAGTGGGGATGGAACCTGCAACCTAGGTATGTGCCTGACCGGAAATCGAACCCGCAACCTTTTGGTGAATGTGAAGATGCTCCAGCCAACAGAGCCAAACAGGGCAGGACATGAGTTTTTAATTTAACAAACAGATGATCAGAACAATCAAAATTTAGATAAACCTCAACTACCTACATTTTTAAATGCTATAAAATAACACCTTACCAATGACAGAGAAGAGAATAATATAAGCATTAGCACTTGGTCTGTTACAAAAATTTAGTGACAGATAACTTTATCTGAGCAAATATTCTTCTTCATTTCAAAGGAAAGTAAACATTTATTTTGTCATCTACATTTCCCTTCTACATTGTACCCAAATGTGGGCCTGAAAGTATTCTCTTTAAGAATCTCTATGTATCATGTTTTAAAATTCACTGTAAAATAAGTCTATAAAATAAACACAAATGTACTTGAACAGGGGTGTCAATAAAAGTAAACTGAGATAATGTCAATGGATTGAATGAAAATATTGAATTAAGAAGTTTGAGATTGAATATATAGCAAGACTTTTTTTTTCCCTTGGGGGAAAGGAAAAGGTCTAGAGGAAAATACTAATAATTTTGAAATATCAAAATTTAAAACTTTGCAATGGGGAGTTTTTAAATGTTGTAAAAAAACATCATACAAATTAAAATACAAGTAACAAATTGAGTAAAAAATATTTCCACTAGACAAAAGATCAGAAGATCAGAATCCAGGATATATGTAAAAAATTAAAACTAGCTCCAAAAAATCAAATTATATAGACAGTAAACCTCAGATAAGGGGAAAGTCTCACCTCATTAAACATTAGAGAGTCAGATATTAAATCTCAATAATATTTCCTTTTTACCCATCCATTTTTTTAAAATGTGATAATATCAAGATCTGACAAGTGTGTGGAAAAACATATACACTACGTATGCCGTTGGCTTTATAATCGGTACAGCCACATTGACGGGTGATGGGTCTGAATTTGCCGAAGGTTCAGTAAAGCCCCCCTCTGTGTCTATCCCAGGAAAAGACTTGCGCACATCCACAAGAAGATACATTCCAGAATAAGTCAAGAACTGTTCAAATGGCAAACAACATGTATTCAGTGAAACCCTGTTTCTCTTGTTCTTCATAGGAATTGAGCAAAAGAAGGGTTTCTGCGTCAAGCCGTTCAAAGAAAACTCCCAGTTAAAGTAAAC
The DNA here is from genome assembly GCF_963455305.1 of Plecotus auritus. Classification (NCBI taxonomy): domain Eukaryota; kingdom Metazoa; phylum Chordata; class Mammalia; order Chiroptera; family Vespertilionidae; genus Plecotus; species Plecotus auritus. The sequence continues at coordinate 170,423,420 of NC_137775.1, read as the reverse complement.
TGTTACTAGGGGATTGCTCGGTGCTTTAGCTGCTTACTCTGCACTCTGCGTCTCTGAGGGCTCATAGTAGGCAGCACTTGCCAACCTTACTGAACCACTAACATCTTTCCTGGATACAAGGAACTAATGGTAAGCAGTGGTCGGCAAACTCATTAGTCAACAGAGCCAAATATCAACAGTGCAACAATTGAAATTTCTTTTGAGAGCCAAATTTTTTAAACTTAAACTTCTAAAATAGACTCGCCCAGGCCGTGGTATTATGTGGAAGAGCCACACTCAAGGGGCCAAAGAGCCGCATGTGGCTCGCGAGCCGCAGTTTGCCGACCACAGGTTTAGGGGATGAGCTTGTAGAGTTGCTGAGCTCCTTGATGGTGAAAGAGAGGTTGGGGCCTCTTTCCACAAAAAAGGGCGAAGAGCATGCTAGCTCTGGGAACTTAGTGGTCAAGTAGATTAAGCAATGAGTGGACAATGAAGAAATAAGCCACAGTAGACTTTTCCTTTAGCAAAGCCCAGAGAAGTAGAATCCCAGATAGAGGTCAGTGCAGGATTTGTGTTGTTTTGCTTTGATTGTGGCTTGTTTAGTTTTCAGCCTTTGTTGTAATATGACAGAGACATGTATATGTGTTTAGGTAGTTGGGAATAAGTCAGTGGAGTGGCAGGATTTCAAAATACCAGCACACCTGAGGTGGAGGTGTGCATTCCTCAGACGGGAAAAGATTAGCCTTGCCTAGAAGCGGGAGATTCTGGCAGCTAGTGCAAGAGTTTGGACTGTGGAGCCAGATAGATTGGTAAGGGAAGGAGGGAAAGGATAACTCAAAGATTAATGTACTGTCATCTGCTTTTTCAGTGAAGGGGAAGGTAAGATTATCTTCTGTGAATAAAGGGAAAATCCATGTGCCAAGGGTTGAGGTGAGAGAGGACAGTTGAATGAAGGAAGGAGAAAGTAAAAAACTATTTAATTTCGCTTTTTTAATTTCTTCAGCTTGGTGCCAGTATTTTCCTTAACTTTTACTTGCTTTCCATTTATGTCAAGTTTTGTGTGTGAATTACCTTTTATTCAAAAAAAAAAAAAAAGGAAAGAAAAGAAAAGAAAAGAAAAAATAACCCTAAAATGTCCAGATTTCTCTAGTTTATTTTACAGAAGAAGCTGTAAACTCTATTTAGGCCATGATCTATGACGAGGAAGAATTAAAAGGAATGGGTATTCTCTTTCAGGGGAAGGGTCTATCAAAGATTTTTTAAAAGAACAATAGTAATGCCCTAGCCGGCTTGGCTCAGTGGATAGAGCGTCAGCCTGTGGACTGAAGGGTCCCAGGTTCGATTCCGGCCAAGGGCACATGCCTGGGTTGCGGGCTCGATCCCCAGTAGGGGGTGTGCAGGAGGCAGCCGATCCATGATCTCTCTCATCATTGATGTTTCTATCTCTCCTTCTCCCTTCCTCTCTGAAATCAATAAAGAAATACATTTTTAAAAAAATAATAAAAATAAAAGAACAATAGTAAAGTTTAGCCTTTCAAGAGGGTGGGTGAAAGAATAAAGATGGCATATGCATGCCACTAGAATTCTCAAATATTGTTCTGAGATCCCAATCAAGTGAGTCACTTAAAACCATTTCAATCCAGACCGCACATGTTAGCACTACAGGTTTCCACAAGAGGGCAGTATTTCTTCAATTTTGAATAGTGCAGGGGCAGTTTTTGCTTCCATTCACCATCTGAGATTGCCTTTTTTACTCCTGCAAACCTCTGCTAAACATAAACGTGTTTGGTTTCTTCTGGGGACATTGATGTGAACATAATACGTTCCTCCCTTATGCAGCTGAGATTTTATTGGCTATATGGTCACCATTTGCAGGAACACAGACCTGACACTACATAAAGAACATGTTAAATGACAGTGGGGACAGTGCTGAAGCTGTTTTAGATGATGTAATTTCATTCCACACAAACTGGCAGAATTTTTCTCTTTAATAAGCATTGTTTACATTCAGAAAATCTATCCTCCTCTCTTGGGTGAGTTATATATTCACCAGAACCTTACATGCTTCTGTAAAATATATAATAGATATGGAGTAGTGTTTTCCAAGCTTAAAAAAATATTAACACAATTTCTTTGGGATCTTGCTTCCAATACAAATATTATATTACAATGTTTTAATCTTTACTAAGTACCAAAAATGTGCTAGTTTCTAGAGCTCATACAGTTTAAGGGAGTGCATTAATAATGTAAAAACCCAGGTTTTATCAATTTTTTATTTAAATTCACAAGAAGAACAATACAGCGTTGCAGTGGATACATCCTCCCCGTTGGTAGAAATCGTTTTCATTCCACAAAATCCATGTGACTGCCTGGACTTCTTGGGCATTTTGCAATTTAAGAAACTCTGATTTAATGAAACATCAGAGATCCTAAAACTGAAACCCTCTGGTCTCTTTTACCCGTATTCACTATAAAACAGATCTTTTCTGTTGGGTTTTGTTTCTGCTTTATATTCCTTGAAGCTTGGGTTGCTTTCCCGGAGTGCACTCTTTACTAATACATTTCACCCTCGAAACAGAAGATTCCCCATCAAACTATTGGCATCCACTAACCACTAATATCCCCGGAATTCAGCTGTGCAGAAAAGCAATCTACAGTGTCCAGGAGTGATTGCTTGTTCCACAGATAATTCTGCCTCCGCACAAAAGAAACAGGGGAAAGAGGTCTGCATTGTTCTTTTGATAACAAATGGTGGAGACCGTCCCTGATTTCCCCCATTACGCGCTCCAGGGATGAAGATGGAAATGTAGCGCAGAGCATGCTGGTCCTTGCTCATTACGATTCTGTAAAGTCCTGCCTTTTCGGAAATGTGTCTCAATTTCCATGGAGATGAAGCAGGAAGGTCAGGCTGAGTTTTAATCAAAGGTATCTCCCTGCTGGATTTGAAGGCTTCCCTCCCCTCCTATATGTGGCTTTAATTTGGTTTCTTTAAAAAAAAAAAAAAAGGTGCCTAAAGCGATGTCCAGGCTTGGCTGTGGCTTTTGTGCACTTAATCCCTGAAGCTGAGTGCGGACACAGATGTCATTGACAATTTACTGTTGCAGCATATTCTCGGCTCAATGGAGAGGGATTTTGTCCCTGGGGCACGATCAAGGACTCATCCTTATGAGGAGATGTCATGGTTGAGCACGTGTAATATAGCCCTGGCAATGAGCGGGCCCCATTCCTCCAGGAGACAAGTGGGCGCACTGTGCGTCAAGAGGGGTGCTTCTCGGGGGAGGGTGTATGATGCTGACTGCCATCTCTTCCACTGCTCTCTGAACTCTGTCATGGTCTCTGCCCCACAGGCATCCCCACTCCACAGTTTCTCTCCCTCCCTCCCTGCTTCTCTGCCTCTTTCATTGCTGGGAGTGTCCTTGGTAATCTTCTCCATCCCTTTGTTCCTAGTGTCCTAGCTGGCACAGTTCATTCTGCATTAGGTGGGGTTTGTCGATTTCCTCCTGAGTAACCCCATGCTTAGAAGCACTGATAAAAGAGGTCGTTCTTGGGTGAATAAGAAGGTCATAGCACCCCATGGCACCATATCTCTCCTCCCAACTTGACATAGGGTATGCCATCTAAATTTCCCTCTTCAGTTTATAAGTCTCTCATATTGCTCTAATGTGCAGGACTATATGTGTTATAAACAAAGCTTGATTTCTATTCAAGTTTGAAACAATACTGGGGTTCTTCCTTTATGTTTCAGACATGTGAGATGATTGTAACATAGTCAATACCAGGCAAGACTACCTCAAACCCCATGCCACACCACCCTATTGGCCCATCTTCTGAAGACACTCCCCCTCCCCCTTTTTTTTTTCCTGGCTGGTTGTCTGCTTGCCAGCTAACAGATCCTCAATACTAGCTTAAGTCAGGGCCATTGCCAGGGAGGTCTGCAACCGAAAAGTGAGAAGCAAGAAACATCTGTTATATGACATTGGAAGCCCCTTTCCCATGTTCTAGATAAATCTCCAAAGCCACTCCCAGGATGTTTTCCGGGATTAGGGACTTTCAAGAGAACGAGGACTTTCTCCACATCCTCCTCTTCCTTCGTTTCACTAGCCTTCCTAATGATATGCCTGAAATTATACCCCACTCCCAAAATGTCCTTTTGCTAAACCACATTGACCTATAGAATCTTTAAGAGATTAAGTAACTGTGCTTTAGGGGATAGAAAGAACTATTTTTTTAATGCCACAAGTATTTCCCTCCCAACTTCTTGGTTGCAAATATCACCTACCTTCACTACACAGCAACTAGACATTTGAAAACCATTTACCAAAGCCAGTATATTACATTGACCGAGCATCCTAGTAGCTTTGTCTCACATCCCAATAGTTAGCTCTCCAGCCCACCCAATATCAAAGTCAACTTCTTATCAACAGGTCTTGCCCTCTCCATCCTGTTAACATCCTCTCTCTGTCTTTATATTCTTGCATTTGATAAGATTCCTAGTTGAAAGTGGCAAAATCAGACTTAGGGGAAAGAAAAGGAATGTGTCAGCAATAAGATATGAAGGTATCTCCCAGAAACTAAGGGTTGACCAGCAGACCAAGTTAAGGGGGGGAACCAGAGGGGCCTCACAAATGGAACCTCAATGGTGCTAGGACTTCTCACCCCCCTCTGCCAGGCATCTTCGGAGACAGTTCTGCCGAGTTGAAGGTAGAACACAAATCCGTCAGCACCACTAGAGGGAAGAACACGTTCCCCAGCGATGCTGCAATTCCTTGGTGACAGAAAAGACAGCACTTAAAAAAAAAAGGTAATATCTATGTTTGGAGAAGTAAAGATAAACACATGTACATGAACTGGCACATCAGAACTTACTTTGCTAAATTCCTTATCTGTATTCCTTTTTTCAGCTAAAACTATAGCAATCCTAATAACAGTTGTTATTTTACTCCCTATGATGAAAACTATGGCCATAAATTTTACTTTCAATGGCCTCAAATCACCTGCATAGCTCTGTTGTCTATATGGGAATGGAAAGATTTTTGTTCTTTCCTAAAATTGTAACGAAAAGAAGAGAAGCTGGGTATACCAGTTTCATATTGCATTCTGTTAAACACAACAGAACCCAACATATGGCGTGTTTAACCAAAGAGGGTTCAACCCCTCATTAGCGTAAGTCCAGAGGTAGGCAATCCAGGGTTGGTCCAAGGACTCCACAAGGACATCGGTGTCTCTCTCGACTTCTTCTAACCCTTCTCTGTCATACTCAGCAGATGATTTTGGTTGACATTGTTAATCCATAGCTACAAGATAGCTGCTCCAGCTTCAACTTAGTCTGCATTCCAGGCCAGGAGAAGAAGAGAATGCAAAGGGGTGGGGGGGGGGGGGAGTTGAAATGTTTATTGTTCCCTTTCAAAGGCTTTCCTAAAAGCAGCATCCACGCACACCATTTTTCCAGAGCTGTGTTCCTCTCTAGTCATCCCCAGCTGCAGAAGAGGCTGGCCCATGCAGTGTTTTTAAGCTGGGTATCTTTTCTTAGAGAACATCAGAATTTCTTTTAGAAATAAAGTAGAGAATGGACACTGAGTATACAACTAAGATATCTGCCATGTTCTTGAAACATTCTCAACTATTTTATTTGCCTCACTGAAAAATAAGCATTTGAGCTTCTCACCACTATTTTAAAAGAAATATGTTATTGCTTTTGAGAGAGAGAGAAAAGGAGAGGGAGAGAGAGAAACATTGATGTGAGATGGAACATCGATCGGCTGCCTCCTGCATGCTCCCACTGGGGATTGAGCCTGAAACCTGGGCATGTGCCCTGACTGGGAATCAAACCAGCAACCTCTTGGTGCATGACATGATGCCCACCCAACTGAGCTACACCAGCCAGGGCATCATTGCTATTTTTAAAAAGAAGAAGAATTTAGTAGTAGGATATATTCATTAAGAAACTTTTGATTGCAAACAACTGAAACTAACTGGTAAACTTAGCAAAAAAGGAGGGGGGTGAGAGGGGAGATGGTACATGTACACTAGGGTATTTTATGGAAGTGAAGAAAAGTTTGAATAATCTACCCTCAGAAAGAAAAGGAAAAAGGATGCTCCAGGGATGTCTTGAACTTTTTCTCTATGAATCTGCCAATAACAGGTACAGAGCACATAGTACATCTTACAAAATAGCACCCTAAAATTGCAAGGTGGTAACTGCCAGCTCATGTCACAGCTGGGTTTTTATTCGGTCATTGAATCATTCTAGAAGGCCAGTATTTCCTGAATGATAGGGCATATAATAGTGTCCATTAATCCCTGGGGTATCATCCCATTGCCTTGCCACTTTTGCTGTGAAGTGAACTGGGGGTAATATGTTTACTCTGACAGTATATATGACCTTCAGTACACTCAGTGATGATGAGCACAGGTATACAGGGAAGAGAAAGAAAATCCAAACCCAAAGTATACATTTCTGTTCTGATAGAATAAGATCTCTGATTTGCTCACTGATGGGCAGGGGCCCAATGGAGCTGGTCTAATTACCAGGTACATAGAAAGCACCCTTGACGTTTGGTGCCAGATAGTGGTTCAGGACTGGGTGCTGTTGCCTGAAAAACTAGGCACTCAGCGATGATCCTAGGTAGGCAAGCCAGGTCCAGTAAGGGACAGTTCGTACAGTAAAGCCACCATGCCTACCTTGTTCACAGCCCACTGCTTAAACACTGTACAGGCTAATAAAGGAAAATGCCATCTATGGGCCATCCTAAGAGTCTCTTCTGCAGTGAAAGTCTTCTGAAAGGTGTATCTGAGGTACAATTGTTTTTATGCTCTCAGCTCATTCTGAGAGATCCATCCACACCAGCCCTACCCTAAATCTTCTTGTCACTAATATTCCAATCTTGCTCTTCCCCAGCCAGGGCAAGACAATGACTATTGCCTCCGAAATCAATATAGATCGTGATTTTAGGCCAAAATTTTCTTTCAGGCTAAGTAAACATTGGATTGTTATGCTTGGTATTCTGGCCAAAAAGAGGTTGAATTTTCTGCACTGTCTTTTGGGGCAACTCCTGTAGGATCCATAAGGTTGCAGACTATTTCACTTCAGCATTTCATAGAGAACCAAGCACAAGTGCTTTATCTTTATTCAAGTGGTCACAGGAAACTACCCGGAAGCCATGCATAGTATGCACTGAGGAATTCATGATGTGAACAAGGGGAGTGTCTGTGACCCGACTATGCAAATTATTTATGCCTTCAGGATCTGGTTTGATATGAAATATGACTATTTAAAGCTAGGTATAGCTTGCCCGGCCCAGTGGCTCAGTGGTTGAGCATCGACCTATGAACCGGGAGGTCATGGCTTGATTCCAGTCAGGGCATATGCCCGGGTTGTGGGCTCGATCCCCAGTGTGGGGCATGCAGGCGGCAGCCTATCAATGATTCTCTCTCATCACTGATGTTTTTCTCTCTTTCTCCCTCTCCCTTCCTCTCTGAAATCAATGATAATATTAAAAAAAAAAAAAAGAACACCACATTATTAGAAGAGTATAGGAGTGGCTCACAAATTAAAATAAGAGTTGAGCAGAGGCTCTAGATGGTTTGGCTCAGTGGATAGAGCGTCAGCCTGCAGACCAAAGCGTCCCAGTGTTCCATTCTGGTCAAGGGCATGTACCTTGGTTGCAGGCTCCTGCCTGGCCAGGGACCTGGTCAGGGTTCATGCAGGAGGCAACCAATCGATGTGTTCCTCTCTATCTTTCCCTCTCTCTTCCACTCTCTTTAAAAATCAATGGAAAAATATCCTCTGGGAGGATTAACAAAGCAAAAAAAGAAAGAGAAAGAAAGAAAGAGTTGAGCAGAAATGAAGATTTGAGAAGAAACCACGGAAGTTCCAGGGACATTTGCAGCAGAGATTCAAGAGCCTCCCTCTGGCGGTGGTTCTGGAGTTGGTCTGCACGTGAGGACCACATGGGAGCTGACAGCAGTCCATGCTCTGAGGGAGTTCCCTAGTAAACCATAGCCTTTGGAATGGGACCAGACGGCCTTTAAGCCCACAGGTGATTCCAATTGGCAGCCGTGGTTGAAAGCTTAGTGGCATCAAAATCACCCGGAGGGCTTGTTAAAACACGAATTGCTGGGTTCCACCCCAGGGTTTCCGATTTACCTGGAATCAGTTAGAAAGGATTTGCATCTGTAACAGGTTCCCAGCTGATGCAGAACCAGGCCCGGGGTGGAGCCTGGATTCTGTATTCCCACACGCTCTCGCTCTCCCGTGATCTGGGGCAGCAGGTCCTCCCGCCACACTGCCAAGTTCTAGAGCAGAGCCTCTCCCATGTGAGCAAGCACACAGGCGTTGCAGATCTTCTCAGACACCAGCTTTTGGACGCGGGGACCAGATCCCGATTCAGTAGCTCTAAGGTAAGGCCCAACATTTTCTGTGTCCAAGTAGCCCTGTGCCGCTCATGCTGCCGGCCAGGGACCACGCTCTTTATACACTGCCCCGGAGCCGTGGTTCCGAACCAGGTGAGTCCCCGCAGGGGGACATTGATATAAAGATAGAAAGAAAACTTCATTTGTGAGGTGGCAGATGGGGAGAGGAGGGCGGAGAGAGAGTGCTACTGGCAGGGGCCAGGATGCAGGTCACCATCCCGGGATGCCTAAGACAGCCCCCACCACGAGGGATCCAGCTCAGAAGTCGGTAGTACCCGGGTGAGGAGTGGCTATTCACAAACTCAGCGGCGCCATCCCTTCTGATGCCATAATTCCCTGTGAGAGAGGCCAACACTGCCCCGCTTGGGCAGGTGTCCGCTCCTGGCGAACCTGCTCTCCCACGGAGGCAGGGCCTCTGCACACCCCGCAGCAGGAGAAGAGAAGCAACGGATGGCGGCCGGTGAGCCATTCAGAAAGTCCAGAGAAGTCGGGAAAGGCATCACTTCAGCCAAGACAGTTGTGCTCGCTAGAGGCTGGAGGTTGTCGGATAACAGGTGTCTCTTTCTGATGGTGACAGAGGACCAGTCTCCACACAGCAGTTTCTGGAGCTGGTGCTCTAACCTAAACAGCTGGGGCCTCGTTCCAGGCTCCTGACGCCCAGGGCCCCTGCAGGGAGCTCCCCGTTTTCCATCCTTCCCATGTTTCCTGGAAGTAAATCCCACGCCTCAGGTAACTGCGCCTGTTTCTTTCTTTGCAAACTGAGGTGTGTGCATGCACGGGGAGGATGCACACACACAGTACTCGGTGTTGATGCAGTTTGAACCTTTAATCCGTCCTCCGTAGGAACAGCTGAAACACACAGCTGGCTGGGGTAAAGAAGATGGCCCTGCCCCAGCCTTCAGCGGGTCATCTCTCACTTTAGTGATTCAGTTCTGTCTCAGCTACTGACGTCTTTGTCCTACCAAATACTGTCCTGGAATTGTTACTTTCTTCATTGGGGGTTATAATAGCTATCTTCTGTTCAGGATCTGTTCTGAACATATATATACATACATATACACACATACATATATATATACATATATATATACCAGTATACATATATATTAGTGTGTGTATATATATATATTAGTGTAATATATATGTGTGTATATATATATGTTAGTGGCCAGTGCATGGATTTGTGCACATTGAAAGGAAATTAATTAGAAGGTGGCTAGCGGGATAAGACTGGGCAAGACAGGCTGGACATGCCCTGGAGCCAACCTCCTGCTGTCCCTCCACACCTGGGGGGGTGCTGATGCGGAGTGAGCGGGGTCTCTCTGGCAGGTGGGGTCTCTTGGCTTGGCCTGTGGGGATCAGGCTGAAACTGGTTCTCCAACATTCCCCAAGGGGTCCCAGATTGCGAGAGTGCAGTTCTCAGGTGACACACCCCGGAATTGGGCTCCCTCCTCTCTGGTTCCAGGTGTGTCACCCGAGAACCGCAGCTGCCAAGTCACTGCAGCTTGGCAGCTCCTGCATGGAGCGTTTGCCCCCTGGTGGTCATTACATGTCATAGCTACTGGTCAGAGAATCGAATGGTCAGACGGTTGCTTAGGCTTTTATATATATAGAATATGTATATATATTTGCATATTTGCGTTATTCATACATAGAAAGTGCAGCTATACATATATGCCTATTTAAACACATATACACATATATCTATTTTTAATCCTCACATCATTCTGATGAAGCAATACTATTATTACTAATGAAGAACATTAGTCTTAGGATGGATAACTTGCTCAATGTCATATAATTTCAAAAGCAGTAGAACTGGAATACAAGCCCAGAGGCTTTCACCGGACCACTTGCTTCCCCTTTCCTCCCTCACCCTGGATTTCCTCTACTGTCCAGTCCCAAGCCTGGGACATAATGCAGCGAACATCCTCTGGCGCTGAAACAGGTTAGTAAGATCTCACAGGACTGTCATGAAAAACAAATATAAACCAAAATGATCATCAACGTGGGTCACTCTTACAGTCCTTAAGGTTTATCGAAGACAATTTCAATGCATACTAAGAGGTACATAGCATCACTTAGTAACCATAGAATTGTCATGTCCATCAAGCTAAGCACACAGTGCCTAAGTGATTTCAGACCAGACGGTACAGGGAACTGAGAATAAGAGAGCTCTTATTGCAACCATTTTCTCAACAAAGATACCTCATCGGAGCCTGGAACTGCAACCAGCTCCCCGTAGATCACCCAGAAACATGCTGTCAGATCGGCCCAGCTGGAATGAATTCTACGTGTTAAAGAATGTAGCAGGAATTGCCCAATGCTTGGTGGATTTCAAACCCGGCACTTCCCTGGTTCTTAAGAGCAGAGGGTAAAAGGAGGAGGATGCGTGTGCTATGCCAGCTCCTCCAAATGTTGTGTCTCACTGAGACCATCCAAGCCATTGGCCAGACATCCCGCCCTCCCCAGTGCTTTGTGCAATGCCAACTATTCTGCAGCACTATTCGTCCCCAAGTGCTGCATAATAACAGTGTCCAGCTTTCATGGCTATTTGCAGTACAGTCATTCTTTATACACGTATTCTGTTAACTGCCATTGTCTCTGCTCTTGGTGAGAAATGGTGTTATGAGTGACAAGATGGACATCTAGTCAAAAGACAGCTTCAGAAATAGAACTTCTTGCTCCCAATCATTTCAAACTGTGACATCATTTGACTGGAGAAAGTATAAAAAGAAATTAGCAGCTTATTCTTGATGCTAGCTGTAAAATTTACAACCATCCCTCCACCTGCATCTTTTCTGAGATCCTGCTTTTGAGGGTTAACCGGACATAATTCCACTCCGCTACATAATGCAATGGTGAGGAGGAATTTTCTGCTTGGAAGAGACCATCTCATTTCAATATGCTGTGACATCTTTTGGAAACCAATATCCTCTATAATGGGGAATGGCTGCAGATCAAGGGCAATCATTTCTGTGATTTATGAGCAGTGCAAGCAGATGGTTTTTTGAATATTTGGCCTTTTCCCAAAAACCTCATGCAAGCTAAGCTGTTGTATCTTACTGCATGAAAAGCCTGTGCTTCCAGGTAAGGGGTTGGGCTGACTCTGAATCTGACTTTGTACTTGAAAACAGGACAGAAGATGCTGCTATCCTAAAGAAAGGCAAGGGGCTGTTTTCCCTGTAGCTAGCAGCAATCACAGCTACAGACCAGGTTGTGTCAGCCAAGGAAAGAGCCAGATACCTGGTCTGGAAGGGGAAGATGTCTCACTTTGCTGTGGTTAGATACATTATCAATGTTCTCCCTCCAAGACCTGTGGGATTCACAGGGAACACTGTTAGCCTAGCAAGAATTAATTACAGGCCTGGTAAAGGCGACCTTCCAGACAAAAGCAAAAAGGCAAACTAGTCTTTCGGGTGAAGCACCTGAGAAGTTAGGAGGTTTGGCTAGGATTCTAAACAGGATCCAGGGAAATGCTATCTGATTTAAAAGAAGTGTGTTGACTTGTTTTAAGTCGGAGTGGGACAGTAACCTGTTCTGTGACAGAAAATTTCAATTATTCAATATTTTGAAATTTGAAGGCTTTTATTTTAATTCGGCTGATCTTTTCACGGGTTAAAAAAAGGGGGGAGGCTTGAGGATTAAGGATTGACAGTAAAGAAAGATAATATCACTTCTTTTATCCCAATATCAGAAGACTTGGGGATGAAGCCAGTCAGAGTGACTTGTAACAGGGTCCCAAGAAGAGACTTTCTCTGTAGTTAGTATATCCAGTGATGTGCCAATAGCTTGAAATGCTATTTGTCCTCTTTCTTTTCTAGAGAATTCATATTGGAAAAATGTGTAAAGTAATCAAAATGAATCTTTAACAATCCCACATTCTTCTCCGTAGCAATGAAAACACTCTCTCTCCTTCATTTCTCAGCCCCTAGCAGTGTAGCAACCTTCTGGTTAAAACTGTGTGTTCAGGAAAGGTTTAGCTCTCAGTAACAAACACCCCAGTAAGCCTAAGTCACATGATTACTGCAAAGGTGTGTTTTTTTTTTTTTTTGAGGTTGAAATGAAAGCCTGCTGTTTCTGTTCAAAGGATTTTGAGAGTAAAGACAGATTTTGCCTCCAGAAGATGCCAAACATTCCAGAAATGACCAGTGAGGCCTCTGGCATTCCCCACGTGCATCTATGATCTCACAAAACTCAGCACACCTGTTTCCCTAGAAACAATCATTTGCAACTGATCTGTCCATTGTCACAGCTCCAAGAGGCAAAGGATGGAATCCTCTTTAAGAATGTAGTGTTGAGTATCCTTAGGAGATCTTAGATTTTCGATTTTATTAATATTTTTTATCCCCCCCCATTCTGATTTTATTTGTTTACTTATTTAATCACTCACTCACATACCAATTTAATAAACATTTATTGATTGCCTGTTGGTTCAGGACATAGCCCTGGACTTCAAACTCAATACAAAACAGACAAGGCTCATGTCCTCATGAGGCTTATATAAATTCATGTCTCTGCTTAACTTCATGTTATTTGGTTTTACCTTTAGTAATTTTTTGTATTAATTTTTTATTTTATAATAATGAAAAAAATTCAAACTATGAATTTGCCTCTGATTTCAGCTTTGCTAATAAACAATTAATGTTCTTGCATGTTTTTCTTGTTATTTTTAATAACTAATTTGAACTTCTCTTTAAGAGTTTACAGAAGGCTGGTTTGCATTAATGTTTGCTTCATTTCCAATGGTTGTAGATATTTTGCTTCCTTATTATTAATTTCTGGTTTATTTTGCATTAGTGCAAAAGAATGTATTCATTATTCTGCTTTTTAGAACTTATTATGGTTTCTTTGTGGACTAATAGGACTCAACTTTTGTAATTTTTTTTCATTTATTTTTACTTATTTATTTTTAATTTTTTAAAAAATTTTTAATTGCAATTAACATTCAATTTTGTATTTGTTCCAGGTGTACCACATAGTAGTTAGACAATTATATAATTTACAAAGTGATTCCCCACAATATTATTGACTACATTTCCTAAGCTATAATTTACATCCCAATGACTATTTTGTAATGGCCAATTTGTACTTCTTAATCCCTTCACCTTTTTCATCCAGCCCCCCCGCAACCTCTCTCCCAACTTTATCTCATGGAAGTTTTATACTATTATTTCCTGATCTTTGATCAGTTCAATTTGTCCTCTCTTCTTGGAAGACCAATTTTCTGTAGGTTAAACTTTTGTTCTTTGCCTTTCACACCTATATTCTTCTTTCTTGTTAATTTCTTTTTGTTGCTCTTATCCTCTGAATTCTGGACTAATTGAAAGATTTTTTCCAAGTCACTGGTTACTTCTATGAGGATATTAGTCTTATCTGTTTCCTTCTACCATAGACTTTAATTTCCTCATTACATTTTAAATGTCTTTATAATTTAGAAATTTCTTGACAGTTCCTTTTATACTTATAACTGTATAGAAACTCCTTTTTTCAATGTCATTTTTCTTCTTTTATTTCAGAGATCTTGTGTCTTCTTGAAGTTAAGTACATAGTTATGTATTTATGTTCCTTCTAGTAAATTGTCTCTAATTTAATAAATAATATGTAAACAGGAAAAACAAACACAACACAATATATATAATGAAAAGCAAATTTTTCTCTTACCCTAAATATTCACCTTTTTCCTATAAACAAACATTTTAAATAATTTCTCATTTTTCCAGAAATGTTTTATGTATACATGAGCAAATAAATATATACTTATGTTTTCTGCTTTAATACAAAAGAGGTCATTTTATATAGGCCTTGCTTTATTATTTAATATATTTTGCAGATCATTTTATATTAGAATATCACAGTTATTCTACATCATTCCACTAACATAACAATACCATTGTTCTCAAAGTAGTACGCAAGTAGGATTCATATACACAAATTTTTTTATACATTTATAAACACTTCTCTGCATATATCATAGAATGATTGTCACATTTATTCACTGAAATAACACTGTTCTCAAAGTACTGAGCAAGTAACACTGCATGAATCCACTGTAATTCATTTATCCAGTACCCCATGAAGGATATTTAAGTTGTCAAAAATATTTAACCATGAAGAAAGTTTTTGAAAAGTATGATCTCCCTTTGATTCTTGAAATATGTTTCTTGGGGGATTGTATATATTAATCTTTCTGTCTTGTTTTTCCTTTTTTCTTCTTTGCACGTTCTTGAATGATAAGAAACACATCAAGGTGGCTTAATTTTCCTCTTTCCTCATACCCCATCTACTTTTTTAGTGTCCTTCTCCCAAACATAAAATTGAGGTGCTGATTCGTTTTATAGACCCATTCAGTAGGTTGACTTTTCATTTTGTTGGTGAAACCCCCATTTATTTAGGCAGAAAATGAAGGCACAAAATATTTAATAAATGAAAGTTCAGCGAAAGGACTGTTTAGAGTGGTTTGGGCAGGATCCAAGAATCATCAACAGTCAGGTGATTTAGGAACAGTGGTTGGCCCCTAAGGTATGGAGCATTTTGAGAAAGTGAATGAGACATACATCCTGTCTCTACTATTTTGTTCTGGCCATTGCTATGGCAACCAGCTACAGTAAAAGCACCTTGGCTCAGCTGCACACAATGTCTCTTGTGCCTCAGGAATCCTTTGCCTGCATGAGACACCTTCATGAGACTAGCCTGCCTACCCATTCTGCAACATGCTCAGCTACACATGCAAGGAAGTTAGTGGCCCCTGGGACAATCCTTGCCATTCAGTGTTGGAAGCTTGTAGATCAGTGGTTCCCAACCTTTTTGTTGGCCATGCCCCACCTAAGCATCTCTAAAATCCTGATGCCCCCCCAGCCCCCTGACATATAATTCTTATTTTTTTAAAAAGTGAACTCCTGCCAAAACCGGTTTGGCTCAGTGGATAGAGCGTCAGCCTGTGGACTGAAAGGTCCCAGGTTCGATTCCGGTCAAGGGCACGTAACTTGGTTGCGGGCACATCCCCAGTAGGGGGTGTGCAAGAGGCAGCTGATCGATGTTTCTCTCTCATCGATGTTTCTAACTCTCTATCCCTCTTCCTTCCTCTCTGTAAAAAATCAATAAAATATATTTAAAAAAAAAAAAAGTGAACTCCTGTCCTAACCAGTTCAGCTCAGTGGATAGAGTGTCGGCCTATGGACCGAAGGGTCCCAGGATCGATTCCGGTCAAGGGCATGTACCTTGGTTGTGGGCACATCCCCAGTAGGAGGTGTGCAGGAGGCAGCTGATTGATGTTTCTCTCTCATTGATGTTTCTAACTCTCTATCCCTCTCCCTTCCTCTCTGTAAAAAATCAATAAAATATATTTTAAAAAAGTGAACTCCTATTCACATGGAGGAAGCCTAAAAGGCTATTAACTTGGTCTAAACAAGCATCCAAATAACATGGCATCCATGAAAGAGAAAAATAAAAGAACGAAAGGAAAGTTGAAGTACTAAGGAAGAAATCACTAAGAAATATGTCTCTCTCTATATATAATATATATATATTATATTTATATATATTTATATATTATATATAAGTCCCCTAGAACCATAAAAAATGCAAAAAATTCACTGTAAATAATTTATTCTCAAATTGCCCCCCTTAAAAATTAAATTGCCGCCACTGTGGGGCATATGCCCCATGTTGGGAACCACTGCGGTAGATAAATAAATCCTCTTCTATTTCTTGAGCAAACAGTTTTAAGAGAGGACCTCCAGCAATCTTTCAAGGGTTCTCATTGAACCTGAGTTGCCCATAACAGTAACTAATACTCAACCTTAGTAACTTCACTCTTGGATTAGCTTTATCACCTTCTTTATTTTCCTATTCCTAGTCTCCTAATTCCTGTTCCATAACATCATCTCCCAAAATAAATGACTTCATGTACCCATTTTCTAGGCTCTACTATTGGGGGAAAGCCAAGATAAAAGAGACAGAATGGGTAGCTCTGGAGAGACAAAAGAAAATAACCAATCCATGTATCCGCCCTTCTCCCAAGTGATACAGGAGTGGATAACCCTATTCCAAAATGCATATTTTGAAGGAATCTGATTAGTCTATAGTAATGGCTCAAAAGATGTGTGTGACCAGTTTTGGCCAAAGATAGGAGAGGAGAACTGTGTTATCTTGCTTTGTAGTATAAGAGCAAACTGTACATGAGGGCAGCTCTAAAAAGGCAGGCTACAATGTGAAACTGCTGCAAAATACATCCTTTCATTGAGTTCAAACATTAACTCCAAGGGCTTAGGTACAAAATACACACCATCAATCAAACAGTGGTCTATCACATCGCTGGTTCTTAACTCACAGACGAGAGCTTGGACCCACAAACTTGAGAAAGGGAGGAAAGGGAAAGGGAATCTTGAGGTCGCCACAAATGTCTAGCCAGAGTTCAAGGCATGGGACTATCCAAAGTTAATACTTTATTAACTATGCAGTTTGATTCTCCCATAATTTAGAGGCTGTGCATTGTCTTATTTCACAAGATAATGTTGATTGTGTAAAGACCAGTGGTTGACAAACATTTTTTCTAGATAAAGCCACATAGTAAATATTTTAGGCCTTATACTGGTACATCAGATAGTCTTTATAAAAGCTGCCATAGAAGGTACATAAACAAGTGGAAATGACCTTGCTCCAATGAAACGTTTTTTACAAAAACAGGTGATGGACTTGATTTGGCCTGTGGGTTATATAGTCCACTGATCCTTGTATGAACCAAGAAGCCCTTTGTTGCCACCTCACAAAGAACCCAATTGTACCCCAATTAATACTTCAAGAACTTATAAGCATATATGCATAGCCCATGGACACAGACAAATAGACAGGTGAAGGCCTGGGATGGCGTGGGAGATGGGTGGAGAGGGTGTGAAGGAGGGGAAATGGGGGCATCCATAATACAACAATAAAGTAAATAAATAAATGAAAAATATTTTAAATGCATGGTGCAACTTATACTAAGAAGGGTGAAATACATCATCAGTAAATAAAATATTAGACTACCCAGCAGCTGTCTTCCAAAAATGTATTTTCTCTTAAGAATCGTAGCGTTCTACTGTTTTTATAAACAGAAAAAAATTCAGATTAGCAAAATACTGTCTAATTGACCACATGCACTTTATTCATTTCACAAAACTCTTCATATTTCACTCTAAAACTTCTATCCCCTAAAATTGAAATTTAAGCAGGAGATCTGTAAACTTATCTTGAAAGTCCATCAATTTAAAAGCCACTAAAGTAGAGCTAAGGAAAAACACATTTGTTCAAATGCAATCACATAACTAAACCAAGAAGTAGTCTCCTGCAGATAACCTTATGTTAAAAGATTTTCATGTTTTCTTGAGAGCCTTTCATGCTGAAATTTCTAAAAACCCACTGGCTGCTCACAGTGGCAGAATGCAGCAGTGATTTAACAACTCCAGGCAAAATTATATAACAAAGCAAGGATATGGTGAAGTATATTTCTTATCCAGTCGTAAGTAATCTGTGATTACACAGATTAGGATTTGGTCAGGCCCCAGATGCTAATTGCAATGCCAGGCAGCGTGTACTCAAGGTTTAATTTACATCAGATAGAGTAGAGGCTTCCAGACCCAGGCATTGAACCCGGAGTTAGAATGCTGTTGCCTTTCCCAAAGCAAAATAACACAGGAGCAACATCATTGTTCAGCAGCTCCACAGGCATCTCTGTGGGGGCTTTCTAACAAATTACTGACAAGAGTTGGCCCTATTTAATCTATAATCGTGAATGCCATCAGTGCCTATGGTTAGAAGGTTGCAAAGCCAAAGAATAGCACACACTTGGGTCTTGTTCAGACTAAATTGCTACAGAACAAGGGCCAAATTCCAAAGTAACTGTGACTATGTCTTTAAACAGTCCTCTCAAAATAGTTATTTTTTTTTTTGTCCTGAAAAAATCATATGGAAAAATAAGCAATTCCTTTCAAGTTAGGAATTCGTTTTATTCTGAAATGCAAATGTTTGACGTTCCCATCAAATAATGATTTTTTTTTCTTCTTATCAATACCCACAGTTTCTATCAAAGAGTACAGGTTTTTCTTCGGCATCTTCTTTCGATATTCTACAAACTGGATTGGTATATCATGTATAGATACTGATGTCAAGCAGCTTATGGCTACACAGTATAATTTAGTCAGGTTTGAACCAATGAAGAAAGGACATAAAAACCACTAATCAAACACTGAAATGTCTTAGCAATGGTAGCAAATGGCAGCAGTTCCATTTGTACTTAGTAGGAATGTGTGGGGCAAGATTCCCACTGACTTCTGTTTCATCACGAAAGACCAACTGAGAGAGAGAATGTTGTAGAAAAGAAGGAAGTCCAAGTTCAGGACTTAGTGAGCTGGGAGATAGATAATGCATGACAGATGAAATAGAATCAATTTAAAACATGTATATTCTGCTTAAATTAATGGAAACTGAGATAAATTTGCATAAATAGATCATAGGACAAATAACCTGTGTATGCAGATTTGCAATGGTCCTAAAGAGATATGATTGAGGTCGTATTAAAGTTGTATCTAACCAATAGATGAGAGCCCTAGCCAGTTTGGCTGCTCAGTGGATAGAGCATCGGCCTGCGGACTAAAAGGTGAAAATGCATGTGATAATTCTAACTCAGGGTTCGATTCCAGTCAAGGGCACATGCCCAGGTTGCGGGCTCGATCCCCAGTAGGGGGCATGCAGGAGGCAGCCTATCAATGATTCTCTCTCATCATTGATGTTTCTATCTCTCCCTCTCCCTTCCTTTCTGAAATCAATAAAAAATATATTTTAAAAAAAGTAATAGATGAGACATTAGAGGTCAAAAGAAGGGCATAATACCTGTGTGCAGAGTACTTTACAAAGAATGTCAAGTATATTGATTTCATTTTGATTACAACCCTGTAAAACAGATATATTATCCCCAATCCTATATAATAAAAGGCTAATCGACAACTGTGGAACGACTGGTCGCTATGACACGCACTGACCACCAGAGGGCTGAGCGTCTGCCCCCTGGTGGTCAGTGTGCTCCCACAGCGAACCTCCCACAGCCAGCTAACCCCCCGTGGCCCCTCCCCTCCCCTCTGCCCCTTGGCCAGCCAGCCAGCCTTCCACGGCCCCTCCCCTCTGCCGCCCACACCGCCCCCCCCCCCCATAAGCCTTGATCGCTACCATCCATGCATGAATTTGTGCACCGGGCCTCTAGTTTTCTTATAAGAAAGTAAGGGAATTGTAAGTGATTCATCTAAGATCATTTAGTTGGTGAATAGTAGAGTAACATAAAAATAAAACAAAAATTTAAAACTCAGATCTTTTCACTGACTATCCAATGTTATTTGCAGTCTACCACAATACCTACCCTTTTAAAATGGACAAAGCAGCCAGACATCACAGTATATGTACTCCTGGACTGGGGGTATAGTAAGTTTCAAACTAAAAAGTTTCCTCAGACCCTAACTGGTTTGGCTCAGTGGATAGAACGTCCGCCTGCAGACTGAAGGGTCCCAGGTTCGATTCCGGTCAAGGACATGTACTTTGGTTGCGGGCACATACCCAGTGGGAGGTGTGCAGGAGGCAGCTGATCGATGTTTCTCTCTCATTGATGTTTCTAACTCTCTATCCCTCTTCCTTCCTCTCTGTAAAAAAGCAATAAAATATATTTTAAAAAAATAAAAAGTTTCCTCAGGCTTTGCCACTCACTGGTTATCTGTGGGATCTCATTAATGGTAACGAACCAAATTTCACTCATCGTCAGTCTGTTACACACACTCTCAGGCCTTTGCAATACCCTCCATGTGCTTCTGGGAGGCCCACGGGTGTCTCATGAGCTGTCCTCTCAGTCTCCGGGCCCCGTCTTTTCAGTGATGCCCACTACCTGGAGGGCAGTGCCTCTCCGTCCTCTGCTGCAGCCATATTCCCGAAGGGTATTGATGTTTGCCCAAAATGGCCGTAGCACTCACTCAGCCTGACAGAGCTTTACACGGGCTTCTTCCCGAGGAGCTCCTGGTCTTCTTTCTTTAAGAGCATGAACTTCAGAAAACTTGCAATTTGTAAGTTCTTTTTTTTTTCTTTTTAAAATATATTTTTATTGTTGATAGTATTACAGATATCTCCCATTTCCCCCCCCTTTCCTCTCCCCTCCCATCCCTTACCCTCCCCCCACCCCCAGGTTTTCACTATCCTGTGTCCGTGGACTATGCATATAAGTATATAAGTTCATGGAACAGACTGACATACCTCCATGTAGGGTTGGGGGGATGAGAAGAGATAAAGCAGTTGTAAATTTTTGCTCCACCTCTTTGAGATGTAAGTCTTCTCCCAGGCACTTGCCAGTTTCACAACCCAGGAATGTCTTTCTCAAGTACTTTGAAACACAATCACCAGGAAAGATGGAGCACCTATCTCTCTGTGGGAAGATAGGACACTGTTTCCAATAACCTTCCCGAATGCTTCCCACTAGCTCACCCAGCGCTCAGGACTCTCCTACTTTTTGCCTCAGTGGAGTTGAGATCAACCTCTCACCCCTATTGCCACAGTCTTGAATAAACTATTTCTTGCCTATTTAACTCTAGCCAGTGCATTTTTTTTTTTTTCAGACCAAAAGTGCCAGCACCACTGAAAAACGCTCAGAGCAGTAGACCATCAGAGATGCAGAGAGAATACCTCTCTCCCTGACACAGGTCACACTTTGTAGCTTACAGTAAAGCCAAGGCATTATCACTTTTTCCATATTTCAGGGCGTCTTTCATGCAGTTTCTCTACCTGCTGGCTGCTGTCCCACAGTCCAAGGTAGGGACAGTATGATGGGCAAACACCATGCTATACTCTACATCTCAATTCCTTAATCAGGAACCCAAACAAAACAAACCATTTTCTTCCTAAACTCCCACTCCCAAATCTTTAATTCAAGTGAACTTTTCAAATCTTAAGATCTCCTACACATGTGCAAGATGGGAATAGTATTATTTCCAATACTGCCTACTCTGATTACCGTAAGTTATTTTTTGTGATAATTAAAAGACTAAAATGCTATGTGTGTATAATTTAAAAGAGGTTATTATTTTTGGGGGAAAAATGAATGAATAATAGAGCCACAACCTTACTAATTAGGAAGGTCTCAGACTGTATGATTTCCATATGCCTGATGCCTGAGTCATGGAGGAAAAATGATAAAAGGCTTAAGGCAGCCTTTTCCAACAGCTCTAGCAAAGTAGAGTAGAATTTGTGAGATTCTAATTTCTTTTTAAAATATATATATATTTTTATTGATTTTAGAGAGGAAGAGAGAGAGGCAGAGAGAGATAGAAACATTAGTGATGAGAGAGAATCATCCATTGGCTGCCTCCTGCACGCCCCACACCAGGGATCGAGCCCACAACCCTGGCATGTGGCCTGACCGGAATCAAACCTGGGACCCTTCAGTCCTCAGGCCCATGCTCTATCCACTGAGCCAAACTAGTCAGGGTGAGATTCTAATTTCTTATCCTTCACCAATGATGTCAATTAGTAACCAAGACTCTAGATATACATGGAAAGGATGTTGCTTGTGCTGAACACAAAAATGTTTTCTCCCTTAATCTAGCTTAAATATTTTGAATATATGTTTAACATAAAACTTATCGCCCAAAAGATGCCGTTTTTGTTCGTAAGAGAAATTTATTTTAGTTTTTGTGCTAAAGCCAATTTTATTTTTCTCAGAATCATGGGGCTGCAGTGCTCACTCACATAACAGGAAACAAATTTTAATAATTTAAAAAACACATTTATTTTAAACCTTTTAACTCTAGTGGGAAAGATTGCTAAAAGTAATAGTGGGTTCTCCCCTTGGCAGTGTTGCTTTATTCTGCTTTAAATGCTTTTATTTACCCCTCCAATTGTGTTGCCTAAAAGAGTAAGCCCATTATATAAAGAAAGCCATTTAAAGAATGTATGGGCATTACGTGAGCTGCTCTGCTCATCAAAACAAATGGAGAGCAAAGTTTTCTGTGATTGTTGGAATCCAGAATTCTGGGAATTATGTCATGGAGACTCCCCATCCACTAAAAACCCAAAGGTACCCCTGGTTGGAATGAGGTCATCTGATATTAAAACCAATCAGAATCACAGTATTCTGGTTCCAGTTTAAAATAAAACAATCTCTATTTTTTCTGAGGGTGGGGAAAACAGTAGCAAGAATGAGAATATTAACCGTTTTTCTTTCAAAATATAGCTGTAAAAGAGTTTTTATTTAGTCACTCATTTTTTCTGCTCCCCCCCCCCCCCCCCGCTCCGTCATCATTTTTCTTTTACCAACAATATTTTAGGTAAGCTTTTCTTTATCAAATTTTAGTTTGAAATCCTCTGAGTTTAAATTCTGTTGGTGTTTCCTGCTGCTCTAGTCAGAACACAGAAATTATGGCCAAAGCATATCTTTAAAGTTAGTGTGTTGGCTTAGACACTGGTCAGGACATTTTCTGTTCGTTTGTTTTCGGGGTTTTTTTTCTACGTATTTCTTAGTAATGCATACCTACAGCTTCAGAATCTCTATTTCTATTATGTTCGTATGTCTGCAGCTTTAAGAAAAGCACCAACAAAAGTTCACTATTAATGCAACTTTACACCCCTATAGGTAAAATATAGTTGAGCCCTATTAAAGTATTTTTATATTTAAGTATAAACTGTTTATTGTTTTAAGATGTTTAGATACGCACTTTTTTCTTTAAGCGTAATATAATAGGTACTTGAAAAACAGGGCCAGAAAACAACTTTGGAATTTTTATCATTTTTATAGGTAGCATATAAAACAGGTTGCATCCAATTCTCCATGGATTAAGGTTTAGAAATGAGGCTGAATTATTTGCAGATAATAAATTTTAGGCCCTGAAATATGCCTGGTACATTGTAGAAAATCTTGTTGGTTAAATCACTTGAGCCATCAAGTTTTTCTTAAAGTGTCTCGATATGCTTTTGACTGATACCATCTGTTATCTACTGAAAAAATTATTTTCCTTTGGAAGGTATTCATCAAATTATAGGTGACACATTTGTTTGAGAATATACTAGACCATCTGGTTCCATAAAAACGTGTTTCTGAAAAATACTGCATCCCATCTCAGCTATACCGTTCGTATTTTTCAGAAGCTCTTTTGTTATACTCCCAAAAGATGCCGTTTAACACAGAAACACATGATATTTTTCGATCCTGGTTAAAAAGGCAAAGGAAAACATTTACAAAAAGGTTGTTCTAAGTACCATGGTATTGTACTTCTATTCACTAAAATAATAAGCAGATGACCAAAAGAATAGAGTGTGGAGAAGAAAGGGAGAAGGCTTGATGGACTCAAAGCAAATTTCACATCCTGAATTTAAAAACAAAACAAAACACTAAAACAAAGACCTTCACAAAATTTCTCTGCATATATGAGCTTTGGAGAAGGCCTCGGTATTTTTGTGATCAGTAAAACTAAACTTTCAGTTTATAGTCTTACTCCCATCCCTATTACCACCTTGCAATTGCTACTTGGTGATATAAAAACATATTTCTTTTCCTAGGGGTATTTTCTATTTATTAAAATAATAGATGAGAAACCAGAATATAATCTCAGCTCTGATTTTCTATTTGATTTCAATAAACTTGTTGAAGGCCAAATTTCCTCCAACTATAAAATGAGCCAGTTTCTCACCAGAATTAATTTTATCTAAATCAGGTCAAAACTTCTTTTTAATGACTAGAGCAATTATTCTCAGAGATACCCACTGTAAATTATTAACTCTGTCTTTTTCAGTTATTTTTTACAAAAATCTGGTATCATATATCCTGACATAAAGATAGTATATGGCTGCTACATTTTAAGACCTGATTCTGAGAGTGGAAGCTTACTGAATAGCAAATGCTCAATTGTCCAAGGGGCACTTTGGATAAAATTCAGGTGCATCAGAATGTTGCCAGCATAACATCTGAGAAGACAATAAGAAATCAGCAAAAATAAGTGTTAGTTTGAGAATGTACATGTTAGGAGAACCCATGGAAATGCAGAGATTTCAGATTAAGTTCAAATCCATTTCAAATTCCCCAGTAAATGTCAGGCCCTTTGCATCCACTTATATAATTGCAAAGACATAAATCATTGAAAAAATGAGTGACTAAATAAAAACAATAACCCCTACTTTAAGTGTTCTAGAAAAGTTCTTCCATGGTTGTTTCTAAAAATAATATATTCACCTTAGAGAAAAGGAGAAAGAGTCTCCAAAAGGAGACAACTGCATTTCAGTTAATAGTTAAGGTCTTGGTGACTAAGATGTAAAAACAAAAGACAAATAGAAGGAATTAGGCTATCCTTAAGAAACCGTTCTCTATTGAGACTATCATTATTCAAAAAAAAATTAATTTTAATATGTAAATATTTTAATTATTGATTATATAAATATTCAGTAGTGAAATATTTAAGTCACAATATTTAACCTTCCTAATTATGGTAATAATTGGACAAATGAAATATCACAGTGTGGGATAAAATGCAAGCAACATTTTACTTCATGCATGATTCTAGTGTATTTTCTGAGGAGCAGCCTAATTAATTGGAAATAACTTATATTTGTCTTATAGATCAGATAATCATTAACTAGGCTTCTAATCAAGATGGTGGCATAGGTAAACGCAGTACTTGCATCCTCCCACAACCACATCAAAATTACAACTAAACTACAGAACAACCATCATTCAGAACCACATGAAATCAAGCTGAATGGAAGTTGTACAACTAAGGAATTAATAAACCACGTTGAGAACTGGTAGGAGGGATGGAGACACAGAACTAACTGGTCTCACACCCACATGTGGTGGATAAACATGGGAGGTATATCTTGGCTGCTGTGGTCCCCCGTGAGGAGCAGGGGTCCCAGTTCCACACCAGGCCTCCCAGCCCAGGGTTCTATTGCCAGGAGGAGAAGTTCCCATAATTTCTGGCTGTAAAACCCAGAAGGGATTCTGGCTGAGTGAGATGGAGGACTTCTGGAGACCCAGGTTTTCCTCTTAAAGGGCCCATGGAGAAACTTACTAGGTTTCACTCCCTTTGAGCTTCAGTGATAGAAAGGCACCAAAGACATACAAGGAGGAACTGAATTGGCTGACATCAAGGAAAAAGCTGGAGGGGCAGTTTTCTGCCAGATGATAATGCTGGCAGAGACCATTGTTCCTTTTCTGAGTCACCCCCACACTCAGAGCCATCAGGTGGGTACCATATCTGAGTCTCCATCATCCTGGCTCACACTGTTTGCCCCACTCTGGTGATTGTCTGAGATGCCACCCCACCCAACTTGCAGGCCCACCTAAGCCGTTTCCAGTGGCTTTTCCATACAAATGGCCTCTCTTGGCTTATGCTTTGGACTTTCCTAAAATCTCTCAAACAAGCAGCATCTGGCCTCAATGTGCCCCATACACTAAGTGGCCTCAGGCCTGACACTAACAGCAGCTGGCCCTGGTTTGCAACTTGGCCTTGCCTAGGTACCTCAAACCCAGCACAAGTAGCAGCCATCTGCAGATCACTTTGTAACATATTCCATATGTCCCATGGAAGAATACAGGTGGAATCTGACCTTGGCTTGCACTTCCTGGGAAGCCCTGGAGCCAGCGCACCTTGTGGACAGCTTCAGACCACTTCAAAGTACCAGCCAACCCCCTCCACCATTGACACACTGAAGGGGCAGACTCAGTGGGCACCTGAGCTCTGTTGAAATAAGTCCTGGGGGTTGGGGGAGAGGCACTGCACAGCTAATACTCCATAGTGGTGGTTGGTGGTCTCAGCCAGTTATTGCAGCCAAATTAGCCTGGGGGTAAATTCCTCCTATTGATATGCCAATAGCAATCAAGGTTCACCTACAATAGGAAGGGGTATACAATCCACATGGAGGGGCACACCTGGAGCATCTAGTTTGGGTACACCAGGAGGCTGTGCCACTGGATCCTACAGAATGCTTACTACATAAGGCCACTCTACCAAGACGAAGAAATATAGCAGCTCTACCTAGTACTTAGAAACACACAGGGAGGCTTCCAAAATGAGAAGACAAATATGTCCCAAATGAAAGAACAGAACAAAACTCCAGAAAAATAACTAAACAAAATGGAGGAAAACAATCTTCTAGATGAAGAGTTTAAAACACAGGTTATAAAGAAGCTCATTGAACTTAATGAGAACTTCAGCAGCATAAAAAGGACATGGAAACCATAAAAAAGAACCAGTCATAAATGAAGGAAACATTAACTGAAATGAAGAATCATTTACAAGGAATCAACATAGTAGATGGAGATGAGAATCAAAACAGCAATTTGGAATATAAGGAAGCAAAAACATCCCAATCAGAAGAGCAAAAAGAAAAATGAATTTAAAAAATGAGAATAATGTAAGGAGCCTTTGGGACAACTTCAAGCTACCAACATTCACATCATGAATGTGCTGGAAGGAGAAGAGAGAGAGCAAGAAATTGAAAACCTACTAGAAAAAATAATGACAGAATACTTCCCTAAAATGGGGAAGGAAATAGGCATGCAAGTCCAGGAAGTACATAGATTCCCAAACAAATGAACCCAAAAAAGCCCACACCAAGACACATCAAAATTAAAATGACAAAGTTTAAAGACAATGAAAGAATCTTAAAAGCAGCAAGAGAAAAGTGAACTACCTACAAGGGAGTCCCATAAGACTGTCAGCTAATTTCTCCACAAAAACTTTGCAGGCCAGAAGGAATTGGCAAGAGTATTAAAAATGATGAAAAGCGCATTGGTGGTATAGTGGTGAGCATAGCTGCCTTCCAAAAATGATGAAAAGCAAGGATCTACAACCAAAAATATTATATCCAGCAAGCTATCATTTAGAATTGAAAGCCATATAAAGAGCTTCCCAGAAAAGAAAAAGGTAAAGGAATTTTTCACCACCAAACCAGTTTTACATGAAATGTTAAAGGTTCTTCTTTAAGAAGAAGAAGGAAAAAAAGATGAAAAATATGAACAATAAAATGGCAATAAATACATATATATTGACAATAGAATCTAAAAGCAAAATCAAGGAACAAGCAAAACAGAAACAGACTCATGGATAAAAGAACATTTTGACGATTGCCAGATGCGAGCAGGGTTGGGGAATGGATGAAAAAGATGCTTTAGTATATAAAACTATATCGAGTTAAAATAATGAACATATGAAATATTGTTCTTATAAACTTCAAGCAATGTTACAAATTACCTAAATCCATTGAGTTATTTTATTTACATTATCTGAGTAAAATTTTAGGGATAAGTGCTTAAATACCAAGTAGATTTATTGTTCTTTAATGTCGACTTAAATTGCAATTCTAAGACCCTTAATTAACTTCAAGACTTCAGACTTAATTAACTTTACAACCTAAGGCTTGGAAATGTTTAAGTAAGTAAAATAAATAGAAACTTCTACTTGCAAAAGGGGATTGGGAAATACTATCAAACAAAAATACTTGGTCACCACTCAGTAATTTTTACTTTTGTACTCTTATTTATTTGTAAACACATTTGTTCTTCTTAATATTTATTTTAAAAGGATAAAAGTGGTGGAGTGAAAATATTGTCTTAAAATGTGTTTATAAGAATAATTCCATTTTAAAAGTAATGATTCAAACTTAAGTAATATTTTATTGTGTAGTGTATGTCTATATATTTAAAATAAAAATATTTATAGGTAGTAAGATTAGATTTAAAATAAGCTATGCATAATAAAAAAGTGAGCACTGATTGTTAATAAAGAAAATTGGTCTTAAGTGTACAGCCTGTTCTCAATACAAGGCTGTACAAAGGTATTTTTTTTCATCGTCTACCTAAATAACAGAATATTTTTGCCTAACTACTATGTATGTACACTGTTAAAAAGTT
The DNA here is from genome assembly GCF_963455305.1 of Plecotus auritus. NCBI lineage: Eukaryota > Metazoa > Chordata > Mammalia > Chiroptera > Vespertilionidae > Plecotus > Plecotus auritus. The sequence continues at coordinate 170,395,120 of NC_137775.1, read as the reverse complement.
TCTTTTACTTGAGCTGCTTTAGTATATTTCATAACTACAAACAATTATAAGCAAACAAACAGGAAGATAAGGGATTTCTCTATAAAGTCAGCATTCCTTTGGTAGTTATAATGTACTAGAGGCCCGTTGCACAATATTCATGCAAGAATATGCCTTCCTTCCCCTGGCTTCACTCCCAGCTGCCTGGGAGCCGCCAAGTCCCAGCTCTCGGGCTGCCCAGGACCCACCAAGTCCCCGCTCCCTGGCCACCTGGGAGCCGCCAAGTCCTCGCTCCCGGCCAGAGCACCGCTCCTGTAGCTCCCTCTGCCACCTCCCCTCCCCCTCATGGCAGGCATCTTGCCCTGGTGGGTAGCTCCGCACACCTGCATATGCAAATTAACCTTCCATCTTTGTCGGGTTAATTTGCATACTCCTGATTGGCGGTGGGCGTAGTGGAGGTATGGTCAATTTACATGTTTGTCTATTATTAAGTAAGATTAATATGGTTCATAACGCAACCAACACTGTGGCCATTTCTTATCCTTGAACCCTTGTGATTTTATCCAACACACTTTAAATTGCTGATCTTCTCCAGATAAAACCTCCAAATTCTAAAACCGACCACATGTTTTTTAAATATTAAAACCATGTTTGGTACTCCCTTGAAGCACAGGCTAACTCTTGTAGCAGACATATAAACTCTCTCAACAAACTAAGAATAGGAGGGAACTTCCTCAAGTTGAAAAAAAAGACATTTATGAAAAACCTATAGGTAACATTATGCTTAGTGGTGAATGTTTTCACCTTAATATCAAGAACAAGACAAAGGTGTCTGTTCTTCCCATATCCAATCAACATTGTACCAGGAGTAAGAACAAAAATAAAAGAAATCCCTATTAGAGAAGAAGAGGTAAAAGTGTCACTATTCACAAACAATTATAATGTCTGTATAAAAAAGTCCAATGAAGGGAGGGAGGGAGAAAGAAAAATGAAATATTGAAGGCAAAGGAAGGGAAGTGAAAAGTAGAGGAATAAGGGGAGGAAAGAGGGGAAGAGTTGAGGAAGAAGGAAGTAAATAGGGGAGGGTGAGAACAAAAGAGAGTGAATGGAGGGAAGGAAAGAAAAGGAAATTCTGGGACAATAATGCAGCCTGTGTTTTTAAAAAAATCTCTGAATATAAGTTAATTCTCTGTCCTTATTATAGAATGACTCTAGTTTTATTAAGCAAACAGCAAGAGTGGTAATCAACACCTTTAACTGGACTGAGGTAAATAAACTAGACCATGTTAAAAAGAACATAGATAAAAGCTTTAGCCCACAGACTATATGGAACAGCTAAGACTAATTCTGAGTTATCATCAGATTTTGTTTGGAAATATTCCTATTATATACAAAAAGAAATATCAATGTATTGTAATGAAACATTTTGGATGACCTGGTAAACATGACTCCATTTAAAAAAATGTAAAAGTGATTAACTAGACAAAAAACTTAATACAAGGTCTTAGTACAACTATGTAATGAGAACCTGCTTTTTGACTGAGACAGACTTGTAAAGATTGTCAGTCAAAAGGAGGTCTTTAAACTAACACCTGTCCACAATCTGCTCTGAGACAGAATCTTTTATGTTATCCTATCTAACAAAAGAGTAATATGCAAATTAACCATCACTCTGCCACACCACAAGCCACGCCCACCAGCCAATCAGGAGTGAGTATGCAAATTAACCCAGCCAAGATGGCTGTTGCCACAAAGTGAGCAGAAGGCTTGGGTTTCCCTGGCAATGGAGGAAGCCAAGCTTTCCGCATACCCTGGCAGGCCCAGGCCTCCACTCAAGGCTACAAAGTTTCAATTATAGAAGATAAATAAATCCCAACAAAAATGGCAGGAGCCACAGAGCTGGAGAGAGCAGGAGGCTTGAGTTGCCCCTGGCAATGGAGGAAGCCAAGCTTCCACAGCCCTGGCCTGCCTTGGCCTCTGCTCAAGGCTATAAAGTTTCAATTATAGAAGATAAATCCCAGATACCAGGGCCTCTGGTTTGGGTCACTGGGGGCATGGACAGCCTGCAAACCACCACAGGCCCCTCGCCGAGGCCTCCCCATGCCCCAAAGGAACCCCCACCCTAATCCAGGACACCCCTCAGGGCAAACCAGCTGGCCCCCACCCGTGCACCAGGCCTCTATCCTATCTAATAAAAGTAATATGCAAATTGACCATCACTCCAACACACAAGATGGCTGCCCCCATGTGGACACAAGATGGCCAGCAGGGGAGGGCAGTTGGGAGGGACCAGGCCTGCAAGGGAGGGCAGTTGTGGGCGATCAGGCCAGCAGGGGAGGGCAATTGGGAGGGACCAGGCCTGCAGGGGAGGGCAGTTAGGGGTGACCATGCCGGCAGAGGAGGGAAGTTGGGGGCGACTGGCCTGCAGGGAAGGGGATTTAGGGGAGACCCAGACCTGCAGGGGACAGCAGTTGTGGGGGACCAGGCCTGCAGGGGAGGCAGTTATGGGCAAACAGGCTGGTAGGGGAGCAGTTAGGCATCAATCAGGCTGGCAGGGGAGTATTAGGGGGTGATCAGGCTGGCAGGCAGAAGCGTTTAGGGGCAATCAGGCAGGCAGGCAGGTGAGCAGTTGGGAGCCAGCCATCCTGGATTGTGAGAGGGATCCCAGATTGGAGAGGGTGCAGGCTGGGCTGAGGGACACACACCCCCATGCATGAATTTCGTGCACCAGGCCTCTAGTATAATATAAAACCTCATACCAAGAAAAAATGGTATTCTTGATTAACTATGTAAGCAATTTCTGATAGGTGTTAGCTGAATTAAAACATCTTCAAAGCAAGTAGTAACCAACCCAACCCAGCTGTCTGTTATTAGACCATGAACTAAATTTCATTTTGGATCTCACCACTCTTTTCTCTAAGAATGTCTCTATCAAGAGAGAAATCCTTGACATGGGCTGCTATTTTATAAGTCTGTAAAATCCTTAAAATGCATACATATTTAATTACTCTGTCATTTAATAGTATTTTGTGCATGAGGAACATAAATTGTAAATTTTTAACAGACATTTAAAAATAACAATACTGAAGATAAACTGCATTATTGTTGCCTAAGAATAAAACACATCAAAATAATCATTACATTAGCCACTGGTTTGAGGAAAAGATAATTCCAGGATTATCAGTAACAACATGTTGTGTGACATGACAACTACCCCTGAGGTGACATGGAACATATGCCTGAACAGGGAGAATTAGGACAATGAATAATTTGTGGTGAGTAGAGAAAATTGGAAAAAACCTGCTGGTGTTTAAAGTTCTGAGCAGGATTAAATATTGCAAATGTCTTAGGGGTGTCAGGGAAAGTAGTCAGGAGATAGCATGTCACATAAACATGGTGGTTAAGAGAGGAGAAGACTCAAGACAGATACAAATTTCAGTTATAAGGCAATAAAGAAGTGACGCCTTTCTATATATGAGTTTGTAGAAATTCTTCTTGCAGTACAAGATACCATTCCTATTCAATGCAGCTTTCTAGACTAACTGAACTTCCTTCCCCTCTCCTATTTAGTCTATGTTTTTGGCACATGGTAACTTCACACTCCAGAAGTTCAGCCCAACTTCCCATCCTAACTAGGTGTCTGAGCTACCACAGACACCCAGCAAATGGCATTGCACAAACTAAGTTAATAGCTAAGTAAGTCAGCTCAATGCACACTCCTTACAAACATGATCTGCTCTTAAGTCTACTGACTTCTACTTCTTTTCAATTGTTGGGAACTTTTTGTATTAATTTGGTTTTATTAATAACTAGAGTCCCAGTGCATGAAAATTCATGCACTGGAGGGAGGGGGGGTCCCTCAGCCCAGCCTGCCCCCTCTCACAGTCTGGGAGCCATCAGGGGTGAGAGGCAGCCCGGCGATCAGGGGAAGGCGACGCCCCATCACACCTCTGCTGCTGCCACTGCCAGCAGCATAAGCCTCGGCCAGCCTTGGTTACCTGAGCCTCGGGCGGCCTTGGGCAGCTGGGCAGCTGACACCCAAGGCTTTCCTGCACCTCAGGCCAGCCCTGGGTGGCTGGGCAGCTGCCATCCAAGGCTTGCCTGCACCTTGGGCTGGCCCTGGAAGGCTGGGGGGCTGAGGGGACTGGGGGACTTTGGAGGCAGGCACGCAAAGTGGCCAGGCCCTCCTGGGGGCGGGCCCAGCCTTGTTACACACCTGCCACCCCAGCAGGGCTGAGGGGACTGGGTGCTGCCATCTTGTGGCTGTGGGTGCCACCATATTTGAGGGCGTGGCAGTCAATTAGCATATTCCCTCCTTATTGGCTGCAGGCACCAGCATTTTTTAGGGTGAGGCAGTCAATTAGCATATTCCCTCATTGACTGTGAGTGCCACCATCTTTGAGGGGGGGCAGTCAATTAGCATATTCCCTCCTTATTGCCTGTGGGTGCCGCCATCTTTGCGATGGCGTAAGGGTCAATTAGCATAGTCCCTCTTTATTAGATAGGATGTAAAACTAATGCCCTGTTCCAAAATCAAAGAGTAGAAGTGAATGTGAAGAGTTTGTTATAGCAATGCCACCCAATTCTTTGTATTATTTTTTTTTAAATATGTTTTATTGATATTTTACAGAGAGGAAGGGAGAGGGATAGAGAGCTAGAAACATCGATGAGAGAGCAACATCGATCAGCTGCCTCCTGCACACCTCCCACTGGGGATGTGCCCGCAACCAAGGTACATGCCCTTGACCGGAATCAAACCCGGGACCCTTCAGTCCACAGGCCGACGCTCTATACACTGAGCCAAACCGGTTTCGGCTCTTTGTATTATTTTTGAGTTATACACCAAACTAAAGAAGTCAGGTATGAATTTATCATTTTTTAAAATTCCACTTAGACTTCCCTTTGGTTGAAAGAAATCAATTAGTAACCACCCAAATTATGAGACTATTTGTTACCTAGAGATTGGAATGTTTCACTTTCTAAATTTGGTCTCTAATATTTCCAGTTGAACCTTTTTCAGTGCCTCAGAAGTTTTTATACCTTACAGCAATGAATTAGATTAAAATAGGCAGGAGATATGTTTTGTTATTTTTTAAAAAAGTAGCATAGAAATTATTGTTAAAAGGGAGTTGGCAAAGAATCTGAATGATGGATTCTCAAAGCAGACCAATTTTTAAAAAGAGTTTATATGGAAACTGGACTAGAAGTAGATTTCTCTTAAAACTGTCAATGTTTACGTCCCTTTTGGAGTATTTATACTCCAGTTTGAAGACCAATACTACATATCATTCTAGAACTAGGGTTACAACAGTAAATAAGACAAATTTCCTGACCTCAATAAAATTGCATTTAAGTCTGAGGACACAGATTTTTTAAAAGGTGTGTAAATATGTAATCAAACAAGATAATTTCAGATAATAGTAAGTGCCAAAAAGCATTTAAAGAGGGGTGAAAGGGTGGTCAATAAAAAATTCTCTGAAGGGATGACTTTTGAACTGAGACCTGAAGGATGTAAAAGGAACATCCATAAATAAGAAGATATATCAAGAACAAGCTCTGAAGCAAGCCAACAATTAATACTCCATTAAATTTGGGGGCAGAATGGAGGTCATGGTCATTTTGACAAGGGCAGTGTCATTGAAGTGATGGAGTGGGATTAAAAGTAAGTAGGAGGTGTGAAACATAGAGACAAGCAGTAGAAATTGGATGGTAGCCAGACAGCAATGATGGGTCAAGAGAGGGTTTGTTTTTGTTTTTGTTCTGTTTTAATGGGAAGAAAGCCCTGGAACACTTGCCTTCTCTGAGGAATGGCCCAGCCCATAATGAGAAATGACGATACCGTTGATACAGGAAAGAATTGAAGAGTCCAAAGATAGGAAAGGACATGTCTAAAAGCCCCATGCAAGAAAAGGATGAGATCCAGGTTTTTAAAATAACTTGGAACCACAAGATGCTAACACTTACACTTAGCTCCCAGGGTTGGTGCATTGAAACAGTAATGGGAAGTGGCCTTGAGACACTGTGAAGAGTTGAAATCAGAGCAACTGGTCCAATTGATCCCAATGCAATTTATACTAAGGAACACATAGCAGCAGCCTTTGGGGCAATGTACTTGTAAACTGGCCCTTTAAAAAAAAAAAAGGAAGAAGATAGGTAAGAAGGAAGGGAGGGAGGAAAGAAAGACAGAGGAAAGGAGAGAGGGAGGAAGGTAGAAAGGAGGGAAGAAAGGAAGGAAAGAAGGGAGGGAGGGAGGGAGGGAGGAAGGTAGGACCAGAAATCTGTCTATCTATCCAGACAATTGCACTTGCAGCATCTGTATGCTATAACTATTTTGGAATGCTGGAGTCTATTGAAGTCTTGTAGCTTCCAGAAGAAGGCTTGGGCAGTAAATGGCAGTCAATTTGGTCTGTTTCCACTCTTAGCACAGTATCAGCTCCCCTCCCCCTCCCTTGTCAGGGAGCAGGGCATGTGTTCCCCGGTTTCCAGAGCAACCTGTGCATGGCTTGCAGGAAACTCCTTGGACAAAAAGGACCCTGCTGCTTCTGCTAAAGAAGTGCAGACTGAGAGGTGATCAGCCATTGCTGTTGCACCTCCTCCCAATTATTGCAAGTCCCTCCCTCTGGAGCTGGAGTGACTTCCAGGGGACTTAAAGGACTAGCTCCCTCCTCCTCCCCATTTTATTCTTTTCTTCTTCCCCTTTTGGAGCCCAAATTAAAGATTAGGATATTACATATATTCTAAGAACTGCAAATATAGAAAAATTAGAAAATGACTGTGCATGCCCAGGGAAAGGTACAGACTCAGAAAAGGTCCTAGAAGACCTTAAACATATTCCTTAGGCTGATCTTTTCTCTGATGAAAATACACCCTTTCTCTATGTCTGCTTAGAATCACTCGGTTTACAGAACAATGAAAAATATTTTAAAATTAATCTATACTTACTAGTCAGCATAATACAAGGAATGAAATCGATTTTAAGTTACCAATAACCTTACATTTGCAATTGTGAAGAGGTTGTATTGCACAGCATGGAGCAAAGGGTGAATATGAAATGAAAAGCAAAAAATTATTTTTAGTGTCTAAAATGCCTTTATTGATATGTCCTATCCTATATAATAAGAGAGGAATATGATAATTATCCATTACGCCCTGAGGCATAACGACCAACCGCATAAGGACCATATTGTGGATCTGTAGGAAGGTGTGGCAGCGAACTACAAGCCGGCAGCAGAGAGCTACAGGAGGGGGCAGGGCAGCAAGCTATGAGGAGGGGATGGGGGGAGCTACAGGAGGGCGGGGCAGCGGGCAGAGAGCTACAGGAGGGCAGCAGCAACCTACTGGTGCATGGATTCGTGCGCAGGGCTACTAGTTCCTAAATAATTCATGCTAAATAAATATAATGTAGAAACCAGATTCCACAGACAGCATAGTAACAACGAATTGAAACTATTTTTTGTCATCACTTGAATCTACAGTTTCTAGGTATAACTGACTCAAAAAGTATTGGGCCAGCTGAGGAGTTCTGAAAATGCTATACATATACACATTTGCCAAATAATCAAAACACTTCCAGCAGAGAAGGAGAAAGAAAAACATATCTATTGAAAAACACTTTTATGACCCAGAACCATTGAATTAAATGACTTTCAAATAAAGATGTGAAACTTACAATAAATTCCGGTCACATTCAGTATGAGGCAAAGATTTACATGAAAGACTACCTTTAGGTGTATGAGCATTCAGATGAGAGAGATGTGCTCAGTGAAGGAGAGAACCCAAAACACTTTGCAATAGCACTGCTGTCCATTGCTGGAGCATGATGACTTCAAAAGGGACTACAGAAAGAAATACAATTTTGGAATAAATACTGATCAAGCAAAGAAAGGGCAGAATAAAAGCGAGTTTCCATATCTATAAACCCAAGTCAATATATCATTTCTGTATGGATGATCCAGAGATGATGAAGCCACAGTATGTCAAAATTTGAACTAACCTTATATCTATTAACAAATTTTCTTTCTACAGATTTTGTGTGATGACAGTTCATCTACCCCAGTGGTCGGCAAACTGCGGCTCGTGAGCCACATGCGGCTCTTTGGCCTCTTGAGTGTGGCTCTTCCACAAAATACCACATGCAGGCATGCACGTACAGTGCGATTGAAACTTCGTGGCCCATGCGCAGAAGTCGATTTTCGGCTCTCAAAAGAAATTTCAATCGTTGCACTGCTGATATTTGGCTCTGTTGACTAATGAGTTTGCCGACCACTGATCTACCCAGTTACCCACACACACACTTGAATCTTCACTGTTTTCCATATCCTCCATCTTTTATCAATTCTATTGATTTACTGCTAGTCTAGACATTGCTTTCAATATGTATATCTTGCTTAGGTCACTGAATTGATCTTCATTGTCTTCAGTGTTTCTCCTTTCAATCTATTCTCTACATTGCTGCCAAAGTAATCACTCTAAAATGAAAATCTGATTATATTACTTCCTTGATAAATATCTTCCAAAAATTTCCTAGTACCAACTGGGATAAAATCCAGACTCCTTAGCAGGACACAAAAAGCCAGCTTTGATAGGGACTAACCTCCTGCCTGCCCATTCTTTGCCTAGATATTTCCTGGTCGCCCTTCCAGACCCAGTTCAAGAATGATCTCCTCTGAATATTAATTTATGATATCCTTATCTGTATCAGGTTCTCTAACTGCAGCACTTTGCAATTCCTTTTGCCTTAGAACTTATCTTAGTTCGTTGTAATTGACTGACTATCTCTCTTCATCCCTACTATTCTGTGAGCAACCTAAGGAAAGAAGCCATTGTCCTTTACTTTTGTATCCCCAGCATGGAACACAAAACGTAATAAGCAATTAAAGTGTTTGAGAAAGAAAGAAAATAGGGAAGAAAAAAAAACAGGAGGGACAATTAAATAACTCTAAAAACATGTTAGCTCTAGAATTCTGTCTCCATGATCCCATCTATTTGGGCCAGACCTTCATGTCATACACATATAACCTACAGGCAGTGAGGGGTAAACTATCAAAACCAATAAGCGATTCTTCTGTTCCCCAACCCCAGGAGACACAATTTCCTTAAACCGCCCCCCCCCCACCTCCCAGGAGACACAATTTCCTTAAACCGCCCCCCCCACCACCTCCCCACCACACACACACACACACACACACACACACACACACACACACAGAGGCAGCAAGGAGGCTTTAAGGTCAGAAAAACTTTTAGTAGTATAAATTCTTAAGCAAGCCATGAGAAATAGATTCCCAGGTGTATGCCAGGGAGATGGTTTTAGCTCCCACAGGAGCTCTGGACCACCCTCCGTACTGCAAAGTCCTCAAAGCCAAATGCAAGAGGTGACGCCTTCCACACACTAGAGGGCACTCTTGGAGCAGCAGTCGTGAGCAGTCGTGAGCAGTCCGCATTTCCATGCTTATGAAGATTCCTTTGTCTGGATTTTTTTTTTTCCATTCATATCAAGTTAAAATGTATCTTCTCTTATTCCTAGACTCACTTAGGCAGATGGCTTCCTCTGTGGCATATCCATAACTCTTCTAGAGAGTATATCACACTGTTGTTATTATTGTTATTATATAAGTGTTGAGAGGCAATTCTCCATGGGTGTCTAGTATTTCCAACCATTTGATCAAAGACACTGGCAGTTTTTGCTTCTAACATCTTTTTTAAGGATGTTTGTATATCAAAATTTCTTAGAAGACAGAGATAATATCTCCCTTCAAGGGGGAAGAAGGCAGGTTTTTCCCTTACCTATCTTGATAATAAAGATAATATCTCCCACCAAGGTGAAGGTTAGACAAATTTGCTAGCAGATTTCTTTATAAGATTAGGAGCTTCATAAGCTTAGGGTTCCTCAATTGTGATACCAACTTCCTGCACACACATCTACCTGGGCCACTTTACATCACCCCCAAAGAACGTGGTGGGGTTGAGGAAGGAATCCATGAGAGCATGAAGTTCATGCTGTCTGCTGTGCTGTGAGTAATAAAGTCCTTTCCTCTGACCCAGGAATCTCATGTCTATGTCAGCATCTATAGAACTGTAGCAGACTCATTTGTTAAGCATTTAAGTAGAGTAAAATCTCAGACCCTTTTTGAGTTCCTGATAATGTGCAATGTAGTGTGTGTGTGTGTGTGTGTGTGCGTGTGTGCGTGTGTGTGTGTGTGTGTGTGTGTGTATCCGTCCGTGTGCTAAACCGATTTAGTTTCTTCTGATTATGAACTCCTTAAGAGTAAGGATTGTATCCAATCCATCCAGGTAGCTCTAAGACCTACCCTAATTAAAATGAAAATAGGTATTAGCCGTATAGCAATAAAATGAGTAGGTACATGGTTAGTAAAGGGGTCAGGGAAAACGTACTACCTAATTTACACCTTTTCACCACCTAAGTTAGGCTGCTTTTCGTTAAGTTAAATTAATGCTCTTGTTACCACTTAAAAACAATAGGCTGTTGTCCATAGAGATTGTTGATATGACAATTCTGATCCTAACCCCAATTCTCACACTATCATTCTATCCTCTTATCATAAATTTTCAGATACTTCAACAACATGAATACATTCATTCAAAGTCCCCAAAACAGATGAAACTTAACAATGAGTTTTGCTTAGTGAAGGTCTGTGCTTAGATGTAATCAGTGATAAAAATATAATATTATTCCTTCCCTATGGCTTGGCTTGAGAGGAAGTGGGAAAACCCTTCCTCTTCATATATATTTAATGCCACAGATTTATATAAGGGAATTGGATTCTCATGGTAGATAAAGAACTTGGACCATGATTTCTCTTCTCCATACTCACCAACCCACCATCAATATTAAAAACCATGTCTTTTTGCAATAAAAAACAATGAGAACTTCTTACTAAAAATGAACCATAAGAAAGAAAGGGTTTGGACCTGTGTTCCAGATGAGAATGTTACTTATGAATTCTGTTCTCAGTTAACTTTGGACGCATCCTTATTCAGTCACCATTACACTATGGGTATGTCTGGAGAAATGACTCTGTGTGTGCGCATCCAAAGAGTTAAAGCATCATAACTATTAAATATAGGGACCCAAATAGTTTGGCTGTGGGGCTTTCCCTTCTGAGTGTGATACCAAAGAAATAAATGTTCTTGTCATTGTAAGGAAACCTCAGGGCTGGACAAAGCATCCAAAAAAATGGGAGATTCAATGGTGATAGCAATGGCATCTGCAGATGATACTTAAGAACCAGGAGGAAAATTTGAGCATTATCTCTGAATCTCCTGGGGCTATTGAGGCTGCTCTCACTGACTTAAGGAGATGGGTCTCCAATGAACTTGACTGATTGGATGTACCTGATAGGTAAAGCTATCTGGGTGTCAGCCTCAGTGGGGCAGACAAAAGATCTGAATTTCTATTTCTTCTAAGACAGTGGTTCTCAACCTTTCTAATGCCGCGACCCTTTAATACAGTTCCTCATGTGGTGACCCCCAACATAAAATTATTTCTGTTGCTACTTCCTAACTGTAATTTTGCTACTGTTAATGAATCGTAATGTAAATACCTGTGTTTTCCGATGGTCTTAGGCGACCCTGCTAAGTGGACTGAGAACCACTGCTGTAGAGCCTAAGACCATCGGAAAACACAGATATTTACATTACAACTCATTAACAGTAGCAAAATTACAGTTATGAAGTAGCAACAAAAATAATTTTATGTTGGGGGTCACTACAACATGAGGAACTGTATTAAAGGGTCGCGGCATTAGGAAGGTTGAGAACCACTGGTCTAAGATAACTGATTCATGGGCATGTGTAAGCATCCCAGGAGAACCTTAAAAAGTTTGGGAAAGGCAACCTTGCTAGTCTACTGGGTGATATTTTAAAGCCAATGATATTTGGTCGTAAATACAAATGCAATTTCATTTTATCCAAACATTGGGAGCATAGGGGACATTTGGTAACAAAAATATCAAAGTACAAAAGATAAATTTCAAAGGAAACGTTTACAGTTTGTCCTCTGTGAGACAGACTATCTGTGATGCTCTTTCATCACAGTTAGTTAAATGAGAGCTCTGGCAGTGCAATGACTCAGAGATAACAAAATAAAGTCATAACATCAATATCCTCAAATGTTTGGGGATATATTTGAGAACATAAATATTAAATGTTGAAAAAGGGATTCAACCTGCCCTTCAAGTCCAGCCAGCTGGCTCTCCTCCATCATGCAGTGTCCTCTACGGTTATCCAAATGAAAAAGCAAAACTCTCAAGGAGCAATAGACTACAGCACTTTGTAAAGAGGTTGTGAGTTAGTGGTTTTATTGTTAGTTTTATTTCATTTTTAGAAATAAAAGATTTAAGTGTCCTGACTCTACCAGAATAGATAGAGAGCTTACCTGAGGGCAGCTATCACATATAAAGGACTCTGAGCACTTCTAACCAAGTTAAGCATTCTAGCATCTATCCATTGTTGCCATTGATAGATAAATTTCAGCAACTCATTTCATTGAAAAGAGGCCTTGATGATATTTAAGGCCCATTGGTTAATAATGCATTACAATCATTTTGTTTATTACTCTTTCCAATATGACAGCTAAGGAGAGCCAATTGAAATGCTAAGAATATGAGCTCCAGATGGACTTTATTGTTATCCAAGATTTCCATAAAAGAGGAAAGGAAAAGGAGAAAACAGTAAAGAGGCAGACTTCATGGATTTGACCTGTGATCTGATAATAAAGCCATGTTAAAAATCTAAATTCCTTTCTGAAGTATGGCTGTTTCTACCTTTTCTTGGAAGTGCACCTCTCAAAATTATGTTAAATGACAGTCACTTAGGGGAATCTCTGAGCCCCACTTGACTGTGCACTATTTCACAGAAGTACAGTGTCATCTTAACTTAATACACTAAAATGAAAATCCCACCAAGAAGTAAAAGGTTGGTTGATAGAGATAAATATTCCCTTGGCATGTATGATTAACACCCCTGACTATTTTTCTTAAATTCAAAGAGCTATTATTAGAAGATTGTAGCACTGTGCAGTTAAGTGTGGCAGATGGCATATAGGAGTGAGTGGTGTGCAATTTACAGTAAACAAATTCTTTATCTTTGATGGATCATGGGGAGAACTAAAACGATCTCCAATTCAATCAGGGAATCTGCTAGAAAACACTGACATGCACATTCACTAATTACAGTGAAATGTGTTAAAAAGCTACAATTATCCCAATGGATGGAACCTTTTTCCATGAAGATTAGAAAAAACAACCAGGTGTCATGGGCTGACAGCAGGATGCCATTTGTAAATGTGCCCCCAGATTGGGTGACACCTGTTCAGAGAAGAGATTCAAGTCTTCAGGGCCTTCCTCTTGGTCTCCTCTCAAGATGGGTACACTTCTTAATAGTATGTGTGAATATGATTTCTTCAGCTGCTTTGTAGCGATTAGGAGGAAAAACTGTAGCTGACTTTTCTGTCTGTCTCAAAACAGAGAGGATCATAAGGCAGTGGGAAGTGATTCCCACAATATTCATTAGGTTGGTTATCATCAAAATAATGTTTCAAGTACTCTAGAGTTTGACTTCCAGCACCACAAAAAGGGAAAAGGAAACATAACACAAAAATTAGTTGTTTGATCACATATCGAATGGTGGTGATGAAAATGTATTAGACTGCAAAATAATGATGTAATAATGTAAACTCACATGATACATAGGAACCATCCAAATGCTCTAAAATGTGTCCTGTATCACAGCACTCCATGGGGTTTTTTCATGGCTTGGGCATACGAACCCACACAGAGGGAGAGTGTGATGCTCTTAAATGACACCATGAGGGATTTGATCAAAAGGGATCACTGCATTGGAGAAAGAGTTGATCCGGATAACCCCTTAAATTTGATAAGATACTGGGATGTATAAAAGAACACTTAGAATTTGAGGAGAGTGACTTATCAAACACCCCCAGATATCTGGAGGCCTGGAAAATTTTACTGGATTTGTATCATTTTTGTATGTATAATTACCTGTAAGATACCAACTATCCAAGGAATCTCAGGCTAGAATTTCAATCTGTCAACTTGAGCCAATTGTACTGTGAATGCCTTAAGCATCCTTGGGTATACCAAGCAAATTCTGGAGTATAAGACTGCAGACTCCTGGAAGTGGGATCACTGGGTCAAATGGGAGCTCCATTTTTAATTTTTGGAGGAAAACTCCATACTGTTTTCCACAGTGGCTGCACAGTCTACATTATCACCAGCAGTGCACGAGAGTTCCTTTTCTTCACATCCTCGCCAGCACTTGTTGTTCGTTGATTTGTTGATGATAGCCATTCTGACAGGTGTGAGATTGTAACTCATTGTTGTTTTTAGTTGCATCTCTCGGATGATTAGTTACTTGGAGCATTTTTTCATATGTCTCTTGGCCTTCTGTATATCCCAAGAAACTAGAAACACCAATCAGAAAGGATATATGTACCCCTATGTTCATAGCAGCACAATTTACAATAGCTAAGATTTGGAAACAGCCTAAGTGCCCATCAGCAGATGAGTGGGTTAAAAAACTGTGGTACATCTACACAATGGAATACTACGCTGCTGTAAAAAAGAATGCCTCTTACCATTTGCAATAGCATGGATGGAACTGGAGAGCATTATGCTAAGTGAAATAAGCCAGTCAGAGAAAGATAAATATCACATGATCTCACTCATTTGTAGAATATAATGAACAACATAAACTGATGAACAAAAATAGATTCAGAGACTAGAAGCATTGAACAGACCGTCAAACCTCAGAGGGAAGGCAGGGGAGGGTGGGAGGTGGGGGTAAGAGATCAATCAAAGGACTTGTATGCATGCATATAAGCCTAACCAACAGACACATACAGTAGGGAGGTGAGGGCCTGTACTGGGGGGTAGGAGTCAGCGGGGAGAAGTCAATGGGGGCGGGGGGAAAGGAGATAAATGTAATACTTTCAACAATGAAGAATTTTTTTAAAAAAATGTTGAATTAAAAAAAAAAAGACTGCAGACTCTGCCTTGGAATCATGAATCCCTCATTTTTAAGATGAGAGAATGAGAAATCATTCTAACTAGGAAGAGGAGAGCCCCCTCTCCTCGGGAAAATGTAACAATATGTCATTTAAAAACTCATTTGTAAAGCAGGACTAGGAGTTGTTTGACCCCACTTACTGACCACACATTCTATCCTGAAAGGGATACCGGCTTCATGTTGGGGACTGTGTTATAGATCAGTGTTTCTAAACCTGTATATCAGGTGGGCCTCATGACCACAGTTTGTTGTTGTTGTCATTGTTTTCTTTTTAAAGATTCGTATTATATAAGAAGTAGTGGAGAAAAAAATGAATACATTTTAATTCACTGGATTTATAACTTTTAGGACACAATAATTTGATTTGGAACTTTGTCTTAGAATTTCACTTACGAATTCTGGAGTTTAATTCCTTTGTGTTCTTCGTCTTTGAACTGTAGTTTTGCCCTGGCAATTTGATAATAGCATAGCACAGATATTCAAGTTTGGGGCACCTCTAGATAGTGACATTTTGTGTGGGGAATATCTTTTTGTTGTTGCATACTCTCAGTGGATATCCTCTGGTGAGCACTAGTAGACCACGTGTCTAGAGCTAATGTGGGAGGAAAACAGAAGGGGGTGACCTCTAAGCAAAGGATAGAGCAAGGTCCTGGATTTAATTTAAATAGCATAGCAATTTCACTTATTTTTAGAGCCTCTAGACCGAAGTCCACACTGCCCACCAGTGGGTCCCCATAGCAGAGCCCTGTTGGGATTAAGACAATGTCTCCATGAGGGTCAGAGTACTATCTGGATAAGTGGTGAAATCCTCTGGGGCCCTTATTCACATCTACGGGGAACCGTAAGCTAATTGCTAAGCCAAATGGTTTCAAGGTACAAAAAGTTGGAAATTTTATGAGGCATATTGACCCCTCACTCTTCATGACTCCCTACAACGAGATTTCAAGTAGAGTAAGGCTCCCAGGCCTTTGCACTACCACTTCCCCACTGCTCACAGCCACTGCTCGCTCAGTTTCAAAATCATATGGAGCAGCATATTATGTCTCTTAAGCATTTATGACTCAGTCCCTTTTCTTCTCAAGATGCTGGGTATCTTGATACTGGGTAGGTCTCTGTCTTGGAAGCATTATCAAACCTCATTTGTTCCTCTCCTTTAAGCCACATTCTTCAAACCAGCATTAAGAGTAATGATATTTTTATCTTCATCTGCCTGGCTTGTGTAACTATTTCCCTAACAGTTTAACATTTAGGCAGAGAATAACGGTGTTATTTATTCACCTATTCACTCCTATGTATGTTAATTATCTTAAGTATTTAAATTGTTTTCTATATAAAAATGGGAAAATTCATTCCTATGTACTTGTTCTGGAAATATCCTCTGGTTTCTAAACGTTGTTAGAACTTCATGTTTTCAGGGGAAAAATGAAGGTCAAGTAAACATACTTTTATAGATTTTATAAATCCCCTCATGTTATATTTTTGGCATGAAACTAAGTCACAAGTTTCATGGGTATTGCCATTCATATTGGGAGGAATAGTTTTCATATATATAATATTATACATTAATTTTTAAAAGTTTCTTCTGGAAAATAGCTTGTTAGGCAGACATTGTCTTCCTTTTTGGACTATAATAACCCTGCCCTACTCCACCCTGTATTTGGGGAAATCCTTACTCCATGAATCTTTATGAGAAGCAGTAACTGCTGCTCACTCCAGAAACTGAAAATTTCTTCCCCAACTTTCCTTCCAGTTAGGTTGCATGACCCAGATTTTCCAATGAGATGCTCATATGCTACACCTTGGCTGACAAGCTGGAATGCAAAGAAGCAGCGAGAGGGCAGAATCCATTCTGTCAATATTGGCAGGAAAGGCAGTAGGTGCATCCCTCTCCCACAGTGGAAGGGGTTCTAGCATGATCTCTGTTGTCCAGCATTCATCGTGGAGGCAGTTCCGGTGGAGAGACTCAGCAGTGCTGTCTTGATGGACCAGTTTTGCAGAATGATTTGGACTTTGTCTTGGACTAGGTGGGCTCTAAGTCAATCTCCATCAGACCCAGAGATTGACTATCTAATAGTCTTAATAAATCTGATGTTCACCTTAAATTGACCAGAGGTGTTTCTATCACTTCGAAGTAAGAAACCTGATAGATGCCCTTGTTCTGTAAACACTATCCCAGTCCCTACCAGTATGAACAGTTTCCTACCAGATTAAACAACCTTTTTCAGGGTAAGTCCTCAGTTTTGCAGGGTTCTTCCCTCTTCCCTTTTTCTTCCACAAAAAGTACCTAGGTCTGCATAGTCCAATAGAGCAGCCACTGGTCACAGTTAGCTGTTGAGCACCTGGAATGTGGCTATTCTGAATTGAGATGTGCTATAGGTGTCAAAAGCATGGATTTCAAAGAGTTAGTACCGAAAAAAAAAAAAAAAAAGTAGAATATCTCCTTAATAATATTTCATATTAGTTTCATGTTGAAATAACATTCTGGAAATATTAGGTTAAATTAAACACATTATTAAAGTTAATTTTCTATGTTTCTTTTTAATTTTTTAAAAATAGAAATACTAGATAATTTAAAATTGCATATGTGACTTGCATTATATGTCTATTGGACAGGCTTTGGGGCAGCAAATGGTCATACATCTATATATTATATTATTATGGTGTTAACAATGATCCATATACCTAGTCCTTAAAAACAATAAAATCGTTATTTTCCACAATATAATTTTTAGCTAAAATATTTTTATTACCAAGGGAAGAAAGAAAAGGTAATATAATAAAAATGTCCAGGTGCCTGGCACAGTGCTGAGTAATTTGCATATATTACTTTATTTAATCTTCATTATCACTCTATGATGGAAATATTCAAATCCTTAGTTTTCCACAAGGATATATGCCTATCATACGCCAGAGCTAGATTTGGAACACAGATCCTTTTGTCTTCCAAGAACTACTTTCCTATCACCTTGTTGTTGACACCCTCTTCCTCCCACCTTCACCCCTCTAGCCATTCAAAACAAAGATTATTAAATAAATCTACACCATATGGATCATTATAAACTCTTTGTTTTAATCTATATATTATATCTGGTCTATTTTTCTATTTCAGAAAATTACAGTATTTTTCGTAAGTTATATTATGACTTACTGTTTCAGATTGTCAAGGTCAACAACTGATTGGGACTTATTGGAATGAGACATTTTTATCTAATATGATTTCTGAAGCAAAAGCAATTCTCTATTGGTTTTATCTTTTAGGTGTAGTTTCTCATATCTAGTCTAACTTAGACCTATTTTAAAACATAGCTATTTTTTAAAATATATTTTATTGATTTCAGAAAGGAAGAGAGAGAAACATCAATGATGAGAAGGAATCATTGATTGGCTGCCTCCTGCATGTTGGACCGAGCCCGCAACCCAGGTATGTGCCCTTGTCCCGAATCGAACCTGGGACCCTTCAGTCTGCAGGCCAATGCTCTATCCACTGAGCCAAACCAACTAGGGCAAACATAGCTATTTTTAAATTTTCTATTATAACCAACTGACTATCAGATCCATTTGGAACCTCTGATCCAGCATAGACAAAGACCTATTTTCTATATATGTACAGGTGGTCAAATAATTTTCTATGTGTAAAAGTTTATCTAGGAGCTGTATTTTTAAGTTCTGAAATATTAATAATTTCTGGGACATTTTGTTAATTTATGGGGACATCTGGAAAGACTATTTTTATTAGTAGGTACTGGGATTTTCAGAGCATTTGAAACCATACACAAAGGTCCAGAAAAAAATTAATAGCACTATTTGTAGGTTCAAAATAAATACAAAAATAAGTTCATTAATTTAGGCTTTGTGACAGATTTTTCCCCAAAGTCTAGTTCTTTTTTAGCCTCGGAAATTATGTCAATTGTAGATTAATCTGTCTCAGATTCATGTTCATCCAAAACAGTACTACCCTTGCTATGCAGTCAGGGTAGCCATATGCAGTAATGGGCCTATACATCAAGGACTATGTTGAAAAGTCCCATTAAAAAAGTCCTCACAACCTCTGAGCACATAACCCACATATCTTAGTGTATATGTGGCATAACTCTGTATTGGTAGGGATCTGGGGTCTGAGAAAGAGTGGCATTACAGGTAGTCTTTTGGAATAATAAATTCAGTGTATTGAATTCTTCTAAGTAGTTTTATTTGAATACTTTTAAAAATAAAGTAGATGATATCTAAAGAGCCCTAAAATAGCCTCCAAGGAGAGATATAAAGAATGGTCCCATCTTAAAGAAGAGCACAGAATAACAGCGAAGTTGAGAATAATAGACTCTCAGACTTCAAATACAGGAATTGTTGCTATAAACTCAAATAATCTGAGAAGGTTAGGAGGTCTTAGAAGGGCATGGGCATTGGGGGTGGGAAGCTAAGAGAACCTCAAAAGTAAAAACATGAAGGCAGGAGAAAGAGTTGCATTTTCTAAGACAACTAAAAGATAAAGTTCATTGGGGTAGGGTGTGAAAGAAATGAAAGGGAAATTGAATAGAACATTATGGCTCTAGTTTATATTGTGAAACAACTTGAACACCAGACTAAAAGAGTTTGGATATTACCTTATACTAGGAGCCCAGTGCACAATTCGATATCGCACAGCACCGCCCACCCTCGAGTCGCTGGTCTGGCCCTGCCTCACTCCCCGGGCCCTGCAGCAGCCACGGCCACTGCCGGTTTAGCCCTGCCTCCCTCTCTGGCCCTTGAATCAGCCATGGCTGCTGCTGATCAGGCCCTCCCCAGCGCAGGTGCATGGAGGCCCCTGCTGCCCTGCCCCCAATGCTGCACGCACAACCTCCTCCTGTCTGGTTGACCCATTATGGCGTCCTGGTTAATTAGCATATTTCTCTATTATATATATAGATGTTTTGGAGTAATATTAAAGAACTTTATGCAAAATGATGAGAACAAATTAGCTCCATAAGATTCTGAACGAATGAGCTCAAAGTGAAGAAAAGGGGATGCAAGGCACAAGATAGAACAAGCACTGACAAAACTGTGCCTCTGGTGAGACATAGGGATGTGGGTTAAAGCCAAATTGAAACTAGAGGACCAAGCCTGGAAGTTTAGAAGGACTTAGGTCTGGGTAAAAATACAGAGAATATGGACATGGCAAGAGGAGGCTAATCTAGAGGAAGATCCCCAAATCCACCGATTCTGAGTTAACAGTACTGCTAACAAGACGCTGAAGCCACTCAAGGCTGTGGAAGGGATTGTGGAGTGTGAGGTATGTTTTTTGCCAACTTTACCAAATTAAAGCAATATGAACAGTCAAAAATCACTGAAAATTAGTTATTATTTATAAGATTTATTTACCTCTTATCTTGAATTACTTCCTGATTCTAGTTATATAACGAAGTGATTATTCAAGAGAAATCCCAAATAATTAGGCAAACAAACATACATGCAGAAGCAAAGAGATTACTAAAGGCATTGATCCTCCCAGTATTTAAGATACCTGAACTAATTACTTTACTACCTTTTACCAATTGGAATGCACCGTTGATTTGACATGGCAGAATTTCTCACAACAGATATGGTTCACCTTGATCTTGGATTTTTAAAAATGTATTCAGCAGTTCTAAAAAGCCTCATTTTTATTCCGTATTACTTTTATATTGTGCACCAAAATATAGAAAGTGAGAGAACTCATAGTGTATGGACTGGTGTTGAATTTGTTGATTCCTTTAATGTTTTATATGTTTAACCAAGATTATTGTTGAGTTGTCTTTAAGTTATTTCAACCATATGATCTTACAAGAAGTATGTAGGGACTTGATTTGGGAAGGATTCACTTGGGAGGATTGGTTCTTTATTTGGCCACGTCCTCAAAAGTAATCATTTTTAACAGATTGGGGTCTATGTACCTTTCTGCTTTTTATCTAAAATTGCTTCCAAAGGTCTTGTTCCAGGTCAAACAATTGAGACTTGGGAACTTTAAAAGTATTATAACTTGACTAATGCTTGATGATCCTTTATGGTACATTTTAATAGTCAAGAAAATTACTTACACTTTTTTTCTTCCTGACCCACCTCTACACCACAACTATGATAGAGACACCATGAACTATATTCTCTATCTTGATTCACTTGGAAAAGTAAAAGTACATAAACGGACTACTATTACTAGCACCACAGCTATTAGTATTATTTATCATTGTGACTCCTTTCTAAAAGGAGCCCCTTGCCAAAGGGATCATAAAAGCTACCGATTTTTGCTTCGGTCGAAATAGGTTTGTGGATATGAATGTCTCCTTTTGTCACATCTTTTTATTTTATCCAGCCACGGAGAGAGAAAAGCTAAACTAGGCAGAACAAATAGAAGTTCTGTGACTTGTGTGACAGAAAATTCCCCCAGGTGAAAGCTTCAAACAGCTATAATAAATCTTGATTTAGAGAAGTATAATATTTCATGATAAAAGATATTTCATTTCCCTAAGCTGCTGTGTTGCACATGCCTGTAATGTAAGAGCAAGAAACATGAAATTTTTATTGGTGGATAAAATCAGACTGATAGTTACTTATGATTTGAAAAAGACAGTAAGCTAATTTGTGAAATTAAGACTATAAATTGTAGGATGGTATTAGTATATATATCATAGGGTTTTTAGAAGATCAAGAGACAATAACAAAATAGAAACAGACTCATAGATACAAAAACAGACTGACAGCTGTCAGAGGGGAGGGGGCTTGGGGGGCTGGATGAAAAAGGTAAAGAGATTAAGCAAAAAAAATAAATTCAAACAAACACAAAAAACAACAGACACAGACAACAGTATGATGATTGCCAGAAATAAAGGGGGCAGTGGGGGGAGAGGTGGAAGTGGGCAAAGGGAGGTTAAATGGAGGCAGAAAGAGACTTGATTTTGAGTGGTGAGCGCATGATGCAGTATGCAGATGTTGTGTTATAGAGTTGTATACTTTAAACCTTTGTGGGCTTATTAACCAAAGTCACCCCAATAAATTCAAATTTTAAAATGTAAAGAAAAAAAAGAAAGAAAAATGACAATTGGCATTCCAGAAGAAGCTATCCAATAGAAACATCTACACTAATAAAGGAGAAACATGCAAATTGACCATACCTCCGCTATGCCCACCAGCCAATCAGAGCGAGTATGCAAATTAACCCAATAAAGATGGGTTAATAAATCCCAGATACCTGCTTCCAGCCAGCGCTGGCCTCTGCTCAAGGAGGCACTGAAAAAAAAAGAAAAAAGAAAGAAAGAAAAAAAGGAGGGGCTGGGAGCTTGGGTCGCCAGGGGTGTGGCCAGCCTGCAAACAGCCATCAGCCCCTCACCCAGGCTGGCCAGGCACCCCAGTGGGGATCCCCACCCTGAAGGGGGTGTGGCCAGCCTGAAAACAGCCATCAGCCCCTCACCCAGGCTGGCCACACCCCCATGGCCCGATCCCTGTAAACGGGCAGTCAAACATCCCCCGAGGGGTCCCAGATTGGAGAGGGTGCAGGCTGGGCTGAGGGACACCCCCCACGTGCATGAATTTTGTGCACTGGACCTCTAGTAAATATATAAAAATAAAGTAAACCCATTAAAAATTGAGTGCAGTGAACTCTTGTTCATCCACTAGACTTGCTAAACTAAAAAAGTGAGAATGTAACCTTTATATTACCTATAACCAAAATGAGAGCGAGCGGATCTTTTTGAAAGAGTGGTGATTCTATTATTATCAATTAAAGAAAATAAATATTTGATGAATAAAAAAGAGAGACAATATATATAAGATCCTTTTGTTTTTCACAAATCAAATAAGATTTTACTCAAATTATGTAGACACAAGTTGTAGGAGAAACAAAGGGAGAATCCTAAATCTTTAACTAAAATAGCTGTCTCGCTAGTCTTTGCCAAGAAATATTAAAGATGTCAAAAACTGGTCATTATCACTGTTATAAACTTGAACAGCCTTCAGACGAGCACAGTCTTGGATACTGTGGTTACCCTACAGCTGACAGGCTCAAATCCATTACACCCTAAATTGCATCTTTGTCCCCAACCCACCCACCAGCAAAATGTCCTAAGACAGCTGCTAATTTAAAGGCAGAATTAATTATAAGTGACTCAGTGACAGATGCTCTGCATTTGGACTCCAACTGAAAAGCCTCTATGTTCTGGGCACGATGCTGGTGTTCTACTCTAAAGATTTTGCTGCCGCCATGCAGTGCTACTTGGTGGGTGGCTTGCTTGCAACCTGTTTGGGCAAACCACTGTGACTTAGCCTAGTTTTCTGATTGCCCCAGCTTGCTGTCCCTCTTGCTGGCACTCTCCTTCTGTCCCTGCGGCTAAGGCTGTGTGTCAAGACACACAGGAGAAAGGGGATCCATACC
The DNA here is from genome assembly GCF_963455305.1 of Plecotus auritus. Lineage (NCBI taxonomy): Eukaryota > Metazoa > Chordata > Mammalia > Chiroptera > Vespertilionidae > Plecotus > Plecotus auritus. Next base: position 170,371,716 of record NC_137775.1, on the reverse strand, counting down.
AGAGAAATGTTCTTGCTCTCCCTTCTGGATCAAGGGACCAAACAAGGGACTACTGACAGGAAGCACTGACCTGGCAAAGGTAGTCATTTGCCTCTTTGGTATTAGTCACTGCCTCAGTAGTTTCCAGCTGCTGATGTCGGTCAATATTCCCACAAACCATCCAATTCTCATGCTAGAAAAGAAGCCTAGAATTTTTAAATATTTATTTTAAAAAGTAATACATTTGCATTTTATTTTTTTAAATATATATTTTTAATGATTTCAGAGAGGAACGGAGGGGGAGAGAGAGCTAGAAACATCAATGATGAGATGTTGATTAGCTGCTTCCTGCACGCCACCTACTGGGGATCAAGCAGGCATGTGGCCTGGCCAGGAATTGAACCATGACCTCCTGGTTCATAGGTTGATACTCAACCACTGAGCCATACCGGCCAGGCCTACCTATATTTCTTTAGAAAGAGAAATGTATAGTGTCGTTCACTCTAGAAGTTCAGGTAAAAGTGCTTATGTTATTGCTGAATTGACCTCTCCAGCCTTCCAGAGGTGATCTGTCATAAAATATATAACCTCTGTTATAGAAAACTCCCAATGGAATAACTTTTTGATTTTTAAGTAGTAAAGGCAAATTTGGAAAATCAAAACTTTTCTTGACCTGAAACTTTAAATTCCAAATAGGCACATGATTATGAACTAAATGTCAAATTTTTCTAGCCTCTTTCCCTGACTTTTTTTAATTTCACAAGACAATTTTTGATGCCCTCATGCTGAGTCTCATCACTCATCAGAACTTTTAAATTAAAAACATCTGACAGACAGACTTGGCTTATGAATTCATTTTCATAATGTTCAAACATCTACATCAAGGCTCTGTGCCTGGTGAGTGGCTTTTTTTAAATAAGCATATTATAAGCCAGCAGGAGTCATCTTGCTAGTTACATTCTCATGCAAGAATTAGATATTAGGAGATTCCTAGGTCAGTGTAATCAACTGCAATTTAAACTTTTTTTTAGGACTCACCAGCTTCTAGAAATGGGCTATCATGACTTCCAAATGGAATGAAAAATGATGTTTTTCTGGTATCCTCAAGATCCTTATCTTGAAACCTTTAACTAAAATACAAAAGGTGATTAAATAACAGATTTATAAAACATACATTCTACAAGTTCTTTCCTCTCCCCTTTAATAAGACCTAAAACTTGGATATCAACAATGATAATCTTCTCTACATGCCTAACCTCGGTAAGGACCTCACCCCCAAGCTCCTCATTAGCTGCCGAGGCTCCACAACTTGCCTCAGGTGTCCTTGTCCAGGTCTCTCTGCCCCAGGCTAGACTCCAGGCTTTGAGGGTATAGCCACACCCCAAGACTAAGAGTGCCGCAGGAAAGGGAAGTAGCCATTGAACACATTATTCTTCTGGGGCCAACAACATGTACCTCAGCCCAGGCTTCCTGAGAAGTATTTCCTTAACACTAGAAGGTTATTCTAATAGTCACCTAATTTTCGTCAGACCCAGAAAAAAGATGTTCTGGTTCTCACATACTTTGCACTACACAGCGTCTGATGAATCTTGCAAAGGGAGAGGTATACTGTATGTGGTTGAATACACCCGAAAGCCATATTGAACACATTACTCAATAATTCATTGTACAAACAAATTTGAGCCACTTGAAACTTATTACCAATTCTTTGGGTCAGATAACAAATAATAATAATGATAGTCATAAAACAAGACATTTTTAAGCACTTACTATGCACTATATAGTGTGGCCATCACATTATATACATTGCCTCAGCACTTGGTTTATACACACAACAATCTATAGTTAATTAATCTATAGTTAATTAGACTGACACTACAGTTAATCTCAAGTTACTTCAGAAATGTGTGACTAAGAAAATGTCTCTGGCCTATCTAGGCTATTCCATTCTGCCTGCGGTGCCCTGTAAGTTCCTTTAGGGCAGAAATCGGGCCAATATCCAGTACTATGCTAGCAACATAATTGATGCTTAATAAATATTTGAGAAGTGAACGGATAAAGTAAACTTCTCCATTGCTTCTGATATATCATTGTCATTCATAACATCTACACTAGAAAGTCCTTTTATTAAATAGCTTTTAAAAAATTTTAACAAGCATTTCACAAACCTTTAGGTTCTTGTTCTGAAAGTTCAAATACACTTTTTATCAACTATTAATTTCTTCCAATGCACTCTGTAAACTTTTGGCTGTGTATTTTGCTTAAGAAATAGCTTTTTGATATCTATTGCACTGTACATTCCTCCAATATCCCCCATGCTGTTTAGCCATTTGGTACCATGTCCTGTAGCCTCCACGTACACCCTCCAGCATCCTGAACAGAAGGCTCTCCCTGAGTCCCTGGGAAGAAATTCAGTTGCCTATTACCCTATTACACATGAATTCCTCACTGCCCTCTAGTGCCTTCCCCACTGTCCAGAATCCAGGCTCAAAAACTGTAGAAACAGGTCAGGAATCAGATCCCAAATATAAAATTCACAAAATCCTCATTTCTTATAGATATGGACAGTGGGAATTCTTTTTTCCTTTGATGTATTGATCACCAGCTGCAACAAAATAGGGGAAAGTCAGACACAAGGAGGGAAAACTAGAGGGGAAAAAAGAGAGAGAGACTGCAAGATAGTCCACTACACCCTATTCTCTGTTGTCTGCATCAGGAGGAAGACTGTGTTGTGACTCCCTTTATTTTAACTACCTATGTTTATCTATGAGTTCAGCTTTACATAGCTAGTAGGAAGTTTTTAAAGAATTTGAAAAAAGCCATTGGCCTAGAGCAGTGGTTCTCAACCTTTCTAATGCCGCGACCCTTTAATACAGTTCCTCATGTTGTGGTGACCCCCAACCATAAAATTATTTTCGTTGCTACTTCATAACTGTAATTTTGCTACTGTTATGAATCATAATGTAAATATCTGTGTTTTCCAATGGTCTTAGGCGACCCTGCTAGCGGTTCTCGTGACCCACAGGTTGAGAACCGCTGCTGTAGAGCCTAAGACCATCGGAAAACACAGATATTTACATTACGATTTAACAGTAGCAAAATTAGTTATGAAGTAGCAACGAAAATAATTTTATGGTTGTGGGTCACCACAACATGAGGAACTGTATTAAAGGGTCGCAGCATTAGAAAGGTTGAGAACCACTGGCCTGGAGGGTATTCTTTAAATTGTGCTCCCTTAACTTAGTTTTCCTCAAAATGCTTATGTGTGTGCCATGTTAAATGGTTCTTTGATCAAACAGACTGGGGAAAAAGTGGTTAGAACAAGCAAATGGGTTTCTTTGTACAGACTGCTTGGATACTTTTCAACACATACAATCATATTAATAGAAATTCTATGGTAACTATGTTTTTATATTTTCCCACTCTTTATACCAGCACAATATATTAAAGGTATGTTTTTGAATGCCCATTTTTTCCTATAGAAATGTATTTTTGTAGAACAATTTATTTCAAATCGAAGCTGAGGACTTACATTTTTCAAAAGGTCTATTGTTGAAAACCCATGTGTCCAATGAATGTGCCATTTGAACACTCAGTCCTTCTAAGCATGCACACACACACACGCTCAGTAAACTTTGTCTTGTTTGGTGGAATTAATGATTCAGCATTTTGCAGTTCCTTATTTGGTAGGACTTTTCCATGAGTTGGGCACTCACTGTCCACCTAATTAATGCACCAAGAATGACTACTAGGACCATTTATCAGTTCTATAAGATCCAGTAATATACTTAAAACTCATGATATTTTTCATCTTCCTCTTTTCTTTTTGATTATTTGAGCCAGAAGAGCTAAGTTCAACTTCTATTTTTATTACTTATTCACTGTATAAATTGGGCAAATTATTTCATTCTTGTTAATCTGTTTCCTCATTTATATTGAGAACAGTAATACTTCTCTTGCAGAGTACTCATGAGATTAGATGAGAACATTGATAAGAGAAGGCTAGCATAAGTGATTAACAGGAAGCACAGATGCTACTTCCTAACATTCTGTCACTCCACCTTATCCCTTCCCCTTTTACCTCACTGTCTAATCTCCCTAAATCTTATAGGAAGAGGTGAACAAAATACTATAGACAGTTGATATACACCTGAAATCTATGTAATTTATTAATCAATGTCACCCCAATAAATTCAATTAAAAATAAAATTTAAAAAATAAAAAACAGCCGAAACCGGTTTGGCTCAGTGGATAGAGCGTCAGCCTGCGGACTGAAAGGTCCCAGGTTCGATTCCGGTCAAAGGCACATACCTTGGTTGTGGGCACATCCCCAGTAGGAGGTGTGCAGGAGGCAGCTAATCGATGTTTCTCTCTCATCGATGTTTCTGGCTCTCTATCCCTCTCCTCTCTCTTCCTCTCTGTAAAAAATTAATAAAATATATTTAAAAAAAAAACATTCCAAAGCATACTGTGTATTCTTCCTAAATCATTTAATCACTCTATAAATTGCCTATCTAATTGATACAATAAAGTTCTCTTAAGAGGTGGTGAAATTAGAAGGCAAAATTAAATATATTACCATGCCATAGTGAAATACATTTATCTAGTCATCCCTGCTCTGATCCTTCAACCATAAGTGAAAAGATGTGACATTTTCTTCACTGCCTGTTGCAGACAAGCCTTATGGAGACATGTGTAATGCTGACTCGGTTGAATGAACTAATTCAATAAACAGGCACTGGAATGGCTGGAGAATGAGATAGATTGACATCCATAGACGAGTCTTCTTGTCCTTTCCAGTAGGCACTTCCGATGAGAATTCAAATAAGACTCAAATATTCTCTCATCCGGGACCATTATAGGAAATTACAAATGTATTTATCTTACCAATCCTTGAATTTTTCTCTTTCCAAGACTCTGATCATCCAGCCAGTCCTAATCATTGCCCATGAGTCACACATTTCTTTACATCAAGCCTTTTCTTCTTTCAGACAAATAGGGCAATATGGTATATTTAAAATTAAGCCAACCCAGAGAATTTGTCTTCCCATTATCCTTCAGGAGTACTATATATGCAGCACCATCCACAATTCATACTTGAATCTTCTCCTTAACAAATAGGTCAAACTCCCCAAATAGCCATGAAGGTGGGTTCATAAGGGGTTGGCAGTGAGGAGGAGTAGGCATGCTGAGAGTTGAACTGCCTACTCAGGCAACTTTCTTGTGCCTTTAGGATCTGCTGGTTTGACAGTCTATTTGATAATAGAGGGCTACTGGGCAACTCCAACTGAAGGGGTAGGCAGATATAACACCAATTTACGAAGGGAACCTTAGATCACTTCATCCCCTATGGTCTCTACTGAGCTAGTTACAAATAAGAGCTGCTCCTTAATAAGTACAGTTACTTACCCAAAGTGAATTATTTTGCATCCTCTTTGTTATGGATTCCTCTCTTGGAGCTTGACTTATTTTTACTCTGTGGAGAGTGGCTACAGCATTTGGACAGATTCAAGCCTCAGACTAATGAGAGGGCATGGTCCTCTCATGGCAAAGCTATGTGCAGGTCCCAGCTTGGAGGGCAAAGCCCTCCCAGCACAATTATAGCCAAAGGCTATGGTTGTATGCTTGACCTTATGGTCCGAACCTATGGTCCCAGTTGGCTGAGTGATGTAGGCTGTGGGAGGTGTAGCAAGTGCTGCCAAAACAAAGCTTGATAGAGTTCTCAGGTGCATGTAATTAAGTAGATTTGAAACTCAGGAGAACATTGTAAATATCTTGACCATGCCCTTGCTTTGCCTCATGGGATCTGACTATAAAATAAAGACTTGGCTTGCAGGCTGTGGCACTGTCTCTCCATCTGAGAACAGTGTCCCACCTAGCCCCTACTGTATTCTCTTGTCTGTTTTCTTTAATCCTTCACTGCTGCTCCCTCAGGTTCACCCCTGGCCGTGCTGAATGTGGTTCACACTCAATTTCCCAATTTGCCAGAGGCAATGTTATCATCACAATATCTGTTAGTTCATTAGAGTGGCACAATTGTTTGCCTAGACCAGTTAGACAGATCTTCTCTTGCTCTGAAAATCTTCACAGTCACAGAACATGTGCTGATAGAAAATGCATTACTTCTAAAGTGACCCACAATAAAAATTTCCAAAGAATTATACCTCCTTAACAAGCTCAATAAATAATTGTTTTTCACTTTGAAGAAATTATCTTGATGTTCCCCAGGTACTTCAAAGAGGTGGCAGATGCTATATTGTCAAGATTTTTATCCTCCTCTCTAGCACTTGATAAAATGTCTTACCAAGTTTTCCAGGGTTTCTTCTACTTTTTTCCCTCACATTTTCAGGATGTGTAAATGTGGTAAACCTACATATCAGTGAAACAGTGATATAGCCACATTTCCTTTAGTCAAAATTTGTGGCACAAAGCTGGATAACTGACCAAACCCTAGCAAAACAGTAAGAGAATACTGTTTTCCCTTCCAGGTAAGAACAAACTGTTTCTGCTATTTATTTACGGAGGCGGGGGGGGGGGGGGGGTGATATCCAACAGTTTAATAGCTACATAACAGACTCAATAGGCTGTAATGATGTTCTCAACTAAGGAGACCTCATCAAGAAAAGCAGCTATCATTGGATTCCCCACCAGCTTATAATAACCCACTGTCATCCTCTAAGATACATTTGTCTTCTACATTAATCTAACTGGGGATGTGATAGGAGTCGTCAATCTTCACCCTTCAAGCCTTTAGTAGTGGCACTAGCATCTAAAATTTCTCCAGAGATTCAGAGTTGATTTTGATTTAATCTTTTGGAAGAGAATGGAAATTCCAGATGCTTCCACTCTACTATTTATACCACAGTGGGATTTGTACCAGTGGTTCTCAGCCCATAACAAAGTTGTGATGTAATAAAGTATCATTATATCTCTCTTTTATTTCCCTTTGGCTCTTTACTTCTAACTTTGCAGACTTAAGGCTTGATTTCTAACATCTTTCTAAAAGCAAAACCTGATAAGATATTATTATCTTTTCCCCCTTGAAATACATCTCACATTGAAATAAAAAAAAAATTATAAGCTTCAAACAGAACCAAAAGGATTTAATTGCAAACCCATTACTTGCTAAATCATGTTACTTTGCCCACATTAATTAATTTCTCCAAGCCTCAGTTTTCTCATCTATAAAAGGGTGATAAGTCTAAAGATTTAATGAGGCAAAATCACTGGACATAGGCATTTATAGTAACCACAGAATTGTAATAACATTTAGACAGGTACAATGAAACTCAACAAATTAAGCTAAAAATAAATATATTATCATATCAAAGAAAATTCAAACCTGATTGTATTGATTTCAAGTTCAGGCAATAGTTCTTCAAAGTAATATAAATATTATATTGATAGTAGGGGCCCAGTGCACAAATTCGTGCACCTTGAAAGGAACTGTGGGCTGCAAGGCTACTGTAGGCACAGGGGCGGGTCTCAGCCCATCCTCCGTGCCCCCACCCGGCCCCTCCTGCCACGGCCCCCTGTCCCCTGTCTGCCAGCAGCCCTGCTCCCGCCACCGCTGCTCCCATGCACTGATGGCACCCACCCCGCTCGCACCTGCTGACGGCACGGAGCAATTGGGGCCAGCGCCAGCAGCGGTTGCAAGTGGTGGCTGCTGCCCTGATTGCCCCTCAGGAGCCCTCAGGGGCAATCGGGACCAGTGCTGAACGCCGGCAGCAGGTGCAAGCCGTGGCTCCAGCGCCAGTTGTGGGTGCAAGCAGAGCTGGCGCTGCCGGTGGATGTGAGCGCCGGGTGGGACCAGGGCGTGCAGGAGCAAAGAATTTTTAGTAACCACCAGAGGCTCGCCCCAATAACAGCACTGGCGCCCCACCTTGTTCTGGCATCCCCGCTTATCTGCTCCACCATCCCGCCGCAGCCAATGCCCACCATGTTCCACGCACGCCCCCTTATGGTCAGCGCATGTCATAGTGACCGGTTCAGTTGTTCCGCTGTTGGGTCTATTGCATATTAGCCTTTTATTACATAGGATATGTAATTGTTAAGCTAAGATTCTAAAATCAGATTGACCATAGTTCAAATATAAGCTCTGCAATTTACTAGGTGAATGATCAGAAGCAAAGTTTTTTAACTTCTCCAAGACCCAACCCATTCATCAGTAAAATGGGGATATCTATTTTATAGGTTTGACTGAGAATTAAATAAAGGCATGTATTTAGAGTAATTAAAATGTACCTGGTACAAGGCCAATGTCAAAAATTATTATTTTTCATTATTACTAGTCATCATTGATAATAAAAATCATTGAGAACAATCATCATAGTGATTATCATGAGGATATGAGAAAAAGAAACAGGTCTTTTACAATCCTCAAATCTCAAAGTACTTTAGGTTATGGCTATAGTTGTTTATACACTTGACTCTGTTTTCAATTCCGCCTTTTAGACTCTGACAGATACTTCTCTTTCTCAGCCCAGTTGTAAAAAAAATATTTAAGAATTTGGGGTTAACTTACTTATTGAACCAAATGACCAAGGTTCCTTTGGTTCCAGTTTTCAAGTTTCATGAACATTTTGATGTTTTTTGGGGGAAGAAAAACTTGTAATGCTCAAATAGTAGCAGCACTTTTACCAGACGGTCCATTAGTCAGTTTTCTTGATATGAAAAGCTGAACGTGGTGCACACAGCTGTCATTTAGTTATTCTCACCCATGAAAAGAAAAACAACAAAAAAGGAAACTTGCTATTTTTCAGTTTCAAAAATAAGACAAGGCCAATAAAACCGTCATCAGGTCACCTTTCTCAGGAAAGCATTGGCTGTCATCCCAAAGGCAAATTGAAATGTGGAAAACATCGCCATAGATTTTTGTGGAACAAAGCAGGCCACGAGTTGAAAATTTAGAAGGAAACCAAACTGTAAATGAGCACCCATTAACTCACATTAATGTTGCCTTTGTTTCATTTGCTAAACAGGGAAATAATTTGGGATTTGATTTTACTGTTAATTATCTGGCTGAAGGTTGATTAACATAAAGTATTTAGTTTGGGGCACTTAAGCTGAGATAAGATGTACCTAACTTCTATGGATGTTAACTTTGGACTTAGAATTATAGATAAATGAGTACAGCAGCATTCTGTCATCTAGAATTGCAACGTTAGAATTTACTTCTGTAGGGTGGCTTTGTTTCAAGTAACTTAATTTGCATTATTTTGGATCAAAGAGGACATCATAATTGGACTCAGATTCTAATGGAGTACAGAAAAGAAAAAGAAAATAATAGTGCTCCGTACAGATATAATCACCCCATACCTCATGAAAACTTTTTAGTTTGGTAAGATAACACTACAAATAGTGCTGTTTTTATAAAACTTTCATCCTTCAGCATAATACTTCAAAGACTAAAAAAGACATTATAATTAAGTAATAAAATAATTTATGGGAATAAGAAAATACTGAGAATTATTTGCTTTCTTCCTCATAGTATTTCTTTACTAACTTTTATTAGATGAAAAATACTTCTGAGTGAAATTCTTAATGGAAAATGTTTATATTTATATTGTTTTTGAGTAATTTTTATACCCATTTAGATAGACTCCAGTTACAGAAACACCCTTTTAGGGTAGGTGTCCTTTTAAAGAAAAAGAAGGTGGCCAGGAATTCTAGGGGCAGGTAAAAGTAAAAAACTGCAATAATTTTTAACTAGAAAATAAAGGGTACATTTATGTAAGTAACAGAGAGGATATTTTTCCCTGAAACTTGAGGTAGTCCTCTACCAAAGTATTATTTTTGATTATCAGTAAAGGATGCTAAACAAACTAAACCATAATTTCTAATGTTTTTTTTTGTGGGAAATTTCATAATCTAATCCGAAAACATAATAAGGCATATGAATAGGAAATTTTATGCTAAAAAATGAGGAAATGGGCATCTTATGACAAAGGGCTATATAGTTTTATTAACAAGTGCATTAGTGAATAACATAAGATGAAGCTGCCATATAAATTATGAAGCTCTAGAAATATATCAGTGCCAAGAAAATTAATATAGAACTATAGACATAAACCTATATATACTCTTATCTGGACTAAAAAAGGTATTTACTTGAATGGAAATTGTAATCCATATTTTAAATATCTTTCATGAAGCCTCTGTTGTTTGATAACACAGTTAAATCAATTATATCACTATAGTTTTTTTATTGAGGTACATTTGACATATAACATTAATTTCGGGTATACATTGTAATAATTCAGTACTTGTGCAAAATAACTGCCATAATAGGTTTAGTTAAAATCCATCAAATACAGTTACAATTTTTTTTCTTGTGGTAAGAACTTTAAAGATTTACTCTTAGCAACTTTCAAATATGTAGTAGTGTTATTAATTACAGTCCCCATGCTGTACATAGTCACCATGCTGTACATTACATCACCATGACTTATTGTTCAACCCTGCCCTAGGCTCTTAGTTGTCTCTTAAACCTCTGTCCCAGCAACCTATTTTATTTGTAACTAGAGGCCTGGTGCATGAAATTTGTGCATGGGAGGAGGGGTCTCCCTCAGCCCGGCCTGTACCCTCTCCAATCTGGGACCCCTTGGGGGATATCCGACTACTGGTTTAGGCCCGCTCCTGCAAGGATCAGGCCTAAACCAGCAGTCTGATAACCCCCTCGCAATCCGGGACCACTGACTCCTAACCACTCACCTGCCTGCCTGCCTGACTGATCGCCCCTAACTGCCTCTGCCTGCCTGCCCGATCACCCCTAACTGCTCTCCCCTGCCAGCCTAATCGCCCCTAACTGCCTCTGTCTCGGCTTCCCGCCACTGGAAGACGTCCAGTCTATCCGGTCTATTACCCTTTTATTAGTATAGATGGCTCCCAGTAGTTGAAGGTGTGCCAAGACCAGTTAGTGTCCCAAAGTGGGTGGGAGGATCTTAGCACCTAGCTTTAGACAGTTTGGAAGCCAGACTCTTAGCAGCTTTTACGGTATGCAAACAGGTACAGTCCTTTGGGAACTCAGGGGTAAGCCCCACAGGCCGCCAGTGCCAAGTGATTGAGAGGAGTTCCCTGGGCGGCAGCTGCAAAAATCAGGGCTCCAGATGAGTGTGTAAACTTTTGTCTGGGAGATACCGGTGAGTGTAGTGACACACAGAGAGAGAGAGCACAAAGATGGCGTGCGCCAGCCTAAACTCTCCTAGCTTGTCTGTAGGCCCTACAGGTGCCACACCTGAAGCCTGCCTCAGGCCAAACCTCCAGGACAAGCAATTAAGCCGATTTCAAGAAAGACTGTGGGTGCATCTCGGGCTGCTGTAGTGAAATGTCCTGGGGTGGTAGTCTGCCAAGAACTCTCTCTCCAATTGTGGCCGTGGGTGGGACCCAGGCATGCATGCCCACCTGGCGACCAGAGCCAGGCTCTTAAGGGCATGTGCTGGGCAGCAGCCATGAAGACCAGGGCTCAGGTGCGTGCAAAACCTCCCTGTGGGAAACTCTGGCGCTCTGGAGCAGAGCAGGGGAGATCAGGAAGGCAGCACCTGCCCTCTGAGATTTGGGAGGTTTACAATCAGCTCTTAGACGTGTTGCATTAGGAGCCTGCGCACCAGGCTGCAGTCAGGCTGATGAGATAAATGGACTCTTCCGCAGAAAGACTGAGCTCCTGGGCCTGCTGCTGTGCCATGGAGAGGGGAGCTGCTCAAGAACTCTTCCTCCGTCAGCCCCCCTGGACACCAGAGTGAGGTGATGTAGAGGCGTCCCCTGGCAGGCACCCCCAAATCCGGGTCCCACATGTAAAACCGAGGCACCAGACGCACGTAATAGCTCCCCTCTGAGGGAAAGGAAGGGCAAGAGGAAGAGAGGAAGAGAGCGGAGCAGAGGCCAAGTGTGGAGATGGCGCCCGCCAGGGAAGAAAAAGGAAGAACAAGACCAAAACCACCCTAGAGTTATTAAAGCGATTGTGTCTGTGGTGGAGCAAAGACGGGCCCACGGGCTGCGGTATGGCCAGGAGAGTGCAGAGCTGGTTCACCTGGGAAAACACACCCAAAACCTGGAGCTGGAGAACCAGCGAGGGAGCCAGGCGGCCGGAGCAGGGCAGAGAGGATGCAAAGGCAGCCAGGCCAGTGTCCATCCCGAGCACCAGCGGACTCCCCTGGGCGTCCACCCCAGCCTGCCCCTCAGGCCAACACTCCAACGCCAAGGCCGGGCCTGGCACCCTCCTGAGGCTGCAGCCGGTGGCCCATCAGCGGTGAGTCCAAGGGCACAGCCCTTTACGCATCGCATGTCAGATCTGTCTAGTCTTGTGGGTTTCGTGGACATGAGTTCTACTGGATTTCAAAGCTGCATGTTCTGGAGGCTTGTCTCTCAGGTGCAGGCCTTAAAAGTCAGGGTGCCCATGTGAGGTCCAAGCCTTTGGTTTTCAATGAGAAGCTCCAGGTGTTGCGTTCCCTCGCCATTGCGGGTCGCTGCGCAGGGTGGAGTTGATGGTGAGATTGTGCCCCAGCCTCTCCTACCAGTTTCATTTGACCTTTGTTTGCCAGATGCTTGGGAGTCGGTCAGCCTTCTTTCAGGTTGTTGTTGGTGTTTTTTTCCAGAGGAACTTGTTCCATATGTAGTTGTAGATTCCGTGTGTGCGTGGAGGAGGTGAGTTTGGATCTCTTATGTTGCCACCTTAAACTGAAACCTAACCATAGTTTTGTTGTTCTTGTGTGTGTGATTAGGCCCAAGCACAGTGTAATTTAGAAATGCTCACTTAAAATACAAATGTGTTAAATCACTGATGCCTACCTATGTTTATTATTTTATTCCAAATGTTCATTCAGTACCTACTATATGGCAGGGACTTTTCTGTGTGCTATAGATACAGCAGAAAACAAAGTCCGTGAACCCGTGGAATTTACCTTCTAAAGGAGAGTCAATAAGTATATTTTCAAATTATGGCAGATGCATGTTTCAGGGAAAAAAAAATAAGGTAATGGGAAAGAGAATGATGGGGTGTTGTTTTCCAGTGGGAGACTAAAGAATTCCTCTCTGAGGAAGTGGCATTTGAACCGAAAATTGAATAGAGGAGAGTGAGATTAGGAAGAGAAACCAGTGGGGAGGCTGTAGCCATGGCCCTCGTAGAAATATCTAGAAACACTGTTGGTGCATTGGTAGATGCGGAGTCCTGAAGACAGAAAGGAATAGTTGAGTTAGGGGAGATGTACGGGGCAAGAAAAAAATATTTACTATTATTATTCTACTAGTGGCGTTTACCTCAGTTTTCTCATTGAACACCTACTGCAAGCTTCAGAAGGGCAGAGGTGGGAAGACTTTTACATGCAAATCATAGAATGTAAAACTAAAGAACCATTTTCAGCATAGTAGAAAAATCAAATCCTTAGGGCTCTAAGGATTGCCCATTTTTCCATTATCCTCAGCAAAAGGATAAAATCAGTAAAGTCCTGGTCAGAACACTTCCTGAGGAAGGACTATGAAAGAGAGACAATTACAGCCATATAAACCACTGCTATTCATGGTTATATTAATTGCTCCAGCGAAGAAATATAGCATGTAGTTATCTTACAATTTGGGATACAAACTATCTGAAACAAAAGATAGGGTAATTTGCTTTATGTTGCTAACCACAGTAAATGACAACAGAGTTCTCAGAGTTTATTTGCAATAATTACACATTTTACTCAGAATATTGCTTTACATTGATCAGGCTTGCCTATACTTTTCCTGGAATGTTAAAATCCCCTATGTGAAAAACATTTCTCTACCGTCTGCTTAATGTCACTGGTAACTGAGAAGCACACACTAATAGCCTGGAAATCTTCAAGGAATAATGAAAATGTGCAATAAACTTAGTTCGTTATCTTACCAGGATAGATGGGTAGATGAAATGTAATTGGTGCCAGGTAGTAATCAGGGTTTTGTTTTTGTTTGATTCTCTAGTTCTAGAATATACATTTGAGATTACAGAAGAGGTAGCTAGCAATAAGATTCAACTTTGACAAAGTCATAAAGCAAAGATTTCAAAGAAAGTATATATTTTCCCTGGAACACTGCACAGGGTTTAGCTGGCATGTTGTCAGCAAACAAAAAATAATTCAGTGTTATTATTTATGACACAACATGATAAAGAGGAATTTGGACTGAATAAAGAGATGATCCTAAAATGCTTAAGACAATTTGCAATAGCACTTCGGACTGGGGCAGGCTTGCAGCATTCTTTGTTTTTTTTAACACCTATTTGTTGTCATCCCACTAAAATGAGAAATGAGTCATGCTGGTATTACCAAAAGCTGAATGAAAGAAAAAGTAGACGCCATGAAAGTCCCCATAGAGCAGCCAATAATTCAATAACAATATGATGTTTCCAAATAACATACTTAAATATATCTCATCCTATCTAATAAAAGAATAATATGCAAATTGACCGTCACTCCAACACAGAAGATGGCTGCCCCCATGTGGTCAAAGATGACTGCCCCCATGTGGACACAAGATGGCCACCACAAGATGCCAAGCAGGGGAGGGCAGTTGGGAGGGACCAGGCCTGCAAGGGAGGGCAGTTGTGGGCAATCAAGCCTGCAGAGGAGGGCATTTAGGGGTGATTAGGCCAGCAGAGGAGGGAAGTTGAGGGCGACCGGGCCTGCAGGGAAGGGCAGTTGGGGGGGACCCAGGCCTGCAGGGGAGAGCAGTTGGGGGGTACCAGGCCTGCAGGGGAGGGCAGTTAGGGGTGACCAGGCCTGCAGAGGAGGGCAGTTAGGGGCAAATGGGCTGGCAGGGGAGCAGTTAGGCATCAATCAGGCTGGCAGGGGAATGGTTAGGGGGTGATCAGGTTGGCAGGCAGAAGCGGTCGGATCCCACTGGGATCGGGCCTAAACGGGCAGTTGGACATCCCTCGAGGGGTCCCAGATTGGAGAGGGTGCAGGCTGGGCTGAGGGACACCCCCCACCCCCGTGCACGAATTTCGTGCACTGGGCCTCTAGTTACAAATAATTGTGGCTTGACACTCACAGATGTGTTGCACAGTGAAATTTGTTTTTAATTTCAAAAATCTTAATTTGAACACTATTTTATAAAATTTGACTATTAAGTAAAATAAATCTGTACTATACGAAACTAACAGCATGAAATACCTGAAACAGTCATCTTTTCCTTGTTTAAAATCTATAGACTGCACTCCTATAGCTTCTGTCAAGTTGATAAGCTAAACTTTGCTTAGTTGTCCTAATTCACCTGGGTCTACTTGGTCCCTCACAAACACATTTTTCTTATGGATTTGTTTCCTTGGCCTCAATAAAAAATGTAAGTGACACCAGCTGTGAACAATAGTAACTGACAATCCACGCAACGGTTACCGTATTGTGTTGTGTTGGTCTTAATGGGTAATACCAACCTGGAGAGAAGAATGTGGAAAATTGAAATAGCTTCATGTATAAAGAGATAAAAATTTTTGAAAGACACGTATAATACATGATGAGGAAGGGATGAACAATATGTTGTAAGATATTCTGCTCTGGGGTAAAAGCAGAATGAATTAAAATCTATAAAATTAGATAAATGTGATTCAGAAAGTAAAAGATGCCTTGGTCCATAGGGACTGTGCTAGTAGTTAAGGTTGAGTTTCTGAAGAAGAAAATGTTAGATCCTTTGGGAAGGAAAGGTATTCACATTATGTTAAAAGGAAAAATTTGAGTTCATGAGCTCAAGAACATCCGCCTGGTCAAGTCAATCAAGTTTTCATAGCTCTGTGATACCTCTAAGGCCTGTATTCTGCCATCAATACATGGAGAAATTCTAGAGGAGGAAGACTCAGAGAATCTGTGTGGGATCATATTTTCCTCTTTTATAAGTAGATCAACCATTTATTTATTGTCCAAATAAGGACATTTTTGAGAGTGAGAGGGTCAACTATAAACATTTAAACTAGAATGATAGCCATAAACTGAAACCATCACAGTCAAACCACATTTGTTAACCTAACTTTTAAGACCCTAGAATTTCTGATTTCTAGAACCCTCTTTGCATAAGTTCTTGTACCTGTTATCTTCAAAAATTACTAATCATATGGTAACACAAGTGTAGACATATTTTCAAACTCATCAAATTGTATACATTAAATATGTGCATTTTCGTATGCCAATTATACCTTAGTAAAGATGGAACAAAATTGCCAGTTACAAGTTTTACCTATGGCTTCTGGGAACTCCATGCCAGTGTGGGTTGCTGAGAATAAGCTAGGCATCCTACCTTGCGCAGGAGGGTTAAAAGGGGCACAGAGTGAGGCAGGTCTGTGGTTATGAATCATGAGTGCCCCAAATCACCCAGGGAGCATTTTAAAAATCTCCAGACCAACTGAGTAAGAATGTCTGTGAGTAGGATGCCAGCGTAATCACCCTAAGTGATTGCAAAGCACATATTGAGGGTTGAGAAACAGTTGGCTGACCTTGCTGCTACCGTGTGGCCCATGGACCAGAAGCATCAGCATCGCCAGGGAGGCCTCTCCCACACCTACTGAATCTAAATCTGCATTTTAACAAGATCCCCAGGAGATTCCTGTGCACTTTTATGTTTACTTGAGTTTATATTTTGGATGCCTTTTTCACTTTTTCTAGTTGAGTTTTTTTAAGTCCATAATGAATTGAAATTTTTAGAAAAACAGGCCCTCTGGCACAGACATTCTAAGAAGCACTGGCGTAGAGCTCTTTCCATAATCTCAAGGAATTTTCAAGTTGGGCATCAATATGGAGTCTGTCATCTACAGCCCTGAATGGGTTCACCCTCTTGAATCATTGCCAAGTTTAGGGGACCCCCCCCCAACTACTTAGTCTCTTAAACAAAAAACCCAGATGCCCACAGTGATTTCTTCTCCTCTATCTTCTCCCTCATATCCAACTTACCTAAATATTTCTCGGTTCTGTCTTGCCACTCTCCTTCCACAGCCTCATTCCATGTCCTCATGTCCTCCATCCTGAACCACTGATACAATTCCTGGTTGGATACCTGCCTCCAGCTCCTGTTTCATTCCCTGAAAATCTGTCCTCTCAAAACCCACCAGGTCGTGTGTGTGTGATCCCAGCACTGGCCATGTCCCTGTACTCTTTAAATAGCTTTGGTGAACATCTATCCCTGGGTTACAAAAGCCACACTCCATGATGTGTTATAGAAGTCCCCACACCCACTCCAGGTGACCTCCCCTCTGCCTGCTTCATTCTTGGCTTACCTTCACTTAACCACTGGACAATGTCAAACTGCCGTTTATGGTTGCCCTCCATACATGGCATTGCTGTCCTGGGACTTTTACTGCTACTGGGGGTCTCAGCCTGACCTCATCCCATCTCTTCATACCTTAAGAACATGGGGGTGCTAATATCTCTTCTAGATCCTGATTTCAATTCTTTGGGCAAATATGCAGATGTGGAATTGATGGATCACATGATAGTTCTATATTTAATTTTTTGAGGAACCTCTACAACAATTTCCACAGCAACTGCACCATTTTGCATTCCTATCAACAGTGTGCAAGGATTTCAATTTCTCTGCATTCTCACCAACACTTGCTATCTTGTTTTTTCATATTAATCATCCTGACAGGTTTGAGGTGATATCTCATTGTGGTTTTGATTTCTATTTCCCTGATGATTAGTGACATTGAACATTTTTTCATATACCTGTTCGCCTTTGTAGCAGTATTCATAATAGCCAAGATGTGGAAGCAACTAAATGTACATAGACAGATGAATGGGTAAAGAAAAATACAATGGAATGTTCATCAGCATTTAAAAAAAGAAAATTCTGCTGTATACGATGACATAGATGAACATTGATGACATACCAAGTGAAATAAGCCAGTCACACAAAGACAAATATTTCATGATTCCACTTAGTTGAGGTATCTATTCTTTTTCTTACCTGTGGGAAGGTGGATGGTGATTATTCTCTAAATGCCCTCTCCAAAGATTATTTATTTGATGTTCTATTTTATATGTTTTTATGTATCTCTGCAGGCTGAATCATTTTATGGCTTATTATTCATTCTTATAGAAATATATGTTTTTAATTTATTTTATATTCCTGAGAGAGAAACGAATGGCTCTTCCTTGTTTTGATTACAAAAAGTCAGGGTGGGGTACGGAGTTCAGTGAGAAAGAAATCTCTAAGCAATTTGCACACAAGCCAGGTGAGCAAATAAGGTCCATACTTGTACGTTTTCCCCCTCTTTCTATCAATACCATTATCAACAAGTTACAGAAATGGCAAAAGAGTCACTAAAATCTGAGACTAAAGGGGCAAGATATGAACAGACTATTCAGCTGCATTCACCTCCTAACTGAAGGCCATATTATTACTAGAAGATTTTACTAGTAGATTGGACCCCTTAAGGTTAATAGTAGGCTAGGGAATTGTTCATTGTGATGAAAGGGTGCAACACAATGCCAATGAATTCCTGGGTCATTGTTCAAGAAATGGGAGCTTGCTCAGTTAAGAATATGCTTTCCTGCTCTCCTTTCCTTTCTTCCTTAGAAAAGGATAACTGCTACTTATTGATTATGCCAACAGAGGGAAAGTGAAATGAACTAGACATTAGATAAGTAAACGTAAATATCAAGGAGTCTGTAGGGAGATGGGAGGCCACATGATTTCATGCCATTTGTAATTGTCTAATGCAGAGCCACCACATCCAGAGTAGAGAGTATTGCATTTTGTCAGAGGAACTAAAAGGGATCCCCTGTGTTTTGCTAGCACCTATTGAGGAGTCAGTCAAGTCCATGAGTGTAGGGCCATGTCCCTTTTCTATCTATCCATGTCTCCCTGTCTCAAAACCTGGTGCCAAAGTACTTATTGAATAAAAGACTAATATTTAATAGGAAAGTTTGATCTGGCCATCTATAATAATAAAAGCATAATATGCTAATTAGTCCAGACGACCTTCTGGACAAAGCTGGGGCTGCAGGGGAAGCCCGGGTCCCAGGTGCCAGAGGGAAGCCAGTGCCGGCAATCGGAGGAAGAAATGCCTACTCTAGAGCACGAATTTCGTACATCGGGCCTCTAGTTGTTAAATAAATATCTATGCCTAATCTTTTCTCAATCACTCTGGAAGAGGACTTTCATATTGAATATAACCAATAAGGTTCATTTTAAAAGAGGCTTTCCTTGACTTGAAAAGTTAATACAAGTAATTCACGTTCTTACCGATAAATTAGAAATTACAGATAAGCAAAGAGAAAAAATGAAACTACCCATAATCCCATTGCCTAGAGATAAGCTGTATTAATGCTCTGACATAGAGCACTCCCTTTGCTGCGAATAATGCTCAGGAAACAAGAGTTCCCTCTATCTAAGAACCACTGGGCATGTGCGGGGTTGTGAACTGTGGGCATCAGGTTGATACTTTGCCCTATGGGACCTGGTTTCAGAATCACTCAGGAGAGCGGCAGTGAAATAGCAGATGAAAAAAATCTCTGTAAACAGAACAAGTCTTCGAGTTCTTTGGCCACAATGTTTTTAGAAGTTGTTGATTGGACTGACTAAACCTGTGTGCTTCCTGCACAATTCTGAACAGAGGAACACCTGTCCCCTCACCAAAGATTTACTGCACTTCCAATCTGGCACAGAAGTGATCAAATTAGACTATATTTGAAAAATAAAAGCTCCATTTTTATTTGTACTTCAGGCTGGACCCATTACATAAATTATTCTACAGTGACCATTCTAATATGTAAGTTTTATCCCAAGTGTATATATAGATAGGTACCTGGTTCACAGCAAGTGATTGAATGAACTCATCTGGAAAACTTTTGGAAGGGGGATTTCTGCCCCCACCCCCAAAGGCCTATCTTTAATGCTTTAGATTCATATTTTCAAAATACCCACAATGAGACCTGCAATAAATACTGAGGTCCTTATAGGTGAACTAGAGGCCCAATGCACGGATTCATGCACCGGTGGGATCCCTCAGCCTGGCCTGCGAGGATCGGCCTGAAACTGGCTCTCGGACATCCCCCAAGGGGTCCCAGATTGTGAGAGGGCGGTTCTTGGGTGACCCACCCCAAATCAGGCTCCCTCCTCTCTGGTTCCGGTGCGTCACCCGAGAACCACAGCTGCCAAGTCACCGCAGCTCAGCAAACTCCTGCATTCCCCCTGGTGGTCATTGCATGTCATAGTTAGCGGTTGGAGCATCTGTCCCCTGGTGGTCATTGCGTGTCATAGCTACCAGCCAGTCGGCCGGTCGCTTAAGCTTTTATATATCTAGATAGATCCAGTTCACTTCTCTAAGCCTCTTTTTTATTTACTCTTTTCTCTTGCACTGAGTCCCTGATACTCCACATTCACCATGAACAGATAAACAACAATGAAGATATTTAGGAAATCTCCCAGCTGTCTTTTCTTTCAAGGACAACTATAGCTATTTCATTGTAATGGCTTTTATTTATGGCAACACAGTGTCAAGCAGTCTACACTTATTATCTGATTCTGCCAACTGCCTATTTGTGTTATACCTACCTTATAAACCAGGAACTCAGAGGAGGAAAATCGCTCGCTTACGTTCACTTAACTACCAAGTAGTAGAGCCTGGATTTAGGTGCTAGTGTATGTCATTTAAAAACCCATCCTTCTAACCACGACTTGTCACATTTGACAAGGGGCTTAGAAAACATGGGTGTTCTCAAATGAAGAAAATGGGAATGCCAACGTTTACTATGCTCTGATTTTTAGCAGATGCCATCTTGTGTTCTCTGATCATTAATTACTCCCTAACAGGCAGACCTTCAAGTAGTAAATCTAAAGGGAAGACACTCAAGAGAATATCTGTGGCCTGAGCCAGTCCATTCTGTTAAAACACCCAGGTAGCAAAGATGCTCTGATAATTGCAGGTGCTAAAACACTCTGAACTGTCTAAGCATAACATGGTGACTTGGGGTAAAATACGATGTTTCCTGCCTAAATACCAAACTAAATGACTGCAAATCAATTTGTGGTCTTTCTATATGTTTATTTTGTTCTCGTCTTTGAATAATAGACTCAGTGGGAATAAAATGCTAGGTTCAAATATATTTTTCCTTGGAATTTTTATATTATTCCTTTTTCTTCTTGCAATTTATATCTCTGCTTCTCATTCCCTAGTTAATCTGTGTGTTTTTTCTCTCTAGAAGTTTTAAATTGTTTTTTTTTTCTCCTTATCCTAAGTGTTCTGAAATGTGTCTTCCATTTATATAGGTATGAGTTGATACTGTCCTTTCTCCCTTTATCCTACTTTGTACTCAATGAGTCCATTCAGCCTGACATTTAATGCAGAGAAATTCATCTCTGCTATTCTTTGCACATTGCCTCCTATCTATCCTCTCTGCTTTCTTCTTGATATCCTAAGTGACTGCTATCAGTACTTCTTTATCCATCCTACATATTTTAAAATTTTTCCTTCATGCCCTCCAAACCTTTATTTAGTAACTGCATATTATGTCCTATCTCTGTGCTTCTCAAACTTTCATGTGCATACAAATCACCTCAGGATCTGAGTGAAAATGAAGTTTCCGATTTAGTATTGTGGGATGGCGCCTGACCGTTCGTACTGTTAACAAGTTCCCAGGAAATGCCAGCGCTCCTGGCCTGCAGTCCGCACTTTGTGTAGCAAGGACCTAGGCAGCGTGTGAGGCGTTGCAGGGACAGAAATGTGTGCTGAGAGCACACGCGGGCCACCGCCTCCCAGCAGGAACCTTCCTCCTCCACTCACTAGCTATGTGACCTTGGGAAGACGGACCTATCTCTTTGGGAATCCACTCTCCCCTGTACAAAATGAAGATGTTTGTCCCCGGGTTGCCTGTTTCCTGCGGTGACTAAGTGTGATTGTTAGCCTGTGCACACCAGAGGGGGCATGGAATGGAAAAGGACACCACCAGGCTCCTGCTGTCAGGGGGAGGCTTTAATACTGCTGGACAGAAGGTGCCCTGGGAGCCACGCCCCTGCCTGTGGGGAGGGCTGTATTCTCTGCTTGACTTCTGCCATGAAGTTGTTCTTTGAGTTGAAGGATTTAGAACAAAACACCCACACCTATTTCATCTCCACACAGGTGCAACCCCACCCATAGGACAGGAATAAGCACACTCCATTTCAATAACGGATGACCTGCAGGGTCAGCCACAGATAGAGAGAAATTATTCTGTGATTAATGGAGTATATTGAAAGAACAGCTTTCTGTAAGAAACATAAAGGCATTCATTCAAGTGGAAATTGTAAAAAGTCATGAGCAGAGAATGAGGATAAGATCCTGATGTTTGGGGGAAATCTTGCCCTAAAACCATTTGACAGTTATGGTTGCTCTGAGCAGAGGGATCTGAGCAGAGGGAATGAAAAGGGAAGGAAGGAAAGGCAGAGGAAGTAAGGAAGGACATAGACATTGATTGAGTAGCTATGTCATGCTGGCATTTTGCAAGTATTATCATGCAACATGAGGTCCCCAAGGATGGATTCAGCTCCATACTACCTCCCCACACACACCACACAGAACACACACACACACACACACACACACACACACACACACACACACACACACACACAGCCTGTGAAAACAATAGGGTGAACCACAAAGAGAACAAGTTATCTCAAGCAGCCAGGACAATTTTTTTTTAATTTTCACATATTGGCTCAACCGGTGTGGCTCAGTATCTGAGTGTTGACCTATGAACCAGGAGATCATGGTTCAATTCCGTCAGGACACATGCCAGGGTTGTGGGCTTAATCCCCAGTGGGGAGCATGCAGGAGGCAGCTGATCAATTATTCTCTCTCATCATTGATGTTTCTATCGCTCTCTCCCTCTTCCTTCCTATCTGAAATAAATAAAAATATATTTTAAAATTTTGTTTCACATATTGGAAGTTTAGTTATAAACACCTGTTATACATACAGACAAACATTTGGTTACAGTTTTGCTCTTTGGGGGCCAATTTAATTATCAGGCCAACTTAAAGTTTTAGTCTTGGTAATGACATTTTTAGAAACCAAGGCCAGCCTTGGTTAGTGTCATCTCTACTCAGGTTAAAAACGGGTGGCAGACAGCCTTCTTGTCCTACCCACAGGGTATGTTTCTCCAAAAGCAAGGTCCCTTTACAAGCAGAGTCAGGGGAAGTGGGAGAAAAGAATCAGACTGAATTTTACAGAACATTGAAAGATACTGACAGGGTTAAAGAGAAAAGACTTGCTAGGCAGACAGATCTGGATATAAGCTACACTTTATTACTGAACTCTTCTAAACTCCAGTTTTCTGCAAAATGGAACTAATCATATACCTCTCAAAGCTGAGAAATGATTAAGTGCTGAGCATGGTGCCTTGGATATAGATCAGTCAGCTATTGATATATAATGAACATCCCCCAAATTCAGTGGCATAAGAGCAATAAGATTTCATTCTCACACTCACACGTCTGGAGTTGGCTAGAGTGACAACTTTAAGCTGCAGGTGTTTGGGGAAGCTGGGCTGGCTCTGATCCACGTCTCCTCCTGGGACCAGGAAGTCCCCAGGGCGTGTTCTTCTCATTGCAATGACCAAAGCATCACCGTGCAAGTACATTTCACTAACATCCCACTGGCCAAAGCTAATCACATGGACAGGCCCAGCACCCATGGGATAGTGGGAGGAAGAAAGGATTACTTGCTGAACAAAAACGTAAACTATTATAGTCTTCTCTCTTCTTTAATTCACATCTTCCATATGCAGAACATACTCATCCCCATTCCAAGACCCTCAAAAATCTGAATCACAACATCAGGTTCAAAGTCCAGGACCTTGTGATCTACAGCAGGTCTGAATGCATCTCTTCTTTATCAGAGACCTCTTCCTAAAATGATAGGTTAGCCACCCAGAACACACTCAGCATACAAAGGTAGAGCAGGTATAGGATAAAAGCAATACATTCCAATAGAAAAAAAAAAAAGAAAGAAAGAAAGAATAGGAGACCCATACGTCACTATTTCACAGCTATTCTGAAATACTGCTAAGAAAATGTTGCCAGATCCCAGTACTCTGGGGGTGGGGGATGTTTCTTGATTAGACCCTCATGCTGTTCCTGAAAGTGATTCCTCAGTTCATAGATTTCCATGATTCCGCTCTTGGCAGTGTCTTCATTTACCACCCTCCTCCTTGGCCATGTTGGGAGAGGGCATTGGAGGGCATTTCATGTTTTGAATACTGAACAGTTTGCCCAGACTTATTCCTCCCAGGACCTTTCTATAGCTCAAATGTCAATCTCTTAGTTCAAGCTGGCAATGCTTTCTCCAATACGGTTCTTGCAAAATCATTGTAAGTTCCAGACATTGTGGCACCGAAATATATGGTAGCCATGATTCTTTTCGAGACATACCTCTCTTTTTAGAGACTCAATTACAGATACTTTAGATGTTTCCAGCATCTATAGAACCAAGACCTTAATCTTTGTATGAACTTGTTTGTCCATGTAAGAGGATCTAGTAGGAACCTTAATCATTTCCAAAGTCTTAGCAAAGGGCCTTCCAATCACAGCCTTGAATTAATCTTTGCTCTGAGGCTATGTCTTACTGGCAGTACCCTGAGTTTGTTACTTCCTTGACACTGTGTCATAATAGCCAAATGCCTTTGGTGAGGAATAGGTTCATTTTCTATTTCCATTCCCACTGACATGTATTTTTCAATGTATTTATTAAACAGAACTTGATTGCTCTACATGCGTAAGGGACAATCATTCATACCATCATTCTTACAAAGACTATATTGGAAGTGCACGAAGTTTTCCAAATGCAGCCTTCAACCCTTTAAATGTTTTCTCAGACTATGGCTAATCCAAAATAACAGGGAATTTATAAAGCAAAAGTTACAGAGATTCAGCAAGAGGAACAAAATTAGTGATTACACTTCAGGCAAATGATCTGTTCTTGGCGCTGGTCTTCCCAAAGCAATAAGAGAAACTTAATAAAAAGAGTTTCAGAAAGTATTCATGAACCAAATTACTGCCACACTGTAAGCATTATTGATGAATTAAGAACAACTACCAACTATTATACCTGGAACCTTGGTGTGAAGAGAGCAATTAACAGCAATTAAAAAATCTGAAGGAAATGAATGTGCATAATGGATGCTATGCAATTATGTTAAAATATATCTTATCACTATCACTGGGGACTGGAAAATAGTGCAGTATCATCAGTAGATCATGGATTGACATGTAGAATTTGAAAGTATAAAGCTAAATAGAATTTCCTAAAACCAAGCTTTTGATCCCATCTTTGCCATTCTTGACACACAGAATTGGCTTCTGATTTTATCTCAAATAAGATGAAAAGTCTAATCATTGATAACCCCTCACATCAGCCCCTTACAAACTATAGGCCATCCCCTGAATACACTTGATTCTTTCTCAGTTCACTCTGGCCTTCTTTAGCTCTTTAGCTCTAACCTGAATATGACAGTTGTGCTGTACCATCAACCACAGTTCTATCCCCCTGTCTTTCAAAGCCTTGTTCCAATGCCATCTCCTCCATAAAGCTTTTCCTAATTACATTGCTCAGAATTATTACCTTCTTATAGTGCTTTGTTTATCTCTCATTTGGGGACAATCACCATGTAATGCGTTTTATTAGAGGCTGATATGTTGAAGTCTGTTACGTATACTGGACAATAGGCTTCCTGAGGGAACATATGGGCTTTATCCCACTGTATCCCTTGCACATGATGTTCATTGTTCTAAATGTTGTTTAATGCGGGATGCTAGCAATTGAGTCATTTAGAAAATGATTCTGACTTAGCAATATGCTCAGACCCATTTAGATAAATATACCCATCATCCTATTAACCTAACTCAGTCCTTGATTTTTCTAAGCCATAGCTCTAGTCAACCCCATGATCTCCAAGTGCTTTAGAATGATCTTCTTACATAATTTTAAGCCAGATATTCCAATTGGAATATTGCTAGCAATAATAGTCACAGGGACTCTCTACGGTAACATATGCACTACTTCATTATGCAAATGAGGAACTATGAATATGCTCATATACCTATGTATATGTAGGCAGAATATTTTTTTAAGTTTCTGAGGCTAGCTGCAGATGGCTGATCTGTAATCTACTAGAGTAGAAAAAACACAAAAACTTATTTATAAAACCAAATAAATTGAAAAAAGAGTAATTCCTGACACCTTATAAGGTATAATATAAGTTACTAGTGGCCCGGTGCATGAATTTGTGCACAATGAAAGGAAATTAATTAGAAGAAATATTTTAATATCACTGTTTGCCCTTTCTCTGTAATAGAAGTGTCAACCAAATTCACGATTGACAATGACAGATCGAAACACACACATGTGATTGGCGCCAGCGAGAGCTTTATATTTATTGCGGATGTGTGAGTCAACTTAGCCTTTTATAACTATAGAATAAACTTGCTTAATTAGACCTGCTTTCTGATTTAGCTAAACTTTTTCCAGCCCAGTGAAGCACCCCAACTTCTCTTTCAGGTAATTATCAGCAAGACAGCAGTAAATATCAACACAAAGCAGATTGTTATTGTAGATCACACAGGGAGAACACAGGGTAAAATATTTAACTGTCTCAATGTTTGACTATATTCTGGGCAGTGAGAAAACCTGAAGTCACTTTCAAGGTCCACCATTTATTACTTCTTTTCAGTTGGGTCAAGTTTCTAAGCTTTCTAAATCTCCATTTTCCAGCTAATGAAAAGAAAATAGGATTCCACTGAGTCTCCTATGTACCTACTCCAGGACTTCTGTGAGGATCAAATGAGATGAGGCATGGGAAAATGCTTCACAGACATTTGGTTAAAGTAGTGTTTCCACCTGGCTATAAAGCAAGTCGTGTTCCTGGGCTGAAGAAACTGTAAGGAGGCTAGTCATCACTAGGGAGAGGAAGCCAGGCGTTGCTAAGTGACATCATTACCCAGATGGAGGGAAGGACACTTAGCATATTAGCTTTTTATATAGATAGAAGATTCCCTATACTTCCATTGTTGTTACTCTCCTAAATAAGTCAGGGGCTCTTGTAATAATAAATGTGTTTTAGAAGTGGCCTCATTCAAGAGTTGTCACCCCTAGATATTTGCACACATATTTTCTATTCTCCAAAGTCTCATTGAACTCAGTCTTTTCTGGATCAAAGTGGCCTAGAGATAAGTGGATGTTTGGACAACTCCTGTAGGGGACCCAATGCTGAGATTAAATGAAAAGGGGCAACGACAGAAGTTTCCCTGAGATGCAAGGCTCTGTTTTGTTACAGTTGCCTTCCTCCTGTCATCTGCATCTGTTAGAGTGGACAACCCCAGTGACGGATGAGAAGTGAATGTGAGATTTAACAGATTTGTTCTTGAGCAGCTGATCTTGCATAACAAGACGGCAGCAAGCTGTCAGTTTTGTAAGTCCCTCATCTCTAGACCTTTGCACTCTCTCCCACACTGCAATCCGCTGACCTACTATCCCATACACAAAAGAATAAAATGCTAGCTTGCTGTCTGACATGCCGTTTTCTGTGACACTGCACATTTTGCAAGACAGGGACTGTTTTCCAAATACATTTCTTTTCCTAACTTGTTGAAGTGGGGCTGGTTGGCTAAATGGAAAGTACTACAATTTTTTAGGCTTAAAGTGCAATTAGAAATACAGTAACACTCTGTCATAGGCACCATAATGCACATGGGATGAAAAAACTATAAAGAAATGATGGAAATATCTTTACCATGGAAATAGGGGCTATGTTTGTGTCCCATGAGAGTACTCCAGCAATTTCAAAATCTAAATTACACCAAGTAGCTAACCCATGACCTCATATGTTCATCCAATGAGTAAATTTGTGCATTTTTTTGCAGCTTTGCTGATTTGCTTTTGTTTATATGTAATGATGAGTCTTTGAATGCATCCCACTCTGTGACTGAATTTCTTTTTTTTTTTTAATGTTTTTATTGATTTTAGAAAGGAAAAAAGAGAGTTAGAAACATCAATGAGAGAGAAACATCGATCTGTTGCCTCCTGCCTGCTCCCTACTAGGGATTAAGCCTGCAACCCAGGCATGTACCCTGACCAGGAATCCAATTGGTGACCTCGTGGCTCATGGGCTAATGCTCAACCACTGAGCTATACCAGCCAGGCTGTGACAGACTTTCTTAAGGTGTTTAGGCAATCATTTGATTTCAGTCAGTCCAGTTATCCTAGAATAATAAAGAAACTATCAGTCAGTCATATTATCAGTCTTAATTTTTTATAAACCTAGTATTTTCAATATTCATTATTTTTTCAATTCTTTTTTTTACCAGAACATTTCTCCCTTTTTTATTTATCAGACAGAGCTCATATGTCAGGTAAAACTAATATGGATACCTTTATTTATAAGATATTTATAGGATGGAAAAAATGAAATGAGACATTAGGAGATCAGTGTACCTAGATGCATATTTTTGGCCCCAGCTTCAGTACATAACCACCGAACAAGCATGTGAGGGGGAGGCTCAGGTGTGTTCATTCACTCACTGTCCCCTAATCTCATTTGTTCACTAGGCCATATTTTATACATATCAGACTTGAAAAGTAAATGGAATTTTTCTAATTTATATGTCTTTCTGGCAGTAAAGACAGAAGAAAGAAAAACATAATCATAGGAAAATGCTATAGGCCAGGAAACAGAGCACTCTGCTGTAGCCAGCAGCACAGAGATGTTAACTGTGAATGCAAATGTCTTTCCTGATCCTGTCCTAATACATATGCAAATCCTAACACCATCCAGCAGGTGGCGCGAAAGCTAACTCCAAAGCCTGGAAAGTAAGGCAGCTCACATCCTGAAGGACCCCAAAGATCAAACTATCCTGCAAAAAAAAAAACCCTGTTTATACCACTTTGGGGCTCTTTATTAAAAAAAAAAAAAATTATTTATTGATTTCAGAGAGAGGAAGGGAGAGGGAGAGAGATAGAAACATCAATGATAGAATCATCCATCAGCTGCCTCCTGCATGCCCCCTACTGGGGATCGAGCCTGCAAGTGAACCATGATCTCTTAGGTTAGAGGTCAACATTCAACCACTGAACCACATGGGCCCGGCTGGATTCTTTATTTTTAATTGCACTACTTTAATTGAATATAATCCTAGATTTACCTATCACATTCCTTTTGTTCTCCTTTTACTCCACAGCTAAAGTAAATCTGGGTACTGCTTGTTAAAAACAGCCAAGCAAAAGTAACCAAAGAACACACACACATTTATTATGTTCAGTTTGATCAGCTGGGCCTATTTGTCTGTCCATACATAATTAACATGCACAGATCTATTGTTTTTCCGTATAATTTATTCATGTGGTATAATTAAAAGTAAGTGGAATTGACAAGTGTGGGAGACTTTAGAATGGAAAGGAAAAAAGTCGAATGGTCTTTAACAATGTCAAGAGCTCTCTTGTTTATTCACTGATAGCTACTACTTTTTGCTTCAAATTTTCATACGTTTTTGTGAACAATACAAATCCAATTGTCCCTTGTATAATATTCAGAAGGAAAAGCTTTTCCTACTGAACAGATTTGGACAACTACTCAAGAGGACACTGATTTTGATTGCAATGTTAATTGTAGACGCAGGAAACCTTGTAGGAATGGAAGCGGTGCATTTCATAAATGGACAGTCACAAAATCCTAGAGTGCTTTATTTTCCTGCAAGACCATTGTCCCCTGCATTCTATTGTAATTTTACAATATTGTACAGTTTGTCCCAGGAAAAGCGTAGAATGATGACTATATGGTATATCCCATCAGTCGAATTAAGAAACTAAAATGGGCATTGTTTTCCAGTTATTATATCAGTGTGTGTGCTTCCTGGTGACTATACCTCAGACCTTCTCACTTTATTGAGATTAGCATGTTATATTGTAATTTGTGTGTTACGTGTCTCCTTCTTTAATTAGACTATAAACTGCATAGGAGTATGCACATTCATCTTTACGCCCCCCAGTGCCTAGCAGGCCTGATACATAGAAAATGTTCAGTGATGCCTATAGAGCAGAAATGAGCTCAGTTTACTAAAATGGCCATTTGATCATGGAAGTTCCACTTAAGCTGCTATGTAAAGGTTTTGTGCACAGAGTCTCCTGCTCATCAGACAGTGGGTGACACCTCACAGTGTGGTGGTCTTTCTGAGACCTGGAGATGCTCTTCCTCCAAGACAATCTGGCTCCCCTCATCTGCAAGCACACGGGCCACAGCTTTACACAGGAAAGAAAATTAAGGATTCCAACCCCAACATCTTGGGAGTTCAATGTGGTTAAAATGACCATGAGTTTGTTCAATACAGCATTGTCAGTAGCCTCACATGAAACAACTCGTGGAAAGTAGATGGTGTGTTCCTCTTGGTTGATCGCTGCCAACAAGGATTTTTTTCCTACCATTTCTAGGTGTTTTTTCAACATTCCACACAAACACTTTTACTCAATTTATTTTTCCCTCTTCCTTGACATACTTTGCAGTTGCTAAAACTCATACTGAAAGTGAAAAGAGGGAGAGGAAACCCCATTGAGGAGTGATGAGTTGACATAAGTTCACATGACGGGGGGGTAGGGGTACACCTCCATTAGTCATTTGGGCCCACCTATCTTGAGGCAGGCCGTGTTAAAAAGAAATCCTAAAAGCTAAATATACTCCCTTTTGTTTTTTTTACTTTTAAGTGTGTTTAAAATTTACATAAATAAAAGATGCTGGCAACGTTTTTTCTCTTTGTACAACAGTATTTAACTTCAACCTCTACAGCTACCACTCAATTGCTTTTTCCAGAAGAATGATTGTTCAGTTTTCATTTCTTTCCAGAAATGTTCGGGCACATCCACATTTATACATGTATATGTTTTTAAAATGGAATCCTACTCCACAAACTCTTCTACAACTTGCTTTATTTTTCAGTGCACACTACTTATTATAATGCTGAGTAATATTTCATCATGAGGTTGTATTGTAATGTGTTTAATCAAGTCCCTTATTGAACAACATTTAGGTTGTTTCCAATTTTTCACTTCTAAACAGTTCTTCTATGATCATCCTTCATCTGTCTTTGCACATTTGTATGAGTATATCTGTAGGGAAATTTTCCTAGTAGTGAAACTGCAGGGTCAAAGGAAATTCACATTTTTTAATTCTGCTGGGTATTTAAACTGCCCCTCAAAACAGTTCACTAAGTGATTTTGTCACCAAAAAGGTACATGAACACTTCTTCATCAATCTCCCTCCCTCTTTTAATCCTCGGGCGGGGGTTGGGGGGGGGACCACCCAGATGTATTATGTTATTAGCTGACAATTATTATATTGATAGATCACTTCTAAAAATGTAGGAGCACCAGCAAGACAATAATGCTTATTCTTCACACATTATATATATGTTCTTTTTATTATATTATTTTTGTAACAACAAAAGTCAAACACATGCCGTAATGAAATGGAAGGATAGGAATATAATCAATGTATGTATAAATTCCACTTTGCTCGGTCTCTGAGTCTCCTGCTTGCCGAGATAAAGGAGGCAGGTGTTGGCTTCAACCAGAAAAAAATCAAAAACCCATTACCCATAATTCCTTACAACATCTCTGCTCGGTGATACACCAATGACAATACAATAAATCTGCTTGTTCATGAGAGCCCAGCATAGGCCAGTTAGGAAAGGAGCACTCGGCGACCTGTATCATCATACATCACCTGGAGACACTGCTGGCCGCCTCTGGAGAGGGACGCTGCTCTGATTTTTCCCCTTTTGTCACTGGCTCCTCCAGACATCACTGTCTTGTTGAGTGTAGCTGATTCCTGGCCATATTTCCCATCTCCCTGCCTCCTTTCATTACTTCTACTCAGATAAATCTCCTCACTTTGGCAGAAGGGGTTGAATATACAGCCTCTTTCCCTGCGGTGATCAATACCTACATGGAGATAAGACAGCCAACAAAGGGTGGACAAAAGCAATATGTGTGGGTCTTTTGATTGTCTCATGTGAGGAGCTTCTGACCTTCATGGTATAATCCAGGCATCCTCAAACTACGGCCCGTGGGCCACATGCGGCCTGCCGGGTGCCGCTGCCTGTCCTGCTTAGCAGCTGACTCGTCCCGGGCCCGCAGTGTGCACAGGAATTTGTTCAGTTTTTTTTTAAAACTATAGTCCGGCCCTCCAATGGTCTGAGGTCCAGTGAACTGGCCCCCTGTTTAAAAAGTTTGAGGACCCCTGGTATAATCCATCATAATACATATTTTAGAAGGTATGACCACAAGATGGACACTATCATGATGGTTATGAACACAGGAAGAGAGACTTTCGGGTACAGACTACGGGCTCTGAGCCATAAAACCCAACCAGGTATGCTCTCATCGTTATTTACTTGTAACCCAAATCTTCCAGACCTTACCTACATATGGAATCAAGTGGGACTCACTATATCTACATCAACAGCAATCTCAATGACCTCATTCCATCTACTTATTCCAGTCCCTGCCAAGGCTGACCTAATCATTCTGCGGAGACTCCAGGGATCACACTGAAGTGCTCATACCAAGTTGTCAGTTCCAGCAGAGTTAGGCTGCAGCATCTACTCCTGTAACTACTGCCTGCAAAGGCTAAAAAGACATAGCCCCACTAGCTGTGTTTGCTATGAGAGCTTGAATGTCTCTGGCAAGAAGGTGTTCTCCTGATCTTCCCAGCTTTCAGAGAGATAGTGAAGCCCTGTATTCTTGAGGAAGTGGAGGAATTCTTTTCTTCCCAGCACTGCACTGCCCTTCAGCACCTGGGTACTAAAGCAACTCTGCCCGTGCCCCTTACCTCCCTCATAGAAATAGCTCCTCTAATCATGGCCACTAGTCCTCCTTTATTGAACTCAACATAAGTCTCTGAGCCACAGAAGCAATAGACCTGGCGTGGACCTTTCCACTTTCCTGAAGTCTATTTCTACTCATGCCTACATGCTATGTTCCTGCCAGGAACGTTCCATGCGAAATAAGTAGTGGATACAATATCTAGTCTGGTGTACAAGATCTCCATGATCTGTGCTTTCCTTTTCTCCTGCTCTAGCTTTACCCCTTTAAAACCACTTGTCAGTCATACTGAATGTCTTTCAGTTTCCCAAACAAGTTTTCTATTTTTATGCCTATAACCCTTGCTCCCAATATAGCTCAGCCTAGAATACATTTCTCCCCATCTACTCATCTTTCAAAACCCAGGTCAAGCATAACTGCAATGGGGAAGATTTTTCTGTCTCTTCTACCTCCTCCCACTCTACCTTGAAAGACTTGATCACTCCCACCTCTGACCCAGCACCACACTCTATATAATGCTACCACGGCACCATTTTATTTTATAACACTTGCTAAACTCAAGGGCAGGGTCATTTTATCAACACCTACCTCAATATCTGGTACTCAGTAACTAGGGTGTGTGTTTTTTTAATGAATTAATCTCCTGAAAATAAAATAAAAGGTGTGAGCACATCTTTGCAGTCATATGTAAATAATAGTAATCAAGCCATTCTTTCCCCCAAAATGCTTCCTGTAACTATATCTGGCCTTAGATCACTCTTTAGTTATAGGAAATGCTTCTATAGAATAACAAAATGAATAATACTAGTTGGGAGGAAAAATACAGACAAATCCATAACATGGGCTATAGCTCCTGGTACCCACACCACATCTCTTGGCCTATCTCAGATGGCAGCAGCAGCTAGAATGGACAGATGTTAAGTGAGCCTCTTCTGCATTCTTGCCCAACATGTTCTCTGATGCTGTACAAGCTCTAGGCCTGGGCAAGCACAGCTGGGAGCAGAAGGGAGTTAATGCCCCCGTTCCCAAGGGGAGTTGGCAGATACATGCTTCAGATTCCTTTCTCTCAGGTGGATAATTCCAGGGGCATCCTAGCTGCTTCTCAGCAGTCCTGGCAGAATTGGACCCCAGTCCTTACAGTGGCAATATCATTACACCCCCATTAGCATTTCCTTCTTATTTGTTGTCTTCCTGCTCCCTCACTTCTACTTCATGAGATCACCTTCTGCAAAAGTCTTTATCATAGGCTCTGCTTTCAGAGAACCTGAATAAGCCACGGGGCCTTATCCTGGACAACTATGGTCTCCTCTCTCCAGTACAGTAGTGCATGAAAAGGTACAAGCTAGGAGACCTAGGAGGCAGCAATGAAAGGCAATGTGTGGTTCTACATTGGATGCTAGTTTAGACAAACCAGATATAGAGGACATATTTGAGACAATTATAAAATGTGAATATTGTTATGTATATTGAGGACATAAAAATATGGTGAAGTGGAGAAATAGACAATATATATATTTTCCAAAAGACATACAAACCTTTAAAAAATGATCTGGAAAGACAGACACTAAAGCATTGACTATTCAGTCTCTATAATTTTTTTTGTTCTCTTAGTTTTGCTTATCTAGATTTTGTAATATTTTACCACACATATATACTGCTTTTGTATTTAAAAGAACATTTTTAAAAAGCTAATGCTGCATTCAACTTTCAACCTGTTGTTTAGTTATTCTGGGACAGTTTCTATACAATTCAGTGATAAATGAGTCTGAGAAACAAGGAAAAATGTAAATGGGCTAAGGAGGGTCCCAGAACGCACTGTGGGCAGGATAAGAATATATAAGCCAGGACCAGCTTTTGTGCAGACAGGATCCCATACATATCAGAGTCCGATTCTCTGTGAGGTAGATTCGTGCCTCCCTGCAAACTCACTGACCTGCACTTACTAAGATCCTCAGGCCCCTCCCTGAGCCCAGGTGAGGGCAGAGGCTTTTCTCACCAGCGCTTGTGTTTGCTGGGATTAGGGGCCAGCCTTCCTGCTGAGTAACTGCACCTAATGTGACTGGGCTGGGAGCCTCCACACGCACATTCTCCATAAGCTGGCTATCCTCCTGTACACTTAATCTTCTCCCCAACAATCCCCCAAAAGAAAGTAAATATTTGTAGATTAAAGGAGAACTACCTTCTCATCTTTTGCAGCTGCTGGTGTGCAGGCTGTTAAGCACCGAGTGTTTAATTAATGGGCAGATTCCATTAGCGAGGCAGCTGGACCTGCATTCAGATGAGTTTGGGTTGGAGGCACCGGGAGATAAGGATCTGAAAGTGGAAAAGCTGGACTGCACTGGGTTCATTTATAAAAGAGGCTGTTAAAGGTCAACTGTGTTTTCTTGCACTAGAGATAAAGAGAGGCCATTAAAAACAATTGGAAAGTAATTCATAAGGGAGCAGTAAGTCACTCGGGTTAAATTAATTTGTCTTTCTGGTAGCATGGTGCTCATGATGGGAAAGTAAATTTACCTAAAATCAAGATCTTTCAGAAACAGCTATTGATCATGTCTTGCACACAAAGCCACTAGAATACGCTCCAGGTGCCGGGCCCACGGGTTCTGTCTGATCACAGCATCCCCAGAGTTCATTGCAGCGCCCTCCCGGTCTGAGCATGCAGCATTTTCCCCTGAGGATAGTGAGTGCAGTGGTATTTCTGTGGACATGCTGAAATGCCTGAGCTTGCTGACATCTTCCCTTCACCTCTGATGAGCTAACAGCCAGGCACCAGGTCAACCTGTCGTGCACATGATCCAACACTCCTGACATTTAGCAACATATTAGATTTAGAACATTCTAGCCCACTGCACTCAACCAACAACCTCCTTTCCTCCCTGTCCTTACTCTAACACACCCATGTTCAAACATACATTCCCAGATGAAAATTCTGTATTTATCCAGAGAATATATCTACATTTATGACTGGCAGTCTTTTAACTCTGCATGGAGAACTGTACGTTTTCTTTGTTCCTCTCTTCCTCAGGGTAAATCCTCTCATCCGAGCTCTACAAACCTCCCTTCTCTTCCCAGCACATCTCCGTGGTATGACAAAGGGCAGTTGCTTTTAGTGCCTAGAAAGGGCAGCCCACGGGGACGCACCTTCACCTTCCTCTGGGCAGGATGGGGGTTGTGTCTGCATGCTACCCCGCATGGCGATGAGCAGGGACAAATGCACTTTATCAGGTTGTGATCTTGTGTGGACAACCTGGGTCTGGTCAATTCTCTCCTTCTTCTTGTTGCCAGAGGAAAACTGCTTGTTGCTCTTCTGTCTTTCTTGGGCTTGGAAATTAATTGGGGTCTTTATTTCCTGAAATCACAGGAGTAATGAGCAACTCCCTGCCAAGGTCTCTCTGTGAACAGCCTGCATTTCTAGGCACATGCTAATTACAGCCCAGCCCCGTGAGCTGCTCACCAGTGCCCCAGTGTCAGCCAGGGAGAAACAAGGAGGGTGAGAGGCAGTTAACCTCACACATTTACCATGGCTGGTCATTTGCAGGTTTGAAAAACAGCTTTGCAATTCAGATTCTGTACTATAAAGGCTTTCCAGATTACACATCACAAGGTTTCATCTGAGCCTGCCACCTTTGAAAAACTAGAGACACGGACATGTTCAGCATTGACTGCACTGGACTGAATGCACCTTGCTCATGTTCAGACTTCAAACGCATGATCCTAATAGGATGTGCTTTATACTGTAGTCGGTGAACAGAACCCAAGATATGGAAGTTGCTGGCTTAAGAAGGCCACCCTCCTGAATGGGAAGTTAATGAGAAACAGCCCATCACAGAGGAAGCCAAGAATAACAGCAACAACTGTTCTGTTGATGAATCTCAAGACGTAAGATAAAGGACATCATGTGCTTCAAAATGCCCTAACGGTGGGCACTGATAGGGTCAGTGGAGTGGCCAGGGTTGAATTCACATTTACTTACTGGTGTAAAGAAACTGAGAACAAAGAAATAATATTGCAGGGAGTCTCCGTTGGAAAACTATGCATTGTTATAGACATCTTTCCAGGATTATAGCTTTTATTGCCTGTGAGCTATTTTACAATCGATGGCAAAGCAATTCGTACATGTCTATGCACATGCAAATGAGTTCCCTCTTATGAATCCATTTGGAAATTCATTTCAATATTCCTAATCTGTAAATGTATCTGTTCTTTGGATTCTTCTTTGAACTGGTTGAAACATCTGCCTGGTTCCTTTGTTAATGAATAGCTCTGGCCAGGTAACTCTGTTGATTAGAGCGTCGTTCCAATATACCAAGTTTGCAGATTAGATTCTTGGTCAGGGCACATACAAGAAGGAGAAAATTAATGTATAAATAAGTGGAATAACAGCCCTACCAGTTTGGCTCAGTGGATAGAGCGTTGGCCCTGAGACTGAAGGGTCCTGGGTTTGATTTCAGTCAAGGGCATGTACTTGAGTTGCAGGTTCCATCCTGGCCTGGTCAGAGCACATGCAGGAGGCAACCAATCCATGTGTCTCTCTCACATGGATGTTTCTCTCTCTGTCTCATTCCCTTTCTTTCACTCTCTCTAAAAATCAATGGAAAAAAATATCCTCAGGTGAGGATTAACAACAATAACAACAAAAACAATAAAATAAGTGGAACAACAAATTGGTGTTTCTCTCACCCTCTTTTTCTCTAGAATCAATTTTTTTAAAAAAACAACAATGCATTAAATAAAAATTTTTCATGGGTGTTCATTTTTAATCTGCATAAGAGTCATAATTTTATCCACTTTTAAAATGTATCTGTTAGCACTAGTAATTATTGAGAACTGAGGATTTGCTGATGTTGAGTTCCAGACATTTACTAATTTCATCCATTCACCAGCTGCCCTAGTCTTAGGTTTAAATTTATTTTATTTTTTAATATATTTTTATTGATTTCAGAGAGGAAGGAAGAGGAGAGAGAGATAGAAACATCAATGATGAGAGAGAACCATTGATTGGCTGCTTCCTGTACACCCTGCACTGGGGATCGAGCCTGCAATCCGGGCATGTGCCCTTGACCAGAATCGAACCTGGGACCCTTCAGTCCGTAGGCCGACGCTCTATCCACCGAGCCAAACCAGATAGGGCACCTAGTCTTAGGTTTAAAGGCAGCCCTTGAAAGATCTGTCATTAGGGCAAAGAGCTTGAGGTTCTTGTCAAGCTTTGTTTTCTTTCTTTGGTTGGTTTATTTGTTTTGTTTTTTCGTTATGTTATGCCTGTCATCATTGCCAGAAAAGCTGTTGTGTAATATTGCATAGAAATCAGGCAACGAAACAATTTTTTTATCTTCCATTTCCATCCCCACACCAACTGTTAGGACGTTATGCCAGCATCATATCATAAGAAAGCCTGTTCTGCTGACATTTCAAACTCCCACAGAAAATGCTGTGGATCTTCTGAGAAGACCTTATTTGCAAGATTTGTTCAACAAAGAGGTTGGATAAGCATCTTGGATTAAACCTTCAAAGCAGCAGGCCCTTGGTTACTTTTCCTGATTAACCTGGGAACTCTTTGAAACTCTCTTTCTTATCGTAAAGCATTTTTTGAAACTACCGCTTTTCATAATGAGAAACGCTTTAGTAAACACACTCCTTTATGCATTTCCTCCTAATTAGCAAAACCTTTATTTTGCACACACAAAAATCCATATTTAAGTTTATCTGCAAAGAATACTGAGTGTGAAGTATTATAGAATTAGGTAGCTAATGGCAAATATATTCTTCCTACTGATATATCAAAATCTGTTAGTCTATTCATTAATTTCTAGCTGCTTAACGTCCAGGAAGCTCAGAGCCAAATTTGTAGCTTGCCTGTAATAACTCAGTAGAACCTGCCTGTTTGCATT
Source organism: Plecotus auritus (assembly GCF_963455305.1). Taxonomy (NCBI): domain Eukaryota; kingdom Metazoa; phylum Chordata; class Mammalia; order Chiroptera; family Vespertilionidae; genus Plecotus; species Plecotus auritus. The sequence continues at coordinate 170,333,064 of NC_137775.1, read as the reverse complement.
CTACCTCTCTCCAGTCTGATAGCATAGGCAGTTAGTTCTTAACAAAAGAGAAGGGAACAAACTAAACCTGTTCAAGACAGGAAATAGTTCATAGTCACCCCAGGGAGGAGCTGTCATGATTCCAGACAATGTACTGCCTAGTGGACTAGGCAGGAAAGACAGCCTTACAGCCACCCTGGGGGGTAACTGTCATCAATCAGCTGGATTAACGGAGAGACAGAGAAAACAAAGAAGGGGATTCCTTTCCCAGAGTACATGCGCAGTAGGGGCCAAAATGGCAACCATAAAGGGGGAAGGCAAAGCCTGGGAAAATCTGGGGAAAGGATCAGATTGAGGAAGGGCACAAGCCCTGGGAAAATCCAGGAAAGAGATTGGATAGTTTGAAAGAAAGCCTGTTCTTTCTGTAACCCAAGGAAATACATGGAAGCTAGACAAAGAACCCAGTGTGTACCCTCCTTAGAGCCTGCCCTACCTTCACTTGGGCACATCGATTTTGCCTTCCTTTCTCCTGAATTCTAAGGGTCCCCAGGAGACTTGCAAACAGGGGCACAGTGAGCAGCAGCAGATTCTCCTTTTGCCTCTGCAGCTTCCTTTTCTGAGTCCACACTGCCATTGCCCTGTAGCCTGCCTGCCCACTGTCTCTCTGTGAGTGTACTGTTGCTTTCACTCTAATAAACCTTGCCACTATCGCTCAAAACTCCTCCTACGTGAGTGACCCTGGAGTTCTTTTCCCATGACACTGCTGAGAACCTGTTTCCTCCAGTAACATCTTGACCTTGGTTCCTAATTTATATTTTGTCTGTTCCTGATCTTAGAGATTCAGAGAGGAAGGGAGAGGGAGAGAGAGATAGAAACATCAGTGATGAGAGAGAATCTCTACTGGTGATTGAGCTGAAAACCTGGTGCATGTTTCCTGACTGGGAATCGAACCATGACTTCCTGGTTCATAGGTCGATGCTCAACTACTGAGCTATACCAGCTGGGCCCATCTCTTAATTCTTTAGGGAATAGTTCAGATATAAAAAACGAAATTTATACACATAGATTATACATGCCTCTGTATTTAATCTTACAAGAGAAATTCCTGGGGAAAATTACAATTTCCTTTGTCATTGTTCTTTCCTGGCATATTTCATTTAGAGACAATGAAGTACTTAGATATATTACTTAATCTGTTCATATGCTAAGTAACTTTTTAAAAAATTGATTTTAGAGAGATAGAAAGGAAGAAAGAATTAGAGAGACAGAGAGAGAGACAGAGAGAGAGAGAGAGAAAGAGAGAGAGAGAGAGAGAGACAGAGACAGAGACAGAGACAGAGAGACAGAGAAAAAAACATCAAATTGTCTTTCCATTATTTATACATTCATTGGTTGTTTCTTGTATGTGCCCTGACCAGAGATCGAACCCAGAACCTTGGCATATTTGGATGACGCTCTAACCAATTGAGCTACCTATCCATGGCCTCCTATGTAATTACTGAATATACTTTAGGAATGAATAAACAAAGTCATAGTAAGGTCAACTTTGTGGGTCTCAGTTCCTGTAACGATTTATATAATGTGATACTGAATTTTCAGTTTCTATAAATATTTCTCAGCCACATAATTATTTATTACAAAAGTACTTTCTGATCACCAGAATCTCATCAGTCTTTCAATAGACATCTCATGAGCTTAAAAAGGCCTGCCATTGTACTTAGAGGTTAAGAATGCAACTTGAACAGGGTGCTCAAGGGACTTGAGTTACATCTAAATCGCCCTGGCAGCCCAGTACTCCCCAGATCCCTTTAGAGAGGTGAAATCTCCATAAAAGGAACTACAGTGTTACCTTGAAGAAGAAAAACAAAAGGCTTGGTTAGCTGCCTTCCCACTGTAGTGGGGAAGGCCCACTTGATGGTGTGGTATGAAAAGCACATTGGACTTAGAGAACCAAATCTGGGTCCAAGTTCTACTTTTGTAAATCACTAAAGTGTAGTTTCCTGTACCTGTAAAATATGGGGATACATGCCCTTTACCTTTCCAGTGGTTGTGAGGAGTCAATGTGATCATTTCTGGCATGGCAGTGGGAATGAACTCTGTGTGTGTGTGAACCCCAGGGCTTTAAGCTTCTTTCTTTCCTCATGAACAGCCACCAAGCTCAGACAAGCTTCAGCAACAGCAGTTCAGGCTGTAGGTTGCACTTCATCCCAGGGGACGTCCTCGTCCTATCCTTCAACATAGTTCATTTTGCTTTAATCACCTATGAGGAGACTCATTTGTGAATTTATTTGCCCTTTTGTGGCAGACAGTATTTTCCAAAGATGGCCACAGCCATTTCTCCATCCCATAAACTCTTCTGTAATGTGAAAGTAAAGAAGGGAAAGTTTGGTCTGGGAAAGGATTTGATATCCAGTCTCTGGTCATTCACTGTCTCAACATGGGCACCAATATTTCAAGTTATTCTTTTGTGTGTCATCTAGAAATTTATTTTTTTATGAAGTGGGAGATAGAAACTTAAAGACTCCTGTCCAGGAGTATTAGTTTTGGGCAAAGAATATTAGGAAGTGAGAATCTGAAAATTGATCCGCTTAATGAGATGTGTTCCCCAGCATGAAGGCTATTGTTTTTCACAACCACTCCTTTGTGGTGTGATCATTTGAAAACTAGTTTCATCAGATATCATTAGAAATTTTAAAAATTAAGGTGGGGCTCAGCTCCATAATGAAAAAAATTATAGGTAAATTTAATTTAACAAAGATTCTTTTTTGTATTTCTCAGAATACAATGTGACTCTCCAAGGTGGTAGAAGATATAGAATGCAACATTCCCCAAACTGATTTGGATGTGAAAACTTATATTTTCATAGAGCCTGGTATGAGAGTGTGCAACTAAACATGCTTTTGGAAGTACTGACTCTGTTAGCTATCTATTGTTGTGTAACAAATTACCACAAATTTAGCTTCAAACAACACACATTTATTATCTCACAGTTTCTGTGGGTCAGGAGTCTGGGTACACTTTGCTTCGTTTTCTGAGAGGCTGTATTTGAGGTGTCTGAGGATGGGTCTCATCTGACGGTTTGACTGGGAAATAGTTCATTCCAATCAGGTTGTTGGCAGAATTCATTACCTTGTAGTTGTAGGACTGGGGACCCCATTTTCTTGCTGGCTGTTCTTTGCCACTTGGGTCTCCTTCCACCAAAACCAACAAGTATGCAGAGAGTCTTCCCAAGATGTATGTTACCATCTTATGTAACGGAATTATGTAAATGTAGTCATGTTCTTTCCATTATCCTTATCGAAACCAGTTGATCAGAAGCAAGTCATAGGTCTCACCTACACTCAAAGGGAAAGAATTACACAAAGGCATGGAAATCAAGAGTTAGGAATCATAGAGGTAAAACTGCAAACTCTTCATACAAATGACTTCAGCCACCACCCACACTAAGAGACTTGAACATTCTAGCATGGCTTCTATAAACTCAGGGCTCTGTCCCCAGAATGATAATCCCAACCCCTTAAAATGGCTGCCTGAGAAAGCTCTTCTAGCTAAAAATCTGTCTAGAGGCCTTCATCTCCCTTTTCATTGAGTGTTTACATTAGGAAACTTGCAATTGCAAATCCTTTCTTTGTCCCTTTGAGATGTATCTTCTACAACAACCTAGGAATGTCTTCCTCAAGGACCTGGGAGCCATTCCTTTAAATGTGATCACCATGAAAGACAGGGTCTTTGTGTCCCATTCTCTGTGGGAGGACAGGAGCCTAACTTCAATAAGCACCAGTTAGCAGACACAGGTGGCCTAATCACACTGACCAAATCCCCTCACAGCATCCGTTAGCACTTTTGCACACCCAGCATTGAAAAGGCATCCTGTTTTTTGCCAGAGAGTTGAACTCGGTTTATACTGGAGGGTCTCTCCCCTACTGCAGTAGTCTGAATAAAATCTGTCTTGCCACCTTTGACAAATGTCCGGCTCTGTTTTCTTTGATAGGAGCAACCTTAAGAATTTATCTCCCACAATTACCTAGAGGTTTTGATATCATTTTGCTTTCCATTCTAACAATCTACCTTAGCAATGCTGAGCTTCAATGAGCATTTGTGGATTATGTGTTTGTAGAGTAGCTTGGGTATTTCTCCTTTTATATATAATAGACATGTCCCTAATGGGTAGTAATTGTTTTAACATGAATTAATAAAAATTAAAGCACAAGGGGACTTTGATATTGATAAGAACCACAGGTTGTAGGTCTCGCTCTGTAACATAGACTAGCCTGGATGGTTAGTAGGCAGAAATGAATTCTCTTGGTGGTAATGCATGGTTACCTTTAGGCACTTTGGGAAGGAATAAAAATAGTATCAGCCTTGCTGGAAGACAGAAACCCAGCTGGAGTGGCTAGTAATGGTGCATTACCCAAGTCGAGCCCAATGGGAATTCACTCTTTTCTCCTGAGGAGGAAGGAGAATCCTGAGCAGGCAAATATTCCATCCATCCAGCTCAAGCCTGAGTTAGAAGAACTGACAAAACACAAAGAGGGTCTGGAATTGGGGTTCTATAGGAACTATGTTTGCCAAGCAAAGGCACAGATGGCTCTGGGGTGTTTATTGGAGCCCTTCTGTTAAAGAGTATTGCTGAGGCTGTGTTAGATCTAGAAGTGGGTGGCCACGAGTATGTTCCCTCTGGTCTCCTCCACTCAGGACCATGGTCAACCAAAGAGCAGGGTCCTGCTTCTTGTGGTTTCCAGTGAGAAGTGGGTCGCTGTCTACCAGATGTCTCTCCTCTGACCCTGTAGAGCCAGTTCCTCTGTGTCCCTCCAAGTCTGTGCCTCCAGCCCAGTTCCTCAAGGAGTACATGTGATTTGTGGATCACGATGCACAAAGCAGGAGGAAAATCCATTAACCAGGTGTTTAATGACTGCAGAACAAGAGGGTTTTGTAGGTGGTGGTGTTTTGTTTTGTTTTCAAGGGATGCTCAGAGATCCTTTTATGTTTTATAATATAAACAATGGGCACCAAGAGCTGAGACATGTTGTCTGTTCAGTGAACTACAGAAAATTCAAACCTTTACAAGCCAGAGAAGTATATCTTCCCTATGTGAGCTTAGAATATTTAAAGTCCAACCTGTGTCTAACTTTTTTGTTCTCAAAGTTTTGTAAATAATATTCCACTAGATTTTCTCTCTTAAAAAAATAATTGGTTCTGGTTTTGCAAGAGCATATTAAATCAACAATTATTTCCCTAGTTTTGTATTATCATTAGTCATCAACACTACATCACTTTTGTTATTGCAATACCATTATATAGTATCCTTGAAAATATGATTCCTAGAAATAATATGTACTCCCTACCCTCAGCTGATTGGATACAAAGCCACAATAGCTCTAAAATTAAATTAAATTCCATGTAGATTTTTGCCTCTTCTTTTCTATTTCACTAAAGGCCCGTTGCACCAAGATTTGTGCAATAGGCCTTCCTTCACCTGGCCGCTGGCACCGGTTTTCCTCCGGCACCCGGGACCCAGGCCTTCACTCTGGCCGCCACCTTCCACCTTTGCTCCAGCTGGAGTCTTCGCTTCCCTACAGCTAGAACACCGCCCCTATAGCTCCCTCCACTCCCCGCTCTCCCCCTCCTAGCAGGCGTCCTGCCCTGCCCAGCCACTCCACGCCTGGAGCAGCTAGAGGGCGGGGCCGCCGCCATCTTTGTCCTGCTAATTTTCATATTCCCTCCTGATTGGCTGGTGGTGTCATGGCGGTACGGTCAATTTACATATTTCTCTTTTATTCGTGTAGATTGTCCCTCCTGATATTTGACCTACTTTTCAATAAACTATTTATTTTCATGTGGAACACGTCCTTTATATTTTTATTTCATTGCAGATTCTTCACTTTAGCATTGTTCTCATCACATTAAAAAGCTTCAGGTCTTGCTGTGAGTGTTGGTCATCAAGTCATAGGTTCTGGCCTAGTCCCTTGCATATCAATTACTTTTCTCATGCTGGGCCTGTGTAGACAAGTCATATTCTTCATGCTTTCAGTTTCCATCACTATGTGTGGCTTCCCTGAGCCACTTGGCTAAAATTACTAGCTTTTATTTTTCTATTCTTACTAGATTATAATGACTTTAAGCTCATTTGGGAATAAAATGTTTCAATGACATTTTAAAGGATGAGCTAGAGAAGATATTCCATGAGTTTGAAATTATTTGAGAAAAAGATGTTACTTGATTTCTATCATGTACCAGAACACTGGCATGTTCACTACATATTTAATCTTCATGAGGCAGGTAAGTCTCCGTGACCCTGGCCTGGGAGAAATGTCTCCTGCCAATGGCCCCGACTGTCACTGCACAGTAACCTCCAGTCTCACAGCTGATTGGATGTGGGGAAACATGTGACTCAGGAACTGGGCCAGGTTACCTCATGTGAGGCTTTAGAATTCTTTAGAAGTTCCTAGAGTTAGATCAGGGCCTGTTATGCTTAATTTAAAACCTATGCTGATGAATAATCAGAAAGGGAGGGTTCTGAGAGAGAGAGAGAAAGATGGGAGAGGAACCCATCCTAGTTAAGAAAAATAGGTGGAAGACTATAGAAAAGAATGCTGACAACTATGACAACTAGCTACCCTCATTCTGGAAGACTTTCTAGTTCCCCATTCCAGCCTGTTCAGGGCTTTCCGGCACTTGGATTCTGTGAGCCATCCCTGTGCTCACACACAAAGCTGCCTTTCACATAAGTAGGCTTGAGTGGGTTTTTAGTCTTTACAAACTAACTGTATCTGACTAAGAAATTTTACAACATTCCTGTGAAAAATCATATTTAAAAATTATGGCTGACTTTTCTTTTAAAATATATTTTTATTGATTTCAAAAGAGGAAGGAAGAGGGAGAGAGAGAGAGAAACATCAAGGATGAGAGAGAACCATTGATTGGCTGCCTCCTGCACGCCTCCTACTGGGGATCGAGCCTGCAACCCAGGCATGTGCCCTTGACTGGAATTGAACCTGGGACCCTCTGGTCCACAGGCCGATGTTCTATCCACTGGGCCAAACCAGCTAGGGCAGGGCTGACTTTTCTTTAAAAATAGTGGACTGAGCCCTGTTTCTCTCCGCTGCCTCTCTAAGAACCAGTCAAATTGCAGTAAAGAAATAAAAGGATTTGTAATCACAGGGACAAGAAGAAAAATGAAGTCAAATTTTGGAACAAGGGGAAGAGAGCATGATGAGTGGGTCCTTAGCTAAGCAGGGAAGGTGAGGCCCAGGTGCCTGAAAAGGGGGATGAAAATCAGACTAGTACATGTCTCAGACCCCATAAAAACTCACAAACTGGAACCACAGGCATGATGGGAGGCTGGAATGAACCTGAAAAGGAACATGAATGGGGAACAGACACTTGGGTGCACTTCTCCAACCTGTCCAGTCAGGCTAAAGAACGGAAGCTCATTCCCTGCCGAAAGTAAGCCAGAGTCCCTGACAGAGGGACAGCAGCTTCCCCTGAGGCCAGAGGGGCGGCTCCCACTGACCATGAGGTTGAATGAGTTTCCCTCTGGGCCCATGGGACTCTCTAGCCCCACTAGAGCCCTGGCTCCCTCATCCTTGGAACACGCCTGTCCTGAGACACATAGACCCAGGGTGGGGGCTACAGCGTTCTGCCTGGAGGAAACGCACAGCCGCACAGAAAAGAGACCAGAGACAGGTGTGGACATTGGGAGGCGTCTCCTACCCAAGCCTCCTGGGCTGAAGCCTAGAAGCTGCCCCGTGGACATAGTGCCCGCCTCTAAGTACGAGGGAGCAGTCAACGATCCCCAGACATATGAGGAAAGCCTTCAACATGAAAGGGGAAGGATGCTTAGGAGGGTGCGGGGTGGAGTGGGGAGAATGACAATGCAAAATAGCCGTAAACTTCATTTAGAAGAAGAGGGGAGTTTGGAGACATCAGCTTTGTGAGAGAAGAGCCTCAGACAGGTAAAGGGAGGCGGCTGGAATAGGACTCGAACAGGAGGATGCTACCAGTTCCAGAAAGCAGGTCCTAGAAGGATATGTACTGGTAGAAAAATGTGATCATTGTAATGGAGACACAACGGACTGCCTCGGTCCTAGAGAAAGGGGATGAGGATGTTAAAAACAACTTTGCAAACAGACTCATAGTAAAAATGGGCTAAAGATTTGAACGGGTGCTTTAGCAAAGATTATATACAGATGGCAAATCGGCACATAAAAAAGTGTTCACCATGATTAGTCATTAGGGAATTGCAAATTAAAACCACAATGAGATGCCCATTTGACTGGTTAAAGACAAATCAAAACAAAACAAAAAAATACCAAGTGCTAGTGAAAATGTGAAGCTATGAAGCAACTGTGGCCATCACATTGCTCATGGGAATGTAAAATGTTGCAGTCACTTTGGCAAACATTTTAGTAGCATCTTACGAAGTTAAATATATATCCGTACTTTGACCTAGTCCCTTGCATATCAATTACTTTTCTCATGCTGGGCCTGTGTAGACAAGTCATATTCTTCATGCTTTCAGTTTCCATCACTATGTGTGGCTTCCCTTTCTCTTGGGTAAATGCCATGGAATGGGGTTAACCCCATTCCATGGCATTTACCCAAGAGAAAGGGAAGTTATTTCCTCACAAAGATGTAGATAGCAACTGTATTCATCATCACCGAAACCTAGAAGCCACTGAAATGTCTCCCAGAGGGTGAATGGGTAACACACTGTGGTACATCCACATAGTGAACACTACTCAGCAATGAAAGGGACTGAAGTCCTGGTACATGACACCCCATGGATGAACAGTTTTAAGTGAAAGAAGCCCCACTCAAAAAGCTATGTATTGTGTGATTCCATTTCTGTGATATTCTGAAAAGGCAAACTATAGGGACAGGAGACAGATCAGTAATTGCCAGAGGATGGGGGTGGGACATTGACAGCTGGCTATAAAAAGGAGCAAGGGAGTTTGGAAGTGTGATGGAACTGCTTATCTTACTTGTGGTAGTGATTACGTGACTGTATGGTTTGTCAATAAACACACAGAACTGTACGTTAAAAGTGTGAATTCTACTATATGTGAATCATAACTTTTAAAAATGAAGGAAAAGTCAATGAGGTTTCTGGATTGAGTGACAGCTGGAGAGTGCCATTGCTAAGGTTCATAAGAAAGCTTAGCTGGGCAGCAGACAAGCCCAAAAGGAGTCAGGGTGAAATTCTGCTTTTGGTAAGCAGAACCCAAGACAGCAGAAATACAGAGAATTTATACGGGTCAAGGTGGCGGGCTTCTTATTGCCGACTGGCATTCTGCTGTCTGAATATACCAGAATTTATCAGTTTACCAGTTGAGGAGCATTTGAGTTTCCAGGTTCAGGGAATTACGAATAAAGTCTCTATAGTGGTCCCACTCTTACATGCAGTTTCGCTTTCCACAGTTTCAGTCACCATGGTTTGAAAATATTAGATAGAAAACCCCAGAAATGAACAATTCATAAGTTTTAAATTGTGCACCGCTCTAACCAGCATGATGACATCTCACACAGTCCTACTCCTTCCCCCCGGGATGAGAATCATCCTTGGTCCAGCATCTCCACGCTGCATATACAACCCACCCATTAGTCACTTAGTAGCCATCCGGGTCATCAGATTGACTCTCTGTCATGACAGTGCTTGTGTTCAAGTAACCCTTATTTTACTTAATAATGGCCCCAACGCGCACGAGGAGTGATGCTGGCAATTCGGATATGCCAAAGAGAAGCTGTAAGGTGCTTCCCTTAAGTGAAAAGGTAAAAGTTTTAACTTAATAAGGCATTTTATCGTATCCATCATCACAAGAAGGGTGAATACAGTACAATAAGATATTTTGAGAAATAAAGAGACTCCATTCACATAACTTTTATTCCAGTATATTGTTATAATTATTCTATTCTATTATTAGGTATTGTTTTTAATCTCTTACTGTGCCTAAATAGACTTTATTACAGGAATGTATGAAAAAGTGGTATATACACATACCCCTACCCATGGTTTCAGGCATCCACTGGGGGTATTGGAATGTATCTCCCGTGCATAAGAGGGCACTGTCATATACATGCTCCTGTAGCTACTGAAAGATCTGAGCAGATAAGCCGGTGATATATGTTTCTAAGATGCAAATCTGATCATGTTATTCTCCTGATTAAAATTCTCCACTGGCTCCTTATTGCCTACAGCAGGGATTCTGCACGTGACCACATGTTAGAATCACCTAGAGCACTTCTGAAGTACCAGATGCTCAGCCCACCTGCAGAAATTCTGATTTCATTGATCCTTGGGTGGGGTTCAAGTGTCCATTTTTTTAAAAGCTCCTCGTGTGGTTTTATTATCTGTTTAGGCTTAAATCTTTTTTAAAGCATTATTGAAATGTAACACACATACCATATAACTTATCCATTTAGAGTGTACAATCCAATGGTAAAAGTTATATTAAATGATTAATTTTTAAATTGTGGTAAAATGTACATAACATGAACTTTGCCATTTTAAGTTGTGTGATTCAATGGCATTAATTACATTCACAGTATGGTATAGTCATCACCACTATTTTCTCTCCCTATTTGACTTTAAGAAATAACCAGTTCTGTAAGTCCAAGTGCCTTAGCAAACCCCAAAGCCTTTCTGTCTTCCCAGATGCAGCTCCCATCACTTCCTGCCTGGCATTCTCTTGGATCCAGGCCTTCCCAGATGCAGCTCCCATCACTTCCTGCCTGGCATTCTCTTGGATCCAGGCCTGCTGAATCATCTTTCACCTTTGAAAACTCTTTACTGTGTATATTCACCTCTCCAAAACACTATCTCACTGCTCATGGTAAATCCCATGTCTTCAGAGCCAGACTCCAGTATTTTCATGGGGTGCTTTTCACTCCCCTGGGCTTCTTCAGCTGCTCCCCTCTGTGACCTTTATCAACTTCTATTCAAGCACTTAATCAGGACTATTTTCTTTTTTTGTTTGTTTGTTTGTTTGTTTGTTTGTTTGAAGTATTACAAATAGTAGTACATATGTCTCCTTTTTTTCCCCCATTGACCTCCCCCTGGCCTCCCCTACCCCCCAGTACATGCCTTTACCTGCCCCCCCCACAGTGTCTTGTATTCATTGGTTATGCTTATATGCATGCGTACAAATCCTTCGATTGATCTCTTACAGACCACCCCCCCCCCCAACCTCCCCTGCCTTCCCGCTGTAGTTTGACAGTCTGTTCAATGCTTCTTTGCCTCTGTATCAGGACTATTTTCTATGTCTGTTTTTGTCTCTCTCACCACATATCCCCTCTCCCCTGCTCGCTCTCTCTCAGGGTGAACACTCAAATGGCAAAACTGCAATGTGAGCATATAAATTCCTGAGGCAGTTTTCTCCAAGAATGGCCAAGAAAGCTACCTGAGACAGTGATGTGAGTGAGAAGCAAATTTTGTTGGTTTAAGATACTGAGATTTCAGGGATGTTCGTTTCCACAGCATAGCCTAGCCGAGCCTAACTAATACACTCGTGGCTAATTCATTCACCATGTTTATCAGCTTGCTCTCTCACAATGTAATTAAAAAGAGAATGTGAAACCATGCAGGAAAGAAATTCTGGCTTTGAGGGAAGGCAGAAGGAGAACTAGAATTTAGAGGAGTCTGAGAAAGGTAGCAGGTGTGAAGGAGAGGTCTTGAGCAGAAGTTGTTCCTCAGGGAAGATAGACCTGGGCTGGGATGAGGGAAGAAGGAACTCACAAATTGGGCACCGAAGACAAACAGCCTACTATAACCTTTTGCATAGATGGTTCCTGACTTCTAGAATTAAGCATAATCAAATGTATATTTCAAACCCCAAATCAATACGTGCCAAAAATATACAGTGTAAAAAAATCAGAAAGAATCATGATCCTGAACAGGTGTTCCATTTGTTAATTTGATTTTTACTAACGAGATATATTTTTGAAGGCGCTGCTGGATACATCACTTTTGTCCCTTTGTGGGCATAATCAGAAAGATATCTGGGTTCAACAGTGCTCTAGAGGTTGAAACGTGTTCTCCTTTGTAATTGGCAGCTCTGATTAGTTCTATTTTTCTGCCTAAGATGCAAAATGCAAACATGAATTGAGATTCTGTGTCATTTCTGCTTCTTTCATCATCACCGTTAAAAAAAAAATTCAAAGCAAGTATCTTTGGAATCTCACTGAAAATGTGACCTGAGATGCACGAGGCAGAATATACTATGGTCCAATCTTTCATACCATCCATATTAACCTAGTGACTGTCTCACCATATCAAAACAAAACAAAACAAAATGTGCACCTGTCATAAAAAACATGTATGCATTAAACATATCCAATCAGAAATGAATTGTTGAAAGGAGAAAAATAGATGCTAAAAAGCATTGCAGTCTGGGAGCTAAGGGGAAAATACATAGATAAAGCAAGCATGGCAAACTCTTAATACTCTCATTGCATCTCAGTTATGAGTACGTGGGATTCTCCCCACTCTCGTGTGTCTGATCTTGTTGTTGATGATAAGTAGTAGAGGGATCATAAATTTACAGATAAATCTTTCAAACATTTGCACAAAGCTAAGGACACAGCTTATTATATTAGGTTCCTTAATTGCAGAATTTCATTTATGTAAAAAGTAAGGTCCAAAATAATGACATTTTGCAGATAGGTTTGAGTCCGTCTCCCGAGCTCTTGCACATGTTATTTCATCCTGGAGCACAGAGTGACAGACTCCTGCAGTGGTCATTACCTCTTTCTGATACTGTTTACTAAGCTGCCTTTCTCAATGCCCTGAAATCTGAATATCCTGAGAGAGTTCATCTATCTTTAACATCACCTTTAGAATTAGACTGAATATTAACATGATAATGCTTGAAACTGACATGAATCAGCCACATTTCCTGCTCCTTATGTATCAATAAGGAAGGATATCATGTTCATACATGATTCAGTTAACTACTGTTTTCTGGAAACCATATCTATTGATTGTTTGTGGCTTGAAACATGCCTATGAAAAATAGTGACTTTTTCACTCCACTGACAGTATCAATGAAGGTCGAGTATACCTTATTTTCTAGGGTGAGATATTTAGCATGCTGTAGGTGTAGATGAAAGACATAAACTAAGAGACAAAAGTGAGCCTTTCAGACGTTAATGTGATGATGTCTGTGTTATTATGAGCCTAATGATACCAAGTGCTCATAAGAACACATAGGTGTCAAGCTGGGAAACCAATGATCTAGCTCTCATCTTGACTGCAGGCAAAGAATATCTCATTAAAGCTATAAATTTCATGAGTCTGTTTCCAAATTTAAAACTCTCAAGGCAAATGGCTCTCATGGTTCAATAATTTTAAAGGGTTGTTCTTACTTGGCTTTGTAACAAGGAAATTAATAGTTTTTCTGAAACAAATCAGAATTATGCCATAGTTGCCTGTGTTTTCATGCTGCTGTCTTTAGCACTTAACTTCCTCTGTAGATAACAAAACCATGGACTCGACAATGAATTCACCGTTGGGAGACATTTATTACCTGCTGTGATTGCTCAGGACAGAACAGGGTGGAAATGAAATGTGCTCATTCATGGCTATGTAAAAATTGTTCTCCTGAGGTAATATAAAAGGGAGTAAGTTTCTACTCAACCTTCACTAGTCAGAGTGAATCCTATGTAGCCCAAGATCAGGCAGTGTAAGTTGCCCATATGGTGTTAGCACCAAACCAATAGACATGTGTAGGCCTCAGGGACCCAAGGCATTGAGACGTCATAGCAGTTAATTGAACTTGTTTCTTCTTTCTCAATGAACTTCAGAATAAACATTACATAGCCATGTGAGAGATGCAGTTTTAGAAAACATTCCCCCTTTTTGGGAGGAGAGGGTATACATTCAATTTAAAGAGCCACCATTTGCTGCATTTGAGAAAATCAAGACAAATTATAGTGGATATAGGACAATACAAATATATCAAATGCCTGCTGCTGTTTAAGCTTAGTGGAAAGGCATTAGTGATTGTTGTGCAGAAAAAACATACAACATGAGCAATAAGAATATAATTATTGCTTTCCAAAAAAAACCCAAACAAGCAAAGTGACTTAGACTCACATAATTTTATCTGGATGATCAAAAAGTTACAAATGAAAAACGGTTATACCCCAGGAAGGGCAAGTCCTATTTGGTGTGTGTGGGAATGAAACTCAAAGCAGTTCATAAACCTTTAAAGTTGTAGTAACTGGGCACACATCTTGCTTTCCTCCTCCCTCAAGCTTTTTAGTCCAAAGGGAAATGGATAGAAATAGACCAGAAGATATAGTTATGATATAAAAAATTTTAATTGAGTTTAAATGTATTTTCAACTGCAAAGGCCATTAAAAAACCATTAAAACAGAACATGCAATCATTAAAAAGCTTTAACTACATTAAATGTTTTCAATAAGATATCATACTATTTTTTGAATGTTGAATTTTTTGTATGTTAATTTCTTTGAAAACTTTCATTAGCATCTTTTGCAGTGATTATTTCTAATGTTTACAGTGTTGTTACAAATGCTATTGCACAACACATCCAATTTCCTTGAAAGAAAATCAAAGATTAAATACTAATTTTGTGAGCCACACTACTTAGCTTGGCAAGTGTATTCTGAAAAGAATAACCACTATGAAGTAATATGACTTTTACTTAAAAAGAAAAAAAAAATATGCCTCTAGTTTTTGGCTACCATTTCTTTTGTATAAAAATCTATAGTGGAGTTACTGTGTCATATATGAAGGGTATGTTTAATTTCATATGAAACTTTCAAACTCTTTCGCAAAATGGTGTACCATTTTATACTGGAGTAATAATCAGGTAGACAAGATGACAAAGGCATTTAGCTGTCAGTCAGCTCTTTGCCATGGCCACATCATTGCTTTTTCAATAAGCTCATTAACAAAATGGCCATTCTTCGGGGAGAAAGGTTATGAATGGACTTAATAACATCCATGCTTACTCCTTAAGACAGATTTGGTTAACGCTGCTGAATGCCTAACTTGCCAAGAGCAGCAACCTATCCTCAACCTCTTATGTGACATCTCTATTAGTTTTCTATTGCTGCATAGACATTACCACAAAATTAGCAGCTGATAACAATACATACTAATGATTTCCCAATTTTCATGGATTTATAGTCTGGACATGGCTTAGCTAATGAATTATTATCACACTTTATATTATAGCCTAGGAATAATTATGTCCAGTAAAAATGGAAACCACATATGTAATTTCCAATTTTCTATGAACCATAATAAAAAGTGAACATAGTTTAAATGCATTATACTAATATATTTTATTTAACTAAACCTATTCAAATATTATTTCAGCATGTAATCAGAATAAAAATAATTAATGAGCTCTCTTACCATGTTTCATGCTAAGTCACCAAAGACTGACATGTATTTTATTTACATCTCAATCAAGACTAGTCATATTTTAAGTGCCTAATAGCCACCTTTGGCTAGTGGCTGCTGGATTGAACAGCTTAGACATTTTAGAGGATATGCAGTGGTAACTCACTGTGGTTTTAATTTGCATTTTCCTTATAACTAAATGAGATGGAGCATGTTTACATGTACTTACTGGCCATTTGTATATCTTCTTTTGTATGTCTGTTCAAATGTCCAGCAATAAGTGAGTAGATATACAAATTCTGGTATACTTATACAATGAAAAAGTACTCGGCAATAAAAAGGAACAAACTACTGATTCATGCTGAAACATGGATGCAACTCAAAATATGCTGAATGAAAAAAGCCAGACTCAAAACAACATATACAAAAATGATTCCATTTGTATGAAATGTTAGAACAGACAAAACTAATAAAGAAAGCAGATCAGTGGCTTTAGTAGGGATGTGTTAGTGATTACAAAATTTTACAAGAAAACTTTTAGAAGTGATGGAAATGCTTTATATTTAGATTCGACTGATGACTACATAAATATATACTAAATTTATTGAACTGCACACTTAAAATGGGTGTTTCTTTGTACGTAACAATAATAACAATCCTATCTAATTAAAGAGTAATATGCAAATTGACCATCACTCCAACACACAAGATGGCTGCCCCCATGTGGTCAAAGATGGCCACCCCCATGTGGACACAAGATGGCCGCCACAAGATGGCCAACAGGGGAGGGCAGTTGGGGGAGGCCCAGGCCTGCAGGGGAGGGCAGTTGGGGGCAATCAAGCCTGCAGGGGAGGGCAGTTAGGGGTGACCAGGCCTGCAGGGGAGGGCAGTTGGGGGTGACCAGGCTGGCAGGGGAGGGCAGTTAGGGGTAATCAGGCTGGCAGGGGAGCAGTTAGGCATCAAACAGGCTGGCAGGGGAGTGGTTAGGGGGTGATCAGGCTGGCAGGCAGAAGTGGTTAGGGGCAATCAGGAAGGCAGGCAGGTGAGCAATTGGGAGCCAGCAGTCCTGGATTGTGAGAGGGATGTCCGACTGCCCGTTTAGGCCCGATCCCAGTAGGATCGGGCCTAAACGGGCAGTCGGACATCCCTCAAAGGGGTCCCAGGTTGGAGAGGGTACAGGCTGGGCTGAGGGTCACACCACCCCCGTGCATGAATTTCGTGCACCGGGCCTCTGGTTTAAATATAAAAGCAGTACATGTTAGTAGCACTTGTTATGTACTCTGTAGGCCAATTGCAAAATAAAACTGTGAGGCCCCTTATTAAAAAATTAAGCATTTTTAAGAATTTCAAGACAGTGACAGCAGAGGAAGTTTATCTGTTATTGAATCCCCAACGACAGACAGTGCATAGCATATAAGTGGGTCCTAAGAAAGTTCTGTTGAGTGAATTTAAGAATTTGGACATCTTAGTGCCCAGTACATTCCACTAGAGAACAACGTAACACCTCTTGTTATTTCTGTTGTTTGTTCCATAGACCTGAGGAAAGAGAATTCTGAATATTTTTTTTAAATGCTATTCATCAGAATGATAGAGAAAAATACTGATTAAAAGTTGTGTTGCTTTTAAATTCTTTGAAGATGTGAAGAAATATAGCTCAGTAACTAACATGAAGACAGTACACTTGGGTTGAGTGGGTGGAAATTATACAGGAATCATGAATTAGAAGGGAATTTGGTCCTTTAGATAGTGTATATTGTTATAGGTTGGCTTCTGTTGGCAGTACTACACCTAGTATGGGTCAGAAAATGAACTAAGTAATGGAGATATAGAGATAAAACAGGTGCAGGTTTATCTTCTTTAGAAATTAACCTTTAGATTATATTCTAATTATCAACTTTTCTAAGGACCCTAAATACATATTATCCATATTGCCATAGCCTTTTCATTGGGACTTCACTCTAGTACTCCTTAACATGATTCAGATTTGTTATAAAAGAGGCATTTGGACCGTGAAAAAAAGAAATATCTGTTGTTTAAGTCACTAGCCTGGGGTATTTTGTTATGGTAACCTGAGCTAAAATAATATGTAATAGTCTATAGAGTTATTATATGCATTATCATAATAATATAATGTTAATTAACATTAATATAATCAATGATATGCATATTAATAATATAAATTATATGCATAATTTCATTCAAATTAAGTGACTAGCTTAATCATTCACATAATGTGGGCAATTTTAGCATTATAGCAAGATTTATATGTATGTGCTTATGGAATGGATGTATGGACCCTAAAACTTTGAGAAACACACATGGTGCATTTTTCCTAAAGGAAATTTACAGTGGTTCTACTGTCCTACTCATTATTCTAAACCAAGGTAACTGAGTCTTTTATCCATAATAACTTCCATCATAACTCAATGTAAAAAGGTAAAGCAGGGCATTCATGTTCTGGAGCAGATGGAATACTATCTAATAAAAGAGTGATATGCAAATTGATCATCACTCCAACACACAAGATGGCTGCCCCCATGTGGTCGAAGATGGCTACCCCCATGTGGACACAAGATGGCCGCCAAAAGATGGCCAGCAGGGGAGGGCAGTTGGGAGGGACCAGGCCTGCAAGGGAGGGTAGTTGTGGGCAATCAGGCCAGCAGGGGAGGGCAGTTGGGAGGGACCAGGCCTGCAAGGGAGGGAAGTTGGGGGCGACTGGGCCTGCAGGGAAGGGCAATTGGGTGGGGACCCAGGCCTGCAGGGGAGGGCAGTTGGGGGGGGGGGGGGAACCAGGCCTGCAGGGGAGGGCAGTTGGGAGGGACCCAGGCCTGCAGGGTAGGGCAGTTGGGGGTGACCAGGCCTGCAGGGGAAGGCAGTTAGGTGTCAATCAGGCTAGCAGGGGAGTGGTTAGGGGGTGATCAGGCTGGCAGGCAGAAGTGGTTAGGGGCAATCAGGAAGGCAGGCAGGTAAGCAGTTGGGAGCCAGCAGTCCTGGATTGTGAGAGGGATGTCCGACTGCCTAAATGGGCAGTTGGACATCCCTCAAGGGATCCCTGATTGGAGAGGGTGCAGGCTGGGCTGAGGGACACACACCCCCGTACATGAATTTCATGCACCCGGCCTCTAGTAGTAGTTATAACTGTTTCACTTATTTCACTCAAGCAGGTATTCAAAATGAATTAAGTGTACTAAGAAGGTGGGGGAAAGAAATAACTAAAGGAGTAGTAGGTAATGAATGAGGTGCTAAGAAGAAAGGGGGAGAATAGTGGATTGAAAAGAGGTATGGAATTGAGAATTTCAGTGATAAAATGTGATATTCTGGGGTGAGACTGCTTGGGTCTGCCAGTTAAATTACAAACTACGTAACCTTGGTTTACTTATTTCCCATGTCTAAGCCTCAGATTAATCATTGATAAAATGGGAAGGATAATAGTAACTATATTGTATATTCACTGGGATGATTAGTGGCATAATGCATACCAAGTAGCATTTAGCATAGTGTCTGCAAATAATAACTATAATACATGTAAACTATGATATGAATCATGTATTATTGCTTCTTTTCAAAAGTGACACTAAATGGAAAAAATAGGGGGAAAGTCAAATTAATTTGTATTTGCTAATTGTGAAAGCCCTCTGCAGACTTTGACCCGCCTTCCCAGAGTTTTCCTAGTCTCCGTCTTTGCTCCTAAATTCTTCGAGGGGGTCTAGTCTGTGGGGTACAGCTATTTTCCTGATATCCACATATGGTGCATTATTTGGGACTTAGCAATGAATTTTCTATCTTGCCTACTTGCAGTTTTCCCACTTCAGCCCACTGTATCATAGCTGCCAGCATGTCCCACTGTCACACCTTCATTCAGCTTGTCAGACACATGTGATAAAACTATGGCCATAGGGCAAGTACATGGATTCTATTCTCATGGGGAGGAAGTTGTATTTCTGACATTCTCTTATAAGCCTTCCAAAGTTCTGTCTCTTATTTTAAGCAAGTCGGCCTTAAATAATCAAACAAAGACATCTATCAAAAACATTTGGCTCTACAAATAGCAAGTAGGTTCTTTGCTCCTACTGTAGTTGGAAAATGATAGCTTGGGAATTAGAACCAGGGAAAGAAAAATGGCTGGTTGCTGAGAACTGAGAAAAATGGGAATCAAAGAAATTTTACAGAATCCCTAAGCTAAACAGGTGGGAACTGTTCTTGAAATGTCCAGGAAAAGTGTATAGGGCAGTACATAGTAGGTCCTTAGTAAATATTTTATGAATCAAAAGTTATGGCCCTACTTCTGCCACAGAAAATGTTACATCATTTCTTTTTAGCTTTTACCTGCAATCCTAGGATATTAGGTGATATATTAGGTGATATAAATTGATATATGTTGAAATCAGAAAATGGTCTTTCATCTTGTGGCATAGGTTGATTTTAAGTGTTTTCACGTGCACTTGTTCACTTTTGAACTATGCTGGTTTTTCTTTATAAATTTAACTGGAATTCTGTTAAGGTCCTTGAAGAAGACAACAGAGACTAGTAAGGGATAAAAGACTCAGTTTTCTTTCAGGTCACTCAGATGTACTAACACTTAGGTTACAGGTAAGAGAAAAATTGTCTCTATTCTCAAATTTCAGTTTAGAATTTTAAAAATATATATTTTAAAGGCCTAACTTTTATATAAAAGTTTAAATTGCTCTAAAAACATACAAATTTCAAATGCAAGCTCCTATTTCATTTTCAACAACTTTATTCAGAACATTTTGCAGATTAAGATTTTACAATTAACATTTTACAATTAGAAATTTTATCTGCTACTACATAAGTTGCAAACTTTTCAAAACACTACAGAAAATCCTTTATTTCTTTGGATTTTTCTGTTCCATGCTGAGCTCCTGAGATATATTTTTTCTTTCAGCTTCATTTTCATCTTCCTGTGAAATAAATTTTAGAAAACATTAAAATATAAACTTTAGGGCATTTTTATCGGCTATACTTAATACATTTTAACTCTATTTCTCTGAAGAATTGACTATTATGATTCTAGTAATCCTAGGGAAAAGGCTATAACAAAATGCAAAAATTATGTAACATTTAAATATTTATATTGGGTGCTGTTTTATACTACACATTGCCTAAAATTTCTATATTTTTTAAAGTAACTTATTTTATCAACTACCTAAAAATGTCTTTTGAAATCACACCTGCCACTAAAAAGTGTCCTTTTAAAGGGGGTGAGTCAGGTATTTTTACTTCACCGTTTGATGAAAAACAATAAATTTAACTTCGGAGACACTATGTGCTCCAAGCATGGCATTTTTGTGTCATCTAGCATACTTTCTTGACAGGTCTGCCAATTTTCCAATTACTTGCACCACCATATGTTATCTGAAGATCAGTCAGCTCTAAAATAGGAAACATGGGCATGACAGACTAGAGAAAGCTTACAATTGCCTACAGCTTCGATTCTAGGTGGTGGCTTCATAACTCAGAGCGGGTTCCTGTGGAACATGGCGAGTAAATGAAGTGACATCACGTCTGGTTCCATAGGAACAAAGTGTGTCTGGTGTTCATTATTAAACGGCGACCTCCAAAGTATAAATAATGAGAGTCTGGAAAAATATTTCATCTCACAATTTGAAACCCATCTCATCATATCTGTTACTTCAACAATACCCAAGCACAAAGCAGTCTTGCTTTTCTAATATTTTTTTTATCAAGTAAGATCTTTCATTTTTAAAGGAAGTAAAAAGCATTGCCTAACTCTTGACTGAGTTAATTAAAGCAGTAGAAATTTCTTAAGTATCTCTAGATAACAGTAATAATATCAGTATCACCAAACGCATCACCTTGTATTTTGTAAAACAAATTTCAATTCAGTTAAATCATTGTTGAGTTTTGCTTAGTAAACTGATCGTATAAACAAATGCAGATCACGATATACATATTTGTTTTCCATGAAAAACCACACTTTACCTGTAAACATTAAGTTGGAGAAAGCTTCCTTTATATATTTTATCTCTAAATTCAATAGCATTAGTGATTTAGACTGTCGACACCAGGAAAGTAGAGAAATTATCAATATTATCAACTAACCCGAATATTATAGCTACGTAAGGGATGGTGTTTCAAATATCATCTTGAAAATGTAATTTTAATATATTTCTCTAAGCATAGAAGGCCACTGTAAATATTATGTTGCGCTGACTCTTGAAAACCTCTGAATGAACCAGTAGTTTCCACTTTTAGACAAAAATTTCTAGAGGTTACATTTTAATTACATCATAATAAAAAGTAAATACTATTCTACACTTTCCAACACCTTCTTCACACGAGACACTGACAGAAAGTATTAAATCAGCAGGTAAAAGTGGCAAGAAATGTTTGTTAATTAGCATTGAATTTGTCTATATATTCCTCAAGGCAGGGCTTTATCTTTTTTATCATATATTCCTACCATCAAACAGGGCACATCTATATACATATATATAAAGAGCCAGGGTCTGTAACATCCAAAACGACCGAATGGACGACCGAACACCGGAAGTCAGTCCTGACTGTGGAGGGGGATGTGGATCAGGCCCAGAGAGAGAAGCAGGGTCTGATCCGCAGCCTCCATGGCAGCTGTTGATCAGCCCTTGCCTCTCTTTCTCTCCAGGTCTCACCAGCAGTGCAGGGCTGCTGATCAGCCCTGCCTCTCTGATCAGGCCCAGAGATAGGCATAGAAACCGACCAATCAGAACCTAATCTGGGTGAACTGCGAAGGCAGAACCTAAGGTGGGGGCTGAGGAGGGGTTTTAAGGGCAACAGCTGTTTGGTGTAAGGTGTAAGAAAGCGGTTTAATTTTTTTTAATGACCGGTTTGGCAGTATAGTGCATATGGCTGGCTATCAGTCCAGATATAGGAATTATGTATTTTTGTCTGCCAATAACATCTCCTCCTGATGAAAAAGGCTTTCCTCCCCATTTAAGCAATCCTATCCTTTATAATCTACCTATACTAATAGGGTAATAAAAGGGTAATATGCTAATTAGACCGGGTAGACCGGCCATCTTCTGGATGTCTGACTGCCTTCCGGACAAAGCTATAGTGGTGGGGGCAAAGGTAGAGGCAGTTAGGGGCGATCAGGCCAGCATGGGAGGGCAGTTGGGGGCAACCAGGTTGGCAGGGGAAGGCAGTTGGGGGTGAGATCAGGCCAGCAGGGGAAAGCAGTTGGGGGCGAGATCAGGCTGGCAGGGGAGGGCAGTTAGGGGCGATGAGGCAGCAGAGGCAGTTAGGGGCGATCAGGCAGGCAGGCAGGTGAGCAGTTAGGAGCCAGTGGTCCCAGATTGTGAGAGGGATGTCTGACTGCCAGTTTAGGCCAAATCCCAAAGGGATCGGGCCTAAACCGGCAGTTGGAAATCCTCCAAGGGGTCCCCGATTGGAGAGGGTGCAGGCTGGGTGGAGAGAAGGCCTCCCCCACCCCGTGCATGAATTTCATGCACCGGGACACTAGTTTAATATATAATTGGAGTCCAATAAATGTTTTCTGAGCTATGTGAAACAGCAGAGTAAAAATTGAATAAAACAAAGTTCTGCCTAGACCAGGGGTGGGCAAACTTTTTGACTCGAGGGCCACAATGGGTTCTTAAACTGGACTGGAGGGCCGGAACAAAAGCATGGATGGAGTGTTTGTGTGAACTAATATAAATTCAAAGTAAAGGAGCGGAGGGGAGAGCAAGAGAACCGGATAGAACAGCCGGATCCGGCCCGTGGGCCGTAGTTTGCCCAAGGCTGGCCTAGACTAATACATAATTTGGAAAAGTGTAATATTCTTTCTTACCCAGTAGTCACACTGCTAGCTTAGAACAGTACTAAAAGCCTTAATAAGCAAAGATGCTTGAGGCAAAATCAGCCAAGATAGCTATTATCAAGTTCATATCCTTTATTATGTACAAGAATGGAGCCGTTATCATGTGGAGTCTACTAACTTCCCACAACAAGAAGACTCAATGGTTTAAGAAGCTTGGTTATCCAGTTTTCCTAGCAACCTTCAATGATGCTCTAAGTCAAAATAGGAATGTAAAGGCTTAATAATGTCCCTGGGGCTAGGAAGTATCTATATGCTTTACTTTCCTATTTAACTAACTTTCTTAATATAATGCCAGTCTTTTTATTATTAAATTTCTCTGAGTAAGAAAATATGGTTTGTCAATGCATGTCTCTTCTAGCATTACCTTCTGTTCAGGACAGGTGCAAAATCTGTTGCACACTCTCCTTTATGCTGAAGACATGTCTTAAAATATTTTGCCGCCGAAACCGGTTTGGCTCAGTGGATAGAGCGTCGGCCTGCGGACTGAAAGGTCCCAGGTTCGATTCCGGTCAGGGGCACGTACCTTGGTTGCGGGCACATCCCCAGTGGGAGGTGTGCAGGAGGCAGCTGATCGATGTTTCTCTCTCATCGATGTTTCTAGCTCTCTATCCCTCTCCTCTCTCTTCCTCTCTGTAAAAAATTAATAAAATATATCTTTAAAAAAAAAAAAATATTTTGCCTTTCTATGCCTTTAAAACAGTTGTCTAAGTAACAAGATCCAATCTCTGTCTTCCTTTGTACAAGGATAGCTGTGACCTGGATGGAAAAAGAATTATGGAGGGGTTGAAAAGGCATTTAACCCTTACTGCTAGAGTATAATTCATCATAACTGCTATAGAATCGCATCATAAAAATGATCAAAATAACAGTAATAGATGAATTAGGGACAATAAAGCTCCAGAAAGGGTGTTAGAGGTTGCTTTGGCTTCTTCTACTTTTTTAAAAAGTGTTTATTTGTGTTTCCAACATTGCAGATCAATTTTTGTTAAGAAAATTGTAATTCAGGGATAATAAAAAACATTAAAATAGTGCAGGCAGCAAATCAAGTACCACTGTCAAATGACTGAATAATGAATGATAGTGCAAAGAAAGGAAACCATTTTACCAAAGAATTTCTTCACTACTGGATATTAAAGGCAGGCAAACATTTCTCTAATAGATGGCAGGGTTATGTCACTCTTTGTTGAGGAAAGACATCTGTTTGTTTCCCAGGGAAAGACCCTTGCCACACGGATCATTTTCTTGGTGACAGCCCTGACAGGTTTGACATGTGTTTCATGAAGTGTTCTGAAGCAGTCAGCAAGAAAATGTAACCTTTGGGGCTTCTGGAAAGTAGACAGATTTACCTCGTAATGTGTAAGCTTGTTAATTCATACTCCAAAAAAAAGTGTTGATTATAACATCCTTACAGATCTGCTACTTATGTGTGGAATTTCAAGAATACCCACTCATATAACAATAACATTCATAAGGTCAAGTGACTAAATGTGATCCCTTAGCCATCTTGCTCTTTTCAAACCATTAGCATTGTTGTAGTGAGAACACTAATTTCTAGGCACGTATGGACCATGTAATTATGGTCTAATGCAAGCATGCCAAACTCAAAGGCTAACACGGGCCAAATAAACAAGGTTTAAGCTTATGTGGGCTGCAAAAAAACAAAAGCTTCAATTTTCATAGAAACATATGCTGAATACAAAGGGCTGAAATAAGTAAGTAATCGTTAACATAAAATAATAGAACATTTTAATAAAAATTAATATTTTTTCTTGAACATTAACTTACCAGACACTGAGTAACTGAAAATTAATAAGCATAATGCAAATAAACCTATTTTTCTTGTTCTATGAAAGCGAAATATTTCCTGTTGCGCACACCAAGCAAATCAGTACAAGACTAATGATGTGGCAATCTGCTGCTAAAATATTCGCTGCTGGTATTGGAGAGAAACGGTGCGCCTGCGTGTAAGGCGTGTAAGGGAAATGAGTGCCACATGATTATAGTAATCAGGCATTAGCGAATGTTGTAGTTCATTATTAATAATTATGTATAACAGGATAGTGTAAAAACTCAGTTACGAAATTTTTATTAAAACATTTCTTACATACTGTTATATTGGCTGGGCTGCAAAAATATTCCTGTGGGCTGCATGAGGCCCTTGGGCTGCGAATTTGACATGCTTGGTCTAATGCTTCCGGTGACATGAGACTAAAATAGTTATTCTAACAGAGAAATAAGTAAAAACACTGCCATGTTTATCTACACTAAATCCCTCTTACCACTGAATAAAACTTTCACGGTTTTGTTTAAAAGTCATTCAGCTTTCATTTGCACCATCAATTTGCAAGAAAAGTGCCCTCTATTTTTCCTTATTTACAAATTTGACTTATTTCTCATAATAGTTCAAAGAATGGAGGCCAATTAATAAAATGTATCCATCCAGCTTTTCCTTTCTCTTAAGGAGGTAACCAACTCCAGAAAAATCCCAATTATTTTAGCAGCTGGAATTTCAACAGCTCAGGTAATATTCAGATTCAAATTACAGCCTTACCCAGTTTGGCTCAGTGGATAGAGCCTCGGCCCAAGGACTGAAGAGTCCCAGGTTCAGTTCTGGTCAAGGGCACACACCTTGGTTGCAGGCTCAAACCCAAGCTCTGGATAGGATGTGAGCGTGAGGAAGGCAACCAATCAATGTTTCTCTCTCTCTGTTTCTGCCCCTCCCTTCCACTCTCTCTCTCTCTCTCTAAAAAAAAAAAAAAAAAAAAAATCAATTGAAAAATATTCTAGGATTAGGATTAATAAAAAACAAAAAAATTACAGTACACAAGTACTGATGACTATATTTATCCTGTAGACTGCCAAGTTTTAAATTATTTCTTTTAAGGGTAAAATTATACAAAGGGATAACTTTCCCCATTGTTCCTTCATATCTTTAAAGATGGCTTTAAGTACATTTAGAGTGGAGAAACCTGTCAAGCACCACTTTAACCAAGTGATGAAGGTAAACCAGTGATCCATATTAACATTAACCTTTTGGTTGGATGAAGGGCAAATGAGAATTATTTGTATTATTTTGGCAACTTTTCTGTAAGTCTAAAATTATTTCAAAACAAAAAGATTAAAAAATATGCTCAAAGACTTTATGTAGAGAACACCTGAAGCATCTGTAGCCCCTACACTGAAATAATACAGCTAAAATAAATTTTTTGTGTTCCATCATTCTCCTTAAAATTCCTTTCTTGAGTACTTCAAATGTTCATAGAAATTGTTATTAATTTTTATTTTCTCTTCTGGCTTTCATGTACTTTATTATTTTTCTACTCTGAGCATGGATTACTTTCTCAATCAGAAAACATAAGCTTTCTTTTAATAAATCCCTTTATAATTTGTCCATTTGAACTATTTTTGAAAATAAGTAAGCCTAATGGGGGTCTATGTTTTCAAAGAGAATGATGTCAGCTTTTTTTATTTTACTGAATTTGTTATTCACAGCAGACTAAACCACACAGGGATACAACAGTAAAGTGAAGTGAGAAGATGCAGCTAAACACTACAAGTATTTCTATTTTCTTTAGATTTTAAATATTCCATTGATGAATTAAAGAAGAGTTATTGTAGTTGGATTCAAATGAACAGTCATAATCATCTGTATGCTTTAATAATAAACCTTTTAAAATTGTTAGTATACGTATATTTTGGTGAAAAATATGTAGACACACTTAATCTGTAGTTATTGTTCCAACCTGTGGTTAACTTTCTTTTGTTCCTTTAAAACACATACCAGATATAATTCACAACAGCACTTAAGATAGTACTTTTAATAGAGAAAATATGCTAGTGCTGCACAATGAGGAAAAATTTATCTTAATAACTGGAAAAATACGATAATGAAAATGTTTTAGGCAAAATAAGCACGCTCCATGCTTCAGACTAAAATTAATTAGAGTTTTAACGTTGTGCAATTCCACCATAATTCTTTAAATAGTACATTTACTTCATAGTAATAAATACTTGGATCATTAAGTAAAGCGCAAAATGCGTGTGATGTGCTACATTTAACAACCTTTGGCCTTTTTTTCCGTACTTCTGCATTCAGTTTTCCAATGCATTGAATAAGCAATTGAAGAACACAATTAAATTTCCTGACTTTGCATATTTGAGATTCTTATTTCATTTAATACAAAAAGCAATTAATCTACCATTTTACAACTGAATTCCAACTTTAGTGGGCCATGATAGATACTGAAATGAACTTACAAGAAATGCTTAATTAAATTTATTGTAAAAAAGCATAAGAGGGTTTTTTTTCTTATGACAGGAGTTGCATATTTAATTAGAAAGTCTAGGGCTATATTGTAAAATTAAAGTTACTATGGAGGTTCTCAGTAAACCTAGTTCAAATACATATGTCATTAAAACAGAATGGAGCTATTTTATACATTTCTATCTTTTTTTCTCTACTTGATGATTCAAACAAAAGAGAACTAATCTAAAAATCTCCCTTTATTTAATGTTACAAAATCATATCCTTTATTTTAATAACAAGTAAGATAAAGGGTGATAATGAATTTCCAATTTCATGTATAAGAATACATGAATAATTCTATTTCATTTGTTAACCAATCACTTATCTCTCCCATTAGTGATTCTGGACCAGATCTAGTGGAATAGGTTTGCTTTTTGAAGTCTTTAGTTCCTCCTGTCGTGTTTTAGTTCTTTGTGGCGGCTTTGGTAGCATGGAAATGGGGCAATTAAAAATAAGACTTTGGATTTCCCAAGTATGATTTGGAATCAAGAGGGAATCTCTTTGACCTGGGAAGAAAGACTGTAAGGATTTGCCCAGCCACTTAAGGAGAGTATAATTACAGAAAGGAAATGAAGATCAGTGAGCGTGGAAGGTGAGAGTCTGGCACAACAGGTAGGATAAAAGAAAGGAAGTAAAGTGAATGATGGATGGTGTGTTAAAGTAGACTCTTAATGAGCATAAACCCAATTCTATAAACTTATAATCTTCCCATAAACATGAAAAAGCACACCTTTTATATAGCATATTTTACTTATTCATTAATATAAGCAATATTCATGGCACTGGAATTGGTATCTTTCCCAGTAATGCATACCTCAATCCAATCATGAAAAAATGACAAATCCAAATTGAGAGATATTCTACAAAATAAATGCAAAGTACTCTTCAAAAGTGTCAAGATCATGAAAGGCATGACTGTCAGAAACAGGAGGAGACACGATGACAAAATGAAATAGGGGGTCCTGGACCAGAAAAAGGACATGTTTGGCAAAATCAGTAAAACCCAAATGAATTCTATCATTTACTTAATAATGCTATACTAAGGTTTAGGACTGATTATTGTTCTATGCTCATATCCTATTTAATAAAAGAGTAATATGCAAATTGACCATACCTCCACTACACCCACAAGCCACGCCCACCAGCCAATCAGGAGCAAGTATGCAAATTAACCCAACCAAGATGGCTATGGCCATGGAGCTAACAGGAGGCTTGGGTTTCCTTGGCAATGGAGGAAGCCAAGCTTCCTGCACACCCTGGCCGGCCCTGGACTCCACTCAAGGCTACAAAGTTTCAATTATAGAAGATAAATAAATCCCAACAAAAATGGCTGTGGCCACAGAGCGAACAGGAGGCTTGGGTTTCCTCAGCGATGGAGGAAGCCAAGTTCCTGGCCTGTCCTGGCCTCTGCTCAAGGCTACAAAGTTTCAATTATAGAAGATAAATAAACCCCAGATACCAGGGCCTCCACTTGGGTCACCAGGGGGCATGACCGGCCTGCAAACCACCACAGGCCCCTCGCCAAGGCCGCCCCATGTCCCAAGGGAACCCACACCCTGATCCAGGACACCCTTCAGGGCAAACCAGCTGGCCCCTACCCATACAGCAGGCCTTTATCTTACCTAATAAAAGAGTAATATGCAAATTGACCATCACTCCAACACACAAGATGGCTGCCCCCATGTGGTCAAAGATGGCTACCCTCATGTGGACACAAGATGGCCGCCACAAGATGGCCAGAAGGGGAGGGCAGTTGGAAGGAACCAGGCCCGCAAGAGAGGGCAGTTGGGGGTGATCAAGCCTGCAGGGGAGGGCAGTTAGGGGTGACTAGGCCGGCAGAGGAGGGAAGTTGGGGGCGATTAATATTCTACAAAGTGGTCTAAGGAATAACAATAATATACCCTTCTACATGCTCAAAGGTTAGTATTATGTATACTTAAAACAAATACTTCATAATTATTTTATTAAGATAACCAACATTAAGGACTGTATCTTTCAGAAATAAACTTATGTTTGGAAAGTGAATTTTTAAAACTTTACTCCCAAATGAACAAATTAAGTTGCCTCAAATATCCCTATTTCAAGCTGAATGCTATTTTTCCCAGAGTGAACCCATTAATCTTCACAGTTTTATTGGAAATAAATTGCTCATTAGACATCTAAGTAACACATCTCCTATGGCACATTAGTTTTTCATGCATGAAAAAAGTTGACTTTGCTTCAAAAAATTAAAAATAGTATTTTAGAAAATACCACACTATTATTCTCTAATAATGATATTTCATAATCTGTCAAAAATAGCCATATTTCCACATCTTAAATTTATATATTTTCACTTAGAGACTATTTTGCTTTAAAGAAAGATGATTAAATATTTTAAACTGTTTCCTTTAAACTGTTATCATGAAACCATGCATTGATATATCCTTAAATTATTCAAAAGACTAGTCCACTTTACTTTGCAAGTCCCAAATGACTTACGAAGCTCCTCTGAAAATGCATTCATTTAACCAATATTTTCTATGAATTTATTCTATAAATATGAAATATTTCTCAATATTCCATAATCTTGGCTATAGGAAATTAGAAAAATATTTCATATAGTGTCATTTAAAAATATTTTACATGAAGAAAACATATTCAGAGAGCTATATAAGCCATTTATGCATTTCTATGCTGGACTCCAAAGAATTCTCTTTCCAATATGACATGTGGACAATTAGAATTGCTCATGATCAATACATTTTAAAGCTTCATATACCTTTCCAAAACAGTTCAATGTTTGACCACATTAATGACTTAGTTACACAAAAAGGTCCTAAGTCTATATTGCAGAACTGATCAAATAATCACATTTTAGAAGAGTCTAGAATACATTAGTCCCTTGACTAATATTAAACATTTGATTGTTTAAAGATGATCTTAACTTTTTAAGTAAACTCTATTGCTAGAATCGATCCTATGTTCCTCCTACAAAAGTTTATTGAACAATGATGTGTGTCAGACACGGGACAAAGTATTAGAAATAATAAAGGTGAACAAAATGTTCTGTTGCCTAGAGGAGCCCATGTTCCAAAAGCAGTTTCAAATCCAACAACGCTGCTCCCCAAAGATTACTTATGAAAATTTGGATAAACACACATACTGCTTTTCATTTTTCAAGTATCCTGACAACAGTCAGGATTTGTTGCATTATATTTCCTAAATCTCGTGAGGATACAGAAATAGTTAAGGATAAAAGGAAGTATAGGGAAAATGTTACAAAAATCACTTTCGGAGCAACATAAAATATTGCCATTACCCTGGGATGACTGCTCTTCAAATAAGCTCATGTGAGGAGGATTTATTATAAAGGTCCATGGCTTTCCTCAATTCTTTGGCAGCTACTAACACAAAAGCTTACTTTCCCAGAAAGAAAAAAATAGCCTCTATTTTAAGAAGAAGATTCATAAGGTCCATGAAGGACTCTTGAGGGCTCTTGGGAATGTTGAGAGTTCAAACTCAAGGCTTAGTATCCTATGACATTGTTAATTTACTATTTTAATGAAATAGGATTATGATACTATTACATATATCTACAATACACACTGCTTTTCATATTCATTAGTGTAGGTCACAATGATAAAAACAAAGCACATGATTTCTTATTAGAAAAATAGGTCTTTAAATAGTTTGATTAAATTAAGCATCTACACTAATAAAAGAGAAAGATGCAAATCGACTGTACCTCCGCGACGCCCACCAGCCAATAAGGAGTGAGTATGCAAGTTAACCCAACAAAGATGGTGGGTTAATTTGCATATGCAGGCACCGAGTGGCTGGGGGCAGGGCGTTCAACACCGCCCCAGCAGCTCTGGGCCTCTGGGCAGCGTGGGAAGGCAGAAAGGCAGAAAGGCGGCTCCGGCCAGAGCGAAGGCGGTGCCAGCAGCCAGGGGAAGGAAGGCCCATTCTTGCACGAATCTTCGTGCATCTGGCCTTTAGTATTAATATAAAATTGTAACAAAATTTCTATGAAACTATGATAATTGCTCTAGGACAAGAGTAGTGTTAAAACCAGGTAAAATAAAGTACTTCCATAAAATATAACAAGTGAATCAGCAAGTTTATATTATCATAAAAATAAGTTGGAAAAGCTAAATTCTTTCCTGCCTATAGGGAAGTAATTGCCTAATAGACATTTCGGAGATTTGCTCATTTTCTGTCTATTTAGGTTTATAACAGTGATAATGGTACCATAGTGGTTTTTAAAATAATGTGAATTCTTCAGATATGGAGGCTACATGGACACAATAATTGTTTTTCCTCCTAGATTCTCACTGAAATAGCCAACGGAATTTTAAAAATATAAGAAAGGGAAAGAGAGAGCAAGTAAGAACATATGTCTATAATAGTACAGTAATCTAGGGAAGACTCTTACCACATTCACAAAATATCAAGAATATTTGCTGGGACTCATCAAACCAGGTTAGCTCCCTGCTTCTGGTTTTAACAGTACCTTGGGTTCTTCTTCCATAGCTTTTATCTAATGTGTCTCTCTGATAGACTATAAGCATCAAGAGGACAGGGGTTCCAGGGGTGGGCAAACTTTTTGACTCGAGGGCCACAATGGGTTCTTAAACTGGACCGGAGGGCCAGAACAAAAGCATGGATGGAGTGTTTGTGTGAACTAATATAAATTCAAAGTAAAGGAGCGGAGGGGAGAACAAGAGAACCGGATAGAACAGCCGGATCCGGCCCACGGGTCGTAGTTTGCCCACGGCTGGATAAGCATCAAGAGAGCAGCAGTTATATCCTGCCATGAACACCTTATACACCCAGCAACTGTTATTGGGCCTTACCCTTATAAGATGCTCAGTAAATATTTGCTAAATGAAGGCAAGAAGGAAAGCTAACAGTGGTAATCTCTAGGAGGGAGGTTATGACTTTTGTTTTCTTTATCTATTTTTCTACTTTTTCCAAATGATCTATAAAGAACATGTATTACTTGCATAAGGAAAACAAAGTAATTAATAGATTTTTAAATGCAGCTCTTAAATTAACCTGCTATTTAATTCCTTACTGAATATACGATAAGTAGCAACATGAAAAAAGTAATAATTAAAATAAATTTATACTGCATGTTTATAAAAAACATTTACACTAAATGAAATTTATATATCTTATTTGTAAATTACTATCGCATATAATCTTCAAAAATTGTTTAAAGCATATTTTAGTATATAGACCATAGTTCCATAAAGTTTTATTTTTCATTGTTGGAAAAGGAAATATCTAGTCAAAGTCAAGAAATGTAAATCTGGATTCCCGAAGCATGTCAAACATTTCTAACATAACTAGAACCCTGTTTATCCCTAATTTTTAAGTAATACAGATCAAATGATGTATTGTTAGCTTGTTTCTATTCTATACAGATATTACACTTTGTAAAAAAAAAAATAATACAAGCAATACTAAGTCACTGGCCACATTTTATGTGTGAGAAGAAAATTAAAATCTAGATTTTTTTCAAATTGACAACTTTTCTCAATTAACCATTATGTCATTAGTTTATCACTGTATTTATATGGGATAATTTTTTTGAGAATTAAAGTAGAAAACTATGATCGATTAACAAACTATGATCGATTTTTATATTTTAGAAGTTTTTTATGATCTTGCATATATAGTGAGAAAACTATGATCTATTAACAAGTACTTTTTTTATTTTAGGAGTTTTATTTATGATCTTGCATATACAGTGAAAACGTGAATAAAAGCATTTTTACCATTATTTTTCCCCTATCAAAAATAACAGAATCTTCTTTAAGCCTAGTTTGAGATCCTGATAGGTTAAACTTATCATACTATTTTTAATAAAATAATGCTTCCTTACTTTAATATATGGAAAACACATATCTTTTCCTTTAAGAAGGAAAATGCTGATGTTATCTTGGTTATAAGCTTGCTGCTAAAATGATTTAGGTAGTTTTCTCTTCCATACATACCAGGATAAGGCCTTTCTTTTCAAGCCATGAATTATAGGTGGTATTTCAAACCTATTTTATCTGAATCTTTCTCAGAAAAATGAGAAAACATAAATATTTATTCTATATAAACAGACACAAGATGTAGATAAAAATGAAACAGTATGTAGTAATGAATAATTGCCATGAGTACACCTATAAAAACACAAAAGGGCATCAAGTATTTAAATGTGAGGATTCCTTAGGTTCATAAGAAAATTTTAAAGCTGTAATTTTATGTGTTTGGGATTCATTAATTTGCACTGATAATAAATTTAACATTGTTGTCTACAGTACACTTTTGAGAAAACTCAAAACTATTTGTTTTAAAAACTTGTCTAAGAAAGTCTAATGTAAAACTAATAATCAGTAAATCTGCTTAAGCAATTCATTTTATTTTGCTATTTCTGATATTAAATATTCAAAAGGTGGCTACCTAAAATTTTGCAGGCAAACAATTCTCAAATTGAGGAAAATATGCTAGTATTCTTTTTCTTTCATGAAGAATTACTTTTACAGGAGACTTCATGATAAGAAAAAGCAAATATCAAGTAGAAACAGAAATATCACTACTAACATGATAATAAGCATAAAAACTTACAGGTGCTAGAAACAAACTATTTGAAACTAGGTTTAAAAAAATCAAGCACACAGGGGAGGAGGGGTAGAGATCAACCAAAGAACTTGTATGCATGCATATAAGCATAACCCATGGACACAGACAGTAGGGGGGTGAGGGCATGTGCTAGGGGGTGGGAACAGCTGGGGAGAGGTCAATGGGGGAAAAGGAGGCATGTAATACTTTAAACAACAAGGAATTTTTTTTAAAAAAATCAAGCACAAACTTACAGGAGATTCACATACACCAGTGATGCAAAATGAAATTGGTAATATAAAAAAACAAATCTGTATATAGATTAAACCTCCTTATGGGAAATATATTTAAAAAATTATGCTCTTGATGAAACAGACTATTATATAATGCAATGCAAAGAAAATTTTAAAATAACTTATTTTATATCAAAATAAGGAAATATTTATCTACATAGTCAAACAATAAGCCAACATCTCTATGTTGTATAATCATAGAAATTATACAAAATAAGGGGAATCTGAGGTTCAAAGGGATTTAGCCAGTAATGTACATAAATGAGCACTGGAGATCAGTACTACATGGGGGAAAGACCAATGGGCTTGTAGACAGAAATTCAAAATCCTTATCTGGGCCCCAGTACTTATTATGGGTCTTTGACAATTTCTTCACAAATCTTCTGAAATTCTAGGTTTCTTTCTCTTTTAAAATTTTATTTATTTTGGTATTTTACTTTATTTTATTATTTCCATCACCATTTATCCCTCCTAAACCCTCTTCTACCTCCACTCACTCCCTTCCTTCCCACAATCACCAGTTTTCTTAAACCTCAGATAATCTTGAGAGGATTGAGGTCTAAGAGAATTTAACCAGTTGATTTATAAAGTCACTTATATATTATTTAAATTTTGATTCCAACTACTCCAAATGAATAAGTACACTATTATGAATAAAATTTAAGGTGAAACTGGTATTTTCCTCAAATAACCTTGGGAGAAAAAATTCTCTCCCTGAGTTAACTTTATAATTATAACAAACTGATTTTTTTAAGGGAGACATTACTTGTTTTCAGGTAAGTCCAAGCACATAATGCCTATCTACTGACTTCCGTTATTAGCAATAATTAGCAACACCAAGGGCATGATTTAAAAGATGCTTAGAAAATACAGTATTCATGTAATCTTCTGTTGAAAAAATTGTGAAATTGTAATATGCTTTAATTTCATATTAATCCAGAAACAATAGGTTAAAAGTGAGGGGAAAAGTGTCTGTAATCAAATTTATACATGATACAACTGTTCTCAAGAAATCTTTTTTGCCGGTAACAATGATATAAAGAGCTACTATAAATTTTTAGGCATTTCTTATTCTTTGGATTATGAAATATCAAACATACATTCAACAAAATAGCTTGACTTTGCTCCTAAGTCAGAATAAATGTGATATTAACAGCACTATTAATAACTATAATAATCATAGCATGTGTTGCCATTCATGGAAGATTTAGTGGGTTTCTGCATATGCTATGCTCTGATCTCCAGAACATGCCTATATAGAATTTTCTTTACTAATGAGGAAACTAAAACTGGGAAGCGTTAAGGAATTTTCCCAGAGTGGCATGGCTAGGTATTCAAATCCAGATCTGTCTGACTACAAACCTCATGCTTCTCAGGTATATTTCACTTAATTTCAATTTTATATAAATAGACATATAAAAGAAGAGGTTACCTTACAGATAATAAGTATAACAGGAAACAATAATGGCTTCTTGACATTTATGTGACAAGGCTGACAATGTATCAAAATATATTTCTCAGGAACTAAACATTTCTCAGCGTCAGCAAGTAGTTGGGAATAATTTAAGATAATGCCAAAACGTGCAACCTACTGCTGCTCTACTGGCAGGAAGCCCTTCATTTTAACACAAAGTATAGAAATTTCAATTTTATATTAGATGAGCCTCTTTCAATCCTATCATTTGAGCATCTTAGCTTGAACTTCTAGTTTCTTTACATATGAGAAGGTTGCTATACTGAGGTATGTATGGAGTCATGTATAAGAATGTGAACAGGGGCATATTTAAGGATGTGTGTAGTATGGTATGTAGGAGTATGTAGGGAATTGTGGGTCCTAGTCAGAGATCTTTGAAAGTTACTGCTCCAAATAAGTGGCCTGATACTCCAGGTCCTCTCCACTACCCTGCTATTATTCTGCGGACTTGCTAATCAAAAAGATGTATTAGTACATTATTAGCAATAGTACATTAAGTATATTCTGTGGGATATTTTACTCAACTCTCATTAATTCTAGAAATATTTACTATATTTTTTGTATACCTACTATACCTCTGAAAGGTACCAAAATTACCTATATACATTTCATTTTTGTAATTTATTTATTTCTTTCAGAGACAAAGCTAAATGCTTGGCATACTCCAGATATTTGTCTTAACTTTTAAAATTGCCTGTAAGGTTAGTGTAAAATAGTTATTCTTCATTTAAATATAATACAACTTTTTAAAATCCTTTCAAGTTGATTTCTTACCAAAGGCTGATGATTTCTATTTGTCTTTAATTTCCTCTCAATATGAAGTTCATCAGAGTGTGACAATTAGTTAACTAATTAGGCAAACTTGATTAAGCTATTTTTCTAGGTCAATATGTAAAGTTACTCAAATTGAGAGCAGTTTGTAAAATTAATGTTCCTATGTAATGTGCATGACACTGAGTCATGTATTAAATACTTTCCAAATATCAGAACAAGTGAGAATACATTGAAATAAATAGTGGCTCTACAAGGTTTAATATAGATGTCTAATTTTAATAGAAAAATATAAATTATTTACTTTTAAACATTTAATCACCTTTATTTATTTTTTGTTTGTTTTGTTAATCCTCACCCGAAGATATTTTTCCATTGATTTTTAGAAAGAATGGAAGAGAGAA
This sequence comes from Plecotus auritus, assembly GCF_963455305.1. Classification (NCBI taxonomy): domain Eukaryota; kingdom Metazoa; phylum Chordata; class Mammalia; order Chiroptera; family Vespertilionidae; genus Plecotus; species Plecotus auritus. The sequence goes on along the minus strand of NC_137775.1, from coordinate 170,296,027 downwards.
GGAAAGACAGAGAGAAACACTGATGTGAGAGAAACACATTGATTGGTTGCCTCCTGTTTGAGCCCTCTGACTAGGGCCCAGGCCAGGGAGGAGCCTGCAACCAAGGTACGTGCCCTTGACTGGAATGGAACCCGGGACCCTTTGGTCCACAGGCTGATGCTCTATCCACTGAGCCAAATGGGCTAGGGCGAAAATATAAATTATTTTAAATATTTTTTAAAATATGTCTTATTAATAAGTCTATAAATTCATAAACAAATCAGTTGTGTTCTAAGGACAAATTTTACTTTAAATAACTCAAAATTAACTGCTTCCTATTATCAATTCCAGTAGGACTGAAAGAACATATCTAAAAAATTATCTGCTATAAAACAAAATTTTGCTTATGTATATAAATATTAATATGAAAAACAACACATACTTTTTGCAGATATCTCTGCTCGCTGAGGTTTCTCTAGTAAGAATATCTCCACGGCCTTTGCTTTTATTAATTTTTTTTAAAAATGCATACAAGGAAAAAAGTATTTGTCCCAAAAAACAATACCTTCTTCAAGCTATAAAAACAAGAAATATATAACAACCACATATTTGTGTTTGGGGTGTTTGGGCAGATTACTTGGGTTCCAGAATCACTTGTTACATGGGCTCCAAATTCACTTAAAAAGGAGAAAAAAAAATTTTTAAATAAGATTTTCTATTACTCAAGTCAAGAAGCTTAAATTTTCCAAACAGTAAACTAAATGAAAATGAGAGCTGAATATAAAAAACAGAAGTCTTCAAGCTGTAAAAATAAGTTCTCTGTCTCCATCAATCACAAAGTGATCCAATACTTTGTGGATATTTGTAGATTGCTAGCATTTCTGGATTATCACCGCAAATGAAATTGATTTATTATGACTGATGCTGGTAACACAAGGGAATCTACTTCTGAATTTAATAGTATGCTCACGGGCTTTGCCTAAAAGTAATTTTTAATACTTACTATGTAATATTAAGAGAAAAAGCAGGATAAAAGTTGTTGATGCCAGTGTTTCTCAACTTTTTTATAAACATACCCAAGAGTCTTTTTAGAACTTTTTTCCTAAATTCCCCATGAAATTTTAATGCCACATATATACTGTATATCTGTTTATGTGCTTGTGTATACTTGTACTTTATATATAAAAAGAGTAAAAATAAAGCTCAATTTTTTATTTGACACAGATTATGAATGACTAAATATAATTTAAGTAAAAAATTAAAAGCTATTAATATGAACAACTTTATAACTATATTTGCTGAGTAATCGTTAAGGGGGAAATAACCATGCAAAGATTTAAACATAAAGAAGGAAAATGTAATCCATGTTTTGCTTGTGAATGCTGACATGAAATTTCTGAAAACCTGACTTCTTTCATAGTACAGAACACTTTACTATGGTAGTTGCATTATTTGTGGGTCAAAATGAATAAATATGCCAGAATAAAGAGATAAAACCAGCCAACAAGGCAAAATTGAAGAACTCTTAACTCCTTTCAACTTGCATCCTGAGAAAGATTATTTGTAATTAAAATGCTGACAGAACTATTTAGCAGGAGCATTGCCACCATGGCAGACAATATATTTGGCACTGTGGAAGTCACAGCAGCTGCTAACTGCACCCAGCCTCACACTGCCTTAATATGTGATGAAAAATGAAGGGCTTTAAAATATAAGGAATGCAAACAGAACTGATTTTAGAAAGAAAGGACAAGAAGCTAGGCTTGAAATAAGATGTTGGAAAACTTAAACTGTTGTTAACAATGTTACTTAAGTGCACCAAAAGCTTACCAATTATTTTTCCTACCATTCCCCACCACCTGTTTTTTAATGCCAGTTGACTTTAACAAGACAGGTCTGAATGTATCATAAGTTAATTCTTTACCAGTTTTCATATATCATCCTTTACGTTGGTCGGCCAGCTGTAAATTATGCAAGCTATAAATTAGCTTTAAACAAGCTGTGAATCAGGTTAGAACTGGTTTTCGAATTAAAGAGCCTTCAGTTTATTCCAAGGTGCTGTCATTTTATTACCTCAATCAATTCTGTGTGGCCTGAGGTGGAAGAAAATGAATGCTGTCTTTATTTGCAATGGGTTTATCTCTTACAGCAGGCTCTGGAAACATAACCACAGCAATGAATTGAGAGCTAAAGTACATTTAACATTACCAGTGCAGGAAATTGTTACTCCTTCACAAAGATGGAGTTTCAATGGGGAAAAAACACACATTTCCAGAGTGTTTTAAAAAGTTATAAAGCCGACATTCTATTAAAATAATTTTAAGTAGTCCTCAAATATGGGAAAGAATAACACAATGGATGTGCTATTCTCAGTATTTTGGAAGTAGTAGACATAAACATATATTTCATTTTTATCTGTGTGAAAACCATTTCATTTGTTTCCTGTGGCCATGCAATTAAGTAGAAAAGTGAATTAAGTACTAGTTAGGCTTAGCATCATTGTTAACAGACTCTAAAACACAGATAAATTGCAAAGAATAAATAAATACATAAAAGCAAATAAGGAGGTATTTATTACTGAGGAAATGAGGCACAGAGAGAACAAGTCACCCCCAAGTTTATACAGCTAACTAGACAATTGGATTCTGAGTCTGTATTCTTGTAGAATATTTGACCAAGAGTACAGGAACATTGAGTACATCTAAGAGACTGATTTTTTAGAAAACACTGTTTGTACCAGAAGAAGTAATGAGAAACATCGATGAGAGAAGGCATAAAGTCAAGTTTAGAGGCCTTAGAAGGGTAAGTCAAGTGAAGAAAGATCTGGGTCCCCATTCCAGTAGACAAAGAACTCTGCATGTTTATGTGCAAGTACTCATCGAACACACAAAGAACGCAGAAATGCTTTCAGTCTTTTGACAAATTTTGCTTAGAGGAATATATGTTGCTCTACCTAATCATTCATGTGTATCCTTCTACAACTTTTTACTCATGTTTATGAAAAATAATTTTATACATCTAAACTTGTTTTTAATCACTGAACAGATTTAATGTTAATATACAATATTTCCAAAGTGCTCAATGATAGAATAATAAATGACTATAGAAAGAACACTGATTAGCACTACCTTGGTCATTAACTAACTGTGTAACCCTAAGCTTACTTCTCTGGGTATCACTTTCCTTCTATAAAATAAAGCACTTTGACTATATCAAAATTTTTTAAATTGTTTAACCTGGTAGTGAAATCAACTTAGTAGAGATTAGTCAGCATTTTTTAATCCAACAAGAAAAGAACAGAAAATTTAAGCACGATTTTATTCCATGAAATCTTTTAAGTTATACATAACAAAATATCCTATCTAATAAAAGAGTAATATGCAAATTAACCATCACTCCACTACACCCACAAGCCACGCCCACCAGCCAATCAGGAGTGAGTATGCAAATTAACCCAACCAAGATGGTTGCGGCCATGGAGCTGCAGCAAGCAGGAGGCTTGGGGTTCCCCAGCAATGGAGGAAGCCAAGCTTTCCACACACGCAGGCAGGCCCAGGCCTCCACTCAAGGCTACAAAGTTTCAATTATAGAAGATAAATAAATCCCAACACAAATGGCTGCGGCCACAGAGCAAGCAGGAGGCTTGGCTCCACTCAAGGCTACAAAGTTTCAATTATAGAAGATAAATAAATCCCAACAAAAAATAGCTGCTGCCACAGAGCGAGCAAGACGCTTGGCTCTGCTCAAGGCTACAAAGTTTCAATTATAGAAGATAAATAAATCCCAGATACCAGGGCCTCTGCTTGGGTAGCTGAGGGACATGGCCAGTCTGCAAACCACCACAGGCCCCTCGCCCAGGCTGCCCTATGCCCCAAGGAAAACCCCACCCTGATCCAGGACACCCTTCAGGGCAAACCAGCTGGCCCCCACCTGTGCACCAGGCCTCTATCCTATCTAATAATCCTATCTAATAAAAGAGTAATATGCAAATTGACCATCACTCCAACACACAAGATGGCTTCCCCCATGTGGACACAAGATGGCTGCCACAAGATGGCCAGCAGGGGAGAGCAGTTGGGAGGGACCAGGCCTGCAAGGGAGGGCAGTTGTGGGTGATCAGGCCAACAGGGGAGGGCAGTTGGGAGGGACCAGGCCTGTAAGGGAGGGCAGTTGGGGGCAATCAAGCCTGCAGGGGAGGGCAGTTAGGGGTGACCAGGCCAGCAGAAGAGGGAAGTTGGGGGCGACTGGGCCTTCAGGGAAGGGCAGTTGGAGGGGACCCAGGTTTGCAGGGGAGAGCAGTTGGGTGTGACCAGGCCTGCAGGGGAGGGCAGTGAGGGGTGACCAGGCCTGCAGGGGAGGGCAGTTAGAGGTGACCAGGCCTGCAGAGGAGGGCAGTTAGGGGCAAAGGAGAGCTTCTTCCTTGAGTTTTCTAACCTGGAAAGATATGTTAAAAGTCATCTTTCAAAAAGATTGACTTGTAAAAAACTTCTAACATGGTTTAATGAGAATGAAAACAGATTCTGAAGAGAAAGATTTTTTGAATAAAGAACAAAAGGAATAAAGAACTGGTTCACTAAAGACTTTTTTTTTCTTCTTCTGAGACAGGGAATAAGAGATTGAGATAGGGAAAGTACAAAGGCTATTTCTCAAGTTGAGAGGAGATAAGATGAGGATATGGCCCCTTTTTCCTCAGTGAAGTAAAAGACAGAGTCCTCTTGATAAATGGGAGTGCTGGAAATAAAGCTGAGACTTGAGATAGGTGGCAGAGATTTGAAATAGCTGCTATAAGAAATCTGATAAGGAGCTCACATGATGGCAATGAGGCACGGTTTAACTTAGGAGGCATACATTTATAGTGAACCTAAGTTCATGGTTTTCTCCAGTTACGTATTTCTAACCAGAAAGAAACAGTTGAGATGAATCAATACAGTGAATCCAGAGAAATTTGAGAAATTGTAATAAAGGACTCTAATGTTTTGTAAAAGTGTACACTAAAATGCCAAATCATAGTTTAAAAAAGAAGGAAAGGGTTAAGTCAGAAGGAGGTCTTGAGAAGAGCTGAGGAACTGGTAGAAAGTATTTGAAAAAGTGGATGTCCTAAAAAAAAAAAAAATCATGAGTTGTGTCACTGTGAGAGGGTATTTGACATACTCACTTTAAAGGACTCATGGGGTGAGTGAAATTTTCTCTCTCACCCTCTCATAAATAAATGGTCTAAAATTTCTTTTAAAAAAAGTTATGCACTGATAAAATACTTCAGGAAATATTTCCTCTGAAGCATTTCAAACCAAAAATTGGTCTGGTAACTCAAAGGGGAAGAAGCCTGAAGAATGAGGAGAGGAGAGACCGGAGAGGAGAGATTTCTTTAGAAGAGGTACGTTAAAGGAAGTCCCTAGATGAGGAGAGTTTTCTGAAAAGAACTCAGAGAGTGTGTGCCCCGGCGGTTGAGGGGCACAGAGACTGGGTGGCAATGCAAGTCTGTCTGGTTATAGTGACAGAGCAACACAGAGAAAAGCTGCAGCCCTGACAGGTTTGGCTCAGTGGATGGAGCATCGGACTGCGGACTCGGGGGTCCCAGGTTCCATTCCGGTCAGGGGCATGTGCCTTGGTTGCGGGCACATACCGGGTGCGGCGTGTGCAGGAGGTGGCTGATCGATGTTTCTCTCTCATCAATGTTTCTAGCTCTCTACCCTCTCCCTTCCTCTCTGTAAAAAGTAAATAAAATATATTAAAAAAAAAAAAAAAAAGCTGCAGGGCTGTAAGGAATGACTGCTCTTCTGAGCTTGCAAGGCAAGGGTTCCCATGTGCTTACTTAGGACAAATGACAACCCGTGGAAGACGGCAAGACTCTGGTTGTCTAGAAAGGTATCCAGCCAAAGAGGACAGCCTAGTGGGAATGAGGTGATACCAATCAAAAGGAGGAAAGGAACTTATGTTCTGAAAATGAGTTATAAGATGCCACAGGAGAAGGCATCTCTCACATCAAGGGAACTGCAGGTAGGAAAACCCTAGTAATGACAGATAGCACCTTGCAAAAGAAGCAGGGACAAGATCAAAGCCCAGGGGGCCCTTCCAAACTCTCGATTTCCCCGCCTGAAGTAGACCTGATGAAGCCCTGACATTAAACTGGGCTAGGTTACATATTTACAAGACTAGTAATATCTCAGGGAGACTAAAGAAGAAAAAAAATGCGATATGCCCCAGCATCATTGGAGAAAAGATCCAACAGAGCTTGTTTAAAGGCAGTGAACTCAAAGTATTAAGTTGCTTTTTATTTGCATCTTGTCTTGAATTCAGGGAAAATATTTATATCTGAATAAAAATTGAAGATTAGTCTTTTAAAAACAGGAATCTGGATAGTCATTAAAGCATTTCATACACAGAATAGATAAGACCACTTCTATTGTCTCCTTTTGTACCCTTTATTTAAAATTAATTTGAATGGCTTTTTGTTAAAGGTGTCAGTTTCAGATTGCAGGATTTGTAGACTGTCATGTCTCCAAAACCTGCTTTCATTCATTCAAGGAAAAATGAGAAAGAGTAGAAAAGAGAAAAATTGGGGATTCAGGAACAATCATGAAGACAAAGTTTACCTCACCCAAAAATTAGACGCATGAGTAGTAGACTCAGGAGCACAAAAAAAGAAGTGAAGACAAGGCTATACTTAATATAGTCTTTATGCTGTAAACACATTAAAACTTCCACACTGTCACTAAATGTCACAGGGAAAAGGTAGAAAACTGTCTAAATTATATAGCAAGTTACTTTCTTGTAAAAGAGAAAGAATGCTTTCTAAAAATATCTACTTCATTCGCAATCTTAAATAACTTAAAGTGGGGAAAAAATAGTGATAAGTAAAGTAATAACTGGGTAATGGAATAAATGTTGAGTTATTAAATTCTGATGTTTTTATGTTAAACTGCTGTATTAAAATAAGAAAGCAATGCTTAATTACCTTATCTTTATGACTTGCTTTAAGCTACTATATATCTGTGATTTGGAAACTGATCCACAAACACCTGGTAATCTAAATTTAGGTACCTGATTTTAGAAGAAACAGAATACTATTTGTCTTGAAAAGTTCAGGAAATAATCCAGTCCCTCAGAAACACAAAGGGAACTAATAAAAATGCTCTGATGCAGTCTGAACTTTTCAAAGTGATTCTTAAAAATTTTAAGCTCTATAAGCATACTTTAAACAGTTTTCAAACCAGTGAAGCAGATAATCATTTGTAGGCATTATTGAAGGTACATTTAACAAAAAACCAACTTAACTTCAATGAAGGTCTAACACTACAACATAAACCTTTAAGAAACCTTCAGAGAAAACATAAAATAGATTACATCTTAGGTGACCAGAGTTTAAATTTAGCATATGAATATAATTCAAAGGAAAGAACGGGAATAGTATCATAAGGCTAGAACAACTTGTAGAAGTCTGAAACCACAAAAGAACCTAGATGGTTGAGCTAGGTCATGGGTTGAAATAGAGTAAAGACAGTTAAATACATGAATTTTTATCTATAAAGGAGGAGGTAACTATTTTTTAACTTTTTATAGGAGAAGTAATTTCATACAAAAGAATTAACCCAAAATGAGTATAAACTGCATTATAATTAGTATCTGATCCACTGACAAACAAGGTATTGTTTTAAATAAGGGGACTTTCTACTGCAAAAGAATGCTGATATTGAAAAAATGTACAAAATCTTCTAGTTTGTACATAAAGTGGCTGACACTTCACAAATCAGAATATTCTTAAACTCTCTTTTCGAAGAGACTGAATGTAGTTGGTTTTAGTTTCTTTTTACAAAAACAGGTTTTCAAACTTCACAACTCATGACAATCATTAAGAAGAAATATTCGACTCAGCTAAAATACAGTGCTCAGTGCCTCATAAGAAATTCACTTTTAGATCCCTTTCCCTCACCCTCCCTCCAAGTATAATAGATTAGATTCGACTGGCTCTACATAACTCATCTATATTGTCAAGTGGCAGCTCTCTTAACACAGATACTTATTTCACTGAATTTTATGAAGAAAAAGCCTCAAGAAGTTATCATCTGTCTTCTACTCCTTACAGTAGGACCATCTTTAATCAATCTGTTTGTTTTAAGAATAACTCCCAGTTTTTATTCTCCTATTGATTAGAAAGCCCACAACAGATCCCTCTTAACAAAGGGTATTTTTCCTTTTCCTAGTGTTTACTTCTAATAGAAAAGTTATCTGAGTTTCTACATTATGAAAATCTAAAATGGCTTCAGGACAAAACCTAATTTGAGAATCTCTTACAACAAAGAAATAGAAATACTTATTTGAATATATGTATCAAAGTAAGTTTCTAAAACATAGGTTCTAAAACCAGGCAGGTGTGGGTTCGAATCACTGTTGCATCACTTATTAGCTGTATAATTCTTTTTTTTAACCCTCAAGGAGATAAAAGACATAAGGACTATCGTGAGGATTAAAAGGGATAATTAAGTTCTTAGATAGTGTTAGCACATAGAGGTACTCAATAAATGTCCATTGTTGTTGTTACTACTATGGCACTTACTTATTTTAAAAGTGTTTGTTTTGTGTGTTTTTTGATCCAGCAATTACAATAAGAGTATATGTGTCTGCACAGTACTTAAAAATCTGGTTGGAAAAGAGTATTTAACATGAAAAATTGTTATATACAAAATTACATGAAAAAGGCCATTAAAACAGAATGTATATGATTATAACTTTTAAATGTTTTCAATTCCAGTTGACATGCAGTATTTTAATAGTTTCAGATGTACAACATAGTGAGTTCTCTGTATCTATGATTTTGTTTCTGTTTTGTTTGTTCATTTATTTTTTCAGATTCCACATATAAGTGAAATCATATGTTACTTATCTTAGTCTGATTTATTTCAATTTCACTTAACATAATTCCCTCTAGGTCACCCATGTTGTCACAATTGGCAAGATTTCACTCATTTCTATGGCTGAGTAATATCCCATTATATATATGCACTACCTCTTCTTTATCCATTTGTCTGTCTTTGGATTCTTAGGTTGCTTCCATATCTTGGCTGTTATAAATGCTGCAATGAACATAGGAGTGCATATGCTTTGTGAATTAGTGTTTTGGATTTCTTCAATAAATACCAATAAGTAGAATTGCTGGGTCAAATGGGAGTTCTATTTTTAATTTTTTGAGGAAACTCCATACTATTTTCTACAGTGGCTGCACCAATCTGCATTCCCACCAGCAGTGCACGAGGGTTCCTTTTTCTCCATGTCGTCCCCAACACTTGTTGTTTGTTGATTTATTGATTATAGCCATTCTGACAGGTGTGAGGTGATATCTCATGGTGGTTTTAATTTGCATTTCCCTGATAATTAGTGATGCTGAGCATCTTTTCATACATATATTGGCCAGCTGTATGTCCTATTGGGAGAAATGTCTCTTCGGGTCCTCTGCCCATTTTTAAATCAAATCTTGTGTGTTAAGTTGCATGAGTTCTTCATAAAATTTTGGATATTAACACATTATCACATCTATCATTGCTCAATATCTTCTCCCATTCAGTAGACTGTCTTTTCGTTTTGTTAATGGTTTCCTTTGATTAATATGATTGCAATTCTTAAAAAGTAGCTTGCAGTAAAATATACCAAATCATGAGCAGAAATGTCATACTTTTAGGTGCTATTATTACAGGTAATTTTAAATATTTTTAATTTTTTTGAATTTTTCAATTATTCTACAATGACCATGTATTACATTTCTAAACAATTTAAAAACATATACACAAAGTAACTTATTTTTCTGACTCCAAGTTTCTCCAGAGAGGTAGAATCAGAGAAAAGAAGTAAGGAGAAAAATAGTGAGAAGCACTTATTTTTTTTAAAAAGCCAGATTTTATATAAGGTTATTAGTTCTGTTATATTAAAAATTACTGTTTTGAATTATTACTTTCTAGCTTTAAAGTTAAACAAAACTTACAGTATGACACCTCAGTTATAACACATTTAATAATAAATCCAGAATAATATTTCATTTGGAGATCAGTTGATATGTATTCTCCTGCTAAAGTAAATACTAAACTTTGTAGTAAAAGGAGACTATTAGATAATGGAAATGGCCAACTAGAGCTTATGCGTAAATTTATCACTACATTATGTCATAATTAGACCACAGGTTATTTAAAAAGGCAGAAAGTCTCTCTTTTGATGAACATTAACTCAGAGAAAGTAGATGGATCATTAAATCTAAATCCCAAATTTCCTGTCCCAAAACTGCTATGGTATTAGCTTTGGGTATGGATATTGTCACCTGCAGAATGAGAAAAGAAGTCTGTGAAAATAAGCCAGAGAAGCCTATCAGAAAGACAAAAGAAAACCAGGAGAGAACAGGTTCACTAAAGGCAAGCAAGGAGTTTATAAAAAGTGGGCAGTTATCAACAGTGTCAACTACCAAAAGGAGATAGCAAAAAGTAATGAGGAAGATTTTGTTGTTAATCCTCACCTAAGGATATTTTTTTCCATTTATTTTTAGAGAGAGTGGAAGGAAGGGGTGGGAGTGGAGAGAGAAACATTATCACCAATTTTGAACTTTTCTCTCTTTGACTAAAATGCTTATTTTTAAAAGTATGCCATTTATTAAGTATTGCCATTAAACTTTTCACAAATGAGCAGCCTGAAGCTCACTGAAGTAAAGCTTGCTGAAGGTCACAGCATTATAGTTACTATATGAACCCAGTTTATTTCTTTTGAAAGCTCATAACGCTATTCTCTCCATATCATATTGCATACTTCGACTTTCTGAGTATTTGAAATTATTCTGTTTTCTTATTCAACAATGTCTCAAATTATAAGAAATTCTATACATTTAATGGCAAATTTTTATGGAAAAAGTATTATCACTTAAAGATATAAACTGCTTATAGATACACATCCGAATTTCAGAAATGTCATAAAATAAATGTCAAAATATTAGTAACATGGTATAACACACTTTCACTATTTCCCCAAAGCCTAGTCTATAATTTCTTATCAATCTTGGTAAGGATTCTATCAGAACATCAAGATTAGAATGCTTAAATGTATTTAACTTCAGAACTCAATTCTATTAACTATCAGAGTGCATTCTTTGAATTTCCTGGCCTAGATTTGAAGAAGTCTATTTTTTGTTGTAGGCAAAAAGTCCATATTCTTAGTAGGGGCCATTTTTTCTCCAAAATAAAAACAAAAAAACTTAAGTCATAATATGTAGGTTAATTTTTAACATAAGTAATTCTACAAAATGATGAAATAGTTAAACTAAATGTTTAATAAATTAGAAGGAATAAACTAACTATCTACATCTAGCATACATGAAATCTCTTTTTTGAAACTAGAATTTGAGTCTTTCTTATTCGGGGGTTACTTTCACAGCTCTGAGAATAGGCTAGCTTATGTCAACTAGGACCATCATTTTGCATTGAACAATGTCTCTCACACTTTATATACAAATACTGGAATAACAGTTTACATAATTAATATAGTCTACATTATCTCTGAATTTTTACAATGGTATATTATAAAACCCCATTTTAATATTTCAAATACTGGGTCTTACTAACTTTTGAAAAGAGGTAATGAAATACCTTTCAGCTTAAATCCGTATTCTTAGTAGGGGCCGTTTTTTCTCCAAAATAATAAAAACAAAAAAATTTTAAAACTACAGAATAATATTAAGTTGGTAATTTCTGAAAGACAACTCTATGTATGGCACCCTCGTATACTTTGATTAATTATCTCAGTTGTGATTTAGTTTCTCATCACATATGGCAATCCACAGCATGCTATGGAAACACATCAAGCCCACATGCCATCCAAATTAGAAAATGGCTTGGTTTTTCCAGTTTGTAGTAAATGTAACTTAATTTAGTTTTTCAATTTTGCATGTTATTAATATAGAAAACATTTATCTAGTTTTAGAGGTTCCAAATCATTTTCTTTCTCTATGAATATGATGCTGAAATTTATAAAAATGTATGTCATAAACACTGGTAAATTTTACAAAGGAAATAAATCATATATTTTAAAAGGTTCTTAAGGAATACCTGACCATAATTTATTGAAGTAAACCAATATGCTTAATATATATTACACAAGCCCCATGAAAACTCCCTTAAGTTACAGAACTAAACACATCAGCATAAATTCTAATTCTATTATAAAGAATAACCATAAACAATCTTTGTTTTGCTGAAAATTGTTACGTGATAAAAATATTACCTAGGGATAGGTTTCAGTAACCTCTGTGAGCAGGCTATTACGACAAATAAATAATAAGTTCAATTCAGTGTAACAACATACTCTAAAAAAAAGCACAGTGGAATTGTGAATGGCTATTATTACTTTTCATTGAATTCACAAATCATGTTGCTAGTCTGAAAGTATGATACTCCTTTAGGAACTAAGGGCTTAAAAGACATACTAGTACAATTTTGCCTGCCAGGGAAAATGCCGGAGTAACGGGCCATAGTTTGAACTTAGTCTAGGAAAAGGTAGAACATCATTTGGAGTTTGTGGGTTTTATCACACACAGTAGAAAAGAGGAAATCTAAAGTTTAAATTTGTAATTATAGCCATCATCAAGGAGAACCACCCCAGAGTTTTAATTCTCAGACTTTGAGTAAGTCTACAAACCACAACAGATTTGTGCTACGGGATTGTAATGAAGGGCACTGCACACAACCTTTCTCCAGATGTTTACACGCCTGTATCAGTGAAAAGGCCAATCAACACTCAGTAAAGTTTAATGAAGTGCATTGTTGTAAGCCTTACTGCTTGTTACACAAGTGCGAGAAGAATACTGAATTAAGATGGTTAAGTGGTATAAATTTTACCTGAAAATGACTTCTCTGTCAACTGTGCTAAATTCAAAGACTTAAAATTTAACCTAATGTCAGAAAAAATCCGAGAGGCCAAATGAATAGTTAAAATATTACAAAGTCCTTTTCCATGAGTCAGTTATGTGCTTCAAATTTCAAAGGACCTTAAAGGATAACTCATTTTAATTTTATATTTTTCACAAATCTTCATAATACATAAAATTCGGACATTCAATTTATAATATTTCTAGGTTGAATTAAATGTGCTTGCTTAATGTATTGTAGCAAATACTCCTTGGAGATTGTTCTGTTCCATTCTTAAAGAGGCAAAATTCTCAATGACTATTTTACTTGAAAATAAATATTTATATATGTCATTTCAACATAAGTATACCAGTTACAGGATTCTAGTTGTTCAATGCAGAAAATTTGGAAAATAAAACAGAAATGAAAAAAATATCATACTTCCCTAACTCAGGGATTTTTTAATACAATGATTATCAAAAAGTGCCACTTGTCTCATTTGGCATTTGTAGTTCCAGAAAATCTTCCATAGGAATTTGGATGAGATTTCTATGCATATTTATGACTTATAAAGAGTAGCATACTAGAAAGATCAAATACAAGCAAACCACATGCAGGTCTCCATGCTAAGACAGCTCATCTTGTACTAGCCAGATAATGACCTGTCATGTTTACTTTATGGCTTTCCACAAAACAGAGCTTAAACAAGGATGAAAAGGTAAAATCATAACTGGCAAAGTCACTGTAAAATATAGAATGTAAATTTAAATTCTCAGTGGCACTTGTGAATATAAATGACTTGGATGAATCACTTTTAAAATAAATATTTATACATGTTCATTAACCATGTCAAAATAAGTTGACTTCGTTTTGGGTGTTTCAGCCACAGAAGTTGTTGAGATCTATATTAAGTACTAGAGGCCTAGTGCATGAAAATTCATGCATTGGAGGGGGGAATCCCTCAGCCTGGCCTGCCCCCTCTCACAGTCTGGGAGCCCTCAGGGGCAGGAGGCGACTTGGCGATCAGGGGAAGGTGACGCCCCATCACACCTCTGCTGCTGCCACTGCCAGCAGCACAAGCCTTGGCCAGCCCTGGTTACCTGAGCCTTGGGCGGCCCTGGCCGGCTGGGCAGCTGCCATCCGAGGCTTGCCTGCACCTCAGGCCGGCCCTAAGCAGCTGGGCAGCCGCCATCCAAGGCTTGCCTGTGCCTCAGGCCAGCCCTGGGTGGCTGGGGGCTGAGGGGACTGGGGGACTCCGGAGGCAGGTGCACAGAGAGGCCGGGCCCACCTGGGGGAGGGCCTGGTCTTGCCACACACTTGTTGCCCCGGTGGGGCTGAAGGGACTAGGCCAGGGGTGGGCAAACTTCTTGACTCGAGGGCCACAATGGGTTCTTAAACTGGACCGGAGGGCCGGAACAAAAGCATGGATGGAGTGTTTGTGTGAACTAATATAAATTCAAAGTAAAGGAGCGGAGGGGAGAGCAAGAGAACCCTCCGCTCTTTCGGCTCCGCAGGCCGGATAGAACAGCCGAACGGGCCAGATCCGGCCCGCGGGCCATAGTTTGCCCACAGCTGGACTAGGCGCTGCCATCTTATGGCTGTGGGCACCACCATCTTTGAGGGTATGGCAGTCAATTAGCATATCCCCTCTTTATTAGATAGGATACCCAAGAAAAAGATTGAATAGTGAACTGTGCCTTACATCAACCAAAGAACTTGTATGCATATATGCATAACCCCTGGACACAGACACTAGGGTGGTAAAGGTCTTGGAGCAGGGGCAGGGGCATGCGGGCGTGGGGGTGGGCTAGAAGGGTCAATGGGGTGAAAAGGAGACATATGCAATACTTTCACCAATAAAGATTTAGTTTTTTAAAAAGTAAAACCTTTGCCTGAGATTATACTTTTCAATATAACTTTTAAATTTTAAATAATAAACTTTATTAATATAGGTTAATTTATTACCTAAAAAATACAATATTGTCTACCTCATATCTTATATTTAAATATACACTGTAATTTTTAAGTGTCAGCTAAAGTTTAATTTGGGTTTTGCATTGTGTGTATTTGTTATACAATTCTAAAAAAGTTAATTTTTAGCTTGAAAACTTTAATAACTGAAGAATACATAAAATACATAAACAGTTCTTATTCCTGACTGCTTTTAATTTGAGGAGCTTATAAAAAATATAAACATCCATCCTTACTCCCTATCTCTCTCCTTCCTGAACAATTCAGTCTAAAAGCCATCAAGTTATGGTAAGCAAAGTAGGTATCAATGTAGGGTGGAGGTAAAGGCTGAAAGATATTAGTTTTGTATCAGGGGATTAATCATGTAAGACTATACAGGGTGTCCCAAAAAATGTATACACAGTGTATATACAATGTTTATTAAAATATATTTCATTTTCAAAATGTAATAGAATCTAGAGCTATCAGCTGTTAAGTATGTGACAGCATTATGTCTAAAATTACAATGTATATACATATCTTACCAAATTGTGTCACAGAGACACAAAGTGAACAAATGTCAATAGATTGGCTCAGTGTAGGGCAAACCTTCATTTGTAAAAAATACAGTATCTGTGAAGTGCAATAAAAAGAGATATGCCTGTATACACATCTAGTCTTTGGCATTGTCTACTGAGAAGAGCTAGTAGGAGCAATATTCCAGTAGCAATGAGCACATCTAGTACCCATATCTTGGTTTCTAGATACCATTCTCTACTAAGAGGACCCAGAGTTCCTTGGAGAAATAGCTGGTTCCAGGAGCAGGGAAATGGGAAGTGCAAGTTGAGCCTGAAACATTTTTAGTAAGAAAATACTCAAAGACTGCTGATCATGTCAAAAGGACACAAATGGTAAGTTGAAGAGGCAGACATCAGCCTGAAGTGGCTCCCATTCACCAAATCTAGGACAATTTGAACATCAAAATCCTATCTAATAAAAGATTAATATGCAAATTGACTGTACCTCTGATACACCCACAAGCCACGCCCACCAGCCAATCCGGAGTGAGTATGCAAATTAACCCAACCAACAAGGCTGCGGCCAAGGAGCGAGCAGGAGGCTTGGGTTTCCCCAGCAATGGAGGAAGCCAAGCTTTACGCCTGCCCTGGCCTGCCCTAGCCTCCCCTCAAAGCTACAAAGTTTCAATTATATAAGATAAATAAATCCTAGATACCAGGGCCTCCGCTTGGGTCGCCAGGGCGTGTGGCTGGCCTGCAAACCACCACAGGCCCCTCGCCCAGGCCACCCCATGCTGCAAGGGAACCCCCACCCTGATCCGGGACTCCCTTCAGGGCAAACCAGCTGGCCCCCACCTGTGCACCAGGCCTCTATCCTATCTAATAAAAGAGTAATATGCAAATTGACCATCATTCCAACACACAAGATGGCTGCCCCCATGTGGACACAAGATGGCCACCACAAGATGGCCAGCAGGGGAGGGTAATTGGGAGGGACCAGGCTTGCAAGGGAGGGCAGTTGTGGGCGATCAGGCCAGCAGGGGAGGGCAGTTGGGAGGGACCAGGCCTGCAGAGGAGGGAAGTTGGGGGCCACCGGGCCTGCAGGGAAGGGCAGTTGGCGGGGGGGGACCCAAGCCTGTAGGGGAGAGCAGTTGGGGAGGACCAGGCCTGCAGAGGAGGGCAGTTAGGGGTGACCAGGCCTGCAGGGGAGGGCAGTTAGGGGCAATCAGGCTGGCAGGGGAGCAGTCAGGCATCAATCAGGCTGGCAGGAGAGTGGTTAGGAGTTATCAGGCTGGCAGGCAGAAGCAGTTAGGGGCAATCAGGAAGGCAGGCAGGCGAGCAGTTGGGAGCGAGCAGTCCTGGATTGTGAGAGGGATGTCCGACTGCCCGATCACGGTAGGATCGGGCCTAAACGGGCAGTCGGACATCCCTTGAGGGGTCCCAGACTGGAAAGGGTGCAGGCTGGGCTGAGGGACACACACACCCCCGTGTACAAATTTCGTGCACCGGGCCTCTAGTAATGAAAATAAAGCCAAGGGGGGGTGGGGGGACAGAAAATGAAAATTTGATGAGAAAGGGGAAGAGAGTGGAGAAGACTTCCAGATAACTCCTTGATTCAAGTGATTAAAGTTAACATCACCATCTATGGCTCAAATCAAAATCATGTGTCACCTAATGGAAAGTATACTGCATCACATCAGTGTTATTCTTATCAAAGATACATAACTACTCTGTAATCTTCAAAAGTGGCAAGATAATAAAAGTCAAAAACTGTCAGACAAAGATTAGAGACTAAAGAAACATGAAAACTAAATGCCACAAGTGATTTTGTACTGGATCCTTTTGCTATAAAGGACATTACGGGACAAATGGCAAACTTGAATGGTGTCTGAGGATTAAATGGTAATAATGTATCAACATTAATTTCCTGATTTGGGGAGGATATATTTTTGATATATAGGAGGATGAAAACACACTAAGATGTAAAGCAGAGGTGTGACAAATACACTTTCTGAAAGATTACTCAAGTAGCAGTATTAGGACTATGGTCTTCATTTATTAAAAATATTTAAATAGCTTTTCAATCACTGGTCAAACAGTTTAGTAAATACAATGCAAGTTTTCTAACAATGTGCCATCCTAATGGATTTCCATTCAGAGTTCAAGACCTACTTAGTCCCTAGTAGAGAGGAAGAAACAAAAATAAAAAATACCTCACTCTTCTCAATGGCTGCTGGCACTTACTGCATTTACAAAATGTATGGTGCATTCCCAAACTATGTGAAATATGTCCCCTTGCATTTTCAATATTCGTTACTATATCACTTCACAAAGCCATTCTTTGTGTTTAATATAAAGCTACGTATTTATGGTAGTATAGAGCCTTTCAAAAGAATGTATGCAAAAAGACATATTTATAAAAGGCAATAAATTCTTTTTCAAAAATTGCTTTCCTAATTTCCTTGTTAAGGTTAGGAGGAAACCCTAAACAAAAAACACATTTAAAAAATTGTTTTAGACTACAAAGAGTCCCATAAGAAAACTATTTAAAATATATAGTATGCCACTATTTGTTCATTTAAATTCAATTTCTGGAAAGCATTTTAAAATTATGCAATAAAACCTTTGCTATTAAATATGCTCCCTCTTAAATCTGGGTCTTAATAAAATTAATGGAAAATAATTCTTGATATTGTATAGTTTAAAACCTTGTGCAAAATGTTTTACTTATTAAATAAAATTCATACTATGTTCTATGTTAATAATTATTGTACAAATATATAATCTTTTAATAAATATGTTATTTATAAAACCTTTAAATATTTTTTTCTGTAAAACTATTTTTAATAAATAAACATTTACAGATAGCCTCTGTGGTAAGCTGGAGCAAATCATTTTAACTAATGATAGAAAGAATACTTTTGATTCCCTGATTAGATAGAAATTCAGTATCAATTTTAACATACTCTAGGACAGATAAATGCATTTAAGTGGTATTTTAAAAAAGATGGTTTGATGTCTATATTACAATAGACAGTTAAGGAAGAATAATTTGATTAACCCACAGCTGACCAGAATGTCTTAATTCAAATACATTCAATATTTCTTTCAAATGAACCAAAGCATTATGAATCTAGCTACTCACACACTTTAAAGAAACACAATAATCTTAAACTGTAGATTACCACCACTTAAGGGTATAATAATGATATACAAAAGAAATAACTTTAATAGTTTATTTCATGAAATAAACTATTAAATGACCTTATTAGAAATGCCATCCTTCCTACTTAGCTAAAATAAATATCAGAAATGAATTTTAGAATATAAAAACTAGTTTAAAAAATACAGATCATATAAACATTCACACTATACTTATGTTAAGATGAGTCATCTACAAAATAAAACTGGATTTTACTGATTATTCTTTTAGTTAACATTTATACATATGACTCAAGTCAATTTCCCTGCTAGTCCCTACTCCCCAGGTGTGGTAAATTAGCGGAGGGTGACTTTTTTGGCTACCACAGCACTATTTAATATGTTACAGTAATATAGAGAACATACAAAACAGCTAAAATATTTCATAGAGGAAATTTATATAATTTAGTAGAGCTATTTATTCCTTAAGGGCAATAAAATCACTGTGGCAATATATTTTTTTAATTGCATTAGATTAAAATGTTAACCCTTCAAATTCCAATTCTCTTTAAAGTTAGGAAGCTGATGGTAGATATAGAAAAGCTATCAAAACGAAGGGAAACAATACTTTTCCTTATAGGCTTTCCCCCCCTTACCTTAGAAGATGAAGAATCACACTCCTGACATATCCATCCATAGCCTGTTTGTTTAGGAGACTTTTTCAAAGGAGGATCCAAACAGCCAAAATGGTAGCACAGTCTGCATTCATCACATCTGCAGGGTAAACAGATTTAAGGTATATCTAAATATTTTAGAAAGCATCTTTTTCAAAGACAAATAGCAAACAATTGCCCATTTGAACTTTATCATTGTTAATTCTACCTTTAGCTCACTAGATTATTAAATTAATATTTATGACAAAAACAATCTAAACCTAAAATAATGGTAGGAAAAACAAAATATAACAAATGATAAAAAAAAATATCACTAAGAACAGTTTGTAATAGAAATGTTACGGTCATATGAATGAATATATGTGTTTAAAACTAACACAATTTTGATTTTGAACTTCAAGAATTAATCATTTTCCCATTAGATAGCTTAAAAATATGATATGATACATATAATTCAAGATTATGAATTCAATTCACTACATTGTGATTATTCTAAAAAATTTCAGAACTCTAAGGAATTCTACAGGCTACATACACCAATTTGTAATCATTCTATACAATTTATATCTCATCACTCTTTCTCCAAGTTAATGTAGATTATAAACTTTCCAAATTTTATAGAATGCTATCACAATCTATAGCAAATAAAAAACATTCTAAGAACTAGATGTAATTTTCTCAAAATTTACCTGTCACTTTTTCTCAGTGTATTTG
This sequence comes from Plecotus auritus, assembly GCF_963455305.1. Lineage (NCBI taxonomy): Eukaryota > Metazoa > Chordata > Mammalia > Chiroptera > Vespertilionidae > Plecotus > Plecotus auritus. The sequence goes on along the minus strand of NC_137775.1, from coordinate 170,276,179 downwards.
GTTTTCAAAGGGCCTCCTAGTACATTTTAAATCTTATTAATAAATGTTTTGATAGTGTCTTTGCCACCTATGATGTACAAAATCTAAGAAAACTATCATACCTATTCTTCGTTTCAGACAATCTCATCCTGCTGACAATGAAGAAAGATCTGTATTATTTCAGTGTCTTATAAAAATAATTTTTTTTTCAGTTGGAATAACATGACCAAAATTTAACAACAAATAACAAAGATGTATACATCTTATAGAAAGATTTATATTCCTCCTTTTCTTTGTGCTCTCTTTTTAAGTAAAATAAAATAAAATACTTTCTCCAAATCAATGTGTCAGATTCTCTTCATATATTGTTTCTCTTACTGATTTAAAACTTTAAAAGTTGAGATATCCACAACTAAGAAACCAAGGGGAAAATTATAGGACCCATATTACTTGAATATATGCTAACTACTAGTTGATAACCTTTCTTAGAAAAAAGGGGAAGCAGCTATTGTTACACACAACACACAAAAACTGTTTTTTTTTATCACAATAGGCTTATAAATATACATTTATACTAATGATTTCATATAATGCTACAAAACCCAATCTCTCAAAGACCCATTTTAGGAATCAAGAGTTTTCAGAAAAGTTAGCAACTTAGCTAAGTTATACAGGTATAAAGAAGCTTAAAACATAATTATATGTCATAAGCTTATGCATTTCTTCCTCTACAACATTCTCCTTATTAGACTCAAGAAATGCAGTGGGGCGGAGTGGGGGGAAGTTTACTGTGATAATTCTAGCTATGGAAAAAAATAAAATAAAATAAGAATAACAGTACTTTATTTACTATGCCAGTATTATAGATGAACCATCCAAAGTCATATTTGAAAGCAGTTAAAATTTTTAAATATCTGTGTTCTGACATTAAGAAATAATAGATAATACTAGCTAACATCAAATGTAATACAGACTAAATGACAAACCCACACCATTTTATGTTCTTTCTCCTCAATTCAATTTATTTAACTTTCAATAGTGAAAAATTCAGTTAAACATATAGATAGTTATGAGAACCTTTAGATTATAAACATTTCTGAGTTTATGAGAATGGAGAAATTACCCAATAGCTGAGGCCATATTCCTTCAAGCAAACTAGTATTTCAATCATCTTTGAAAGGGAAATTTGGAAAGAATCACATTCTTTACTTCAAGAAAATACATTAAACATAATTTACACGCTCTTTGTCAGCTCAGGGTCATGAGTATGGGTAACAGATGTTGCTATGTGTCTAACAGTGTGCCAGCCTTTTGTGTTTGGAGTGAGTACCATCAATCTGCTGTTCTGTCTGAATTCCTGTATTCAACGTTTTTATATGTTTTCCGAGTCCTCACTTGCTTGAAAAGTTTCAGCCACTGTTTTCTGATATTGTCAGTGTATTTGTCTAAGCAACATTTCCCCAGCAGTAATTTGTTATGGATTCAGAGACCAGACTACTAACCTCATTAAGACAAATTGACAGTAAAAAGACACAAAAAAGAGAATTTCTACTGAGCTAAGTATATGGACACAATTTTCAGTAACTATATTTTTTGCTTAACTTTAGGTTTTTGGGCAATGTTCCTTACAGTTCAGAATGCCAATAATCTGGGCTCTTGATAGGTGAAGGGTTAGGTGTTAATGTCTTCCTAGTTCATATCAAATTACAACGTAATTACTGCATATTTACTTTATAACTCTGTCATAATAACTTATAAATTAAGATTTTCATTGTATAATTCAAGTCAAACACCATGATGAATATAAAGGTGAATCTTAATTTATTATTTTTTACCTTCATGTACGCAGGTGATTCTTGTTGGAATAGCTATGACTTTCCAGCTAATAAACTAAGAACAAGTTTGTTACATTGATATAGTTCCAATTTGTAGATGATTTCAGTTAATAGTAAAATCAAGTTATCTTTCAGCTCAAGAATAAATGCAAAAGGGTAAAGAAAGGTATATATGCTAGATTTGTTAGAATATAATGTTGAAGTACATGCCATTTGGAAATGACCTAATCCTTACTAATTCTTTCAATAGTGACACATTTTAGAATGACTTAGTCCAGTGGTCGGCAAACTCATTAGTCAACAGAGCCAATATCAACAGTACACGATTGAAATTTCTTTTGAGAGCCAAATTTTTTAAACTTAAACTTCTTCTAACACCACTTCTTCAAAATAGACTCATGAGCTGCAGTTTGCCGACCACTGACTTAGTCTACATGTGGAGCTCTGACGTATTTGTGATGGGGCCCAGAGGTGAGGAAGAATTTGCTTGTCTGAATTAGGGGTGATACTTATCTCAGGTTATAGCTCACTCACCAGTAAATAAAAAACTGCAACTCCAAGACTAAATTTAAAAAAAGAGTATTTAATACACTTAGGAACTGCCAAATGCAGGAGAGGAAAAAAAAGAAATAACCTTGAAATCATTAGCTCTGTTAATAAATAAATATTCAAATGTAAGCTCTTTCTAGAAATGACTACAATTATTTCCATGAGGAGAAAATCTGTTTTTTTCTATGCTAGAATATTGAATTGAAGAAATCTTTATGTGCTGATAACAAAAATATACTGAATGACACAGTGAACTTGAGCAGAATTTGCAAGAATATACCATAGACCAACGTAAGAGATATCATTAAGAATCCTAGGAATCAAAGAACAATGTAAATGGTGAAAATAGTGGGTTTCTTATTTCATGCACACACACACCATTTTGTAAACCATAGCAAATTCTGTCAGAACAAATTCTGACTATGTTACAAATTTATATCATTTTAAAAACTCAAAATTTAGAAACTCATAAGGGCCTGCAATCATTCTGCTACCTAAAAGCAAAGTAGAGTTGAAGTAGTTAGTGATGAAATTATTATTGTTGGTCTTTACCTTTACTTCTTAAATATTCTTGGAAATACTTAATTACAGCACATATATAGTACATATTTATCTAAATAAATAGTGAATAAAATGTTTTTAAAATCTTTTGCAAAAGCAGTCATTGACCCACAAAAGCATAGTGATATAACAATATACTTTATTAAATAATGCAAATGTCTATGTAATAAAAACAGACTATTAAACCAATAGCACATATGTTAAATAGGAAGGAAATGTCTTAAAATATTCAAAGAGAATATAAAACGAACCTGTAAAGAAATACTATGAAATTTTTAATAAAATGCGAACTAGATGCTTAAAGAAGTATCCTTTAAACATCTAATAAATAATGTACACATTAACACTATAGGGCACTCTAAAATTACAATTTTAAATGAGATTAAATGAATCCCATTTATAAAAGGAAAACTGATTGTTTAATTAGATTCTTATTAAATACAATTTCCTTGGCATCAGATTAATAATGGATCCAGATAATAAAGCAGCTATATATATGGCCTTTTACACATTGATTTAACAAAATGCAGTGAGCAAATAAACATATTTCTAGATGTATTTAAAATACTTACTTAGCACATGGTTAAGTATAGCACCCTAGACAAAGAAGAGGAAGAAAATGATTTATGTTCATATGTCCTATGATCCATATAACAAGCAATCGATCATGTTTATCTGATTGCTGAGAATATACATACAATTCAAAGAGAGACAACTGATTTATTTCCTCCTGTGCCCAAGAAACAGGCTAAAAACCAATGTTCCAAAGGGTTTCATTCAACTCCCTTAATATCCAGTTGATAATTTCACTGGGAGAGTACACTAAATAACTACTTTTTAAACTAACAGAAACAAGTGCATGTCCTATGCATATAATTTGTAGCCAGATGCAAAAATAAATGTCAGGAAGAAGCAATATCCCCAACATGTGATTTAAAAAGGAATGTATGTTTTTTTTATGATCAAGTTGATCCATAATCAAGCTATTGTTTTATGTCATGAAACATTTTATTTAGATCCCTTCCAGATCTATATGGAGTAAAATAAAATACTGACTCTAAACATAGATACTATTACATCTGTTCACTTAAAAAAAATACACACACCCTAAATACTGAGAGAATTCATAGATTGGATTTTTTACTTTTCCATCATTTCCATGTAAAAATTCTATACAAGAAAGATAAAAAGAATTGGTCTTGAATATTAACATTACTTAAACAAAATCTCACTAGCAGCTTAAACACCTACACAGATCTGTCAACCAGGAGGGAAAGATTCTTTCATTGAATAGTAACCAATTACTGCAATTACTCATTTTAAAAGATGGAGAAGATGCAGGTCTGTGGCCCATGAGTTAAATCACTTTTAACATAATACAAACATGCACAAAATTCTGCATTCTACAATATTAGAGTAACATTTAATATCAATAAAGACATTTTTTCCTTTTATTTTACAATCTTAGTGCAAACCACTTATATAAGCATTTTCTAAACAAAATAACTAGAAAATGTCTTCATAGCATATTTCACAAATATATGACTAATGTGAAGGCCTTACACATTTTTTTCGTTAATGCCACTATAGACTTTTATCACAGCCAGTAATGAATGAAAGAGTGGTAAGAAAAACAGAACTATTCTTTATACATGAAAGTATATTATTGGAAAAATATATGGATAATTATTGAAATCCTAATTCATATTTAATGATCACTTAAATAACAAGATCACTCCAGTTAGCTACATCTGCACAACCAGGTTACAAGATTAAAAGTGAAACAAAAAAATGAAACATGAAATCAAAGAATTCATATAAAAATACACAGTAAGGTCAAGTACCTCTTCACAGCATGAGAGAATGATTCAACATTTCCGTACCTGAAACACGTCTGCTATGTTCTTTAATAAACTGATCTCCATCTGCTCATGCCCCTGGAAATGTTTCAGCAGTACAACCTGCTGTGCTCAAGCCCCACATAACTTTGTATTTACCTGTTCATAATTAACTAATTATGCCCTAATCAATAGTGTAGATCTTCATTTTACAATGTAAATCAGATAAATGAGATAATGGCTGGGGGGTCAATCTCATTTTATTTACAAAGCCCAGCGTGAACATCCAATTTCATTATATCTTATGTGCCTGAACAGCAGTGAATCTTATCAGCAGACCTGCAGAAAGTCTTAGGGGGAGTGCTGGGAGAAAGAGGTCTACATTTTTATTAAGAATGTATTTGCAAAGCATGTCCATCTCAGAAACATTTTTATGCACAATCCTTAGTATATGTAAAACTTAACAAAGTGCTGACTCAGATTACAGAAAAAGATTTCTGCCTTCATATGCCATACAGCACTAAAGCTGAATCTCTTATACAACCATCAAAACCTATTTCAGAAAATAAAATTAACAATGTTAATACTTCATTCTGCTGCAGAGAGTCCTTCTAAATTCCTTGAATAGATTTTGGTGAAATATTCATAAAATATGCCCATACTGTGAATCAAGCAAAACAGGGGTAACTTGTCAAATACAGAATATTAAGTGTTTAAAAAGAGGGGAGGAGTGGGCAAAGGGGACATCTGTAATAGTCTCAACAATAAAAGATTAAAATTAAAATAAAAAGAAAATGGTCTCATTAAGTAGTAGAATATAAAACCATGAAAATATGATAATGGGTGTGAATATTCTTATTTTTATGGTCAGTAATCAGCTTTTAATATCATAAATGTAAAATTAGATAAAAATTGAAGAAACACATAAAGATATTTAATGATACAGAAATATCATTTCTAAATTTAAGATGGATAAAGTTTAAGGCTAAATTTTGTTTTCATGTTCAAATATAACCCTAATTTCAAATCTTTTTTCAAAAGGAATTAGTGGATTATGGATGAAGATACATGTTTTTTTATTCATTTCTGAATCTAAAATATTGCTTCCCTCATAATAGGTATAAAATAAAATAAGCATTTAACTGAATTTATGAAAATGAAGAAATTATATTATATGTGTTGTAGATGAAACTACCACAAACATTTTTATATGGAAACAAATATTTTTGAAAATGTAAGGACCTTTTTAAGGATATTAAAACAACAATCAATCACTGTCAATCACAACTCAATGATTCTTTCAAAAATATATACAAATGGTTCTCAAAGTGGTGTCCCTGGCCAGCAGCATCAGCATCACCCGGGAACTTGATAGGAATGCACATTTTCAGGCCTTACTGCAAACCCACTGAATCAGAAACTGATGGGAGCCAGGAGGAGGGAATAAAGCAGGGAGAAGGAAGAGAAGGAGGGAAATATGGCAGAAATCCTGATGCACTATAAAGGCTGAGAACCACTACTATATACTACCATGTCATTCTTGTATTTCAGTCATTTAATTTCCTTTCTGATATTTTAGTGTTTTTTCTTTCCCTGTTGCATAACAGACAGCCATCATTTACCTATTGTGCAGTTTTCTCTCACATTGTGAATTGGTCCATATTTTATTAAGCACATGTTAATATTTCCTTTGAATAGCAACTGGACCATTATGGGGAAAATTAATTGTATACTGTCAAAATATGAAAGCATTTATCTGGAGAAAGTGTTTTCTACTCCCTTCAGAAGTTCTCTTATTCCAAATACCTGTTTCTAGGACCAATAATTATGAGTTATGCAGTTTATATTTGTGATGGGTGACAAATATTCCTAGGGCTAGTCTATCTACCATTGAAGGCTGCAAGACAGAGAATGATAATGTAGTATTCTGATTAGAACCAAGGTGGAAGGGATTCTGATTAATGGTTATACCAAACCCACAAGGCTCAATGATTTCTAAGGAAATCTAAAATTATCACTAGCAATTTCTCATCATATATCAAAGGAGGGCCAGGATATAACACATTAGCACATTCCCTTAAGAAAATGGCAATGTGTAATTTTTCTTAAAATCAGCTGGAGTCCAGGCAATACTACTAATTATCAACATTAATAAACTTATGTAGTAATAATAAGTCCTTTCTTATTCTTAAAACAAAAGCTTACTGGTTTGCTATAGGTTAGTAATACTTTTCCTCCAAATTATCTTTTGATAATCCTTAATCTCAATTTATATATATTTTATATACATATTACTATTAGTAAACATCTTATCCAATAATATGGTTGCTTACTATAACTATAGATTACTAGTAACTTTATATTTACACTTGCTTTTGATTATCTATTACATTGCCTACTCTATTCCTAAAGTTTAAACTATTTTCAGTTGCCACTATACCTGAAAAGATGTCCAAAACCACATTTATAATCAAGAAATTCCAAGAAGCAAGTTGACAATTTACATGTATATGTGCATTTCAATTTCAGCAAAGAGTCTCTTCTAAATCAGTTCAAGATGGAGTGGTGAAATATTCAACAAATTTCTGTAGTTGCCTTAAACCTCGATCATTAAAGCTTGAAGATCAAAATTTAATTCTGTAAACCTCTGGAAAGATAAAGATGTTGATGAAGATCTTTCAGCTGGCGACTTGTATATCAATAAGCTTTGTATCTCTCTCCTTATTTCTTAACCTCATCCTTAAGGTTGAAAAAATAAAATTATACTGAATACAGAAAGTTTGTATTATGTCAATAAGGACTGAATAAATTTGGGCATTATTAAAAAATATCTAGAGATCAACACAGACATACTCTTACTTAGGAGCTTCAAATCTGAAGTTGTAAAAAATTCATGTTCATAATATCAGTGCTTTCAAACAATGAGTCAAAACTAGAATACATATGCTTTACAAGTCTTTCACTCCTACTGAATATTATAAATAGGAATAATGTTTAATGTAAGAGTCTAAGTTGTTTCTCAATGTAGCATTTTATATATGAATATATGTATTGAGTTGGCTGAAGCAGAATAGCAGACTAATGGAATGCATTGTCTTTCTTGTTAGTTACTGGTAGTGATCAACAGTAACAGCACATTGCAGTTAAGTCCCATAGGCTTCCATAGCTCTTCAGTAAGTCCAAATACTGTATATCATCATTTGCCAAAGAAGCAAGAGGAAAAACATTACTTAATAGGACAATTCTGACAAGACATTATCTAGTATTTTTCAACAATGCACATATCAAATATTTCTGATTAGTGCAAAAAAAAAAGAAATAGAAAAAAGATCCACACAGGCAAATTAAATGCCTTGTCAGTCCAGGTAACAAACCAATCAATCACATTCTATCCAAACCTGACCAGCAAAGGCAACTTTTTGCAGTGATAAGCTTATGGGAAGGACAAGATAGCTGTTCTCCTTTACTTTATGTACTCTATTGAGAGTGTTATCCACATTTTTAAAATCACACTTATAAAAGAGGTTTCCAGGATTGCCTCCGAGGATGAGCTGTGGCAGAGTTGGGTCTCATGAAGGGTATCTACACAGTAAAGTGATAAGAAAAGAACATTAACATTTAAAGATCATAGCACTCTGCACTATGTCTTATGAAACATACTAACAACACCACAGTAGATTCAAATAACATATGATCTGGTCCAAAGAGATACATACCCTAAACCTAAATGCCAAGATCTTGTGTAGGATTCTTACTAGTTAAAATGGAACTAATTTTTCACTTGAAACATTGAGTTGCCTCCTCTTTAATTATTATTACTTTCAGTTGTCAGAATAAGTCTATCTTACTAATACAAAACAAAAATAAATCTGATGAAGGGTTTGTATTTACATAAGCAAACATGTATTTGCTTAATAAATGTCTTGAAAAAACAACAGTGTGCTATTTTTTCCATCAAATATGGCATTTTAACAATCCTTGAGAAAGCATGTAACTAACTGTGCTGAAAACAAGCACACCTAACCAATATGTACAGGGCTGGTTCTGCCCAACTCTAGAGTCTCAGGGAGGAAATTTTCAAGTGATTCTTATTCCCTGTGCCAACACTGCCTTCTATTTAAAAAAAGAAAAAGAAAGAAAAAACTATACCAGAAATGTTTGGTTACAATTGTGAAAATCATAACCCTAACTACCTATTTTAGAGGAGTGTGCAATAAAACAGAGAACACACCACACTGTAAATACCTGGTCACTGATTATAAATGCACCAATTTTAGCCCGATTTTCAAAACTCATACACTTGCATTTATTTCTTAAGACTTACTCTACTGTTTCTTGTATTGATTTTCCCCTATTAACATATATCTGTTTGCTACCTTTGTTCCTTTATTTTCAGAGAAGAAATTTTAGGTGCTTAGTGATTAGAATATTTTTTTACTATGGTAAACATACAAATTTATCATTTTATTCAGATATTTATATTAGTGTAGATGAGGGGAAATTGGCAAGTAGTCACATATCATAGAAAAAGGTCATTTTAATATTTAACTATGAGAGAGATGTGTTTAATGCTTCCAAGTTCCATTGAGAAAAAGAAAGTGAAAAGTGGCACAATCACAGACAAACACAGCACTACTGAGAAGAGCTACCATGCTGAACTGAGTAACCGCCAAAGAAAGCCAAAACAAAAGTGTACAAGGAAAAAAGAATATAATGGGAGAGTTTTCAGAGAAATGTCCTTATCGACATCTGAGAAATAGAGTTGAATCCACTTGCTGAATGACAGGGAAATAGATAGGAAAAGTTTAATTCCCTTGTTGAATAGTTACATGTGCTAACTTTTCTCAATGCTTCAGTCTTTCAGTGAGAGCTTTAGGCACATCCTGAATCATATATTCTGAGCATTGCTTTGTCTATAGGTTAAGCACTACCAGGTCAGCACAACGCAAGAGGAAGCAACCACATCATTTACTATAGAAGTGCAATGAACTCTTAATTATAGGCACAAATGATGAAGACTAGCAGACAACATAAAAGATATACGTGTATTTAATTTTGATAGAAATATGAATATACATGCATTGGGTAACAGGAAATCTGCTTTAACCACCAATTAAATATAAGTTGATGTTTAACTTTGAAAAAAAATAAAAAGCTATCACTAGTATTCTTCCATCCTAAAATTTCACTTAATATTCCAAATCTCCTCAAAGCCAGAGTAAGCAATGTGACTTGTCTTGGCTGTTGTCATCTTAGGATAAAAGACTTGCGGGCTTGTACTTCAGAGATCAAGTTTTAGCTTTGTCTTCATTCCCTATGAACCTAGTATGCTTACTTACAAATTAATGCAGAAAAAAATTAAATAATTTCAAAGGACTTCTCTGATGTATGCACATGTAGACTATACCTTATATATAGTTGGAATTGCCTGCTAGGAAGAAGCATCTACTTCTTTTCCCCCCACGATGTCAAATATGCTAAAGCAGTATAGTTGGTGAGGCAGTATGCCTTCAAGAGCATGAGCTACTCAGTTAAGACTGCCTAGACTCACACCAATTCTGCCATTTTTAGTTGTGTGATCAAGGACAAGTAATTCTTCTAATTTTCCTCACCCATAAAGTAGGGATTAAATCAACACCTATCTTATGGGGTGGCTGTGAAGATTACTTGAGATAAAATACAAAAGGCACCAGCACATTGGCTCATAATAAATAAGCACTCTATAAATCTCAGCAACCAATATGATGAACAGTAGATTTATCAAACACTACAGTAGTGTTCAGTAGAAGGGAAAAAACTAAATTCTAATACATATTTTATATAATTTCAATATATAATTGGAATAATTTCTATTTCATGATGCTTAGTGTCTATGTACCTCAGTTACCTAATCTCCAAAATGGAGATGTGAAACCTCATAGGACTACATTTTTTCTGAATGAGCTAATACACTTAGCAGAGAATAGAATATGGGAGATAGTAAGGTCTAACATTAGTTTTATTTTAATTCTCAGTTGATAAAGTCTTTAAAATAATATGTCTAGGTTTAATTATAATTAAAAATATAAGATTTTTTACATTATTACCTAGATATCAAAATCTATCAACTCCGAAATGTTTATCCAATCTTATTTTCAATTTCTGTTCACCTTTCAATTTATTTCATATATCCAAAACTATACAAAAATAATACAAATCAAAACGTTGTTACAGGAGGGACAGGTAAAAAAGGATGTTTGATTTTATAAAAAGAAGAAAAAGAAGAAAAGAATATACTGCAGGTCATCTAAAAACATTTCGTTCAACGTAGTTTCATTATAATGTTGTTAGGATGTGTGGGAACTTAAATCTTGTTTGTATCAATTAATCCATGGTAAAATTGGTTTTGCTTTTATTTAAAGTCGCAGAAACTATCCATGGCTTTATTGAGGACTTACTGCAATTGGTTTCTAATGCTAGAAGCTGGATTATGCTTGTTTTGTATTACTCCGAGCACTGAAATTATTGAGAGACCTGTCAGCTCTCTTGAAGAGAAAAACTGCCCATTGTCAGAACTGCTTCAAGATGGAATATGTTACCTACTTCTATCCCCGCAGAAGCTCCTTCCTTGTCGCATAGTAGTGATACTGGGCAGATGGTTCAAGTCTCAGATGAATAATGGAATAACAGAGTCAGAGAGCATTTTCAGGACTGTATAGTGTTTGTTTTGGCATCTCTTTGAGTTATAAAAGTTACAAAATTTTAAAAAATTAGGTTGAGACCGCATTTCACAAATGAGAAAATAACTTTAGAAGTAACTGAATTCAAGGTCATTCATCTAGCCAGTAACAGAATTGGGGCTACTGTGCCAGTCTTTCCAAACAACTGAATATATAATAAGTAATCCCTTCTTTAAAAATTAGCAATAGTAACACACTGCAATTAAAAATAATTTTTAAATTACAAAAGCAAATTTTACTAAAAATAAATGAGTGAAATAAGAAACATTTCATTGCTATATGTGCTTGATATTATGATGTTTACTACTCTAAAACTGTATACTCCAGAAATACCACACTTCACTATGTAATTAATGTATACTATGTTCAGGCTTCTGTTTTCTTTAAAGTACTTGTCAATAATTAACTTATTTTTTTATTTTAAAAATTGAAATGTTAACACATAAGATGAAAAATAGTAAGGAGGGTGTTTTATCTTGAAGGCTGTTTGTTGGGTTCTTTCTGAAAGAGCTGCATTCAATACCAGTCTTTGCAAGTGACACTCATCATGATTTCCGCTACTCAAATTAATAATCACTGGGCCAGGTTGCGAAGAATAATACAAAAAAGATATTCAAGTAGAATCTGCAGATGTTTCATGATTATTTCTGGTATTACATTTCTCATTGTTCATAACCTGATGGCCATTTATGACAGATACTGGGAGTCACACAAGCCATGATCCAATGAGAATTATCAGGGTGTTTTTTGTTTTTTTCCCAAGGGCTTAAAGAGGGGTGAGTAGTTTATTTATTTATTTATTTACTTACTTACTTACTTACTTATTTTTATTAATTTCTTCATTGATTAAGGTACCACATATTTGTCCTCATCCCCCCATTCCCATCCCAAACCCCTCCCCACGCATGCCCCAACCCCGCCCTGTTGTCTAAAATTTTTATTGGTAGTTCATCTCATGGTAAAATTGTGTAACATGTAATGAACCTAAAGCAGTCATATTTTAGTGCAAAAAATTAAAATTTAAAAGCTATCAAGACTACATTATAAAATTTCCAAAAGCCTCCTAATATTTAAATCAAAAAAGGGGAGATAGTCGAAGAATATCATGTAAGGAAAAATATCCTGTAAGTAAATTACATCTAGAAAATTTTTACTTTAGAAAATTAACTTTCATTTGTAATGCTAACAGCAAGATACCCATGAAAAACACACATGGTGTCAAAACAAGCCAAAGGAAAATCGTTTGGACAAAAAATGAAAAAGGATCCCAAGTCAAATTTATAGAAAAGATTCCTTTATTAACTTTTGGTCGAGAATATGTTTGTATATTTTCATAAAACAACTCCAAGACCATGTGGATTCCTGCAACTGAGAGGAATTGACAGGACTGCTCCACCCATGAAGACAGAAGAGAAACAGTCCAGAGATGGAAGATGCTGACAACGCCTTGCCATACTAGCAGTCAGCAGTTGTGTGTCGCTGCAGGTTGCCCAGGACCAAACCAGAGAGGGTCAGACCTGCATTACCACCATTTGTCCACCATCCAGAACTGAAATGTCATTGCTGACATGTACACATAAGGAACTGTTTGACATTGAAATTGGGACTCAAAAGAACTGTTGGCCCAGAAGAAACTCACTACAGACTGATTCATTTGCCTCCCAGCATAACCATTATTGCTTGTCTCATTTTTGGTTCTTGTAAGTGTATTTCTAGTATCACATAATCTCACTCATCTAGGGGAAATAATGAACAACATAAACTGATGAACAAAAACAGACCCGGAGACAGGGAAGCATCGATGAGACTGTCAAACCTCAGAGGGAAGGTAGGGGAGCGTGGGGGTAAGAAGGAGAGATCAACCAAAGGACTTGTATGCATGCATATAAGCCTAACCAGTGGTCATGGGTGTTTCATTAACAAGGATCAAATTGATGCCTCCCAAAAAAGAGAAACCAATGGACACCACCTCAGGATGGTCTTAAATCTGGACACCTTTGGGCTTTGGGTCTTTCTTAAGGTTTCTTGAGCATTTTTTAAGTAGAAATAAATTCAGGCTTTCAAAAAAAAAGTTATGAATCATGCAAAGGTATTTAAATATTTAATGTTTCAAAAGATTTTGAAAGTCAAGGAATGTCACATATTAAATAATAAATTTGTGAGACAGGCTAACCATTCCACACATCTAACAAAATGATCAAATCAACTTAATAATAAAAGAAAAATTACACTAAGTAAACATTTCCTTTTCAACCCAAATTTTATCAGAATACCACCCTAATAAGAAAAATTAAGTGGCAGTTTGGCTATTTTCATTATATAAATACAAATATTTTGAAAATTAAACATCTCTTTCCCAATTTTTACTAATAGAAAAGCATTATTTAAAAATAACTTTTAAGTAGTTTCCTTCACAAGACCCAGTTTATTTTCTAATTTCCCCTTTAGAATCTCTTCTCTTCATGATGTACAATACAGCATTAGTTTAGGTCTAAAGACATTAATTTAAATAAGTGACCATAATTTTTATAAAGCCAGATCTATGGCAAAAGGCCACATTCTGAGTGATAGATATGGCCAAGTAATTTATAAGAACAGTTATGTAAAGCATTTAATTTTGGATTTTAACTGTTCTGTGCTATAAGACTTCTCTGTTACCCTAAATTGTTTAGTAAATGCTCAAGACAGCCTTGGAAGGATGGTTATTCAGAAGAAAAAGGAAAGAACAGCTGATCCAGTGGAGAATGAAGAAGCAGAGAACATATGGCCTTCTCTGAATATTGGGGAGAATACCAGATGGCTTTCCACAATGACTGGAGTTCCAATTTTGATCATTTTATCAGGCAAGAGAAGACCCAGAGGCTTGGGAATTAAAACATATTAGGTCTATAGAATGTCGTTATACATTAGCAATAAAAAGAAGGAAAGCCAAGGCAAACAGGTCCAAAGAGGGCTAAGCAGAAGTGAGAAAAACAGAAAGAAGGAAGGCAAGAGGAAATAATGGAGCAGCTAAGGTATACAGAACAATGTGGTAGAGAATAGTGAAACAAAAATTGAGAAAGGCCTCAAGGAAGCCACAGGAATGGGACAGAGAGAAAATGGATATCAAGAAATGTTATGATGAAAAATGGTTCCAAAATTATTATGACATTTTTAGTTTTCAAATAATACAGAACAGCCATATGTTTTGGAAATTTTCAACAAGATCATTAAAATTGCATGAATAAAAATATATGAAAATGCTACAAAATTATATGGATTTAAACATTTTTTATATTTTAGAAATTTTTGGTATGTATAATTTTATAACAAATAAAAATTTTAAATATATGTTTTCACTTACCTGATTTTATTTTCGTAAAAATAAATGTTATTTTTTAGAACAGTTGTAGAAAAACTGAGCAAGTATAAAAAGATTCACAATATACTTCTTCCTCGAAGAAACCAAGATGGCGGCATAGGTAAACACCTGAACTGCTGCCTCGCACAACAATTTCAAAATTACAACTAAAAGACAAAACAGACATCATCCAGAACCACAGGAAGGCTGGCTGAGTGGAAATTGTACAACTAGAAGGAAGGAGAAAAGCACACCGAGAATCACAAGAGCTGCGGAAGTGCATTGGTATGGAGGCGTGTGTGTGGAGAGGGCTGGCAACTGAGTAAGTGGCTAGCTTTCTCAATCGGAAGGGAGAAACTCAGTTCTGGGGGAAACTCTAGGGACCCAGACTCATATGGGGAGAAACTGGACTGTCTGGCAATGGGCTGAACTCGAGGACGGCTTTCTCTCAGAGGTGCTTGCTGCGATTACCACAGGACACTGAGAGCCAGGGGCCTCTTAGGGCAGGGCTGAAGGGAAGACATTGCTGTTTGCTCTGCCCTGAGACTCCGCCCTATCCAAGCTGTGCTCAGAGGCTTTTGCATATGAATGGCCTGGATCTTTGAATTCTAAACTTACATAACAAACTGCAGCTGAGTCAGAGAGACCCAGAACATCCAAAAGAAGGCCCAAAGGCCCCACAGCAGCTTGCACTGCTTCACAGCTGGGCCTCATCTGGGCACCTCCAAAACACAAACAAAGAAGGAGAATCTGCAAATCTCTCCATAGCTCCTGCTGGGTGGCCTCAGGCAGAGACTAAATTAGCACTTCCTTGGAGATCCAAGAGCCAGTGTACCCAGGGGTCAGAGTAGGACCATCCAGATTACAATTCCTCAGATCCATAAGGGACACACTCAAGGTGCAGACTCAGTGAGCACCAAAGCCCCACTGAAGCAAGTTCTGTCTCATAAGGGTGTCTCCAGCACAGAAGTTCTCCCATCGTAGACACAGCTGATCCTCACAGCCAATTGGCCTGGAGGTCAATTCCTCCCAGTGATACCAACAACAATCAAGGCTTAACTACTGTGCACACACCCCACAAAGGGGTGCACCAAGAGTGTCCACCGCAGGTAACTGGGGAGGCTGAGCCACTGGGCCCTATAAGACACCTAGCACACAAAGCCACTCTATCAACTCAGGGAAGCAGCAAAAATGCTGAGACAAAGAAACAGGTCACAAATGAAAGAAATGAAGGAAAGCAAACGACTGGATATAGAGTTCAAAACCACGGTTATAAGGTTTTTTAAGAATTTTCTAGAAAAGGACGATAAATTTAGCGAGACCCTCGAGGATATGAAAAAGGACCAACTAGAAATTAAGCATACACTGACTGAAATAAAAAATACTATACAGAGATCCAACAGCAGACTAGAGGACTGCAAGAATCAAGTCAAAGATTTGAAATACAAAAAAGCAAAAAACACCCAACCTTAAAAGCAAAAAGAATCCAAAAATATGAAGATAGTGTAAGGGGCCTCTGAGACAACCTCAAGTGTAGCAACATCCAAATTATGGGGGTGCCAGAAGAAGAGAGAGAGCAAGATACTAAAAACCTATTTGAAGAAATAGTGACAGAAAACTCCCCCCCACCTGGTGAAAGAAATAGACTTACAAAAGTCTAGGAAGCGCACAGAACCCCAAACAAGAGGAATCCAAAGAGGACCACACCGAGACACATCATAATTAAAATGCCAAGAGCAAAAGACAAAGAGAGAATCTTAAAAGCAGCAAGAGAAAAACAGTTAGTTACCCACAAGGGAGTACCCATACGACTGTCAGATGATTTCTCAACAGAAACTATGCAGGCCAGAAGGGAGTGGCAAGAAATATTGAAAGTGATGAACAGCAAGAACCTACAACCAAGATTACTCTACCCAGCAAAGCTATCATTCAGAATTGAAGGGCAGATAAAGAGCTTCACAGATAAGAAAAAGCTAAAGGAGTTCATCACCACCAAACCAGTATTATATGAAATGCTGAAAGATATTCTTTAAGAAGAGGAAGAAGAAGAAAAAGGTAAAGATAAAAATTATGAACAACAAATACATATCTATCAACAAGTGAATCTAAAAATCAAGTGAATAAAAAATCTGATGAACAGAATAAACTGGTGAATATAATAGAATCAGGGGCATAGAAAGGGAGTGGACTGACAATTCTCGGGGGGGAAAGGGGTGTTGGGGGTGCAGGAAGAGACTGGACAAAAATCGTACACCTATGGATGAGGACAGTGGCGGGGAGGGTAAGGGCAGAGGGTAGGGTGGGAACCGGGTGGAGAGGAGCTATGGGGGGGGGGGAGGGAAGAGGAACAGTTGTAATAATCTGAACAATAAAGATTTTTTTAAAAAATATATATATATATACTTCTTCCTCCCCCCACACAGCTCTTGCTTTAAATATAAATGTTAAAAGTCTTCATTTTTACATCAGAGTACAGGGGTAGGGAAAAATGAAGGAGAAGAATGCCAGATAGACAGAAATAGAGGAAAAGATAAACATACCAAGATTTGGGAGTATGCACACTTCATCAATTCTTATTCAGTGCAACAATAAGGAACAAGTCGCTGAGTTAGATACATGGGATAAACAATGAACTTGGAGAATGTGAAGGGGAAGAGAGACTTTCACATGAAGACTGAGCTAGCCTTCCCTCTGCCTCTGGCATTGTGTGTTTTAAGGTTTTTTACCACTTATGAAGTAGTAAAATAGTATTTGAAGGGAATCAGTGATACATTCGAATTTATATTATAAAACGTAGGGCAACTAATAAGTTCTTTAAAGGAGGTCTAACTAATAAGACAAGATTGTAGACAAAACCAAATCATAAAAATACTCATTGCAAAAGGCAGAAAAAGAAGGGAAAATAACAAAGAACAAATGGAATAAACAGAAAACAATGCCAAGCTGGTAGATTTAAACCCAACTATATCAATAATTACATTAACTCTAAGTAATGAAACCAACTCAGATAAAGATGAAGGTTCTCAAGTTGTATAAAATATCAAGTTCCAACTATATGCTGTTTATTGGAAATCCAATCCACTTTAATGTGGCCTATGTGTGCACATGTAAATATTTTAAATATAAAGATACAGATAAACAAAGGAGAATAAAAGATATACTATGGAAACAGCAATCAAAAGGAAGCTGGAGTGCTTATAGTAATACCAAAGTGGGCTGCAGAGCAACAATGTTACCTGGGTAAAAAGGACGTTACATTGATAAAGGGATCAAATCACCAACAAGAAATAACAAAAGAGATTCCAAATGTAAAAAGCAAAAACTAATAGAACGCAAAGATGATATATACAAATCTATAGTTATAGTTGGAGATTTTAATACTCCTCTCTTAGTAATAGTACAACTAGATAGAAAGTAAGTATATATAAAAACACCTGAACAACACTATCAACCTAGTTTTATAGGATATTCCACTCAACAACAAATGAATACACATTCCTTTCAAGTGCACATGGACCAAGACAGACCATAATCTGGGCCATAAAACCTCAATGAATTCATTTTCAAATAATACAGAACAGCCATATTTTTTTGGAAATTTTCAACAAAACCATACAAAATATGTTCTTTGATCAGAGTTGAATTAAACTAGAAACCATTAACAGAAAAATATATGGGAAATCCCCCAAATATCTGAAAATAAAACAACATACTTCAAAATATCCCAGGAGTTAAAGAGAAAGTCACAAGGGAAAATAAAAGCTTATAGTCTAAAACCTGAAAGTTTTGTTGGGCAGGACTGCTGTATCGCACTTTCTGATTATAGTGAAAAAAATAAATTTTAAATATCAGGTCATGGTCTGTAAGAGCTATTATCAGATATTGCACTATTTCAGAGCTGTCTGGAGCCACTGTTATTGTCAATCTGGTTCATGGGTCACTGTTAGGGAAAAACACATTTTTAACTGGTCTGTCATTTGCATGCAGAGCTTTAAATGATTCTGAAATTATCTGCATCCCTCCTTCAACATTTCATTATACCATTTTGGTCTTCTCACTAAAATCAGCTCTACGAGTCAATGATCAGGTGCAGCTAGCAGCTAACAGGAATCTTGGTGTTATGAGGTCCCTACATAAGCACAGCTCCAGTCTAAAGACTTCCAAAAGGCCCATTCACTTGGGTTTAGATCAGTAAATAAGTAAGCACATGCAAAAAAAAAAAAAAATTCAGGGATGTTTAATTCTCATGTACATTCCTATGTTGTTCACCTGTGTGTACTAAGGAGAACTAAATTCAGGATCAGAAGCAAATGAATCTATACTAATAAAAGGGTAATATGCTAATTAGACCCGATATACCAGATGTCTTCCAGACATCCTTCCTGACAAAGCCGGACCCCGGCGGCACCGACGGGGTCCCGGGTGCCTGCGGCTGGCCAGAGGGAGGGAAGCCCAGGTCCCAGGTGCCTGCAGCCAGTCAGAGGGAGGGAAGCCCAGGTCCCAGGTGCCTGCAGCCACTCAGAGGGAGGGAAGCCCGGGTCCCGGTTGCCTGTGGAGGGAAGCCTGGGTCTCAGGTGCAGGGGTCAAGGCAGAGACGGTTAGGGGCGATCAGGCAGACAGGCAGGCAAGTGGTTAGAGGCAATCAGGTAAGCAGGCAGGTGAGCGGTTAGGAGCCAGGGGTCCCGGATTGTGAGGGTGCAGGCTGGGCTGAGGGACACCCTCCCCCCCATGCATGAATTTCATGCTCCGGGCCTCTAGTATATATATAAAAGCCTAAGTGACCATTTGCTATGATGCGCACTGACCACCAGGGGGCAGATGCTCAATGCACAGGCATGGAAACATGGAACAGACTGATGAATCTCACAGGGAAGGGGGAAGGAGAGAGGGCAGGAAGAGATTAACCAAATACCTTATATGCATACTAGAGGCCCGGTGCACGAATCCCTCGGCCTAGCCTGTGAGGATCGGGCCGAAACCGGCAGTCCAACATCCCCTGAGGGTTCCCCAATTGCGAGAGGGCGCAGGCCAGGCTGAGGGATCCCACCAGTGCACGAATCCGTATACCGGCCCTCTAGTATACAATAACTACTTGCTGAATAAATGCTTTTCTAACGTCTTCCCCGAACAGTTAGAACTTAGTATACTAAAAGAGTAAAGCTAAGGGCCTGGGAGAGAACTGGCATAGGTACTACTAGGTACCTAATACCTGTGAAGCTTTGTAAAACCTCAGATGCCCAAATTTCAACCCTATAAATTTACAATCTATTGATTCAGAATCTCAAAGAGTGGGCTTTTTGGTTTTTTTTTGTAATTCTTTCTACAGATGATTTGCAACCAAGCTGAGAACCACTATCTTAGGGTTTAAGCTAAGGTAAGAGGGTGCAGGCCAGGCCAAGGGTGGGGTTCCTCATCCTGGACTGCACCCTCTCACAATCCAGGACCCCTTGGGGGATGTCGGTCTGCCAGTTTCGGCCCAGTCCCCGCAGGCCTCTAGTATGCATATGAGATCCTTGGTTAATCTCTTCCCACCCTCCCCCCCTTCTCTCTGGAGTCATCAGTCTGTTCCATGTTTCCATGCCTGTGCATTGAGTGTCTGCCCCCTGGAGGTCATTGCTGGGCATAGCTACCAGTCAGACGGACAGACGATCACTTAGGCTTTTATATATATAGATGATTTCCTATTGGACAGACCTTCAGTATCCAGAGACACAGTCATTTACTTACAGGAAGGAGAGTTAGGATCGATGCTTCAGTTTTGTAGAACAAATCTGTAACAGTTACTAAATAATCTGTTTCCAGAGTTAGATTCTGCTCTATATTTATAATCCCAAAACTTTAAATATGTTCTGGAAATTTCTCATTAAACACAACTAAAAAGAAACCTCACAACCCGCTATGACACCACTCATCTATTATATTCCTCTCCAAAATATAAATATAGCCACTAATCTTTCTGTTACTGCTATCACTATTCTTTCCAGTATCCCCATTTCAAAAGTTCACGTTGCACTATTGCACTTTTACAAAGGACCTACATTAGTACCTGTTTTACTAATAGAAAAAATTCAAAGATGAGTTTTGCTTTAAAAAGATGAAGAGCAAAAATAGCATTCAGTGTTTGTTTTGTAGCAAACTGTTCATGCATATTGAGCAGTGAAAGTGACACCACCAAGCTCCTGTCCCTAGAACAACACTCAGCATCTCAGCATCAAGCCCCCAGAACTTTGAGCTGTGTCTGTGAGCATCTGGGCTTTATCTCTATTTATTTTGTGTATCCATTAGCAAGATGTGTTCTGAGGTATCAGAAAGCCTAAGAGCGCTCCCAAGGGTGTTATGCTTAGCATAAAACTGGATGTAATTAAGGTTTTCAAACATGGTGAATGAAATAAGGATACTGGGCAGGCATTGAACTTTCCTGCATCCACACCAAGTACGGAGTTTTAGAAAGGGTAGATAGGTTTAGGGCAGTTTTTTAGGATGTTTTGAGTGCCAACAAAGAACTATCTGATAGAAAAATACATGAGGCAAAGACATCAAGCATACTGTCATATTTCAAGTCTTCCATATCAGCCACCTTCAACATCAAGTCAGGCAGACATAGAAGACGTAGGTGTTAGTGACATGCCTGCCCTGTGGGTTCAAACAACAATAAGATGCTAATAGATAACCCTTTTCCTCTCTCTCCTACACCCCAGTCTCCTGAACTTCCCACCACCCCAAACTCTATCAACTTAGCTTAGCATGACTAGCTCTCAGCCCCCTGCCTTCCCGATTCTGGTTGAAAATACACTATACATACATTATTTCTACCTTATACAGACTGTTTAGTTATCATAGCTTTTATTAGTTCCTGCTTTTATTATATGTTAGTGTTATTTTAAGTTTTATGTTATTTGGTTCTTTTTGAGGTCTGGGAATGTTCAACAAATTTTCCATATAAATTAATGGCAATTGCTTCTTCACTTTATACCATTTCTGCTTTTAAAAGATTTCACAGAAGCACTCTATTTTCAGATATCGAGGAAAATCTTTAGTTATATTAAAGTCAGCCAGTATCATTAATAGTCACCTTTCTTCCTTGCTTCCCTATTTTAGTTAATTATCTGTTACAACCTCTAGTGTGAATTTGTGTCTCCTGAATCCTCTTCATTTATTTTCCCATCAGCCTCCAAACTGGTCTACTTCCAGCTGCTCATTCATTCATCACACAGGCCTCCACAATATCAGCCTTCTAAAGCACTATCTGCCATATTATCTCTTGCTGTCAGTGGATCCCCATTAGACTCTTAATATCTTTAGTCTGAATCCAGGCTCCAATCTACCTTAAACTTACATCACACGACTTCAATTCCACTCTGTGTCTTTTTCATTGTCATTCATTCTCTTGGAAGGATTTGCTACCTCCCATATTCATCTTTTGAAATCTGGTCATACTTCAAGATCCACTCAAATGTCACCTTGGTTTAATAGAAATTTCTAATAGTAAGATTCCTTTTAGAAATATCCCCATGATCCTCTAAATTCTATGTTGTTCTAGAGATCTGGTGCACGAAATTCATGCACGGGGGGGGGGGGTCCCCTCAGCCCAGCCCACGCCCTCTCACAATCTGGGACCGCTCACCTCTAATTGCTCGCCTGCCTGCCTGCTCGCCCCTAACCACTCACCTGCCTGCCTGCTCACTCCTAACCACTCTCCTGCCTGCTCAGTGCACGTCATAGCAACCAGTCGTTCCGGTCGTTCCGCCATAATGGTTGCTTAGGTTTTTATGTATATAGAAGATATCATATACAATATATAACAATTTGATGGATGAATAAGTGACTGAATTTTAATATCTTTAATGAATATGAAATCAATTAGGAAAATAAATTTGAAGACAATCAACTTAGGAATCTTATTTTTAAAAGAATAGGGAAAGGAGGAACCCACATTGTTTGCTCTGCCCAGGTGATTCCATGAGACCCCGCCCCATCCAATTTGCAGCCCTTCCCAAGCTATTTGTAGCTGCTTTTCCATATGAATGGTCTGCCCTGGCTCAGGCTTTAGACTTTACTAAAATCTCTCAAACAAGCTGCAGCTGGTGACAGCATACCCCAAACCTATCAATAAAAGACCCAAGACCCTGCCCTAGCACCAGCCTGCCTTGCTTCACAGCTGGGCCTCACCTCCTGCACAGCAGCGCTCCCACTCTAGTCTCAGTTGGTCATCACAGCCAATTGGTCTGGAGGTCAAATCCTCCCAGAGATGCCAACAGCAATCCAGGCTCAACTACAAGACTATGAGCGCAGCCCACACAGGGGTGCTCCTAGAGTGCCCAGCTCATGTGACTGGGGAGGCTGAGCCACTGGGCCCTAGAGGACACCTACTACACAAGGCCACTCTATCAATTCCACGAGACATAGCAGCTCTTCCTAATACACAGAAACAAACACAGGGAAGCAGCCAAAATGCAGAGACAAAGAAACATATCACAAATGAAAGAAATTGAAGCAATCAAACTGGATACCGAGTTCAAAACCATAGGTATAAGGTTACTCAAGGATCTTCATGAGACTTTCAAGAATCCTAGTGAGAATGTCAAAGACATAAAAAAGGACCAGTCAGAAATTAAGCATAAACTAACTGAAATAAATAATAATTTACAGGGATTGAATAGTGCAGTAGAGGATTCCGAGAATCAAATCAACTATTTGGAATATGAGGAAACAAAAACACCCAATCAGAAGAGCAAAAAGAATCCAAAAATACGAAGAAAGTGTAAGGAGCCTCTGGGACAACTTCAAGCTTACCAACATTCGCATCATGAGGGGTCCAGAAGGAGCTGAGCGAGAGAGCAAGATATTGAAAACCTATTTAAAGAAATAATGATAGGAAACTTCCCCTACCTGGTGAAAGAAATAGACTTTAAAGTCCAGTAGGCGCAGAGTCCCAAACAAGAGGAACCCAAAGAGGACCACACCAAGACACATCATAATTAAAATGCCAAGGGTAAAGACAAAGAGAGAATCTTAAAAGCAAGAGAAAAAGTTAGTTACCTACAAGGGAGTACCCATACGACTGTCAGCTGATTTCTCAAGAGAAACTTTGCAAGCCAGAAGGGAGTGGCAAGAAATATTCAAAGTGCTGGATAGTAAGGACCTTCAAGCAAGATTACTCTACCCAGCAAAGCTCTCATTTAGAATTGATGGTCAGATAAAGAGTTTCACAATAAAAAAAAAAAAGCTAAAGGAGCTCATCACCACCAAACCAGTATTATATGAAATGTTGAAGGGTATTATTGAAGAAGAAAGGAGAAGACAGAAGAAAACAGAAGAAGAGGAAGAAAAAGGAAGGAGGAGGAGAAGAAGAAGGAGGAGGAGGAGAAGGAAGGGGAGGAGAAGGAGGGGGAGGAGGAGGAGGAGAAGGAGAAGGAGAAGAAAAGTAGCAGGAGAATAAATAAAAATATGAACAATAAAAATGGCAACAAATACATATCAACAATTGAACCTAAAAATCAAAATAAATGAACAAGAAATCTAATGAACAAAATAAACTGGTGAATAAAACAGAATCAGAGGCATGGAAGCATGGAACAGACCGAGGAATCGAAGAGGGAGGGGGCAAGGCGGGGACGGGAAGAGTATGAGTATGTCTGTGGGACTTATCCAATCAGTTGAAAGCCTTAAGAACAGAAACTGATTTTCTGGAGAAGTAATTACCTATGGACACAGACAGTAGGGTGATAAAGGCCTAGGGTGGGGCAGGAACTGGGTGGAGGAGAGTATGGCGGGGGTGGGGGGGGGAGGGGGCATCTATAATACTCTCAACAATAAAGATTTTTAAAAAGAAAAGAAAAAATAGGGAAAAATTGATTCTATGATTTCTTTACAAAAGAAAGCTTCAAAAGAACAAAGAATCTTTGGTCAGAGTGCTGAATGCTCTACAACTTCTCTTTTAAAAAAGATCTACATATAGGCCATGTCACAGAAGGTCCTTGATATAATCAGGAAATTTTTCAATTCTTTAATAATTGACACAAATAAGTAACCTGACAAACCTGACAAGAGAAATTTGCATCTGGAAGTTTCAGTCAGTTATTGACTGATGTAATTCACTTGGATGGGACTGAATCCCATTGATTTAGTCTCTGGTAGGCCTATCTGCCTTATGCAGCTGTCTGTGTCCATCTGATTTACTGAGCAATTACAGGGAGTGCCTAACAGTTTCATTCAAGGAAGAATTCCTCCTCCACTTGCGATTATTTAGAGGGAACATACTTAAAGAGTTACTTTTTCTGTAGTGCAATCTATCAGTTCTCACAGTGCTCAAGTGGTTGCTCTTTGTGAACTAAAACACAGCGTTCTTGGCTTCATGTATTTAAAAATGACATACACAGAATATATGGACAATTTTATACTGATGTAAAATCATACAGTTACATTCTTAATAGTATAGTCATGAAGTAATATTCAACCTCTAACTTGTCACTTTTCACCCATAATACTTTTCTCAAGGTTAATTTTCCAGAGTATCCATCTGTAGTTTAAAGGAGAACCATAAAGTATTAAACAATATAGGACCTGTGAAAGAAAGGCTGACGGAACTGTGTTATTCACTTTTTAATATTTGTTTAAATTTCTTTCTGTCTTTCACCAAAGAACTAAAGGGTATAATAAAACAAACTTTTGTTATATAACAGCATACCCTTGTCTAAGATAGAATTAAATATCATAATAACCAACGTGGGTAAATAAGAAAAGGTATTGTTTTAGAGAGAAATGATAAATCCTGGAATCTATCATTTAGTTTTCAGATAATAATACATGCAAGGAAATAAAGATCACAAGAACCTTTATAACATGCCAGGTTTTAAAGAGAAAAAATCCAGATTTAACAGTAAATAAATCTTTTGAAATACATGATAAGGCATGTCACTTATTTG
Source organism: Plecotus auritus (assembly GCF_963455305.1). Lineage (NCBI taxonomy): Eukaryota > Metazoa > Chordata > Mammalia > Chiroptera > Vespertilionidae > Plecotus > Plecotus auritus. The sequence continues at coordinate 170,250,433 of NC_137775.1, read as the reverse complement.
TGTTCTAGTTTCTAATTCCAATTCCACTAACAAATAAAGTTAAAGTAAATAAAAACTGTATTGATAAAAATAGCAATTGGCCCTAGCCAGGAAGCTCACTTGGTTAGAGCCAAGTCCGGATATGTCAAGGTTGTGGGTTTGATCTCTGGTTAGGGCACATACAAGAAGCAAACAATGAATGCATAAATAAGTGGAACAACAAATTCTCTCTCTCTCAAATCAATAAATAAAATTTTAAATAAAATAAACAATCAAGAGGAGGACTTAAAATCTAATTCCAAGTCTAATCTTATCTTAAAGTATTATAGGTCAAGCAATGAAGTAGAAAGTAAGCAATGTCATTATTTATATACATATATATTTCTATATTATATATTGAGTTATTGTTATTTGCAAGCATAAAAAAAACAGGCTTAATGACACTGAAAACTTGCCTACAGACAGCAATTTTATCTGATATCAATAAATTATACATTGTTACCAAAAATTGTTTTCAGGAATTTAAGACAGCCAAACATCAGACCAAGAAGATCTAGGAAATGTATAAAATGAACAGTTTTATATATGAGATATAATACTACTGGTATGCTGGGTGCAGAATTTAAAAAGATATGACTGTGAAGATTAAAGCTTAAGAATTGATCATCAATTACACTGAAGTGACCAGACTAAATGTCATAGAATAAAAATATGTGATAAACTCATTTTTCAGAAAGCAAAGACACCTCAATAAAGAGGCAGAGGACATGGAAAGATAACACATGGATGAGAAAATCCAGATGGCTAATCAATATATGTATAAATGTTCCACCTCATAGGTAGTCACAAAATATAATCAAAATGCCAATTTCTATCCACCAGAATTGTCAAAATCTGTGCTATGACATCGTCACATATTTCGGTCTGTTGGGAAATGAAATAACATTATCTATTAAAATGTAAAATACAAATATACTCTGTCCTAGTAAACTCACTTTGAATAGAAATCAAACAGAAAAAGAAAGAAGAAAAAAAAAAAAAAGAGCCCGGCTGGCATGGCTCAGTGGTTGAGAATCAACCTATGAACCAGGAGGTCACCGTTCAATTCCAGGTCAGGGCACATGCCCGGGTTGCGAGCTTAATCCCCGGTGTGGGGCATCCAGGAGGCAGCCAATCAATGATTCTCTCTCATCACTGATGTTTCTATCTCTCTCTGCCTCTCCCTTTCTCTCTGAAATCATTAAAAATATATTTTAAAAATAATATAGTATTAAGGACAGTTTTATCCTTAACATAGGTTTACAGTCAATATTGTTAGTACATAGCTTTGTGCTAGTTTTATGTGGGACAACATGATGACTTGATTCCCCATAGAAAAGTATCCTGTCAAAGTTAACAGACATTAATCTTTTGGACCTCTAGAGTTTATTCCTACTTTATTTTCTTGCATAATCAGCTACACATACAAAGTGAGAGTAAAAATAGGACACTACTGAGTTACATGTAGTAGGTGAGGTCTATGTAATTACTAAACAAAACTTTCTTGATTTATTGACATGCCATTTATAACCAGGGGGTTATTAGGAAGAAAAAAGAGAATGGAGAAAAAATTAACTTTAAAGAAAAATAACATCATTGTGAAGATATAAATAGAACTAAGTGATTTATTTATTACAGTTAACATACAACGTAAAGAGGGCAAAGCCATGTTCCTAAACATATTTTATTTATTTAATTTGAAAACAGATTCATAAAATAGAATTCAGTACTTGGTCACTCTTCCCCTACATTCCTATCCTAACTTTGGCTTTTTTTTAATGAAAAAAAGGAGTCAGCAAAACAAAATGCCACCATTAAATCATTTTGCAACATTTTGTGTCAAAAACGTAATGGGAAATGCACACATCAAGGGAAAGGTTACTGCTCTTCCAGAACAACTTTTCACTTGGTTCATGGCTCATTCTTCTACATAACTGTGCAGGCACTACTGATGGTTTTCTCTCTCGGTTTAATGTGGCATTTGAAGGATTATGGCATTTTCAGAAAACCACAGTGCAGTGATTTTAGTGGTTATCTGGCTGAAAGTGATACTGTGATTGAGAATAAGTGCACTGTTTATGTGCGATGGTAAAAGTCAGCTACCAAGTCATCTCACAATGTCAAACCAATTCTTGATTATGTATTTTCTTAATAATATATGAGATCAGTCTAGAAAGTGAGACAAAATTAGAGGAAACTCCTGTTAAGTGGGAGCATGCTTTATGTATAAGTACATTATATTTAGCTTTAAATCCTATTGAGTACACGGCAATAGAAAAAGCTAATTCAGAAACTGATAATTTTAATTCATTTCAGTTTATGATAAATGTAATTGATCCTTAAAATTATTTCACAAAAAGGATTACAATTAATTAAAAATTAAAAGAAAAATTATTAAGGATTAAAATGAAAAGAAACCATATATCATATATGCAAAACAATTGAATGAGAAATGCTATACATACTCAGCTATCATGTCATCTACAAATATATTTTAGCCTATTTAAAAGCTCAGTAGCCCTGACCTGTTTGGAGCAGTGGATAGAGCGTTGGCCTGCAGACTGAAGGGTCCCAGGTTCGATTCTGGTCAAGGGCATGTACCTTGGTTGTGGGCACATCCCTAGTAGGGGGTGTGCAGGAGGCAGCTGATCAATGTTTCTCTCTCATCAATGTATCTGACTCTCTATCCCTCTCCCTTCCTCTCTGTAAAAAATCAATAAAGTATGTTTGAAATAAATAAATAAATAAATAAATAAATGCTCAGTAAATATTTTGTTTTATAAAATTAAGAAGAAAACAAAAAACTTTTCAAAGTAAATTTCTATAAACCATCCCTCACAAACCTACGTCTCAATTAGTAAAAAATGAAAAATGACTGTCTAATAATTAACTCACATATTTGTGATAGGCTATGATTTTATAAAATATATAACTGAAATTGAAATTAGAAAAAATATTATGGGCTAATACAATTAACAGCATTGTTGGTGGAAGATTTGTGCAATAAATTATTCAGAATTCTTTACACCTTGATACCATTTTTCATTTCCAAATTTCTCTTTTTCAATCCCATCTATATATATAAAAGCCTAAGCGACCAGCTGACTGGCCAGTAGTTATGACATGCACTGACCACCAGCGGGCAGACGCTCAACACAAGAGTGGAAACCACAGGCATGGACACATGGAACAAATTAATGAATCTCAGAGGGAAGGGGGGAGGGGAAGTGCGGGAAGGGATTAACCAAAGATCTTACATACATACTAGAAGCCCGGTGCACGTATTCATGCACCAGTGGGGTCCCTTTGCCTGGCCTGTGCCTTCTCACAATCTGGGACCCCTCAGGGGATGTTGGAGCCAGGCCGAGGGACCCCACTGGTGTACAAATCCATGCACCAGGCCTCTACTAGTATTATAAAGTCATAGAATATGAAAATTAAAGGGATCTTCAAATCAACTTAATACATTGCTTGTGTTATGAATGAAATAACTGGTTCCCAGAAAAGTTACCTACATACCTCATGGTGATACAGACTCTTGTTTAAAATTCCAGCCTTTCAATTTCAGTCCTATGCCCTCCCCATCATTTTCCTGGTTAGGTACTTAAGTTTTCAAGGGAGGCTTACTTTTTGAGCCTATTAAGATAAATACTAAATGTACTACCACTGCCAGAGAGAGAGAGAGAGAGAGAGAGAGAGAGAGAGAGAGAGAGGGAGGAAGATTGTCCCTTAACAAGCAAGAAAATTATCATTATGGTTTTCCTAATCAACAACCTCTCCATATACAACAACAATATTTAGTGGGAAATTAGTTACACTAATGACACATACCACCTGGAGAAAATGAATGAATAAAGTAAAATAAGGAGAAAAATGAGGTTTTATAGCTTCTCTTCTCTATCCTTAATCATAAAATACAAAAGTGAAAGCATTCTATCAAATATCAGTTAACTAAAACACACACACACACACACACACACACACACACATACACACACACTTTAATACTGAACAAGATCACCTTAAGGTTATGTAATTCTGAGTTTATGTATTTCTGAGGTTTAACTCTCAGAAATGTATACTAAAGTTAAATGTACTTAACAAAGAAAACTCTGGTCCACATGTTTTCATTGGGGAATTTAACAACAATGAAGAAAAAATATCAATCTCAGACAAATGCTTTAAGAAAAAAAAAGAGGAGAGAGGAACACTTTCTAAGGTCTTTTAGAAGCCCAGTAAAACCTGATGACAAAACTGGATAAAGACTTTACAAGAAAAGCAATTAACAAAGCAAGACTTTTACAAATAGAAACACAAAGCCCTTATCAAAATATTAGCAAATAAATTCCAAAAATATATAAAAGAGTCCATACCTCATGATCAGGAGGGATTTATTCCAGGATTGTAAGGCCTCCTTTTGTGGGGGAAGGAAGAGCTAGACTAAAACACTACTCCTGCACCTTCCCCAAGATCCCCTTGTTGAGGGAGGGGTCTTAAAGACACTTATATCCACTGACTCAGTTCTACCTCATTACCCTTCCCCTCTCCTTCCCCTACCCCCAGCAAGATTCTTTTGTTCAGGGCTCTGTCAACAGAGACATTAATGCCCCATACCTCACCCAATGTCTGCAGTGATCCATTTGACCTTACCAAGTTCTATTTAGTGGGGGAAATGGAACATTTGGGGAGCCAGCAACCATTCCTATTTGGCCTCTTGCTTATGATACTGTAATAAGTAATTTTAACTGTAACTTTCGGTTTGGTTTGTGATCTTAAGTGACCCCTCAACACCTGGCAGCTCTCAACACTTGCATAAGCAGTTAAAATTTATATTTAGCCCTAGCCAATTTGGCTCAGTGGACAGAGCCTCAGCCTGAGGACAGAAGGGTCCCTGGTTCGATTCTGGTCAAGGGCACGTATCTCAGTTGCAGGCTCCTCCCAGGCCCTGGCTCTGGTAGGTGCTCATGTAGGAGACAACCAATCAATGTGTTTCTCTCACATCGTTATTTCTCTCTGTCTTTCCCTCTCTCTTCCACTCTGTCTAAAAATCAATGAAAAAATATCCTCGAGTGAGGATTTAAAAAAAAAATGTATTTAAAGTTTTCTTATACTATAGCATCAAAAAATATTAAATACTTTGGAATATGTTTAATAATAGACTTGCAAGATTTCTACAGTGAAAATTACAAAAACACTGATGAGGAAAAGAAAAGGATATCTGAATATATGAATAAATGTAGAAATATACCAGTTTCGTTGATTAAAAGGCAAAATTGTTAAGATGTTAATGCTCTCCAAATTCACCCATGTATTCAAAACAAAGCTAACCATAACCCAAGTAGGCTTTTTTCAAAATTGTGGTTAGATACATATAACATAAAATTTACCACTTTAACCATTAAGTGGACAGTTCACAGGCATTAAGTAAATTTACAGTTGTGTAACCATCACCTCCACCCATCTCTAAAACTTTTTCATTTTCTCCAACTGAAACTCTGTACCCATTAAACATGAACTACTCAGTCACCCTGTTCTTGGCAACCACCACTCTACTTTGTCTCTATGAATTTGACTATTCCACTTCCCTCATATCAAAGGAAATCATACAATATTTGTTCTTTTATGACTGGCTTATTTCACTCAACATATGATCTTCAAGGTTCTTCCATGTCATAGCATGTATCAGAATTGCCTTCCTTTTTGGGGCTGGACAATATTTCATTGTATGTATTTATCACATTTTGTTTATCTACTCATCCACCAATGGACAATGGGATGCTTCCACCTTTTGGCTATTGCTAATAATGCTGCTATGTACAAGATATACAATATCTCTTTGAGTCTCTGCTTTCAATTCTTTTGAGTATGTATCCAAAAGTGGAATTGCTAGATCATATGGCAATTCTATTTTTAATTTTTTGAGGACCCGCCATACTGTTTTCCACAGTGGATGCAACATTTTACATTCCCACCACAGTGCAAAAGGTTCCAATTTGTCTGTATCCTCACCAACACTTGTTACTTTCTGGGTTTCCTTGTTTATTTTCATTTTTGTGTTCTAATAACCATTCTAATGGTTGAGTTGGTTCCTCATTGAATTTCCCTAATGATCACTGATGTTGAACATCTTTTCATGTGCTTATTGGTTATTTCATATCTTCTTTGAAGAAATGTCTATTCCAGTCCTTTGCTAATTTTTAATCAGGTTTTTTTGTTGTTGATGTTGAGTTTTAGTTCTTTATATACTCTTGATAATCCCTTTATATACTCTTGATAATCCTTTATCAGATACATGATTTGCAAATATTTTCTCCTATTTTGTGGGTTACCTTTTTGCTTTGTTGTGTCCTTCACTACACAAAAATGATTCCAATTTATCTATTTTTGTTGTTGCTGCCTGTGCTTTTTTTTCTTCTGGTGTCATACTTTCTTTTATAATAAAAATAGACAAGCTGTTTTTGACACTAATGTGGAAATACAAATGATCTGGTATAACAAAAGAGCTTATTCTAGCCACCAACAATCAAGGTAATTGATACATAGCTTAATGGAACAGAATACAAAGTCTAGAAATAGACCCACATTTAAAAAAATCAATTTATTTTTAAGCAATGGCACCAAAGCAACTTATTGGGGTAAGACAAGTATTTTCATCAAAGGGTGCTAGAAAACTGGAAAGCCACATGGGATAATAAACAAAGCTTCCTTAACTCTACCTGAACCCATAAACAAATTTCAGATGAATCACATATCTCAACATAGAAGTTAAAATTATAAAGACTAAGAGAGATAGGAAGTCCTTGGGTCTTCTGAGACATCTGATATGCTACTTTATCTCTGCCTTTTCACAAAATTAAATCTAACATAAAAATTAGGAAGATTTAATATCTTGCCAGTGATTCCTTAATGCAATTTCCCATAAAGTGTGTGAGTCACTAACCACCAGGATAAGGCTCTTTGTTCAGTGAGTTGAACAACATAGAGCTATACAAGAATAAGGTGGTTATACTTTCAAAAGAGAAAAGCAAGGTTAGACATATACCATCCTATCTAATAAAAGAGTAATATGCAAATTGACTGTCACTCCAAGACACAATATGGCTGCCCCCAAGTGGTCAAAGATGGCTGCCCCCATGTGGACACAAGATGGCCACCAAAAGATGGCCTGCAGGGGAGGGCAGTTGTGGGCAGTTAGGGGTGACCAGGCCAGCAGGGGAGGGCAGTTGAGGGGACCAGGCCTGCAGGGGAGGGCAGTTGTGGGCAGTTAGGGGTGACCAGGCCAGCAGGGGAGGGCAGTTGGGGGGGCACCAGGACTGCAGGGGAGGGCAGCTGGGGGGGACTAGATCTGCAAGGAGGGCAGTAGTGGGGGGACCAGGCCAGCCAGGGAGGGCAGTAGGGGGGGACCAGGCCTGCAGTGGAGGGCAGTTAGGGGGGACCCAGGCCTGCAGGGGAGGGCAGTTGAGGGGACCAGGCCTGCAGGTTAGGGCAGTTGCGGGGGGGGGACCAGGCCTGCAGGAGAGGGCAGTTGTGGGCGATCAGGCAAGCAGGGAGGGCAGTTAGGGGTGACCAGGCTAGCAGAGAAGGGCAGTTGGGGGAGACCAGGTCAGCAGGGGAGGGCAGTTGTGTGTGATCAGGCCAGCAGGGAGGGCAGTTAGGGGTGACCGGGCCAGCAGAGGAGGGCAGTTGGTAGAGACCAGGCCTGCAGGGGAGGGCAGTTGGGGGGGACCAGGCCTGCAGAGGAGGACAATTGGGGGGGGGACCAGGACTTCAGGGGAGGGCAGTTGGGGGGGGGGAACCAGGCCAGCAGGGGAGGGCAGTTGGGGGGGGACCAGGCCTGCAGGGGAGAGCAGTTGGAGAGGGACCAGGCCTTCAGGGAAGGGCAGTTGTGTGCAATCAGGCCAGCAGGGAGGGCAGTTAGGGGCGACCAAGCCGATAGAGGAGGGCAGTTAGGGGCAATAGGGCCAGCTGGGGGCAGTTAGTTGTCGATCAGACTGGCAGGGGAGTGGTTAGGGGGTGATCAGACTGGCAGGCAGAAGCAGTTAGGGGCAATTAGGCAGAGGCAGGCGAGCAGTTGGGAGCCAGCAGTCCTGGATTGTGAGAGGGATGTCCGACCGCCCGTTTAGGCCCGATCCTGGGTGGGATCGGGCCTAAACGGGCGGTCGGACATCCCTCTAATGGTTCCAGATTGAGAGGGTGCAGGCTGGGCTGAGGGACAAGTCCCCCCCCCCGCCATGCAGGAATTTTGTGCACCAGACCTCTAGTATATAATAGTAGCCAAACTTGAAGAAAGAGGTATATTACACAGGCTGTCAGGGTGACATGAAGGGTACTTTACACATAAGAAATATTAGAAATCCAAGCTTTAGAAACAATCCTTTAGAATACAGCAATTACACTATACTAATCACTGACTCAGGAATACAAGAATAAACTAAGCAAGACAAGACCCTGAAACCTATACTTGAAATTGCTCATAGAGTAAAGAATAGAAACAGAAGTTTATCCAGAAATGTCTTTGTGCAGAAAATGTCTGGTTTTAATACATTTGAAACTTATTACAAAACACAAATCATTTTAAAACTTATAATTCTTTATAAGTTTTAACTTTTATGTATCCAAATAATAAATATTTGCACCATCACTTCACAAGCATATGATATGCAAATTTTATTAATATTGATTATGTGATAAACTGCACAAGAAACAATAAAGTAGCAAGTATATAAATATAAAATTCTATTTGAAGAAATATGTCAAATGAGTCTTAATTGATCTTAATAGAGATAAAACTAGGTGTGTTTTTTTAAAGTAACAAACCATTTTAAGTGATCTGATGTTCTATGAATATAGTAACTAAAGTTACAACTGATCTTAGCTTCATTCTCTTAATCTAATCAAATTTCTGGGAGAAAAACATCCCTTCGATCCAGGCCAGTGGTCGGCAAACCTCGGCTCGCGAGCCGCGGTTTGCCGCTCTGTTCACTAAGGAGTTTGCCGACCACTGGACTAGACTAAATGTTACCTTGTAGGTGGAAGCTGTGAGGATTAGGCAATTGTGGCATATTGTGTGGAAAGAGGTAAAGGGTAGTATATGACAGTGGTCGGCAAATTCATTAGTCAACAGAGCGGCAAACCACGGCTCACGAGCCACATGTGGCTCGCGAGCCGCGGTTTGCCGACCACTGATCCAGGCAATCTAGAAACCTCCATACAAATTATGGACAAAAGAGGTAATTAAAAATAAAAAATCTGAATAATCAAAGAGACTAACATTTGAAATAAAAATATAATAAATATGAATTGTTGCTGGTACTCCTATTAACTGATGATACAATCAAATTTGGTTTTAAATAAAGTACTCAGAGACCAGATGTTTAAAATGTGAAATAAATAAAAATGGTAATAGCTTTGTTAAGAGACTAAACAGACATCTAATCTTGTAACTAAAATGGTTCAATACCTATATAATTTGCCATATACTCAATATAAAGGAGGATAATAAAACAGGCATTTAATAGTTTGGATTTAGCTATAAAAGTGATATAGCACCATAGATCATTTCCCCTCCTGTGAGTACTGGCCACAATATAAAATAATATTAAAGACACTAGGTTCTTAGTTGTAGGAAACACTTTTTCTCTCCCACATCTCCCATTAAGAAAATGTGTCGCAATGAGTTTACATAGCTAAGATAAAATTTGAGTTCTGAAACGTTGGTCTTATTCCTAGTGTGATAGCCTGATAAAGATTTATAGAGAAAAAAGGCTCAGTATCTTTAAAATCTATCTTTTAAACATCAAATATGTTCAAGGAGAGGAATCACTTCATTTCTATTTTACAATGAAGAATTAACTAACTCATCTCAAATCTGTGTATTTCCTTACCTAATATCCAGAAAAAAATATCCACTATTCTTTAGTCACACAAAAGGAATTCTCCTTCATTAAACCTTTTAAACATTTTCATCAAATACTTATATTTAGTGACCAATGTATTCTAGGAATAAATTATATTAAAATTTTTGGATTAATTCACCAAAGAGTAATCACTCACTACTTTATGTGGAACAATCATGCATTATCAAACATTTATTTAGTATATGTATTTTGAACAAGACTGAAATGCAAATCAAGGCTAGAGTTGAATATTGATTGTCTATTCAACTGCCATTACTGCCCACTCAAAGGCAATTGACTCTTTTCTTTGCTAACAAAACAAAACTTGCAAAGCTATTTAGGTACCTGGAGACCTAAGTGGTTTGTAGGCCTGCCCCTATCCTCTCCCTGGTTGAGAGGGTTGAGAGCCTGGGGGGGGGGGGGGGGGGGGGGGGCGTGGCGGGGGAGGGAGAGATATATTGAGATTTTGAGGAGACAGACACTAAATTTATCAGGCACTAGTGATCAGAGTAGAAAAATGGAAAGAAAACAAGTCCTTGAGAACATTATTGCAGGGCTAACCGATCTGACTTCTTGCTATGTGAGATAATAAATCATAGGTTATTTCAAACACTTTTAGTTAGGTTTTCCATTATCACAGCCCAAAGGTTCTAACTTTACTTGAGGAAAAAGACAAATTAAACTCAACCTGGACAGAAATAGTAGTAAACCTAATGGAGCTGTGGCATTTTTAACCGGTTAATAGTTAATCCGCACTATTAACAAGTTAATAGTTAATCCACACTATTAACCGGTTAATAATTAATCTGCATTATTAACCGGTTAATAGTTAATCCACATTTTTAACCCATTAATAGGTAATCTGCATTTTTAACCGGTTAACAGGTAATCTGCATTATTAACCAGTTAACAGGAAATCACATTATTAACCAGTACACCTAGTAAATGTGCTAGGAACTGTGCAAATAAAAACAAATAAGATGACAGACACTAAGTGGGCCCACAACTACCTCCAATAAACAACATCCATCACAAAGAGATAAATACTAAGTAACATAAAGAAATACATATTTTAATTGGAAACTTCCCAGGTAATTTTTAATTAAATTTAAAAAGTAAATGGCAAAAAAAGGAAACACTATTTTCAAGAAGTCCATAAGATGGTGTAAAACCATCTTCTCTTTAAGACTTTGACAATTTTTACATTTCCCATGTCTAATGGAAATAGTTCAATCTAATCACTTCAGAAGAACGAGTTTCAACAAATTCAATTTTTTTGTCCCACATATTCTAGAATTATATACAAAAACAGAACATGCACATTCTCTGAAAGGTAAAAAAATTAAGCATTTTTTATTACTGGAACATATTTACCAAATGGAACCTTTATATCAGAATCCACGTACATGTGTATCCTTTGTATTACTAAATTATATCGCTGCTGCACTATTTTATATGGAAAGAATTTACTATCACTCAGCAATTATTAACAGTCCCTAATGGAGCAGAATGTGATTTTCACCATGTACAATAAAGGGAAAAACTGAAACAGAAATTGCTAAATTACTTGCCATAAGAAGACCTAAGGAAAGCTAAAGAGGCAAAACAAAAAATAACAGCTGGAACCTTCTATTACAACTGACTGATAAACTAAATGCAATTTCCCAGTAATAGTAAAAAATTATACATGTAAATTGACATATACATATATACAAAGAACCAAAAAAGCAAGGAAAATAATTAAGAAGGAATTTTTATATAGCCTGAATTACATAGAGAAGTGTGGTTTCAAAATCATAGCTGCTAAACAGCAGGTTCTAGTGAATCATATTTGCTTGTTCAAAGAAACTTGAGAAATAAATGTGGTGTATTCAATAAGAGATTATTAATTAAATTATGACCCAAGAAGTTTAATTTTATGAGAGCCTAATAGACATACATATAATAAGTATAATGTAATCCTAACCAAGCACTGAAATATATCCTTAGAGAAAATAAAGTCTTAAAATTAATGTTACAAAAAAATTTCATGTGTACATAATATTAAGATGCAACTTAATCATAAATGTGTGGACTTTTTAGGGAATTTGTAAACAATGATGGTGCCAGTTACAAAACAAAAGAGATGTTAAGGGAAATGGCAGCTATTAGCTTATAAGATTACCTTTTTAAACATATTAAATTCTACATGAATTGTAATTCTTCTTGAACTCAAGAGCAATAGTGCTTAAACTCCATGTGTATTTTTTTATTTTCATTTTATGGAGCAACCACATTATAACCATAAAACATTTTATGGCATTGCTTTATATCCAGTTTATTTTGTTCTCAAATACATTAATATATAATATTTATAAAACTTTTTAAATCCTCTTCATTAAATCCTTTGAAGAAAATCTGTGATGTTATCTTCTTAACAAGGTAAAACCATGGAAGAAGGCTTGTATACCCGTCATTTCTATAGTAACAAAAATATCTTTACCTTCTAAGAAGTCTTTCACAGAATCCCAGACACTGGCATGCTATAATAATGCAATTAGGAATGAAAACTTTATAACAGAAACTAATTAAATAAGTGAGATGAAAGATATATTATTCAAAAATATTATCAAGAATACAAGAAAAATGGTACCTATTTTTTTAATATAACTAATATATGTGTTAAAGAGCTCTTGTTGTAAAGTAGTTTTTTAAATAAAAGTTGTATTTATTTCCTGGATTATTTTATTCAAATACATGATCAAATAAATAAATAAAAAGCTGGTAAAAATATACAGGTCTTATAGTAAAAAGGCCTGAACCTACTAGTTAATAAATAAGTACAAGAATAGATATTCCTATAGGTTCAATTAATTAAAAAGGAGATAACCAGCTCTTTATGTTTTAAATGATTGTTTCAAATTGATCATGCACAACAATGCCATCCTCAACCCCAAGGAAATTTCCCCTATAGTGAATTTTGTCCACTATATAAGATTGTTTTTATGGGGGTTTTTTTCCCCCCTTTTGTTTATTCATTTTTGTTGTTTTATTGTTTCATGCAATCCATTATGTTATGCTTTGCTTGGAATATTTTTTAATAAATTAGAAAATTGCATTGTGGTCAGAATTATTCATGGGTATCTTCTATCATTAGAATTATTTTACCCTAAATTTAAATGAGTTTAACCTCAAGGAGAGCTCTCATGACATTCAAGAAACACTGGCCACGTGTTACAGACTTTCTTGACTTTGTTGAAGCACTTTGTATTTTTTCACTATAATTTTAATTTTCCCCTTATCTTCCTCAATGATAGTATAAAAAACTCATAAATTCAAAACTTCTTGCCTTTTTATGAGGAATTAAAACAAACAGAAGTTATAATTTTAATGACAAATAAATGACATCATTTTGGAAGCAAATATTTAAAATCATATAATAGTACTAATACATGTTTTGTCAATTTACTGCTTTTGAAAGTTTTAATTTCTGGGCCCTCGTGTAATTTAATAGACAATTTTGCAAGCAATCAGAAAGGGTTCCCTTGACATACTAAAAGATTATTTATGTCACTGTCCTTTGAAAAGGTGATAACGCTTTTAAATGAGGTTTCCTTAGTTCACCCACCTACTCCTCCATCTCACCCAAGGCTTTGAGCAATTTCTTCATCTCAGAAAAAGAGGCAAATGGCTAAATTTAGAAGTGTCTGGACCATCAGGAATAGCAATAACAGCTGAGATTCCTGATTAGCATTATGTCTGCTAAAAAAAAAAGGTACCAAAACAAAACAAACAACAAAACAAAACAAAAAACAAAGTAAAATCTATCTAGGCCATCTTTTCACCTTTCTTTATTTCACAAGAGAGAAGCATTCAACACATTTGTTTTGATAAACAGTAAAGAACTACTGATGAAGCTCTTATCAATAAAAAGTATCTCTACCTTATCATTATCGCTAATAAACTTTAAGTTCTATAACATGCTAAGAGAACTTAGTAATTTCAGTATTTAATGAGATAAAACAATCTTAGTACAAAGTGTTTCTGTGGCCTCTATAAGCAGAGTGTCAACTTCTCTTGTATTCATAATTCAGATTATCGCTCCTAATTACATCTAACTCCAGAGAATAGCCAATATGTGGCAGGTTTAATAAAAGGTTGTTTAAAAGGCCCTGCACTGTGCTTCCCCCCCCCCCCCCCCCCCATTATATCTGTGATGAGAAAATGATGAAAATGCAGTCTTAAACCCCTAAAGACAAAGTCTCAGAATCCAACTTACCTGACAAGATTTTCATTGTCTCCAGTTCCCTTGCAAGTTGCACATTCAGTTCGTAAATCTTCAGCCTTGGGCTTCTTCTGTAACACAGACTGCCTCTGTCTTCTCTCTCTAGGAACTCTTTCCTGCCATCCCAGGAGAACAATACAAAACATAAAACAAAATCAGGCTACGAGGAAAATAGAAATAATTTTTAGCAAAAAACTAAAGTTTAGACTGTATAAAAAATGCTTAACTTATTCCAACCTCATGTTTTTCTTCATCAGGAATGAAGCTTCGTTTCCGTCCTCTGGTTCTCTAAAGAAAAGAAAAAGAAATCCACAAAAATATCTAATGTTTAATTAATGATAAAAACATTTTTCTCTGTTAAATGTTACTGCTTAGGTTAAGCACTCAGAAATTTAGTATTTCTAATTAATGCTGTATAGCTCTATTGCACTATTTATGTCTCAAGAAAAAAAAAACATGAAAAATTAAACACTTAAATAACACAAGTATCTGAGAGGAAGTTATCCAAAATTAGTCTGAATATTTTTAAAATAATTCATATACAATTATGATTTATGCAGAAAATTTAAATTTTCATAACTTATACGACTTCTACAGCTGAAATGCTAAACCTAGACTCATACTACATCGACTGTATGCCCATGTATGTGGGTATGCATGCATGTTTGTGCAACATACATAATCAATTTTTTTTAAATATATTTCTTTATTGATTTCAGAAAGGAAGGGAGAGGGAGAGAGAGATAGATACATCAATGATGACAGAGTATCATTCATTGGCTGCCTCCTGCACACCCCCTACTGGGGATCGAGCCCACAACCCGGGCATGTGCCCTTAGCCAGAATCGAACCTGGGATCCTTCAGTCCACAGACTGACGCTTTATCCACTGAGCCAAATTGGCTAAGGCAATAATCAAATTTTTAAAAAGTGGGAGGAAAAGATCTCAGATGTCCCCAAATTCTAGTTAAAATAAAACTAAGCAAAATATAACATAAATGATTCATTTTAAATTCATTTACTATGTATTTCAGAACATATTTACCATATGAAAGACAATATCCAAAGGTTTAAGAGTAATAAAGTATGAACTACAGAAGTATTTACAACCTATATGTTAAAAATCTCCACCCACATAGCACAGCCTCTGCAGACCTACAATTCCATGTGCTGATCACTGCTCTTCAGAGAATGGAAGAGAAAGGCGGCACCACTCCCACAAATTACATTCCCAGATTAGAGTAGTTACCAAAAAATTCTAAAAAGAATTGCTATTTAACATAATACACTGCTGTTTTCCTAAAGTACTGTCATTTCTATTCATAATACTGAGTCCCTTGTTATTGTAATACCATGGCTCACTGCATACTATTCAATCTGCCTCTAGATAACCAATACTTGACTGGAATAATCTAAACTATATATTCATTTACATTTGTACTGCCAATTAGTATGTTTTAATCACATTATGTAAGGAATTAGGAAGAAAAAGTAAGACTCTATCAGGAAAAGCCTCCTTCAGACACTACATCTATTCTTAATACCAAAGAACAGTACGGAGCCTTGCTCCTCAAAATACCATTCATGGCTCATAAGCATTGGCCTTCCCTATGAACTTGTTAGAAATGTAGAATCCTAATTCTTACTACATACTGAATTGAAATCTGCCTTTTAACAAGATCCCCAAGTAAGCCATACTCACATTAAAGTTTGAGAATATTAGCACAAAAGAGTCCCTAATATTGACAATACTTATCTAAGTTCTAACTAAAACTTTATGTCTATCTCTTTACATATCCATCTTTCCCTTCTGTGACATGCCTATCCTTTATACTTCAATTTCTGTCCTCCAACACAGTTCATCTCCAAATTGGTAAGGTCATGTAATACTCATCTTAATAAACCAAATTAAACTTAATACAATACATATTACATAAAGGCTGAATAAAATTGTGGAATAAAATAGTAAGTGGCTGGATTGAAACTCATAAATGATTATGCTAGAAAATATAAATGATAAAATAATTGTCAAAAGGGTAAATTATTATTTTTTTTAAATATATTTTATTGATATTTTACAGAGAGGAAGGGAGAGGGATAGAGAGCTAGAAACATCGATGAGAGAGAAACATCGATCAGCTGCCTCCTGCACACCTCCCACTGGGGATGTGCCCGCAACCAATGTACATGCCCTTGACCGGAATCGAACCCGGGACCCTTCAGTCCGCAGGCTGACGCTCTATCCACTGAGCCAAACCGGTTTCGGCAAAAGGGTAAATGATTGCCCGGCTGGCATGGCTCAGTGTTTGATCATCGACCTATGAACCAAGAGGTCACAGTTCGATTCCAGGTCAGGGCACATGCCCGACTGCTGGTTCGATCTCCATGGTGGGATGTGCAGGAGGCAGCTGATCAATGATTCTCTTTCATCATTGATGTTTCTCTCTCTCTCTCTCTCTCTCTCTCTCTCCTCCACCCCTTTGAAATCAATTTTTAAAAAGGATAAATTATTGTTTCCTTCTCTAATAAGCTATTTTCTCAATTTGCATAATTTTTGCTTATAAGGTATTTCATTAAGGTGACCAGAATAACCAATATCAAAGGGAAAATATTCAAATTACTCATTTTAGTTCTATAAACATGTCAGAATGCCAGAATGCTCAAAACGCCTTCACACACTGCCATATTTCCTCTCTTCATTCAATCCAACTTTTAGGTAATGAAATAGCAAATGAATCATTTCATTTTTGAATCACTAATCAGTGAAATGATTTTTGAAATATATAGGTGAAAGCTCCAAGTTCACATTTTCAATTCTTTAGAATACATACAATTATTTACAATTTATAATTAATACTTTTTTTTTTAAATATATTTTATTGATTTTTTACAGAGAGGAAGGAAGAGGGATAGAGAGTTAGAAACATCGATAAGAGAGAAACATCGATCAGCTGCCTCCTGCACACCTCCTACTGGGGATGTGCCCGCAACCAAGTTACATGCCCTTGACCGGAATCGAACCCCGGACCTTTCGGTCCGCAGGCTGACGCTCTATCCACTGAGCCAAACTGGTTTTGGCTAATTAATACTTTAAATCTTCAAACATCTGGAATGACTCCAGCAATTGGAAGTTTTTCATACTCATACTGCAATTAGTATCAAAAGGCACAATAATGCAAATAAATGATCATAACAAACGATGGCATAGTTACACTTCTCTATATTTATAACTTCCTTCTTATATAAATATGCATATATTTAATTAAATGGTATTTTAAAAACGAGTAAGTGTATTTATAAGTATCTAAAACAGTTATTTTAAATTAAGTGCATTTATTAGTAAATAGTAATCATTGCTGTATTTCTGTAGTAATTTTAAATAACTAGCCATAAGCAACAGAAACAATTTCTAGTCAGAAAAATATTATTGTAAGAATATGAAATGGCATTGTCTTAGAGCTTTGAAAAAGCAGCCCAGGGAAGATGACTTAATGATCACACAGCTGATAATTAACAGAGCTCAACTTCCAATACAGGTGTCTCAACTCCCAATTCACTGATTTTTCCTGCATGCCAAATCCAAATTAATAAATTTAACCTCAAATAGAGATAAGCCAAATTATCATGAGAAAAGAAATATCTAACTCTCACTTGAATACTTAAGCTATAACATCATAATGCCTAAATGAATTCTTACATTTTGAAACAAGTTAGAGAATTGTACCCAATGGAGAGAAGACCTTAATATCTCAAATTAACACTGTATTCTACCCAATTTGCTATCCTACATAGTATAGTGACTACCATGATCCATTATCAAAGTAAATTATAGCAAGCTTCGTCAGCATTTATCACATCACTAATATTCACAAAGAAAAAAATATAAGGTGCTTTAATCCAAACACAACTTTTGACAATACCAACTCCTCCAAGAAAATGCCAAGAACTATTGGTTTCTTTCTAGTTTCAATGAAACAGTCATGACAACTCATAATTGCCTATGATCACAACAGAACATATCTTACACATGGTGCCCCAGAATGAATTAGAAAATGTAAGGGGAGTGAAAAAGTGGAGAAATTATGCAAAAAAGTAAAAAGAAAGAAAAACAAAAACATGTTTGGCTCATCCAACAAATTTCAATTATCAACGAGCTTGCCCCATCTTAGATGTATAGAAGTATTCAAAACCAGGTGGTAATTTTATGATATACATTGAGGATGACACTATTTTAGAAACAAAATAAAGCAGTAGGATGAAAATAAAATTTTGTTTAACAATTATGTGCTTTAGAACTTAATACGGACACATTATCTAGATGTTCCAAATGATCAACTGAAGGTTCAATTCCAAATTGTGGTTCCTTTTGCAATTATTAAGCTATTAAAAGCAAATGGAAAGTTTGAAACTCACTCCAAATCTTGGCACATTACTATTTATTTTTTGGTTTGTTATATTTTAAGAACTTTATTTGCCTGAAGAACAATTCAACCTGAGCTGCTTAGATCACCTGGCTCTTTATCTGTGTATTAGAGGCCAGGTGCATGAAATTCGTGCATGGGGAGAGGGCGGGGGGGCAGGGGGGAGTGTGTCCCTCAGCCCAGCCTGCACCCTCTCCAATCTGGGACCCCTCAAGGGATGTCCGACTGCCCAGTAGGATCAGGCCTAAACAGGCAGTCGGACATCCCTCTCATGATCCAGGACTGCTGACTCCCAACTGCTCGCCTGCCTGCCTTCCTGATTGCCCCTAACCGCTTCTGCCTGCCAGCCTGATCACCCCCTAACTACTCCCCTGCCAGCCTGTTTGCCCCTAATTGCCCTCCCTTGCAGGCCTGGTCCTTCCCAACTGCCCTCCCCTGCTGGCCATCTTGTGGTGGCCATCTTGTGTCCACATGGGGGCAGGATCTTTGATCTCATGGGGGCAGCCATCTTGTGTGTTGGAGTGATGGTCAATTTGCATATTACTATTTTATTAGATAGGATAGAGGCGTGGTGCACAGGTGGGGGCCAGCTGGTTTGCCCTGAAGGGAGTCCCGGATCAGGGTGGGGGTTCCCTTGGGGTGTTGGGCGGCCTGAGAGAGGGGCCTGTGGTGGTTTGCAGGCCGGCCACACCCCCTGGCGACCCAAGCAGAGGCCCTGGGATCTGGGATTTATTTCTCTTCTATAATTGAAACTTTGTAGCCTTGAGTGGAGATCAAGGCAGGCCAGGGCTGCGGAAGCTTGGCTTCCTCCATCGCCGGGGACAACTCAAGCCTCCTGCTCTCTCCAGCTCCATGGCTGCCGCCATTTTTGTTGGGATTTATTTATCTTCTATAATTGAAACTTTGTAGCCTTGAGTGAAGGCCTGGGCCCGCGAGGGTGTTCAGAAAGCTTGGCTTCCTCCATTGCTGGGGAAACCCAAGCCTCCTGATCGCTCCATGGCTGCAGCCATCTTGGCTGGGTTAATTTGCATACTCGCTCCTGATTGGCTGGTGGGCGTGGCTTGTGGTGTAGCAGAGTGATGGTTAATTTGCCTATTACTCTTTTATTAGATAGGATGGTACATTTACTTGAAAACAGGAAGTGATAAAAACATCTACAAAGAGAATGAAATGGTATTAGAAAATAATAAAATATTTTTAGTAGTTTATTCATCTGAAACAAATAATTAAATGTTTCAATAACTTCATTTGGACTAGAAGACATGTAACAAATTTAAATTAATTCTTTAGAACTGGGGTTATTTTAATTTGCAATTGTTGGATGCATGATGATTTTCCCAAGGTTAGAATGATTCATTTGACAAATGAATTAACTTTAAAGCTGGAAGACAGTACCTCCATATCTTCATCTTTAATATCATAGGATGAGTTTTACACATTCATATGTGCAGTTTTCTCTGTACTTAAATATTTACCTTTTTTATGACAAATCAACATTTACAAAAACAACAATTAATAGGTAAACCATGAGCCTGGCCAGTCGATCTATGAACCAGGAGGAGGTCATGGTTTGATTCCCAGTCAGGGCACAAGCCCAGGTTACAGGCTTGATCCCCCGTGTGGGGTGTGCAGGAGACAGCAGATCAATGATTCTCTATCATCATTGATGTTTATATCACTCCCTCTCCCTTCCTCTCTGAAATCAATAAAAACATATTATAAATAAATAAACTATGATGTAGCCCAATAAAATATAAGGAATGACTCGCTATGTTAATTTATATATATAAATGCTTATTTTTGAGCAAAAATTCAATGTTAATTAGGACAAGTAAATCAAACCTTGAAAACCTAAATAAAGCCAAATATCTTCAGATTTATACTAAGGAATAAATGCCAGTAGCTATCTGGCTGCTGTTCAAAATGTTTCTATATAAATTATATATGTGTGTATATATGTATATACAGATATATATAAAGTTTACATATATATTCTAAAAAATAAGTATGCTTTCCAATTATAGAACAATATATTGAAAACAATCACACATTGTATAAAACTCATGAAATAAGCAATAGAAAAATGTTAGTTAAACGAAGTACCATCTCTCTTGGCTGCTGGTATCCAACAGATGGAGTAGTGAGCACCGAAAGTGAGTGTTTTCCCTTCTTATCCATTGGCTATAGGGTTTATTTTTATCTAATTTGATTTATATTAACACGGTTAGGAAAATACGTGGAAGAAGCAAAAGAAAACCATGACCAGTTGGGTTAACACTATAAATTAAAATAACTACAAACCTAAAAATATAAACTAAAACATACGTTTTATATAATAGGTAGTCCTGTAAAACCCTTCTCACAGATAATGGTATATTCAAAATAAATAAAATACTAAAGCTTTCCTATTCTTTATTCTCTTTATTCCACACTCTTGGAAATAAAGAAAAATGATGCATTTCTAAGAAGCAAAAAACACAGTAGAAGCCTTTGGGTTCCAAATAAGATTCCTTAACACCCACAATGAATCTCTTCCAAGTGAGCCAAAGTAAGTAAAGTATGGTCCAGTTCCACCACAAAAATTTTGCCAGGATTTCTTCTAAGAATGAAAGACAGAGGTTATATAATCTGTTTAGTGTCTCAAAAGTCATTTTGAGTCTCACAATAGACTCAATAATAAGTGATATGTAAAGCCTCCAAATAAAACTTTCTTCACAGAACTATAATAATTTAATTAAAACAGTATAAAATAATAGGTAAATTAAGAAAAGGACACAAGACATAGTAACCTTTAGTCATTTCAGTAGGGATGAATCCATAAAAACTGTATGTATAATTAAGTTAAAATTAAATTTAAAAAATATATAATAAACATATTGCAGATTTTCAAATTCTTAGGACTTAAACTCTAACTTTGTTAAATAGGATGCCACTGTGTATCTGTAAAACTAATTTAACAACAAATGTAGTAAGAGTAGACTCTAGGATATTTGATTCTCAAGTGAAGACTGCCATTTGGAACAGGCTATTGACTTACACTGTTAAGTAATATGGAAAAGAGATTAACCAAGTGTTCAAGTCTATTTCCAAAATAATGATCTATAAGAAAAGGTACATCTTGGAAAACAACATGGTTTCAGTCAAAGCTGCTAAAAAGTATTCTGACTTTTTATTGTATTTATTTTCCAAAAAAGGATAACATACAAAACAAGAAACAAAATATATGAGACAGGAAGAAAGATCTGACAACTTCAAAGACAGCAGAAGATAATGCATGTGTGTAAAAGACTATGGAAAGAGAGATCCCAATAAGTCCTTTGGCACTTGTATAAAAGATGAAAAGTTACCACATGACACAGAATGCAAAGAAAATGAAAAGAAAACCTGAAAGCTTTCAAGTTACATTAAAGTTGTTAGAAAATATGCCCAAAAGTACAAACATCAATTTTAAAGTAACTTCAAAGGGGACATGTGTAAGCTAATTGGTATTTTCTTCAAAAGTAATTTACTTGCCTAAAAGCAAGTGAAAAGCTTCCAAATAAAAAATACAGAGAAAAGGTCTAAATAATGGGTACTTAATCAGAAGTATCCCAGACTGCCTTTACAGTAATTCTCTAGTTTTACCAATGAAATATGATTAACATACAAGAAGAAAGGGACCAATTTCCTCCTAACAATGAAGGGCTAGAAAAAAAGTCTTCCACAGTACAGTGGCTTCAAACGCATAACCATGGTGGAAGATGGAAGAATTTATTTGTGAAATACTAAGTACCTGCTGTGAACCAAACCCTATGGTAGTTCATGGATACAGAGTAGTAAACAGGACAGCCCCTGTCCATGGAGTTTCAGGTCTATGAGTCTACACAGATACCAAACAAATAATTACATGAATAATTACTTATAAATATCATAAATGCAACCAAGGTGAAATAAAATCACACTGCTCAGATCTTTCAAAATCACAACTACAGTAAAAATTGTTCTTAAATTTAAGAATCAAATTTTAATACCCTTCATAATGATATAAAACTCTACATTCATCTTAAAGATGGATATAGAAAATATGCCTAATAAACAAAATAAATCTCAAAGGAACACATTTCAGTGTCCTCAAGCAGGAATGGAAAAGGAATGAGTTTGGATTAGCAAGGGTATAAAAGAATCAAGGATAGTAGCAAAAGCATTATTAAAATGACTATACAGAGGATCCATATAAGATACTAGAATTTTAAGTGATAGCAGGAGGTACACCAGGGTAAATAGGTTGCTGGGTAACTATGAGAACAAAGATGGCTATTGGACTAGAAATGTAAAGAAGAACCCACAACATTCTGAGCTCAAAGGAATCTTGATTTCTATCAAGGTTATTTCACATACACCTTAAAATTAAAATTAAAAAAATTTTATTTCATCTAATCTTCTCTTCCCAATGCAGAAAACCCTTCAAAAAATATCCCTTATCCCTGGCTGGTTTGGCTCAGTGGATAAAGTGTCAGCCTGCGGACTGAAAGGTCCCGGGTTCGATTCCAGTCAAGGGCACATGCCCGGGTGGTGGGCTCGATCCCCAGTGAGGGGCATGCAGGAGGCAGCCAATTAATGGTTCTCTCTCATCATTGATGTTTCTATCTCTCTCTCCCTCTCCCTTCCTCTCTGAAATCAATAAAAATATTAAAAAAAAATTTCTGTACAGAGAAAACACCCACAAATAGAAAAAAAAAATATATATATATATATATCCCTTATAGTCATATAGCTTTAAATATTCCAAAGAACAAGCAGCATGTCCCACTATAAGATAGTTCTAATTGTTGGGCCCACTTTTACTGTCTGAATTTATCCTAGCATTCATGTAACAAAGATGGGCTGCCTCCTGCATGCCCCCTACAGGGGATCGAGCCTAAAATCCAGGCCTGTGCCCTAACTGGGAATTTAACCAGCAACCCTTTGGTGTAGGGGAGGACACCCAGCCAACTGAACCACACAAGCCAAAGCTAAATTATTAAGATTTAATCCCATTAACATCTTCAAAATTTTGCCAAGATAGTAATGTGAGAGGCTGATGCCATCAAAATGCCTATCATAAAAAAGTTGTAAGAAAGATGGCTACAGATTCAGAATTTTTACACTAAATTTTATGCTAAAGTTTCCAATGCTTTTACAAGTGTCTGGCTTGCTGTTACTTTAAAAATTTCAGCTTACTAATACCCAGGCTTTGGGCAATGATAACAGTCAACTAGTAGTCTTTGTGGCTCACCTCAATCTTCTGTCTTTTTGCTTCCATTTCAGTACTATCATGTTACCCATTAAGGAATTTAACTATATCTCTCATATGGACACTGTAGTTTCTAACTTACATTATATTTACTTGACAGTCAACTTCCTATCAACTTTCTATTTTCTAGAAGGCATAGAGCATGTCTTCATTTTGGTATTCTATTCATCATCTGTTGTACAGTGCCTTACATTATTATAGTTCCTCAACAGAAATATATTGTAAAAAATTAACTTGTTTCAAGAGTAGGACAAGCAGTCACAAGCAAAGATTACAGAGTATATATAATGACCTGGATTCTCAAGCATCCAATTTTTACTACTTAACATAAAGAACTATTATTCAACTCAGGAATAAATATGACCAAAGCACCCAGACAAAAGATAATTGCCTACAATTTTGACAATTGTGAAGAAAACATAATATAAATCCATGTTTCTATCTATTATAAACAAAAGTTCTCCTTCACGTACTGTCTTCCCTTTACTGGATTCTGAGGGTTTACCCAAGAGGACAAAATACACTAACGATCAAATCAATAAAGCTAAGAATTATGTTGCATGCATCAGAAGTCATGATCTACCCTCTAAGTACTGTGAGATAAAGCTGAAAATTTGCAAAAGCAAAGTACATGAAATAACTGTAAAACTGCTGGGATCTCCAAAGATGTGAAATATAAAACAATTAAGTATTAAAACTAGAATATTATAAAATCATAAAATGGCCTATGTGATACTAGACAGTCAATGCTTCACAATTCAGATAAACAGCAACCTACAAGATCAATGGGGTTACAGAGTTGTTTTGACTAAATGCCAAAGAAGCAACCTGGAAAGGTGGAAGGAAAAATACACTACTTGAAACTAGTGGAATGGAAGTACTATAATAAAAATTCTTAGTTGAAAGATGAGAACCACATAACATTTTACTAATTTCAAGAAAAAGTTTTTCTTAATCCAAGTAATATATGAAATATGGCAGTGATTTTCAACTTTTCCCATCTCATGGCACACATAAACTAGTTACTAAAATTCTGTGGCACACCAAAAAATATACTTTTTGCCAATCTGACAAAAGAAATAAGTATAATTGTGACTCATTCACACTGCATGGCTATTGTTGTATTGGCTGTTGTCATTTTTTATTTGACAATCTAAGGGAAAAGAGGTCAGTGTCCCTGACTAAATAGTTAGGTATTGCATGTTTTAAAAATTCTTGTGGCACACTGGTTGAAAATCGCTAAGTATGGTGATTTTATATTTGAAGGTGGGCTAGGTATATAAATTAATTCACTGTCCTATAAAAGCTCTCATGCGGGAGAAGAAAAGCAATTCTCCCAGTACAAAAGAAGTTGAACTGTATTATGATAAATGAGATTCTAGTCCCAAAGACTAAACATTTTCATTTCTATAATAAATGAAAAATGTATTAAAAAATTATCCCCAGTTGTTATCAATGGCTATCAATGCAGAAGTTAAAACTACTAGAGAAAACTACTAGTTTTCTCCAGAATGTATAATTAGACATACGAAATTTATTATTTTATAAAGTGATATTACTATATCAACTGATGTAGATTCAAAGTATCAGCTCAACCACTAAAAATAAATTATACCAAAGCCAATTTTTTAAATAAATACTGGCAACCGATGGCATAAGTTATAGGAATTGTGAAGGAATTGCTTAATGCAGTCAAAATAAAAGGGACTCTCTCTGCCAAAGTCTCTAATGAGAAAAGTCCTAAACTCATTTGTGTAGCTTCTATAAATAAAGAGGAAGAGAGAAAGAAAGTCACTGGGGTAACAGAAGCTGACGTACCATCTATCACAAGAACCTTTATTTTTAAAGATTTTTTACCTCATTCACGTTACTCCCTTTTAATTAACTTTTTTTAAGAAGAAAAATGAGGGAGAGAAAACCTGTGATTCAGTCATAAATGAATGGCAAACATTGTGAAGGCTCAGCTGGAAGGATATTCAGCAAGCTAGGAAAGGAGTTAACCCTCTCTCCATTTTAAATACAGCTGGGCCTGTAAAAAGCCCAGGTTCACTTCCTTTGGCTTACACTCAGGTAACATCCTCTTGCTATTTCATCACTCTTCAATTCACTGTCTGCATTCATGCTGTCAGTGATTCATTTAACCACTTTATCAAGAACTCACTGCTTGCCTTGCACAATGCTCAGAGCTGGGACAATATGGATGAAAAAGACAATATCACAGTCCTCAAAGAGGAAAGAGAAGGGGCGGAGGAAAGGAGTCTGGAAATGTCACTATTCAGGGCACCTACCCATGTGACGACAAGTAAGCACTACATTAGCTGAAAACAGAAGTTGGGTACTAGGCTAGGTTGCCTGTGGTCAGTCTGGCACACATCTCCACCACGACCACAGCCACCTTACTTACTCTGAGCCTGGAAATCCCATTTCCCGTAACTCCCTTCCTTGAATAGTCCCATGTTGGTAACCTCAGATTTGAAACAGATATGGAAAGTGAAGGTCACTTTTCTCAGGAGGTCATGGGACTCTCTGATGCTTGGCTTTTTCAGATGCTGCAGCCTGTGGACCTTTCCATTAACTTCCACATCACAGTCCTGGCCAGCTTTGCAGACTTCCCCACAAATTCATTTTTCCACCAGCTCACCAGGGCTCTTCAGGCTGAGATCTTCACTGTCAAGTTCTCTGACCTAATGCCAGCTCCCACCACTTGCTCAATACTTCAGGATAAATATTTCATCCATGATTTCTCTGATGTTCAGCAGAGCTCCCCCAACTATGGTGATAGCTTTCTTAACATCCACATTAGCCCTAATTCTCCACAGCGACTTTTCATTTTCCTGACCAAACCCATAGTCACTAAGCTGCTGGAAGTGTGAGGAGCCTCTGATTCTGGCCCAGGAGAAGAGCTAGTCATTTTATCTAGAAAAGCAGCACAATAAAGTAGCTAAAACTAAGTTTGACTAAGAAGCTGCATGTTTTTAGACAGTTATTTAAACTCTTTCTCAGTTTCTCAGCTATAAGGAATTGATATTAGTAACTACTTCATGGGGTAGTTATGACAAATGGATTAATACTAAATAACAGATAAAGGTAAATAAAATATGCTTTTCATTCTTATCCTTCTTTAGACTCAGTCCTCCTATTTGTATCCAGTAATAAAAATAGAGAATAATTGGTACTGAAATACCATAGATGGGGTACTTTCGAGCCAATCTAAATAGATGATAGAGTCATGTCTCCAGAGCAGGAAACAATATGTGAAAAAGTTTCTGAAACCAGATCATTCCTCTTTGACTTATTAATATTTGAATATTTCTGTTTCTTTAATTATTCCCACACTACTTTCCCATATGGCTCATTGATTTTTTCTTTATTTTTTTTGACAATATACCAACAAAAATATCAGATCATGAAAGTTCAAAATACTAGTATGTGCCCTTGTATTAAAGGTAGATTTGAAGCATGTAAATTTGGGTTGGGAGAGGGGAACGCTCACAGGAAACTCAAATGAGATTTAATTTTGTTTTAAATTTTTTACTACTAAAAAGTACTTTTATAGTAAAAACTTTAAAAATAATTCTAACATTTGGAATAATAAACTGCCATAAAATTGGCAATTAATTATTATTGCCAAATAATTAAATACAACATTAAAATATGATCAGAGATGAAAAAAACACCAAGATGGCGGCATAAGGTATATACCTGTACGTACTGCCTCTCACAACCACACCAAAACTACAACTAAAAGACAAAACGACTATCACCCATAACCACAGGAAAGCTGGCGGAGTGGAAGTTCTACAACTAGAAGGAAAGAAAAAAGCTCATTGAGACTGGGTAGGACATGCAGAGGTGCAGAAAAGCAGAGGTACGGAGGCGCGCGCGGAGAGGGCTGGCAGCTGAGGACATGGCTGTCTTTTTCAAGTGGGAGGGAGACACAAGCTCCCGACTGCTTTGAACTCCAGTTTCCAGCGAGACTCTGGAAACCCCAGACTCCTACAGGGAGAAACTGGACTGTCTGGCATCAGGTCAGAAAGTGAGGGTGGCTTTCTTGCAGAGGTGCGCACAGAAATCATTGTTTACTGCACTGGGGCGCGGGACCCAGGGACACAGAAACGCAGAGATGCTGGTTGCCATGCCCTAGTGATTCCCTGATACCTCGCCCCACCCAATTTACAAACTCACTGGAGCTGTGTGCAGTGGCTTTTGAATATGAATGGCCTTCCCTTTCACAGCTTAACCTAACAAATTTGCAGCTTGGTCAGACAGCTCCAAAACTTCCAAATCCCAAACAAAGAGGAGAAATTTGCAGAACTCGCTGTAGCTCCTGCTGGGTGGCCTCAGACAGTAACTGACTTGCACCTCCTTGAAGATCCAGGAACCAGTGTACCTAGTGGTCAGTGTGACACGACACCAGATTTCAACTCTTCACATCCGTAAGTGACACTCTCAAGAAGCAGACTCAGTGAGCACCAAAGCCCCACTGAAGCAAGTCCTGCCCCATAAGGGTGTCTCCAGCACAGCAGTTCTTCCATTATAGACACAGCTGATCCTCACAGCCAATAGGCCTGGAGGTCAATTCCTCCCAGTGTACCAAAGGCAATCAAGGCTTAACTACAACAAGACTATGCACCCAGCCTACAAAGAGGTGCACCAAGAGTGTCCACCTCAGGTGATTGGGGAGGCTGAGCCACTGGGCCCTATAGGTCACCTACCACACAAAGCCACGCTATCAATACAGGTAAGCAGCCAAAATGCGGAGACAAAGAAACATGTCACAAATGAAAGAAATGGAGGAAAGCAAACTACTGGATATAGAGTTCAAAACCACGGTTATAAGATTACTCAAGAATCTTCTAGAAACCGCCGAGAAACTTAGTGAGACCTCCAAGGAACTTAATGAGACCTTCAAGGATCTTAATGAGAATGCCAAAAAAAAAATGGAAAAGGACCAGTCAGAAATTAAGCATACACTGTCTGAAATAAAGAATAATATACAAGTCAAGTTCTCAGACTAATTTAAATTGGCTAAGTGAAATAAGCGAATATTCTAGAAAAATCAATAGTACTAGACAAAAAGTTGTTCCTAAAGTGTTAACTAAAATTTTTATTGGTAGTTCATCTCATGGTAAAATTGCGTAACATGTAATGAACCTAAAGCAGTCATATTTTAGTGCAAAAAATTAAAATTTAAAAGCTATCAAGGAGAGAAACCAAGATGGCGGCATAGGTAAACACCTAAACTGCTGCCTCGCACAACAATTTCAAAACTACAACTAAAAGACAGAACGGACACCATCCAGAACCACAGGAAAGCAGGCTGAGTGAAAATTCTACAACTAGAAGGAAGGAGAAAAGCTCACAGAGAATTGGAGGTACGGCAAAGGGGCTTTGTGCGCGCAGAGAGGAAGGGCGGCTGAGAGCCTGGCTGACTTCCTCTGGCGGAAGGGGGAAGGAAGCCTCCGACCGCACTGAACCCCAGTCCTGACTGCACTGAACCCCAGTTCCGGGCGAACCCCTGGGGACCCACGCTCTTACGGGGGGAGTCTGGACTCTCGGGCGGAGACTCGAGCTGGGAAAGGCAGAAGTCTGAAGGCGCACGCGGGCCAGTGTGCACAAAGGCTGCGGAGGTTGCCATAGGCTTTCCCTAGTAGAAGGGAGTCAGAGGATCCTGACTGCACTGAGCCCCAGTTCTGACTGCAGTGAACCCCGGTTCCAGGCGAGCCCCTGGGGACCCACGCTCTTGTGGGGGGAGTCTGGACTCTCGGGCGGAGACTCGGGAGCCGGGGAAGGCGGAGGACTGAAAGTGCACACGCGCACGCGCCAGTGCGCACAAAGGCTGCGGGGGTTGCCACAGGCTTTCCCTAGTGGAGGGGAGTCAGAGGATTCTGACTGCACTGAGCCCCAGTTCTGACTGCAGTGAACCCCGGTTCCAGGCGAGCCCCTGGGGACCCACGCTCTTGTGGGGGGAGTCTGGACTCTCGGGCGGAGACTCGGGAGCCGGGGAAGGCGGAGGACTGAAAACGCGCTCGCGCCGGTGCGCACAAGGGCTGCGGAGGTTGCCACAGGCTTTCCCTGGTGGAGGGGAGTCAGAGGCTCCTGACGGCACTGTGCCCCAGTTCTGACTGCAGTGAACCCCGGTTCCAGGCGAGCCCCTGGGGACCCACGCTCTTGTGGGGAGAGTCTGAACTCTCAGGCGGAGACTCGAGCTGGGGAAGGCGGAGGACTGAAAGCGCACATGCGCGCAGGGGCGGGGCTGACAGGAATCCAAGACTGAGATTCCACCCCATCCAAGCTGAGCACAGAGGCTATTGCAATTTGGCAAGTCTAATCCTATAGGGCTGTCTCCAGCACCAGGCTTCTCCCAGCATAGACACAGCTGATCCTTACAGCCAACTGGCCCGGAGGTCAATTCTTCCCAGTGATACCAACAACAATAAAGACTTAATTACTACAAGGCTGTACACACAGTCCACAAAGGGGTGCACCAAGAGTGTCCACCTCAGGTTAACTGGGGAAGCAGACCCACTGGGCCATATTGGAAACCTAGCACAAATATCTACCTTACCAACTCAGGGAATCAATGAAAATGCGGGGTCAAAGAATCAGATCACAAACAAAAGAAATGGAGGAAAACAAACGACTGGATATAGAATTCAAAACCACCGTTATAAGACTTTTTAAGAATATCCTAGAAAAGGCCGATAAATATAAGGAGACCCTCGAAGATATGAAAAAGGACCAACTAGAAATTAAACATACACTGACTGAAATAAAAAATATTATACAGAGACCCAGAAACAGAATAGAGGAACACAAGAATCAAGTCAAAGAATTGAAATACAAAGAAGCAAAAAACACTCAACCGAAAAAGCAAAAAGCAAAAAAAAAAATCCAAAAAGTTGAAGATAATGTAAGAAGACTCTGGGACAACTTCAAGCGTACCAACATCAGAATTATGGGGGTTCCAGAAGAAGAGAGAGAGCAAGATACTGAAAACCTATTTGAAGAAATAATGACCGAAAACTTCCCCCACCTGGTGAAAGAAATAGACTTACAAGTCCAGGAAGCCCACAGAACCCCAAACAAAAGGAATCCAAAGAGGACCACACCAAGACACATCATAATTAAAATGCCAAGAGCAAAAGACAAAGAGAGAATATTAAAAGCAGCAAGAGAAAAACAGTCAATTACCTATAAGGGAGCACCCATACGACTGTCAGCTGACTTCTCAACAGAAACTATGCAGGCCAGACGTGAGTGGCAAGAAATTTTCAATGTGATGAATAGCAAGAACCTACAACCAAGATTACTCTACCCAGCAAAGCTATCATTCAGAATTGAAGGGCAGATAAAGAGCTTCACAGATAAGAAAAAGCTGAAGGAGTTCATCACCACCAAACCAGTATTATATGAAATGCTGAAAGGTATTCTTAAAGAAGAGGAAGAAGAAAAAAGTAAAGAGAAAAATTATGAACAACAAATACATATCTATCAACAAGCGAACCTAAAAATCAAGTGAATTAAAAACCTGAGGAGCAGAATAATCTGGTGAATATAATAGAATCAGGGGCATAGAAAGGGAGTGGACTGATAATTCCCAGGGGGAAAGGGGTATGGGGGGTTCATGAAGAGAATGGACAAAAATCATACACCTATGGATGAGGACAGTGGGGGGAGGTAAGGGCAGAAGGTGGGGTGGGAAATGGGTGGAGGGGAGCTATGGGGGGGAAAAGGAGAAATAATTGTAATAATCTGAATAAAGGTTTATTTAAAAAAAAAACATAAGAAAAAAAAATAAAAAAATAAAGGGTTAGCACACAGAAAAAAATAAATAAATAAATAAATAAATAAAAGCTATCAAGACTACATTATAAAATTTCCAAAAGCCTCCTAATATTTAAATCAAAAAAGAGGAGATAGTAGAAGAATATCATGTAAGGAAAAATATCCTGTAAGTAAATTACATCTAGAAAATTTTTACTTTAGAAAATTAACTTTCACTTGTAATGCTAACAGCAAGACACCCATGAAAAACACACATGGTGTCAAAACAAGGAAAATCGTTTGGGCAAAAAATGAAAAAGGATCCCAAGTCAAATTTATAGAAAAGATTCCCTTATTAACTTTTGGTTGAGAATATGTTTGTATATTTTCATAAAACAACTCCAAGACCATGTGGATTCCTGCAACAGAGAGGAATTGACAGGACTGCTCCACCCATGAAGACAGAAGAGAAACAGTCCAGAGATGGAAGATGCTGACGACGCCTTGCTATACTAGCAGTCAGGAGCTGTGCATCGCGGCAGGTTGCCCAGCACCAAACCAGAGAGGGTCAGACCTGCATTACCACCATTTGTCCACCATTCAGAAATGAAATATCATTGCTGACATGTACGCATAAGGAACTGTTTGACATTGAAATTGGGACTCAAAAGAACTGTTGGCCCAGAAGAAACTCACTACAGACTGATTCATTTGCCTCTCAGTATAACCATTACTGCTTGTCTCATTTTTGGTTCTTATAAGTGTATTTCTAGTATCACATGATCTCACTCATCTAGGGGAAATAATGAACAACATAAACTGATAAACAAAAACAGACCCGGAGAGAGACAGGGAAGCATCGATGAGACTGTCAAACCTCAGAGGGAAGGTAGGGGAGGGTGGGGGTAAGGTGGAGAGATCAACCAAAGGACTTGTATGCATGCATGTAAGCCTAACCAGTGGTAACGGACAACAGGGGGGTGGGAGCATGCATGGGGAGGGGTTTGGGATGGGAATGGGGGGATGACGACAAATATGTGATACCTTAATCAATAAAGAAATTAATTTTTTAAAAAAGAATAATATACAGAAATCCAACAGTAGACTAGAGGACACCAAGAATCAAACCAAAGATTTGAAATAAGAGGAAGCAAAAAACACCCAACCAGAAAAACAAAAAGAAAAACGAATCCAAAAATATGAAGATAGTGTAAGGAGCCTCTGAGACAACTTCAAGTGTACCAACATCCGAATTATGGGGGTGCCAGAAGAAGAGAGAGAGCAAGGTATTGAAAACTTATTTGAAGAAATAAAGACAGAAAACTTCCCCCACCTGGTGAAAGAAATAGACTTACAAGTCCAGGAAGCGCAGAGAACCCCAAACGAAAGGAATCCAAAGAGGACCACACCAAGACATATCATAATTAAAATGCCAAGAGCAAAAGACAAAGAGAGAATCTTGAAAGCAGCAAGAGAAAAACAGTTAGTTACCTACAAGGGAGTACCCATACGACTATCAGCTGATTTCTCAACAGAAACTATGCAGGACAGAAGGGAGTGACAAGAAATATTCAAAGTGATGAATACCAAGAACCTACAACCAAGATTACTCTACCCAGCAAAGCTATCATTCAGAACTGAAGGTCAGATAAAGAGCTTCACGGACAAGAAAAAGCTAAAGGAGTTTATTACTGCCAAACCAGTATTATATGAAATGCTGAAGGGTATTCTTCAAGAAGAGGAAGAAGAAGAAAAGGTAAAGATAAAAATTATGAACAACGAAGTGGCAACAAATACATATCTATCAACAAGTGAATCTAAAAATCAAGTGAATAAAAAATCTGATGAACAGAATAAACAGGTGAATATAATCAGGGGCATAGAAAGGGAGTGGACTGACAATTCTTGGGGGGAAGGGGGCATGAGGGGTGCAGGAAGAGATTGGACAAAAATCTTACACCTATGGCTGAGGACAGTGGCGGGGGGTAAGGGAATGGGGGGGAATCAGGTGGAGGGGAGCTATGGGGGGGAAAAAAGGAACATCTGTAATAATCTGAACAATAAAGATTTATTTAAAAAAATAAAATAAAATATAATCAGAGATTATCTCCATGTTTGTATAAGAAGGGTATTTTCTGCCCTGGCTGGTGTTGCTCAGTGGTTGGAGAACAGACCCATGCACTGAGGGGTCAAGGCACGTATCTGGGTTGCAGGTTCAATCCCAGATCCTGGTCAGGGCATGTGCAGGAATCAACCAACCAATATGTCTTTTTTGCACCGACGTTTTTTATTTCTCTCTCTCCCCTTCACTGCCTCCTTACCAAGCTCTCAAAAAACCTAAGGAAAAAATATCCTCAGATGAGGATTAACAAAAAAAAGAAAGGTATTTTCTGAAAATATAGTATTTTCATTTTACCCTTAGAAATAGGTCTTTTAAGCCATTATTTTTAAACATCTAATCTTTAGTG
The DNA here is from genome assembly GCF_963455305.1 of Plecotus auritus. Classification (NCBI taxonomy): domain Eukaryota; kingdom Metazoa; phylum Chordata; class Mammalia; order Chiroptera; family Vespertilionidae; genus Plecotus; species Plecotus auritus. The sequence continues at coordinate 170,216,328 of NC_137775.1, read as the reverse complement.
CTATAATTTTTTTCAAGTAACTTTTTTGGCTAATCTTTTTATCACCTTCAAGTAGAAAAAAATCTAAGAGAAAAATGTAATTCTGGGACTACTCACTTTGAAGAGCACCTACATCTTATGGAATTGGATGTCTCAAAATATACTGTATTCATTCAGGTTTCTATAAATCCTCATTAAGGAAACTAGAGTAAAATGAAATGAAAATTGACTTTCCTCAGTATCCAAATAATAAAAATATAGTAAGGCTTACTGAAGTTCCCCATTGTACTCTCTGGCCATGATAAATGGAAACTGCCTGTCAGCAGGAAAAAGTGGATGCCATTCTTCTAGTAGCAGCCTTGTTTGGCACAAAGGAGGCATTGGAGCACAAAGATTGACTCTGTGGGCCCATCTCTCTTAACAATGATCAAAGCACATGATCAAATCAAAAAGATATTCGTTGCTTAATCAAAAAGCTGAGATTCAATAAGCTAAATGTTTTAGATAAATTGGAGTGACTACTTAGGAACGAAAAAAAAAAAATAGGAGAGAAAACCATGAACATTTTCAATTTCACTCAATACAATAGCACACACTCTTTTTTTCCCCCCACAGCAGATTTCATAGTATTCACAATTTCAAGAAAGCAAAAGCAAACTAACATAGAACAACAGAAAAAAAACATCTACTTGTGGCTCATCTATATGCATGCTGTCAGTGTACTTACTGATTTGCTGCTTCTAAATGTTTTCTTTTTGTTTGATTTTTTTTAATGTCAGTTTCCTCAAGGTAGAATACCTTCATGCATTTTATTAACTTCAACACTATTGCACTAAGATTGACAGGAATGATGCTGATGCTCTTGAGAAAAGGAAAACTGCTCATACTCACTTAAGAGTACAAAGAAAGAGTGTTGAATCTATATTTAATGTGAATGAACTCAGATACACGAGACAGTAAGTTGATATGTGCCTGAATTCCTATGACACTATGCTGTGGAAATACACATGAACATTCTGCTGTCAGATTAGAACACCACATTCCCAACTATGCTACGTAATAACCAAATATTTTACAACTCTATTTGTACCTCACCTAAATGTTCTACAGACCTCAGTAAAGACATGTGTTCTTAATTGGGCTATCTGGATTCTATTCCTATTTGCTTACTATCTACAAGATCACAGGTAAATTACTCAGGCTTTCTATCCTTAGTATGATTTTGAGTAAAATAGAGGTTATAATAGTTAAATACGAACATATTTTTAAAAAGGGAATAGAACAAGGAACCAAGATGGCGACATAGGTAAATGCTTATACTGGCCGCCTCTCACAACCACATCAAAATTACAACTAAAATAGAAAACAACCATCACTCAGAACCACCTAAACACTGGCTAAATGGAAGCCTTACAACCAGAGACGTTAAGAAGAAAGCACACTGAGACTGGGAGGAGGCAGGGAGGTGCAGAATGGGCTGGGCGGGCACCCAAGTGTGTGTTTTTTGTTTGTTTTTTAATCTGGAAGGAGATCGTCCCTGTGGAGGCCACCTGTGAGGAACAAGGGGTCCCAGGCCCACACCAGACCCCCAGCGCAGGTTTCCAGAGCTGGGAGGAGAAGTCCCCATAACTCCTGGCCTTAAAAACCAGCAGAGATTGTGGCTCAGTGACACAGAGGCTGCTGGAATCCCAGGTGTCCCTCTTAAAGGGCCAGTGCACAAACTTACAGGTCCAGCTTTTTCCAAGCTCCAGCTCAGGGCACCCAGACATACTGGGAGGAACTGGATTGTCTGGCACCTGGGCAGGAACTCAGGGGAAGCTTTCTCCCAGACAGAGGTGCTTGCAAGGGTCATTGTTCCTGAGCTAGGACCTCCCTCTCCCAGGGTTGACTGGCAGCCATAACAGTTTGGAACATACTATTTGTTCAGAACTGGGGATTCCCTAAGACCCCACCTCATCCAATTTGCAGCCCCACCAAGCTATTTGGAGCAGCTTTTCCATATGAATGGCCTGTCCTGGCTCAGGCTTCAGACTTCGCTGAAATCTCTCAAACAAGCTGCAGCTGATGACAGCATGTCCCAAACCTATCAATAAAAGACCCAAGACCCTGCCCTAGCACCAGCCTGCCTTGATTCAGAGCTGAGCCTGGCTCCTGCACAGCAACTCTCCCACTGGAGTTGTAGCTGGTTATCAGGTCAACTCTCCCCAAGAAGCCATTAGCAATCCAGGCTCAACTATAAGACTATGAGCACAGCCCACAGGTCACCTACTGCACAAGGCCACTCTACCAATTCCAGGAAACATAGTGTCCTACCTAATACATAGAAACAAACACAGGAAGCAGCCAAATTATATAAATAAATATATTTATAATATATATTATATATAAAAAGATATTCAACATCATTAGCATTGAGGGAAATGCAAAATAAAGCGATGATATACTATTTTATATGTATAACATTGAAGAGCACTAAAACAGTGGACAAAACAAGTTTGAGAGCAATAGTAACATTATATATGGCTGGTATGAGTGTAAACTGGTTTGGGAAACACTGGAATTATCTTGCAAAACTGAAGGGGCAAATATCCACTAGTTAAACAAAGCCACATCCTAGTATATACTCTAACTCCTTGTTACCATGATGCAGGAGACATTTTCAAAAATACTTAAATACTTTTTTCTGTTTATAAAAGAAAAAAAAACACAAACAGCAAAACTTGCAATCTACAGAACAAAAGATAAAATAAATAATGATCTATTCTTTCAAAAAAGAATATCACACCTTAGTGAAAATAAATGACCAGTATATATGAATCAAATCAATATATTGTTGGTCAAAGTATCAATAACAGAAAAAAAAAGTGTGACTCCATTCGTACAAAATTCAAAACCAGAAAAACCATTTATTATTTATAATACTTACATTTGGAGTGTAATTTTAAAAAAATAGATGAGTAATATAAATTTGAGGAAGGGGGTGACTTCTGGGCTAAATGGATGGTAATGTGATTACCCAGGAATTCACAGTGGACTCCAAAGGCTTTAGTAATGCTCTATTTTTGAAGTTGCTTGGTATGTTCATTATATTAATAATAGGTGTTCATTATTATTATGCTTTAGGTGGAATATATAAACTATAAATTCTCAGGTATGTATGGTATATTTCATAATGTAAAACAATATGGTCCTAAGAATGACCAATAGCAACATACATGTTTCTTTCTTTGCCTCCTACATATATGTTCATCCTTTGTCTTTCTCACCTTTTCAGTTTTGGCCTCAGAATTTTGTGATAATTACAATAATTAGGGAATAAATTACCGTGTTTCTTATTGGAATCTTCTTGGGTTCTGGAGGCATATCCTGTGGAACAAATTTCACTGGTTCCTTAATCTGCCTCCTTGATCGTTTGGTCCCATCTGGTAAAGTTTCCATGGCCATCTCTGCTTCCATGTCACTGCTCCCAGCTTGGTCACATTCTGAGCACTGCCTATATAAAGGAAAAATATAAGTTCATACATTTATTTTTATCCTAGTGTTAGCATTGGATTCTATAAATATAAAATTCAGAATATATAAAAACATACATTGTGAAGAATATGTAAAAATATATACATTGGTATATGTGACCACAGGGTATACAATGACTATACACACAGAAAGGCATATACATACCAATAAGAATGGCAACAGTGTGTGTGTGTGTGTGTGTGTGTGTGTATATATATATATACGTATATGTGTGTGTGTGTGTGTGTGTGTATATATATGTGTATATATACACACTTAAGGTAATTCCATGTACCCCTATAAGTGTTATAAGAACATATGTAATAATGCTGCATGTTTAAGTGAAGTAACTAACGTAAGAAATTCAACATTAATCAAAAATATTTCCCTTTGGAAATCATGACTTTGCCTTAAGTGACATGTACTGTGATACCTGAAAATCAGTCTTTTATTAACCCTGGTTCTACTTCCATTATAGCAATCATATCCTTTAATCTTAATGATAAGCCATGATGAGTATACCAACTAAAAAACTCTGTAGAAATCATTTCTAAAAAGTGTTGAAAAAATGAATGGGTCTTTTTATTAGTGATCCATACCATTTATGAAAGAGGAAATATAAACTTACTCATTAACAGAATTTAATGAAGCATTTTTAAAAACATGGGGATGGGGAGAAGATGGCAGAGTAGCATGCAACAGGAATCTGTTTCTCTAGCTGGAATGTAACTGCAATAGCCAAATCTATCTGATGTGACTATTTTGGAACTCTGGAGTCTATAGAAGACTTGCAAATTCCAGGGAATGGCTTGCGCAGGCAAACTGCTGTTAATTTCAGTCAACTTCAGCTCTTGTCCAAAGCCCATCCCAAGCCACATGGCAGGCAGTTGTGCACATATTCCTGCACTACCTTGCACACAGTAGTTAGGATCCAAGGTGGGCAAAACAAACCCTGACTTCAACTACTGGGTTCTGTGCTCTGTATTTTGATCATAGAAGCACAGACAAAGAGGTGGGTGACCTCCCTCTATTATTGCAAGATACTCCCCCTCAGTCTGAAGTGACTTCCAGAACTTAAAAGACTGGCATCTTTTATCCCTCCACCTTCATTTTTCTCTCCTTCCCCTTTTGGGAACCATACATTAAAGACTAGGTCAGTCAAAAATAAGAGCAAAATAAAAACTAGAAAGTGACCATGCTTGTCTGGGGAAAAGTTCAGGAAAGACATAAGACCATAAGTTATACCTCAGGCAGAGACAGCCCACTATAATCCTATATAATAAAAGGCAAATATGCAAATTGTCCCCTCGACCGGGAGTTCGACCAGGGGGCAGCGCCGGCTGGCCAACCTCCTGTGTCCCTTCTCCTCCTCCCAACGCCGGGCGGGCTGCCGGATCCCACCCATGCACAAATTCGTGCACCGGGCCTGTAGTAATAAATAATAATAACAAAACAGCAAACCCTGGAGATAGAGGAGAATTTCATTTCCAGAGTTACCACATTATTAAATTTAAATATCCAGTTTTTGATCAAAAAAACAAAGCTTACAAAGAAAGGCAAAAGTACAGTCCATTTAAAGAACAAAAATTAAGTAAACAGAAACTGTGTCAGAATACTTGATGGCAGATCTATAAGACAGACTTTAAAACAACTATTATAAAGATGCTCACTAAGCAAAAGGAAGTTTTAGAGAAAGTCTGGAAAACAATGTATGAACAAAATGGAAATATCAATAAAGAGAAAGCCAAAAAAAAAAAAGCAAAAAGAAATCTGGAGCTGAAAAGTACAACAATTGAAATGAAAAACTCAGTTTTCATGGGAAATAAGGCAGCGTTAAGCAGGCATAAGAATCAGTGGGGATTATCAAGTATGTTGAACACAAAGAAAAAGACTGAAGAAAAGAGCAGAGGCTAAGGGACATGTGTGACATCGGCAGGCGGACCAACATTTGCATTGTGGAAATCCCAAAAGGAGAAGAGAGAAAGGGACAGAGAGAATGTTTGAAGAAATTACTGAAAACTCAAATTTGATGGAACTACATGAGTATAAATATCTAAGAAGCTCAGTGAACACCAAGTTAGATAAACTCAGAATCCCACACTAAGACATATTATCATTAAATTTTGCAAAGAAAAAAATGTAGACTCTTGAAAGCAGAAAGAGAAATTCAGAATTGTCACATGGAATCCTCAATAAGATTATCAGTAGATTTCTTACCAGAAACTTTGGAGGCCAGAAGGCACTGGGTCCATGCTGAAGGAACTTGTCAATGAGGGGATTTAGTCCCCTATGGGCCTCTGGTCTCAGAGGGTAGTGTCATTTATGGGAGTATCCAGCCATTTCTTTCAGTTTAATTTATACAGGGGGTACCTGGGTGGCCCTTCCAAGTAGTTCCTTCTCCCAGACTATTGGGTTGACAGCAGAGTATATATGGGATGGGATGGAATCTAACTGAGGGTTGGCTGAGTCTTGGTTACAGAGTGGCCATTTTTCTGGGTTAAACTAAGAAATTGGATATTAATACCTAGGGCCATCATTAAATCACTTCCCATTAAGGGAGCAGGACATCCTGGCATTACCAGGAATTATTGAGAAACTAAACAATCTTAAAGGTGGCAGCTGAGAGGTGGGTTAAAATATTTTTTTAGGCTGCCTGTTTTCCCCCATATTGGTACAAGCCAAGGATGTCAAGGGTCTCATATGTTAAGACTGAGTAGGTGACTCTTTTGTCAACTTAAAAATTAACCTTTCTCCTGCTATGATGAGTCACCTGGGGTTCTTTCATAGTCACAAGATATCTTTCATGTGGAACTACCAGTTGGGCCTTTTTAGTCTTTTTCAGATGGGGCCATTATGGGTTCTGGAGTCCCTCTCTCCCTTTGGAGCTGCAGACAGTCCCTTTCTTAATGTCCTAGCTGGTTGCAAAGAGAGTAAAACCTGGGGGCTCGGTCCTGAGGAGTGAAGCCAAGGTCCTAGCTTCTGGGGACATTGTTTGCTTCAATGACCCAGCTCTTTCATCTAAAGTTATTCCAGAAACTCTGACCCACTAAAACCAGAGCTTGCAGACAAGTTCATAACCCCACTTAAGGAGAGAACTATATATCTCCATGTCCAAGATCAAGGCTTAAGCACCCTGGCCCTGGAGACTAATAAAATGGCTTTCATTTTAGAAACTCACTTAGGATACTTATCAATACTGCTGGCATTCTGATAAGATATAGCAGTAGCTTTTTAAATTCTGGTTTTAAAAGCACATAAATATCAAAAGAAATACAGTTCACTATATTCGAGAAGAGCAGACAAGTATGAGTGTTTCATGACAAACTGACAAAAGAACATTATGAAAATCAATCCTGTATAGTGGTGAGAAAAAATGTAAGATTCCTAATACAATGAACAGCGGTAGCTTCATGAGATACAACAGTGAGGTAAAAAGCATGTTTAATATGTTTGATAAACACACACGACTTTTTGTATAGACTACCATTTAAGAATTTGGCGTTTATTCTCTTCTAAAACTAGAAAGGTAATTTGTATTAAAAAAATATCATGTCCATTCCAAAGTTTTTTGTGTCCCATATCTTCCTATATAGAATCAACCTATTAAAATCTGAACATCTGTCTCTCTCTTGGACTAAAATTAAGAAAAGGATAGAACTCAACATAGGTATCATAAACTTTTATCAAACACCTGTAGTGATTCAATATGCCCAGGTTAAGGAAAAAAATAATTAAGAAACATGTCAAATGTTTCTAGATTTGCAAATAGTTTAAGTTATATATAACTAGCACAAATGACAAATACCAGATGTAAAGCCTTCAGTAACACTAATTTAGAAATAAAATAGTAAATTACAAATAAAAGCATGAATATGGAGGCAAATTCTTGATAAATTAATTCCATTTCAAAACAAATAAAGCGTTTGAGAAATTCTTATAATAAAGTAAAAGAGAATTATAAACACACTAGACAGAATTCATGCTTTAAGAATCCACTAAAATACCAAAACAGCCTCCATTAACTTAAAATTCATTTCTCAAAAAAAAACTATTACTGTGTTATTCATATAATACTATTATAAACATGTATATCAGAAGCATTTTTATCACAAAAACAGAAAACAATAACAATGTGAGGTTATGAATATATTAATTAACTTGGTTGTGATGATTATTTTACAATCAAATCATTGAGTTGTACACCTTAAAGTATACATTCCATTTTTGTCAATATACCTCAATAGAGTTGAATAAAATACTTATGAAAGTATCAACTTTAAAATGTGCCACACACTTTATTATGAAGCAATATAACACGTCATCTTACACTGTTGAAATGAAGCCAACCCAATTCTAACATCTAAATCCTCTCCATTGTACTTACCAATAACTGTTTTTGGTCTTTCTTGGCATCCTTGTAAGAGGAGGGTCCAGACATCCAAGATGGTAATGGAGTTTACAGGTATCACACAGCAAAAGAAGATGCTGATCATGGTTCTTCTTACAAATTCCACAACTTTGAATAGAGGCAGCAAATAAAGTATTAGAATAATAATTATCATAGTAGAACAATTAATTGATAGCAATTTTTTAAATTTCAAAATTTTGTACTGATTAACTTATTTCTTTTTGTTGAAGTCAAATATTTTTTCAAAATAAAACTTTTTGTAATGTCAATAAGTCATTATTAATTCTAAATACTTTTGAGAATATAGAAAAATAGCATGAATCTAGTATAAATTTACATAGTGCTAGAGACAAACCTTTTGGAGCAGGGCATATAGGAGATATTTATTCTCAACATCCTTATCTTAATTTTATCACTTAAAACCCATTTAACATTAGCTACATTTTTCTCTAAAAATATACATTATTAAACAAAAATTTCAATTTTCTACCTCTCTAAAACTACAAAGGAAGTAACGTTACAAACAAAATTCAGTTTCTTTCCTACATTAATTATAAATCTTTCAAAGAGCCTCCAACATGTAAAAAAGGTACATATATACATGTCTCTTTTCAAAATCAGACTTTGCATCTTAAAAATATACTATATATATTTACTGCAGAGAATGGGGAGTTTTACTATTGGTGTTACTGTTATTTTGGATTTTTGTTTGTTTTTAAGGAATCTAACTTTTCTTGTGCAAAAAGGCAACTACTGAGAGCACATGCACCATGTCCTGAAAATCTGGAGTATATTTATTAATATTGAGAATGTAAAGACTAAGGGAAGAGAATCTAAAAGAGCTATCCATGTGCAGAAACAGAAATGATTTTTTAATTTTTTAAATAATCCTAGAAAAAAAAAAAGATCATACACACACAACAACAACCACCAACACCACCACCACCACCAGTATTTGGTCTCAAAATTGTTCAGAGTAAAAAAAAAAAAAAAAAGAAAAAAATCACCTACAATATAGTCAAAAGTAAAAATTAACTGTAGAGATAAAACTTAGAAGAATAGTTCTAAATGAACAAGTTTTGTTTGGAAAAAGCTGGACTGAGAATGTGTTAGTCTTCACACAGTACACTAAGACACTAATGGGGCTTTTTCCACATTTCAAGGAAGTTATTTGCTATTACCTATGGAGGGCGCCTTCAAACCAGAATGGAAAATAAGTATAAAGATTGATACTGTGGCTATAGCTACTACTTCTGTAAAAGGAAGAGGTTGTAGGCATAGTTATGTATTACATAAGCATATACGCAGGTTTACATGAATATTCACATTTGTGTATGTATATATACACACAAATAAATCTAGCATCTTCTAAACTTTTCTCCTTCAATCAGTTACAATAAAAAAAAAAAAAAATCCCAGCCTGTGTCGCTCAGTGGTTGAGCATCAACCTGTGAACCAGGAGGTCACAGTTACATTCCTGGTCAGGGTACATGCCTGGGTTGTGGGATCCATTCCCAGTAGAGAGTGTGCAGTGGGCAGCCAATCAATGATTCCCTCTCATCATTGATGTTTCTAACTCTCTCTCCCTCTCCCTTCCTTCCGAAATCAATAAAAATATATATTTTTAAAAAGATCCTTTGAGCTCTGGCCAGTGTAGCTCAGTGGATAAGAGTATAGGCTTGAGCCCCAAAGGGTTGAGAGTTCGATTTTCAGTCAAGGGCACATACCTGGGTTGCAGGTTCAATCCCGGACACCGGTCAAGGCATGTGTGGGAGGCAACCAATCCATGTGTCTCTCTCACATCAATGTCTCTCTTTCTCTCTTCCCCTCCCTCCATCGCTCTGAAAAGTATCCCCGGGTGAGGATTAACAATAAAAAAGACATTTGGGGTGGTGAACACAAATACAGTGTACAGATGATATGTTGTGGAATTGTGCACCTATATAATTTTCTTAACCAGTGTCACCCCAATATATTCAATAAAAAGGGAAAAATGAAAGGAAGGAAGGGAGAAAGGAAGGAAGGGAAGGAGGAAGGGAGGGAGGGAATGAGGGAAGAAGGGAGGGAATGAGGGAGGGAGGGAAGGAGGGAGGAAGGAAGGGAGGGAAGGAGGGAAAAGAAAATATTGTAACCTATTAAGGTATGGAAAGAAGTCTTGACTATGTAAAATTACTATAATGGTGGACACTGTAAAATATTAAGCCAAAAAAAAAAAAAAGAACAAAAATACATCTGGAAACAAAATTATCAAAATTATTAAAGCTTAGCATAGAGAGAGAAAAATGTAAGACAGGTTCAAATTTAAAACCTATCTTCATTACCCACCACTGTACAAAGGCAATAATTCAGGAGATATATATATATACATATACATATACATATATATATGGTAGCCATCAATACCTAAAAACACATGCAGAACTATAAAACTTACTCAAGTAAAATAAAAATGCCTATTTATCTAATGTATTGTTTAATTATTTATAAAAATAATCATCTACATTATTTAAAGTCACTTTCCAATTCCCCAAAGAGGACCGTTCATTCCCATAAAGCTTATGCACATATATCCTCAGTTATTTAAAAGATACAAAGAGTCATTTCATTTATCTTATTAAATGAGGAGTAAAAATCTCTTCTATCATACACTTGAAAACGTTTTTGATTAAGGTATTAATAAAAATAATTGTAAATGCATTTAACTTAAATTCTGGTGTGGACATAATTCATTCTCAAATACTTGAAGTATTTTGTTACTAAAGAGTATTAGCTTAAAAACACACAATATTAATCTGCCATAATTTCATTACTTGCCTATAAAGTACTGTAGGAAGAATAGATGTCTTTTGTGCACCTCCTTCTTTTTTACTTGGTTTTCGCTCCTTGGGTGCCCGCAAAATTGCCGGTATGTTCAACTTCTATTGGTTTGAACAAATACAGTTTATTGCAACATTTTCCCCTCTATGCCACTCAAGTCAACTGAAAGTGCTAGGATTGTGAGGGGGAATGTTTTACCAGCTATTACATAGGAAAAAGAATTAAAATGAGTTTTTGTTTCACAGCTACTTCCATCATTTTCAGGGGAACACTAAAACATTATGAAAATTAAACTTCTACTTTAGCTTTAAAAAGTGAAAGACAAGGACGAGCATTTAAGAACATTTTAAAAAAAATACACATAGTACATTGACAAAAAGAATATTGAAGCCGTTTATTTTCCTCAATATCCCAACTACACTGGTGCTCCCTAGGTTAATTAGAAAAATTATCTTATTGGACCAAACTCTCCACAAAGCGAATGGGAATCTCTTTGGGTTTCTACTAATCTGTAGTATGCTGGCTTCTCAGACAGCAACCATCTATCAAAGTCATTTCTCAGTGGCCCAGTGGGCCGGCATCTGTTCAACCAACTGGAAAAAAAGTGTCATGCAAGCAGTACAAATGAATTCTACCTCTGCTGTGCATTTTATATTTGCACAAGGAAATCGGAGCTTCTGTTAAAAGTCATTTAATAAATGGAAATGCCCTTGAATAGCAGATTCTTACGAGACTAACTTGCAAATCAAGCCAAAGGACAATGCTAGCTTGGCAAATAAACTAATAATAGGCTTGTACTCAACATTAAGTTCTCTAAATATAAAATACAAAACACCAGCCCTGGCCAGGTAGCTCAGTTGGTTAGAGCGTCATCCCATCCTGATACGCCAAGATTATGGGTTCTATCCCTAGTCAGGACACATACAAGAAATGAATGCATGAATAAGTGGAACAACAAAAATAGATATTTCTCTCTCTCTCTCTCTCAATAAATCAATAAATTTCCTATATAATAAAAGGCTAATATGCAAATCAATCGAACGGCAGAACGACCAGTCACTATGACACACACTGACCACCAGGGGGCAGGCGCTCAATGCAGGAGCTGCCCCCTGGTGGTCAGTGTGCTCCCACAGGGGGAGTGTCACTCAGCCAGAAGCTGGGCTCAAAGCTGGCAAACACAGCAGTGGTGATGGGAGCCTCTCACGCCTCCGCGGCAGCACTAAGTATGTCAGTCAGTTGGACAACCCCCAAGGGCTTCCGGACCCTCTCAGGACGAGCTGAGGGTCCCCCGACTGCACGATTTTCGTGCACCAGGCCTCTAGTATATATATATAAAACACCATAATCTTCCAAAAATCCATCAACAACCTATTGATAGAAACAAAGGTCAGTTCTGCATAAGCAAGTATTCATTCTCAGCTTTTAAACTGTATTATTCATTAACAGAGGCCAGGTGCATGAAATCGTGCACGAGTGGAGTCCCTAGGCCTGACTGGCAATCAGGGCCGATCAGGGCTGTCTCGCCCAGTTCCAATTGGGGCTGAGCCAATTTGGACCAGGCTGATTGGGGCCTGCCAGCCGGAGAAAGGGGTGAGGGAGGGACCAGGGGAGGTTGGCGGGCTGGCCAGAGGGGATGGACCGTGGGAGGCTGGCGTGCTGGCCAGCGGGGAGGGACCACGGGAGGTTGGCGGACTGGCCGGGGGGAGGGACCATGGGAGGTTGGCCGGCCATGGGAAGTTGGCTGTGGGAGCGTACTGACCACCAGGGGCAGCTCCTGCATTGAGCATCTGCTCCCTGGTGGTCAGTGTACGTCATAGCGACTGGTCGACTGGTCATTCCTGTTGTTCTGATCATTCGGTCATAACAGTCGCTTAGGTTTTTATAGATAGATAGATAGATAGCCACATACATCCTATTCACAAATGAATTCCTCAAAACTAGCATGTCACAATATCAGTGTGTATTGCTTCCTAAAATAGTATGTCTACACACATTGTACGATGAATTTGAGTCTTTGTAAACCTGTGAAATGAGTATAATGAAAAATATATTTTCTTTGAAAATCATTGTTCACAAATAAAACTACTTTCAAAATGAAAGAACCGCAGTGAGTTCCATCATCCTTAAAAAATACCACTGAAATTACTTGAATTCTTAATTTATGAATTATATACACTGTACTTAAAAAAAAGAACATTCAAAGAAATCCATTTGGCAATGATTCTTCTTTTCAACAAAAGCACAGGCTAAAAATGTTCAAGTGTAAAGTAATTTTAATACCTGCTGAAGGGGAAAAACTATACTTTAAAGTTTCACAAACCATTTCTTACACAGCTCAAAAGCAAATCAATATGAAAATGAATCTCATCTCTCCATTAGCCTTTTAAATTTTACATTTAAAAAATTCTCACATCGGTGTTTCTTTCTCTCTCCCTCTCCCTTCCTCTAAAAAAAAAAAAGTCAATAAGAAATATTTTTTAAAAACACAAAATAACTAAATATAAGAACAAGTCAAAAGAAAATATGACAAGGAATTTAAAACTGCTAAATTGAGGGTGGGGAGTGAGGAATGTGGTAGGAGTTAACTCATGCTTCAAATCTTAACTTCATCACAATCACAAGTCACTCAGTTAGAGCAAATGAAAAAATTTTGCAAACAAGACAGCTGTTAAAACAACCAAATTAAGCTACAGGTTCTATGGAGGCAGATTTTAATGCTCTATATGTATTTCAGGCAGAAATCATTATCCAAGAGGATTAGTTGGCCCTAATTAAATAGAATTCTTCAGTTAGCAAAGTAGCAGTTGTACCAGAGATCTGATTTTTGAAAATAAAATGGAGAACAAGAATAGAAGAAGATAGCAAATGGCAAGAAACTAACCTGCCCTGTAATTCTGCCCAGTAAGGCCCATATTCCTTGTCCTTCACTTCGAAGTTTCCCATTCAGGTTTTGTAGTTCTTCTAAAGATTCACATAGCTACAATTCAATAATTCAAATTAGCAAACCATTAAAATGTATAGTAAAAAATGCAAAAATATAAATTTATCAATATCAAAAATATTTATATTCATATTCCATATAGTTTTAATACATTCAAGTCACATACCACTGAGAGATGTATCCAATTAGTTAAGAAGACTCAACAAAATGTAAGCATTTTTCCTAGTAACAATGATACCTACATTTATATATTTCTATAGTTTACTATGAAATTTCACACACATTTTGCTAATTAATTCTTGTAACTATCAAAAAGCATTTCTACTATATCCCAATGAGAAAACCAAGAAACATAGAGTTTTGTTGACTTGGCCAAGATCATAGAACTAGCAAGAACCCCCAGGTCTCCTGAATCTAATCCAGTATTCTTTCACTATTGTGTGGCTAATTATGGGATATTTCTTCCTACTAATTTTTTATCACTTAAAATGTTATCTAACAATAAGTCAATACCAAATGTTAATGTTACTTACTACCTAACATTTTAGCCACATCTTACTTTTATATTATCTTTCTTTTTGAGCTCCCTCATCATTAGAATTAGGAGGTAGAATAAAAATTTTAACCGGGAAGTTTTGTGGGTTTTTTTTAATCAAAAATAACATTACAATTCAAGATAAAAATAGTAATTTAATAGTAAGTTTCCAAGTTTTCTACAAACTTAGAGAAGTTCCATAGTTCAGGGATTAGGAATAAAGAATGGAGTCAGACTGCTTGGTCTCAAACACCACTCCATGACTTGTTTAGGAGTTTCCTTCTCTGAAAATGGGCATAATCTACATTGTACAGTTGCGTGAGAATTAAATGAATGAATACATGTGAAGTTCTCAAAATTGTGACTGGCACATAACATAGCAAGTGCCCAATAAGTGTTAGAGAAGATAATGAGAGGTGGGAGTTGTAGGGAAGGGCCTAAAAACTCCAGAAGAATTTCAAAATGAAAGATAATTAGTAATGCTATAAAAATCACCAAAAAATCATCAATAAGATCTATTATATTATTTGTTCTGCAGCCAACTTACCTTATTATATTCCACATGAAGCTTTTCTTGTTCATTCTCTAATTTATCCTTTATATTCTTTTGTTCAGCCATGTTTTCCTGAATTTGAATCATGCGCATATTTCTCTCTATTTAAATTAAATATCCAATTTTACTTTAGTAGAAAATAAAAGCTGATATGCAAAATACACAAAGGAAGAAGCTAGCCATAGAAATGTCACATGGATAAACCTACATTGTTTAAAACACTTTTAACTCTATTCACAAAGATATGAACCTCGCATTTTACAACAACCCACAAATTATTAGGAAAATAAACATGCTTCTGCTTGATACATGCATCATGACTAATAAATTAAAAATTGACAGCATATCAAATATTTTCATTAGCAAATTGTTTTCATTGAAAATGTGCATGCATCTGTGTCTATACTGACCAAAATAATAATTCACAAAATCAGCAGTGAGAGCAGGTTGCTTATGCTTTCTCCTTCCATCCACACTAGAACTAGTATCTGAATTGTCCACTGGGAAGATATCTGTGCTGATCCCCATTAGTTCTGCTTTCCGCATCAGTTTCCGAATGGCTGAAGCACTGCTAGTGAGAGGTCTGGGCAATTTTTCCCTTGGAACCCAGGCCTGGGGTCTGGTAGATCGAGCTAGTTCTGCTTTGGCACGATACTGCTGAAGCCGGGCATTGATCCTTGCCTATAAAAATACGTATACAAATTTTAAAAGATATTAAAATGGAATGTACTCCTTAAAATTTTTACCTCCATGCTTAGAGAAAGTAAAGATACTTGAATTCCCTATGTCAAGACAAGTAATAGCTATCCATGGTCCTTGAGGTATACCGGTCCTTAAGATATACTGTATAATTCTTGGGTTACAGTAAATTATGTCTAGCCCTCGTAATAACTGTCCTACTCTATGATCAGAGTTGTCATAAATTAATTTCATTAAGCTGAAGTTTTTTCTTCTTAATAACTGCAATAGTGTCCATAAATTTACCTAATTTACACAGAAATACATTTTAAATGATGGGCAAACTGATCAAATACTTTGCATAAACATCAGAACAGACTGAAAAAGATGTGGTTGACATATTGCATGGATAGAATAATTTCTTCTAAGCCATGTTTCTCAGTGTATTTGGAAACATGCTTTATAAATGGTTGCTATGTTGACTAGATGAGGAGCAATGTATTTAGCCACAAACTATACTCGCCATTTAACTTAATGACAACCCATTTCCTAAGTAACTAACCAAATTTCATCACTATATTTTATATGCCATTGGCAAACACACATGAGATCTGAAATACATAACCTCAAATAAACATGAGTTTGGCATAAATTCCATACCTGTGCTTCTGGTGACAGCTGCTTCTCTCTTTCTTGTAAAGACATTTTACAGTAGGATTGTAGAGCCAAGTAGTTTTTTCTCTTCCACTTTCTATCTAACCTATCTGCATGTTGCTTGCAATAAGCAAAAAATGGATCTGCTATATCCTATATCAAAAAAACAGGGAAAGAAAGTAAACATTTTTTACTCCAAAAGGTTATAGGAAACCTAACACAAGAGATAATTTTTTAAAAACTCTCCAACAGTATTATTTCTAAAATAAATTATAAAAGTAATTTATACACATAGTGATAAAAACTGCTTCTTTAGAAACTTAATTCTGCGTGTCAATGTCAAATTAACAATTTTTTTTCTTAAAAGTGCCTTATGGATTTAAAAATACTTAAGTCAACTCTTATGTTGTATATTTAATCCATAAATTAAATATTAAAAGTTCTGTTTAAAATAAATAGGATTTTAATAACCTTAAGTAGAAATTATCATTAAATATCAAAGTTATGCATATATAGATTAAGATGATAAAACAACAATATATTAAGAAAATACAGAACTACCCAACAAGATAAGTGGGACATGTCCAACTAGCTACCAATGCATGGACAGATTTTACCCAGGACAAAAATGGATTAGGAAGACCAGGCCCTGTCAATAAAACACTTTAGGTATCCCCTTTAACTCGTTATATAACCCTAAAACCTCAAATGGAAGCACAATGCTCTCATAGCCATCTTTCATAGTACTAGCCTTTTTTCCCCCCTAATTTAAGGAAAGGAAGGAAGGGAAGGAAGGAGGGAAGGAGGGAGAGAGGGGAGGGGAGGGAGGTCGTGTGGAGAGGAAGGAAGGGAGGAAGAAAGAAAACAACTTACTCTATCAGAAACAGAACTATTTTTTAACTACATAGCCTAAAAAAGTAATCTACAATGTGACTGCTAATGAAATAACAAGAAGTTGTAAGGAGGAGAAATAAAGATAAGCTACCCATAAAGTTTTTATCTAAGTTATAGTAAAAGGGTCTGTTAGTAAGGTGGGGTTTTACAACCCAAAGAAAAATGATAACACTAAAAACAAAAACAAACAAACAAAAAAAAACCACACACACAAATAAGAATAGAAAGAGAAATAATAATTAAAGAAGAATCTAAGGTGTCCTTAACATAGAAAAAAAATACAATGTAATTCTATAGGGTGGTATCCACAGATGTCATACTATAATGCTGTGGATAATGTCACAGAATTAGAAATATAAAACCCTAGATACAAATTTTAGCTCTATCATTTACAGGTTTTGCAGCTTCAAACAAGTTGCTAATCAATTCATTAGTAAAATGGACTTAATAATAACTACTTCATATGGCTATAAAAATAAAATACAAAAATGTAGCTATAAGAGTGCATTCAAACACACACACACACACACACACCCCTTTTTCATGACATGCTTTAAATCCTGGTAACAGAAAATGCTAAGTGGAAATAAAGATTATATTGAACCTTAGCCACATGGCCAGATCTAAAGTATTATTCTATTGTTTTAAAGTAGGGAAGGTTGAAATTGAATTATCGGGTCGGATTCATGTTTGCATGGGTGAGTTAAACATTAGGACCAAGCCTGACTTAGGAAAAAGATCAGTCTTCTCTGTTCTAAAAGATACCTGAAAGTGAGTAAGTAGCCCAAATAATTTTTGTTCTGTTTTAATCAGTTAATTTTGGATTGAGGGGCAATAAACCCTAATTCTAAAGCTAGGATGACTGAGAATGAAACAGATATATCAAGCAAATATTAACTACTATGAAAACCACTGCTTTCCAATACCTATTCTCCCCTTTTCTTCAGTTAGTACTAGAACCCTCTGAGTTTTTACTGCATCCATGGCTATCCGGTTGGAAATGCTCTGCTCCAGCCGCCCTGCAGATAGATATAACCATGTGATAAGATCCAGCCAATGAGGTGTGAAATTTCCATGCCCTTGAAGGAAAGCTGCCCACTCTTACTCTCCTTGTTCCTCCTTCCAATAGAGTGGAACCCAGTCAAAGTGGGGATAAACTATCCTGATCATATTATTATGTTATATTATCTCTGGATATATCTATTGTTGCTTGTGAGAGAATAAAGAATAAAAACAGTATATACAATTTTCATATTGTCATGAAAATAGCTTTAACCTCACAGATCCCTTGATAGAATATTAAGGAGCTTTCAAAACACACTTGTAAAACAACTGATTGCTTAATCTAAACGCAATAAACTTAGAAGGAAAATTATAGAATTAAAAATAACTGTAAGGAGATAGAAATGCATATTCTAAAGACAAGGTAGTGATTTTATTTAGAGAGTAACAGAGCAAGATTATTACCCAAATACAATTTCAGACTCTCATATGAAACTAGAGGTCTGGTGCATGAAATTCGTGCAGTTGGGGGGGAGGGGTCCCTCAGCCTGGCCTGCACCCTCTAGCAGTCTGGGAGCCCTGGAAGGATGTCTGACTGATGGCTTAGTGGGCCTAAGCCGTCAGTCGGACATCCTCAGCATTGCCACGGAGGCGGGAGAGGCTCCCACCACTGCCGCTGTGCTCACCAGCCATGAGCCCAGCTTCTGGCTAAGCGGTGCTCCCCCTGTGGGAGCACACTGACCACCGGGGGGCAGCTCCTGCGTTGAGTGTCTGCCCCCTGGTGGTCAGCACACATCATAGTGACCGGTCATTCCATCATGTGGTCATTTGCATATTAGCCTTTTATTATGTAGGATATGCTGACATTTTAATGATTTAAAACACTTTGGATTATGTTTCATTTCATCTATTAGATCTCACTACCAAAATTTTAACAAGTTTTCCAAGCATCTGACTTGCTTTAAAACTGGAAAAAACCCATATACTGGTATATTGTTAACTCTTTAAGTTTTAGACCAGTGATCTAGGCAAACAAATTTTTACGTTTAATTTATGATGATACGTGATGTAGGATATAACAGTCATGAGAAGCTTCATGAACATATTCATCAACCAGAGGTTTAAATAAACCTACCTCTTCTGCTGCTGCCTCTGAAAGCAGGCCTTCCTTCTGGGCGCAAGTCACGTGGAAATAGGCTCTGCACATCCCTGCATCACAGCTAATGCAAACTCCAGTTCTAGCAAAACGAGGGTCTTCACAGAAGCTACACTCCTAAAATGGAATAACAGGAAAGAGCTCAGAATACAAATATTTCTAGAAGATTGCATTCTCTTACAAAGCATCCACAAAATACAAGTATTGAACCAATATTATATCAATACAAACAACAGTAGGCAAGTCAAGAGTGCATATGAAAAAAAAATTCTCTATGTGATTCAAATAAACCAAAATTCCACCAACATAATAATGATGATAATATTATTTGAGGGCTTACTATGTGCTAGGCACTATTCTAAGCACTTTGCACATATTAATATCATTGAACAATATTCCACACTAATATGTGAATGAGGTACTACAAGTATTCCCATTTTAGATATGAGAACACTTTACTATAAATAATAAATGATTTAGTGCTAACTGCTATACAAACAGTATGATTACTAACAAGCATCTCTATAGTCAACAATATAAGTAAAGAGCCGTGTAAACTAGTAAGAAAAAACTTTTTATTTTAGACCATCAAAAACATTGTCTCACCTTGGCACCATATTTGGAATAATTCATTTCGGTTAGTGTTACTGGTCGTAATTTGTCAATATCTCCAAATGCTACTCCAGGAACATAAAGGGCACAAACAATGTGAACCCATCTATAAGGAGAAAACATATGGTTTTTCTATCAAACCCTTTTATAAAATGTCCACATGGAACATAGACATAAAATATATACCATCTCGAATAACTACTGAAAGAATTCTATGGTCAGATTTCAAAATCGCAGACATACACCTGAAGAATCTGGAACACGTATAGAACGATATTTAGTTACAGAAAGAGTGATTACACTACTTGTCCAGCCGCTCAGCCAAAGCTGAGAGTTAACAACTATAAATGCCTTGCACTTAAAATTCGCTACATTTGGCACCTATCTGTTAGTCTTAAATATTTGCACAAAACCATTACTCAAATGAAACAAAACACCATTTTCATATGTGTGAAAAAGTATTCACATTCACTATTGTAAGTTCTTTAAGAATTAAGGATACTAACTGAAGAACTGTGAAGTTACTCTGCAGTAATTAGGTTAAAATTATTCTTGTTACTTTTTTCTAAAGGCTGTTGGATAATCCTCTGAGGACATATTTTAAAACAATTTTTGTTATGCATCTTGACTCTCTTCCCAGTAAACTGTACAGAACAGTTATAACAAGATAAGGAAGTCGTATCTCTCTCACGCATCTCTTCACCATACAACCTATGTATTAAAATTTATATCCCCCCACATACTAAATTTTTTTAAAGTCTGAATGATGCTGCAACACTAACAAAGAATGCTCAAAGTTTCAGTACACTAAAACTTAACAAATAAACACAAGTTGATTCTAATTCTGTTGTGTGTTTTTTAACTGCTCTGAACCTTTTTAAAAAATACATTTTTTTTATTGATTTCAGAGAAGAAGAGAGAGGAAGAAATAGAAACATCAATCATGCCCTAGCTGGTTTGGCTCAATGGATAGAGCGTCGGCCTGTGGACTGAAGGGTCCCAGGTTCGAAGCCAGCCAAGGGCACATGCCTGGATTGCGGGCTCAATCCCCAGTAGGGGGCATGCAGGAAGGAGCCAATCAATGATTCTCTCATCGTTTATGTTTCTATCTCTCTCTCCCTCTCCCTTCCTCTCTAAAATCAATAAAATATATTTAAAAAAAGAAAAGAAACATCAATCATGAGAGGCAATTATTGATCGCCTGCCCCCTGCACACCCCTACTAGGGATCGAGCCCACAACCCAGGCATGAGCCCTGACCCGGAATCAAACTGTGACCTCCTGGTTCATAAGTCGAAGCTCAATCACTGAGCAACACTGGCCAGGTTGCTCTGAACTTTTTAAATTATATGACGCTCCATTTCTGTTTGCTTACAACCAAACAAAAGATGGATCACTGGATTTTGAAATTTAAACAGATCTATATCACTTCTGTAAGAAAGAGGGTAAAAATGAGATGGCAAATCTCTCTTAACCTTGTGAATATATTAACCATAAGTTCTGCTTTATCACAGCATAAGAGGCTATGATTGCTACATGGTTCTGTTTTGTGATGCACTATGAGTTTTAAAGAAACAAGACTAAGAATCATTTTATAGAGGTTCTGGGAAAAATAGCTACAAATCTTTAAAAATTATCTTTTTTAGTGGAAAAAAATCCAAAGTTTGGAGATTTTTTTGATACAGTATTTTAATCCAACCTCCCAAATGCATCCTGTGGAGTTCAATATAAAGATACACATCTTCGACAAGCAGCTTTCTCAATTTAATTTGCACAGTTCTTTCATGCTCCACTGATGTGTTAAATGCTGCTGTACTCTACAGGAGTTTATCTTTGATAAACCTAACAGCTGGCTGCTTGCTTCAGACTGACCTTCTTAAAATGTCTTAGTACAAGTCACACAAGTACTACAGATACAAACTGCCATTTCAGTATGATTGGCACACAAGTGTATCATTTTCCCCAACCACTCATGAGAGGACACTAACATGAGTCTTTATTAAAATGCATATCAACAAGCTGAGGCAATGTTGGTCCTTATTAATACCTGCTGTGAATAATTTTTTGTTCACTTGTTTAGCTGCACATGCTTTAGAACTTTGTAATTAAGGCAAGTCGAGAAATCAAAAAGGAATAATCTTCCGTGTTACTTTACCATCCATTTTGCTTGGAGCTATGATGACAGATGTCAATTGGGGAAAGGAGCAGAAAACAAGCACCACATAAAGCCACCAAAAAAAACAAAGAGTCAGAATTGTCATTCTAGTACAGAAACTACTACTAGATTCTTTTAAATTCACATAGTTTAATAAATTAAACTAAGTAGAAAGATGCTTTCGTTCAGAATAGGAACTACATTAATCAATCAAATTTGATTCTTAAATGCCTTGAACTTGTAGTGCTTTTACGACACAGGAAATCCACTTTCAGTATGTTCTTTTCAGTCCTTCATCTATTCATTCACTAATCAATTACTAAGTATCTACCAGGAACAGAGCACCTCAGGTAGTTTGGAAGTCATAATAATGAATGTGAAGTGCTTGCAGCATAGTCCCTAGCACATAGAGTATGTCTAATATGATCCATAATCAGGTTTATTAAACCACTTACGACAGGGTAAAATACTCTAAGAAATGAAATAAAAATTTAATGACAAGAATATACTGATGTTTTTCTCACATTCAATCACATCATTTTCTGCGTAGAACTGGTGGCTGGCTACCATCAGAAACAAGGAAATAAGTCTAGTTAGTCCATGTGATAGAGGTCAATTTCAAAACCTTTTTTATTCTTTCCCCTGTTTTCCAGGTGAAGCTAAAATACTAAAGGCCTTGTCAAATCTTCCTGGCTTTTTTATTTCCCCCCTTGAATCAAGCTAGTGTTACATCCCTTAAATTTTATCAATACCTAAAATTTCCATTATAGCCTATAGATGAGTATGGACATAAACATAAATAAATTGTCCAAATAGTATAAAAGAACTTTTGCCAGACTGCACGATCAAGGGAGGTGCCTATATATGTAAAGTCCACAGAAGTCAATACAGATATCTCAGTAAATCTAAATGGTTAAAAAGGCCTCCCTTCTCTTCATTCAGAAACAACTTAGCAGTTGCTTTGTGGATTGTCATACCATAAGAGACAGCTACTTTAAAGTTTTTCAACAGAACTTTCAAATTATTAACAAAACAACAGAAAAATTATCCTCCCTGAAAGGAAGCTCTGTGTTTTCCAAAGTTGCTTCCTTATTCACCACAATTTGCCACCATAAACTTCAACTCTCAGAACTGAAGAGTTACCAAAATGAATTTAAACAGCTGATACTCTATAATTACCTTAAATAAGCAGAATAATATTTTTAATAAGAAAGTATTAGTAGCAGCAGCAGCAGCAGCTAAACCAAGGAGGCAATTAATGAGTACTTAATATGTTTCAAAAACTGTATAATTGATTTACATGAATCATCTCATTTCATCTTCTCAAAAGTGCTAAGGAAACTGAGGCACAAAAAGATTAAATAACTTGACTAAAAGCACAGTTACTAAGAAAAGACAAAAATCCATATATAGGTAGTCCAACTTGAAAGCAGTTTAAATGCAGTACTAAGCTTCCTAATTCTAGGCCAAAGTCAGTCCAAACATAAAATAATGCCCATGTCTATGACAGACCACAGACACATGTTGACACATCAAGTCCTTTGTTATATATTTCTTTTGTTTTATATTTTGAATGTGTAATTAGGAAGAAGAGCTAAGAAGTTTAGCCATTTTTTCCTAGACATCAACACAAACAGGGTCCTCCTAGAGTTCATGGTAGAGTATGTCCCAACAATGTTAGATGGCAACATTTCTCTAGAGCCTGTGTACCAATTGAGGCAAAAATGAGAAAAGAAAAATACTTTTTACTTACTAAAGTAACATTTATTAAATTTAAAATCCTATCTTTTACTTTGGGACAGAATATATCCTATCCTTCCCAATGCTAAAATATGAGAAATGATGATGATAACTTGTATAAGTTGTTTTATTCTTATTAAAATACTAGAGGCCCAGTGCATGAGATTCGAGCTCTTGGGGGGTAAGGGTCCCTCAGCCTGGCCTGCGCTCACCACCACTGCACTCGCCAACTGTGAACCCAGCTCAGGGCTTCTGGCTGAGCGGTGCTTCTGCCGTGGGAGCACACTGACCACCAGGGGGCAGCTTCTGCGTTGAACATCTGCCCCCTGGTGGTCAGTGTGTGTCATGCCGTTCGGTCGATTTGCATATAAGCCTTTTATTATACAGTAGGTCCTCGGGTTACATCGGAGATCCTTTCCTACGGTGCAACATAACACGATTTTTGACGTAAGTCAGAACCCACCTACATAAGCACCTATGTTACTCACATGGAGCACATACACAGCCGTAGTGAAGTGAAACAGTAAAAAAAAATTTAAAAGAAAGATAACAATTCCTGACCTTTACTTGTGGTAAATAAATAATAAAAAACATAAAGCACATATGTACATACGTCAAAATGACAGAACTTTTTTTTTTTTAATAAATAAATGGGAGATGGCGACGTAACCATGAAACGATGTACGTCAAGTCCGACATAACCCGAGGACTGCCCGTATAGGACTGGAGGCCCGGTGCATGAGAATTCATGCACTGGAGGGGGTCCCTCAGCCCAGCCTGCCCCTCTCACAGTCCAGGAGCCCTCAGGGGATGTCCTACTAATGGTTTAGGACCGCTCCCCATAGGGAGTGGGCCTAAGCCACAATCTGGGCTCCCTCTGCGGGAGGCGACCGGGCCAATCAGAGGAAGGTGCTGCCCCCATCACCCCACCGCTGCTATTGTCTCTGCGGGAGGTGACCGGGCCGATCAGGGGAAGGCGCCGCCCCCATCACCCTGCTGCTGCTGCCACTGCCAGCCACCATGGCTGCCAGCCCTCTTCAGCCCTCGCAACTGCTGCGGCTTTGTCCGGAAGGATGTCCAGAAGACGTCCAGTCTATCCGGTCTAATTAGCATACCCTTTTATTAGTATAGATTAGACATGTTTGATAAAAATACTGAAATGCCTTTATGTGGCAAAATACAAAATTGAGCATCTCCTCTTATATGGAGGGTTGAAGGTGGGAGGTGGTTTGGGGGAGTAATCCACAAAATACAAAAGGTTAGGGACTACTCTTACATTCCAGTCACCCATCCCAGATGGTAGTCTCTTGAGAAAAAACATGAAACAGGTCAACATTGTTCTGATGACAACTGCTCAGATGTGATGATAAAGATGAGTGTGCATATAACAGTGAAAAGAACATAGGTCTCTGCCTCTCAACACCAAATCCACCTTTCCATATCTGCTCTGCAGTAATGAACAGAAGCCTTCAGGAAGCATTTCTGCTTTACAGTGAGCATGATGTTCAGTTTTCTTAGAGGACATGGTCAGAGGAAAGGGCTTCTCAGCAGAGATGGAAGACAGGCGGAAGACATCTGCCGGAGCCCTGCCCCAGTCACACGCATCACCCTCAGTGACCTTGCAGGCCTAGCCTGGAGATCACTTTTCTGTGGCCTTCGCAATACAAACACCACATATAGGGCCCCAGCTCCCTCTGCTACCTGTGTTCAGCCATCTGTACTTGCTAAGAAGCAGATTAGTTCTAGCCAAGCCAAACCAGCAAACTACTCTGTCATCTAATAAGCCGCAACTACACCTTCTCTTTCCACAAGGTCTGAACCCCAGCCTGGGAAAAGGGGTTATCCTTTTTTAAGAGTTCTTTTATATCAGATAATAACTTTTTTATCATAGCTTAATAATTCTTTAAATTAAACTTCTTTTAAATCCCTATATGGGTTTTGTGATATATTCTTGGAATAAAAAAGACATGAGTTCAAACTTGACTATTCATCAGCTTGTGGTTTTGAGAAAATTAAAATTATTTAAATGATCTGAGCCTTAGGTGCTAAGTCAGAAACTTTATAACTTGTCTCACCATGGAGTTAATATTAGGATTAAATAGAATAAAGGGTATAAATGCAAATGTAGATATTCAAAACATGGTCTTCCCCGCTCTCCCCCGTGACCCTTAGCCTATTGTTCATTTACTCTATGCCAAGAAGATACAAAAAGGTGATCAAATGAAAGGGTGTAACTCAGAAAACCAGAGTAAAAGAATAGTTAGAAGCAGACACATTATAAAGCACACATATTAACCCAACAGAATTATGACATCAACCTTCCAGCATCTGTCTCCTTGAAAATTCCATCCTGATTAGGACACAGTTCACAGCTAGGGGAAACACCACATTTACAGGCATCGCAAAACCAAGGTTCAGTGGAGTTTTCAGAAGCTGAACTCATAATAGAGTCACTCTCTCCATCAACTCCATAGCAACCTAAAAAAAAAAAAGTATGATTAATAATTTATTTTTTAAACTTATATTTATAAATTCACAAAAGAAAAAGAGAAAGGGAAGTAGAGAACATTCTGAAAAATAGTTTATATAATAATGACTTTATGTCAAAATGCAAAGATGAAATCATTTTTAAAAAATACTTTTTTACCTACCATAGTATATGCAACAAAAAAGTCATATAAAGCCCTAACCGGTTTGGCTCAGTGGATAGAGCGTCAGTCTATGGACTGAGGGGTCCCAGGTTCGATTCCGGTCAAGGGCATGTACCTTGGTTGCAGGCATATCCCCAGTTGGGGGGTGTGCAGGAGGCAGCTGATTGATGTTTCTCTCTCATCGATGTTTCTCACTCTCTATCCCTCTCCCTTCCTCTCTGTAAAAAATCAATAAAATATATTAAAAATAATAATAAAAAAAAATTTAAAAAGTCATATAAAATAATGCCAAAGAAAAGATTTTAAAGAAAGTAGACACCAGTATACAAGATAAGCAAAGTAATCAAAATTCATTAATTTCCTTAATATCATTAAATTGTAGTTGGTAATCATCATCCTCATCACTTCTGTTGAGATATAAATTTTTAAAATGAAAAATCATAAAATTAAAAGGAAATACAATTTCCTTTTTGGGAGCAGTTATTATTGATTGTCATCAATAAGAGACACTTTTTCAGTAAAGGCAACAGTAAGCAAAATATTGTATTTAAAGAAAAATCATAGAACAAAATAAAAATAGCCAATTTGCTTTCTCAAAGAGTTGTGCAATAATCCAAAGGGGGAATCTATTTTCTTTCCAAATAATAATGTTCCCTATGAAGCCAATTCTTTCATCTGTATTCACACAAAGAAGGCAATTACCAATCTATATATATAAAAGCATAATATGCTAAGTGTCCAAACGATCGGTCAACCATTCTGTCGACCACTCGACCAGTTGCTATGACGCATACTGACCATGAGGGGGCAGATGCTCTGACCAGTAGGTTAGCTTGCTTCTGGGGTCCAGTGGATCGAAACTGGGTGAGATGGGCCGGGCACACCTGGAGCCCTCCCGCAGTCCCGCCCCGGCCAGCTGGCCCCCATTGGCCCTGATATCCGGCCAGGCCGAGGAACCCCAACTGTGCACAAATTCGTGCACCAGGCCTCTAGTTACCAAACAATAAAGCTCTGAAGGGACTATCCATTTTATTCTTTTCATTCACCAAAATCAAGGTAAATCACAGCAGTTCCCTTTTTTAGAATAAAGCAAAATTTCAATTCTATTTTTTGAAGAATATACTACACACATAGCAAACATTTACACAGAGATGTAACCACCTAGGAACAACCTCCAGAATGAATTCTGAGAGTTTTTCCTAGAAAATTTCTAATTGTAAGTTAGAAGATTGGTATCTTGTAAGTTCAAAAAACATCAGCAAGTGGATCGGTATTTCCTCATCTTCACTGCTTCTGAAAAATAACCCACACTGTGTAATCACCTTTACAGAGTTCTTCCCTTGACTTTCACCTGCCACTTTCCAATATTTCTTTGCCATACCTGTTGGGATTGCTCAGCTCTAGACCAAAGTTATAGCTCTTAATATCGGCTCTAACACATGTTAATTAGTGACTAAATATATTTTTAAATATTTTTTCTTTCTTCCATACAAAATAGAGTTTAAACTGTCATAAAAAAATGTTCATTCTCTTTTACCTATCTAATTCTAAGAATATGCAAAAAGTGCATCTCCAGTATGATCATGGAAAAAGTTTGTTTTATATGGGTAAACATAAAAAAAAATATAGACATAAAATACATTTCAGATGGATCAATCGTGTTTCAACACAAAACATAGAATACATATTTCTATGGCTATCTAATTAGGATCAATATCTAAGTAACACACACAATGTACACAAATCATAGTTTAGGAAAAATTACATAAAATGTGTTTACTATTGTTTTGAATTATGCAAGCATATAAACAGTCCAAATAAGTGGAAATTTTCCCCATTCAATGTTTCACAAGGGACCAAAAGACCTGCAGTTTTCTAACTCCTGGTTATATAACTGGGCAATCTCTGAACTGAATTACCTCATCTGCAGCATATATTTAATTATATCTATCCTAATTATTTCTCAGCATAGAGAGGGGAAAAATAGAAACACAAAAAATTCCATTTAAAAACTTAAAACAATTCTTAGTTATTTAACATCCTATCACTAAACATCTGATTACAAAATCCACTGAAAGATTTTAAAGTCAGTAATACAGGGTGTCCTAAAACATGTATAGACACTTTAACAGCTGATAGCTCAATTTTGAAAATGAAGTGTATTTTAATAAGTACTGCCTTTATTCAAAGTGTGTGTATACATTTTTGGGGACACTGTATATTTTTATTTATGAGAAAGGAACTTATACATGATACCTGTCAGAAATAGATCCTAACTTGTTATGGGAGGAATTATTTAGAATCATTTTCAATACAGTTTAAGAATTCTTGTATTATTATGCAATGCAATTCATTAGGATTGTAAAATACATTAAATTTTTCTATATGAAAGAAAAATAGGGCTCAGCTTTAAAAAAAAAAAATAGATCCTAAAGCATAAAAGAACCAACTTTCCTACCCAGTAAACACTCTGTACACACTAAGAAATAAAAATGGTCTAGGGCTAAGCTAACAGCAGAATGAAAACTAAACAAAAGGGAGGAAAACATCTCTTAGCAGACCTGATCTGATTTAATGCACAGCTACTGAACTGAAGAGTAATTGCTGGTAAGTGCACTACCTAATGCTCTGTCATCCACTGACACAGACCTGACATTTTTCTCCAGACATGGTGCAATCAGTGTATCATGATAACTGACAACACAGTCAGGGGTACCCTAGTATTACAAGTCAGTTACAAGATCGTGTCACAAAGGTGTTTACACTGACAGTTTGGAACCCTTCTATTTCAAAAAGAAAAGAGATTTATCTACATTTAGATGAAGTGAGTCCTCTGAAAACTAATTAGACAATAATACATTTAAAAGCAAAATTTGGAGTACTACCTTTTAGCAAAACTTCAACTTAAAAGTCCCTCTTAATTGTGATTAATTAGGAGTGTTTTTAAAAAGAAGGAGAAGGAGGAAAAGAAGAGGGGGGGAAAGAGAAAGGAAATACACAAAAACATTAACTATAGTTGTCTGGATATTAGGACTATTAGAAATGTTTTTTCTTCTCTCTGTTCTCTATTTCCCACATTTATTTAATGCTCATCTATACATATATATATAAAAGCCTAAGCAACCGTTATGGCAGAATGACCAGAATGACGGGTCGCTATGATGCACATTGACCACCAGGGGGCAAACACTCAATGCAGGAGCTGCCCCCTGGTGATCAGTGCGCTCCCACAGGGTGAGTGCCGCTCAGCCAGAAGCCGGGCTCACAGCTGGACAGCTGGCGAGCACAGCAGTGGCAGCGCTAAGGAGTGGCAAGCCAAGTGGTAAGGAGTGAGCAGGCAGTTGGTAAGGAACAAGAAGGCAGGCAGCTAGGGGTGAGCAGGTGGATGGTAAGAAGCAGTGAGCCAAGCGGTAAGGAGCAAGCAGGCGGGTAGTTAGGAGTGAGCAGGCAGGCAGTTAGGAGCGAGCAGGCGGGCGGTAAGGAGCAAGCAGACAGGCGGTAAGGAGCGAGCAGGTGGGCGGTAAGGAGCAAGCAGGTGGGCAGTTAGGAGCGAGGGGTCCTGGATTGCCAGAGGGCGCAAGCCGGGCTGAGGGACACCGCCCCACCATGCACGAATTTCATGCATCGGGCCTCTAGTATATTATATTATGACTAAAGGCCCAGTGCACAAAATTTGTACACAGGAGGGGGCGTCCCTCAGCCCGTCCTGCACCCTCAGTGATGCCCGACTGCCGGTTTAGGCCCAATTCCTGGGGATCGGGCCTAAACAAGTAGTCAGACATCCCTCTCACAATCCAGGACGTTGCATGCACCAGTGACCATACTTTTCATACAGGTGAAAGGCATCTTGCTGTTGTATGGGCAGCTACGTTTTTTTGCCCTGATTATAAAAAGTAGTACATAACATGATCCTTCTGAGGCAGTAGTACCATTTTTCCCTGATATGGGTGGAAAAACTGAAGCAGAGAGAAGTTAAGTAATTGGCTTTGTCATATACTTAAAAGTGTTAGAATCAGGGCTGACCCAAAATGTTCAAGCCAGAGTCCATGCATGTCATCACTGCATCATCCTGTTTTTTCAGTGTTAGAGTAGCCTTGCCAGGTTTTAATTTTTAAATCTAAGAGACTGTTCCCAATATATAGGGTAGGGTCCCTAGACCTGGCTGGCGATCAGGACTGATCTGTGGGGCAACCAGCAGATGGGGCGAATGGGGGGGCCCCGCTGGCACCTGCCTTGGCTGGCAGCCTGGCGCCGCTCACTGGCCGGTCCTGCCCCCACCGCTGGTCGCCTCCCTCTGCAGGGCGACCGGTAGGTGGGTGGGGCAATCAGGGCCCCCAGCTGGCACTTGTCTTGGCTGGTGGCCTGGCACTGCTCACCAGCCAGCCCCACCCCACTCCCCAGTCGCCTCCTTCTCGGGGGCAGCTCCTGCATTGAGTGTCTGCCCCCTGCTGGTCAGTGTGCATCATAGTGACCGGTTGTTCCGCCATTTGGTCAATTTGCATATTGGGCTTTTATTATATAAGATGGGCAACTTGTTTCTCTCTAAAATAAAGCATTCATTCAAGTGTTCATTTTTAACCATGGTATGTTTAAGGGAGTGTTGCATGGATGAATTACAATATGAAAATCTGTCATTTAAGCACCTGAATTTTTAAAAAGCAAACAAACCTTAGCAACACTAGCTTCCTATTGTGCTTTAGAAAATTTCCCTTTCCCTGGATTAATTAATTTTAGATGAAAATTCATTTAAGGACTTAAAAACTAGTAGAGAAAGATCTACAAATGAGACTGTATAAAAAAGAACATTCTAAACCAGGGGTGGGCAAACTTTTTGACTCGAGGGCCACAATGGGTTCTTAAACTGGACCAGAGGGCCGGAACAAAAGCATGGATGGAGTGTTTGTGTGAACTAATATAAATTCAAAGTAAAGGAGCAGAGGGGAGAGCAAGAGAACCGGATTGAACAGCCGGATCCGACCCGCGGGCCGTAGTTTGCCCACGGCTGTTCTAAACAGTGAAAAAATACAGGACAGATTGGAAAAAATATTTGCAAAGATGGAAAATAATTGTAACATACAGCAGGCAAAGGATTAACACTTAAAAAAGAATTCTAATAAACCAATGAGAAAAAGACAAGTATAACCTATTCAGAAATGACAACGGAAATGTAAAGCAAGTAACAAATTAACATGCAAAACCAGTTGGGAAGGGTTTTCACAGGTTTGACTCAGGAACTGAACCTGGGCAAGTGGGTGCTTCCCACTCCCTCCCCTGTATTTGGAATGTGTGTTTTCTTGCCCTAGAAGCTGCCCAAGGACACAGGCTTGAGATAAAAATGTGCTGATGAGATGATCTAGACTTGGTATGTGACTGACCCCAGTTAAGGCTTCTATGTAAACTTTTAAGGTTCTGGCCAGCAGGTACAGAAAACTACCCGTCTTGGGGCTGCCCACGACAAGCCTCCTATGTTCCTTGGCTTAGTAAACCTGCCATCTTACAATCTGCAGTGATCTGCCTGTTTCTTAAGTGGCTCCCTGCCCTCCAGCTGAAGGGGTCAGTTTCAGATTTCACGGGGAGGCTCTCCCACGGTTCTCCTATCTCATTAGCCAGCGCTGTATTCCCCAACCACTGAGGTGCTAGGACCACTTTACTACACCCTAGAGAGCACATGCAGTCTCACAGCTTTAAATAACATCTGCAGGCTAATGAGTCCCAAATTTATATCTCCAGTCCCAATATCTACTCAACCTCCTGCACCCATAGCATTCCAAACACTCCTTGTCTTGCTTTATTATCCTCCAGATCACCACCTAATATAGATTTATTTATTATTTTATTTTTTTCATTGTTTGTCTCTCTCACCAAACTTTAAGCTCCATGAAGTCAGCAATTTCTATATCCTGTTTATTTTACATGTGTAAAACCGACAGAAAGCCTAGTACGTGATAGGTACTTAACAAACATTACTGAGAGAAAAAAAAAGAATGAATAACAGGAAGAGAAGACATTCCAACAGTGAGCCTTAGCAGCAAGAAAGGGCAGCTTCATATAAAGGCAAGAAGATGGGTTAACAGCACAGGCCCCACAGGTCCCACAGGTCCAGCAGACTCCCAGAACTATTTGGGAGGAGGGCTGTAATAGCTGTAATACCAGAAAGACAGCTAAGGGCAAGGCCGTAGAAATATTATTTCGTGGAAACCATGGCCCTGATAGAAAACACACACTCCAAATACAGCCACTGGACAAATAATTATATGATACCCTGAGAATACAATGTAACTACTGTGACAGTCCTGCCTAAAGCACATAAGCTGAAACTAATCATGAGAAAACATAAAATAAATGTTAAAAACCCATAATAAAGATATTCAAGAAAATATCTGTATTCTTCAAAAATACCAATGGCATGAAACACAAAAACTCAGGATATGTTCTAGATTAAAGGTGCCTAAATAGTCAAGACAATTGAATGCAATCCGGGATCCTGGCTTTTATTTTGCTAGAGCTGACATTATTGGGATGATTGCTAAAATGTAAATACAGTCGGTAGATTAGATAATAGTATTCTATCAGGGCTAATTTGCTGATTGATAATTATGTGCTTATGTAAGAAGAGAATGCCCTTTTTTTAAGAAATACACACTATGGCTACAGTTTACTCCCTTTGATATTAGAAAAAAATGTTATATGAGAGAGAAGATAAAACAAGTATAGTAAAATATTACATCTATAAAATCTGAGTGAAGAAACTATGAGGATTCTTTGTATTACTCATAACTTCTCTGTAAGTCAGAAATTACATTAAAATAAAAATTTTAAGTAAATATATATATATAACAAAGAAGTTTCAAAAATTATAATCAGGAAAAATACTTTATTCTCCTTTCAAGTTCAAAATTAAAAATAACTATTAAAGAAGAAAGCATATTAATCGCTAGACTTAGAATGTAACTTTTTAAACACTGCAATGCATTCTACTGGACTAACTTATTAGACTTTTTCTACATCTGAATTTTATTTAAAAACTAGAAATAAATAATGCCATGAAGAAAAAATATAACACTGACCATCAAAGAAATACTGTGGCTTCCACATCGTAACATTTCTATTTTAATTATTTAAAAACACATTTAGAGTGGTGAGAGGTTGAAGAGGGTAAAGAAGGTCCTATATATGATGACAGAAAGACTAAGCTTTGTGTGATGAGCACATAATGTAACATATAGATGATGTGTTATAGTATTATACACTTGAAGCTTACATAATCTTATTAACCAGTATCACCCCAGTAATAAAAAATTTTTAAAAACATGTTTAAAGTTAACATAATCTGAAAAATAATACCATCGTACTTTAAGGATTCAGTATGTCTTACAACAATTGAAACATCATGAAATACAGGAAAATCTTAAAAATAGTACAAATGTCCAAGAACTAATTTTACTTTTTTAAATGCAGTGTCAATCAGCCATTTCTAAAAAAGAGGAAAAAACCAAGCAAAATTACCTTCATGAACTGTAATGCCACAATTGTCACACTGAATTATTTCATCAGCATCTTCGCTATTATCTCCAAGACAAACACAGCAAATCATAATATGGTCCATTTTTTGAGAACTCCAGTTTTGACTCTTCTCAAGAATCAGCGAGTCCTAATTATTAAAATATATCAGAAAATCACATATTTAAAAGATAATTTTAATAAATGAAATTCGCACTTAAATTATTTTATGCATTTCCATAATTATGCTGTATTCTCCATCCTTTTAGTAATTTCAGGGTATGCTACATTTGAGATGTACACCTCTTTGTCAAAGAACCCTATAAGTGCTCTCTATTTTTTCTCTTCTCTTCCAAGTCCCATATACTTTCTCCTTAGGAAATGAAAAAGCAAGCATGCAACTAACAAATCTACATCTGCTTTTCCATTCTGAATTACAGTCTAAACTAACCCCTTAAACTAGAAGGGAAAATTAACCCATAAGTATTTATTCATCCTATTTTTTGGTTTAAAAAGTATACAACATTAGGCTCTTATTCTTTGGAAACTTATAATCCTAGCTAAGGAAGACAAGACACACATATATTAAACAGGAATAAACCAATTCAAGATAACATGAAAGCAACTATGTATGTGATGGCATAGTTACAGGGGAATATCTTGTATATAATCCTTATGTGTATAAGGGGAATTCAGAAGCTCCAGGGTCTTCCAACTACTGGATGACAGATACATGAGTACCTATGTAGGTGTATCTGCATATATAGGTACAGAAAACCATCTAAAAAAAAGATCCAGGTTGACTAATTGCTAGAAGAGGCAGAGTACTCATATTAGTTTTATGTCGAGAAACATTTAGTGTAAACTGGTAAGAAAGATACCTAGGTAACTGTAATGTAAAAGGAGAAAGATATCAATAGATAAATATAAAAAGATAAAATTTCAAGCAAGGGTTTGTTTCTTTTCATTTAAACCTTCTGCATTATGGATTTAAACTTTAAAGAGTAAGTTAACAAGATAATAATTCTTGTCATATTTCACAGATTGGGCTTACTGTTACATAATAAAAGGTGGCATTTGAGTCTATATACTTTCACTTAAGAACCTAACCATATTAAGAAACAAAATTAATAAACTAGTTCCATATTCTACATTCATTAAATATAGTTTCATATTAATTTTTATATTTTTATATTCTTTTAAACTGACTAATATTGAAAGGTAACATGTAGGTATCATTTCAATAGGAATTTATAACATTTGAATGATACTTGAATGTCACAATTTATAACAATCTTTCAATATATTTCTGTGTAATACATGTAAACTTGCAATAGGTCTGTAAACAAATCAAGAAAAGAGTGCAAAAAAGGTATGCCATATCTCTTGAGAATTCTAGTACTTTACAATTTTATATTTTTATTCTTTTTGTTATAAAAGCAAAGTGGCTTAGGGGCTTTAGACATGGCAAGCAAGTACAGCTAAAACCTTCCGAAAAAGAAAACGTGTTTTACAGTACTTTGGTACAGTGAGCAAAATAAAAATATTCCCAGATTCCATCCCATTAGCCATGCTTCAAATGTAACAGCATTTGACTTAAAGTCAAATGTTGTTTGGTTTCACTTTCATCTCTTATTCAATAGCTGTTGAACCTGAAGCTGCAGTTTTCTCACCTGTAAAATAGGATGATAAAAATAATACCTACCTCATGAGTTTGTTGTGAGAATTAATAACATAATGTATGTTAAAATGTTCCCAAGACATATTAGGTACTCAATAAATGTTCATTCCCATTCTTCTTTCCCCTGCATTTCTTGTAGGTGGGTCAAAAGAGAAACATTGAGATGACCTTTTATTACAAAGGGGGAAAGTTATAAGCCACAATGACCACACCTATTATATACTAGAGGCCCAGTGCACAAAATTCATGCACTCGGTGGGGTGGGGTGGTCCCTCAGCCTATCAGCCTATCAGGGCTAATGTAAGAAAGTGCGCAGGCCAGGCTGAGGGACCCCAATGGTGCACAATTGGGACCGGGGAGGGATGTGGGAGCTTGGCCAGCTGGGAAGGGACTACGGGAGGGTTCCAGGGCATGTCCGGCCCATCTCACTCAGTCCCAATTGGCCGGACCCCAGCAGCAAGCTAACCTACCAGTTGAAGCGTCTGCCCCCTGGTGGTCAGTGCACATCATAGCGACTGGTCGACCAATCTACTATCTGCCCCCTGCTGTTCAGTGCACGTCATAGCGAGCGGTTGAGCGGACTTAGCATATCATTAGCATATTATGCTTTGATTGGTTGAACGGATGACTGGACAACCAGACACTTAGCATATTAGGCTTTTATTATATAGGATATTCTCCCATGATTAAGTCCAAAAAGATTTTTTTCTCTGCATCAATTTCAAAAAACTTTTTTCTTAGAATACCACATCTAGGTGTTAAAAATCACAGACTAGGAAAAGACCTAACAACCAGTTTGATAACTGAGAGGATACTGAAGTTTATGGGCTGTGACAATATTTCTCTTGTGGAATTATAACTAATCAGGCCTTGAAAAAGATTTATCCTTGTGGGAAACAAGTACATTTCTATGGATCAGAAAAATTACTATCAACAGGTAGCTCTAATTCCATTACCTTCCTATTTTTCTATTTTGCTCAGGAAAATAGTAAGTGGCTAATTTATATCTCTGCACCAATTTCTCTCTATACATATTATCATTTAGAGCCAGATATAACAAAGTTAACTGGTATCTCTGGCCTTCTGTTCCCCATCAATAGAAAGTCTTACTAGCAATGTAATGAAAAAATGAGAGAAAAATGGGGGGAACTAGCACCCTAAGATAATACTACCAAATCCAATGGTTGACGGCAGGCAATGCTTCAATGGAAAAATCTGAGTAACAGTCTCATAAAAATTATGCTCCAAGTTGTCCTTAATATATCAAACATGCATTTAAGCACTTATAATCAGAATATAAAAGCCAATTTAATATCAACTTTTATCAGCATATTTCTAAAGATGTATATCATTTTTTAAGTTTTTGGACAAAATAGTTAAGGTAGAGTTTTCACCAAAAATATATCATTTGAAAATACAATTTTTACATAAAAATAGAAATTAGGAAGGTTGATTTGAGTGGCACAGGAGTATCACCTAGACTCTTGATTCCAATAATTACAGGCTATCATTGTTCCTTGTGATTAAGTCCCAGACCAGTGGTCAGCAAACTCATTCGTCAACAAAGCGGCAAACCATGGCTCACGAGCCGCATGTGGCTCGCGAGCCGCAGTTTGCCGACCACTGACCTAGAATATAACAATATTATAGAATAATTGAAAGGATTCTAATGGTAACTTTAAGAATAAATGGGACATTACAGTAAATCATTTCATTTTCCCCTTGAGATTTAAAATTTATTCCAAAAAATGTTAATATTTCTCAATGGCCTCGTGGCTCTAAAATATGTTTAGTGTTCATTTTTGTGTATATTCCTCATAGATGATTATAAACAATATATAAAAATGGTAAATTCTAAGTTATATGTATTTTTAATAGAAGGAAATTCCAGCACACTACATGTAAAACAGAATTTAAGGAATCTATTGCCTTGAAGAAGAGAAAAAAATTAGTATACCAAAAAATTTGACCAATAGTTCTTCCTCTGTGTTTTTAAAGAAGGTTAAATGGCCCTAACCGGTTTGGCTCAGTGGATAGAGCGTTGGCCTGCGGACTGAAGGGTCCCAGGTTCGATTCCGGTCAAGGGCATGTACTTTGGTTGTGGGCACATCCCCAGTAGGGGGTGTGCAGGAGGCAGCTGATCGATGTTTCTCTCTCATCGATGTTTCTGGCTTTCTATCCCTCTCCCTTCCTCTCTGTAGAAAATCAATAAAATATATTTAAAAAAAAAAAAAAAAAGGTTAAATGACTCTGAAATACTTTTGTACAGTGTTATAAATTGAATTTTTAGGCCTTGCAGAAATTTGTTTTATTTTTAAATGTGTACAAAGGCAATTGATTAATAACTAAAGAGCCCTAAACATAGTGGCTATTTATAAACTGCAGCAAAATTTTTACATTTTAATTAGCAAATCAGATAACTGCCATTTCCTCACATGGCAAGACACTAATATCCATTTAATATGAGTTTTTATTTTAAAACAAAAAGAGTAACTTCCATCTGAAAATTTCTATTGATATGATTTTCTGTCACATATTTACCCAAAGCTCTAGTCTTAAAGTCCTAAAAATGGAAACCAGGCTCTGAAAAGACTACACAGCTCTCCCCAAAAAGTATACTTCAGAAAACTAAAAGGCAAGATAACCTTAGTAAATCTCAAAGCTTCAAGATAAAAGTTTGAAAAGACATAACCATATTCTGCAGGGATTGTTCAAATAGCACCAAATTCCAAAATGCCATAATACCAATAACAAAGGCAAGTGCCCCTATGCAGAAAATGCCCAATTCTAGAACAGTGGTTCTCAAAATGTGATCTAGGAACCTCCTTTAGGGAGGTCCACAAGGTACAGGCTATTTTCATGATAATACCAAGGTTATGTGCCTTATTCACTCTCTATCATGGGTGCAAGGTAAAATTTTTCACAAGCTACATGATAGCGGATGGCATTATTGATCTGATAACTTATGTTCTTCTGTTAATATCTACATATAACCTACATAAATAAAACTGGTATCCTCAATAATTTTTTTAAGAGTGTAAAGTGGTCCTAAGACCAAAATGTTTGAAAACCACTGCTCTAGAGTATTTCAAAATGTTTGAGAACCGCTCTCCTAGCATATATAGACATTTTCAGGCCATTAACAGCCAATAGTTATAAAAGGTCCCTGCTCAAAGAAATGTCAAAATTATTAAAGTTCCTGGGTACCATTTACATGACACACAACATCTTTCCCTACAAAGCACTTGACATAGAGCCAAGAAAAAATTCTATATGCTTATAAATTAAATATAATTCTATTAGGAATTTCTAAAGCCACATTTTAGCTATCTCTACTACAAAGTAGTATTTGAAAACTTAAAGTAAAAGCAGAGAAAAATAAAACTTCAAATATAACCAAATATATCTTACTAGAGGCCCGGTCCCCCCCTCAGCCCAGTCTGCACCCTTTTCAATCTGGGACCACTTTGGGATGTCTGACTGCCGGTTTCAGCCTGATCCCTGGGATCA
The DNA here is from genome assembly GCF_963455305.1 of Plecotus auritus. NCBI lineage: Eukaryota > Metazoa > Chordata > Mammalia > Chiroptera > Vespertilionidae > Plecotus > Plecotus auritus. Next base: position 170,177,347 of record NC_137775.1, on the reverse strand, counting down.
GACAGTCAGACATCCCTCTCACAATCCGGGACCGCTGGCTCCTAACTGCTCACCTGCCTGCCTGCCTGATCACACCTAACTGCCCCCACCTGCCAGCCTGATCACCCCTAACCGCCTCTGACTGCCAGCCTAATCACCCCTAACTAGCCCCCCACTGGCCTGGTTGCCCCCAACTGCCCCCCTCTGCCAGCCTGGTCACCCCTCACTGCCCCCCCCGCCGGCCTGGTTGCCCCACACAGCCTGCTGTTCAGTCGTTTGGTCGTCCCTTGCTAACGCCCCTGCCGGCCTGGTCACCCCACACAGCCTGCTGTTCAGTCATTTGGTCGCCCCCTCACTGTCCCCCCTGCCGGCCTGGTCGCCCCACGCAGCCTGCTGTTTGGTTGTTACTGTGAGGGCATCATGACCAATTTGCATATTACCCTTTTATTAGTATAGATTAACTAATGTATACTTGGCAAAATATAACTACCTACCTACAATAGCAAGGAAGATACAAACATTGGCTATAAGGCAACAAGAATTACCTTTAGTCACCTTTTTACAAAATCAAAATCATATGAATAGGAAATTTAGAAGCATAAGATAAAATAATAATCTCAATTGATTCATTTTTATTAAAATTTAATATCTAATTTGAGTAATAGTCTTGGGGAAAAACAGTTATCAAGCTTTCAGATAGAATATTTTTGAGGGGAAATTAACTTTCTATAAGTTCTACATTTCTGCATAGGGTAGAGCAAAGGGAAAATTAACATAAAACAATAGAAGAGGAATTAATTTATTTACTTAAGAAAAACAAGGCACTTTTCCAAGAAATGTTCTGGAATCTCATTTCTTTGGGACTGTTAATCTAAATACGTAAAGTCCCATTATTTACTCAAGTCTCTTCTGGTTAAGAAAAAAAAACAGTGCATGTGGCCTTTAAATGCATCCTAAAAATAGCCTACAACCTCTTAAGCAATATATTATTTATTACAGATTATTAACAAATGGATAATGTGGCAAATTTCTAAACATATGGTGTCTCCACACTGCCTCTATCATCAGCCAACCTACTTTTGTGAATGTCAGGCTAATAAAAATGAAGGAAGTGATGCTGCCAAAAGCAAACTTATTCAGTAAATACAGATGGAATACTAAGTGATATAAAATAAACTGGATACATACCTAAAAATCAAATATGAATAATTGGATTTTCTATACTTCTATCCCCATAAATTGGCATTGAAAATATGGAATTGCCTGTGCTACAACATTATAAATACAATATTACACTCCAAATGACAATTTTTCTTTACCTAAAGATAAGAATTAAGATAGCACTTGAGGTAAGCAACATCTTCCTATGAAAGTGGGCATACTAGAAGTTAAAAAATGTTTATAATCTAAAATATAAACTTTGTTTCATCTCTACTGACACATAACCCTTATCAGCTACTATATATTATTTGGTTAATAAAATCACCAAAATTATAAATGATACTTAGTTAGGATGGAAAATCACTGGTATATAAAATTTGTAAGCAAAAGAAATGTAAAAGAACAAATAAAGCATAAAAGGAAAAATATTCTACCAGTTTAACCTGTCAATGGTATGAAAAAACAACAAAAATAAGTGCTTGATAAAGTGAACGAAGTGAATTTTCATGACTATAAACACACTAACAAAATGACAAGACTTAATTATTCTAGTTCTACATGTGATGTAACAGATACATCTACATGTGAAAAGACAACTCAATCTTTCTTTTGAAGAAAAACATGTACATAAACACACAGACAAAAAGACACAAATGTATTTGACTGAAGAGTCTTGAATGTTGCATCTTGGGCCCAATGGATTTAAACCTAACTTTCAGTAGAACTTCAAGTGGAAGAACTGAATCATTACTGTAGTTTTATTATAAAAATGTTTGTTTTCATTTCTTTGTAGAGAGAATTTATTTACTAAATACATGTAAACATATAGTTTAGTTTTACTTCCATACATCTAAAACAAAGATTTGGTGACCATTCAAATGATGGTGCTGCAACTGGTAAAGAAATTAACCTTGAAAATGAATCTCTAAAAGTCTGAGACAATCATTAAGCTGTGTTGCCCTGCTGAAGTATTCTAAAAGCCTAAACTTTTATGTAGAGCTGAATATAACTAAGTTTAAAGAAAGGTGACCTTTCTCATAATCCAACTAGCACAATTTAGTAGTCCTATGAACAATGGGGTGAGAGGATAGAATGGTGAAAGAAAACCCTACCATTTCCCAAGTCAATGGCTATAAAAATATTCCTCTACATAGATAGACTGTGAGCTCTTGAGAACGATGATTGTAAGCTCCTTGAGAACGGTGACACAGAGCAGTTACTCAATAAAGATTGGTTGGCCAAATGAAAAAAAAATGCTATAGTTAGGGAGTTCATTCACTCCTACAACTGTCTATAAATAGGATTTCAAGGAAGCCACTTAATATAAGGAGTAGACTGGTTTAGAGAATTCCCTCTCCCCAAACAGACAGATACCATAAAAATTGGGTTGATCTACCTCATTACTCTTGCTTTGAGATAGTGTCAGGCTATCATTGGTCAGTTCCTCATCATCAGCACTGTTTCTGCTAAGAACTTTACTCTTCTTCTTCTTGCAACCCCCTTCACTGGCAGGGCTGCTATGATCTTCTTCATTGCCTTCATCATTGTCATCCTCATCACTCCCACTCCCCTCATCTTCATCATCCTCATTGTCTCCATCACTTCCTTCTTTCTGAGATGCAGATCTTCCCTTTCTCTTTACTGCAGTAGGTCTCCAATCATTGTCATCTTCACTGTCATAGTCATCCATGTCATTCAATTCTTCCATGGATACAAAATCCAAAAGCGGTCGATTTCGACGAAGGTTCCACTTTTTTGGCTCACTGACTTGTTCCTCTGTAGCAGTTGTAGTAGGGACTGAAGGAGATGCGTTAACAGCAGGAGGACTTGTGGCTGGTGCGGTGGCAGCAGCAGAAGCAGCCACATTATCAGATACTGTTGCTTTTTCTTTCTCTTTTTCTCTCTCCTTCTCTTTTTCTTTCTCCTTCTCTTTTTCCTTTTCTTTTTCCTTCTCTTTGTCCTTTTTCTTTCTAGGTCTTTCTCCATTTTCTTCTTCCTTCTTTTCCATTTTAATTAACTGTTTTTCTGATGACAGTATTTCTTCCTCTGCAGAATTTTTAAGTGGTTCTTCTTTTACTTTAATATCTTCATTTAGTTCTTCCTCTAAAATATTTTCTTCAGAATCACTACAGGAACCTTCTCCACTGTCCTTTGAGGGGTCTTCACTTCCATTACCACTCCCTTCAGAATCTGTTGAAAATATGAGAAAAAAAAACCACACATATGTATATACATACACACACACACACACAACGCTGACACAAATGAAACCACCAAAATCTGTGAGTAACTTGTAAAACAATATAAACAAATTTAAGTCAAATGATGGTAGACATTACTAACCTGATTAAATAATAAATCAATGAAGTTGGTGTAATGGTTTTAGTTCAATATAGCATTAATGAAGACGAATATATGTAACTCTAAATTAAAATATGCTTTAAAAGGAAGAGCACTGTTTTGTCATATAGCACATGCTTTATTTGGTACCCTAAAGGCAATTTTTTCTAAAAGTAAATGTCATTCTTTATAAATGGGGCACGTGGTTTTAACTTAATGATAATAGAATATGCAACATAGTCTTCTCCCCTTACATCTTCCTTTCATAAACTATATGGACTTATAAACATTGAGTCACATTCAGAACAAGAAAATACTGGCCCAAAAAACTTTGTTTCATTGTTTCATGCTTTTCCCAGCAAAATTAAGCATAGATATTTATGGTAGTCAACTTGTACCACATTCCTACTACAGCCATCAATTTTAGGAGCACCAAGTACATACAGTAGATGAGAAGAGACAATAGCAATGGCACAGAAAATGGAAGTTGCAAGAGAAGTTATCAATTTTCCTGCTTATTAGGATATCAATAAAAGAATCACCTAAACTTTCAAAAATTCTAGGCAGTAACTGCTATATCTCCTAGAATGAAGAAATTAATAATTTTTTTAAAAACTAAGCCATCTTGGAAATGAGCAACCACAGTAGTCACTAAAAAGATAGGCAAAGGACATCAAATAGTTCACATAGAACTATAAGGCTTCTGGCAAGTTTCTTCCGTTCCTGCCTAGCACAGCCCAGGCACTCTTAAGCCAACACTATTCAGTAACCTTCTAATCATCTTTATGCCTGATAAAATAAAACTCTAAAATATCTGTAGAGAGGGACACAGGGAGGAGAAAAAAGGAAGTGGGAAACAAAGCAGTCATAGTTAGATCATAGCCAGCAACAGGAAAACCTGTAGGGTGATGAATATTTTGCACCTATAACCAAGAAAAGGGTAATAATAAATTATGAAAAAGTTTATGTTTCTACATCATTTTAATTTCTATTAACTCAACCAGTCTTAGCCTCTATAAATAATTGGGCATTAGATGTAAAGAAATAGTCTATAATAAGTATCTAGTATTTAAAATAGCTCAAAATGCTTTACAAATAGCTGATAAAATTTAAATCCTGCTAATTAAATCACATTTTTTAAAAAAGACTAACATTTAGTAGATGTTGACTGACCTTATAAAATCATTGTCAGTCCCTAGGTTATCCTGCAGGTACTCATAGCTCATTCAGGACTGTTGTGGAAAAACACTCTCATCCTAAAAATTCTTGCATGGGACAAAAAATTGTGTAGGTTAACAATCCCTTGTCTGAAATTTTTGGAGACAGATGTTTCAGAAGTTAGACTTTGCTTTTTAGATTTTAGAAGGGGTAGCGTGGTATATGCACAATATAGCACACTAGCACCTGCCCTATAGTCAAACATAATTTTGCAGTAAAATGTATGAATAGTTATGATTATGATAAATATATATACTACAAATAAACTATCAGTACGAATCAGGTTTCACCATCAAACAGTTTGTGTCAAACTTAGGAAACACCTCTGGATTTGTGAGCTCCTCAGATTTCAAAAAAGTGTGTGGACCCAATTTTCACTCACAAATAGATGACTTCTTTCAGTCCAGTAGCTCTACAAATCATTAAGGAAATTATAATTTTTTTTAGACCACTCACAATTAAACCCAACTTACAAAAACAAAACAAACAAACAAAAAAACCTCTGACAAAAAAGAATCTCTATGCAGACTGACTAAAGAAAATTGGAACATCTTGCAAGCAAGCTAATAATTGAGAGCTAACAGGTGGACAAAAGGTACTTTCTCCTGGGTTAATCTTCTAGAAGCCATTTTAGAAATACTTAGAAAGCACTCCTTAGTTATTTTTACCAATGAAAAATAACAATAAAACCCAACCGGTGTGGCTCAGTGGTTGAGCATCAACCTGTGAACCAGGTCACAGTTTGATTCCTGGTCAGGCACATGCCCAGATTGTGGTCTCAATCCCCAGTGTGGGGCATACAGGAGGCAGCTGATCAGTGATTCTCTCTCATCATTGATGTTTCTATCTCTCTCTCTCTCCCTTCCTCTCTGAAATCAATAAAAATATTTTTAAAATAAATAAAATAACAATAGATTCAAATGTAAGATTAACTGGGGCACAAAAGTGGGTATCTGATCAAAATGAGAGGAATTTAACTTTGATATTAGTAAATTTTACAAAACATAAAGAATGTTTATAGTTTTGGTTTGGTTGTTGTTGCCAATACCAATCAATTAATTATTTTTCAAAGTAGAGGGAAAGTGATACTTTGATTCTGTTTTTATTCTATAATCACACCTGAATAGAAAGCAATTTTGAAAAACTTAAATGCTTTACATTTGTTAATATATCATTAGAAGAATGTGAGTTTTTTCCATAAATACAAATCCTAATAGCTTACCCAACCCATCATTCTCCGAATATAACATATTAGCCATACTCCAACTGCAGCCATCAGGAATATATCAAATTTTATTTTTCTTTGATCTCTGAAAAATAACATCTTCATCTGATTAGTCATCACTTCTTTTTAGTACATATGCACTTGAGGGATGGAGATAAAAATATTTAGTTACAGTGTAGCTTGGCAATAATGAGAATGAGAAAATCAGAGTTCTTGGCTGTTTTTTTTTTTTTAGGCTGCAAAGAAATATTTCATGTTACTATGAATTCAAATAAAGACTCTCTGCCATATTCCAAATCTATCACTCTTACACTCTTCAAAGAAAAAAAGAACAGACTAGAGAAATAATCCAAATACTTCAAATACAGCTAATCTTGGGCATAAAAAACAGATAATTCCAAGCCTATAATCAAAATTTTTACACTAGAAAAAAGTTTTAAAATTGAAATCCATACTTCTTACTCAGTTAAACAAAAAGTAACCTTTCTCAAACACACTCTATCAAAATCTCTCCAATCAATAGCTATTTCAACTTAGATATTTTTGCAGTTACAGAATTAAAAAAAAAAAAATCCTTCAAGAATCCCTTCACAATATTCAATGCTTAAGTTTTCCCCAAGATAAATATCAAACAATAAAACCAAAAATGAAAGAGTATGATTTAAATCAGAATTTTATGTTAGCTTTGCAATATAAAGAATCATCTTTGTGCATCAAATCTAAGTATTTATTCTGTTCATTGATGCAGTCCAACAGTGATTAGTATTATAAATATACACATCAGACAACAGATCACCAGTCTACTGGTTATTGTTATCATCTTGTGACCATTTTGACAAATCCTGTAAAGCACTTTTTAAAAAGCCAACCAGTCAACACAACTCACCCTCTATTTCCAGCTGTGACAATTTTGTCCCACAGAGGACACCTGGCAGTGTCTAGAGAGAATGATGGCCATGAAAGGTTCAGGGGTAGAGGGTGGTAGGTAGGAAAGATGCTACTAGCATTTAAGTAGAAGACAGGGATGCTACTGAACATCCTATAATACACAGGACAGGCCTCCACAACAGAGAATTATTCAACATAAGATGTCCATAGTGCTGAGTTTAAGAACCCTGGTCTAGCATACAAGGCCTCAATGTGACCTCATTCTACTTTCCCAGGCTCATCTCTTCTATTCTTTTATTCAGTCACGATCCAGGATTAATAAACATTTTCCAACCTCTACGCTTTTAACACTTAATGTTTCTCCATCTAGATTTCAGTTTCTAATTTAACTCTTATCTCAATGCCTTCTCCTAGATCAATCCATCTAAAGTAGTCCTATATGCTTTGAGAGACTTAAACTGCATAATGATCAAGCATGCTTTGTATCATCTATTCATCATTTTATCTAATTATACTAATATTATCACTATTGCTTAATGAATTCACCATAACATCCAGAAAAGTGTTGAAACAAAACTACAGATGATCAATGAACATATTTTGATCCACTTAAGCTAAAGCCAAATTAAGCACAAAATATTACTAAACTAAAGTCTCAGCCTAACTCTTGCAGCTAAATTACTCTCTGACAATTTCACCTAACTAAACTATGACTTAGGATATAAAATTAACCTTCTTACTTTAGCCAAAAGGTTAGAGACATGGCATTGTTTTATTGTCTTAACAAAGGTAATACATATACTTTTCTTCAAAAATATTTCATTTATATAGCAGATTACTCAATGAATCTATCCTAGCCCTAATCTTAGGTCCAAGTCTCAAATATAACCACTTTAACTAGGCCAAAACATAAAATTGATAATATTTGACAGTTTTATTCCTATAAAACTGGTCATTTTATATAGCTTCACCTAACATTTCTACATATGGTTTTTCTGGTGGTATCACCATAATTCTAATACACTTATATCCCATTTTAGGATTTATTAATTTTAAAATTTATTTACTGGCTCTCAATCAAAAGTGAAAAATTTAGGGGTGGGGTGGGGGGAAGAGATTAACCAAAGAATTTATATGTGTATATGTACTGCCCATTAACACAGGGAAAGGGGAAAGGCCTGAGGGGCAGGGAGGACCAGGTGGTAGAGGGCAGGGGGGAAGAAAGGGGGTGCATTTGTAATACTCTCCACAATAAAGATTAAAAAATTATCAGATAAAGAGCCCTAGCCGGTTTGGCTCAATGGATAGAGCGTCAGCCTGCGGACTGAAGGGTCCCATGTTTGATTCCAGCCAAGGGCACATGCCTGGGTTGCGGGCTCGATCCCCAGTAAGGGGCGTGCAGGAGGCAGCCAATCAATGATTCTCTCTCATCACTGATGTTTCCTATCTCTCGCTTCCTCTCCCTTCCTCTCTAAAGTCAATAAAAATATATTTTTTAAAAATAGATAAAGAAATAAAATAATTTTTTAAAAAAGAGAAAACAAGTGAAAAATTTAGCTCTATTTTCACCTTCAAGATAAAAGGTAATCTATATTCAACTCATTATTTTGAATGGTAGAGGCTTATAATTATTGTCAGTAATCACTGTGAGATAGTTTTTAAACAATATTTATCTTTTTAGATTTTATCATCTGAGAAACACATGAATAAAATTATGTTTATCTGCAGGGGTCTTAAATATAATAACCTTTGTCTATAGAATTTTCGATATTTATTCTTAAAGCCAAACAGAAATATGGAGTTTTGTAGTCAGAATTCAGATTTCAAAATGAAGATCAGATGAAACTGATGCAGAGAATCAGATAAAAATTGAGGCCAATCAATCTAAGCATTTTAACATTAAGTTCTAAGAAAGTCAGGAGTCATTTCTAGAAATTGTTTTGAAAGAAATGGTTTTTATTTTTCCACTTTCAGTTTAATCTATTCATAGATAAGTTTGGGATTCCACAATGTCAAAATGTTTAAAAAGCAGTGATAAGTTTAATGTCTTATTTCCTGTAAGAGTCCAGCTATCTCAGACAGAGAAGAGAAAAGATGCAAATAGGAATCAGTGGTAATCTAGAATAAGCCAACATCTCAGCCATGGGAGACACCAATGTACATAATCCAAGAGCAGAAAATATCATTCAATTTCTACTGACAATGAACTATTTTAAAGAAAATCATTTTCTACTAACTCTCATTTACAATTAACATCAAGAACTACAGATAAATTTTGACCGTGGGTCACAATTTAATCTCCCCAGAGGTCAAGAAAGTAGGTATTATGACAAGAGGGAACAGAAAGTATATAGATTTTTAGTGCTTTTAGAATTTTTTTAAATTATCAGCTAATAAAACTCATCCTACCACTTACCACAAATAATAGATAATTCCCATTAACTCTGTTTAAAATTTAACAAGATCAGGAATCTCTACTTAGCTTGATACCATAAATTATTTTGAGAAAGTAGTTTGTACCATTAAATTGTTTTAAATGTTGTAAAAGAAAAGTGATACCTGTGAATGACTCCAACTTAATAAGCAAAAAGAAAAAAAAAATTACAAAATCAGAATTTATTGCCAAAAAATAATTATGGAATATTTAAAGAAATTAAGCTTTGAAGTTTTTCCCATAATGGTATTCAAATAAGTAATAATTTCTGATACCCAACTATTTTTATCACACTTAACAATCTGGACTATAACAAATCAAAATAACATTCTAGTCAAGAATATTCTATCTGCCAACGTTTCACCAAGAGAACTAAAGTAGATTTGGATTTTACCCCCTTGCCCTTCCTTTTCTTTCCCTTCTTTGGAAGTATCAAGCATCAGTGAATCAACTAAATGGAAGGTAAAAGAGCTGAGAAGGTTATAAAACAAACAAAAAAAATCAAGATAAACTTAACAACTTTTGATTACTGGGAGTGACCTGAATTAGTCACCACAACATCCAAGTAGTTTTGGTTTAAGATTATATCCTATCTCTGTTTAGTATCTAAGCAGAGAAAAAGACTGTAAATTTTGGAATCAAAAGACATGGATGAGAATCCATTATGGCCTGAGTGACCTCATGCAAGTTCTTTAAATTCAGTTCCCCTATCATCAGAAAATATCTCCTTTACTAAGTTACTTTAAAAATTAAAAGAGATTATGGAAACAAAAAGTTCTCAGTAAATCACAAGTGAATTCTGACTGCTGATGCTATTAAAAGTAATACTAGTAACATAACCTAACTTCATCCCTTCCTTATCATCCTTAGCAGGAAAAAAAAAAAAAAAAAAAACAGAAAGGAGAAAGACTAAGTATAGGAAATTCTATGGAAGAATACTAGCAGGGTCGCCTAAGACCATTGGAAAACACAGATATTTACATTATGATTCATAACAGTACCAAAATTACAGTTATGAAGTAGCAACGAAAATAATCTTATGGTTGGGGGTCACCGAATGAGGAACTGTATTAAAGGGTGGCGGCATTGGAAAGGTTGAGAACCACTGTGTTAGAGGAATGCGCCCTGGCGGGGTAGCTCAGTTGGTTTCAGGTTCCATCTCTGGTCAGGGCACATACAAGAAGCAACCAATGAATGCATAAATAGGTGGGACAACAAATCGATGCTTCTCTCTCTCTCCCTTTCTCTTCCTCTTTCTTTCTCTCTCTCTCTCTCTCTCTCTCTCTCTCTCTCTCTCTCTCTCTCTCTCTCCCCCCTCCTCTCTCAAATCAATAAATAAGTCTTCAAAGTATTTTTAAAACCTGTTAAAAGGATGAAACCGTAAGGGCTTTTATTTCCCACTTTCTTAAAATTTCCACTCAAAGCGGGCAGAATAATAAGTAATGTTTATTGTTCAAGTGTGTCTTGGTATTTTTCACATATTGAAACATCATTTGTATCCATTTCTCAGATTCCTGCAATTAAAATTTTGTATGTATCTTTATATGAGCTACAAGGAACTGAAGAAACAAAGTAAACCATACTCTTCTTTCTATGTTTTCCAATTTTGTACAATGTGAATATATGACCTTTTTAAACAGTTTACTGGTTTTTAAATCACAAAACATACAGCAAGCATGCATGCTTTATATCTCAGAGATTTTTGAAAGGCCCAAACCACAAGGTCCAGTGGCTACTATGAAACACAATTTTTTTCCTCTGGTCAGCTTTAGTAAAACTCCCCTCAGAGGGTGTGCCAAGTGATTTGAAAAGAGAAGAACCCTGCTCATGAATAGTTCATGGCTTGCATTACTCTCAGGATATTACTCTACCTTGTGATATCTCTCATTTTTCCCCTCTATGCATAAAATAAGCATAAGTATATTTTCAAGTAAAGAATAGAGAAAATGTTTTTGCATCTTTGGAAAAAGTCCTCTGGCAGGTTCATTATCTAAGTATCAGCAAAAACGGATACAATGATAGGACCTAGTGAAAGGATCTTAGAGAAATGTGGGAAATCAAATGTACAAAATAAATGAAGTTTATGTGCTTTAACTTTAAATTGGCATTGTCATCAAAACCAATTCTTAAAAAAAAAAAAAAGTCTGAAAATAAACCCAACTTCAGAAAGCTGGGAAAGGGAAGAAACATTTACCTGAAGCATCTCCAACTTTAAAATCACTGTCATCTGAACTATCATAATCGAGAGCTTCTAGCAGAGAAGCTGCCAAAGGCTTCACCTGCCTCCTCTTGGAGCTGCGATCCACTGTTAAAAAGAAAAAAAATTATAGCGTCATTCAAAATCACACAAAGCACAGGGAAGAGCTGTGGAGCTGAGGGAAGGTGCAGAAGACCTCCTGCTAGGGATCTTTATTTGATTCCGTTCTCGGCAAAAGGTGTTGGGGAAGGTTGGGGGTGGGAACGCGGGCTGGGGAGGGCCGGGAAGCAACGTGGGCAGCTCCAGCCACCGGTCGGCGAAGGCGAACCCAGGCCGGCAGAGACTGAAGCTGACCCTCTTGCACATCTTGTGATGTTTCTGCGAGTCGGTCCTAATCCCTCATTTAGACGCCGTGACAGTCAATAGAAAGAAAACGCAAGGCCCAGGGAATAAAAGAAGTCGCGATCATTCCCGCGGACCGCGACGGGGAAGCTTCCACGAAGCGCCCCACCCCCGCCCGGCTCTGACTCCTGCAAGGGCTGAAATGGACCTTTCTCCCCGCGGAGGCCTCCGACACTTACTAAGGAATCCGTGAGGCGGTCGTTTGGAGACCTAGGGAGAGGCTGCGAGAGCCCAGGCAGCGCCGAGGTCGGGGACTGAGACCGCGGAAACCAGTCGGAAGATGCTATTTAAAATCGGCGGTGCCGCCGAGCGGATGGGGCGTCCCAGGTGCAGCCCCGCGGTCCCTTCCCGCACCCCACCCCCTGACCCGCCCCTTAGTCCTCGCGGAACCGGCCCCAGAAGCTCGAGCTTCCCAGGCGCTCCCCGGGCGCGGGCGCCCTCCGGTCCAGGCAGCGCCGCCAACCTGGCAGCCCTGCGGAGTTAGCTCCCTCGTTAAAACTGTTAGAAAAAAAAAAGAAAGAAAAACTTTATTAGCCTGCACCAGAACCAACAAAAGACCCAGAATTTGCACAGTCCAAGACCGACTGCCCGAGACAATAGGGAAAGCAACGACCCGGATACAGCTCGGAAGACAAGGAAGTAGAAACACAAGGCAGAGCGAGTCCTTAATGCAGCAGAAGCCGAGAGCGCCTGCGCCAAACTCGTCCCGCTCTTCCTCCCCGAGAGGAGCCGAACAGAGCCGAACAGAGCCCTGAGCGGGCCGAGCGCAGTGTAGTAGTGCCACCCAGATCCTGAGTGGCCCCGCCCACAAATCCCCGAGGCTCCACCTTCAGTCCAAATCTGTAGGGGCCAATTTTTGTTTCCGGTTTTTCTTTTTAAAGGATTTACTCAGAATACGATTTCCACAAAGGGACGTTTGCTAACTTAAGTTACTATCAAAAAACAATACCATCTCTTCCACTGCTTCTTCCATAAATTGCATCCCTTAAAATATCTTGGAACATGGGGAAATTTTATTTCCTGGAAGCGGGTGATGTGAGAATAGCATTGGACCTTGTTTGCTGCTTTGATAATTACAACTCTAACAGAGGGAAAAGCATTCATTTAATTATATTGACTATTGTTATAACGATTGTACTTCGGACAGACATTTCCGCATAAATAAAATATACACAGTATTTAATTCTGCCAAGAAAAAGAGATAATAAACCTAGGGGAAATATTCCCTCTCACAAGTGTATTATGCATTAACTTATGATGTATATGTCCAATGAATCTAAAATAGTGCCTTTCATCCAGTTAGAGAATTTATTTATTAAAGTGAAATTTTAATACTAGTAAATTCACTACTAGTATAAAAACATGAGGACAGTATGTACAACCAGACAAGGCAGTCTTCTGTCAATGAATAGTCATTGGTGCCAATTCAATCCCAACAGGAATCCCCAGTTTGGGGTGCAGTGAAGAAAGAAATTTTATTCAGTGCAAACAGCTCAATTGTGATACAGCACAGCTGTGAAACTGCCCGATAGTGTACAGCTCAATTACCAAGCAGCACAGCACAGCTGGGAGGCAGCCCCTGGCACCAGGCCCATCTCTGGCTAGACAGCTCTGCTCCTGGTTTGGTCCTCTCTGCTCCAGTGAGACATCTTCGTGACATCTTTGGTATTTAAGCTCAGCCAGGGAAGCACTGTCTTTAGTCTCCGGTGGATAGGGAAAGTGCACTTTCTCAGTGAGAGGAGAGCTGCTGACATATAGACAGAAGTCCCCACCCCTGGGACTTTTGCAAATGAGGGCTCCAAATCTTCACAGTTTGGCCCAAAAAGCATTGTCAAAATGAAGCTTCTCTGATTGGTCAGTGAAGAATCTGATGGGGGATATAGATGTACAGCTGGATTGGATGTTGAAAGCCTCAGTCTTATTGATTGAAATACTATTTCAGTAACTCCTTTATCAGGGCTGGCTCATATGGCAGGAACACTATGCAGGCAGGCAGTTCAGTGCAGGCTTCTCCCTGAAGTGTGGTTTGCATAAGAGGCCCCTATTTAGAAGTGGGCTGCTTGGCTCTGCTTTTAAATTTGAGCCCAGTTCGCTACTGGAACCCTTTTCTATGGGTATCTTCTTTCTTAGGGGTCTAAACCTTCAACAGTTACAAATGCCATGCTTATTTACATACAGGTTGGTTACTTTTAAAAACAATATTAAGAAAACAGAGAGACCGTGCCATCTTGAAGGGGAAAGTGGATGTTATCTGAAGCCTTAAAATCTGCAACTACGGCACACACCGAACAGCTGTGAACCCCAGAACACAGGTCCCCAATTGGTGCAAACACGCGGATTCATAGAAGCTCTACACTCCACCACAGAGGGATCAGATTTCACCTGGGATAAGGAGAGAGAGAACTACTTAACCAGACACCCGGAGAAGAGAGACCATGGGGAGACAAAGATACAGCCCGCATATGAAAGAAAAGCAGGCATCACCAAAAAGGAAGTAAACGAAATGGAGGCAAGCAACCTGCCAGAAAAAGAATTCAGAGAAATGGTCATAAGGTGGCTGAAAAGAATGGAAGACAAATTCGACAATATGAGTAAGAACCAAGAGGAAATGAAGACGAACCAAGAAGAAATGAAAAATGACATCGCTGCTGTAAAGAACACAATAGAAAGCATCAAGAGTAGACTAGAAGAAGCAGAGGACCACATCAGTGAGCTAGAAGACAAGGTAGGAAAAAATACCCAAGTAGAGCAGCCTCTAGAAAAAAAATTAAAAAGCAGGAGGAGAGCCTAAGGAAACTTTGGGACAACATGAAACAAAACAACATCCACATAATAGGGGATCCAGTAGGAGAGGAAACTGAGCAAGGAATAGAAAACCTGTTTGAAGAAATAATGACAGAAAACTTTCCTGATATAGGGAAGAAAAAACCGACACAATTCCAAGAAGCTCACAGAGTCCCAAGCAAAATGAACCCCAAAACACTGACACCAAAGCACATTATAATTAAATTGGCAAACACAAACGACAAAGTAAGAATCTTTAAAAGTGGCCAGAAAGAGACAGAAAGTTACCTACAAAGGAACCCCCATCAGAATAGCGACTGATTTCTCAAGAGAAACTCATCAGGCCAGAAGGGAATGGAATGAAATGTACAAAGTCATGCAAAGGAAGGGTCTGAATCCAAGAATACTGGATCCAGCAAGGCTATCAATCAAAATTGAAGGTGAAATCAGGAGCTTCACAGACAAAAAAAGACTAAGGGAATTTATTATCACCAAACCAGCAATGCAAGAAATGCTAAAGGGTCTGCTGTAAAAAGAAGAAGGAACACAGGCGTAAAGAATAAAAATGGTGACAAACAAGTACCTATCAATAAAAATTTTAAATGTAAATGGATTAAATGCCCCAATCAAAAGACATAGGTTAACGAACTGGATAAGAAAACACGACCCATATATCTGCTGCCTACAAGAAACCCACCTCAGAAAAAAAGACACACACAGACTGAGGGTGAAGGGATGGAAAAAGGTTTTTCAGGCGAATGGAAATGAAAAAAAAAGCTGGGGTAGCGATAATTATATCTGACAAATTAGATCTCAAAGTGAATGACATAACAAGAGATAAAGAAGGCCACTTCATAATACTAAAGGGAGCAATACAACCAGAAGATATAACTCTGGTAAACATATACACACCCAATACAGGAGCACCCAAATACATAAAAAAACTCCTGGAAGATATAAAGGGAGAGATTGACAGCAATACAATCATAGTAGGAGACTTTAATACCCCACTATCACCATTGGACAAATCCTCTAAACAAAAAATCGGCAAAGAAACATCAATCCTAAATGAATCACTAGACCAGATGGAATTAATTGACATCTTCAGAACATTTCGCCCCAAAGCCACAGAATATACATTCTTCTCAAGTGCACATGGGTCATTTTCAAAGATAGACCATATATTGGGTCATAGGCAAAGTCTCTTCAAATTCAAGAAGATAGAAATCATATCAAGCATCTTCTCAGATCACAGTGGCATAAAACTGGAAATTAACTACAATAAAAACAATCCAAAAAAAATCGAACACATGGAGACTAAACAGCATGCTATTAAACAATGACTGGGTTACCAGAGAGATCAAGGAAGAAATAAAAAACATCATGGCAACAAATGACAATGAAAACACAACAATCCAAAATCTATGGGACACAGCAAAAGCAGTTGAGAGGGAAGTTCATAGCTCTACAAGCCTACTGCAAAAAAACAAGAAACAATGGTAATAAATTACCTAACCCTACAACTCAAAGAATTAGAAAGAGAGCAACAAGAAAAGCCCAGTGTAAGCAGAAGGAAAGAAATAATAAAGATCAGAGCGGAGATAAACGACACTGAGACCAAAATACAAAAGATCAACAAAACCAAGAGCTGGTTCTTTGAAAGATAAACAAGATTGATGAACCTCTAGCCAGGCTCACCAAGAAGCAAAGAGAGAGTACCCAAATAAACAAAATCAGAAATGCAAGAGGTGAAATAACAACAGACCCCACCAAAATACAAAGGATTGTTAAAAAATACTATGAATAACTCTATTCCAACAAACTGGACAACCTGGAGGAAATGAACATATTCCTAAAAAATATACCCTTCCATAACTCAATCAGGAAGAATCTAAACATCTCAATAGGCCAATAACTATGGAAGAAATTGAAGCAGTCATCAAAAAGCTTCCATCAAACAAAAGCCCAGGGCCAGACAGCTTCACAGGGGAGTTTTACCAAACATTCACGGAAGAACTAAAACCTATCCTCCTCAGACTATTCAAAAAAATTCAAGAAGGAACACTTCCAAACTCATTCTATGAAGCCAGCATCATGCTAATACCAAAACCAGATAAAAACAACACAATGAAAGAGAATTACAGGCCAATATCTCTCATGAACATAGATGCCAAAATCCTCAACAAAATTCTAGCAAATCGGATCCAGCAGTACATCAGAAAGATCATACACCATGACCAAGTAGGATTTATCCCAGGAATGCAAGGATGGTACAATATCTGCAAATCAATAAACGTGATACATCACATAAACAAATTGAGAGAGAAAAACCACATAGTCATATCAATTGATACAGAAAAAAGCATTTGACAAAATCCAACACCCTTTCTTGATAAAAATTCTCAACAAGGTGGGAATAGAAGGATCATACCTCAACATAATAAAAGCCATATATGATAAACCCACAGCCAACATCATACTCAATGGGCAAAAACTAAAACCATTTCCCCTAAGAACGGGAACAAGACAGGGATGCCCACTCTCACCACTCCTGTTCAACATAGTACTGGAAGTATTAGCCATTGCAATTAGACAAGAAGAATAATAAAAGGCATCCAAATTGGAAAAGAAGAAGTAAAACTGTCCTTATATGCAGATGACATGACATTGTACATAAAAAACCCGAAAGACTCCATAAAAAAACTATTAGACTTAATAAATGAATTTGGCAATGTAGCAGGATACAAAATTAACGCCAAGAAATCTATGGCATTTCTATACACCAATAGTGAACTTACAGAAAGAGTGACTAAAAAACCAATCCCATTTACCATCGCACCAAAAAAATTAAGATACCTAGGAATAAACTTAACTAAGGAGGTAAAAGACCTATACGTGGAAAACTGCAGGACACTGAAAAAAGAGATAGAGCAAGACATAAACAGATGGAAGAACATTCCATGTTCATGGATTGGGAGAATCAACATCATTAAAATGTCCATACTTCCCGAAGCAATCTATAGATTCAATTCACTCCCCGTTAAAATACCAACGGCATATTTCACAGACCTAGAAAGAACTCTCCAAAAATTCACCTGAAATAAAAAAAGACCCCGAATAGCCACAGCAATCCTGAGAAAGAAGAACAAAGTAGGTGGGATCTCAATACCAGATTTCAAGCTGTACTACAAAGCCACTGTTCTCAAAACAGCCTGGTACCGGCACAAGAACAGACATATAGACCAATGGAATAGAATAGAGAATCCAGATATCGACCGAAACCACTATGCTCAATTAATATTTGACAAAGGAGGCATGAACATACAATGGAGTCAAGACAGTCTCTTCAATAAATGGTGTTGGGAAAATTTGACAGATACATGCAAAAAAATGAAACTAGACCACCAACTTACACCATACACAAAAATAAACTCAAAATGTATACAGGACTTAAACATAAGATGGGAAACCATAAAAATACTAGAGGAATCTACAGGCAGAGAAATCTCAGACATATGCCGAAGCAGTTTCTTCACTGATACTGCCCCTAGGGCAATGGAAGCCAAAGAGAAAATAAACAAATGGGACTACAACAAAATAAAAAGCTTTTTCACAGCAAAAGAAACCATCAACAAAACAACAAGAAAGCCCACTGTATGGGAGAACATATTTGCAAATGTTATCACTGATAAAGGTTTAATCTCCAACATCTACAGGCAATTTATACAACTTAATAAAAGGAAGATAAATGATCCAATAAAAAAATGGGCAACGGACCTAAATAGAATCTTTTTGAAAGAAGATAGAAGAAAGGCTAAGAGAGACATGAAAACATGCTCAAAGTCACTAATTATTCGAGAGATGCAAATCAAAACGACAATGCGGTACCATCTCACACCCATCAGAATGGCAATCATCAACAAATCAAAAAACAACAAGTGCTGGTGTGGATGTGGAGAAAAAGGAACCCTCGTGCACTGCTGGTGGGAATACAGACTGGTGCAGCCACTGTGGAGAACAGTATGGAGTTTCCTCAAAAAACTAAAACTGGAACTCCCATTTGACACAGTAATCCCACTTCTAGGAATATATTTCAAGAAACTAGAAACACCAACCAGAAAGGATATATGCACCCCTATGTTCATAGCAGCACAATTCACCATAGCTAAGATTTGGAAACAGCCTAAATGCCCATCAGCAGATGAGAGGATTAGAAAACTATGGTACATCTACACAATGGAATACTATGCTGCTATAAAAAAGAAGGAATTCTTACCATTTGCAGCAGCATGGATGGACCTGGAGAGCATTATGTTAAGTGAAATAAGCCAGGCAATGAAAGAAAAATACCACATGATCTCACTCATTTTTGGAAAACAAAGAACATTATAACCTGATGAATAAAAAGATAGATACAGAGGCAGTAAAGCACCGAACAGACTGTCAAATTTCAGCGGGAAGGCTGGGGAGTGTTGGGGAGGGAGGGAAATAGATCAACCAAAGGACTTGTATGCATGCATATAAGCACACCAATGGACACAAGACACTGGTGTTGAGGGGCGGGGGGATGAGGGCATGTGACAGGGGGTAGGGGAGGCAGGGGGAAGGTCAATGGGGAAAAAAAGGAGATATATGTACTAATATTTGTAATACTTTAAACAATAAAAAAATAAAGAAAAAAAGAAAACAAATAAAATTAACAAATATGAGAGACTAAAAAAATAAAAAATAAAAACAATATTAAAATGTTAGAATCTGAGCAGTATTCATACTTTTTAAAATGTTTATATATCAAGGCTAGAAAAAGATTTGCATGAAACTGGTACAGTTCATTGGTTTATTCTACAAGTATACGTTAATAATGTGGCAAAAACTAAAACCTGCATGGGAATATACAGTGTTATGAAAGACCATAAATTAAATATGTAGGAATCAAATAATATAATGCAAGAGTGGAGCTTACTTTTTAGAGATACGTGTTTAATGCTTTTTATAAACTGGAATTAAATTGTATAACATTAAATTTGAAAAAATAGTCCATATTTATGTGGTACAATGTATGGG
Source organism: Plecotus auritus (assembly GCF_963455305.1). Classification (NCBI taxonomy): domain Eukaryota; kingdom Metazoa; phylum Chordata; class Mammalia; order Chiroptera; family Vespertilionidae; genus Plecotus; species Plecotus auritus. The sequence continues at coordinate 170,157,655 of NC_137775.1, read as the reverse complement.
AGGATTACAGAGAGGTTGAACTTTCAGAGAGGTGACACAGTTGTATTTTCCTTTTCCAGAGCTTAGAATAGAGTTGAAGATATAAACCAGTGAATACACAATTACTGTATATTGTGAAAAGGGCTACCAGAGAGAAAGGACACATGCATACAGGAGAGAAGGCACTTAGAGAAGGCTTCCTGGAGAAAGTTCTATTTAGATACAGGCATAAAGTGTCTGAACTTGCCTGGAGACAAAGGTGTTTCCGACCATGGATAGGACATGTACAAACGCCCAGGTCTAAGAGAGCATGATTAGTCAGATTCCTCAAAAGTTGGACTTTCTCTAATGCCCTCAGGACATTGCTCCATAACAGTACTTGTACCAATTATTATTATTTTATCCTCACCCAAGAATATCTGCATTGATTTTAGAGAGAGAGGAAGGGAGAAAGAGAGAGAAGGGGAGAGAGAGAGAGAGAGAGAGAGAGAGAGAGAGAGAGAGAGAGAGAGAGAGAGAGAGAAAGAGAGAGAGAGAGAGAGAGAGAGAGAGAAACATTTATGTAAGAGAGAAACATTGATTGGCTGACTGGGGATCAAAACTGCAACCTTCCGGTGCACTGCAGGATGCTCCAACCAGCTGAGCCACACCAGCCAGGGTTCTTTGGAGGTAAAGAGATAGGGTGCTTGGGGGGTGTCAAATAAAAGGAACAAAAACAAAAATTGAATTGTCTTACCTGGTTTGAGGGAGAAGATGTAGATTCTGATTAATTTTTTAAGCATCCAGGAAAGTGCAAATCAGTTTATTATAAGTGTAAGGATAAATAGATCCAAAGACATTGAAGCATGGCAACAGAGTGATGAATTTCAGAGAAAATAGAGGGGGGTGCAGAAAGAGATTAACCAAAGAACTTATATGCATATATGCATAACCCATGGACACAGACAATAGTGTGGTGAAGGCCTATGGAGGGGGCAAGAGTAGGGTGGAAGGGGTCAATGGGGGAAAAAAGAGGGACATCTGTAATAATTTCAATAAAGATAATTTTTTAAAAAATGAAAAAAATAAGTCTAACGATAGTAGGTCTGGTTCACAAAGGATAATTGAACATATGAATTACCTTTCTACCCTCCCAAAATTTCATTGAAATCACAAATATATAAATAGAAATACAACTATAAAACCATAGTACTGCTATACACCTGAGAGGAGTGTCACTAGCAAACTTTTGAGGGCTATTATAGAATTTTAACAGTTTATGGAAGTGAGCTCAAATTGCCAACAAAACTCACCAGACTGAGAAGTTAATAATCTTATCCAAGTGAAATAGAGAAGCCACTGAATGAGTTCTTCCATTAAATTCTCTGTATAAAGCTCAGATGGGAGATAATGAGACCTGTGAGAAGGGCAGACTTGGACAACAGACTGGATAATTCACTAGGAGGAAAAAGCCACGTAGCAATTCTGTTTTCAGAGGAACTGAAAGCAGTGTTTTTCCCCAGAATAACATTTCAAGTTCAGTTCTACTAAGTAGGAAGTCAGACTCCAAAAATTATCAGAATGGGCACCAGGTTTATAGGAGAAAGAAAGAGTGACCCCAGTGACTATCAACTGCCATAAGATATAGGAAGATCCAGTACTTGTACACAAACTACTCATCCTATATAATAAAACTCTAATATGGAAATCAACCGACTGGTGGAACAACTGGCAGAATGACCAGTCGCTATGACATGCACTGACCATCAGAGGGCAGACGCTCAACGCAGGAGCTGCCCTCAGGTGTCTGCCCCTGAGAGGGAGGTGACCAGTGGCAGTGATCAGGGGGCAGGGCTGGCCAGCAAGCAGCACCAGGCCATCAGTCAAGGCAGGTGCCAGCGGGGGCCTCCCGATCACCCTGCCCGCTAGTCACCCCACAGATCAGCCCTGATCACTGGCCAGGTCTAGGGACCCTACCCTATATATTGGGAACAGTCTCTTAGATTTAAAAATTAAAACCTGGCAAGGCTACTCTAACACTGAAAAAACAAGGATGATGCAGTGATGACATGCATGGACTCTGGCTTGCACATTTTGTGGTCAGCCCTGATTCTGACACTTAAAACTGTGTGACAAAGCCAATTACTTAATTTCTCTCTGCTTCAGTTTTTCCACGCGTAAGATGGGGAAAATGGTACTACTGCCTCAGAAGGATCATGTTATGTACTACTTTTTATAATCAGGGCAAAAAAAAAAAAATGTAGCTGCCCATACAACAGCAAGATGCCTTTCACCCGTATGAAAAGTATGGTCACTGGTGCATGCAGCGTCCCAGATTGCAAGAGGGATGTCCGACTGCCCTGGGGATCAGGCCTAAACTGGAAGTGGGACATCCCCTGAGGGCGCAGGCTGGGCTGAGGGACCCCTCATGCACGAATTTTGTGCACCAGGCCTCTAGTAAACCATAAAGGAGAGACCTCTCATGTGCATTTTCCCTATACCACCAACCTTCTTTTCCCACCCACCACAACCATCAGAGCAAGGATATCTATAAACAGAACTTGCATTCATGTCTACCAGGTGAACAGGGCTTCTTATTTAGGCAAGGTATATAAATTCTAGCTACCAATACCACACAATCTATGTATACAGACATATAGGCAACCGAGAATCATTAAATTTTTAAGAAAAACTAACAACATGAGAAGAACTAAATTTTTAAAGATCTTTAAAACAATTATATGGTTCAGATATATCAGGTCTCCTATGTACATCGTGAGATTTGGAAGGTGAAAGGGAGAAAGAGACCTTCTCTTAGCTGTAGCAGCAGCAAAGAAAGCTGCATTGTCTATGAGAATAGAATCTACCTTCTAGCTTCTAGCTTCTACCTTCAAAGGTATAAGGTCACGGTGGATGGTGGAAGAGCAGTTCTGGAAAAGGTCAGCAGCAATAGCTGCACTCAATTTCTGTATTCTAGATCACAGCTACATTGTATGAGCTTGAAACTAAAAGTCTCATTATAGCCTTGACTTTCACTCCCCCAACCTTTCAGACACTCTTGCATGCACCAAAATTTATTTTCAGTATAAACTACCCAGAGTAGTTTCTATTTCCTCTATTAAATATTTTCTGATACAGTATTTGGTACAGAAAGGTGTTCATAAAATAAAACCTCAATGATAGGAATTTAAGATTTATTATTTGACTTGGTGTTGGTCAAAAGAGTGATAATTTCATTACCAGTGGAAAATAAGATATTGGTAGTTGAAGGCATACAGTGGTAAAACATTTATTTATATAGTCACATGTAATCACCTGGACTGAGGTGCCTATTGAAGGCAAGCCTTTGGTAACAAGTGTTCGATAGATATTAAGCTGGAAATAAGAAATACTGAGCAGGGCTAAAGCCAGTAGCTAGCCAAACAGCTGTCATTTATGATCCCTAAAGGATATCTTTTGCAGAAAGTCCATGGCTCATTTGATCTCACTGTAATTAATATTTTCAAGAGAAAACACTATTGATGAAGTAAGAAAAGGTTGTGCTGAAATTTATGAACTTCATGAGAATTTCATATGTTCCCATAGAAAAAAGACAGGGTCTCTACAAAGGAATAGGAATCAGGTTCAAATTAGAATTCCTAACTGCAACTTTAGATTGCTGGGAATTTCAGCCATCCAAACATTATTAAAACCATTATTAAACTAGAGGCAAGGTGCATGAAATTCGTGCATGGAAGGGGGTGGTTCATCAGCCCGGCCTGTACCCTCTGCAATCCGGGACCACTGTCTCCTAACCGCCTGCCTGCCTGCCTGATTGCCCCTAACCACTCGCCTGCATGCCCCATCGCCTTTAACTGCTTGCCTGCCTGCCTGATCGCCCCAATTGCTCACCTGCCTGCCTCATCACCACTAACCACCTCTGCCTGCCTGCCTCATCACTCCTAACCGCTCACCTGCCTGCCTGCCTCATTGCCCCTAACCACTCTGCCTGCCTGCCTCATCGCCCCTAACTGCCTCTGCCTCGGACCCCGCTGCCGGGGCTTTGTCAGGAAGGATGTTTGGAATGACCTTCAGCTATCCAGTCTAATTAGCATATTACACTTTTATTATTATTACAGATTTTTTTTAAATAATGGGCTTACTGGCAATCACCATTTTCAAGTTATATAAAATATACTGACTACAGAATTTTCTTCAAGGATTTAGGCAGTAAGGATCTACTCTAGTATTACATAAGTAAAAACTTTTCATATATATTACAAAAGAATTATACTAAAAAAATTTAATCAATTAAGTTTTTCATAACTATATATTGCACAAATGAATATCATGAAAATATATTTTCATCTTATCTTTGTGCCCTAGCCAGTCAGTCATCTCTTTAAACATAAGAGTAACTTTAAAAAAAAAAGTTACTTAGCTCAGGGCTGAGTTTTTAAAACAGCTTTATTGATATTTAATTTATATAACTTAAAACTCACCCTTCCATGTTGTAAAATTTAGTGGTTTTTAGCATATTCATAATTTGTATCACCACTATTTAATTTTAGAACATTTTTATCACCCCAGAAAGAAACACCATACCCATTAGCAGTAACTCCTCATTTCCCCTATTCCTAGCCCCTGGCAATCACTAATCTACTTGCTTTGTCTGTGGATTTGTCTATTCTAGACATCCTACATAATAAAGAGGTAATATGCAAATTGACCATCACTGCAACACACAAGATGGCCACCCCCATGTGGTCAAAGATGGCTGCCTCCATGTGGACACAAGATGGCTGTCACAAGATGGCCAGCAAGGGTGGGTAGTTAGGGGCAACCAGGCCTGCAGGAGAGGGCAGTTGGGGGGGACCAGGCCTGCAAGGGAGCTCAGTTGGGGGTGACCAGGCTGGCAGGGGAGGGCAGTTAGGGGCAACCAGGCTGGCAAGGGAGGGCAGATAGGGGTGACCAGGCCAGTAGGGGAGGACAGTTGGGGGGGGACCAGGCCTGCAGGGGAGGGCAGTTGGGGGGGACCAGGTCGTCAGGGGAGGGCAGTTAGGGGCAACCAGGCTGGCAAGGGAGGGCAGTTAGGGGTGACCATGCCAGCAGGGGAGGGCAGTTGGGGGGGACCAGGTCATCAGGGGAGGGCAGTTAGGGGCAATCAGGCTGGCAGGGGAGCAGTTAGGTGTTGATCAGGCTGGCAGGGGAGTTTTTAGGCAGGGAGGCAGGCAAGTGGTTGGGAGCCAGCAGTCCTGGATTGTGAAAGGGATATCCAACTGCTTGTTTAGTCAGACATCCCTAGAGGGGTCCCAGATTGGAGAGGGTACAGGCTGGGCTGAGGGACACCCCCCCATGCATGAATTTTGTGCACCGTGCCTCCAGTTTCATATAAATAGAATAAAAAATGTGTGGTCTTGTGTCTGGCTTCTTTTTGCTAGCGTAGTGGTTTCATGGTTCATCCATATTGTAATATAGCTTATTTTTAAATTAACATTGTACTGTAAAATGTGATCAATATTTGTTCTGCATGAAGAAAAAACAAAAATGACAGGTGAGTACCTCAATATTTGCCACAGTAGCTGTTTATTAGACAGATCTCTTAGACAAGCCAAGGCATTTTATCATGTTTCAGTGCATATGAATGGCAGTCTTAGGGGCTGAGCTTCACCAGGGGCAAGTCCCAAAGAAGCAAAGCAGATGGGCAAAGACAGCAGCAGTGGAGCAACACCATCAAGTTTACAATATTATATGTGAGACAGACACATAAGGTTGGTTAGAGACAGGAGGTTTCATATCATCAACTCAAAAGTGGAAAAGCTTTCAAATAAACAAAAATGCATAAATGATACCTTCTATTCTTTTTAACCCATCAGATCTTTAATGACAAATCATAAGTAAACTCCCTAACATTGTTCTAAATCTAGATAACTTAGTTTAAAAAAAATATTGGAAAATAGAGAAAAGTGAAAAATAAGTAAATGTTTAGATCAAAGAATCATCCAGAAGCAAATACCCTTATAAATACTATCTATACCAAGACCCAAAAAGCCTCTCTTAAGCCCCCTCAATTAATACTCCCTTGGTGCCTATAACGATGGTAATTATCCTGAATATAACACTATTTTAAAATTTTATATAAATGGGATTCATACAGTACTAGTATGTGTTTTTTTTTGTTTTGTTTCTGGTTTCTTTGATCAATCTTTTCTTGTGAGGATCATCTTCAGGGGTCCTCAAACTTTTTAAACAGGGGGCCAGTTCACTGTCCCTCAGACCATTGGAGGGCCGGACTATAGTTTAAAAAAAAAACTATGAACAAATTCCTATGTGCACTGCGGGCCCGGGACGAGTCGGCTGCTAAGCAGGACAGGCAGTGGCACCCAGCGGGCTGGATAAATGTCCTCGGCGGGCCGCATGTGGCCCGCGGGCCGTAGTTTGAGGACCCCTGATTTATGTCATTGTGTGTAGCTGTAGTTCATTTGTATTATGGAAACACATGCTTGAATGTACAACAATTTATTTACCCATTTACCTTTGATCAACATTTTGGCTCTTTTTCTATCTTGTTCTTCAAAATTCTTCCAACCTCTTCTCATTGCCCAATTCCAAAGACATGGCTCCATATTTAGGTATTTATTACAGCAGTACCTCACTTCTTGTACCAAATCTGTATTAGATTTCAAGGACTGCCACAAAAAATTATTAAAAAATTGGGTGGCTTAAAACAATATGAATTTATTTCCTCACAGTTCTGGAGGTCAGAAATGTGAAATCAAGGTATCAACAGGGCACACTTCCTCTAAAGGCTCTGTGGAGAATCTTTCCCTGCCTCTTCCAGTTCCTAATGACTCCTGGTGTTCCTGGGCTTTTGGTAGCTTAACTCCAATCTCTGGGTCCTTTACATGACCTTCTTCCTGTGTGTTTGTCTGTGTGTCCACTCCTCTTCTTATAAGGATACCAGTCATTGGATTTAGAGCCCACCCTAATCCAGTATGACATCTTAACCAATTACCTCTGCAAAGACCCTGCTTCCAAATAAATTCAAATTCTGAGTTTCCAGGTGTTCATGAATTTTCAGGGGACACAGTTCCACCCACTATACTCTTTAACGTCTTGAAACAGAAAAACAGAGTCTGCATTGTCTAAGTCAGTGGTCGGCAAACTGCGGCTTGCGAGCCACATGCGGCTCACGAGCCTCGGTTTGCCGCTCTGCCGACCACTGGTCTAAGTAATCTAGAGTGCCAATCTTGGAGTGAAAGTCTGTGAACAGTTTTAAAATCAAGTAATTTTAAATCAATATTTTACTAGAGCTCCACAGTTTGAGGGATCTGACATTTGTTTGATAAACTGCTCTCATTAGTCTGGTTGGGATTAAAGAAAACATGAGTGGACTATTCATGCCAAGTTTTATTGTGAGGTTAATACTTGCTTTTTAATGTGAATTTGGAAGACTCCTTTTTCAATGTTATGGGGCAAATTTAATAGCATCAGAATTATCTATACCTTGAAGCCTTTATAGATGTTATGAATTGAATGTTTTTATTCTGCAAAAATTCATACATTGATGCCCTAACCCCCAATGTGATAGTATTTAGGTATGGAGCCTTTCACAGGTAATTAGGTTTAGATGAGTTCATGAGGGTGGAGCTCCTATTATTGGATTAGTGTCCTTATAAGTGGAAGAGAGAAAACCATGTGAGGACAGTGACAAGGCTTTCATCTGCAATCCAAGAAGAAGGTTCTCATCAGGTAAGATAATTGTAGGCCAGATGGTGGGAATTAAATCCAATTTTTAAAAAATAAGGTTTCTGTGACCTCAGTGATATTTCTAGGATTCCAGTGATCTGGGACATGTAAGTATACAAAACCCTAATATGCAAATAGACTAAACAGCAGAACAACCGAACAACCAGTCACTATGATGTGCACTGACCTCCAGGAAGCATGTGCGGAAGATGGCGGGCATTAGCAGCAGGCAGCAGAGCACAGAACATGAGTGGGAGCACTAGACCACGGTGGGGCACTGGTCGCTGTCATTGGGGCAAGCCTCTGGTGGTTACTGAAAATTCTTTGCTCCTGTGTGCCACGTTCCCACCCGCTGCTCGCACCTGCTACCGGCGCTGTCAGCGGGTTCGAGAGGTGGCTGCCAGCCCAGATCAGCCCTGAGGGCTTCTCCACCTCCCCCTGCTCCTGAGGGGCGATCGGGTCAGCAGCTGCTGTTCACACCCGCTGACAGTGCAAGCCCTGCTCATACCTGCTGCTGGGACTGAGCAGGGCTGCTGGCAGACAGGGGTCTGGGGGCTGCAGCAGGAAGGACCATGTGGGGGTGCGGAGGATAGGTCGAGGCCTGCCCCTGTGGCCACAGCCTCGTGGCCCACAGTTCTTTTCAAGGTGCACAAATTCATGCACTGGGCCCCTAGTTTCAAGATAACCCTTATCATAAAGATGCTTAATACTACGTGGGCCTCTGAATTTGGTAGACAACATTTACCACATCTGGTTTTGCTTACTCTGACGTATTTACTGAACAAAATGAAAAGATGATAGTTTGGGGCAGGGCCCTATAACCAGTCTGGGATGCCAAGCAAACTGCTCTTCAACTGCGGTATATAATCTATCAGGTCTGTTAGTGCTTGAAGCAGATTACCATGCTACCTGAGTTATCTATCATGAACTGGGTCATATCTGACAAAGTCATAAGATTGAATATGCACAGCAACAGTCCAAAACCAAATGGAAACTAGGTGGGTTTGAGCAGGTCCTGAAGGCATAGGTAAGCTGCATGAGCAAGTGTCACAGATGCCCATGTTCCATGCCTCCTTCCCTCTCAACCTGCACCTATAGTTATATGAAGCATTCCCTATGACCAATTAACAGAGGAAGAAATATTTGAGCCTGGTTTACAGATGGCTCTGTATGAAATGCTGTCAATATGCTAAAGTAGACAACTGTAGTATTATAGTCTCACTCTGGATTGACCCTGAAGGACAGTAGTGAAAGGAGTGGCTCTTCTGACTATTTTCCCTAGTGATCCACTAATGAAATTTTGACTTACCATCTCTGTGACTGTGTCTTTGCTGGTCTACAAGTCTGTTTCCAGGGAAGAATGCTTCTATCAGGAGATAGGGCAATGATTCTATCACACTTGAAGCTGAGTCTGCTGGCTGGTCACTTGGACTCCTCATGTCAATCTATCAACAGGCATATAAAAGGGTTTACCCTAGTAGCTTGCATGATTGATTGATTTTGATTACAAAGGGAAAATTGGGACACTAAAACTCAATGAGGGTAAGGAGGAATATGTCTGGAATGCATGAGATTCCTTGGGGTGCCCCTTTATATTCCTGTTCTTGCCAAATTACTCCTTTAGTTTCTTTATTCCTAGACTATATTCCATGTCTAATTCTGTGAAAAATGGCTCTCATGTCTTCTACAGGACACCTACGTCATTGAATTTGAGAGTCTGGAGGCAACAGGAGATCTAGTGGGGTCTCTCTTTCCTCATGGGTTCCACCTATTCTCACAAGTTCTAATGTGTCTTTGCTTCTACACTTCATGTCCAACTTCCCTTCTCAACTGCCTCCCCTGCTGACATCAGACTGCAAGAAGAAACACTGCTCTGCAATTGCAGAAGGTCAATTCCTTATAATAAATCCTTTATTATATAAACCCTGACTGATATATCTTCCTACATTTCTGACTTATTCTAACTTTTCTGCTCTGACTCCTCCCTGCTGGCCTGGTCCTCATTTTGTTCATGTTTCCTAGGTTTTAACATGGATTTTCTTTTCCCTTTACACTTTCCTGTTTAGACATTCTTTCTAGATAAGCTCACCAATATGCCTTTTCTTTTTAAATTGTACCCCCAGACCAAACTTAACTCTTGAGTGATATTTTCTTCCAGTACTCAGCATATTTCTAATTGGATATTTCATAAGTATCCTAGACTCAAAATTCCAAAAATAAATTCATGTTCTTGATCTTGATATGGACACTATACACCAAGTAGGTAACGTAAGCCATATATCAGTGTCTATTTAGTACTTATAATAAAGCTTTGTAATTATCCCCCGGGTCCTCTAGACTACAAAGTGTTAAAGAAAGACACTAGTGTGTTATTCTTCTTATCCTAAGCATTCAGTATGCTGAACAATACATAGTAGGCACTTAATACATATTTAATAAATGAATATATTAATAAATAAACAAATGACTGAATGGATGGATTTACAGAAAATATAGAAATTGCAGAGAGATAATAAATGGCAATATAAAAGAGTAATAGAGCATAGTTCTAAAAAAGCTATAACCTGACAATTTAAGTATCTATACTAATAAAGGGGTAATATGCTAATTAGACCGAACATCTTCTGGATGTCCTCCGGACAAAGCCACGGTGGCGGGAGCCTAGGCAGAGGCAGTTAAGGGCAATCAGGCTAGCATGGGAGGGTGGTTAGGGGCAATCAGGCCAGCAGGCAGGGGAGCAGTTAGGGGCATCAGGCCAGCAGGCAGAGGTGGTTAGGGGCGATCAGGCAGGCAGGCAGGCGAGCAGTTAGGAGTCAGCGGTCCTGGATTGCAAGAGGGATGTCCGGTAATCGGACATCCCCTGAGGGGTCCCAGATTGGAGAGGGTGCAGGCCAGGCTGAGGGACCCCACCCCCCTGTGCACAAATTTTGCACGCCAGGCCTCTAGTCTCTCTATATAAAAGCCTAATACGCAAATACACCAAACAGCAGAACAACTGAAGAACCGAACAACTAAACAACTGGTCACTGCGACATGCACTGACCACCAGGGGGCGCGCATGGAACATGGCAGGCGTTGGCAGCAGGCGGTAGAGCATGGAATATGGCAGGCATCGGCCATGGCAGGATGGTGGAGCAGGTGAGTGGGGGCACCAGACCAAGGCAGGGCACTGGTCGCTGTCATTGAGGCAAACCTCTGGTGGTTACTGAAAATTCTTTGCTCCCGTGCACCATGGTCCCCCTGGGCGCTCGCACCTACTGCCAGCACCAGCCCTGCTTGCACCCACTGCCAGCGCCCAGCGCTGGTCCTGATCGCTTGGCACCATTACGGGTGCGAGCGGCGGCTGCCAGCCCAGATCTCCCCTGAGGGCTTCTCCACCTCCCCCTGCTCCTGAGGGGCGATCAGGGCAGCAGCTGCTGCTCACACCCACTGAAGGCACTGGCCCTAATCGCTCTGCGCCATCAGCGGGTGCGATCATGGCTGGCACTGTCAGCATGTGGGAGTGGCGGTGGCAGGAGTGGAGCTGCTGGCAAACAGGGTTCCAGGGCCGTAGCAGGAGAGGCCAGGCTGGGGTGCAAAGGATGGGCTGAGACCCGCCCCTGTGCCCACCACAGTCTCATGGACCATAGTTCCTTTCAAGGTGCACGAATTTGTGCACTGGGCCTCTAGTATGGTATAATATTCTAAAAACTTCAAATAGAATTATCCTAAAATATTATTTAACTCTAAGATTCTAGTGACAAGAAGTATCACTTATTTAAAATTGCTAGAGTTTCTTTACTTTTTAGTATTCATTGAATTTTGCACATAAAGTGCTTCAGGTATTTAATTTAAAATGATGAGATTTAAAAAGCTTTGAGATTTATAATCATGGAAGTAAACTTTCACAGACCAAATATGTTTTCACTTTTCTAATAGAAATTTTGTAATTAAATACAGTTTATGCTAAGTAACTATGATACTAATGGAAGAACATATTTATTTTTAGATTAAGGATAGCTGCAGAATCTTTATTAATAAGTGAAGGTATAATTTGTATTTGTATTATCAGAAAAACAACTCCAGTTATCAATTTACCTACTAGGAAAATAATTAAATGCCTAAATGCAAATAGAGTAAAAAAAATAAGATTCTGCCTTTAATTTGCATTAATATAATTGTACTTCATGGCTCACTTATCAAATTATTCCTCTCTAAAGGAGCTATTTCTTTACTGTCACACATTAATAACAGCACATAATCACTATACCTTCCAGAAATTTCTAGGCTTTAATATTCAGAGAAACTATGCAATAGAAATCATTTTTTTTTGGGGGGGGAAGGGGAGTCCTATTGATATACTGCATAGATTTTTTAGAGCTATTCACTGTAAAACTAACATTTAATTTGGACAACTAATATTTATACATTCTTTTTATATTTTAAAATTGTCCATAAAATTAAATCAAGTAAAAGAATAAGAACTCCAGAGAGCACAAGTCTCACAGTGGGATGATAAAAAACAGCTCCAATTCATTTATTAAGATACTAGAGGCCCAGTGCACGAAATTCATGCATTGGGGGGGGGGGTGTCCCTCAGCCTGGCCTGCATCCTCTTCAATCTGGGACCCCTCGGGGGATGGCCAACTGCCAGTTTAGAGCCATTAATTCCAGCCATTAGGAAAATCACACAGAATGTCCTTGATATACAAAGAGTGTGGTTTTATGAATTGTTTTAATAATAATGGCCATTCCTTTAAATAATATGTGCTTACATACAGCTGGTACTATGTGAATTCAGAATGTTAATATCACAAAATCATAGAAGATTGTAGTGGAAATAACATTGAATTGTCTAGTCCAGGGGTGGGCAAACTTTTTGACTCGAGGGCCACAATGGGTTCTTAAACTGGACCGGAGGGCCGGAACAAAAGCATGGATGGAGTGTTTGTGTGAACTAATATAAATTCAAAGTAAAGGAGCGGAGGGGAGAGCAAGGGAACCGGATAGAACAGCCGGATCCGGCCCGCGGGCCATAGTTTGCCCAAGGCTGGTCTAGTCCAAACTTTTATAAATATTGACATTCCCTTTTCAAAGATTTTGAATGCTTTTTGTCCTAAGAAGCTTAACCAACTTTTGAGGCAACCCATTTTCTGTGAAAGGACTGGGGACTACGGAGGCAGGCAAGTGGCGCGGCGGGTCTGGCCGCGCTGCTTGCCTGCTGCCCTCCAGGACTAGGGGACTCTGGTGCGGCCGAGGGGACTGGGCACTGCCATCTTGTGGCTATAGGCACCGCCAGCTTTGTGACGGTGTGATGGTTAATTTGCATATTCCCTCTTTATTAGATAGGATTAGCCCATGCTTGGGTACAAAACTTTTTATGAGTCTTCACTGCCTAAAGAATAGTTCTAAATCTAAAATTCTTTAAAATCAAATTCAATTAAAAAATTTAAGAAAAAAAAACTGTTACCCCAATAAATGCATTAAAAATAAAAATAAAATTCTTTAAAATCTGGGTAAATCTTTCCCAGTTCATTTCTTATAACACCTTCCTATTCAACATAATCTCTTATCACATTAACCTCATCTCAGTTCTTTCTACACATTATGTACTTTCATTTCTTCTGCTTTATTCAGGGTATTTCATCTTTATGGAGTGCAAATTTTCCTCTTTTTTGGCCTGATCATTCTGCAAAGATCCTCGTCTTCATTAAGTTCTTCGTATGCTCCACAGTCTTCTTTCTTTCTGTATTATCAGTCTTTTTACTTTTGTACCCTTATTGCCCAAGTCATCTGGCTAAACTTGATATAAATGAGGTACAAATATAATCTCTCAGTTAGGATGTTAAATATTTATAAACAAAAAGACAATCTACCACAGTCTGCTCTTCCTGATTGCAATCACTCCAATCTTTTTCCTTCCTGTGTCAAAGTGTTATCGCCCTCCTCACTAAGGGAGATAACCGAAAAGTCCTGTTTATCATTATTGCCAGCTCAAGGCCTATGATCTCTGAGCCACGCTGTAGTCTCTGTGTTTGTTCTAGGTATGCTTTCTCTTGATCTGGACAGCTTTGAGGCAACCAAGTCAAGTTATTTGTCCTCAGAACATGCAAAATGCAATGGTGGAACAGGGATTGGAAAACCACAATGAATGACCCTGTTCACAAAGGGAAAGACTGGGAGGCATACACTGGTCCTGAAATCTTGCAAGGCAGAAGTTGCTGCTGACTGGAGGTGGGGACCATTCCTTGCTTAGGCCCCGAGTTTGCCATCCGGGGATTTGTTCTAGTCCACTCTTCCCTGTGGCTCCTGCCTCCCCCGCTGGGAAGTCTTGTCTTAGATCCACTAAAGAGGATATTACCGAAGAGGACTTCCGTGGAAGATAAGCCTATCTCTCAACCTGCCTCTCATCTCCAGGAGACTGAGGAGTCCAAGTGCCTTTACACATCCCCCACAGGAAGAGACTCTATTCCAAGGCTGATGCTCCTTTTAGCAGAAACACCACTTCTCTTTTATGTGATTCCAGGAAACTCCATCCATCAAAGGCCATCCAGTTCTTTTTGGAGATACTAGTACCTCTTTCTTCCTCTAGATTTAATTTCAGTCACTTTGATCCGATCGGGCTTTGGCGAGAGAGCTACACCCTTATCTATTTGACTTTCAAATTGTTCCGTTGAGAGAATTTACTGAGACACCTTAACTTACTGACCTGTTTCCACAAAGGTGTGATGGCTACGTTCTTGAGTGAGTCATGACCTTGAGGTTGGAATTGGCCTTTTTGGCCAAACACCTTCTCACTTTTATCTGATGCAGCTGGAGATGAGAATCCACCCTCCAGCTAGGCAGGTCTGCAACGTACTGGGTGCTCTATTCCCTGTCAGCACAGCTTGCAAACTGACCACTATTTGGAGTCCATATCGTTTCTCAACTATCGCTAATAACCGACACATGCTGCCAACATACCAGCTGCCTGCCATTTCACCGAAAGCTGAATGTTCATCAGGAACATTGACTGTCATGGGCTTTCCAGCATGTCTGGACCTTCCCGCTACAACGTCCCTCAGCTCGTCCAAAGTCCTCTCTAGATTCAGACCCTTATCACCTATGACCTCTGTTCTGTACACCTGCATCCTCGTTTTCAGGGTGTTCAGTCAGTGAACATCTACTCCTCCTTCAGGTCGACCATTACCTTTTCGGAGGAACCTTTTCCTATTCTTCTCACACCCAATTACTTGTGCGATCGTTCCCTTCATGACTTACTTCAGATGATCCCTAGCATCCCTAAAATCTGACCCATGGAAGGCTTTTGGGTTAAAAAATAAAGAGAGATAAAAGAAATTGCACTGGGATAGTAGAAAAGATGTGTAGGGCACGATCATTGAAAACACATTTTAAGAATACGATGTTGGCTCCAGGGAGAGGGCAATATCGCTAAAGTCTTTGTGGTGTTGACCATTCGTTGAGGTCCGGGACCTGAGGGTTTAGAGCTCACACTGACAGAACTATGGCCATCTTGACGGCATTTACAGCGCTTAACCTCTGCCCGAAATTGACAGGAAGCAGCTGCAGTGTTTTTAAACCGCAGTCCGTGACCTCAGCCGCAAGAGACGCGACCTGCCCTGCAGGCGCCCGGCGCTCAGGGGCTGCAGGCGCCGTTCTGCTCCCTCTGCGGCGGTCACGGTCTCCCGGCGCGCGCCCGGCACGCGCGTCCCAGAGTCTCGGTGCGCAGACCCGGCGGCGGGCGCCGCGCGAGAGGACCCTGCGGCCTGGGCGCGCGCCGGTCCGTCCGCCGGCCTCCTCCGTTGCTTCACGCGTGGCTTCCTGAGAAAGTGCCTGTCTAATCGATACAAGTGTTCCAGTTTTGACGGAAAACATTACCCTTTGGGAATATACATTGCACAGGCATAAGAATGCTTCCCTTTGAGTGGACGCTGAAGGTCTGGTCAGTTTAGAGCAGCCGCGTGAGGCACTGGGGGAGGCAGGCACTGTTATGGACAGCCGCATCCGGGCCTCCTGCCGCAGGGTGCCCTCCGAGCCAGGGGTCCTTCAGGTAGGAGGTCCTGGGTGACTTTGGGCGTCCGCTCCTCTTTGGTGCACTGAGTACCTGCTGCCGGCGCTGCGTGTTTGTTTTTCCCTGCTTCCGTGCCCTCAGCCGCAACCATGCTCCGCCAGATCCTCAGCCAGGCCAAGAAGCATCCCAGCGTAAGTTCGTGACCCCTTCCTAGAGGCCTGTCCTGTGTGGGACTGCGGCGGCCTCAGTCCCCGGCAGCTTCCTCCCTGATAGCCACCTTCGTTCCTTGAGGCTGGACCTGGCCTCACTTTGCCCTGTCCTGCTGGTCACTCCAGGCTCTTGGTCTCTGACCTTCCACGCTGTGCATTGTGGGTTTTTTTGGGGGGCTGGCCGGCTGAAGGTGACGGATACCTTGGAGGAAAGTAAACGAGTGAGTGTTGGAATAAGCTGGCGGCCCCGCCTTCTTGCAGGTTGCGCGGACTAAGAGGGATGGTTGTGTGCTGTGTGGATTGGAGACCAGTGAGGCTTAGGTTACCCATTGTTTTGTGCTCTCTGTTAAGGATCTTGTTCCCACTGCATTGCGTCACCAGGCCTTGTGGCAAATAGGAGGGCCTAGGATCTTGGAATCCTCAGCTTGTCTTGACGCCTTGACATTTTGGGGAGTTGGATAACGCAGAGTTTAATTGCAGTTAAATTATTTTGAATCTCATTCCCCGCCCCCCCCCCCCCCCCCGCACATCAACGTACTGTGGTTTAAAAACTCAATTACGCAGTCTTTAATCGTTATCCTAAATCAAGTTGGTAGCAATATGTTTTCAGAGGCTATGCTTAAAACTAATGTTTGTATCGGTGTGTTGCTGTTTGCTCATTCCAGCTGTTTAGTGTGTTTTTCATAACGTATATATCGAGGCAAGCTTAAGTAATTTGTCAAGAGCTTGTTTTTCAAGCTGGGAAATAAGGGAGCTGGGAAATTTATTAGGAATGATGTATAAAGAGGTGAAGTAGACCACATATTTTTAAACACGGAATTGAAAAGTAGCCATTTGAAATTTGGGAATCAACCTGTAGAAACTGCTGTAGCCTTTCCATTATCAGTGTCTAGGTATTTGAAGATGACTGTTAATTCTTGTCTATTTTGTGTTTGATTCCAGTTGATCCCCCTCTTCATATTTATCGGAGCTGGGGGTACTGGAGCACTGCTGTATGTCACACGGCTGGCATTGTTCAATCCAGATGTCTGGTAAGTACTTAAAAACGTTTGGAACTTCGATGGTTTATTCATCTGGTTTGGGAGTCACAGTCTTTCTGGGGAGGCAGCCTGAAGTAATAGAAAGAACCTGAGTTTTGGGGCCATACAGTAAGTTCAGATCGCAGTTCTGCAGTTGTAATTTTCTTGCTTCATGAGATCATCTAAATTTCTCTGAGTCTCATTTTCTCATTGGTAGAGGAGAACTGCTAATACCTATCTTGTAATGTAAAGATTGAGGTAATTGTTTCTGTAAGATGCTTAATCAGGGTTGCTGGTACATGTAAATGCTTTTTGCCTGCTTTCCCACAATAACATGGTGTTTTGTTGTTGTTTTTTTGGTTGGTTTGTTGAAGTTGGAAAACAACAGGCAAGGAAAAAAGATGGATTCATTGTTATTTTATGCATTTTTCTATATAACATTTCATTGATGAAATAGAAAACAGCCAAGTATAAAGTTTCCTGTGCCAGGGATAGGGACAAGGACAACTGTCCCAAGAGGCTCTGTGTTTACCTTATATCTAATTGATAATATGTGATTGTTTATCATAGATCCAATCACCATTTCAACTTTATTATGAAAACAACACCATACTTCACCTAATAATAAATGAGATCTATTCAAAACATTAGATTTTAAAGAAGTAGGAAAACATTTTAAGTAGTTTTTAT
Organism: Plecotus auritus; assembly: GCF_963455305.1. Classification (NCBI taxonomy): domain Eukaryota; kingdom Metazoa; phylum Chordata; class Mammalia; order Chiroptera; family Vespertilionidae; genus Plecotus; species Plecotus auritus. Next base: position 170,140,061 of record NC_137775.1, on the reverse strand, counting down.
TGCTATAACGATTATGTCTTATTTTTTAGTTGGGACAGAAAGAATAACCCAGAACCCTGGAACAAACTGGGTCCCAATGAGCAATACAAGGTAAGCTACAAAATTGTTTCAGAATTGCTGGAAAGTGTGTTTTAGTAAATTTTCTCATGGAGTAGTTGTTTTTGAAATTGGATGTACAACCAAAATTTAATTATAAAGAACTTTGAAGAGCTGCTAGATTGTTTTGTGAAATTAAAATGGCATATTTTTCTAATAAGTATTTTTTGCTAAGGATTTTATTCACAGACTGGACTCTGGATGTGAAATTAAAATAATATCTCAATTCTACTGATTTGATGAAGAAAGAAGCGATAGTATAGCTCTTGTTTACCATTTTCATATATCTTCGTCTAGTGTAGTTTTTTTCAAGTTTCAGTGTACGTAGGTACCATCTGGAGAATTTGTGAAAACAGATTCTTTAGCTCCACCCCCAGAGATTCTGATTCAGCTGCTCTGGTGTGGTGATGGAGAATATTCATTTCTAACAAGGTTTCTGGTGATGCTGACAGTGCTGATCCATGAACCATGCTTTGAGTAGCACTAATCTAGTGGATGTTTTCATTAGCTGTTCTTCCTTGTTGGTGTGGTTGAAATATTTCATGTGAAGATTAGTAGGAACAAATGGAAGTCATGGAAATTTTACCATGAACCTTCTAGATAAACTTAAGATTTTTTCTGAAGAGTGGTCTAAAGAATGATTTCATGGACTGAGACCATTTACTTACTTTTTTGAGATATAATTGACATATAATATTGTGTAAGTTTGTACGTGTTAATTTGATGCATTGATATATTGCAATATGATTACAGTAGCGTTAACTAACACTTTTATGACATCACGCAATTATCATTTCTTTTGCGTTGAGGACAATTAAGATCTAGTTTCTTAGCAACTTTGAAATTTATAATATAGTTGACTGTAATCACTATGTTGAGCCTTAGGTCTCCAGAACTTACTTATCAACTAGTTTCAAGTTTATACCCTTAAACATCTTCCAGTTCTTCCACCTTTTAGAGACCACCATTCTACTCTGTTTTTATATGTTCAGTTTTTTAGATTTCACATGTAAGTGATATCATATAGTGTTTGTCTTTCTCTGACTTATCTCGCTAAGTATAATGCCCTCAGGGTCCATATGTCCTTGCAAATCTGAGACCATTTATTGATTCCCCAAACATAACCTTCCTTATGAGTTAAATTTTTGTATATGAAAACAAAACCTTGCAATGTCAAAATAACAAAATGAAAAGCCCAACAGTTTTATTAGGGTATAATTTTCATACCATACAATTTACCTATTTAAAGTATATAACTCACCCATGCACTTTCTGCTATACCAGACTGCTTCATCAAAAGAGAAATAGCAGTTTGCTTAAGCGTTTTCAAGAAGAGGTACTCTGACCAGTGTGTGTCTAAAACCCCTTAGGACCGTGGTCGGCAAACTGCGGCTCGCAAGCCACATGTGGCTCTTTGGCCCCTTGAGTGTGGCTCTTCCATAAAATACCATGGCCTGGGCGAGTCTATTTTGAAGAAGTGGCGTTAGAAGAAGTTTAAATTTAAAAAATTTGGCTCTCAAAAGAAATTTCAATCGCTGTACTGTTGATATTTGGCTCTGTTGACTAATGAGTTTGTGGACCACTGCCTTAGGAGATAAACCTTCATAATGGAGGTGGATACTATCATTACTGATAGCTGCAACCTTTAAGCTAATTATCACCCTTTGCTGATTCTAAGTTTTGCACTGGGACTTCAGATTATAATTTGGCTTCCAAATCTCTTAAAAAGATCTCCCTTCAAGGAACAAATAGGAATGCATCGGTGGAGCTGAAGTGAGCCATCTGATCTGTGTATTAAATTTTGCCTCAATAAAGTGGTAAACAGGCATCATGTTTTATTTTTCTCTCTTACGAATTGTTTAAATCAAGTCCATTCTAGAGAAAATTGTGTCACACTCAATACAGTTTTAAAAAAGAAAACAAAAAAACACAGGTATTGATCCTTCCACCAAAGAATATATTGGAGTCTCTGGGTATGTGTAGTTCATAAAGCTCCCCAGGTGATTCTGATAATGAAGCCAGTTGCCAACGTTCTGGGACACGATAACCCATGCCAGTATGAGGCCATGTAAGTTTGGAAATGGAACATTGCTACAACAGAAAGCTAATGTGTGTAGCATAGAATGGGCTGTGAGTGGCTGTGACACTGATATTAGAAACTGGAAAGATGAATCATAAATGGCAAAATACTTGGTAAAATGTCACCTGCTGTACTTGGAAGGTGGAGCACATACCTGAAGAGCTGCAATAGAAAGATTTTGGAAAGCAGGATATTAGTGTGCTATTATTGCTAGCTATATTTGCCAAGAGATGAGCATGTAGAAGAATAGGATGATTTGCAAGAATAAATAAAAGGGGACCAGTACAGAAACTAGAGAGCTGAGAATGAACAAAGCCTACTACTGTTTCCAAACCCAAACAATGAGGTAGACTAGATTATTCTGTCATTCACTACCCTTCACCTAAGAGAATTTGTTTTTCTGGTGCACCTACATTAGGGTTGGCAACAGGACTTACTCTGGCAAATCGTGAGGGGCAGTGTGATATCTGCCACTTCTGAACCAGTGTGTGGTTGCTCCCATTGCTGTTTTCCATTTATCATGAAACCACAGTTGACAGCTAAGGATTACTAGGATTTGAATGAGGAGAACATTGGGGCAGTCAGTTTGTAAGTGATATGAAATGTGAGGGATTTAAAATAAACCATTATTGTTATAAACCACAGGTTACTTGTTCCACTTTACAATCTAGCAAATGCTAACTAATACAAACCAGAGAGGGTACTAAAATGGGATTTAAGCATCAAAGGCCCAGCAACACTTCTCAGTTGAATAAAACAGCCAAAACCAAGATCAATATGTTGTGCCTTCCCAACTGTTTCAAAGACCTTCATGGTAGCCACCATTAAATTGAGAAAAAGAATGGCGACATGGAAGCTGAAAAATAAAGCAGACTTGGAAATTTCTTCAACAGCATTTTGATACTGGCACATGGAACCAAATAGAAGCCTGCTTAGTTTTGAGAAAATTGGCAACAATACCATGAACTTTCCACTCTGCATGGGTGTGGGACCTTGATCCTGCTTATTCAGTGTTTGGCAACTTGGTCTTCAATTGCCTCTTTCATAAAGTAAGAATGAGTATGGTTGTGATAATTACGATAAATAAAGCATTCTTCCTACAGTGCCTGGTTTCTATTAAAAGAGCCCAACAAAAGTTTATTTTCTTCTTAATATATAACCTGCAGTTCCTTTTATAAATGATCCTGTAATATTTTGTTAGGGATAACACAGTTTTGTTTAACTCATTATCTCGGTTCAGTTGCTTCATAAGAGAATATGTCAAAACAAAGAAAACTTTTTAGGGCTCATTCATACTTTTCTGTTTATGAAAATCTATGTATCTCAAGGAAAAGCTTTACTACATGGGAATTTTTTTTTAAAGAAGTCAAATAAGAATATTTCATTTAGATTAAAAAAAGTTAGGGTATGTTTGGAGAAATAAAGCAAAGAGCTTGAAGAAATAATGGATACAGATTTATGAGCTTGCTTAAAATCCCTGAAGAACATGTTAATAATTCTGTAATTTGGTTTTTCTGGGGTTTATGTAATTATAGCACAACTCTTCAGTGTTTTGGGCACAAGAATGAGTAAACTCAAGATTATAGCCTTATTTTGGCTTACTTACAAATTCTAATGTTTACTCAGTGTGGAGCAGTTGACAACTAAAACCATTAAAAAGAAAAGTTATTGAGAGAGGCAGGTTTTTTTTTTAAGCAGTCATAGTAAGATTTCTAAAATTAACTGAATATAATTATAAAATTTCCAAATATACAGTATTTAAATACAGTATTATTTAAAAGCAAAAACACAGTACTATTTAAAAGTTTTTGTAACAGAGGTGGTCAGGGGTCAGTTTGATATTGATGCAGTCTGTGTTAGGAAAGTAATAGAAAAAAAAGCCATCAAGGCAAACCAATTTCTGTCGAAAAAGTTATGTAAACCATACAACAAAACATTACCATATTACTAGTTTATCTTGGTTGCTCTGAATCTCTCCTATCTAACTTAAAAACTTTGCTAACCAAAGTAGGGATGATAATGCTTAGTATCCTTCTGTTGGAGATTCATCTGTATACTTAGTGGATATGGAAGTAAAAATTTAAGAATTGGAAGTATGTATCATAAGGAAATCTTATCCCCTAGGAAACAATTTCTTATGGCTTCTGAATAATAGATTATACTAATACTGCTCTTCTGTGGTAGACTGAATATTTTGACCTTACAAAATCATTATTAAAGAACTGGAGTTTTAGTGTCTTTGAATGACTTTCACATTACATTGTTAAAGGCCTGGGGAGGGGGCAGGAGCAGGGAGCGGGGTAGTGGGGTCAGTGGGTGGGGGGGAAAAGGAGATCTGTAATACTTTCAACAATAAAGTTAAATTTAAAAACATTCTTAAGAAAAAAATCATGTCTGTTATCTTTACTATAGAAAGCTGAATAAGAATAATTCTAAAACTTCTGTACCATCTCTGTGTATTTGATAGATTATGTAAAATATCTTTTTTCTTTTTCAAGTTCTACGCAGTGAATGTAGATTACAGCAAACTGAAGAAAGAAGGTCCAGACTTCTAAATGAAATCTTTCACTATAAAGCTGCTTAAAATGAAGGTCTTCCAGAAGCCATCCGCACAATTTTCCACTTAACCAGGAAATATTCCCCTCCAAATGCACAAAATCATGTTGGTGTATTGTGTTGGGGTTTACACTGATCAATAAATATTTGAAACTTGATAAGTCTCACTATTTTGTTGTTGTTAATCCTCACCCAAGGATATTTTTTTTCCATTGATTTTTAGAGAGATTGGAGAGAGAGAGAGAGAGAAACATCAATGGGAGAGAAACACATCAATTGGTTGCCTCCTACACACACCCTAATTGGGACAGGGGATTGAGCCCACAACCAAGATACCCTTCAGTTCATGGGCCAATGCCTAACCACTGAGCAACCGGCTAGGACTGTCTCACTATTTAATGCTGAAAATATTCTCTGAATTTTATTACTAGGGTATGGAAAATATTAGAATTGAAGGGATTTCTTGAGTTTGTATATCCTATATAATAAAAAGAGCTAATATGCTAATTAGACCCAACAGCAGAAGGACTGTCCAGATGATTGTCTGGATGAAGCCGGGGCTGCAAGGGCCAGGGCAAGCCCCTTGTATGAATTTTGTGCATTGGGCCTCTAGTATGTGTAAAATTTGAAAATAAGACTTTAAGTTGCTCAATAAAACATTTTTATTTTGTGTATAGGCCATAACTTCACTAGAGCATAATAACTGCAACTGGAAGTTATACAAAGGCAGATTGGGATAAATATTTACGCTTCTTTGGCAAAATGGAAACCTGGATATCTGTACTGGCTGATATCAAAGCTGCGCAATTGTTAATGTTTACCATGGCATTCTCTGCTGAAGATTGTGAAGGTTATCAGTCACTGTGGTCTAACGGGATTTTAGTTGGATCTGAGTCTATCACTGCTAACCATGGAGCTAGTGGCCAAGAACAGATCTTGGGAATTTCTCCTGACTCTTGGCAGGTTTTCAAAAGCCAAGAAGTGTATTAGTAGTAATTTTCAGGTGGGGAAAATGTGCAAGCGTTATCTTTTTCAAACTGGGCGAATTGGAATTCAGTTGAAGAAAATGTTAATATGTATATTGACATTACCTGTTATGCGGCTTAGACCTTTTAGCCAAGTCTGAAATTATCCAATGAGCAGAACATTTCAATGGTGGCTATTCAAGAATTAGCCACATCTTATATATCAAGTTTTCAAATAGGTGTGTGTTTGTGAGTCATTATACCATAGAACATTTTGGATTTTACTATATAAACTAGTAGCCCTGCGCATGAATCTGTGCGCCAGTAGCTCGCTGCCACCCTCCAGTAACTCTTTGCCCACTGCCCTGCCCTCCTGTAGCTCCCCCCCTTCACCCCCCCTCATAGCTTGTTGCCCTGCCCCCTCCTGTAGCTCTCTGCTGCCCGTTTGTAGCTTGCTGTCTCACCCTCCTGCTGATCCGTGATCCGGTCGTTACGCGGTTGGTCATTAGGCTTCATGGCGTAATGACCATTTGCATATTACGTCTTTATTATATAGGATATTTTGTTAGTAAGAGCACATTGTACATGTCAGGAACTGAACTAAATGTTTGAATTGACATGGATTATCTCAAATACTTACACATTTTATTTTTAAAGTTAAGAAAACTAAGATGTAGGTGAATTAAATTGCTTCTCTTATTCAAATGTGGATATTTGAACCTAGGTAGTCTTGAATCTATAGTGTAGAGTACATTTCAGTTACTTTAAGCTCCTGTGTCTCTTGCATAATTTCAGCCCCTAGAGCAGTGCTTCTCAACCTTTCTAATGCCGCGACCCTTTAATACAGTTCCTCATGTTGTGGTGACCCCCAACCATAAAATTTTCGTTGCTACTTCATAACTAATTTTGCTACTGTTAATGAATCATAATGTAAATACCTTGTTTTCCGATGGTCTTAGGCTCTACAGCAGCGGCTCTCAACCTGTGGGTCGCGACCCACAGGTTGAGAACCGCTAGCAGGGTCACCTAAGACCATCGGAAAACACAGATATTTACATTACGATTCATAACGGTAGCAAAATTACAGTTATGAAGTAGCAACGAAAATAATTTTATGGTTGGGGGTCACCACAACATGAGGAACTGTATTAAAGGGTCGCGGCATTAGAAAGGTTGGGAACTACTGTTCTAGAGCATAGTTTCCCAACCTTGCTGCTATTGACTTTCTAAGGCAGATAATTTATAGTGGCCTGTCTGCATTTTAGCATATTAGCAGCAACCATGTCCTCTACCACTAAAGGCCAGTAGCATTCCTCTCCTCCCCTTTCAGGTTATGAAAATAAAAAATGCCTCCAGGTATTGCTAAATGTCCCCTGGTGGGCAAAATTGCCCCTGTTGATAACTTTTCTAGACACATTGGTACAAATGACCTCAATGTTTAAAACTGTCTAAAGACATGGTGGCCAAAGTTATAGGTATGCAAGTAATTGATAAACATTTTATTTATTTAAAACTAAGCAGTTCCAAATAAGTGCTACGTTTCTAAAGGAATTAGTAGTAACATTTTCTAGTATTGAAGATAATTGTATGGATCCTTAAAGGTTCTTAAACTTTAATAGCATCCCCTTTGTGTTCAGTAATCCTGGAATTTCCTATGTAAGGATGAATGTTAAATTTGGCATGAAATGTAGTTTTGAAGGAACTGAGAACCTATTACAACTATTCAAGAAACTACAATGGCAATTAAGTAGATTGTCACTTAGGAATGCATCAGGTGTCAATGATACCAGGAAAGATAACTTGCTCTTTCTTTTCCTCCTTAAGTGAATTTGTTTAAAATTGTACTTTTAGTGTGCTTATTTAATCAGACAACAATGCTTTGTCTGTTCCTATCTTAATGAGGTCACCAGGCAAAGCTGCATTTAAATACAGATATCTTGGGTTAGTATTTATGTGTATTTGTAAAGTTACAGTTTTAAGAATTTATAAATGCTTCCCTGTAGGTACTTGGGAAAAAAAACAAGCAAAAATTATACTAATTTTTACTTTCAGGCTTATTAACCTTCACTCAGGTTTTATACTGTTATTCCACTAAAAATGCTTCTGTTAAGGTCAGTCTATCGAACCAATTCTCTTTGTCCCAACCGTAACAGTTGACACAGCTCCTTGAAACATTTCATTTTCATCCCTTGTTCTGCCATACTGTCTCTTTTTTTTTTTTTTACATCACTGTCTTTTCTACTTAGTCTCTTGGTGGTACACTTTCATCTTTGGACCTTTTCACTATCTACAGTCTCTTCACCCAGTCACGTATCTTCAAATACCATGCTTTAGATGTCCAAGGTTAATTTTCAGACCAGGTCTTTTTCCATATGTATATGTATATGTTTACACACACAACACACACACATTATATATCTCTGTTTACTTTTCCATGTGGATGTCTAATGGTATCTTAAATTTAACATGTCCAATCCTGAACTTGTGAACGTCTCAATCACCACATCTACAATTTTAAGTCCCACTGTTTCCAATCATATCAGTTTATAGGAACACCATTCTTGAAGTAATTCAGTCCATTATCTTTGAAATCTTTATTTTATTAACTTGAAAAAATTCTTCTTTTTTTGTTTATTAACTTTTTAAAACACCCTATATCCGGTCAATAAATGAATAAGTCATATTTATTAAATCAGTTCATGTTTGCTCTATGTTTAAAATATACCTAGAATCTCACTGTTTTTAACACACAATTTCTCTATCATTATCTTGGTCTTAAGCCATTCACCAGGATTATTAAAATAATCTATTAGCTGATCTCCCTGTGTACAATATACTCTCAACACAGTAGCCAAAATGATCTTTAATACATAAGTCCCAATATGACATTTCTTTCCTTAAAACCCACCAACATTTCCCCATTACATTTTATTTTTCAACTATAAGATAAAGTTTTTATTTTTTTATTTTAATTTTTATTGATTTCAGAGAGTAAGGGAGAGAGGGGGGGGGGGAACATCAATGATGAGAGATAATCATTGACCTGCTGCCTCTTGCCCATCTCACACTGGGGATCAAGCTGCAACCCAGGCATAGGCCCTTGACTGGAAGCCAATTGGGACCCTTCAGTCCGTAGGCCAACGCTGTATCCACTGAGCCAAAGCAGCCCGGATGAGAAAGTTTATTTAGAAAGTCACAGAGATGGAAGGGATCCCTAGAAGAAATAGATTTAGAAAACAAATTACAGAGGCAAAAGAAGAGGCCCTTGGACCTTAAAAGAGAGAGGGTAAAGGTAACCCACCTAGAGGGAAGAGGAGGAGAATAGGAAAGGTGGTGTGTTCCAGGAGGGAGAGCACCAACATTTCCCCCTTTTAATCAATAAACTTTCTGACTCCACTTTGTACTATCCTCCACTTGCTCACACACCTCAACTGACTGGATTTCCTTAATCTTTCACAAATAGAAGCATATTCCTGTCTCACAGCTTTGCCCTTGCCTGGCTTGGCATTCTCTTCCCCAAGTATTATTGGCATGGCTCACTCTCTCATAAGTATTTTTCTAGTTTTTGCTCCAATGATGCCTTCCATGTCCAAAAGTACACATCCTGCTTCACCCTCATTTTTATCTGCTTTTCCTTCTTTGTTTTTCACCTTAGTACTTATTACCATCAATCAAAATCTTGATGAATCATTTTGTGAATATCGACAAACTGATTCTAAAATTTATATGGAGATGGAAAAAGACCCAGAAAAGCCAACACAATATTGAAGGAGAAGAGCAAAGTTGGAACACTAACACTATCCATCTTCAAGACTTACTATAAAGCTACAGTAATCAAGACATTGTGGTTCTGGCAAAATAGTAAAGAAATAGATTAATGGAACAGACTAGAGAGCCCCCCAAAAAGTTGCATGCAGCCACTTTGGAAAACAGCATGATGGATTTCTTACAAAACTAAACATACTGTTACGTAGAATCAAGCAATTATGCTTCGTGGTATTTACACAGAGGAGCCGAAAACTTGTGCCCCCACAAAACTTTACATGGGTGCTTATTGCAGCTTTATTCATAATTTTCAAAACTTGGAAGCCAGCAAGATGTCTTCCAGTAGGTGAATGGATAAGTAAATGGTGGTACATCTGGACAGTTGAATACTATTCAGCACTATCAAGCCATGAAAACACTTGGAGGAACCTTGAAGACATATTACTAAGTGAAAGAACCCAATTTGAAAAGGCTTCATACTGTATGGTTCTGACCATATGACATTCTGGAAAAGGCAAAATTATGGAGATAGTAAAAAGTTCAGTGGTTGTCAGTAGTTGGGAACTGGGTGGCAAAGGGTTGAGTAAAAAATAAAATCATAATAGAAAAGAAGGTTAAAAATTGTTTAGAATGTGAATTCCAGAGAGTCCGCAATTCTTTTCTCCCTTGGACCTCTAATAACACATTGCCATCTATAATAATAAAAGCGTATTATGCTAATTAGACCGGACGAAGCTGGGGCTGTGAGGGAAGCCCGGGTCCTGGGTGCCAGAGAGAAGCCGGTGCTGGCGGCCGGGGGAAGGAAGGCCTACTCTTACACAAATCTTGTGCATTGGACCTCTAGTAGTTTTAATATTTATGATGGCTACAAAAGCTTTATGCATAAATCTACTTCCCCATTTCACATGTATTGAGGACAGCACTGAAGTTTTCTGTGTATCTATGAGAACAGGTCCTACCTATCTATGTCTGGTTTGCTCATCATTATTTATCTCTAGGGCCTGAAAGTGTCTACAATTAATAGGCCCACAAGTATTCATTGATTCAATACTTAGAACATAATGTGATTGCAGAGGGTTTTGATTTATAGACACTTTCTCAGTATAATTTAATTTATAGATGGTAGTTGAATTTTGAATAAATGTTTAGAATAAAAAATGCAAGTGCTTACAGGTTATTAAAATGAAAATAAAATGCAGTGAAATGTTTTTTTATAAACACTGAAGAGATCATATATAAAACAGTGTTAAAATCACTGTTGAAAAACCCTAATTAGTGGCAATTGTTTACCATGTTGACACCTTATATGACATTTCTAGATGGAAACTATTAATTTGAATTACTCTAGAAAAATAATGTATATAGGCATTTGTAGTTTATCATTGTAATATGGTGATATACCCCCTCTTTTTTATTAGAATCCTACAGTGCCTAACAGTCATGAGTAAATTTATAAACTTGTTTTTCATATTGAAGCAAAATGATTATGAGCATGAGATGCCCTCTTCTTCTTCTTTTTTTTTTTTTGTTAATTCTCACCTGGAGATATTTTTACTATTCATTTTTAGAAAGAGTAGAAGGGAGAGATAGAGACAGAGAGAGAAACATCGATGTGAGAGAGACACATTGATTGGTTGCCTCCCGCATGTGCCTCTACCAGACTGGGCATCCAGCCTGCAGCTGAGGTACGTGCCCTTGACCAGCATCAAACCCAGCAGCCTTCAGTCCATGGGCTGACGCTCTGTTCACTGAGCCAAACCCCCTAGGACAGTGCCCTCTTCTAGTTTCCTCACTGCAGACAAAAAAATGCAGAAGGCCTAATAAATAATGAGAATAAATTACTCCATGGAGAAATAACAACTAGATGCCTATTATTAATTTTTAGGTCCATAAACAAATAAGAATATTAGATCATATTACTTGGTCGTATTGTTACAAAAATAATTTTAATTCTAGTTTTGAACTTAACTTTCAAATAAATATAATTTGGGGGTTCAAATAAATGTTGTTTTCAGTAGAAGAAAATGAGCATAGTATTTTCTGGATACCAACATATAGACATGATCAAAGATCATAAATAGTTGCAAGAAATACAGTGCTATTTATTTATTAAAATGCAGTGAGAATTAGTTCACCAGAAAGAAAACAAAAAGACATTTGAGCTAATTTATATTGCTTCTTAAGAGTACACACCTAATAAAACATTGTGTTAGGAAAGAAATGCTTGGAAAGCAAAGTACATGGAAATACATTAAATACTCAGACTGCTAGGGATAAAAAAACAAAGCTTCAGGAATTAAGAGGATTAATTTTGCTCGTGCTTCTGTAATGGGTAGGAAAGGGAGAGAAGGGAGCTCTTGTTTCAATGTACAAAGCTATTTACATGGGTTATCTCACTTTTTATCCTCACACTAGAGGCCCGGTGCATGAAATTCTTGCACTCGGGGAGAGGGGTTCCCTCAGCCTGGCCTGCATCCTCTCACAGTCCAGGAGCCCTTGGAGGGTGTCCGACTGACAGCTTATGCCTGTCACCGCCGCTGCGCTCACTGATCATGAGCCTGGCTTATGGCTGAGTGGCGCTTCCCCTGTGGGAGCTCACTGACCACTAGGGGACAGCTCCTGCATTGAGCATCTGCCCTCTGGTGGTCAGTGCGCATCATAGTGACCGGCCATTCTGCCATCAGGCCGAAACCGGCTCTCCGACATCCCTCAAGGGGTCCTGGATTACGAGAGGGCAAAGGCTGAGGGACCCCACTAGTGCATGATTGGGGCTGGGGAGGAACGCAGGAAGTTGACCAGCTGGGAGGGACCAGGGTGTGTCTGGCCAATCTGGCTCAGTCCCAATGGGCGGGATCCCAGCAGCAAGCTAACCTACCAGTTGGAGCATCTGCCCCCTGGTGGTCAGTGCATGTCATAGCGAGGGGTTGAGCAGTCTTAGCATATTATAGCATATTACACTTTGGTTGAACCACCAACTGGACGACTGGACACTTAGCATATCAGGTTTTTATTATATAGGATCAGTGCTGTTGGGCTGCTATTATTTTACTCACTTCCATATAGAAAAAACAAAGGGCAAAGAGGCTGGTTGAATAAGTGATTCAAAGTCACACTACTATCTTATTAGAGCAGGTATTTGAATTCAAATCTACATGGCTCAAAAGTTCATTTTCTTTCCAATATACCATGCCTGTTGTCAAATTCTACTTGCAACTATGCTCGTCAGGGCAGCTCATGAAAAGTGCCAGTAATTTTGAGTCCTAAAGCCGTTTACAAAATGATTTGTCTTTACAAACCTGTAAACCTAGTGGGAGTGGCTTAACCTTGCCTTAACTGTAGCTAGCTCTTTTCATTGCCTTTGGGTTATTTTTATTTTAACAGATGAAGAATCTGGAGTATTGAGGTTAAGTAGATTACCTCTGGTTACACAGAACACAAATTGCTGAAATGGGATTTGAAATCTGGCAGGGTAACTCCAGAGCACACATGTTTAACCACTGTGCTAAAATGCCAGGCCTCACGGAGAAGGAACTACATAATCCCTCCTCCCTACCACAGGTTTCATTACCTCCTGGTGATTTATACTGTGGACAGGTGGCTGGGGATAAAGGATAAAACTTAAATGCAAGTTTTTAAGTTCCCTTCTGTTTCATGGCTCATACTTGCTCTTGGTATATGTTATGTGAGGGAGGGAAAGAAGTATATTTGAGTAGTGATAAATAGGGATATAAGGTATAAGGTTTATAGCATAGTGTATGTAAGCTGGTAGTAAGAGATAAGACTGAAAATGTGTGTTGAGGACAGACCAAGAAAAGAAGAAAAGATAAGATTGAATTTTATATGGTAGTAGAAGAGGAATATTTATGATAGACATAATCAGAGGTTTGCTTTTGGAATATCAATCTGGTATAACTGTATAAGAGAGAGGAGATATTGAAATCAGGAACTTTAACTAAAGACCATTTAAAAAATTACACTACATATATTTATAGGGAAATATTAATTATTAAAATAGATAAATCCCCATATCTTAGTCAATTTGGGCTCCCATAACAAAATGGCATAGACTCCCCTGACTGTGTGGCTCAGTGGGTTAAAGCATTAGTGCCCTCATAAAGTGAGATATAAAGAGAGTTTTCTTCACTCTCATCTCTCTCTCTCTCTCTCTCTCTCTCTCTCTCTCTCTCTCTCTCTCTCTCTCTTTCTCTCTCTCTCTGCCATTTGATAACATAGAAAGAAGGTTACAAGTTAGGAAAAGTGTTTTCACCAGAAATAGCCACACAGGCACATTAATCTCAAACATCTAGCCTCCAGAACTGTGAGAAAATAAACTTCTGTTGATTAAGCCACCCAGTCCATGGTATTTTTTTTAAATCCTCACCTGAGATTATGTTTTCATTGATATGAAGGGAGAGAGAGAGAAACATTGATGTAAGAGAGAAACATCGATTGATTGCCTCCAATACATGCTCCAACTGGGGATCACATTCACCACCTAGATATGTACCCTGACCTTTACTTTATTCTGGTAATATAAATATTTTTATTCAGTAAGTGATAATATCTGTTTTTTTTGTTTTACAAAGAACAATCTGATTGCTCTTTGGAGAATGGATGAAGAGTACAAGAGCGAAGGCAAGGAGCCTAGTTGGGACCTCTTCTAACAATTTTGGTGAGACACAATGAATCTTGGATTAGTTAGTGGCAATGGGGTTGGAGAGAAGAGAATGGATTTTAGATATAACATGGAAATAGCAGCAATAGGACTTGATGATGGATGCAAGGGGGAAGGAGAGAAGGATTAAGGAAGAACTCTATAGTTTTTGGCTTGAGCAACTTGAGTGGATGTACCCTTTACTGACCTAAGGAAAACTTGGAAAGAAATAAGATCTATGAGAAAATAAAAGATTTCTGCTTGGATAGATAGTTTGATATACTTGTTGGACATCCAAGTGTTTGTATTAAATAAGCACTTGGACATGTGTGAGTCTGGATACCTGGAGAAAAGGTTGGGCTGGAGATACACATTTCTGGTTATCAGCATATTGATGGTATTTAAAGGTAGAGTGGTGGTTAAGAACATATAGGGATTCCTCTTGTTTGGGGTTCTCTGCTCTTCCTGAACTTGTAAGTCTATTTCTTTCACCAGGTAGGGGAAGTTTTCTGTCATTTCTTCAAATAGGTTTTCAATATCTTGCTCCCTCTCTTCTTCTGGCACCCCCATAATTTGGATGTTGGTACACTTTGAAGTTGTCCCAGAGGCTCCTTACACTATCTTCATATTTTTGGATTCTTTTTTCTTTTTGCTCTTCTGGTTGGATGTTTTCAAAAGAGGACCACACCAAGACACATCATAATTAAAATGCCAAGGGCAAAAGACAAAGAGAGAATCTTAAAAGCAGCAAGAGAAAAACAGTTAGTTATCTACAAGGGAGTACCCATATGACTGTCAGCTGATTTCTCAACAGAAACTATGCAGGCCAGAAGGGAGTGGCAAGAAATATTCAAAGTGATGAATAGCAAGAAGCTACAACCAAGATTACTCTACCCAGCAAAGCTATCATTTAGAATTGAAGGTCAGATAAAGAGCTTCACAGACAAGAAAAAGCTAAAGGAGTTCATCACAACCAAACCAGTATTATATGAAATACTGAAGGGTATTCTTTAAGATGAGGAAGAAGAAAAAGGTAAAGATAAATTATGAACAACAAAGTGACAACAAATACATATCTATCAACAAGTGAATCTAAAAATCAAATGGATAAAAAATCTGATGAACAGAATAAACTGGTGAATGTAATAGAATAAGAGTCATGGAAATGGAGCGGACTGACAGTTCTCGGGGGGAAGGGGATGTGTGGGGTGCGGGAAGAGATTAGACAAAGATCTTATATGCATGTATGCAGTACCTATGGACGAGGACAGTGGGGTGGCGAGGGCCTGGGGTGGGCGTGGGAACCGGGTGGAAGGGAGCTATGGGGGGAAAAAAGAGAGACATCTGTAATAATCTGAACAATAAAGATTTTAAAAAAGGTACATATAGGGAGGAGGTGAAAATACAGAAGAAGGTTCTGGATAGATCTGGTGGCACTTCAACATTTAGAGATTTTGTAGAGGAGGCAGAACAGGAAAGAAGACTGAGATGAGGCTCAGAGAGACATAATGTACTAGAATGGACATGAAGTGGGGAGACTGTTCCAAGAAGTGGTGGTGGTGGTTAATTGAGCTTTTGCTGTTGAAAAGTTCAATAAGTAGAGGACAGAAAATAGCCACCCAATTTGGCAACCTGTAGACTGCAACAAGAGCAATCTCTATGGAGTAGGTTGAGGAATGAGTGGAAAACGAGGAAATGGAGAAACAGAGTGTAGATAAAGATCTCCAGGCATAACTAATCAGATTAACTATAAACAGCTGTGACATAATTAAATTGCAGCTTAATATACCAGACTAAATAGAAAATTTACCAGTTTATAATTATATTACCTATCTCTAGATAGAAATTAACCGAAGGTGATAGTGAGCATAGAACCGAGAAAGGAGACACTAAAGTCCAGGAATCTAGTAGTCCAACAGACTCAAAGGGAGTGTGACAGTGAACCTGGAGGGAAGAACTGTTGTTACCACAGAGCTGACTTTGATGAAGAGCTAGGATTCTTCACATATTACTGCTGGTGGAACAAAATTTCCTCAAAGTTAACAATCTCTCTTCACGTTGATTTATGCCTACAAGACAACCTTTTACCATATAAAAACTCCAAAATGCAATATTTATTTAGACCAGAGCAGTGGTCGGCAAACTCATTAGTCAATAGAGCCAAATATCAACAGTACAACGATTGAAATTTCTTTTGAGAGCCAAATTTTTAAAACTTAAACTTCTTCTAATGCCACTTCTTCAAAATAGACTGGCCCAG
The DNA here is from genome assembly GCF_963455305.1 of Plecotus auritus. Taxonomy (NCBI): domain Eukaryota; kingdom Metazoa; phylum Chordata; class Mammalia; order Chiroptera; family Vespertilionidae; genus Plecotus; species Plecotus auritus. The sequence goes on along the minus strand of NC_137775.1, from coordinate 170,123,685 downwards.
GCCGTGGTATTTTGTGGAAGAGCCACACTCAAGGGGCCAAAGAGCCGCATGTGGCTTGTGAGCCGCAGTTTGCCGACCACGGGACCAGAGGATCATTCAACTCTTTTTTTTTTTTTTTTGTATACTGGCACCAAGAAATATTTTGTTGGAAAACAAAATTCTCTTCAAGGAAGGATTGAGACTCAAGATTAGATCTGAGAATTGGAAATATTTTGCTACTTAACATTTTTGTTTTATTTTATTTATTTGTTTGTTTTTCCAGTTGTTTTGTTGGAGAATGTGGGCAAATATCTGCTACCTAACTTTATAGTTAAGTGAATTAGTAGCCATTGGGACTAACTTTATAAAACCATCCTATCTAATAAAAGAGTAATATGCAAATTGACTGTCACTCCAAGACACAAGATGGCCACCTCCATCTGATCAAAGATGGCTGTCCCCATGTGGACACAAGATGGCTACCACAGATGGCCTGCAGGGGAGAGCAGTTGTGGGAGGTTAGGGGTGACCAGGACAGCAGAGGAGGGAGTTGGGGGAGACCAGGCCACAAGGGAGGGCAGTTGGGGGGGACCCAGGCCTGCAGGGGAAGGCAGTTGGGGGGTCCCAGGCCTTCAGGGGAAGGCAGTTGGGGGGGACCAGGCCTGCAGGGGAGGACAGTTGTGGGTGATCAGGCCAGCAGGGAGGGCAGTTAGGGGTGACCGGGCCAGCAGAGTAGGGCAGTTGGGGGAGTCCAGGCCAGCAGGGGAGGGCAGTTGAGAGCCAGCAGTCCTGGATTGTGAGGGGGATGTCCCACCGCCCGTTTAGGCCCAATCCCATTGGATTGGGCCTAAACGGGCGGTGGGACATCCCTGGAGGGGTCCCAGATTGGAGAAGGTGCAGGCTGGGCTGAGGGACACCCCCCCCCCACTGTGCATGAATTTCATGCACCGGGCCTCTAGTATTCAATATGACACTAGGGATCTGTTATAAAACCATGTTAACTGAAAAGGAGAAAGGAGCAGCCCATGTAACATTTACTTCGTTATTTTTTATTATTTTAACATTCCAATGAGATTTTAATATAGATGTATACAGATCATGTCATTAATTTACTTTATTAAATTCTTTAGCATTTTATTAAACTATGTTTGTTTCTGATACTTTATATAGGATAAAAATTCAACTATACTTACTATGTAAATTAGTCCCAAAACAATTTGGTTGTTACCTTCAGCTATAAACAGATATGAGAAATTCAAGCTGATTTGGGAAATTATTTAATCAGTGAGAGACAAAATGTGTGCAAATGAAAATGAAATGTCATATTATACAAATCAATTTCAAGCTGAAATACAATTTGAGCTTCCCATAAATATTAACAATGCAAAGTCATTTTTATATTTATATAAAAATATATTTATATTTATATCACACTATGATATCATTTTCAAGGATATGTTAATGTGAGTTACAGAAAATGAAATTCAAGTTGTATAACTTACCAGAATGAAACTTAGAAAGAAGAAACCACAAGTTTGTATATTTTCCTTCATTTAGGTTTATTGCATATTGGTGAAGCTGGAGGGAGTCGCTGTGTTTCTGACTATATGACTCATATTCTTTTGCTATTATATTCCTGCTGCCTCCCATAATATTCTCAAATTAATTTAAGAACATTTTGGAGAACTATATGACTAATAAAGAAAATACAATTTTACTTCAGATTAATTCTATTCTTTCAAATGGAAATTTCATATGATTTTTTTTCAGAGTACATTTAAAAATCCCAGTAGATGATTTAACAAGATGTTTTGACTTAAATTTTCCCTAGGAATGTTGGAAACTTTGGTACATTTGATAGAAAAAGATAAAAAAAAGTTGTCCATCAAATCTAGTAGCTTCCCCCCTCCCCACCCCACCCGTTTTAAAATCCAGACTAAAAAAAGAGCTAACTAATACTATCCATATCCGTGGCTATGATGATGCCACTATCATCACTATGGTGACCTGCACAGGCCACAGTTATTTTCGGAGGTTTATTCAGTCTTACAGCCAGGCATGAGTGACCCTCAGCTTAGCACTCATGGATGCAGCTTTTATGGTTATAAAATGTTACACAGGCATATTGGATAATACAAAAACCAACTAGCATTTCAGACCACTTCTTTTCTTTCTCTATTATTGGGATCTTAGTGTAACTATTTTAAAATGTTTTGCTATTGCATTTAACATATTATTTATTAACATATGTGAAAAATTCCACAGTTTTGGAGTTTTTTAAACATAATTTTTAATAGTCACAAATATACCATTGTAAGAGTTCTCAAAATTTATTTAAGTAATCCCTGATTCTTGGACATTTAGGTTATTTTTGTCACTTCTTCCTTTGAAGTGCTTTTGTGTCAGGATTTTAATTGAGCAGGTGAAGGGATTAAAGAATTGGACTCTTGAAAGGCGTCAGATGTGGGCAAACAAATTGAGGTGTGAAAGAATCTATTGCATGTGCAGACATTGTCATTAGCCCTGTTATAGCCCAGGTTCTTACTCAGGCCTAGGTGTGGGGACATCATAGAACAGTGGCACCAATTACATGTAATTTTTTTTTTTTTTTTTTTACTTACGTGCTTCTGAAACAACACATGGAGTAATTTAAATTCAGTAAAACCGTAACTTTATTGTTTCAAATTCTGCCATGCTACTAATGGCTGCCAGAGGGCAGCAGAAGCCAGGAGCTGGCAAGAAAAGCAATCCCTTAAACAGGCTGAAGAGGTTCTGCCCAGGCCTGAGGAGCCATCTGTTCAGGATTGAGACAGGAGATTAGGTTCAAGAAGTCTGTGATACAGGTCTGTTTAGTAACTTGACAGAATAAAGAAGTTACAAGAGTGCTAAAAGGCTTAGGTACTCAACCGGCACTCACCTTGTGGAGGATTGAAACAAACAAATGAAGACTAGGAAGAATCACCAAGTTTAAGCCAAAAACCATGGGTGACCAGGCTATCCATTTGAAGGAGAAGTTAGAATTAAAGTTGTGGTAAAGTTTGAAGTGCACGTATCAGGGAAGCAAGATGTCTGTATGTGAGCGAAGGATGTCAGAGGCCCATGACAACGTGGCTCTGACTTCATCTGAGCAGATGGTCCATTGGAAAAGGCCACATGTGAGGGCAACAAATGAGTAGATGATGGGGCATAAGAACCTATGCCGTGGTCGGCAAACTGTGGCTCGCGAGCCACGTGCGGCTCTTTGGCTCCTTGAGTGTGGCTCTTCCACAAAATACTTCGGCTGGGGCGAGTCTATTTGGAAGAAGTGGCGTTAGAAGAAGTTTAAGTTTAAAAAATTTGGCTCTCAAAAGAAATTTCAATCGTTGTGCTGTTGATATTTGGCTCTGTTGACTAATGAGTTTGCCGACCACTGACCTATAGGAAGAGGTAACATTTTAGTAAGACTATTTCTAACTTATGGTGGAAGAAAAAACATTCAGCAGGTATCTTGAGAGCTAGATTTAAATGTAGACACTAACTGGTGAGCAGATCACTTTCCTTCGTTGGGCTTCTGATTTCTCATGGATAAGTTGTGGGGGCAGGGTTTGGACTGGATGAATTCTAAGATACCTAGAATATCTGAAATACTGGGGCTGGAGTAATTGGTGATTAATTTAATCAAAACCATCACCCAGTTATACTATGTAGATAGAGTGAGAGGACAGTCTAGCATCAGTCTTTCCTTTCTTTGTTCTTAATGAATTGCATAATTTGCTAGCCAGAGAGTGTTCCAATCTTATCATTTCTTGTTTGTACTTAGAGGAACAGAAGCTAGACTATTGGATGTTTCATACTGCACATTCATGTAAAAAAAAAAAAAAAAAAGAAGCAGCAAGGTTTCCCAGGATGAGTTGATCCTGTTTTAAATAAACTGGTATGTATGTTTGTGAAATATTTAAAGAAATTGTAAAAGAATGCACACACAAAAATCACTGAAGTTCACACTCTTCAGATGTTGACACATGGAGTCATAGGGTTAGGAAAATTTTAAAGGATCTTTGGGATATTTTAGATTTTTAAAATCAGCTTATATTTTTGAATTCTAAAGTATTATTAGATAATGGTAAACACATTGTAAAAATGTTTATCATCTCCTTTTCCCTATCACTGTATGATTACAGACATTTTTTCCCCAAATTTTCTTTTTTTTTTTTTTAATCCTCCACCCGAGGATATTTTTCCATTAGTTCTCAGAGAGTGGAAAAGAGAGGGAAAGACAGAGAAACATTGATATGAGAGAAACACATAGATTGGTTGCCTCCTGCATGAGCCCTGACGAGGGCCCGGGCAGGGGAGGAGCCTGCAACCCAGGTACGTGCATTTGAATAGAATTGAACCCAGGACCCTTCAGTCCACAGGCTGACACTATCCACTGAGCCAAATTGGCTAGGGCTCAAATTTCTTTTAAATGTATTTGTAACTGTGTTTTAAATTAGGAGTTATTCTTGTTTGAATTTTATACCTTTATGGAAAAATTTAGTAAGTAGGTAAATCTAAGGAGGGTGTTTATAGTTATTAGAGTACAAGCATTTTTAAAAACCTACTCTCTTGTGAGTAGACAAGGGAGAAAGTAAAATGTAGGCCTTTGAAATTATCAAGCAACTTTAAAGCAGCTTAGAAATAAAATCTGATCTGCTTTTCATCTAATTTTATACAAAAATTCAAAAATATTAAAAATGATGCATAGCTAAACTGATTTTTAAAGTGGAAATGTGGCCCTAACCGGTTTGGCTCAGTGGATAGAGCGTCGGCCTGTGGACTGTAGGGTCCCAGGTTCGATTCTGGTCAAGGGCATGTACCTTGGTTGCAGGTATATACCCAGTGGGGAGTGTGCAGGAGGCAGCTGATTGATGTTTCTCTCTCATCGATGTTTCTAACTCTCTATCCCTCTCCCTTCCTCTCTGTAAAAAATCAATAAAATATATTTTTTTAAAAAAAGTGGAAATGTATCATCAACATTGTCTGGTATACTGCCAAGAGCTCTTTTAATTATTTTTTCTCTAGTGATTCAATATTTTGAAATAGTTTGTCTAATTTCCCCCAACAAAAGCATTCCTTAAATTATAATTAGATTTAGCCCTAACTCTATCAGTGGATAAAGCTCAGGTTCGATTCCCGGTCAAGGGCATGTACCTTGGTTGCAGGCTCAATCCCTGGCCCTAGTCAGAGTATGTACAAGAGGCAACCAATTAATGTGCCTCTCTCACATTGATGTTTCTCTTTCTCTGTCTCTCCCCATCCCTTCCACTCTCTCTAAAAAATATCCTCAGATGAGGATTAAAAAAAGTTATAATTGAATTTTTTATTTAAAATTAATGAGAAACACATACAACTACTATTCTCTTTAGCATGAATTCAGCAATGACACCATCCTGAGATGATAAATTTCAATCAAATAAAAAAAAAATCCTACTGTTTAGTGCAGACTCACTATGAGCACATACATTGATTCTATTATAGTTTAAAATATTGAACAAAAGCTCCAGGACTCCTATGGACTCTGGGAGCTACTTTTCCTTACCTCTCTCAATTTTCAGGTAAGTAATTCAGTCAGTTGCTTAGAGTCACAATGATACCCATCCAGTGCTCTATCTACAATGCTGGATGTTCCTTTTCTTTAGGATTAATCATTACAGCTTATGATAATGAATAAAGTTAATACTTATCCAAAAAATTAACCTAGAAATTTGGGTTGATTGTTCTTTTGTTTTTTCTTAGATGACATTTAACTGAACAAATCTAACTTTAGGTGGCATCTCAGGTCACAGATTCAAGGAACTAAGTTCTGTATATTTCCTGGAAAATAAGTTCCAAGGTAATGTCCTTTATGTTGTTTTCTTTATAGAATCCTTCAAGAATAAGTGTTGAGCCCGGCCAGCATGGCTCAGTAGTTGAGTGTCGACCTATGAGCCAGGAGGTCACAGTTCGGTTCCTGGTCAAACCACATGTGATAATTAGCTCACTGAAAATAAATTTTGATCTTTTGCATTGATTTAGAATAATTTCTTATTAAGCCCTCCTTTGTTAGAGTTCTGAAAAGCCAAGTTTCAGTTGCAAGAGAAATAACAATTCATAGAAAAGTACTATTCTTTAATATTCTGAAATCTCATTAATTCTGTTTGCTGGCATTTGGGTTAGTGAATAGAAGATTGGACTGGAAACGACATAATCTATTTTTTCCCCCTCAGCTCCTTGCTTTATTTCTGTGAATCTGTTTTTCTTGATAAACCTGTGCGTTTCTTGGGATCTAGTGGGCACTATGTATTATGTAGTTTCTTTGCCAATAAGTAAAACAAATTGTACACCTTTCTGTCTTTGACATCTCACATGACCATAACAAAAAGAGGAATAAAGTTTTCCCTGAATGTATAGTGAAAAATAAGTTTTTCTCTTATCCATATTTCTAGTTCCCAAAGGCAAAAATTGTTACCAGTCCCTTGTATATTCTTCTAGAGATATTATGTTATTACTAGAGGCCTGGTGCACAGATTCATGCACCGGTGGGGTCCTTTGGCCTGGCCTGCGGGGATCAGTGGACCTCTGTGGGGCCACAGCCTGGCCTTACCTGCTAGCTTGTGGGAGGGGGGAGAGGCAAGCAGGGGGAGTATCCGCAGGAGAGGCTGTGCTGCAGCAGCTGCACTCACCAGCTCTGAGCCTGGCATCTGGCACCCTTTGATCAGCTGAGCAGCCCTCCTGCTGTGGGAGCGCACTGACCACCAAGGGGCAGCTCCTGTGTTGAGCATCTGCCCCCTGGTGGTCAATACGGGTCATAGCTACCGGCTGGTCCTCCGGTTGTCCGGTAGTCCAGTGGCTTAGGGCTTTATATATATAGATTATGTATATATACTGAAGATATTATATTATACATATAGTATATCATATGTATATGATAACATACATGTATTTTATATAATTACACTAACATACACATATGAAACTTCCCCTTTTGAACACAAATGTAACATATAATAGCACAATGTTCTACCCCCATTTAATTCACTTTGCAGTTCATTTTGGGAATGGCTTCATATCAGTTAGTAGAGATCTACATCATTAACAAAAGGAAAACAAAAAAACCCCAAAACTCCTGTAGAGTATTCCACTATATAATCGTTAAATTTATCAAGCTATATTTATTTAGTCTACATAAATATTTGGGTGATTTTTAAATCATTGTCTAAAATAAAATAGCCCCTTAAATATTTTCTTGTGACTGGGAGAATTTTTTGTCTTGATATTTCTATTTTAAAAACTTCCTAGTTTCTAAATTGACTTTTTACAATTTGAAAAGATTTTTCACTTATTTACTTTGGTAATAAAAAAGTTTGCAGGTTTCCAGAACACTGACATTTTTAAACTTGTGCCAAAAACAGAAGGCTTATAAAAATCCAATTTCCTTCATAAAAATTCTAATTTTTACTGATATTATAAGTTTTAATATTCATTACATTCTAATATTAATTACATATTTGAATCAAAATATTAATTTTTTTAGAGAAAAAGGATGCACAGATTCTTGTTTAACAAGATAAATATGCGAAGCTTCAGCTCAAACTCTATATAAAATTAGAGGTCTGGGGCACATCAGGCAGTGGGGCGATGGGTGCCCAGTCCCCATGTGAACGCCCAGCATGGCCACAAGCCTGGTGGGTCCTAGGCTCCAGGAGAGGCCCAGCCCTCCTTTCCTCATTATTGTTATTATCTTAATGTCTTAAATATAAATATCAGGCCTCCTTCTCTCCTGCAGGGAGGCCGGGTATGGCCAGAATCACTCCGAGCTGGGCTCCAGCTTCTCAGGACAGGGCCTGGGCCTGCTCTGCCCGACACCCGGCCCAGGTACCACTGGTGGACTCCTGGATAGCCACCCACCTGCCCAGCAGGGAGACAGGCGGGCAGGCAGGGCAAAGGTGGGGAGTTTAGGGTTTGCTAAGCTGGGGGGCGAGGGAGGAGGGAGAGGAAAGAGGGGACAGGCCTGGTGGTGACTGGGGCCCCTGCGAAACCCTCCTCACAGGCCAAGGGCTTGCCTTATCAAGTACCCAGCTCTGCACGAGCTGCACGCGCTGCAGAGCTACAGACGCAGGTGTGTAGGTGTGACTGCGCGATGTCAGTGTGTGCAACTGTGTGTGTGTGTGTGTGTGTGTGTGTGTGTGTGTGTGTGTGTGTGTGTATGTGGAGGCATGTGTGCGTGTGTGCCTCACACAGGGTGCCCGGGCTGCCAGCTGAGCCCCTCTGCTGTACGCACCTCCCCGCAGCCCTCTGTGCTCAGCCTGCTGCCCGCCTGGCCTAGTCCCCGGGAGGCCCCTGTGGGGCCCCAGAGGGCGGCACTGTCTAGCTTTAGAAGTGGACATGCCGGGGCTAGTGGACCTTGGCTGCCACGTGCGTGTGCGTGTGAGTGTGCGTGCGCGCACGTACGTCTGTGTAGAGTTTGGGGTAAAGCTTGGGGCTGGTGGCTGACCTAGGGTCCAGCAGGTGCAGGAGGGCCGCCGGGGCCCGGAACTCCTCACACAGCCCCACGTGGGTAGCGATGTGGACGGCTGGTGACAGGGGCAGGTCCTTGTTCCTGCGTGGTCTCTGGAGGTCCCAGGTGTTTGGTGTTTGGTGTGCGGGCACAGAGGGCGTGGGGACAGGCGCGCACGGCTTCTTCTTGGATTGGCACAGCCACAGGAGCATGGTGCCCAGGATGACCACTGGCCACAGCAGCCTCGTGGCTGAGGACGAGGGGCCACGGGAGGCCCTAGCGGCTTTGGGTCTGGCCCCAGGGTGAGGAAGGCGCTGTGGAAGCTGTAGCCATGGTGTTGGCGTCCAGGCCGATGTGCATGACCGAGTGGTCCTGCTGGGCGCGGGTGATGAGCAGCTTGCTGAGGTAGGAGCCGTCAGGCCAAAATATTCAACTTTAACCCATCTGTTAAGTTCTTAATTTTTGAATTTTAGATCTAGGACCCTTCTGCATGGATTATTGTTCTGAGGTATAGTACACTGCACATTTGGTTGACTTCTTTCCGTGTAAACAAGTCACGAATAATATAAATGAGTTTAGATTGGATCAGATACGATGAGGGCCGAAGAGTGATGGTTGATGCAAACAAGAGGGGTGATTAGTATTGTTCTTGCTGCATGATGAATTACACTACATCATGCTTTAGAACAATGGATTGTCCTTCAGGATATCAAAGACGTTTTAGCAAAGAACATAATGGGAAATATATAGTCCTTTATCATTTTGCAAAAAGTGAGAGTTACAGTAACAATTTTGAGAATTCTTTTCAAGTCTCAAAGAATATCATGGTGCTAGCACTGATGAGAATGTATGCACCTTGTCCCTGGTAATGGGCACAGTGTATTTTATTGTTCTTTTACTCTGCAGTACCATTCTGTGATGACTTGTAAGACGTTTTGATCTCTGGGTACTTGAGTTTAAAGTGTACCAGGAACTCTGCTACCCTTGGGGGTGTTAGTAGAATTCTAATGAGGCTGTTTGATCTACCATGTTAAACACAAATGAAATAAATCAGGAGAAATACACATAGTGAGTATATCAAAGAGTTATTTCTACTTCTGGGTATAAGGCAGTTGCTAAGCAACCTGTGTCAGGCTTCATGGTCATCTGTTAGGAAGGACACAAAGTCAATGTTCATTCAAGACAAGTAAGATCGTAAATGAAAAAAAGACCATTTTGTTGGACTCAAGAAAAAGCTGCTTCGATGAATGTATAATGGTTGCAGGATATGAAGTGTCTATTTGCTGATGTGTTTAAAAGAGCAATGAAATTGGCACCAAAAAAAAAAAAAAAAAAAAAAAGGAAAAAAGAAACCAACAAAAACCCTACATTCAATCCAAGCAGGACAAAGAAAATAAATTAAATGTTGTATGAATTGTTCCCACTTTCCATGATCTACCTTCAGAATACTGGTTATCTGTGGGATGTAATAGCCTTAATAGGCTGTGCAGCCAACCTTCCAACAGCAGGGTAGTCCACAGTGCACCTTCGGGATTTGGAGTTTTATTAATAATAATAAAATCACTTACAATCTTCTTTCACATTTTTTTAATGCCACATTTTAAGATATGATGTCTGTAACGTAGAAAAGATTTTTTTTTTCCAAGAAAAGAGGTATGGGATAGGTTTCAGGCTGAGTTTAACAAAGCTATCTGAGGCACAAAGTGTGGAGGAATTATGTTTTTTGCTTTGTGGAACCTATATGTCCAGTATCTAAAAATGACTGATGATTTTTCTTCCTTATTTTTTCTGGCTATATATATTTTTTTCTGATATTAGACTGTTGCTTGGCTGATCAAAGCATTTCATTGTGGTGTGTTCCATAGAGTCATGCTTAACTGCAAGGTACCATTTATAAGCCACTTGGCCTTAGACAAAGTTCGCTTTTCTTTTTCTTTCTTTTCTTTTCTTTTCTTTTCTTTTCTTTTCTTTTCTTTTCTTTTCTTTTCCCTTCCTTCCTTCCTTCCTTCCTTCCTTCCTTCCTTCCTTCCTTCCTTTCCTCATCAGAGTCAAGTTTCTTAAATGTCAAACAGGCCTCTAAACAGTCATCTCATGAAATTATGAGTCTAATGACATAATATATATATGTGTGTATACATTTATATGCCTAGTGGATAGTATGTTCTTATTTTATAATAATTATTACTACTTATGTCCTAGAGACTAATATATTAGGACATAGTATTTCAAGTAGGATTGTTGGAATTTTGACTACTAAAGACTAAAACATTTTAATGAGACAGTACATTAATTCACATCTCTCTTCAGATTTTTTTGATAAATTAATCACATTTAATTAGGATTTAGGTAATTATTAATAGTTTAAAAAATATTACACTTGTATTTGAAGTACAAATGGCAGCCCATTTTCTTTTTGTTTCTGCAGTAAGTATAAAATACCTGAAGTTCATTAGTAAAGGAATGTTTCTTTCCATAACTTTATAATATCGTTAGCATATCCATGATACAGACAACCTGTCTCACAGAATCATAGATTCTCCTTGGAATTTGAGGCCAGCTTTTTCTTTTTGGAGAACTATTGCATTTAATTTTGTGAGTCTGTTAAAAATCTGTTAACGTTTTCCACAATGTTGAGTTCAGTGATACTGTGAAGTCAGTTGAGATGAGCACTGTGATGATGAGGTGAAAGATCAAGAATCTGTCCTTAGGGAATTAAACCTTATCTTTTTAGGGCCAGTCAGGCCTAGGCATTCCCTCTGTGGCAGTAGAATATTTGTAAATTGATTTAGTAACTATTTTTTTGCATGGCTACTCTGTGCTAGGCGCTATGGTAGATGCAGGGAATATAGCGGTGAACAAATTTGAAGTGAAATCTCTCCTGGAGCAGTGGGGGAAATGGTAAAGTTCTAAGTGTGTTGAAGGAAATTAACAGGGTGTAAGGATAGAGGATGTTGCTGCTGGGTGGGGTGAATGAGTTGAGAGGGTGGCCAGGAAAGATCTCTGGAGCATGTGCCATTTGGACTGAAACCATTCAGAACAATGTTGACTCCTTGGACCTCAGTGTTCAGTATGGGTCCCTACCTCCACCACAGCTGATGTATCTGTCAATGACCTTTCTTTTGTCTCCAGGACTCATGAGTTTGCATGGTTTTCATCTCCTTTTTTTTCTTTATGAAGGAATTCAGCTTTTATCTTTGTTTTCTGAGACAGGTATTTTATTTTATTGATAGATTCTGTGTCATTCTTTAGCAAGCCAGTGCTTCTTTCATTTTCTGAAGATGGTTTTCTTCTACACAATTTCATTTCAATGCATGCTTTTTTCCCCCATATGAATGATGAGCTCTTTAAAAATAATCTGTTGGTACAGATCAGGAAGGAGCTGTAATCCACAAATTAGAGTGAGGTTGTTCTATTTTGCAGGTTCATTTTTCTATATCTTGATTTCCAGTATCGCATAAATAGTTGAACATTTGCTTAGAAAGGGATTTAGAAGGTCATTTATGTAGTACGAATTACTGCATTTTCAAAGAAGTTTAACTCTTTCAAATTATTATGTTATTTATATTTAGAGAGAAGTCTGGTTTAGCATCAGTAATATAAGTATCCTTGCATTGGCAGGAATGGTGTATTCAATTTGGTTAGCTTTCAAAACACCCATGAGTTGTAACAGCAAGAGCATATTAATCTACACAATTTAAACATTAATAGACTAGCAATCATGTTTATACATTTATATTATTAAAGCCTAAAGTACACAAATTCTATTTTAATACAAATCAGTGTCTACATGTCTATTTGGATGATTGGGAGTTTTTGAAATTTATAATTAGCAGCTAATAATTGCTAGAAAGGTATTATGAGAAAGGAAGACAAACAACATGAAACATAAAAGAGAAAGTGACATTACAATAACACCTGTAACCCATGTTTTATCTTCATTGTGTTACATACACTATAGGTGAATGGCTTCTAAAACTTACCAAGGAGATATACAAATGTAAATATGTTGTGTACATAAAAGAACTGGTTAAAATTTATTTTTTCCTATGGATTTTTTATTGTTCACCTTTAATTAAAAAACAAAGGAAAACTAAGTTGTTTTACAGTAAAGTTTTCTATTTGTAAAGATTTGAAATAAGCATAATTATAAAGCATAAAGTAAGGAATTCTGTTATGTTGAACAATGAGGAAACAATTTTTCAGACTGTATGTGCATTTTTATAAATAATTTTTCAGACTATTTTTTCTAAATCATGCATATATTATCTTTATAAATATCCATACATTATTTTTCAGCCTCTCTCTCTATATATATGGTATATACCATACCCATAAGTACTTTGACAGACATTTTTGAATAAACATGAAAATAATTTCATTTAATTTACAGAATGGTTTTAAAGATGTTCTAAATATTGAGGGGAATTTTTGTGGGTCAACTGGTATTTTGCTATGGTATTAAGACTTGGAATTACAGCAATAATTCAGTTACGCTTGATTAAAGTGCTGTGTTTATCTTTGACTGACTAATAGGATCACAAAATACTGATATGTTCAACTTGACCCTCTTAGTGATCCAGATAAATTACTCCAGCTATATTTCTTTGTAGTAATTTTCTTAATGGCCTTGCTGACATACCCCCATTTTTTGGAGAATAGCCCCACCTTTACTCAAATGACTCACTATGCCACTGTTTCATGAATTCATTAAAAAACGTTCTGTTCTCTTTAAGAGAATATTTAGGCTGAGGACAAAGCTATTCCCTTTGTGACTTGGCCCTCATCTATTGAGTGAGTGCATGACAGAGATCTGGCCTGAATAACTGCTCTCTTTTCCTCATAATTCTTCTGGGTCTGAACCTTGGAGTCCTGTCTATAAAATCAGGCTCCAAGTCCAAAGTGGAGGAAACATGAAGGATATTTGCTTTTCCCTTCTATTCTTCTCAGTTTCAAACTAATGAAAAATACCAGAATGTAAGTTTATGCTATCCCCGTTTTTGAAGTCAAAATAGAAACTAACAGGGCATAATTAATCAACTATTTTATTTAAATATTTATTTCTTAGTGTGCATTCCTCTCTCAACTCAAAGAGGAAGTGTTTATGTATATACTTTGCTTGTAGAGAATTTCCTATTCTTCTTATATGCATCATCCCATCATCAGGAAGTTGTCAGCATCTACAGTCCAGACACCTTGAGTTGAATAGCACTTGAGCAGGTTTCCTAGCCCCTGCCAACCACCATTCTACTCTTTGATTCCATGAATTTGACTATTTTAGATACCTTGTAAAGTGGACTCATGCAATATTTGCCCTTCTGTGATTGGCTTTTTGCACTTTGCATAGTGTCCTCAAGGTTCATTCATGTTGTCACATATTGCATAAATGTTTTTCAGGCTGGAAAATGGTCCAGTGTGTGTGTGTGTGTGTGTGTGTGTGTGTGTGTGTGTGTGTGTGTGTGTGTGTGTGTGTGTGTGTTTGTGTGTGTGTGTATGGCACATTTTCTTTATTCATTCACCTGTCAATGAATATTTAAGTTGTTTCCACATTTTGGCTATTGTGAATAGTGCTAAAATGAACATGGGAATGCAGATAACTCTTCAAGATCTTCATTTCAATTCTTTTGAATAATTACCCAGAAGTGGCATTGATGGATCATATAGTAGTTCTGTTTTCCGTTTTTTGAATTGAATAATTCATACTATTTTTCATAGTGGCTGCACCATTAGCGCATTCCCACTAACTGAGCAAGGGTTCCAATTTTTTCACATCCTTGCTAACACTTGTTTACTTGCTTTTTTTTTTAAAAATATATTTTTTATTGATTTCAGAGAGGAAGGCAGAGGGAGAGAGAGATAGAAACATCAATGATGAGAGCAAATCATTGATTGGCTGCCTCCTGCACACCTCCTACTAGGGATGGAGCCTGCAACCCAGACATGTGCCCTTGACTGGAAATGTACCTGGGACCCTTCATTACACAGGCTGATGCTCTATCCACTGAGCCAAAGTTCTCTTTCTTTTTCTTTTCTTTTTTTTTTTATAATAGTCATCCTGACACATGGGAGGTGATGTCTTATTGTTTTGATTTGCATTCTCTGATGATTTGTAACATTGAGCATCTTTCCACATACCTTAGAAATCAACAGTAGAAGGAAGGCTACAAAATTCGCAGTTATTGGACAATTAAACAACACATTCTCAAACAACTAATGGGTCAAAGAAGAGATCAAAAAGGAAATTAAAAAAAATCTGAGACAAATGAAAATGAGACAACATACTGAAACTTGTGGGATGCCGAAAAAAGCAGTACTGAGGGAAATTTATAACAATGAATGCCTACCTTAAAAAAAGAAAGATCTCAAAAAAAAAAATGACCTAATTTTATACCCTAAGGAACTAGACAAAGAAGAAAAAAATTAAGCCCAAAGTTAGGAGAAGGAAGGCAATAATAAAGATTAGAGCAAAGCCTGGCCTGTGTGGCTCAGTGAGTGTTGACCTATAAACCAGGAGGTCAGGGTTCGATTCCAGGTCAGGGCACATGCTTGGCTTGTGGGCTCAATCCCCAGTGTGGGTCATGCGGGAGGCAGCTGATCAATTATTTTCTCCCATCATTGATGTTTCTATCTCTCTCCCTCTTCCTTCCTCTTTGAAATCAATAAAAATATAATAAAAATATATTAGAACAGAAGTAAATGAAATAGAGAATAGAAAAACAATAGAAAAAAATCAACCAAACTAAGAAATTTTTTAGAAAGATAAACAAAATTGACAAACCTTTGGTCGGATTTACGAAGAAAAAAAGAGACACAAATAAAATCAGAGGTGACAAATTTTTGATTCTATGAGAGAGCATGATTTTCTTCAACAAATTACAATCCATGGCTACACATATTTTTATTTTATTTTTAAATTTTATTTTTCAGTTACAGTTTACATTCAATATTATTTTGTATTTAGTTTCAGGTGTTCAACATAGGGGTTAGATGATCATACACTTTACAAAGTGTCCTCCCCAATATTTTCAGTACCTCCCTGGAACCATTTATAGTTATTACAATATTATTGACTATATTACATATGCTCTGTTTTACATCCCTTGACTATTCTGTAACTACCAATTTGTAGTTCTTAATCCCTTCACCCATTTCATCCAGCCCAATAGAAAGAGACTCATAGATTCAGAGATCAGACTGATGATTGCATATTTCTTGTCTTCCATAGTGAAGGGCTGTGGGGAGGGTAGTTAGGAAGAGAGTTGAGCTCGATTATGTGCAGGCTTTGATAGAATATTTGGACTCTGTTCTCAATTCTGAGGTTTTGCTAAACATCCCACACGAAGATTCCCTGAAACTCATTGGGGAATACATGCCCTGTCCTTACTGAGGGAACAGGGCAATGGATCATTACCTGTGTTGCCCTGGAGGTTTTACTTCCATTAGAGCTTTTTAACTTCATTGTTCATTTCCCAAACTTTACTTGTTTCTTCCCTGTAGCTTTTCCCACCATTTCCCATTAGAACATCACTCAGTTCATTTTCCCTAATTTGGAGGTATTCAGAAAGGACTCACTATTTGGCTT
Source organism: Plecotus auritus (assembly GCF_963455305.1). Lineage (NCBI taxonomy): Eukaryota > Metazoa > Chordata > Mammalia > Chiroptera > Vespertilionidae > Plecotus > Plecotus auritus. The sequence goes on along the minus strand of NC_137775.1, from coordinate 170,107,630 downwards.
TTGAGGGAGAGGGCTGAGTGCGAGATTGGGTGCCTCATGAGAAAATACCTCCCACTCTGCTCTCTTCCACCTCTCTTGGCTGCTACTTCTTGAGCTTCCTGGCATTGGATTACTTAGTTGTTACTGCTGAATTTTTCTTGGGTTTTATTTTTATTTATTTATTTATTTATTTCTATTTCATTGACTTGGATAATGGGAAAAGAAATTTTGTGCAGCTATTTTATTCCACCGTCTTAGCTCAAAAGTCCTCAAAGCTTTTATTAACCAGAAAACATATTTTTATTCATTGTGCAGATACGAAAATTTCAAAGAGACGATTAGGTAGGATACATTATCATGTGAACAAGTACTTAATTACATTAGATATGCAAATGTTTTTTGAGATTATACTTTTGTAAACAAGATGATCTTGTACTAATGGAGGATTTGTGATAACTGCAATGTAAAGGAGTCTCAGAGGAAAAATTAGGGAAACTGAATCTGTGACCTATTATTGCCCGAAATAGTAGTATGCAAAATCACAATTCAGCACACGCTATAATACAGTCTCATTCTCTTCTTTTAATTTATCTAGATTACTTTTACATTTCTTTTAAGTGAACTGAAGAAATGTTGTCTTAGACTGACACACTTCGGAATGTTTTCAATCTCTAACCATCAAAAACACACTTGGCAGAGAACTAATTTCACACCTCAGGCGTTAAAACCCAGAGTCTGTATTCATTGTTTATTTTACATAATGTAAAACAGCATGAAGCATGATATACTATACAATGGATCAATGGAAATTTTAGAAAATAGGGAATCATTTTACATTTACACCTGGTAGATGAAATTTTATATGTTGGAAGTTGTCCTGATATATGAAACATTATGATTTTTTTCAGTCAACTGAATTTTTTGTTACTAGCACACTTTAAATAGTATAAAATTTCAGTGATTATTGTTTGATTATATTTTCCTGGAATATAATGGTAATTTCTGAGTTATTATGATATCAATGTTAGTACCTAGTAAGCCAGCCTTTGTTTTAAATATAGGATATATAAAAGCTAGAGGTCACTATAAAATATAGATTAATAAAATTGGGGGATGATACTGCAGAGAAGTGAATGATTAGAGAGATATTTAGGAGGCAAGATTGATAAGACTTGGTGATATACTGGATATTGGGAATAAGGAAGAGGGTGGTTGCAAGATGTCCTTACTGGTTTCTGTTACGAACAACTAGAAGAGTGGTACCAACCAATGACTGAGAAAAATGACGGAAGGCCCAGTTGGAGTTCTAGTTTTGGACATTCTAAGTTTAAAGTACTTTTGAGACTTCCCAGTGAAGATGCTGATTGTTAATTAGATATACTATGTTTATGCCTTTATATTGTGTTATCATTTACTATCTCTTTAGAGACTGTGGACTTTTGCAGGCTAGAATACATATTATATCACTCAAAGTTTTATTTTGAGGCAGCAGGTGCTAACTCCAATTAAGTTTGTTGAAAAGATATTGAGTACCACCCAGTCTTAATATTGGGCTGGAATTGTAGGAATGAGAAAATGTTTCTAGGTACAATCCCCAAATCCCACGTCAGAAGTGGTCAGTGAGGAAGCCATGACAGAAGACGAGGTGCTTCACCTGTACTGCTGCCTCTTTAGTGCTGACACCTCAACTTACCACAGCTGCCACCACAGGCCATTTCTGTGCCTTGACCCTGCAGCCTTCATTACCGATACTGCATCTGCAGGCAGGGTTGCGGAGTCAGAGTCAGATATGGTTACAACCTTGCTCACAGATTATTCTCTATCTGTAAGAATAACTGGGAATATGAGTGTCTGATATTTTCACCTCCTATGAAAGAACAAGCTTTTGCCTTTCCACCTAGATATTAGAGTGGAGATCCTGCATACAACATAGAAAGAGGTTCAGATTCTGGAAAGTTAACCCAAATGGCAGATTTCCACACATGTATCTTATTCATCTTTGTTTACTCACCACCTTCTGTAGCAGCAGTAGCACATATGTAATAACAAATAATTGATTTTGGTTGTTTTAACAATGAATTAGAGTAATTCAGATAATATTTTTCATCAATCTTTCTATGACTAAATTATCATGTATTATTTCAGTTTGTTTTTGTAAACTAATCTCACTGTCATATTCCATACTTACCATTATAATTTATTCTTTAGCAAAATATGTGTTTTTTTCAAAATAACAATGGCCTTACCTTTCTTATTTGAGGGATGTAGAGCACATTTCAGTGCCCAAAATATTGTAGACATTTTATTTAAAGAATACATTTTCTTTCCAATTCTTCTTTTCTACCTGTGCCTTATAATGCTAAACAAATAAATAATATTTGACCTTTCCTATTGTTCATGGCATGTTTTTGCCCTAGAACTTATTTCACATTCCATCCGTCCCATTTAAATTGATGGAATGCAATCATTTAGCACTTCTCTTGCCTTCTTCCTTTTGATGTTTGGCCCCCTAAGTTTATTTTTCCCTTCAAAAATTTGAAAAAAATTTGTGTAAATCCTGCATTGCCTTTATAAGTTATAATAGATGAGCAACAAAGATTCTAGTTGAATCTTGTCTAATGATGGTGATGATTAATGAAGAAATAATTTTTTATTAATTTGAGAAGAATAATCTTACTAAAACATTTCTCCCCAGACATGCAAATTAGACAATATAACTTGCTTATTCCCATTTTATCTCTCAAAGTTTTGGTGTGAAAAGAAGTCTTTTGCTTTTTCCCTCCCATTAATAGTGCAGTTTTCCTAGATATAATTAGCATCTTGATGGTTTTTCTTTCTATAATAGCAAGAGCTGTTGTTAGAAGAGGCATGCTGTATTATAATGCTAATTACCTGTCCTTTATATCCAAGCTCTCCTGGCGTGCTGTAGTGTGTCAGTTATGCTAGAACCAAATGTGTTAGAATGCTTCTCCCTGTGTGCTTTTAGGTTAGCACTGGTGGTGGTGTGGGGGTTGAGGGGAGGGGTTGGGGAAAGGACTTTATGAAAGATCTGGGAGGCAGAAGTGAAGCAGTAACCATTTCCCTAGAAGGCCTACATGGTTAGATGCAGTGGCAGATTCAGAAGTGCAGGCAGGTGTCGCAGGTTCCAGCTAGGTCTTGCTTTGCATCCAGCTTTTCTTTCTGATTGCTGATCCTGTTGACCCACAGTGGTTCATGGACTCTCTGTGGTGGACTCGCAGAAGTGGCAGGTGCACAGGAGCCCACTTCCCCCAGACCTCACTATGAACTCTTCTTTCACAGCCCTGGTTCAGTGGTTGAATGCGCCTCTCAGATTGCCTGGTTGGTTACTCTTAACTCTGAGCTTCCAATTCCTTCTTGAACTTCCACTTGCCCAGCCCTTTCTCTAATTGTGTAAGACCTAATTTCTGTAATAAATCTCTTAGCCCATAACTCATGGTGGTCTGTTTCCTTGTTGAACCCTGACTGATTCAATTATTCATGGTGAAACTTGTTCTGATATGATAACTTTTCCTTTTCTGTTTGTTCTTTGTCATGAATTACTATGATTTTTTTTTGCAAGACATTTCATTCTAAATAAATTCGATTTCAATTATTGGCAAAACGTCTAAATTAATTTTCTTAGGGTTATTCAGTGTTTTGATTCTAGTGCATTCTGAGCATCACTAAAACTATAATCATACTTTACCTGCCATTTTTAAAGCTCATTATGCTGATGACCTTGTACAAAGTCAGGTGAGGTTATAGTACCAGAGTAAGTAGTAGTAAAATAATCTCAATCTTATTTGAACGGTATAAAATATATTTTTTGTACTGCACCCTATTGGACATATAGCTAGATTAGTTAATCTAAACCCTTAACAAATGTAAGCATTGTATCTGAATAAGGGTTGATTAAAGTAATCTGTTTTATATTTTTTTAGATCAGTGGGTGATAATGTTGAAGTGTGGCTTTGTTCCATATTTATTTATTTTTATTTTTTAAAAAATAAACCTTTATTGTTTAGATTATTACAGTGTTCCTCTTTTTTCCCCCCATAGCTCCCCTCCACCCAGTTCCCACCCCACCCACTGCCCTTACCCCCCACCCCCACTGTCCTCATCCATAGGTGTACAATTTTTATCCAGTCTCTTCCCGCATCCCCCACACCCCTTTGCCCCCAAGAATTGTCAGTCCAATCCCTTTCTATGCCCCTGATTCTATTACATTCACCAGTTTATTCTGTTCATCAGATTTTTTATTCACTTGATTTTTAGATTCACTTGTTGATAGATATGTATTTGTTGTTCATAATTTTTATCTTTACCTTTTTCTTCTTCTTCCTCTTCTTTTTTTTAAAAAATAAATCTTTATTCAGATTATTACAATTGTTTCTCCTTTTCCCCCCCATAGCTCCCCTCCACCCAGTTCCCACCCCACCATCTGCCCTTACCTCCCCCCCACTGTCCTCATCCATAGGTGTATGATTTTTGTCCAGTCTCTTCCTGAACCCCCCCATACCCTTTCCCCCTGAGAATTATCAGTCCACTCCCTTTCTATGCCCCTGATTCTATTATATTCACCAGATTATTCTGTTCCTCAGGTTTTTAATTCACTTGATTTTTAGGTTCACTTGTTGATAGACATGTATTTGTTGTTTATAATTTTTATCTTTACTTTTTTCTTCTTCCTCTTCTTTAAGAATACCTTTCAGCATTTCATATAATACTGGTTTGGTAGTGATGAACTCCTTTAGCTTTTTCTTATCTGTGAAGCTCTTTATCTGCCCTTCAATTCTGAATGATAGCTTTGCTGGGTAGAGTAATCTTGGTTGTAGGTTCTTGCTATTCATCACTTTGAAAATTTCTTGCCACTCTTGTCTGGCCTGCATAGTTTCTGTTGAGAAATCAGCTGACAATCGTATGGGTGCTCCCTTGTAGGTAATTAACTGTTTTTCTCTTGCTGCTTTTAAGATTCTCTCTTTGTCTTTTGCTCTGGCATTTTAATTATGATGTGTCTTGGTGTGGTCCTCTTTGGATTCCTTTTGTTTGGGGTTCTGTGCACTTCCTGGACTTGTAAGTCTATTTCTTTCACCAGGTGGGGGAAGTTTTCAGTCATTATTTCTTCAAATAGGTTTTCAGTATCTTGCTCTCTCTCTTCTTCTGGCACCCCCATAATTCTGCTGTTGGTATGCTTGAAGTCGTCCCAGAGGCTTCTTACACTATCTTCAACTTTTTGCATTTTTTTTTTCTTTTTGCTTTTCTGGTTGAGTGTTTTTTGCTTCTTTGTATTTCAATTCTTTGACTTGATTCTTGTGTTCCTCTAGTCTGTTGTTGGGTCTCTGTATAATATTTTTTATTTCAGTCAGTGTATGTTTAATTTCTAGTTGGTCCTTTTTCATATCTTCAAGGGTCTCGTTACATTTATTGGCCTTTTCTAGGATATTCTTGAAAAGCCTTATAACCGTGGTTTTGAATTCTATATCCAGTCGTTTGTTTTCCTCCATTTCTTTCATTTGTGATCTGTTTCTTTGACGCCGCATTTTCATTGATTCCCTGAGTTGGTAGGGTAGATTTGTGTGCTAGGTTTCCTATATGGCCCAGTGGGTCGGCCTCCCCAGTTAACCTGAGGTGGATACTCTTGGTGCACCCCTTTGTGGACTGTGTGTACAGCCTTGTTGTAGTTAAGTCTTGATTGTTGTTGGTATCACAGGGAGGAATTGACCTCCAGGCCAGTTGGCTGTAAGGATCAGCTGTGTCTATGCTGGGAGAAGTTCGGTGCTGGAGACAGCCTTATAGGATTAGACTTGCCAAATTTCAATAGCCTCTGTGCTCAGCTTGAATGGGGTGGAGTCTTAGGGCGGAGCAGACAGTCGTGGCTTCCAGTCAGCCTTGCCCTTGCCCTTCCCCGGCTCCTGAGTCTCCGCCCGAGAGTCCAGATTCCCCCCTGTAAGAGCGTGGGTCCCCAGGGGCTTGCCTGGAACTGGGGTTCAGTGCAGTCAGGAGCTTCTGACTCCCTTCCACTAGGGAAAGCCTGTGGCAACCTCCGCAGCCTTTGTGCACACTGGCATGTGCGCGCCTCCAGACCTCTGCCTTCCCCGGCTCCCGAGTCTCCGCCCAAGAGTCCAGATCCCCCCCCCCCCCCCCGTAAGAGTGTGGGTCCCCAGGGGCTCGCCTGGAACTGGGGTTCAGTGCAGTCAGAACTGGGGTTCAGTGCAGTCAGGAGCTTCCGACTCCCTTCTGCTAGGGAAAGCCTGTGGCAACCTCCGCAGCCTTTGTGCACACTGGCGCGCGCACCTTCAGACCCCTGCCTGCCGGGGCTCCCCCGGGTCTCCAAGTCTCCGGGTGCCTTTTTCTCTACCTGACAGTCCAGACTCCCCCTGTATGAGCCTGGGTCCATGGGGTTTTGCCCGGGACTGGGGTTCAGTGCAGTCAGAACTGGGGTTCAGTGAGGTCGGGGGCTTCCTTCCCCCTTCCGCCAGAGAAAGTCAGCCAGGCTCTCAGCTGCCCTTCCTCTTTGCGCGCCCAAAGACCCTTTGCCGTACCTCCAATTCTCTGTGAGCTTTTCTTTTCCCTCCTAGTTGTAGAATTTCCACTCAGCCAACTTTCCTGTGGTTCTGGATGGTGTCCGTTCTGTCTTTTAGTTGTAGTTTTGAAATTGTTGTGCGAGGCAGCAGTTTAGGTGCTTACCTATGCCGCCATCTTGGTCTCTCCTAATCCAGCGATTTTTAACCAATGTCCTTCTTTCTCTTCTTAAAGAGTACCTTTCAGCATTTCATATAATACTGGTTTGGCAGTGATGAACTCCTTTAGCTTTTTCTTATCTGTGAAGCTCTTTATTTGACCTTCAATTTTGAATGATAGCTTTGCTGGGTAGGGTAATCTTGGTTGTAGGTTCTTGCTATTCATCACTTTGAATATTTCTTGCCACTCCCATCTGGGCTGCATAGTTTCTGTTGAGAAATCAGCTGACAATCGTATGGGTACTCCCTTGTAGGTAACTAACTGTTTTTCTCTTGCTGCTTTTAAGATTCTCTCTTTGTCTTTTGCCCTTGGCATTTTAATTATGTTGTGTCTTGGTGTGGTCCTCTTTGGATTCCTTTTGTTTGGGGTTCTGTGCATTTCCTGGACTTGTAAGTCTATTTCTTTCACCAGGTGGGGGAAGTTTTCAGTCATTATTTCTTCAAATAGGTTTTCAATATCTTGCTCTCTCTCTTCTTCTCACACCCCCATAATTCAGATGTTGATATGCTTGAAGTTGTCCCAGAGGCTCTTTACACTATCTTCATATTATTGGATTATTTTTTCTTTTTTGCTTTTCTGGTTGGGTGTTGTTTGCTTCTTCGTATTTCAAATCTTTGACTTGATTCTTGCGATCCTCTAGTCCAGGGGTGGGCAAACTTTTTGACTCCAGGTCCACAATGGGTTCTTAAACTGGACTGGAGGGCCGGAACAAAAGCATGGATGGAGTGTTTGTGTGAACTAATATAAATTCAAAGTAAAGGAGCACAGGGGAGAGCAAGAGAACCCTCCGCTCTTTCGGCTCCGCGGGCCGGATAGAACAGCTGAACGGGCCGGATCCGGCCCGCGGGCCGTAGTTTGCCCACTGCTGCTCTAGTCTGCTGTTGGATCTCTGTATATTATTCTTTATTTCAGTCAGTGTGTGCTTAATTTCTAGTTGGTCCCTTTACATATCCTCGAGGGTCTCAAGAAATTTATCAGTGGTTTCTAGAAGATTGTTGAGTAACCTTATAACCGTGGTTTTGAACTCTATATCCAGTAGTTTGCTTCCCTCCATTTCTGTCATTTGTGACCTGTTTCTTTGTCTCCACATTTTGGCTGCTTCCCCGAGTTGATAGAGTGGCTTTGTGTGCTAGGTGTCCTATAGGGCCCAGTGGCTCAGCCTCCCCAATTACTTGAGGTGGACACTCCTGGTGCATCCCTTTGTGGGCTGTGTGCACAGTCTTATTGTAGTTAAGCCTTGATTGTTGTTGGTATCACTGGGAGGAATTGACCTCCAGGCCAATTGGCTGTGAGGATCAGCTGTGTCTCTGATGGGAGAACTTCTGTGCTGGAGACACCCTTATGGGGCAAGACTTGCTTCAGTGGGGCTTTGGTGCTCACTGAGTCTGCCCCCTGTGTGTGTCCCTTATGGATCTGAGGAGTTGTAATCTCGATGGTCCCACTCTGATCCCTGGGTACACTGGCTCTTGGATCTCCAAGGAGGTGCAAATTTAGCCTCTGCCTGAGGCCACCCAGCAGGAGCTACAGAGAGATCTGTAGATTCCTCTTCTTTGTTTGGGGTTTGGAGGTGCCCAGATGAGGCCCAGCTGTGAAGCAATGCAAGCTTCTGTGGGGCCTTGTGCCTTCTTTTGGAAGTTCTGGGGCTCTCTGACTCAGCTGCAGTTTGTTAGGTAATTTTAGATTGCAAAGGGCCAGACCATTCATATGTAAAAGCCCCTGTGGACAGGTTGGGTGGGGCGGGGTCTCAGGGAATTGACAGGGCAGAGCAAAGAGCTATGGCTGATCCTCAGCCCTGCTATAAGAGGCCCCCGGGTCTCAGTGTCCCGTGGTAATTGCTGCAAGCACCTCTAAGAGAAAGCCACCCTTGATTTCCGCCCGAAGCCAGACAGTCCAGTTTCTCCCCATGTGAGTCTGGGTCCCCAGAGTCTCGCCCGGAACTGGAGTTCAGAGCAGTCAGGAACTTGTGTCTCCCTCCCGATTTAAAAAGACAACCATGTACTTAGTTGCCAGCCGTTTCTGAGCGCATGCGCCTCTATACCTCTGCACTTTATTTCCGCACCTCCTGTGAGTCTCAGTGTGCTTTTCTCTTTCCTTCTAGCTGTAGAATTTCCACTCAGCCAGCCTTCCTGTGGTTCTGGGTGATGTCCTTTTTGTCTTTTAGTTGTAGTTTTGAAGTGGTTGTGCAAGGCAGCAATTTCAGGTGTTTACCTATGCCGCCATCTTGGTTTCTCTCATATTTATTTTTAATTAATGGAGGTGAAGTGTATGTTGTTTATTTGAAAGTGTGGAAATATGGGTGATGTGTCAAATTAAAGTTTCTTTTAATTAAGGGTATGGAAAGCTTAAGCTAACAGGTAAAAAACTAATGCAGATTTTAATTATGTGCTTAATAAACTGAATTTTCTCACTTAATTCTTAAATATTTGCTAGCTTTGATATTTTTATAACTATGAGAGTTTAAAGGATTAGAAACCTAAGGCACAGAGGAGATAAGTAATTTATACGGGATCACATAGAGAATAAATGGCAGAAGTGGGTTCTGGGCCAAGGTTGTTGGACTTGAGTGCTCATGCTTGTAACAACTACACAGTTCATCCTCCCAGCTTCCTGCCCAGCAAATATGTTGAGAAGAGAGTGGCCATTGAAGTTGGAAGAGCCTGGAGTAAAATATCAGCCATGTGGCTTACTAATTACTCTGTACTTGAGTAGGATGATTAAACTCATTTGTCTACAATTTATTAATTTGAAAAAGTGAGATAATTACACATCTCAAGGTAGTTATGAGAATGTTAATAAATTGTAAAGCACATTATAATTTGTAATCATTAATGTATTCTCTAGATATATACTTTCTATATACTGTCCTTAGTAATGTAAGAACTTTTAAAAAAAAAAAGACCTGTTACGTGATTGGGGAGTTGAGTGCATTATCCATTTCTAGATGGAAGAAATATTGCTTAATTTAGACCAGTGGTCGGCAAACTCATTAGTCAACAGAGCCAAATATCAACAGTACAACGATTGAAATTTCTTTTGAGAGCCAAAATTTTAAACTTAAACTTCTTCTAATGCCACTTCTTCAAAATAGACTTGCCCAGGCCGTGGTATTTTGTGGAAGAGCCACACTCAAGGGGCCAAAGAGCCGCAAGTGGCTCGCGAGCCGCAGTTTGCCGACCACAGATTTAGACAAAAAAAGTTTAAGTTGTAAAAAATGAGCAGTGATATTTATAAGAGTAAATATTGGGTGCCTTCTACATATCCGACATGGACAAATGTTAAATCAACTTTCTTATGTATTCTTAAGGAAATGATATGTAGCCATTAAAATATTTATGAAAACTTTATATAATAACATGGGGAAATGTTGAAAAATTAGTGGACAAGTAAGACACAGAATACTACATATAAAAACACATTTAAAAACTGAAAAAAACTTTAAAATATTAATAGTAGTGGGCCACAAGCGACACTTTTTTCTTTGTTTTATTTTCCTGTGGTTTCCAGATTTTCTGTTACCTTTAAAATAAAGTATAAGCATTATTTTAGAAGTTGTGAAGTGCTATTGAGAATGGTACCTGCTGTTTATTCATGGTTTTGAATCCCACAATAGAATGATAGAGAAGGTAATAAATCGCTTTTTATTATATTGTCAATGCTAAAGAGGTACATGACCAAACTTATTTTCTTCAATGGCTTTTATACATTTTCTTTCGTCTTTTTCTTTTCCCCTAATTATTGTTAGCTGTAGAGGTGTTGGCACCAGTACAGCACTTCATTTTCTGCAGAGGAGTACATGCAATATTTATATATTATATCTCATTACCCTGAAATCAGTTTATGATAAAGGGAGCCAGAACTCTTCCATGGGGCTGCTTCTTTTTGTTTAAAGAGGCATCTTTTCATTGGAGTGTAGTAATGGCATAGTATTTTAGCAAATAGCTATAAAACATGAAAACGTCCTCCTTTCTTATATTAATCCATCAGGAAGCTTTCAGGGATCCTTCTTGTCTAAAATATTCATAGGCAGCAAAATGTCCTGAATGCCCTACAGAATTTGTGTAGAGCCAGACAGATGATTGATAGTGAAGTTCTGTTCTGAGTCACTCACAGTATGTAATTCTATTTGTCTTGCCAAATACGGGATAGCAGGCAACTTACAAAAGGCAAAGGTAACAGACACCATATTTTCTTACGTTTAAAAAAGAACTTGGTGTCTCCCCTTTGCTGTAATCCACTGAATGTAGCAGATTTTTATTAAATAAGAGAAAAGGCAGGTGAGCTATTTTTTGTAGAGTGCTTTAAACTTTTATTAACCAAATATTATTATAATTCACAATTTTTGGTACATATTTTAATTGCATGGGTAAGTCTTAAGTAAAGGGTTTCAAATGTTGTCTAATTAAAGAAAAACGAGTCAGGGTGTCTCATACAAGCAAGGTATGCAGTAGACATTCAATACATTCCTTAATTAGTAAAAGTAATTTTCATTCTTCCAGTATTTTTTACATTAGTGGTTTAAAGATATTTATTATTCAGTTTTTCATTAAATTGATGTTAAAGCTGAAACTGTTCAAATTAATCTCATGCAGTCAGGTAATGCAATAGATAAGCAATAGATGATATTGCAACTGCTAGCTAGATTTAGCAGTTTGAAACACTATTTCCTGAGGGCATGAGTCTATCATTTACACTTGTACACAGGTCTCAGAGTTTTGGCTGAGCCAAGACCTTAGAATTAGGTCTGGATGACTTGCTTTTAGTTTACATGCTTCCATATATACTAGTAAACTAATATTGTTCATGTCACATAGGGTGCTGCACTATCTCTAAAATAAGTTGCAATGGACAGAAAGATACAATAAATTAATTACAGTATTTTTTTCTGTAGTCAAAGGATACTAGAAATATAGCACCACTGTGAAGAAATTCTTGATGCATGAGATCATTAAAGTTAGTTGGGAACTTCTACCTATGAGGAAGACATATTTGAGCTAAGAGTTGTTTATAAGTGTGTATAACTTGGTAGACTATAATCAGTTAAAGAGTAGGGACCATATTTCAACATTATTCAACGTCCAATCACATGTATCACTTTACAGATAGTAGAGCATCAAGAATTGTTGCATTAAGCAAAACCTGGAAGAGTCTTAGATTTCAGGCAATAAAAATTTAGGCAGAAATATACAACTGGTGGTTTTAAACAGGAGACTCACTAGTCCTTGAAATTTGGGTATCACTTTGACTAGTTTGCTTTACATTTCTCATTGAGCTCTCTTCCTATAATATTTCATGCTTTAGCATATTCTTTATCTTTATCCTTGGCATATAAAACATGGCTGCCTTTCAATATTTGAGGCAGACCAATAACTTTGCCCAGGAATTTGCCCACTAGGCAATGAAAGATTTGCTGACACAGTTAACCAAAGATGTATACAATATCTAACCTATCCTGTAAACATCTTCTTGATTGTAATTTGTTGGGAATTTTATGCCCTTTTCACTGAGGTGGTGAAAAGTTGTTTTTTAAGTGGTATGAGAACTACCAGTAAGTGGAATTTGTGATTCTCTACATCCATTATTTTGTGTTTTTGAAAAATAAACAAACAAATAAACAAAAAACATGCAGAAGAGCAGAGGTAGATTAGGCCACCAACTTACACCATACACAAAAATAAACTCAAAATGGATACAGGACTTAAACATAAGACAAGAAACCATAAAAATCCTAGAAGAATCCACAGGCAGCAAAATCTGAGACATATGCCGAAGCAATAACTTCAATGATACAGCTCCCAGGGCAATGGAAACTAAAGAGAAAATAAACAAATGGGACTACATCAAAATAAAAAGCTTCTGCACAGCAAAAGAAACCATCAACTAAACAACAAGAAAACCCATTGCATGGGAGAACATATTTGCCAATGTTATTTCTGATAAGGGTTTAACATTTATAGGGAACTCATATAACTTAGCAAAAGGAAGATAAACAACCCAATCAAAAAATGGGCAATGGACCTAAATAGATTCTTTTCGAAAGAGGACATACAGAAGGCCAAGAGAGATAGGAAAACATGCTCAAAGTCACTAATCATCTGAGAGATGCAAATCAAAACAACAATGCGGTACCATCTTACACCTGTCAGAATGGCTATCATCAACAAATGAACAAATGACAAGTGCTGGCGAGGATGCGGAGAAAAAGGAACCCTTGTGCACTGCTGGTGGGAATGCAGACTGGTGCAGCCACTGTGGAGAACAGTATGGAGTTTCCTCAAAAAACTAAAAATGGAACTCCCATTTGACCCAGTAATCCCACTTCTAGGAATATATTTCAAGAAACTAGAAACACCAATCAGAAAGGATATATGCACCCCTATGTTCATAGCAGCACAATTTACAATAGCTAAGATTTGGAAACAGCCTAAGTGCCCATCAGCAGATGAGTGGATTAAAAAACTGTGGTCCATCCAGGGGTCCTCAAACTTTTTAAACAGGGGGCCAGTTCACTGTCCCTCAGACCGTTGGAGGGCCGGACTATAGTTTTAAAAAAAAACTGAACAAATTCCTATGCACACTGTGGGCCCGGGACGAGTTGGCTGCTAAGCAGGATAGGCGCCGGCACCCAGCGGGCTGGATAAATGTCCTTGGCGGGCCGCGGGCCGTAGTTTGAGGACCCCTGTCAGCTGTAAAAAGGAAGGAACTCCTACCATTTGCAACAGCATGGATGGACCTGGAGAGCATTATGCTAAGCAAAATAAGTCAGTTGGAGAAAGATAAATATCACATGATTTCACTCATTTGTGGAATATAATGAACAACATAAACTGATGAACAAAAACAGATCCAGAGACAGTGAAGCATCAAACAGAATGTCAAACCTCAGAGGGAAGGCAGGGATGGGTGGGGGTAAGGGGGGGAGATCAACCAAAGGACTTGTATGCATGTGTATAAGCCTAACCAATGGACACAGATGCCAGGGTGGTGAGGGCATAAGCGGGGGGTGGGGGTGGGGGGCAATGGGGGAATAAGGACACATATGTGATACCTTAATCAATAAAGATAAAAAAAGTTTTTCAACATTAGTTTTCAATTTAAAATTATTTATAAAATGGGATTATTGAGCTAAATTTATGAGTTTTAGAAAGCATTATGCCTATCCAGTTTCTTTTTTTGCCCAGAGAACTGTGATATAAAAAATGCAATGAAATTATGTGATATTGAAATGTACATTGTTTAGATTTAATTTAAAAATATGAAAAAAGATGGCAAAAAGTTTGTCTCTAAGTGTTGGACTTTCTACTTTAATTAGACATGAACTTATCCGGTAAACTCTATTTTGATTATATAAATTAAAAGAAGGTAGCAAACTTAGTGGCTATAAAAGCAAGTTTAGAAACTAGACTGCATAGATTGAATCTTAGTTCAATCACATGCTAGTTATGTGACTTTGAAAAATTATTTCTCTTTTCTATCTCTCAACTTCCTCATTTGCAGTTGTACCTGTTGAGAAAGTTGTGACCAATAAATGAGGCAATTCACCTATTGCAGCTATTATTCTCTAAATAAATTTATTTTATTGTTTTTATTTCTTAGAAAAGTTTATTTGAGCCAAACTGAGCAAGATCTCAAATGCTCTTACTAAAACGGGGAGTTTCAAAAAACAAACTAGATAGTAAAGTAACAAGAAAAGATCATCTCTGGTATCTGGATGTTTGAGTTTTCCTGGGGGTGAATTGCCTTAATTTTATTCTACTCAAGTTCAAAACTTTTAGTTATTCATATATTTTTCCCAAATGAGTATCTGCCTTTAAAATATCTTGCTTTCATGAACATTAACACTACACAGAAATGTTTTTATTTAAACTGCTAAATTTACATTGAACATTTGAAAAAAAAAGTTTTACATGTCCCTAGTCTTTCTAGTAATAACATATTACTCTCTTGTTTGTTTGTTTTTTACTGGTATTTTCCTGGATAGTCTGATTTCCTAGGCATGGTCTGAGCTGACAACACAGGTTTAAAGGAGGAGGATCAGAGCTGCTATGATTATTGATGTTGCCACACGGGAGGTTCTGGCAGCAGAGTGGGTTGTTTCTGTGTCTCGGTGGCTGCCCCTCAGAGGGGTACTTAGGAGCAGGAGCCATATCAATGGGAGGCAGCCTCATTAGTGCGGCAGCCATCATCAATTAAAACTTGTCCTTGGCAAGGATAGTCCCTTTTCCCTCCAGTTTGCTTGTAGTGCAAGTGTCTGTTTTTTAAGAGTAACTTGATTTGGCTATTTTTCCCCAGGGTTGACAGAGGAACAAATAGAAATAATATTTGCAACAACAACTGTAACAGCAATGAATACTTCTTGAGGACTTATCTGCTGTTTATCAACTTAATATATTCATCTTCAATTACTTGAAAAATTGAGGCGAAATTGCTTCTGTAGGCAAGTAAGCAGTATGCCCCTGCCCTATTTCACTTACTTGTTCAGCTTCTATTTCTCCTAATTCTGCACCTAAGAATAGGGTCCTTCAGAGAGAGTCCTGAACATGCAGCTGGGGAAGTCCGATTGGGTTTTGGATTGAGGAAAGAGTTTTTGGAGGAAGAATGGGTGGACTTAGGAGGGTTTATGTGGACTGGAGGCTCCACAGGCACTCATGGACTTATCTATTTGCAGTCCCAGTGTGTTTGGGTAATGGAGCTAAACAATTTTGACTTTGGTGCCCCAATTTGGACTTCTGCTTTGGAACTGGTTTAAGGCTGAACAGAAAAGCAGAACCAAGACTGTATGTAGCTTGGACACACTCTATGCTTTCAAGAAGATATTAAGGATTTCAAAATTAAGGATTTTTGACCATGTGTACATTTACTTAAGTAAATGACAGGCTGAAAAGACTGCATGAGCCATCAGTTCAGTGGCCTGTGTTAGAAGAAATGTGGTACAGATATAGATACGATACAGATATACAGGTATAGATAATTGACTTTTTTTAGGGGAAGGGAAATATCACTTACTTAGAGTTGGGCTAACCACTGAGGCTTTGTGTGCTGTTGGGCTCTTGTTTTGCTGAGTAGAGAGTATCAGCTAGGAGATTCTGAGTGCGTCAGTTAGGGTGGCGAGGGGAATAGAGCCAGCAGGGATAGATGGGGCTCTGAGGAGAATTTGATTAAAAATCTCCATTTTGAGTTTGAGTTTTATTTTGGGAGTATTATGCACTGAGATGGGATCAAGGAGTGCACAGGGTGAGAGCTGAAATGATCATGCTGCTCATATGTACATAATTTTACATGGCAAAGAGAAGGAGGGATTGCTGAGTACCTAACCTTCATAAGTACAGGAAAGAGAAGGCACCCAGAAAACATTGATCAGTGGCCTCTAATGCCTTTTCCAATGCCTGACATGTATAGATATTCAAGAAATAGTTGTTGAACCATTTTTGTATTTTAGAATGAATGGGGAAAAAGAAGTAAGCTGGAGAGAAGACCTGCTGAGAGTCTACTTCCTGAAACTCTCCTCGGTTTTTGGGAATAGAAATGTACCCTTGCTCACTTTGAGCAAGTGAAATGCTTAAAGGGTGCACGTGCGCATGTGCACGTGTGTGCGTGCGTGTGTGTGTTTTAAGGATCAAATGTGTGTAGGTACTGCAAGGAAGTCCACTTTTTGTGGTTTAAACATAAAACTAGCAAGTCAGTACCTTTATACTTGAACTTCTAACATTATTAGCTTCTATTTGGTTCCTTAAGAACATTCTTCTCTTTCATGTTGGAGGGACCTGTTTTACTCTGCATGTGGTGATGAGTTACAGTGGATGTCTTTGGTTACAAAGAAGCAGCATAATAATCCATTTAGACTGTATCTTGATTATTAGTAGATTGCTTTCCTTTGAGGAACATGAAGTGAATTGTGACTCACAACTGTTTCTTTTTTTTGTAAAGCAAGCTACGTTTCTTCTCAAGTGAAATTAAAGAAACAAAAAGAAGTAAAACAGAGACTATTATTTTTGTCCTTTTTAATTTTTTTTATTCATACTCCTTTTGGCTATATTGATGAAGTAAATAGATTGGAACCTCCTTGATTCATTAATTTAACCCTGATCCATGTGGATTGCTGCAGGACTAGTTAAGTTGTTGGAGAAAGTGACCATAATGAATGTGTTTTGAATAGCCAAATCTGCATGTCCACCTTACCACAGGTTTTTTTTTAAAGATTAATATATTTTTATTGATTTCAGAGAGGAAGGGAGGGAGGGAGAGAGAGAGAGAGAGAGAGAGAGAGAGAGAGAGAGAGAGAGAGAGAGAGAGACATTAATGATGAGATATAATCATTGATGGGCTTCCTCCTGTATGCCACCTACTGGGGATCCAGCCTGCAACCCAGGCATGTGCCCTTGACTGGAATTGAACCTGGGACCTTTCAGTCCACAGGCCAACACTCTATCCACTGAGCCAAACTGGCTAGGGCTATCTTTGTTTTAAATAATCGATTTGACAATGAAGTGCATAATTGTAAAGGGAAAGTCCTTTTTCTTATTTTTATAGACACTTTCACTTAATCTAATTGTCTTTTTTAAAAATATATTTTTATTGCTTTCAGAGATGAAGGGATAGGGAGAGAGATAAAAACATAAATGATGAGAGAGAATCATTAATGATTGCCTCCTGCATGCCTCCCACTGGGAATCAAGCCCACAACCTGGGGATGTGCCCAGATTGGGAATAGAACCGTGACCTTCTGGTTCATAGGTCGAGACTCAACTACTGAGTCACACCAGCCAGGCATTTCTAATTATCTTTTTGTGTGCAAAACAGGATGGGTTATTGTTTTAAACTTTTGATTCCCTGAAATAAAGCTAGAAACATTGGGACTGATATGAATGTAAAAGAAATCCAACAAAGCTTTAGCAAAAAATAGCTCTTGAAAATTTTAAGTTTTATTTTCACTGTCCCTTGTGGAAAACTGTGTGACAGAGAAAGTAGAAAACGTATGATGGAGAATGTAACAGATTAATTGTGTACATTTATGCTTTTAAGGGGAGAAATGCATGCATGTCTGTGTTTATATATATACTAGAGGCCTGGTGCATGAATTCGTACACGGGAGGCCTGGCTGGCAATCAGGGCCAATTGGGGCCATCTTGCCCAGTCCCAGGGGAAGGACAGTGGCGGGGGGCACACAAGAGGTTGGCCAGCCGGGGGAGGGACCATGGGAGGTTGGCTAGCCAGCCCTGATTGGGGTGGATTAGGGCCGCTGGCTGGGGGAGGGACCAGCCAGGGGGAGGGACTGCGGGAGGTTGCCTGTGGGAACGCACTGACCACCAGGGGGCAGCTCCTGCATTGAGCATTTACCCCTGGTGGTCAGTGTGCATCATAGGGACTGGTTGACTGGTCATTCCGGTTGTTCCAGTTGTTTGGTCTTAACAGTCACTTAGGCTTATATATATATAGATATATATGTGTATGTACATATAAATACATATATGTGTACATATATACATATAGACACACAGGGTGGTCTAAAAACAACATTGATTTGAAACTAGTGATGTGGCAAAGATAAGTTTTCATTTGATGTCTATAATAGTGTAAAATTCACTACTTTTAAATTGTTAACAAACAGAAGAGAAACTTACCTATTTATCTTCTGTGGATATCTTCTAATCTGGATATAGCATCTGACAGTATTCTATTCTGATAACCTCTCTCTGATGTTTTTCTCCTTTCCAAAATAGTTTGTTACAATTTGGTATGACTCATAATAAGAATTTAGTGATGCCTTTTTTCCTTCCTCCCAGGGCATATTGTTATCTTTTAGCAACATTTTTGTTGGATACAGCAGAAAGCAACTTGCCATATTTTTCTTTTGAGGTGAATCCATTTACAAAACAGCCTACTAGTGATTTGTAGCTGAAAAAAGTAAAATCGGAGAAACACATTTATAAAAGCATTTCTCACTCTCCAAGAAAAGGAATCCCACATTTAGTGTGCAACTCCCTCTGGGATCTTGATGTGATATCATTTGTATAGACATATATAGGTATTCCGTTCCTCTTATTAAGTCTATGTCTATGCAATATAGAGATATATTTCTTTTTCTGTGAAAATATTGATATAGGGAATTGGAATAATCCTGATATTCCAACTAGAATATTCAAGATAGTTCCAGAATATTAGGAGGTGTACAAAGAACTTGCAAAACTACTTATATTAGTTGTCCCACAAAATGGTCAGGTATAAAATGGGTCTAACAGGGTATTGAAAGGTTATAGATTAACTGATGGGGTCCTCAGGAGAGAGCTGATTTCTGAGATTAGATTCTCAGTCTGCTAAGAAATGTAGTATTAATTAAGTAAAATGAGTAATAAGTCATGATGCATTAAATAGTATTTGATTAGGGCTTAATGAACAGGTACATAAAAGGAAGGGGAGAATTAAAGGAAATACAACAGCTTTGTAATTTAGATAAACCCAATTCCTCTCAATTTCATTGTGCCTCAATCAGACTATGGCTGGGATGGGCTTCCTTGAAAGGCAAAGGTCTTAAGTAGGAACTTAATTAATTAAATTACTTTTTTTTTCATCATGATGAATCATCTGTCATTATATCTGGTAATACTCTCTGTCTTAAGGTCTACTTTATCTGATAATACTATAGCAACTTCAGTCTTCTTATGCTGGCTATTTACCTGGTATATCTTTTCCGATCTATTTATTTTTAATCTAGTATCTTTACATTTAAAGTACATCTCTTATAGAAAACATATAATTAGGTATTGCTTTTTTTATTCACTCTGACAATTTCTGCTTTTTAAGTAGAATGCTTGCAATTTTTATTTGATCGGATTTAGGTATACCTTTTTATTATTTATTTCAGCCACATATCATTGTATTTTTTTAGTGTTTGCTGTAATGATCTTTAACTTTTTATAGTCTACTTAAAATTTTGCAACACATGTAAAAGTAGATTTTATGTAGTTTCCTCTAACAATATTTAAATAAAAAGTCAAACAAGATTTAAAAAGATGATTTAATTAGGCCTAAAGAATACAGTCTAAATATGTAGCCTTTGGTGCTCTAATCTCATCAAAGACTAGAATTAGACTGTTTAGAGGAGGGCTTCACTACTGAAATCTGCCAACTGGTTATTCCAGTTGTTTCAGTCATTTGGTCTTAATGGTCCCTTAGGCTTTTATATATATATATATATATGTGTATATATATATATATATATATATATATATATATATATATATATATAGTAGCCACTGCATCAAGCCTTGCATTCTGTTTACATTACTTATCACAAGAAGCCCAAAACCTACATGGACTCATAATTGGATTCTCATTCCCATGTGCTTCTATGAAGCTCCTAAGGTGGATCTCATCCCCCTTTTTTACCCCATTTTTAAAACTCAACCTTTCTGTCTCCTAGAATGTATTTGTCACAAATCACCTCAACTTTAAACCTCAGCATCTTCTCTGTCTATTTTCTTTTTCCTTTTTCCATAGCTGAAGTCAAATACTAAAGATAACATATTGCCCCTGTCCATCTAGATGAGTGACTACTTTCTTTCCATACTTTTTGATCCACTGGGTTGGGAAATAGTATTCTCTTTATTGTTGCTTTCAAATTTTTTTATAGCCATAGCTTTAAAATTCATGCCATCGGACCAATCACCTTCCCCCTTGTATAGTCATCTGGAAGCTCCAAGTTGCTTTTCTTAATTCACTGAAGATGTCAATATATGGATTGCTGTCATTCTCTCTACTCCATTCACAATTTTGGATAGGCTCAGTATCCCAAGCAGAAGATCTCTTTAGTGCCTTTATGTTCTTCAGTTTTCATTCTCTTATGATCTTATCTCCTTCCTACTTCAGCTATTTATCTTCATGGTTGCACTCGTGTCTTTGTTACTACCAATGACAGCTTTCCTTTTTTAAAATCTTAATTTCAGGCTTTCTGTCTCTTATGTATCCAGCTTTCTCCTTCTAAAATATGATCTCCAAACATAATTTTTACCTACTAAGACTTATGATCCTTTGATTATCTAATTTTTTTATATCTGATAATGTGGTGGCAATGAGAATTCACCTTGCAGAAAACCTACTATAGGGATAAAAACTTCATTTTCCAGCCTTCCTTGCAGTAATACATGGCAATGAAACCAAGTTGCATCCTAGGAATGGAAACTGGAAATTTAAGTGCAGTTTTCAGACACTGACTTTTAAGAAGGAACCTTCCTTCTTTTAACCTTTCTTCCTTTATGTTGAATCGGATATGGACTTTATGGCTGAAGCTTGAGTGAGCATCTAAGATTATGAAGGGAATCTTTATTGCGAAGCAACAAGACAGAAAGAGCCTTGGTCACTGATATCAGAGAACACCATACTAGCCTTGAACTACCTCTGCCTGGACTATATCATGTGTGAGAAAAATAAGCTCCTGTCTTGTTTAAGGTCCTATTATTTTAGGTGTTCTGTCATGTATACCAATATCCAATTCTAACCAATGTCGGAGGAAGTGAAGAAGCAATAGGACCTATTTATGAGATCATTTTAATGACTAAAGTGAAAGAGACAGTGGCTTAGACCAGATGGCAGCTGTGGAGGTGTTAAAATATTCAGATTCTTAGTATTTTGTAAATATTTCTCTCTTTTCCGAGTCCAGCGCGGCTAGAGAGCGGGTCCAGTTTCTGAGTAGGGGCGGCTGGGGATTGAGAAAAATGAAAGAGACAAGACACAGAGATAGAAGGAAAAAGCTGGGGCTGGGTAGGACCGCTGCCTTCTTCTGATGGAGAGACAGTGACCCAGAGCCCATGCAGCGTGTTTATTTTATACCCCCAAATACCAGGAAGTTTTCCTATTCGTTCCTGGTGCTTGGCTGGATTTACATAATAAAACCCACCCCCTGGCACCTGGTCTGAAATGAATGTCAAACTGATAACACTTCTGCCTTTTGGCAGAATGTGTTTCCAGGGCGTGGCTTTGCCGACTGCCCTGGATTCAGCTGACAATGTAAAGAAATGCCCATGTGCCTTCCCAGGCACTCTCTACAGTATTTGGTGTAGCAGAACGTTTGTTTATGATGAGTAAAGGGTAAAAAACAAAACAGTCACAATAATCCAAAGATGTGAGCCTGGGTTATTTGTGGTGCAATAAGCAACAACAACAAAAAATGGGAAGAAGAATAGAAATAGGTTTAGAAGGGAAAATAATGAGCTCACTTTAGACTATAGTTCTCTGTTTGAAGTGCTGCTAGGATGAACTGTAAGATATCTAAAACATTCAAATGTAGATCTGTGGATTATTTGCATTGAGCTGACAGATGGTCACAAAAACATACAGGCTAAGGCAAAAGGAGAAAGGAGGGCCCAGGACACAATTCTGTGGATTAATTCTATCCCAGCGTACCCATAGTTAGAAAGCTTTTTGTGGTATTGAAGCTCACAGTGCAAACCTTACTTTCACTGACGTTGTAAAATTAGACATTGGCTGCTTTTTGTTCAGCATTGTTTCCTTACTTAAAAGAAAAGAATATGTTCATTTTTCTTTTCCTAGGTTTTCTTCATTTATGAAGGACTGGATCCAAATTCTCTTGAATGAAATTATTTTGGTAACTTTGGCTTGGTTTTACATGGCCTAGAGGTTATATCACACAGAATTATCACACATTTGGCACCACTGTTCAGGAAAGCCTTTTATGTAAAAGGCCAAAATTAGCATAGGAACCAATGAAGAATATAGCATATCCTCTTTTTGTACCTAAGGAGCAACCTTTCTGTGTAGATATATTGGCAAAATGATGCTTACATCTAGGCCTACTTTGAAAATTAAAGCAAAAAAAAGAAAGCTTCCATTTGGGGACTTAAAAGTGCAGCTTAAAGTAATTTTTTTCCCCAAGAGTTTTCTTGCCTTGAATATAAATGAGCTTATTACACATTGTTTTACTGGCAATATGGTCTGGCGCACAATATAGTGAAATAAGAAGTCTTGTTTATACCAGAAAATTTGTTTGATGTTTTGCTGTTGAGTTTTTAAGTTTTTGAAACAAATTTACAATTTAGAGGTGGCTAATGATTTGCAGGCATTTCTGATTTTCTTTTGCCTTGTTTAACAGAGGCAGCATGTGGAGGTGGAAAGATCATGGACTTGGGTATCAAGCAGACATGGCTCCGCCACTTACTGCCTGCGTGACTACTTGGGTTTATCTTTATTTTTTGTCTTTTATTATTATTTTTTAATCCCCAGCTGAGGATACTTTCCCGTTGATTTTTAGAGAGAGTGGAAGAGAGAGGAAAA
This sequence comes from Plecotus auritus, assembly GCF_963455305.1. Taxonomy (NCBI): domain Eukaryota; kingdom Metazoa; phylum Chordata; class Mammalia; order Chiroptera; family Vespertilionidae; genus Plecotus; species Plecotus auritus. Next base: position 170,084,626 of record NC_137775.1, on the reverse strand, counting down.
GACAGAGAGAAACATTGATGTGAGAGAAACCCATCGATTGGTTGCCTCCTGCACAAGCCCCAACCAGGACCTGGGCTGAGGAGGAGCCTGCAACAGAGGTACATGCCCATGACCAGATTTGAATCCAGAACCCTTTGGTTCACAGGCCCACACTGTATCCACTGAGCCAAACTGGCTAGGGCTATCTACACTAATAAAGAGAAACATGCAAATTAACCATCACCCCGCCACACCCTCAAGCCACGCCCACCAGCCAATCAGGAGAGAGTATGCAAATTAACCCAACCAAGATGGAAGCCGGCCACAGAGCTGGAGCAAGCAGGAGGCTTGGGTTGCCCCCGGCGATGGAGGAAGCCAAGCTTCCCACCCGCCCTGGCTGGCCCTGGCCTCCGCTCAAGGCTACAAAGTTTCTATTATAGAAGATAAATAAATCCCAGATACTTGCTTCCAGCCGGCCCTGGCCTCCACTCAAGGAGGCACTGAAAAAAGAAAAGAAAAAGAATAAAAGGAGGGCTGGGACCTTGGATCGCCGGGGGGTGATCAGGCCAGGATGGGATGGCAGGGGCCGTTGGGGGTAAGCAGACCAGCAGGGGAGCCAGTTGGGGGTGAGCAGGTCATCAGTGAGGGTCAGTTAGAGGTGATCAGGACTGGGGGGGGCAGTTTGGAGTGAGCAGGCCAGCAGGGGGGGCATTTGGGGGTAAGCAGGCTGGCACTGGGGACAGTTGGGGGTGATCTGGCTGGCGGGGGGACATTTGGGGGCGAGCAGGCCGGCGGCGGGGAGTAGTTGGGGGCAAGCAGGCCGGCAGGCAGAGTGGTTAGGGGCAATGAGGCAGGCAGGCAAGCAGGTGAGCGGCTGGAGCCAGCAGTCCCAGATTGTGAGAGGGATGTCTGACTGCCAGTTTAGGCCTGATCCCTGGAAACCGGCAGTAGGACATCCTTCAAGGGGTCCCAGATTGGAGAGGGTGCAGGCCGGGCTGAGGAATTTTGTGTACCGGGTCACTAGTCTTTAAATAAAGATAATTGTCCCTATATTATAATGTTGTGAGAATGAAATGACATAAAGCTTGGAGCATTATGATCATAGCATAGTATTTTATAGTAACTTCTGTTGCTGCTGTAATTATTAATAATGATTTCCTTCTGTAACAAAGACTAGCTTAGAACGCTTTTAAAGATAAAAAAAAGAGATTCTTTAAGAAAAACTTTATGAGGTCTAAAATAGTCATTATCTTTTGTTTTTCCCTGCTGCAGTGCTTCTGATAGGTGATGTTCACACAGATGACATTCTCCCACGGGCATATGACGTTTCCATGGGTTGTAAGAAACTACTGGCAAGCTGGTTATTTTCTCACCCTCTACTACTCAACAAAGTGTATTGGGATATAAGTGGGACTTTATTTTTCATTTAACAACTATTGGATGGAAGCCTACTATGTCAGAGGCACTTTCCTGGTGAATGAAAAAGGAATGGATTTTACCCACATGGAACATACAACCTAGTGGGTGTGAGAATTACATGAATAACCTTGAATGTGATCTAATTTTTAAAATGATTATTTCCAAAATGATATGTAATGACTTGGGACATCCTTCACAGCTAATTGAGATATTATAGTCTGTTGCACCTTTGGAATTGAAATCTCCCAGTCTAAAGTATCAGCAAGGCACCCATCCCATGATAGACACACAAGGGACAGCCATGTTTTATGTCAAATCCATTAGAACACGTAGCCAGGAAACAGCATATATAATATCTACTAGGTATCAATCTAATGGGTAACCACAGGATAGATACTGTGTGGTGAGTATTAATCAAGTGCTTCAGATAGGTCTGCTTCTTTCATATCTGGCCTGAGAATGTAATCACGAGAAACCCAACTTGATAGAAGCATGCATCCTTTGATCACTTTGACTTGTGTTCCTCTCAACTCACTGCTTGCTTTGGAGGGCCTCTGATTCCACCTGGACATTGACATACCTTGCTGGGCAGCTGTATCCAAAGGTCATCTTCCTGTGGGAAGCATTCTTCCCTGGTAAAAAGGATTGTCTCTGACCATATACTCATAAATATCAACGGGGCTTTTGTCAGCAATGTGGGAGGCCATGCTTGTGACTATGATACAGAAAGCAGTACAAGGGATTCTGGAACAGTATTGTAGCAGCAAGAAGGGTGGCATCATAGGAAGCTCAAGAAAAAACAGCTTAAAACTTGATAGAGGCAGAAGATGCATTTTGGGTAGAATGTAGTAATAGCTTGTGGATTATTTTTCTTTTATGTAAATATCAGTAGACATATTTTAATAACACAAAACAAGTTAATTTGTAGCAAGTTACACACAGTTTAAGAATCTACATAAATCACCTGGCCAGTGTGGTTCAGTGGTTGAGTGTTGACCTATGAACCCGGAACTTATGGTTCAATTCTTGGTCAGGGCACATGGCCAGGTTGTGGACTTGATCCCAGTGTGGGGCATGCACACGGCAGTCAATGATTCTGTCTCATCATTGATTTTTTTTTATCTCTTTCTCCCTCTCCTTTCCTCTCTAAAATCAATAAAAATATATTAAAAACAAAGAATCCATACAAATCATACTTTTTTTAGTTCTCACAGAAGTACCTCATTTTCATTCTGAAGGATGAATTTGCAACACAACCTTCTGATTCTTAGAACCCTTTTATTGTTTACTAGAGGCCCAGTGCATGAAATTCGTGCACTGGGGTGGGGGTGTCCCTCAGCCCAGCCTGCACCTTCTTGCAATCCAGGACCCCTCGAGGGATGTCCGACTGCCAGTTTAGGCCCAATCCTGCCCTGCGGCAGTCAGACATCCCTCTTGCAATCCGGGACCGCTGGCTTCTAACAGCTCACCTGCCTGCCTGCCTGCCTGATCGCCCCTAACCACTCTGCCTCATCGCCCGTAACCACTCGCCTGCCTGCCTGATCACCCCTAACCCCTCTGCCTGACTGCCTGATTGCCCCTAACCACTCTGCCTACCTGCCTCATTGCCCCTAACCCCTCTGCCTGCTTGCTTGATCGCCCCTAACCACTCTGTCTGCCTGCCTGATTGCCTCTAACTGCCTCTGCCTTGGCCCCCGCTCGCTGAGGCTTCGTCCGGAAGGCCGTCCAGAATGACATCCAGAAGGTCATTCGGCTGTCTGGTCTCATTAGCATATTATGCTTTTATTATTATAGATTTTGGCTCTATTATGAATTAACTTTGATTGCATGGGCAAAAGGTAAGAACATAGGTTGTTGCACAGATATTTTCAGCTCATCATAAGGGATGAGAAAATGCCACAAACTGCACTTTCCTAGTAGCCTTAGGATTTTGGAGACATCTGTTGGTTATGTTGTTGGGAATGAAAATTTGCTCTTTAATATAATGGAAACACAAGGAGCTACTGGAATATTAAGGAAGACAGTGTCCCTGAGAGACAGGTAATAAGTCATTTAATCAACCATGTTTGAGAGTTCCCTTCTCACAAAGCATTATTCCGAGCTCTAGGGCAGGGTGGGGACAGGTTCATGGTGGCATGAATAGGCAGTTCCCTTTAGTAAGTTCTCAGGTCTAATGATTTTAAAGGTGGTTCTAATTAAAGTAATGCTTAATTTGTTCACACCTAAATTATTCACAATGGTAATACAAATTTCCCTAAATAAGCAAAATTTATAAAATAAGCAAAAATTTGAGTTTTTGAGACTCTCCTGCTCATTGTGCCTTTAGCAATCCTGGATCCCCTCTGTCTACTCCATCTCCAGATAATATTTTGATATTCTGTTTCCAAGGAATATTGATAAAAGCTGTCCTATTAAACTAGCTTTGCTACCTATATCTAAATGATGAGAATCTTGAGGAAAAATGATTTAAGAGGGATGAAGGGAAGAAGGCTCTAAAAAGCATTATCCTATCTAATAAAAGAGTAATATGCAAATTGACCGTACCCCCGCTACACCCACTAGCCACGCCCACCAGCCACTCCCACTAGCCAATCAGGAGGGAATATGCAAATAAACCCAACCAAGATGGCTACGGCCACAGAGAGCAGGAGGGAGGCTTGGGTTTCCCTGGTAATGGAGGAAGCCAAGCTTTCCGCCTGCCCTTGCCGGCCTAGGCCTCCACTCAAGGCTACAAAGTTTCAATGATAGAAGATACATAAATCCAAACAGAAATGGCGGCAGCCACGGAGCTGGAAAGAGCAGGAGGCCAGGGTTGCCCGCGGCGATGGAGGAAGCCAAGCTTCTGCAGGCCTGGCCGGCCCAGGCCTCTGCTTAAGGCTACAAAGTTTCAATTATAGAAGATACATAAATCCCAACAGAAATGGCTGCCACCTCGGAGCAAGCAGAAGGCTTGGCTCTGCTCCAGGCTACAAAGTTTCAATTGTAGAAGATAAGTAAACCACATATACCAGGGCCTCTGCTTGGGTCGCCAGGGGGCGTGGCCGGCCTGCAAACCACCACAGGCCCCTCGCCCAGGCCGCCCCACGCCCCAAGGGAACCCCCACCCTGATCTGGGACACCCTTCAGGGCAAACCAGCTGGCCCCCACCCATGCACCAGGCCTCTATCCTATCTAATAAAAGAGTAATATGCAGATTGACCATCACTCCAACACACGAGATGGCTGCCCCCATGTGGTCAAAGTTCCTGCCCCCATGTGGCCACAAGATGGCCACCACAAGAAGGCCAGCAAGGGAGGGCTGTTGGGAGGGACCAGGCCTGCAAGGGAGGGCAGTTGGGGCGACCAGGCCTGTAGGGAAAGGCAGTTGGGAGGGACCCAGGCCTGCAGGGGAGAGCAGTTTGGGGGGACCAGGCCTGCAGGGGAGGGCAGTTAGGGGTGACCAGGCCTGCAGAGGAGGGCAGTTGGGGGGGACCCAGGCCTGCAGGGGAGAGCAGTTGTGGGGGGACCAGGCCTGCAGGGGAGGGCAGTTAGGAGTGACCAGGCCTGCAGGGGAGGGCAGTTAGGGGTGACCAGGCCTGCAGGGGTGGGCAGTTAGGGGCAAACAGGCTGGCAGGGGAGCAGTTAGGCATCAATCAGGCTGGCAGGGGAGTGGTTAGGGGTTGATCAGGCTGGCAGGCAGAAGTGGTTAGGGGCAATCAGGAAGGTAGGCAGGTGAGCAGTTGGGAGCCAGCAGTCCTGGATTGTGAGAGGGATGTCCGACTGCCCGTTTAGGCCCAATCCTACTGGGATCGGGCCTAAACGGGCAGTCGGACATCCCTCGAGTGGTTCCAGATTGGAGAGGGTGCAGGCTGGGCTGAGGGACACCCCCCACCCCCGGTGCATGAATTTCGTGCACCAGGCTTCTAGTATTAACAATATAATCATACTGTATAGTAAGTATAACGGGGGAAGCATTTAAATAAATCATTGTAAACACAAAAGCTAGGTTTTCAAAGGGCATACACAAAAGATGAAGATACCATGGGAGAATATGAAAGTAGCAGATATCTGTAAGATGTATTAAGAAGAACAAATTTATGTCTTATTTGCTTTATATTTAAAATGGATATAATACAAGAAAAAGGAACAAGTTATGGACACATGCAGAGCTTAGATGAATTTCAAGGACATCAGGCTGAGTGAGGAAAGCCAATCTCAAAAGGCTACATACTGTATTGTTCCATTTACATGGCATTCTTGAAAGGACAAAACTGTGGTGACAGAGAACAAATGCATGATTAGCACAGGTTGAGTGAGAGGTTTGCATGTGTGACTATAAAGGGGTAGCACAGAGAGGTTTTGGGGGAGGTGGAACTGTTCTGTCTGATGTGGTGGTGGTTATGTATCTAATGTGAGTATTCACAGAACTATACATCTAAAGATATAAAGTTAATTTTACTGCATGACAACTTAGGAAATAAAATTAAAAAATAAAATTCATTAGAGGAAGAAAGAGGTATAGTAATACTAGGCTCATGGAGCAGTTGGTAAGATTAACTGAGATCATGTGATAGTGTGAGTGCAGCCCATCCAGAAATGGTGCTCAAAGCATAGTTGTCTTCATACTTTTGCTTTCAGCTAAGTTACCCCTGAGTCTCAGCTTATTATTTTTTTTAAATTGAAAAAGTAAGTCACACTATGAGATAGATGTATAAAAGATAGTTTGTGCATGTTGTTGTATAAGTTGGAAAATTCATTAAAGCATGTTTAGAGTTATTTGGATAGGTTTGATGTGTAGCAGGGATTTTTATATAGCATAGAGTATACAGTAAACTCTCAATAAATGATAGTCGCCCAGCTAGTGTGGCTCAATGGTTGAGTGTCAGCCTATGAACGAGGAGGTCATGGTTTGATTCCCAGTCAGAGCACATGCCCAGGTTGCGGGCTCAATCCCCAGATCAATGATTTTTCTCTCATTATTGATGTTTCTCTCTCTACCTCTCCCATCCTCTCTAAATCAATAAAAAATATTTTTTAAATTAAAAAATGATAGTCAATTTGCATTAGAAGCTAATTCCAGTACTAGCCATATTCATATCATAGCATTGTGGGAAATATATGTCAGTATGTTGTAAACTATAAAGCATTATCTGAATATGACCCCATCTTTGTAACTTATTTTCCTTTAAGTTGTGCAATACATACATAAAGTGAATATACCTAGTGCACCCACTATTTAAATGCCTCACAGTGGTTTGTTGTTAAGATATTTTTCATAGTAGCATTATTTTTGTGGGAAACAAAGACCTCAAAAATATACTAGATTAAAATATTATATGTGCCTTTGGGAAAAAACAAATATGTGATGCTAAAATAGTATAAATAATAAACAATTATTCTAAGCAGAAGAAACAGCACCTTTTTGGAGGGTGTTTGCCATCCTCAATGATAAGAATTTCATTGGAAAACTTATAATGGGATTTTAGTTTGTGAGATTGTGACATACTTCTCTTCTGACCATTCCTTGATTTCTTTTTTACTGTTCTATGAAATAAATGACCCTAACCCTGAGGAGGGGTAATCCATTCTTTTCTTGAACTATAGCAATGTCTGTTTGAAAGCCAAGGTTTAAAAATGTTCTTTTAGACTACCATACTTAGTGAAAAAAATGTAAACAAAAACAGGAATCTTCTTTTTAAAAAAATGTAGTCTGTATTTCTTCATTGCAACAGAAAAAAATCAAGCTATATTTTCAGAAGCACAGCATAGAGGTTTCTGTGAGAGTTGGCAAATGCATCAAGGCATTGTTTGTAGATATTATTTTTGATGGGTTTGATATACAGCATAGTTTTCTGAGCCAATGGAATATTGTCTTCTTACAAATCTCATCAGGCCAGCAGTGCTGCTGCTGTGGGCTGGCTTATCAGCTGCAGCCAGAGTCGCCGCACTTGCATGCACCTTCATAGCCTGAGAGGAAAATAAATTGTACCCATGCAGTTAATAAGAAAGAATTATTGTGGGTAAGATGCATGACATTATGAGTGAGCGTAGTGTTTTACAGACTAAATGTTGATTTGCCGAAGGGGGGAAAACTCTTCCTATACATGAGATGAAAATTTTATCTTAAAATTGTCATTTTAAGAGTATTGGCTGGTTTCCCAGTTCAAGAACTGAATATTATCCATTTTAGGGGTAGTACTGAAGAGTTAATTCCCATTTTTTGTGATTTGCTAGTGTATATTTTTATTTATTTCAGCTATTTAATGAGACATCTGTTTATGCTTATTGAAGAAGATAGATAGTACCTGTAGGTACGTAGAATATGTTTTAAGGCACCAAACAGGAGCATAATCTCTAACAGCATGACTGAAGTGCTTATGAGGAGTCTAAGGTCCTTTTTTCAATTGTTTGGGTCAGCATTTTAATGCCAAAGAATATGTATGTAAAGAACATTAATTAAATTTAATAGGTGGTAACTATTAATATAAAGTATGATATTTGCTAAAAAGAGAAGTGAAGTCTTAGTACTTCTATTCTAATTAGTCCGGCACCAGAAGTTTGTTAATACTTGATCACAAAGAGGTGAAACAGCTTTTGTAAGGCATTGAACTATTACTTGAAGGAATTGGATTTCAAACTGAGAGCTATCTAGTTCTAATCAGAAAATGTGTATTTTGAGTTAATTTTGCTTACTCTGTATTTAGAAACACAAGAAACAAAATATCTGGTAAGATAACATTATTTGCTGTATCAAATGAATGCCAAGTTTTTAGTCACTTGATTCAATAAAAATACATTTATTTCTTATTAAGAGTTCACTGTGAATCTTCTTTGTCTATGAGCAGCTTTCTTCTACCTGGTGATTCAGGGACTTATGACCCTTTTATTTGTGGCTCAACTATCCATTAGGGCCTCAAAGTCCTTAATATTTAGCAGGCAGATGGTGAGAGACATACTAGAGAAGAAACATCTGATTTTTACAATCCCAACCTGGAAGAGACACACACCATTTTTGCTGATAATCTATTGGTGACAATGAGTCAACACACCAGAATATAAGAGAGGCTGAGTGTGGTAGGCAGAATTTTTGGATGGCTTACGACACATGTATCACTCTATGGACTGTGAATACAAAGTGACATCACTCCCATGATTATGTTATGCTAAATGTCACAGTTGACCTTAAGGTAGAAATGATCTAGGTGGTTCTGATCTAACACATGAACACTTAAAAGCAGAGTGCTTTCTCCAGCTAATGATTGAAGAGGAAGTCAGAGAGGTTCGAAGCATAACGGGGTAGGAGGGGAATATGACAGCTGGTTCGCTCGCATATGGAGGGGTCACCCGAGAAGGAACGATGACGGCTTCTAGAAGCCTCCTTCCTACCACTTTTGGAACTGGATTCTGCCAACAGCCTGAATGAACTTGGAAGGAGATTTCTCACCAGAGCCTCTGCTTAAACTTTGAGAGATCCTAAGTAGAAAACCCAGACTTCTGATCGGTTCTACCGAACTGTGAGCTAATAAATGGATGTTATTTAAGCCACTACATTTGTTATTTAGCAATAGAAAACCAATCTACTTTGAAATGTAGACCCTGGTTAGGTAACTGCCTCCCAGTAACAGATTCATGCTATAAAGTGTATGCACAAGTATTTGATGAGCCCTAGTAATCTGGGTAGGGAAAACATAACATTGACATCAAGGCATTCACTAAATTTAAAAAGGCGTGAAATTTCTGAGACTTAAAATTTGGAAAAATTAACCAGAAAATAGGGAATATATAATTGCAGTGCTTGGTATTAGTGAACTGAAATGGACAAGAAGAGGACATTTTCAGTTAGGCAATTGCAGAGTGTTCTATTCTGAACATGACAAACTCAGACAAAGCGGAGTGGCTTTAATCCTGAGGCAAAATGTAACACAGACAGTTGGAAGCTATGATGCAAGGTCTGACTGAGTAATGTCAATCAGACTTCTAGGAAAACCTATTAACATAACCATCATTGAAGTCTGTGCTCCAGCTCCAGAAGTGGAAGAAGATCCAATTGAAAGTTTTATGCAAAATATCCAAGAAGAAATTAAGACACGCTGGTGATTCTTGGTGATTGGAACCCAAAGTAGGAAATAAAGCAGAATGAAATGTCATTGGAAAATTTGGACTAGGGGTCAGAATGAAACAGGAGATCTCTTCATTGATTTCTGTGAAGCTAACAACTAGCATATGGTAAACACATGGTTCAAATAGCAGAAAGACAACTGTGTACATGGGCATCATCAGGTAGCCACTAGAGAAATCAAATAGACGATGTAGTTGGGAGCAGGAGATGGAAAAGCTATTTGCTCTTCGCCAAAACAAGACCAAGAGCAGACTGTGGTACTGGCCACAGACTGTTAGTATCAAGCATTACAGTTAAACTGAAAAAGAGCACTAAAAGAATCATAGTGTCAAAATATAAATAACATTCCTATGGATTTAAAGTCCACATAAAAAACAGATCTGCACTGTTAAATCTAACTAACCAAGAACCTGCTGGCACTTAAAAAGTGGATTGTTTCTTTTTATGATGCCCTGAATGACAGATTTAGGATTCTAAGAGACCTAAATCAGGTAAAAAGTGTTTTCAAAAAGTCCTTGTATATTCTACTTGAGAAAATATTGAGAATCAAGTATTTCCTGTACTGGTTTTTCAGCTCTTTGTGGGTGAGGCTTCTTTTGACATTATGAACAGTTGATAAGGAGAGAACTGTCTTCCATGGCTCCCACAGTTTTCTTAATAGGGTGACCAAGGAGAAATTCACCCACACTTATACTCCACGGACATCACTTAGTCCCGCACTCCCTCATTTATAATCGACAGTGATGGCAAGAGTTGCAGTTTCCTAACTGGGGATATTGAGCAGCAGGATACAGTGTGTTGTGAGTTATATATTATCCTAAGGGGTCACATCAAGGTCTTGCAAGCCCAAGGTCTAGCCCACTGATGACCGTCTGTAAAGCCCATCTCCTTACATGAAGGAAGGATTATCTCTTGGAAAACAGCCAGGAGTCTTTGCTTACAAGTGCAACACTTCTCAAGATTTCCTGATACCTAGGAAAACCTCAGTCATGTGAAAACATATTGGATATATGTTTCTTTACTTTTAATTTAATAAAAATATGAAGAGAAAATTGTATATTAATAAAGAAATTAACTGTGGAGTGGAAAAAAATAGACAAGGGATGAATGCTTAGCTGGAAAAATCTTAAGGCAGTAATTCTCAAACTTTAGGAGGAATAAGACTAAACGAGGGTGCTAATTAAAGGGGAGGATTCCTGGATTACACCCCACGGAGAATCTGATCCAGTTGATCTGAAGTTCAGTCTGGAAATCTGCATGTTAAACAGGATGCAAGCTAATGGATTCTGCTTGAAGATAATACAAGATCACACTTTGCGGGAAAAGAAAAAAAAGGCTCTGGCCCTGCTGGTATGGCTCAGTTGGTTGAGTGTTGTCCCATTGACTAGGAGGTTGCCAGTTTGATTCTGGTTGGAGCACATTGGCCTTATTGCACGCTGGATTCCCAGTACAGGCGGCAGCCAATCGATGTTTCTCTCTCATTAGTGTTTCTATTTCTCCCTTCCTCTCTTTGAAATAAATAATAAAAATACATTTTAAAAACTCAAAGGTAGTGGTTTAAAAAATATATATGACATGTGCCTGTTGGCTGTCAGAGATTCAGAGGGAGACCTTATTCAAGTTAACATTTTTGGGGAGTTGGCTTCCACAGTGTCTGAATTGGAACCCAGAAATCTGTGCTTTTTGGGTTCTCCCTGGTTGATATTGGTCCCCTGGTTGATACTATCCTAAGGCTTATCCTTCCTCTGTGAGGCTAGATCTGGTTGACCCAAATCCCAAAATTTAGAAAGATCTGCTACTACAGAGTAGTTGAAAAGGCATCACTTGAACCATTTTTCCTCTTTTCTGTCCAATCCTGGAGCAGCATGGCTTTTCTTAATTTGTGTAGATAATAAGGACTATGGTTTTGCTTTTGTAAAAAGCTGATTTTTTTTCCCTTTTCTGAACCTTCCTAAAAGCATTAACGCTCACCATGTAATGAAATATGCTTTATTTGGAGACAGAAAATGAAAGAAAGAAACAAACAATAATTAAATCCCCTAAATAATGTGGGCTTTGTGGTTAAATCTCCATGCAACTTCTTGAAAATTTAATAAGAGAATAAAGGCTGTTTTCCATTTGTGTAATACAGTGCCACATTTCTCTTATCTATGAAATTGTCTCTGGCTAAAGAGTGCCTCACAATTTAGGATGCTGAGTATCTAGTTTGAGAGAGTTTTATGCGTCTATTTTTTAACTCCAGTCACTCATGTACAACCATATTATCTTACATCAAAGGAGGATATAAAACCAGGAGACTAGGTGAGGGGAAAAAAGTCAGGGATGAATGTCATATTATACGATCCAATTACACACAGTCCCTGACTTGCATATGCCTGACTTATGAATGTCCTTGCAGTTATAAATAGGTTCCTTGGAGAGGGTCAGCAGAATTCCCTCATTCTCTCACCCCTTTCCTTTTCCCTCACTCATAGGTTGAGCGTTTTCAGAGCTGTGGCAAAGTCTCTCACTTCACCTTACAATTTCTTAATACTAACATCAGAAGTAGCAATAAGTAGGAAAAGAAAGCAGAAACTTTAGGGAAAAAAGCCAAACTTCACTCTAACTCTTTTTCGTACTGCCTTGTGCTCTTCCTTATAGTGCTTTTTAATAAAAACAAAACAAAACAAAACAAAACAAAAATGTTGAAAGAGTGTAGTCATCATAGCCAATTGCCTGCTTCTCATGTCTGTGTCTCACCTAGAGGCTCTCGCTCTGGCCATGAGCACTACATTACCTGTGGTCGGAGGTGATGTGCCTGACGGCCGGACAAACATGCCTGGAGAGGAAGGAGGTGTAATTCTTGCTTGAACTGGGGGAAACGTGCTTTTAAAAGCCTATATATTTCAAGCTGGAACGTGAAATATACATATGTTTTCTGTAAAAACAATGATTTTGGATGATGGTTATCATTCATCCTATTTTGGATGCTGTTTAACACATATTGTAATAATATATTGATAATTATTTTTGGCACCTAACTACAATGTATAAACCACCTCATGAACTATAACTTGCTTTGACAATAAGTGTATCGATGAAATGAAATTAGAAAGTGAAAAAAAGTTCTCATCCCTGTTCTTAATTACAGTAGACAATTGATTTTTTTAAAAGATTATTTCTCTGGCTTTTGATTTTTTTTTCCTGTGAGAAAACGTATAAATTTCAAGTGAGTGACTCTCAAACCTTTGAAAGGTGTCAGACATAAATGTTAGGTCTTTCTGTACCCATCATGCCCACTGAGTGTGTATGGTCCATGTGAAACCAGGACAGAGCCATCAGTCCTTGGACACCTATTCCATAGGCTGATCAGGGGTTGACACACTGCACTAATAAAGGCTTTTATTAAACTACTAGAGGCCCGGTGCATGAAATTCGTGCACAGGGGTGTGTGTCCCTCAGCCCAGCCTGCACCCTCTCCACACCAGGACTGCTGGCTCCCAACTGCTCGCCTGCCTGCCTTCCTGATTGCCCCTAACCGCTTCTGCCTGCCAGCCTGATCACCCCCTAACCACTCCCTGCCAGCCCGATTGATGCCTAACTGCTCCCTTGCCAGCCTGTTTGCCCTAACTGCCCTCCCCTGTAGGCCTGTCAACCCCAACTTCCCTCCTCTGCCGGCCTGGTCACCCCTAACTGCCCTCCTCTGCAGGCTTGATCACCCCCAACTGCCCTCCCTTGCAGGCCTGGTCCCTCCCAACTGCCCTCCCCTGCTGGCCTGATCCCAACTGCCCTCCCCTCCTGGCCATCTTGTGGTGGCCATCTTGTGTCCACATGGGGGCAGCCATCTCTGGCCACATGGGGCAGCCATCTTTTGTGTTGGAGTGATGGTCAATTTGTATGTTACTCTTTTATTAGATAGAATAGAGGCCTGGTGCACGGGTGGGGGCCAGCTGGTTTGCTCTGAAGGGTGTCCTGGATCAGGGTGGGGGTTCCCTTGGGGCGTGGGGTGGCCTGGGCAAGGAACCTGTGGTGGTTTGCAGGCCGGCCATGCCCCGCAGTGACCCAAGCGGAGGCCCTGGTATCTGGAATTTATTTATCTTCTATAATTGAAACTTTGTAGCCTTCAGCGGAAGTCAGGGCAGGCCAGGAACTTGGCTTCCTCCATCGCTGGGGAAAGCCAAGCCTCCTTCTCGCTCTGTGGCCTCAGCCATTTTTGTTGGGATTTATTTATCTTCTATAATTGAAACTTTGTAGCCTTGAGCAGAGGCCTGGGCAGGCCAGGGTGTGCAGGAAGCTTGGCTTCCTCCATTTCCCGGGAAACCCAAGCCTCCTGCTCACTCTGTGGCTGCAGCCATATTGGTTGGGTTAATTTGCATACTCGCCCCTGATTGGTTGGTGGGCGTGGCTTGTGGGTGCAGTGGAGGTAAAGTCAATTTGCATATTACTCTTTTATTAGATAGGACTAGAGGTTCTGTGCATGACATTTGTGCACTGCGGGGGCCGTACCCTAAGTCTGGCCTGTGCCCTCTCACAGTCTTCAGAGGATGTCCGCTTGATGCAGAGAGGGAGAGGCGCCAGCCACCGCTGCTGTGCTTACCAGCTGTGAGCCCAGCTTCTGACTGAGCAGTGCTCCCCCTGTGGGAGTGCACAGACTGCCAGGGGGCAGCTCCTCTGTTGAGCATCTGCCCCCTAGTGGTCAGTGCACATCATAGCAACCAGTCATTCTGCCGCTCGGTCAATTTGCATATTAGGATTTTATTATATAGGATCTGAGATAGTAGGAGGTATGCATGAGGCAGCTGATCAATGATGTTGCAATCTCTCTATCCTTCTCCCTTCCTCTCTCTCTAAAATCAATAAAAAGATATTTTTAAAGAAGTAAACTAGCTGGGATAGCTAGCCTGAATCTTTCTATGAAAATTTGAACTAAGCAACTGTTATTAATCAGTGGAGTTTATTAGAGCTGAGGACCATGACAAAGAGTTGAAGCTGGCAGCTATCAGAGGCTCTACCCAAGGTGAGTGTTCTGAGGAGGCTGCTGATAGAGAAGTGGGTGGTGCAGGCACAATCCCAGAGAGAAGTCAGGAGACCATGGGGCTGCTGAGGGACGGGTCGAATAGTCTTGATGCAAGATTTTCCAATTCCTAGCTCTTGTTTGCCTGAAACTTGGCTGTATTTTTTATTTTATTTTTGGATTAAGAACTCGTGGCTTCTTTCTGACTGTCTACCTCTCCCCCCTGGCCCTATTTTTGTGTGACTTTGACTCTAAGATCTTTGACTCAAGCAACCCCTGCTCTACATTTTGTTGAGCTCTCAGTCTGACTTTCTCTGTAGTCTCCCAATATAACTTTGATACCTGTGGAAAGAGAGTGAAGTTTGTAAATCCAAGTTAATTATTTGATTGAAACATGCCAAGTATTAAAGCTAGACTTTAAAAGAAGAAATAAATATATGTCTTCCTTTAAAAATCATGTCTTAATTGTTGCCATTCAGTTAAGAAACACCACTCTTCCAGAGCTCACAGTGATTTTGAAGCTCTAAGCAAACTGTGTTTGTTAACCCTTTGCACAATTATTGAGTTATTAAAGTCTGTTGTAGAAGATATTTTATTTTACTTTTTAAAATATATTTTTATTGATTTCAGAGAGAAAGGGATAGGGAGAGAGAGATGGAAACATCAATGATGAAAGAGAATTGATCCGTGACCTCCTGGTTCAAGGGTCAACGCTCAACCACTGAGCAACACCAGCCAGTCTAGACAATATTTAGATAGCTTATGAAATTAGGAAAATCAGGACCAAATTGATAAAAAGAAGAAAGCATCTCTTGTTACCCCAAACAAGATCACACTATACACATTATTCTATGATATACTTTTATTGATGTGATTTCTAATTGGGTCATTATTTGCTACTAAAAACAATATTGTGATAAACTTCTTTACACATGCATCATTATATACAGGTGATTTCCTTTGTTAGAAGATACATCCTAAAGTAGGTTTGCTGGATCTAAAGGCACTTTAAAGTTTTCAGTAGATATTGTCAGATTACTTTTCAAAAATGTTACAGTAATTGACATACTTGCTATCAATGTATGGACTGCCCATTTCTTAAAATGGGAATGTTAATACCTAAGTTATGGAGTTGTTAAGAAGATGCAATTAATCAAGAAGATGCAATTAATCTATTGCTTTCCCTCTCTCTCCATAGATATATCTGACACATAGTTGCACCAAAAAGCTTACCCCCACACACACTCCTTTATTCTATATGCTTTCTTGTTATTAGAAGTCTCTCCTGAAAACTGATGATTTTCATTGCCTGTTCCAGTTGCCTGCCCTTAGGAATGTGAGATGCGTGGGGAATAGGATCAACCTACAGTCAAATAGTTTCTGGTTATTTAAGTGACTCTTTGGACTAACCTTTAAAATTAGGAGAAAAGCTTTCTGTTGACCAAAAAGCAAACCCTAAGTTGAGGTCACGCTATCTCTCAGTTTTTTCCCAGCACAATTTCTGTTTTATTGGCTGCTGCACTGTCCTTCCTGTTTTGTGTATCTTTTCACTTTAAAAAATGGCCCAGTTTGAATCATAATTATATGATTACCCTACCTAAGGCTAAAAATTGCTTAAGCCAGTAGGAAAGGGGCAGAATAGAGCTTAAACATGACTTTTTTTTGGTGGGTGGGTGGGAACACTTACAGATTTTTCCATAGAGGAACTAAGTCACTCAGAGTACGCAGTGAGAAGAAGAAAAGGGAAATAATCAATTGAACTTTTTTCCTCTTGCTTGAATGAGTGAAACGAAGGCTTCTGGTTTAGTATGTCTGAGAGATTATCCGAGTTAATGTTAGGATGAAGATTTATAGAGTGTGCACATGACTGCTTTGCCTTGGGAACCAGAAATGTGGAGTGTTTATTAAGTAGGTTTCTGTTTTTGTAGAACAGGTATTTTTCTCTTATGAGTTGGTTCCACTGTGTGATCACATTTCTTTGGATAATTTGTATTTGATATATGTCTGAGTCCCCATTTTGAACAGACCATATGGGAAGCTCCACGAGTGCCCTGGGAACAGGAGTGCGCAGCGATTAACCATGGGTTGTGCTATTTGTGCAGTGGATGAGCAGAGCTGTGAAATAAAAGGCATCGCACGATTGTTTCATTGCCCTTATTTTGTCCTCTGTTTGGTCATGCTTTACTAAGGATAAGGAAGTAAAATAAAATAAGGCAAAGTCCTACACAAGCAAGGAAGAGAAATGGTAAAGAGTTTTTCAGAATTCAGTTGAAGAAGGTAGACTATTCATTGTATGAACTTGGAAAGACTGAAAGGGTAAACTGGTTTGTGAAAATGAAATGAAAAGTAAGGTTACTGGTTTCTTAGGAACCTCAAGGAACTTTTAACATGTGTGAGACAATGAATTGACAGCAGTTGGTTTTGTAATGTAATTTGGTTTAATGTGTATTATTTTTTTAATCCTTACCTGAGGATGTTTTTCCATTGATTTTTAGAGAGAATGGAAGAGAGAGGGAAAGATGGAGAGAAATATTGATGTGAGAGAAATACATCTGATTCTTTACCAGTGTATTGTTCAATCTCATACAGTGTCCATAACATAGTACATGTTCAATAAATATTTGTCAAGTGAATAAGTAGAACAAAATCCAACTGTGTGAAATAGCATTTGAAGCTACTACCAACTTCACATCCTTAAGGGACTGAGACATGTTGAGCAGCAAGAAAATTTTTTTTGCACTCTGCTTATGCAGTTATTTTTGGAGTCATGGTTTTTAGAAATAATTATAAATGTAGTTAAATAAAAATGGAATATGAAGTCATCCTAGTTTTATTGAAAATCGGAAGGTCTTTCATTGTTTTCTGGGTTAGATGATTGAAGGAGAATCTGGAAATATTTTCATTGAAAAGTTAAAAATATTACACACTTTTTGAGGAAAAAACGCACACCTACATCAATAAATACTATTATAGAGTTTTTAGTGGTTTAACCTCTTTCTGTGAAGCATCTGGCATGATAGTCTATAAACTACAATGTAATCACAAGGGAGTTCAAGTTTGGTAAAAATTATTCCTGTGTTTCCTTTTTAGGAAAACAAAGTAATTGGGACAAAACCACCAGTGACAGGGCTAGAGAAAATCGTTTTAGAATAGTCTCAATGATGAAGTGAATGAGATTAAGGGATAAGTATATACATTAGTAATGGAGTATGAGTTGGAGAATAAAAGCAGCTAAGGCAAAGGGAAGGGAGGCAGGCAAAGACAGGGAACAAAGACAGCTGTATGGAGGATTTCATTGGGTCAAATAGAAGCTGTTTTCAAAACAAATGAAATGTTATGTTGTAGGAGCAGCCGGTATTTCCACACTCTGTGCTAGAGGATGGACATACAATTGTCTTGGCTTTATTGAAAACTTTAGGCATGATGGCTAAACGAGAAACAATAGTTATAAACTTTCTGGGGGAAATCCTATATAATAAAAGTATAATATGCAAATTGACCCTAATGGCAGAATGATCGGTCACTATGACATGCACTGACCACCAGAGGGCAGACGCTCAACGCAGGAGCTGCCCCCTGGTGGTGAGTGTGCATCCACAGGGGGAGTGCCACTCAGCCAGAAGCTGGTTCATGGCTGACCAGTGCAGCGGTGGTGGCAGGAACCTCTCCCACCTACACTGCAGCACTAAGGATGTCTGACTAATGGCTTAGGTCCGTTAGTGGGACATCCCCCAAGGGCTCCCAGGCTGCCTGAGGGATGTCTGACTGCCAGCTTAGGCCCGATCCTCCAGGGAGCAGGCCTAAGTTGGCAGGTGGACATCCCCCAAGGGGTCCTGGACTGCGAGAGGCACAGGCCGGGCTGAATTTTTGTGCACCAGGACTCTAGTAAGTTATAATGTAAGTAATGCAAGTGTCTATTTAGCCTCTATTAATATATCTGATTTAAAATAATTGCCTATATCTAAGGTTGAAATTTAATTTGGTTACATCACAAAATTACCTTAACAACCTCTGAGTAAAGGTCACTTATGACATTGAGAAGGTATAAATTGCTAATTAATACTTTAGTTGAAATTAAGTTACTTAAGATTTTGAAGAAACGTTCAATGAAATAGTTATGGGTACTCAGCTTTCAAATTACTCTGATTTGTAGGTAATAAAACTTAAAGAAGGAAATTCCAGCCACTAACTTTAAAGTCTGTTTTAGAGAGTCGTGAGTATTAATTAGATCAAAATTCCTATTACCCCTGGAAGTGCATGCCTTGATTAAATACAAAGAACTTAAAACCTGGTGCTGTCATGCTTGGCGTTTCCTTGAGGAGTTTTGAGTAAATAAAAGAAACAGAGAGATTGGAATTCTCTGGTTTTTTTAACTTAAAGAGTTTTAAATTTCTTTGATGGTATAGTGAAGGAGAGTTAATGCTGGTTGGGGTTTGTGTCAAGGGCATGGCACCTGGATGTTGGCTGGGCTGAAGGAGTAGAGCATTTCAGAAGCAAAATCCTTTGGGCTGAAATTCTAGAGCAATCATTTTATAGGTACCAGATCCCAATGAAGCTGGATATACAGAAAAGTATATTGCAGTGAGGAGGGAAAATGGAACACTTTTTGATGCCTTATGTGCTGAGCTCTGGAATGTGAACTTCCATGTATTATCTTTTTAATATGAACAGCAACCCTGAAAGGCAAGTAAGAAGACTATGCCTATGAATTAGAGACACTTGATAAGTTGCTAGAGTCCAAGTTTTAGAGTCCAGATGTGCCCTCAGCGTGACTGTGAAATCCTGCTGTTTCACAGCATATTATTCTTCCTTCCTTGAAGAAGTACTAGTATGGGTGTCTGAGATGTGATGGAGTCCATTATGAGAGAGTACTTAAAAAGAGGCAATTTGGATATGACTAATCTATAGTTGGAAGCTATTAACATTAGTAAAAATCATTTCCTGATCTTAATTTATTAAAATTTGTATCTATTCAACAATCCATCTTTATTGAATGTTTCCTATGTATTGGACACTGTTTTAAGCTCTGTATGGAACAGAACAGCTACAGTAACAATTTTAAGCAGTAATACTACATATAATCGGAAGCTGTCTAACAAAATTTCTTTATCAAGAAAAGGCATAAGAGAGTCGATGATCATTGTTAGACCTAAGGGAATAGTAATTTTAAATAATTACAATTATTAAATAAGAACTTAAGAATTCTATAGGTTGTAATCTCTGATTTGTTTATTTTAATTTAAACAGGCTGAGATTTAATTACTAAATGATATCAAAGCCAGATTTTAATTTCCTTCATTAGGCATGTCTATGGATTTCATAAAAGAAAGAAAAACTCTGGCTCAGCTGGTGTTGCTCAGTAGTTGTGTGTTGACCCATGTGCCAAGTGGTCACCAGTTGGATTCCAGGTCAGGGAACATGTTTGGGTTGCTGGCTCAATCCCCAGTATGGGGTGTGCAGGAGGCAGCTGGTTGATGTTTCTCTCTCATTGATGATTCTATCTGTCTCTCTCTCTCTTCCTTCCTCTCTTTCTAAAATCAATAAAAACATATTTAAAAAAGAAAAAAGAAACTCTAAAGTGATGGTTGAAGAAGGGTAATAGATACTCCTAGACTGGAGAAAAGTGTATCACCAGTTAACAAGTACTATTGATATTCTACTTGAGTGAAATCTTCAAGTTTAAAGGCAATTAAAGATTATTGTTAACTATTTCCAATGATTCATTTGCAGAATTCTATGCATCTTTGCTAATTGGTTTGGTTCACTTTCATTACCCTATATACCATATGTATTTTCCCAGAGGCAGGGAGAGTTTCCTAATAAGCTGGCCTCTTTTTTCCCCTTTCAACTTCTGAGGGGTTCTTTTGAAGCACAGTTTGAAAACCATCAATATAGCTAAATGGCCTAGCAGATCTGGATTACACTAGGGTTGATAAGGAAGAAACAATAATAGGTAGAGAACAAATCAAAGAGATAAATATTTGAGGCAGTTGAGGGAGAATTCAAGATGGTGGCATAGGTAAACACCTGAACTTGCTGCCTTGCACAACTACTTCAAAACTACAACTAAAAGACAAAATGGGTATTATCCAGAACCATGGGAAGGCTGGCTGAGTGGAAATTCTACAACTAGAGGGAAAGAGAAAAGTGCACTGAGACTTGTAGGAGGAGCGGGGGTGCAGAAGTGAAGTGCAGGGGTATGGAGGCATGTGCAGAAAGGGCTGGCAGCTGGGTACGCTGTTGTCTTTTTCAATGGGGAGGGAGACACAAGCTCCCGACTACTCTGAACTCCAGTTCTGGGTGGGACTCTGGGGACCCAGACTCGTACGGGGAGAAACTGGACTGTCTGGCATCGGGCGGAACTCGAGGGTGGCTTTCTCTCAGAGGTGCTTGCAGTGATCATTCTTCCTGTATGGGGCTGCAGGACACAGAGACAGGGCACCTCTTCCAGGCAGGGCTGTTGGTCAGCCATTGCTGTTTGCTCCACCCAGGTGATTCCCTGAGACCCCACCCACCCAATTTGTGGGCAGAGGCTTTTGCATATGAATGGCCTGGCCCTTTGCAATCTGAAACCTAACGTACTGCAGCTGGGTCAAAGAGCCCCAGAGCCTCTAAAAGAAGACCCAAGGCTGGAAAGCAGCTTGCATTGTTTCACAGCTGGGCCTCATCTGGGCACCTCCAAACCCCAAACAAAGAGAAGGAATCTGCAGATCTCTCTGTAGCTCCTGCTGGGTGGCCTCACTTCTTGGAGATCCAAGAGCCAATGTACCCAGTGGTCAGAGAGAGATCATCCAGATTACAACTCCTCATATCCATAAGAGACACACTCAGGGGCGGACTCAGTGAGCACCAAAGCCCCACTGAAGCAAGTCTTGCCCCATAAGGGTGTCTCCAGCACAGAAGTGCTCCCATCATAGACACAACTGATCCTCACAGCCAATTGGTCTGGAGGTCAATTCCTCCCAGTGATACCAACAACAATCAAGGCTTAACTACAACAAGACTGTGCACACAGCCCACAAAGGGATGCACCAGGAGTGTCCACCTCAGGTAATTAGGGAGGCTGAGCCACTGGGCCCTATGGGACACCTACCACACAAAGCCACGCTGTCAACACAGGGAAGCAGTGAAAATGTGAAGACAAAGAAACAGGTCACAAATGACAGAAATGGAGGGAAGCAAACTACTGGATATAGAGTTCAAAACCACGGTTATAAGGTTACTCAAGAATCTTCTAGAAACCACTAATAAATTTCGTGAGACCCTCGAGGATATGAAAAGGGACCAACTAGAAATTAAGCATACACTGACTGAAATAATGAATAATATACAGAGATCCAATAGGAGACTAGAGGAACATAAGAATCAAGTCAAAGATTTGAAATACGAAGAAGCAAAAAACACCCAACCAGAAAAGCAAAAAGCAAAAAGAATCCAAAAATATGAAGATAGTGTAAGGAGCCTCTGGGACAACTTACAGCATACCAACATCCGAATTATGGGGGTGCCAGAAGAAGAGAGAGAGCAAGATATTGAAAATCTATTTGAAGCAATAATGATGGAAAACTTCCCCCACCTGGTGAAAGAAATAGACTTACAAGTCCAGGAAGCACACAGAACCCCAAAGAGGAATCCAAAGAGGACCACACCAAGACATATTATAATTAAAATGCCAAGGGCAAAAGACAAAGAGAGAATCTTAAAAGCAGCAAGAGAAAAAGAGTTAGTTACCTACAAGGGAGTACCCATACGACTGTCAGCTGATTTCTCAACAGAAACTATGCAGGCCAGAAGGGAGTGACAAGAAATATTCAAAGTGATGAATAGCAAGAACCTACAACCAAGATTACTCTACCCAGCAAAGCTATCATTTAGAATTGAAGGTCAGATAAAGAGCTTCACAGGTAAGAAAAAGCTAAAGGAATTCATCACCGCCAAACCAGTATTATATGAAATGCTGAAGGGTATCCTTTAAGAAGAGGAAGAAAAAGAAAAAGGTAAAGACAAAAACTATGAACAACAAAGTGACAACAAATACATATCTATCAACAAGTGAATCTAAAAATCAAGTGAATAAAAAGACTGATGAACAGAATAAACTGGTGAATATAATAGATTCAGGGGCATAGAAAGGGAGTGGACTGACAATTCTCGGGGGAAAGGGGTGTGGGGGTGCGGGAAGAGACTGGACAAAAATCATACACCTATGGATGAGGACAGCGGGGTTGGGGGGGGTAAGGGCAGAGGGTGGGATGGGAACCGGATGGAGGGGAGCTATGGGGGGAAAAATAGGAACAATTGTAATAATCTGAACAATAAAGATTTATTAGAAAAAAATAAATATTTGCTAAATATCTAGTACTTGTTTGGTATTGTGCTGATTAACAAAGCTTATAATTTAATTAAGGAAACACCCATAAACATCTAAAATTATGTAGAGTCAGATTAATTTATAAAGATTGATTAAAAAAACTAGTTGACATAGACAAATTTGGAAGAGGCTAGAGACTTCAGGGAAAGATTCATGGAAAAAATAATACTGATCATGACTTTGAAGGACAGACCAGCTTTTGGTAGATGGGGAAGAGCAGAGACCAATGTCAGGAAACTAGCTTTTGTCCTAAGGACCCATTGACTTTACACTATATTCAGAGCATCAAGGATATGGCCCACTGGTTAACACATGACACACAGAGTTTTACCTTTTCAGTTGTAATCTTAGAAGTTTAAGCCAGAAATTCTTTGTATAATCATCCTTTCAATGTTTAAACTTCCAGTTAGTTAATACCACAGTACCAATGGAAAAGAATCAGGTTTTACTTAATGACATTATATAGAAGGGGAAATAAATATTCAATAGGATGTATCTAATTCCCCCCTAAATTTACAATTTATAATTTTTATTTAAAAATTTTCTCCATAAGTCTTTAGCCCTTCTGCAAGAATTTAGATGAAGGGGGAAAATAGGCAGAGAAACTCCATAAATGTAAGTAGTGTTGAGATTTTGCTGACTGCAAGGCCCTGAAATCATGGTAATGATTCTGCAGTGCCAAGGAGATTACTAATACTATTCAAATAGCTGCTAATTGTAGCTCAGCATGGTTTTACAAAATATTTTAGGGGATTATCTGTATTGGTTTCTTTATTCTTAAAACTAAACAGCTTAAAAATGAGTGGTACTCAGAGCTGGACATTAGAAATGTTTTAAAATTGCTTTTGTAAATTTGCTCTGAGCCATTCTTGAGAGATTGTGAATTGTGACCATTTCCCTAGACCCATCACTATTTATGTTCAATAGAGACTCCAGGATGTTGTCCAATGTGGGGTAAAGGTAATTCTACCATCTACATATTGCTTAAAGAGCAACAATAAAAAAGATCACTCTGCAATCTATTTATACAAAAAATGTCATTATTTCTCCTAAAAACATGAAGATACAACTGTTCCCATTTTCCCATAGTATTCTTCTGAGGCTGCAAACTTTGTTTTAAAGACTATCTTTTCCTTCAAGACTGCTCTTGATATTCTTATTCATAAAAAAGAATCAGTTTACATTGCACATTAATGGAATGATTTGCATCAAGATTGTTCTTTGCTAAGAATGACCCTATCCCTACAAATCTGGTCCTCAGTTTCCTCAAACTGCTCTTTTGTAGCCCTAAAATACTACTTTAGAATGCCATCAGGCTTATTCATGCTAGACTTGAATTCATGCTAGACTTCTTCCTTTACCTTTATCATTTTATAATTTCTTTCCCCTCAGAAATTTCCCAATTTCCCCTGGTATATTAATGGAAAGACAATCTGTTTGAGCTAGTTCATACTGAGTTATGAAATACTGATAACCTCCAATCATACCAGGAGTGTTTATATTTTAAACTTTTTAATACACATAACATCTCTAATTGGTGGAATTTTAGCCAGCTCAAAAAAATAAAAATCCAAAAAAACCCAAAAAACTTTACAGCCAAGGAGAGCCATTGTCGCTATTTTTTTTTTTTTAATGTTTTTATTGATTTCAGAGAGGAAGGGAGAGGGAGAGAGAGAAACATCAATGCTGATAGAGAATCATCGTTTGGCTGCTTCCTGCACGTCCCCCACTGGAGATTGAGCCTGCAACCCTGGCATGTGGAACAGTGACCTCCTGGTTCATAGGTCCATGCTCAACTACCGAGCCACACCATCCGGGTCGGTATTCCTTTTTAAAAGTCTTAAATAGAATAACAACTCATTCTTCCTATACTGGGCTTAATGTGATGTTATCACATCAAAACTGCAGGCCCATTAACTTCATTACAGCTCCACTTCTCCCCTTACCTAACCAGCATTTCACTCTAGAATATCTTCATCTAGTCTATTCCTCATTTCTCCTGTCTGCTTTAGAACAATCTTTTAAAAACAGAGGTAGGATCTGGTAACTTGAGTCTGATAATCCCTCTTAAGGGACAACTAATATAAGGGCAGGGTCCAATCTCCCTTTCAGCTTTATCATCCATAGCATCCTCTTTCTCTCCACATCAAAATTAATAGCTACATTCTCTTTGGTCCCTATTATAAATAACACAATTACTATATTTTAAATTTCGTTTTGTAATTATTCTTTTGATTTTGTCTTACCTACACTAAACTCTATAAGGAGAAGACTTTGTATCATTCATTTTTATTTTCCTCTATCTAATAATATTTTGGGCAACACAGAAGTGATTTATTAAATTTAATTTTTTATGAACTGAACTATTGTTATGGCACATGAAAAGACTAGCATACAAAAAATGCATTTGGGTATTTGAGGATAAATCAAGTCATGTTTGGTGAATCTTTTCTGGGTTGATTATAAAATAATGAGACAGGACAAAAAGGAAGTAGCAATAACAATTATGGTTGGGTTGGGAATATTTAAGGAAGACAGCCAAGGTAGACTGACTCAGTGGGAACATTATGGAGAGAGAAGAAATTGGGTTCCATTTAGACCAGAAGGAGAGCAGTGACTTTGGACAAATGCCTTGGTCACATTAGTAATCAGTGAAATACATGTTTATTAAGACTATCTTAAATGTTATTTACAACTCAGCTTTCTAGAATTAGAGCTCCCAAAGAGCCAGTCTTAAAAAATGACTATTGAATCCCTCTAAGTCTTTGTTTGGGTAGGAGTTAACACTGTTGATGTGTGTAAATACTAGGATAAGCCTTTAGTCCCTGGGAGGTTTGGGCCTAGAAACTGAAGGGAAATGCAACCCAAGGCATAATTAAGAGAGCCAACATCAAAGATCATTGAAGCTAAATATTTTGCTTTTTCCGGTATGAAATAGAAAAGTGAATTTGAACTCTGTATCAAAGGAAACTGGAGACCAGAGATCCCCTTACTTTCGCCAATGGTACTGACTTCAGGGGAGCATTTCCATTTTTCCTGTTTTCAGATGTTTCTCCCTAACTGTCTCTTAGTTACACAGGTCTAATGGAAAAGAAAAAAAAGAGGTGGAACATAGAATTATGTTCTTTACTCTTTTGAAAATCCTATAGTATATATTTTTTAGTTCTTTTAGTGGATGGTTTAAGATTGGTATATTTTCTGATTAGAAATATTATTTAAAATAAAATGTTAAAATATAAATAAAGTAGTTATTTAAAATACTCCTTATTTATTGGCCTTTTCCCTTTTTAAATAATTTGAAAATTTTCAGAAAGAGTAGACGTTTCTATTAAAATTAGGTAGAGGAAATGGAAAACTGAACCTGAGAATAATAGAAATTAAGTAAATCTCATTCTCATTTGGATATTTCTTCTGCCTTTCCTTTGTAAGGTTGAAATAATAGGAACTCTTAGAGACAGATGAATGGAAATATTTTTAGAAAAATTCTAAAATGATGTGGGGTTAGTGGAGCTGAAAATAAAATTTTCTGAAAATTTTTACTGTGTAGAAATAAAATTGGCTGTAATGTTTTTTTCATCTATGGTGAAACTTTTTTACATTTTGTTAAACTTTTTTGATGAGTTATAAAATCTAGAAAGTAATAAGAACAGTATTTATTAATTTTTTCTGTCATTCATTTTAGAAGTTGTATTGGAATGATAATGTGATGAGTTGAAGTAGGAGATGAGACATCTGTAAGTAACTTTCTCCTTAGGAAATCTGCATGTCTCCATAATTCCTGTTGAATAGGATAATGACCCTGTACATTTTCCCAGACAAGAAAAGAACATTATCACATTTACAGTCCCCAAAGCTTCAGGAAGCTTGAGTGAGAAAGGTTGAAAATTATTCAAGGTCTATGAAATGCTACATCCTCCATGAGATTTCCTGTTCTTTTCTCTAGACCTTTACTCCCAGGACATGATATTCCCTAAAATAAACAAGTTTGCTGTTCTCATCCCTACACTGGTATATATAATTCTGCCCTATCCTATAAAATAATTACCTGTGTATTTGTCTGTTACTCTCTATTTAGAATTTATATGAGCTTTGAGTGAAAACATTGTATCTTAGGGAAATTTGAGCCCAGCTGAAATTATGACTATGAAAAGGCTTCGGGTATATTCCAGATTTGGGATATACAAGGGTTGTGTTTTTTTCACATCCTCACCAACACTTGTTATTCTTGTCCTATCTAATAAAAGAGTAATATGCAAATTGACCATACCTCTGCTACATCCACAAACCACGCCCACCAGCCATTCAGGAGCAAGTATGCAAATTAACCCAACCAAGATGGCTGCGGCCACAGAGTGAGCAGGAGGCTTGGGTTTCCCCAAGCAATGGAGGAAGCCAAGCTTCCCGCACACCCTGGCTGGCCCTGGACTCCACTCAAGGCTACAAAGTTTCAATTATAGAATATAAATAAATCCCAACAAAAATGGCTATGGCCACAGAGCAAGCAGGAGGCTTGGGTTGCCCCCAGTGATGGAGGAAGCCAAGCTTCCTGGCTGGCACAGGCCTCCACTCAAGGCTACAAAGTTTCAATTATAGAAGCTAAATAAATTCCAGATACCAGGGCGTCCGCTTGGGTCGCCGGGGGCGTGGCCGGCATGCAAACCATCACAGGCCCCTCGCCCAGGCCACCCCCCGCCTCAAGGGAACCCCCACCCTGATCCGGGACACCCTTCAGGGCAAACTAGCCGGCCCCCGCCCGTGCACCAGGCCTCCTATCTAATAAAAGAGTGATATGCAAATTGACCGTCACTCCAACACACAAGATGGCTCCCCCCATGTGGACACAAGATGGCTGCCACAAGATGGCCAGCAGGGGAGGGCAGTTGGGAGGGACCAGGCCTGCAAGGGAGGGCAGTTGGGGGGAATCAAGCCTGCAGGGGAGGGCAGTTAGGGGTGACCAGGCCAGCAGAGGCGGGAAGTTGGGGGCGACCGGGCCTGCAGGGAAGGGCAATTGGGGGGGACCCAGGCCTGCAAGGGAGAGTAGTTGCGGGGGGACCAGGCCTGCAGGGGAGGGCAGTTAGGGGTGACCAAGCCTGCAGGGAAGGGCAGTTGGGGGCAATCAGGCTGGCAGGGGAGTGGTTAGGGGGTGATCAGGCTGGCAGGCAGAAGCAGTTAGGGGCAATCAGGAAAGCAGGCAGGCGAGCAGTTGGGAGCCAGTAGTCATGGATTGTGAGAGGGATGTCTGACTGCCCATTTAGCCGATCCTGGTAGGGGTCCCAGATTGGAGAGGGTGCAGGCTGGGCTGAGTGAATCCCACCCCCCCATGTGCATGAATTTCGTGCACCGGGCCTCTAGTCTTTTTGATAATAGTCATTCAAACAGGTGTGAGGTGATATCTCATTGTGGATTTGATTTGCATTTCCCTCATGATTTGTGATATTGAGCATCTTTACATGTCCCTGTTGGCCATCTGTATATCTTCTTTCAAAAAATGTGTATTCAAATCCCCTGCCCATTTTTAAAAAATATATATTTTTATTTCAGAAAGGAAGGGGGAGGGAGAGAGATATTGAAACATCAGTGATGAGAGAGAATTATTGATCGACTGCCTCCTGCACACCCCCTACTGGGGATTGAGTCTGCAACCCGTGCATGTGCCCTTGACCAGAATTAAACCCAAGACCCTTCAGTTGGCAGGCCAACACTCTATCCACTGAGCCAAACCAGCTAGGGCCCCCCATTGGATTTTTTTGCTGTTGAGTTGTATGAGTACTTTCTTTATTTTGGTTATAATTTCCTTACTGGATATAATTTGTGAATTTTTCTCCCGTTCAGTAGGTTGCATTTTGCTGATGATTTCATTTTCTGTTTAGAATCTTTTTAGTCTGATGTCATCCCACTCGTTAAGACTGATGTCAATGATCTTACTACCTACATTTTCTTAGAGGAGTTTTATTGTTTTAAGTCTTATATTCAAGTCTTTAATCCATTTTGAGTTAATTTTTGTGTGTGGTATAAAATAGTAGTCTAATTTCATTCTTTTGCATCTGACTGTTTAGTTTTCTCTACACTATTTATTGAAGAAACTGTCCTTTCCTCATTGTATATTTTTGCTTTCTTTGTCATAAATTGACCATATATACATGAGCTTATTTCTGGGATCTCTATTCTGTTTCACTGATCTCTGTGTCTGTTTTTATGCCAATACTATACTGTTTTAATAACTGTAGCTTTGTAATATACTAGTAGTGTCAAATCAGGGAGTGTGATGCCTCCAGCTTTGTTCTTTTTTTTCAAAATTGCTTTGGTTATATATGGTCTTTGTGGTTCCTTAAAAATTTTAGGATTGTTTAATTTCTGTGAAAATTGTCCTTGGAATTTTGCTGGGGGTTGTATTGAGTCCCAGGTGCCTGCGGCCAGCCCAGGTGAAGCCGCCCAGGGTCCTCTGTGCCTGCCTGGGTGAAGCCACCCGGGGTCCTGGGTGCGGGGGCCAAGGCAGAGGCAGTTAGGGAGATCAGGCAGGCAGGTGAGCAGTTAGGGGCAATCAGGCAGGCAGTTGAGTGGTTAGGGGCAATCAGGCAGGCAGCCAGAGGTGGTTAGGGGCAATCAGGGAGGCAGGCAAGTGGTTAGGGGTGATCAGGCAGGCAGGCAGGTGAGAGGTTAGGAGCCAGTGGTCCCAGATTGCGAGAGGGTGCAGGCTGGGCTGAGGGATCGCTCCCCCCTCATGCACGAATTTTGTGCATCGGGCCTCTAGTATGTTCAAATTACTTCTGATATGTATTATGTTCAGTTTATTTGTTTAAAATATGTCTCTAGTACCAAAACAATTTAATTTTTATAGCTTCATGATATATTTTAATATCTAGTTGTT
Organism: Plecotus auritus; assembly: GCF_963455305.1. Lineage (NCBI taxonomy): Eukaryota > Metazoa > Chordata > Mammalia > Chiroptera > Vespertilionidae > Plecotus > Plecotus auritus. The sequence goes on along the minus strand of NC_137775.1, from coordinate 170,054,898 downwards.
CTAGTTACTCCTTATCAATCTTGTTATTCAATATTTTTTTTTCCTGGATATTCTCACATTAGTTTTCTAGGTAAACTTTAATACTGTTTTGTAACGTTTCAATAATAATTCTGTTAATGTATGTTCAGTATTTTCTATTTTGAATATTATTACCCAAGAATAAAATGCTTTAATAGTTCAGTAAATTTAAAATATTTTCTTTATATAAGTTTTTCACATTTTAAAAAGTTTATTTTAAATATTTTATCTTTTTGCTATTGTAAATGAGATTTTTTTCTTTCATTATGTTTTCTAGATGATCATTGATTATACATAGTAAAATGATTAATTTTTATAATTGATTTAATCAGCAGACACATTATTGAGTTATTATTTATTATAGTTTTATATTGATTTTTTGGGTTTTCTAGGTATATAAAATTCATCTGCAAATTATTTTCTTTTCATTATACATTTGTTTATTTCTTTCCTTTCATTGACTGATACTCCCATAGAAATACTAAATAATATCAAAGGTGGACTTTCTCTTGTGAATGGTGAAGTTTTTCAAGTAGTTTCAATTGACATCTATTGAAATAGATATATTTTCTCTCTTTCAGCCTATAAATGTGGTATAGTATATTAATAGATTTTTTTATATTGAATCATTCTGGAGCAAATGGATTTTAATTAAGCCAATTTAAAGGGCACATAACCAGTATCATCTTAGCAAATGAAAAGGAAATGTTTTAAGAATACTATTCAACGTGGGGTGGGAATGGTACCCTCAATAGTTTAAATTTTAAGCATCCCTAGAGCTATGCGTGTAGAGATCATTATCTCCTCTTTGTTGCCTTAGAAGCATTATTATTAAATCCTGGCCAATTAGTTTTCTTTTTTTCAAAGCATTTCATACTACTTATGTAAGGAATAATATTGTATATTTTCTATTTGAGTCAATGTACAGACTAAATAATTACATTTTATTTCTGTGCACATAATAAAACATAATCAAAAGATGCTAGTCTCTAGTTTGTTTATTGTGGAAAAGGGATTCTACTTTACTATATCATTATCTTCTTTCTTTCAAGTTAGCTATCAAAAGAGTTTCATACAAATAAGAAAGCAAATTTGGGTCAAATTTCACATAAAAAGAATGAAAAAAAAGCCAACTAATATGTTATGCAAGGAAAAAAACATTCAAATGTCTGAATATCATAATATCAGACCAACCTATTTACAAAATAGGCTCTCAGAGCTAGTGTATGTTCATTTGCTGCCAAGATTTATTAGAATAACAAATATCAAGGCTTTTGTATTGAAATGGACTATATTTTATCAATTATTCTTCTCACCCTTCTTTTGGTAAACAAAGTTAAGTAAAATAGCATGGTATTTCAAGGTATTATTTCACAAAACATATCAAAGTGATACCTATTCTATAATGTGAAGATAGTTTTGTCCCCATCTAATTTTAGTCATTTTTTTCAAGTTTCCTAATTTATGTAGTCAAAAGATGGCTACACTGTAAGGAAAAAGTATTTGAATATCAAATGATCTAACATATAGGTCCCAGAAAAGTTCAGTTCATGGATCCTGAGTTTCATTGTCGGTTGGAATGCCTGGGCAGATTATCTCAGGATTTTTCTATGATTTTTCTCTTATACTTCTTGTTTGGCTGTAAATTGTAGATTTGCCTTCCAGAAATTTGTCTCATAGACTCCTCTATATTGTGAACAGTGGGGAAGTCTGAATTTTATATATATTTGTGTCTCCCACAGTCTGTGACTCAGTATATTGTACATAATAGATGCATAAGAAATAGTTATTTGACACTGTGCTTCATTAAATACTGTACTTCTTTTTTTCTCCTAGGAATGAAAGGTCAAGTTTTCATCGGCAGTGACGATAAAGGCAACTACCCAGGTAAACTAAATAGGAATTAATTTACAAAATTTGATAACCATGTTATTGACTTCTCTGAAATTTTAAGTAGATATTTGTACTCATCAATACTGAGATCTGACCCTTGCTACAAGTAGGCTCTTTCAGGGTCTTATTGGACTATGGTATTTAAGTATTCAAAGGGGACCTTCTTGCTTTGAAGTTTTTTGGGGGTCTTTAGTGGTCCCAAATTATCACCAAAGTTTGGTGAATCACACCTATTTGGGAAATACAGATATGGAGACTTGAATTCAAATGGACCAATTCCAAAATACCTGATTAGGTTCCTTTAAACTTTTTTGTTATTTTTATAAATGTTATATGTAAAACTAATATAAAAGTCAAATTTAGCTTGTTATAAATGACAGCTGTTTCTTCCTTCATTAACCTCCTTTGTTTCTTGCTCTTAGAAGTAACTAGTTTCAAGTTTTAAAATATTTTAAAGTTTACTGTAATTTTCTAAGTAATGAGTAACTTTAGAAGATGTAGATTCAGCTCATTCTCACAGAACCACCACTGACCTCATCATATACATGCACCTTTTCAGTGTAGTTACATGTTTTATTCAGATCAATGACAAGTAATTGGTATTTACCAGTACATACAGGTAAGCCATATAATATAACCTTACTTTTCTAGTTGACACAATTTTATGTTTTCCTGGAACTAATAATTGCTTTGGTTTTCTATATGCTTATTTTTCTTAGTATTTATCACTAATTCTACCCTAAATTCTTTTCCAAATGTGTAAATCTTCTTTCAGTATATTGAAACTCAAAAGAGAGTGTTAATTTCCTCTTATTAGAGACTTCTTACTTGGAATCTTTTGTGCTGTGTCTGGAGGCCATACTATTGAGACCTGATGTACAGTATCATTCTTAGATCTCCTTTTATGAATGTGGATTTCATTTGCCTCTCTTGGATTGGATACCGTGCTTTCTGGAGATACTTTTTTCTTTTTGGTGGAGTGTTTCTGCTCATGCCTTACTTAAAGGTAGTATGGTAGGAACTTCTTCAGATAGAAATATATTTATTCTACCTTAACAGTTGAGTGGTGATTTATTTGGGAGGGAATAGTGTTCTGGTTTAGTGTGTGTGTGTGCGTGTGCGTGTGTGTGTGTATGTGTATAGGAGGGTAGGCAAAAGTAGGTTTACATTTGTGAGTATGTGAAAGTTTGTTCTTGTTTTATTATTTATTAATTATTATTTATTTGTATTACAGCTGTTAGCCTACTTTTGCCCAGCCCTGTATACACACACACACACACACACACATATATGTGTATATATATTGTCCCTGTCAGCTCAAGGGATAATCTCTGTTTCCAGAGTTGTAAAATTTCTAAATGCTCTCATGTTCTTTCTTAGACACTGTCTTTTCTACCCATTATTCTGGGCCCTTCATGGCTACAGACATCTGCACATAGACAAGGCAATTAATTCTCGCAATAAAAAATACCCCTATCCACATAGCCAAGGTCTCCATCAGATTTCACGGTGAGTTTATGGTACTTCACATTCTATGCCACAGGTGAATTTTCTTATGAGTCTGCGGGGTTATGATCAATTCTTTCTGGAAGTATTAGCTTTTCTCAAACTGCCTTCTTGATCAATAAATACTGTGATATTTCATTAGGTTCCATGAATAGGGAAGATGAAACATGCATTAAATTAGCAATTTTGCTCTCTTGTGTTGTATATTCTCATAACATATAGGTCTTGTTGGCCTTGTAGTAAAGTCTCCTTTCATTCATTCTGATAAGCGCTCCATAAATTCTCAAGAAAAATGGCCAACATCAGGAAAAAACTGGAAGGCATTACTCTAATTTTCACACTTAGGCTTGAAACTCCATGATCATGAAGTTCATCCTCAAACAGAATTTCAAAAATCTTAATCTGTTCTCTGGCTTTCCATTTCTCTATATCTATATGACCTGTTGGAGGTACAACCTTTAACTTGAGTGATTCTCTAGGTAATGCTCCCTTATAATCTGTTGTATAGGTGTAATCATATCCTACATAATGAAAGCATAATATGCAAATCAACCAAACGGCAGAATGACTGGTTGGCAGGCGGTGGGGACGGCCAGCTGGCAGTGCCAGGCCAGCCAAGGCGTGTGCCGGTGGGCAGAGGGAGGGGATGGAGATCAGGGGGCAGTGATGACCAGTGGTGGTGGAGGGGCGATCAGGGGGAGGCAAGGGCTGGCCGCTTGCCAGCTGGTTTTATCCCCTGATCAGCCTGCCTGTGGCCTCCTGCAGAGGTAGGCCACCGGTGGTGATGGTGGCAGCTGCAGCGGGCCTAAGCTGTCAGTCGGACATCCCCTGAGGGCTCCTGGACTTCGGGAGGCCGGGCTGAGGGACCCCCTTCCCCAGTGCACGAATTTTTGTGCACCAGGTGTCTAGTGGTTTAATAACGTCTTTGGAGTGTCCACCCTCTGACCTGTTTTCCTGCCACTCTTCCACACAGGCCACTTTAAGCATTCTTGGTAGTTGTTTATACATCTTAAAGCATCTGTAGCATTGAACTCAATCCCAAGGTCAGAACCATGCTGGATTCTTAAAAACGTTGTCTTCAAACATCATTTTGGGGACAGGTGACATATGCAATTCACCAGCGAACTTCTGCACATCCGTTGACTTCATGATGTGGGTCTTAGCCACTGTCAGCTTCAGGGGCCTGAAGGAGAAGTCCGGTGGCTGCTCTGGAAGCTGTGGATCATGTGGGTCAGGCGGGGCCTGTGTGGGCTGCAGGAACAGGTTGCAGCGGTAGCAGCGGTGGGCACCGGTTCCCCTGCCTTGCTGCCCAGTGGCCTTTTTCAGTATAGATACTTGTTCTGGAGATTTTCTCAAGTTATTTTGTTGATGATTTCTGTCTTTCATTTTTGGTAATATCTCTGAAATTCCTATTACCACAAATTCATAGGGTTTGTTTCTTTATTTTTATTTAGTTATATTTCTATCTTTGTCTTTTTGTTCCTTTTTCTGAGTGGTTTATTCTATGGAGTTTTGGAGTTCTGTTTTCTATTTTTAACCTCCAAGAGCCATTTTTGTTTTCCGAATGTTCTTTTCTTATAGTTTCATGTCTTTGTGGGGATTGTGAAGTTTATTGGCAACTTTGGCTCAAACAATTGTATAATTTCAGAATCTAAGCTTTATTTGAAAATAATTGGCTAATTTAGTCAAAGAACCTAGCTAATCCTTGTCCTGAAATTTTTGCAATAGCTAACACTCAAATTATGTATTATTACCCTACATGTTTAGGTGTGAATATGAACATTGTAATCAAAATTTGCCTCAACTATAAACTGAACCTGTAAGCATCTAACCTTAATTTGCTGAATGTAGATTTCTAAACATTTATCAGTAATTTATAATCACAATAGTGAATTAGCATACTGCTCTGTTGCTTTATTTACATTTTATTGTGTAACAGTACTTCTTTTGTTACTTTTTGTGAATTTTGCCCCATTTCATTTCATGAATACAACTGTGGAACTTATTTTCCTCCCTTCTCAGGACTTTAGGAAATACCTAAAATCCAAGGCAGATTTACTCACCACAGAGTTATTAGTAAATTTATTTAATATAACAGAATTTATACATATCTCATATCTACTATATTATATATCCACTATTAAGTGTAAAAAATTGCAAATAGATGATATGCAGATAATAAGCTTAGAAAACCCTACCCAGTAGGCACCCGTAGTCATGCCCTACTTTGTAATCCAGGCTTTGAAGCTTTTCTGGGATCAGAGAACTCTGCCAAATGCATTCCCTTGTTAATCTCTTGGAAGTAGCTATTCTTTGCTGGCACAAGCCAGTATCCTAGTATTTCCTTCCCCCACTTCATAATATTCTTGGTTACACTTCTTTATGGATAGTGACCTTTCATTCTATTAGATGCAGCTATCTTTTTTTTTTTTTTTTTTTTACTCTAGTTAGTTTGTCTGTTGATTGAAAGCCATTGTATTCTAGGACCTTTCTGAATCCCAGGCCTCAACAACCTACGCCACACTTCATGCATTTTTTCACTTGTTTTAGATAGTGGAAGCAACAGTGCACTATATATGTTGTGGAGTAGGTGTTTTGTAGCATTAGAGTAACACCCTGCTTTTGTGGACAAGTTGTGTGAATACTACAGCTGACTCTCAAAGTAGACTACGTTATGAAGACAACATGTGCTAAAATTCTCCTACTGCTTTGCCATATGTCCAGATACTCAGAAGCCCATATTTTCGTATGCTTCACTTGATGTTTATTACCTAGGAAAACTTGCCAGTTAACTGGCCATCAGGGATATCCATAAAGAAAGGCTAGACATCTGTAGGCTAGCCAGTGTGAACTTTTGGTTATTTTAGAGGTCAGGGATGATATCAGTGTGAAAAAAGGGTAGGCCATTTCATTCTGTGTGTTGTTGAAATTATAGCTCTTAGGTGCATGCAAGAACTTTATTCCTTATAGTCATATATGTTAGCAATGTATTGGATATCTTGGTAAATACAATAGGAATAGATTTGGACCATGAAGTAATTGGCATGCCTGATTTAGATCACAGCTACTCCAGTTAATGGATTGGCTTTATTTTGAAAAACCTTAGGGAGTTTATGTTGTTATGAGAGAAGAGGTTTGTCTGTAGGAGAGAAGAACAGTCCAGCTCAAACTCCCAGAATCAAGCCAACATCTCCGTCTCCTAAGGGTCTAATATATGATATCTGTCTGAGAGAGTGGATGAAATTTCTCTATTCCTGCCCACTACCCCAATCAGAATTCATGCCATGTGGTCTTCTATAGCCAGAATTCACTTAGGATGCTCAGAATCCTGATAGACACAGGTACACTTATTGTATCAGTGGCCACGCTCCTGTGGAAACTTATTCAGCTTCTTTGACAAAACAATTATATTTTGGTCACTGTCAGGGAGGTCTGATAGGCAGCTCTGTTACAACACTAAGACCTCCTTGGGGTGCAAACATTCCTCATCAAGGAAGCTCAACTGGCTTTCACTAAAGCGGATCCCCAGTACCCCAACCCAATCCTCTTCTCCCACATTTAGCTGTTTATCTCTTTCCCTGATTTTCTTTCTCTTCCTCTTTCTCTGTCCTTCTCCTTTTATTTTTCCCACCCCTTCCATAAAATACTATAAACCATTATACATTTTTTAGATTTTTACTTTTTTATATTTTATTAACTCAGAAGCTGAAAAAATTTATAATACTTTACTGAACTAGGTACTTTGCAATGTGTTATCTAAATCCTCACAAAAACCTTACAAATGAGCTATTCCCTATTTTGTCAAGCAGTGATCTCTCTTCTCCCTCATTCCCTCCCTCCCTCTCTCCTTCTCTTCTTCCCTTCTTTCTTCCCGCCCTCCCTTCCTCCTTCCTTCCCTCTCTCTCTCTCTCTCTCTCTCTCTCCATGTTTAGGAATGATTTTCATAGACTACTTTTTAATTTGGAATACCACATTTGAATTGGATTGAATATTCTAGTACATTTACTAGAATATCTTGTGCATTTAGCCTGTAATAATTTAGACTGCTTAATTTGTGATTCTCAGAATAATGGGAGTTTTATCTTTATGCAACAGGTATAAGATGTTTATGTCAAATTAAATATTTCAGAGTGAAGTAAACACAACGATGACAGAGTACAGTGGCTCATTAGACTATCTTTATGATTTCTACTTTATTTTGGTAGATACCTCTGTGAAGTAATAGGACATTACATCTATTGTTTTTAGGTAGTACTGCTTATATTGTTTTAGTAAAGAGTTATCAGCATGAAAATAAAAAAAGAAGAGGCATCATTTTAAATCCTGCAATTATTTATATGCTTGTCAGCAGCGCAGTCATGGCATCTTTGATAGTGTAGGTAATGTGTGTTTTCTTTTCAGCTTTCTGAGCTGTGGTAATGGAAGCCAAGCTCCAACATCAAAGAAAAGAGGTTTTCCTTTGTAGGAAAACATCATTACATTTTCACACCATTAGGGTGATAGAAGTATAGCATCTCCTCTGCATGAAGTAGATACTTTGATGTTTTTTAAAGCTAATCATAAACCAAGAAGCATATAATATTGATCATTACTTGTATATGTATAAATACTATAATGCCCCAAATAATGCCTATTGATTACTTTATTAACATTTTTAAAGAAAGGGGTGGGATGTTAAAGAACTCACTAATTGAAATTCATTTTAATTAATTATGAGCAATTACTTGGGCATATCAGCTTCTAACTTTCTGTCTTTTAAATGACATTCCCTTGAAAACTTGAAGCATTCTTCATGATAGCCTCATAAAAGTCAGCCTCAGCAATTATTAAAGTGAGGACATCAGGCAATTTAATCTCCAACTGAAAGCAGGACTAGATGCCGAGGAATGACAGCAATGCCTATTATTCCACTCTTCTCCACATTGTTAATGAACCATTTTACAGAGTAAGGGTACATATCCTTATTTCCTGAAAAGTTTTACTTAAATAAAGTTGGCATTGACAAGATGTTATAGAATGATTATAGGTGAGCTAAATACACCAGAATTCTAGAATAGGTATTTTAGTTGTTGTTCATATAACTTTACCTTAAACAAAGTATTATTTCAAGATAGCAGTGCTAAAATAATAATAATGGTGATGGCAATGCCAAAACAACTTCAAATCCACAAGGATGAAAAAAAAAATCCTTCATGTACCATAGTATTTCAAACATCCAAAAAGATCTTCGGAAGTAGAATGTAAGCTATTCCATAGAGACAAAAAGAGCAAGAGAAAAACATCTTAATGGCTAAATCATTTTTTCTGATTGGTTTCAAACTCTACTGAGAAGGTAGAGAGTCAAAAATGGTACCCTGAACAGATGCCACTTATTTGATTTTTATCTACCAACATTCCCTAGATTAAATTCTGTCATCACAGAAATCTTAGTAGCTATCACTTGATAGTCACCTGTAAATATTATTCAGATAACAATTTCAATTACAAAAACTTTGGGGCATATTATAGAAATGACATTGTCTCAGTATCTTCAGTCTAAAAAATAAAATGTTTTTTGCTTTACTATGACACTGACTTTATAAAAATACATCAGATTAGCCCTGATATTTATGTACTAAAAGTAAGAAACCATTTTCTTGTAAAACATTCTCTACTATTATTGATATAAAATAGTTAATTACTTTAGTGTTCTCCTGGCAATTTGATAAATTGTGCTAGCCACCCTGGAGACAATAGCAGTAAAGCTTGAAAGACAGAAAATGTTCCCATTTTGTCTGACAATGTATATACTTCGATCTGATTTTGTTTATTTATGCTACTTTGTTTCTCTTTTTAAATTTCTTTATTTTTACTTATTCATACAGATTGCTGCTTATTTCCTTTCCCTCTCATTTAGTCTTTAAATAATTGGTGATTACAGTGTTACATCGCACAGAAAAATTACAAATAGACGAAGGAAGCAGAATAGTGTCCAGAATATATCCCACCAAATAGGAGAATTTAGTATGTGATAAAGATTTAATTCAATAGGAAAAGCATTGCTTACTTAACAAAGGATTCTGGCACCATTGGTTATCCATTTGGAAGAAAATAGTTTAGAAGCCTACCTCAAGTCACATATACAAATAGACTTCAGATGAACTAAAACTTAAGCACTGAAAATTTGGGGAGAAAGTATGGATGACTTCATATAGAAGTTTAAGATTGGAGAGCTTTTCTTAGAGATAGGATACTCAGCATCTATAAAGGAAAAGAGAAATATACTCAGACATTTATAAATTTAGACCTTTTTATAAAAATTTCTAAAAAATATGTTCAATAGAAATTATAGATTTGGGGAAAAATTAAAATGCAAATGACAGAAAAAGGACTACTATCTATAATAAACAAAGCCCTTAACTAATAAATAGAGTTACTTAATAATACAACCCTATTTTTACAAAAACCCTATTCAAAACATGCAATTTAAAACCAACTTTAAAAACAGCCCTATTAAAAATGTGAAAAAACATTTTTGACTCTGTAATTGATAGAAGAACAAATCTAAATGGCCGATCACATTTGTTAAGAAGCTGAAGTTTACTATTTCGTAAATGTAACTTAAAGAAACAGTGAGAAATCACTTTATAGTCATCAGATTGGTGCCATTTAAAAGGGATGATTCCATTTCCTCTGATGGGTTTGGGGAGATGGCGCTCTCATACTTTGCTGGTGAAATGTGACTCAGAATGCAATCTTGTATTGTCTACTAAGTATAGAAATACAGATACCCTTTAATCAGCAGGCCTACTGGGAATCAAGCCCATAGAAATAAAATCATGAGTCCATAAAGATTTATGTGCAAGGTGTTTACTGCTGGAATATTTATAGTGAGAGAACAAGACGGAAACAAGATGAATACCCATGAATAGGGTGATGGCTGAATAGATTATGGTACATGCTTGCAATAAAATATTGTGTTTTATTGAAAAGTGTAGATTGGGTCTTTGCCTTTGAACTTGGGAAGATTTTCAAGTGAGAAGAGCAAGACAACGTAAGGGAGAGGGTATAATTGTCTCAGTTTTAGGAAACAAACACCAACCAAACACATGGGTAGCTGTCTTTGTATAGTATTCTTTTGGCATGGAGGTTATAGAAATCACACAACAGGGTGCTGACATTGAGAGGTGATATGTAGTGATGATGAGCATGGACGTTGGAGTTAAACTTTTTATATTTAAATTCTGGCTATGCATTTACTAGCTCTGTGATTTTGGAGAAGATAATTATTTTTTTTTAAATATATTTTTATTGTTTTCAGAAAGGAAGGGAGAGGGACAGAGAGAAACATCAATGATGAGAGAGAATCATTGATTGGTTGCCCCCTGCAAACCCCCCACTGGGGATTGAACTGCAACCCAGGCATGTGCCCTTGATCAGACTCGAACCCAGGACCCTTCAGTCCGCAGGCCAATGCTCTATCCACTGAGCCAAACCAACTAGGGCAAGATACTTAATTTTTTAATGCCTCAGTTTTCTCTTATATAAAAGAAGGATAAAGCTAGAATCTACCTTTTTGGGATGTCTATCTAACTTAAACGTTAAGTTATCTATATATATAAAGCCTAAGCGACCGTCACAACCAAAACAACCAAACAGATGACCGAACAGGCTGCGTGGGGTGACCAGGCCAACAGGGGGGGTTAGTGAGGGCTGACCAAATGACTGAACAAGGATAGGTAGAATGTACTCACGTAAATTCCTATTACTATGTAAGAGTAGAGAATGGTTGTTGGAATAAAACTGGCAATGAAACTGGCTACTTAGGCTATAAATTTGCTCTGTCTTATTTCTCTTAGGATAATACCATCTAAGTCTATCCATGTTGTTACAAATTGTAATATTTTTTATGGCCCAGCAATATTCCATTGTATATATATGTACCACATCTTCTTTATCCACTTGCCTACTGATGGACATTTAGGTTGCTTCCATATTTTGGCTGTTGTAAATAACATGGCAAGGAACATACATAGCCTCTGGTTTAGGCTCTTTAAGAAAAGCTTCTCAAAGTAATTTGTCTCAGAAGTGAAGTGGCATAGTTGATAGTTGCAGGTCAGTTTGACTCAAGAATGAGAGTTAGGAAGAAGAATGTATTAGGTTATATATAGTATGGTTTAATGGACAAGAATGAGAGGTGTGGCTAAGTTTTCGCAAGAGATAACCCTGGGTAGGTGGAAAAGAGAAAACATGAAAGGATTTGAAGGTCATGATGCATTGATGATTAAAGCAATATCTGTAACCAGAATCCAGTAACACTGTGCTTATCACACTTCTTGGAAAGCTGTTCACCCAAAAGCATGTGTAGAGATATATACTTAGTCAAGTTATAAAGACAGAGGACAGAAGAAATAAGAGATTGGACACAAAATGGCTAGGGCAATTACTTCCTCAAGTGGGAAAGCATACACTAGGTCAGGTTACCTTAGAGAATTTACTCACTTCTGAGTCTGGCCCTGACCTGGCAGGTTTAAAAATATTATTTGTCAGTGGATTAGGAGTAAATCTGCCTCAGGGGACAGCCTCACACAGAACAAACTAATAGTGAATAAAAATCAGAAAGCCAATCTATTAATTTACTTTGAGAGCTGAATGTGTTGAGAGTTTCCAAAAATCATGTGTGCTGATCAATACATTTTCTTCCTGTGGCAAATCTTCTCATAAGGGCAAGTTATAATCAAAAGGGTGCTCAGTGAGCCTAGAATAGGATCAAGGAGGGGGCAATGAGTGATCTTCAGGCCGAAACCTCTGATAGATGGATGGGTTGAGGTGTTCTGTGTTTTGGGGTCACTATACTCTCTAAAGTATGGAGATACACTTTGGTCTTCAGATGTTGAATCCTCTGTTAGAGAGGCTGTCCTGACAATTTTCTTTTGTTTATAATTTAATTCTTTTCCAGAGAGATTAACATGAAATTCTACTTGAAATTAAATCGTCTTACTTACAATTCCAGTCTATTTCTGCTTTTCTGAGGCTTGTACCCAAGTCACTTTGACTGATCATGAATCATTTCTACAAATAGATATTCTCTTGCCTTGCATTCTGAGTCTTTCATGACTTGGTGGTGGTGGGAGTTGGGGCAGGGAGGAAATATTATTAGCAGTAGAATCTATCTTTGGGACCTAGAATGTCAGACATGAAAATCTGGGCAAATTAAACTTTAAGAGCTTTTTTATTCTGCTTTCCTCACAACATATAATATTTAGTTAAAGTGATTACTAGGTGTAGTCTTCAGTGGCAAACAGGGGATAAAGATGAGGAAAATGAGAAGAGAGAGGGAACTTGTTGCTCAACAGCCAATCTCAGTCTTGCCTGATATTGTAATATATTTGAAGTGTTGGATATTTGTATGTGGGTTGCTCAGTTATTTTTTTTAGGATTAGTTCCTGATGCTTTTGTCTGCATCCTAGGAGCTCAGGACTCTTCAGTAGAGAATGCTGACCACAATGAGAACTTACATGTTTTTATGGTGTAGGACAGGCTTAGAACTTGTGATCCTGAGAATGAGAAATGTAGTGCTGAGTGCTCATGTGGTCTACAAATTGACCAATAATAGACCATAAGAAATGGATCCAGCCCATATTTTTGAAAGACCATGAACTTTGGAGGGTAACAACCTTGGTTCAAATAACCAGACGTGCAGATTACATATCTTTTAGATTTAATTCCCATATAATTTAGAAGGCAAAATAATATCCATCTTGAAAATTTACAGTCAGAAGTAAATAACATGATAAATTGAAAGGAACTAGCCTTTCTGGTACTGAAAATTGCGATTTTAATTTCTTCTTAATCCTTGCTTGTTATATATTTAGCATTTAAAGCATAAGGTCAACTTAAAAACAAAAAACAAAAGGCTGGTGTTTATCTCTTAAAACTTAATTAATGTGGATAATCGGGAAATGTGGAAAGCAGCAGTATTCACAGGAAGTCTGCAATGACCATATTGCTGTGATGTAGTATTAAAATTAATCAGTTTCCATCTGTTTGTGTTTGGCATTACCACTTGATCAGGCACCACATATTATTTCTGAAGAGCATCTCCTACTGTTGTTGCACTGTCTGCTGGTTTTATTGCTTGCCCAAGAGTGAGAATATTTCCTTTGGAAATGGGAATGAATTGGTTAGAAAAATGATGTGCTTGTAGCTGTTCTACAGGAGAAGCTTACCTGATAAGCAAATGTTTTTGAATTGCCGGAGTCCAGTAAGAGAAAAAAAATTAAATATACCCATCATCTTATACAAAATAACCATTTGTCTTATTAAGTAATTTTCCAAATAATAATTATTAGCAACTTCAAAAAGATGTTCAATGTTTAATGCTTTTCTTAGCAACTAAAGCATCTGCTCACTTGTATGAGAATTCATGCACTCACCCTTTTAAATAATATTTATTGAGTATCTACAAGATATGAGTCACTACTATTTCTTCTTCATTTTTTAGAGTAATATTTGAAAAAAATCTAAATTAGAATATTGATAACTGATATACATAATCTCAACTAATTTCAATTCACCAAATTGAACTGGAAAATGCTAGATGTGCACATAGCTGAAAATCGGAAAGCAGCCCTTTCCAATGGGATATTTAGGGGGGAAACGCAGAATACAACACTATGTATAAATTGTGAAATATGTGAGCAAATGAATAAGGGCTGAAAAAGAGCTTGAAAAGGGAAAGCAAAAATTTATGGTATTTATCTCTTTTTAAAAATTTGACAATGATGGTATTATGGACTGACTTGTGTTTTCTCAAAATTCACAATTTGAAGTCTTAACCTTCTGAACCTTAGAAGGTGACTGTGTCTAGAGGCAGAATCTTTGAAGAGGTAATTAAGTTAAAATGAGGTCATTAGGGTGGGCTCTAATGCAATATGACTGGTGTCCTTATAAGAAGAGGAAATTAGGAAATAGACATACACATAGGGAAAACCAGGCAAAGACACGGTGCGGAGATGACCATCTATAAGCCAAGGAGAGACCTCAGAAGAAACTAAGTTTGCTGACACATAGATTTTGGCTGTCTAGCCTCCAAAATGGTGAGAAAACAAATTTCTGTTGTTTAAGCCACTCAGTCTGTGGTACTTTGATATGGTAGCCTTAACAAACTAATACAGATGGCAAAATAAATGATATGAAAAAAAATTTAAAAGATCCTTTGCATTGTTTATTAGCTGTTAGCAGCCCTGGGTTTTATTACTAATTTTCTCACATACTTGCTCTGTGACCTGCAAGTTTTACAGCTTTGTTAAAAGCTGTTAGGGTAGTTATTACTTCAGGGGAAAAAGGATGTAGGATAAGTGGGGCATTATGTGTTTTATATCTTAATATTAATATTTTATTGAGAATCAGAATATTCTAAAGTTATTAACTCAGGGATAGTGATTACTACCTCAATAAACTTTACAAAGTTAGACAGTTTGTGCATTTTAATAAATTATTATTTATTGAATAGAAAGTTACCAAGAAATGTAAAATATGTGTAAAACATCTTCCATAAAAGGCTGTGGAATAGTTCATATGCCAAAGTACGAAATATGGTTTGTGAACAACACAGTATAATATTTTCTTATTAGTGATAAAATGTAAAGTCTCCTATAATCAAGCCAGACCCTTTTAGAGTTAATGAAATATTGCTTATGAAGTTCAAGAGCTGTTGAACTTCTGTATATAAGTGTATAGAGAAAGCTGGTCTATTGCAAGAAGGAAAAATGAGACCATGGTTGAGGCAGAGGCGAGAGATGAAGAATGCATCCTAATGGTACTCAAGCCCCTGGTTCTAATAGTTCCTGGTGCTCAACTTCATCTTTGCTCTTTTCTTGACTTGGTTGTTTTGTAAAAGCCCCTAGTGCCCCTGTGATAAATTCCCTTCATGTCTTAAGGTATTTTGGTTGGGCTTCAGGAACTTGTACCCAAAATAATTCTCATGAATAGTACTTATACAGTATGATGTTTGTAACAAAAT
Organism: Plecotus auritus; assembly: GCF_963455305.1. Taxonomy (NCBI): domain Eukaryota; kingdom Metazoa; phylum Chordata; class Mammalia; order Chiroptera; family Vespertilionidae; genus Plecotus; species Plecotus auritus. The sequence continues at coordinate 170,039,477 of NC_137775.1, read as the reverse complement.
GCTTTCTCTTTTTTATCTATTTATCTATTTCAGATAGAATAAGCAGGTGAGTAAGGCTAAAGCTTACTCATAGTGTTTGCCTAGACAAATAAAGCTGTAGGCAGTAGGAAAGGGTTTCATTTTTTAAGAGTTTCATGGTTAAGAATGGCATCTGTTGGTGGAAATGACAGCAGGTGTCTTGGTCAAGTTGGCTAGGACACATGTTGTGAAGCCAGTTACCCTATTGTGGTCTCCCAAATTTCCAAATGTATTTTCTGGGCTATACTCATCTCCACATTAGATAGGAATAAGCAAAAGAATTGGAATTTTACTGCTATCACTCTGTTGACCTGGAAATAAGGTGTGATGTGACAAATTTAGTATAAATGATTTCCCACAGGATTCATTCAGAGGAGCAGATGGCTTTGAGAAAGAACTGTCATCCAATCCGTCTATTCACTGTTTAGCATAGTTGGCAAAAACCATTAAACAAAGAGATACATTCTGTTAACAAAGCATTCTTTGTGTCCTCTTTCTGTCTTTCAGATACTCAGAGTTGATGCACATATGTCTGATATTTCTAGTAGGTGTTGTTTGTTTTTCTTTTTGAATAGAACTGAAATATGTTTTTCATAGGAAAGTTTGCTGAATTTGTTTTTTTGAAAGTAAGAGAATTCTTTGCATTACACATCTAGAAATGAAGAGAAACTATGTAAATGTGGATTTGAACAGAAAAATGTCATCATCTTAGACTAGGTTTAATATCAGTGAAAAATCTATTCAAAATAAACTAATATAGTTTCTAAATTCTTCTGAGAACTCATCAACTACTTATACTCCTTGTAGATATTATCTTGTGCACTTGTGTGAGAGTTTAATTTTGTTCTTAGGGAAATAGAAGTGGCTACCACAGTGGTGAATGCATGGAGCATCAAAGAGCAGAAAGACTGTGTTACTGATAAGCAAGATAGAAAACCAAATTGAGGGCCTCAGAAGAGAATGTTCTTCTGGGAGAGCTCTCTAAATGGCACAGGGACTCCCATTCTAAGTGTCATTCCCTTGGACACAGTTTTTTTCTTTTAAGTAGTTTATTTTGATTTAACACACTTATTTAGTATTCAGTATTTTCTAGGCCTGTGCTAAAGGTTTTACAAATATTAACTCATGAATCCTCTTGACAACCCTTGAAATTATTCCAGTTTTACAGATAGCAAACTGAGGCACCATTTGTTGGGGGTTTGACAAGGAATGTGGAACAATGGTCACGAGAGGTGACATTCCTTCTTGAAGGAGGGTACTGAACAAAACGGTCTTTAAGCTTTTACAGTATCATATATTCTGTGGTAAAATATGTGGCAATGTCATATGAAATACTTTCTGAGTGAATTGAAAACTGAAAGATAAGATAAAACATTCTAGCTAATATATTAAAACATACTTGAATTTCTGATTGGAAAAGATTTCTAGCTAGAATTGAAGCTCTAGTTCTCCTAAAGAACCATTGTTATTACCATCAATGATTAGCTTTTGACCAGTGAATTAAGTGACAATTTAACAGTTTTGCCAACTCTCTCATTATTTGGTCCTGCTTGCATACCTGTCATACTCTGTGCTCCAAGATACAGTGTAATTATAGGATTCAAGTGCTGCTCTCTGTCCAAACTCTTTAAGGCTCTAAGCTTAGAGTTTTGAAAATGCCACCACATTCTCTGAAGTAAAGAAAATGTCTCCTAATTGGGGCCTGACTTTTTTGAACAGAATAATTTGAAAAGAGAGGCCACAAAAAGGAAATAATAAAGGTTATGATGAAGGGTCATAATAAAAATTTCTTAAGAAAATAAGATATATGAATATATATGGTACTGAATTTTCTGCCCCAATCAACCAAGACCTTGGCAAATTAGTGCTCTGGGGACATAAAGGAAGCGGGTCTAACACAAAACAGAAAATTGAAATATGCTGCTTTATTGAATGCCACCTGTGTGTGGGGGGAAGGCTGCAGTGGATCTCAAAGGACCAGAATGAGAGGAAAGGAAAAGAATTCAATAACTTACGTACGTCTTACTGATAGAATTACATTTATGAAAAGATGACCTTTTCCTGTGTCTGGCCTGTGGTTAGCTACTACTGAAATGTGACACTTACTGTCAAAACATTGTCTGGTTTTGGTTCTAATTCTTTGTACTACCTTTTCAGTCAATACCTTCTCTTTCCTTAATGGAAACCATGAATACTTTGTTGCTGAAAGTGGATGATGTACTGAGGGGATCTGTGGTAGAGACTGTTAATTGCCCCCCAATATTCAATTCTCCTCTTCTTCCTTTTATCAATTAAATTCCCCGAGTTTTAGCTGATCATATGTTTGCACTAATGGTGTCTACTCCTCTGGCCTACTTTGTAACTCGATGTGACCACATGACTATTCGATGGAAGTTTAGGGAAGTAATATGTGCTCCTATGAATTCATGCCCTTAGGAGTTCATGCCTTCTATTCTCTTTCCCTCCTTTCTTCAGATGGAAATACTAGTATAGTAGATGTGAGAGAGGTGAGTCAGCTCAGCTTTTAACATGTGGATGAGGAGAACACAGTAGGTATATAAGCCAGGGTCAGGCCAGGAAACAGAAACCACTCTAGGTCTCCAGAACAGACAAGGACCTAATGCAGTGAATGAAATGCTAACAAAGTGACCAGAAGAGCTGTCAGAGAAGAAGTCAGAGAGCCACCACAAGGCAAGGTTTAAGTTCACGTCATTGTACCTATGAGGCAGAGGACAGCTACTGTTTGTATCCTTTCTGTGATCACCTTGGCTGCCTCCTACTACTAAAAAGTAGTGTTAAGAATATGGCTTCTGCAAACACTCACAACTCTTGGAAATAGATTGAGAGCCATCACTGTGTCTACTGTTGTAAGACAATATCTGCCTTCCACCTCCAAATCTCTCACAAGTGTATCTCCTTGGCACAACTAGTGTTACAACCCTAGCTGATAGGGCGGCTGGAAAGTATAGATATCTACTTTCTGGCCATTGTGGTAAGGAGGTGGGAATGTGCTCCAGATGTCAATAAACAAAATCTAGAACACCGAGTCAGGACAACCAAATAGGAGTCTGGGAACAAACCCTGTGTAGTACCCAGCCAGTTGTGAACTAGACACCAGGAGTTTAAATGAGAAACAAATAAACTGTTACCTTGTTTAATGTACTATCATTTGGGGTTTCTGTCACTTTAACTTAATCTAATCTTAACTAATTCAAATTTTCTTAAAAGAAATGGATGCTGCAATTAACATGTGGTATTGGGTTAGTGTAAGTTGCCAGGTAACAAGAACTTGCTGCAGGTTGGAAAAGCTGGTGACCCCTATTATGTCATTGCAAATATTTGTGATTACCATTCCCAAAGTTCTCTTCGAAAACAGTTCATTTGCCTGCTTATCCTCAAAGCCTTAGGGAAAATGGTAACAATAATTCAAATAAACATTTTTTTTTTTGGTTGCTTTCAGCGGGGCTTAGAATTGAGATGTTCACTTAGAGTTGACCAGGGTGCAAACAGAGATAGTGGAAATATTGTTCTGCTAAGCTCAATATCTGCTTCTAGCTGTAATGAAAATGGAGAGTTTGGTAATTTAATGCCTTGCAGGGTTAAATTAACCAACAGCTTCTATAACCCAAGGCAGCAGCTTTAGCAGGAAGTTCCAAGCAATTTCTAAGCCAACTATGACAGCAAAACTAGTGGCAAAGATCAATTTAAAGGCCTGCCTTTTTCTCAGGCCTACTGTTATGGACAGAATTTTGTTTTCTACGAATATATATGTTGGTTAGGACACCACCCTTTTTTGGGGAAGGGCAGAGTGTGTTCCACATATGGGAGGAATGAATCCATGGGTAGCCAAAGAGGTGGAGTGTGGCAGAGCCTGCTGGTTGCCCCTTAATATCTGTTGCTCCTTCCATGGTGCCAGAACCCTGTTTTTGGCTAAGCACACCCCAATATTGACTGCATTTCATAGTTTACCTTGCTCTTATATGATTTTATAAGTTCTGGCCAGTGGTTACTTAAGCATAAATGTTCTGATGAAACTTCCTTGAAGCCAATGCATATACTAGTATGCCCTTTGCCTCTTCTTCATTTCTCCTTTATCCGGTCACTTGACATGTTGATAATCACTATTTTGGACAATGAAAACTTCCTTTTTCTTATTAATTACCTTTTTAAAATTCTTTCCTAAGAATATCTTAGACTTGAAAAAATAGCATGTAAAGCTTTAATGATCAGCCTGTTGGCAACATTGTTTGTACAAGCTAAATTTTTGCCAACGTCAGAGAGAAGCACAATTTAGGATTTTCTTCTGAATTTAGAATAGGAGAAAAATTTCTTCATATTGTTGTTCTTCTATTACCTTTCATTTTGATTGACACAGGAATCTTAGTTTTATGTACTTTGGAAATGATCATAAATTTTCACTCAAATTCACAACTAGTATTTTATACCTGCCTTGTAAAACATGACTTTTACTCCCAGAGAAGGAAGCCAAATGAATATAAAGGATTTACTTATAATGCAAAATACCCCATTCAATTTTTTCAATTAAGAAAGAATGAATTCAATGTGACTATCTCAACCCCAGTTTTATAGTCTTTGTTTTTCTCTGGTTTTCCTTTTGCCTTAAGCAATGAAAAGGATTAATTCTGTGTAGTAATTTAAAAAGAATTACTTGCTAAAAAGCCTTTGCCAAGATCAGTGGAAAAGGATTAGCTTAAAGCTGCCCAAATCAGAATATTTTTAAGAGAAAGTGTATCAAGAAACAACTATTGGCATTATAGGCACATCTATTTTGCTGTCTTTTGAAATACATACATTTTTTTTTCTTAAAATCAATTGTAAGCAATTACCTAGAGTTTTTGACCAAAAGTTGCGAATAACAAAATGTACTGCTAAAAATACCAAGTTCCTAAACTTGTATGATGGTATTGTAAATCATTATATAGAATACATCCTTTTTAGGTAAACTCAATGCCTGAAGACTGTTTCTTAGTTCCACTTATATTTCCATATTTCTTAATTTTGGGGAGAGACCAGGTTTCTGCCTAATGATCATGATTTTCATCCTTTCATTACAGTGCTGATAAAAGTAGCTTAACACATTGCGGACAGGTCACGAGAATTCTCCCTTCATATCACACAGTGGTTTACAAAGTATCATACTTTTTTTTTAAATTTAATAAATCTTCATTGTTCAGATTGTTACAATTGTTCCTCTTTTTTCCCCCCATAGCTCCCCTCCACCCAGTTCACACCCCACCCTCTACCCTTACCTCCCCCCACTGTCCTCATCCATAGGTGTACGATTTTTGTCCAGTCTCTTTCTGCACCCCCCACACCCTTTTCCACCTGAGAATTGTCAGTCCACTCCCTTTCTATGCCCCTGATTCTATTATATTCACCAGTTTATTCTGTTCCTCAGATTTTTTATTCACTTGATTTTTAGATTCACTTGTTGATAGATATGTATTTGTTGTTCATAATTTTTATCTTTACCTTTTTCTTCTTCCTCTTCTTAAAGAGTACCTTTCAGCATTTCATATAATACTGGTATGGTGGTGATGAACTTTTTTAGCTTTTTCTTATCTGTGAAGCTCTTTATCTGACCTTCAATTCTAAATGATAGTTTTGCTGGGTAGAGTAATCTTGGTTGTAGGTTCTTGCTATTCATCACTTTGAATATTTCTTGCCACTCCCATCTGGCCTGCATAGTTTCTGTTGAGAAGTCAGCTGACACTCTTTGTCTTTCGCTCTTGGCATTTTAATTATGATGTGTCTTGGTGTGGTCCTCTTTGGATTCCTTTTGTTTGGGGTTCTGTGCACTTCCTGGACTTGTAATTCTATTTCTTTCACCAGGTAGGGCAAGTTTTCAGTCATTATTTCTTCAAATAGGTTTTCAGTATCTTGCTCTCTCTCTTCTTCTGGCACCCCCATAATTCGGATGTTGGTACACTTGAAGTTGTCCCAGAGGCTCCTTACACTATCTTCAAATTTTTGGATTCCTTTTTTTTTTTTTTTTTTTGCTTTTCCGGTTGAGTGTTTTTTGCTTCTTTGTATTTCAGATCTTTGACTTGATTCTTGCGTTCCTCTAGTCTGCTGTCAGGTCTCTGTATAATATTTTTTATTTCAGTCAGTGTATGTTTAATTTCTAGTTGGTCCTTTTTCATATCCTCGAGGGTCTTGCTAAATTTATCGGCCTTTTCTAGGAAATTCTTGAAAAGCCTTATAACCGTGGTTTTGAATTCTATATCCAGTCATTTGCTTTCCTCCATTTCTTCCGTTTGTGATCTGTTTCTTTGTCTCCACATTTTTGCTGCTTCCCTGAGTTGGTAGAGTAGCTTTGTGTGCTAGGTGTCCTATATGGCCCAGTGGCTCAGCCTCCCCAGTTACCTGAGGTGGACACTCTTGGTGCACCCCTTTGTGGACTGTGTGTACAGCCTTGTTGTAGTTAAGTCTTGATTGTTGTTGGTATCACTGGGAGGAATTGACCTCCAGGCCAATTTGCTGTGAGGATCAGCTGTATCTATGCCGGGAGAACTTCTGTGCTGGAGACAGCCTTATGAGACAAGACTTGCAAAATTGCAAAAGCCTCTGTGCTCAGCTTGGATGGGGCGGAGTCTCAGGGCTGAGCAGACAGCCTTGGCTTCCCGTCAGCCCTGCCCTATGAGACCCCTGGGTCTCAGTGTCCCTCGGTATTTGCTGCAAGCACCTCCTAGAGAAAGCCACCCTCGAGTTTCGCCCACTGCCAGACAGTCCAGTTTCTCCCCAATGAATCTGGATTCTCAGATTCTCGCCCGGAACTGGAGTTCAGCGCAGTTGGGAGCTTCCGTCTTCCTCCCGCTAGAGAAAGCCAGCGGCACACTCAGCAGTCAATCCTCTCTGCGCGCACTTGCGCGCGCCTCCAGACCTCTGCCTCTCGCGGCTCCCCTGAGTTTCTGTGCACTCCTCTCTTTGCACGACAGTCCAGACTCTCCCCGTATGAGTCTGGGACCCAAGGGTCTCACCCAGAACTGGGGTTCAGTGCAGTCAGAACTGAGGTTCAGTGCAGTCGGGAGCTTCTGTCTCTCTCCCGATAGAGAAAGCTAGCCTGGCACTCAGCCACCCGTCTTCTCCGCGCGCGTGTCTCTGTACCTCAGCCTTTTGCAGCTCCTCTGAGTCTCCGTGTGCCCCTCTCTTTTCTTCTAGTTGTAGAATTTCCACTCAGCCAGCTTTCCTGTGTTTATGGATGCTGTCTGTTCTGTCTTTTAGCTGTAGTTTTGAAATTGTTGTGCGAAGCAGCAGCTTAGGTGTTCACCTTTGCCGCCATCTTGTTTTCTCCCCCAAAGTATCATGCTTTAAAACGATATTAGCTTGTAAGAATATGTAATAAATAACTTCAAAATGCAATGGGTATTTAATTTTAAAGTGTACCTTTAACATTTATGTAAAACATTTTTTGTACTCATTCAATAGAAACTTATCTGGCCACTGGGTAAAGCTAGCAATAAAACTACTGGTCCGCAATGTGTTAAGTCATCCTCCTCATATTTGGAAGTGTCACTATGAGTATACAAACCTCATTTTTGAGAATCAAGTATATCCTACCCAAAGACAAAACTAGATTAGAGAGAAAATAATGACACTGGAATAGGGATTCAGCACAGAGATATCTCCAGTGTATTTCTGGATTTATTCAGAATATCCAAAAGAAACTCTAAATATCAGGATGTAATTGATAAAGAAACTACTGTTTCTTCTCTTATTCTTTAGGGATTATATCTTGACAGCACTGTTTTTTGATTTAACATCTTTGTCCCAAGCTATTATCTCCATATCACACTTGACCCAGGGCTCTCATTCTTCGTTGTTTGCATTGAAGCTAAAATAGTTTTCACGAATCCATGCCTTCAATGGAGTCAGATAAATTATTAGGCTCTATATATGTATTGGGATGCAGGGGCAAGAAAGGAAGGCTATGTGGAGGAGGAGCATAAAGCAAGTGTCTAGTCTTGAGATTTGAAGGAAAGAAATGAGTGCAGAATTTAGAGTCTGAAAGGTCAGAAGGAGTCATCAAGTTCAACAATGTGAATTCTTAATCTAGGGCAGGTACTGACTGTTTTTTACCCTGTTTTATATTATTTTGGGTGTGCCCCACAAACTTTAGAGATTGCAGACAAATCCTTTTTCTGGCTAAGACTAGACTAGGATATATAATTACACAGAGCTAGCAGCTGATAAAAACAAAAGGGGAAAGAAGAATATTTGGGGTGAAGGAATTAATTTTGGGGCTTCCTATATTTTTAAAAATAACATATACTCAGTGATTTACTTCATTAATCACAGAATTAATACTTTCAGAATTTTCATTTTTAGAATTTCCATTTCCCTATTATATGTTTTAAATATTTTCTATGCATAGGCATACACATATGAGGCAGAGTATGAAAGAAATATTATTTTATAGTATGAATTCTCTCTTAGATTTGGCTTTTTATCACTAACTGAACATTTCTTAAAATAATGATGGAAATGACATTTTGTCTTTTGGAGCACCTAGTGTCATGCACTTGCTTTGTGGCTTTCCTGAGCAAGAAGAGGGGTACTATGTCTTTTGAAAACACTTTTCTGGAGGAAAAGTAATCATTCACCCAAGGTCATTTTATTGATAATTGAGAAGCCAGTTAAGCTGATTTCAGCTCCTTACTATGCACTGTAAACAAAGTTTATCGATATGCCCTTGTAATCCTGTTAGCTACTCAGACAGCCCTTGGTGGGCCACTTAACATGTTCCTTGTCAATAAAATGGAGGTAATAATGATAATACCTACTACTACTACTGGGATAATTATGAGGCTTCAGTTAATACATCTAAGTGCTTAAGAGGGTAAATAATTAATAGTAAGTACTCACTAAATGTTTTATATTCAAATCCTGTTTAGAGGTACTATCAGCCTCATTTTATGAAAGAGGGGACTGACCTACAAAAGATTTATGTAACTTACTCAGGTGAGACTACCATCAGGTGGTGGAATAAGGTTTGGAATCCAGGTCTTTGGTCTGTTCAGTTTTTCACATGCTCCAGTATCTTAACGTATTCATTATTAATTTTTAAAATCAGCTAAAATTACTACTTTGTGAATGCCAAATGATCATTTTTTATATTATGCCTTTCTAGTTATTTATAAACTGTTTACCAAAAGCCAATTTTTTTTTGGAAAAAACAAACTCCTGTTCCTTACATTGATAGTAGTAAAAATGGAGTAACTACTTTCAGTGGAAGTATTTATATTAAAACTAGAGGCCTGGTGCACGAAATTCATGCATGTGGGGCATGTCCCTCAGCCTGGCCTGTGCCCTCTCGCAATCCAGGACCCCTCGGGTAGGGTCCTTAAGCCTGGCAGGTGATCAGGGCCTATCGGGGCTTTCCTTCCCCCTGGCTGCCGGCAGCTGACCCTGCCCCTGCCACTGCCACTGCTCGCCATCTGTTTGGCGCTGCTCCCTCTCCCCCGCCAGCAGTTGCCTCCCTCTGCAGGCAAAAGGCGTGGTTGGCTGGCCTGGGCCTCCCTCTGTGGGGTGATCAATTGTGGGGGGCTCTGCGATCAATCGCTGTGCAGAGGGAGGCCCCACCCACCTGCTGCAGCACCACTGGCTTGGTAGCCTGGGCCTCCCTCTTTGGGGTGATCAATCACAGAGCCCCTCCATTGATTGCCCCGCAGAGGGTGGCCTGGGCCTCCCTCTGTGGGGCGATCATGGGGTGTTGGCGGGGCCCCCCAACCAATCGTATCACACCCGCTTTGGCTGGCCTGGCACCAGTACGTGTCATACTGTGGTTGTCCAAAAGGTCATCTGGACAGTTGTTCTGCTGTTCGGTCGTTTGGTTGATTTGCATATTACGCTTTTATTATTATAGATAAAATACTGTGGCTTGTCTTTTTTTAAAATATATTTTTTATTGATTTCAGAGAGGAAGGGAGAGGGAGAGATAGAAACATCAATGATGAGAGAGAATCATTGATTGAGTGCTTCCTGCATGCCCAGGGCATGTGCCCTTGATCAGAATCGAACCTGGGACCCTTCAGTCCTTAGGCCAATGCTCTATCTACTGAGCCAAACCAGCTAGGTCTGGCTTGTCTTAATGATTCTCAATGTTAACCAGTCAGAGTTTTAAAAATACAATTAAATTTTGAACCACAAAGAAATAAAATAAAATGGAACGATACTTTACGCAACTTTTGCTTTTATAGATAATAAGAAAATTCTGAACTCCAAGGTGGTATTGTTTTGAACATTGTTTTTTATTTGTATCACCCAAGTTATAAAAACCAAAAAATGTACCAGGTGCTGAACCTGCATATATTGGAAACAAGTATACCCACAATATGGGCACTCCAATTTGGACTCCTCCTCTTAGCTATGCTGATAAAGATGTAGGACTTAAAAAACTCATTCTTATGTATAAAGAAGAAGCTATTGGGTGGGTGTTGCCACAGTGGGTAAAATGGGAGACTACCCAGCAGAATAACTGGTCAGCTGGCATTTACTGAGATCTCACTGTGCTTTGAATACAAAAGGGTAACAAAAACATGACCCTTTCCTTACACATTTCTGAGGTAGTATATAAAGAAAAATCTTAAATTACTTAAAAAATTAATATTTCCAGATGTTTTGAAAACTGAAGTATTGATTTCAAATTAAGCCAAATAGCAAGAGGGGATAAAGTTAATTAAAAAAGTAAGAAAGCTGGGTTTTGGACCAGGTTTAGAAAAACAGAAGCATCTTCCGTTGATGAACTCTGTGTTTGCTTATCGATGTAAGTCTTGATAGATCTTCTAAAAGTGTTATTTTAGTCTTGCCTAGTGTTGCTCAATGGTTAGAATCAGCCCCCACATTGAAGGGTCTCTGGTTCGATTCCTGGTCAAGAGCATGTACCTGGGTTGCAGTTTCCCTGCCCTGGTTGGGGCACCTGTGGGAGGCAACCAATTGATGTGGCTTTCTCACATCAATGTTTTTTTCTCCTCTCTCTCTACCTCTCTCCCTCCCTCCCCCTTCTCTTCCACTTCCTCTAGAATCAATGGAAAAAATGCCCCCCCTCCCGAGGATTAACAACAACAAAATATTAAAGATAAGAAGTTGTGTGTTGTCTCTCCCTTGAGACTGGGAGCTATTTGAAGGCAGGGATTGTGCCTGAAGCCTCAGCATCCAGCACAATGCAAAATAGAAACTGAAAACTCCACAGATATTTGTGGGATTGGTTGTTGAGTCTTAATTTAATTGTAGCAGATATAGTCTATGTAGTTGTGTGTGTGTGTGCATGGTGTGTGTTTGTGGCACATTTAAAACAAGAAGGATACTCTTGTTATATAGTCAGAGAATGAAATCCTATTCATATAATGGCACATTGGAAATTAAAGGAAACTTAACTCATCCCCTTCCTAAATCCTTATTCTGTACTGATGGTGCAGTGGGAAGAGATAAACTGAAGAATATTTGTACCTAAAGTATTACTGGAGAAAGACTTGACCTGTATCTTGCAAGATCTTTGGGAGTGAAAGAGTGGCCAGTACAGACTGTGATGCACAGGTGTTCCCTGCTCCGCGCTGGCAGTAGCCTGTTTCCGACAGGCTGCTGGACTGGGCACAATCTGGGGCTCCCAGGTGGTCTTCAAGGACAGTCTGCACTGCACTGCAGCCAACTCATTCTACTGAGGTCAGAGAGAGGGCTCGGGCACACAACCAAGCATCCACAGAAGGTAGAAGTGAATGATCAGAGGGTAAGTGTTGGCACTTGGGAGAAAGGTCCCCGACTAGTGATAAAGAGATGATTAATTCTCTCAGGACAGTTGTACTCTACTTAAGTCTACTTTAAGGTTAGTGGGAACTTTGATTTATTATCGAAGAGAAAAGATATTTTGCTAACACCTTAATATAATGTTTACTTAAAATTTAGCATATGACTGAATGTCTGCACCTAGGGATACACCTTTTCTGTGGGATCTCACCATCTGCATTTTCTTTGAAGTCTTAACAAAGACCATGGACTGCTGCCCAGACACAAACCATAGTAAGAATGGTGACCTTTTGCATCTCTGCTTGTGCTGGGTTCTGCAACTTCAGGCTCTTGCTAGACTGTGAAAATCATTAAACCTAGGCCAGACATTCCAGCCTGGCTGGTACAGAAAGACCTTTAGCCCAATAAGAAAAAGGAGGTCACATTATTGTCTCCATGCCTACTTCCCTCTCTATCCTGTAATGCCTCCCCATATGCAACATCATCCTAATGACTTAGTCTGCTTTTTAATTGTATCTTCAAACTCTCTGGGATTTGTCTTCTGTCCTTCATCCCAAACACACACACACACACTCACCCTCACCAACCCCTTAGACTTCGTTGTTTTGTAATTTCTGATTTTGGAACACAAACTCTACATTTTTAAGCTCCTCAAATGAACCCTCTTTTGTGTCTCAACATAAATGATTCTGAAATTCATAATTTTCATACTTAACTATCTCTGAAATAGGAATACATATTAAATCCATGCTATTTTACCATTATGATTGGTAACTTAAAAAAATTCTTTGCAGGCCTTAAGTCATGGTGTTTCTTAGCTGTCAGGGTACCACAGACTACTAACATATGGTAGCTCTACTGAGGAGAATTCTCCTTTCACATTTTCTTGAGTGGAAGCCTTTCACTTTTTCACAGGTCTCCCAATGTGCCTGGCTTCCTTATTGGTGCATTTGGTTTCTTCTTTGAGGACCACAGAAACCTGTGTAGACTCGATACCATCCATAGGATCACAGTACACTATAAGGATTTACTTATAAATCTGTCTGCAACTCTAGCCTGGGTGTTGGTTTATATGTATGGACCATCACATATTGATCTATTTATTCTCTTTTAAATAAAATAAGGTTTAGTAAAATTGGGAGAAATAAAAATGTATATTGTGAAAGTCAATGACTTGGAAAATGAGATGGCACTAAGTGGAAAAGTATTCTTCTTAATGTCACCAGTAGTTCCCCTTATTCCTATTAGGGCTCTTCCATCACCAGAGTTGATGTTATATTTGTGGTTCTAAATAAAAAGAAAATTAACTTGTATAAATATAATAACATCTTTTGTATTCATTATTACTTTAATTCCAATGAAACTTTTATAAGAATTTACTTGCTCATTTATGCTGGTAAGGCTGATGAATTTACTCTTTTTTTATTTTTTAAATGCTGATAATTCTTACACTATCTTGGGCTTGCTATGAATATATGTTAAGAGGAAGCTCTAGAAAGTGATGCTATAATCTTTTTGGAAGCCTTATTAAAATTATTATGATATTACATTAATTCTCAGGCATTCTTTTTATCTTTTCTAATGCCATATGAGGGTGATTAAAATATAAAACTTACGTTAATGAGAATGTTTATATATGGGGTATAAAACAAATTTTTAAATTGATTCTAACACAAACTATTTTATTTATCAATACAAATACTATAATTGGAAAGCTCAATACTAATTTGTATATAGAAAGAATTAGAAAAATATAAGTAATAAAAACACTTTTAAAAAATCAATATTATGTTTTGATACTGGAATGTTTACTTAGAGTTTTCACTTTATTCAAAACAAAATGTTTTCTGGAAAAAAACTAAAGGATAATACTTTTTTTGAACTATTTGTTTAACTCTAGATTTATAAACACAATGTAGAACATGGGTTGGCATATACATAGCTGAAATATCTATATAATTTTTAGAAAGCATAAAACATTTTTCTGTGATTGGGCAACTTTCCATGTACAATTAAAAACCAATGTATACTATTAATTTTAGGGTATCCTTTCCTACAATTTACTTTCGCAAGTGATGGAGGTGATGGCTTTTCCCATGCTGAAGTGTCTGATATGAACAAGAATATTCTTGAGTCAGTTTTCCTCACCCTCCTCATGCTCTGTGGGCTACATCTTTGGGGCCAGTGATCTGGAAAGTGAGATCTCTAGTATTGATGAGGGCACAGTTTGTAATCCCTTGGCAGCCACCCTGTCTTGAGCAAAATGGAAACTTTATGACAGCATCATATGCTCAGACAAATTTTCACAGGCGTTGGCAGGTCCTTCTGACTGTACTCCAGTTAAAAGTTGGATTGTGCAAGTTAGGGGGAAAAATTGGTTAACACCAGAAAGATGAAAGAGAGCGCTACATTAATTTCCTTGGGGCTACTAGTATTGCTTGTTGCAGTTCAAGTTCCGTTTAAAGTGTAGAATCTGGAGGCTTACTACCTTTGAGTACAGAACATTTTTCTGAATTAGCATAATGTTTTCAACATTTTATATTTTTAAAAAATGTACTTGGGTTCTCACAGAATTTCTTTATTAAAATTATATTTTTAACTTGGGGTTATTTTTGAAATTAAATATATATTTTCATTTATAGTGGTATTTCGATGATTTATTTTTCTTCCAAAGAATAAAATGTCATATATTTTCTGCCTGGCTCATAGGGATGAATAGTAGGATATAGAGAGTTTTGTTTGATAGGTTACATATCTAGCTCTAATCCACCCTAGGCTTATAATGATCAAAAGCTTTTACTCACTAATGATTTTTTTCAGTCTTAAAGGAAAAGATTGGTGAAGGCAGACCAGCTCTTACTTCAATAGTATGTGTGATGACAAAGCAAGAATATTGAAATGTTAATCTCAGTATTGGTGTCTAGAAAGGAAAAGCATTGTAGTTCCATTAGACTGCACGTATTTCTGACATGGAGATGTGACACATTCAGGTCAGGGCTCAGGGCTGGATTATATGGAACTCTAAGGTCACCTGATGACTTGGTTCAGTGGAAATATGAATTAAGTCTGTAATTCAATCATTATGGGAACTTCCTATATAATCCTATTTCTTAATATGGAGAAAAAAGAAAGGAAGTTAATTGTAAGCAGGAGCCCTGCAAATAATTAAGAAATTATTTTAGCAAGCCCAATAATGTTTATTCTCAGAAGAAAATAATGTCACTTGTCTGGCCATGCCTACTCGATCACCTTCAGAAACTCATATTTCTATTTTTATCCATTTGAATCACATTTATATTGCTTCCCTCATATGTAGCGCTTCTATAGAGACTTCTATTAAACACACTCATTATTTAAAAATTTACATTAACACTTACTTTCTTTATGTTGCAATTTACATGATTGCTGGTATTCTTCATTATCTTTTTCTTTTTGTTTTGTTTGTTAATCCTCAACCAAGGATATTTTCCACTGATTTTTAGAGAGAGTGGAAGGGAGGAGGAGAGACAGCGATGGAAACATTGATGTGAGAGAGACACATAGATTGGCTGCCTTCTGCATGCCCCAACCAGGGGTGGGGATCGAGCCTGCCACCAAGGTATGTGCCCTTGACTGGAATCAAACCCAGGACCCTTCAGTCCGTGGACTGACACTGTCCACTGAGCCAAACTGGCTAGGGCTTTATTATCTTTTTCTTAATGCTTGCATATAGCCAGGTTAGCCCTAAACTAACCTATTATAGATATTCAATACCTGTAGATGACATAATACCAGGTATAGTTTTATTTATTTAAAATTGATTATGTGCTTTTAAAGAAGATTTTCAAATATAAGAAACATATCAGAATTCATATTTTTTAGTTCCCGAGCAATAAAATAAAAAAAGAGTGTGCCTTTTCTGCATTTGGCACTTTTAAAAAGGGGATTTTAATTTTTCTGCATGAAACTTTATTAGTTTAAGGATTAAAAATCTCAATGCTATTTTAATTGATGTGAAAAAATCTGGACATGTTTAACTGAGAGCTATTTATACCTTGGTATTGACTTAATTCAAATAAGTGGGAGGTATTTTAGAGCTATTCACATACATTTGAATGAGATACCCAGATTTAGATGTAAGTTTAGTGACACTGACTTTCAAGGAAGGAGAAATGGATTTTGACCTGTCGTTTTACATGTAGTCACGTAGGCCTCAAAATCTCAAACTAAGACTATAACAGAATCCCAGCTTTCAAGCACACTTTGATCTTTGCTTTCAGCAGTGCTAAATCTTGTTACCTCATACTGAAGAAACAAGAAACAGAAAAGAAAGGGAAAAAGGTTAACACAAAAGCTATTTATGTTAAATCATTTGCCACCTTGCCGGTCTTTTGCAATCTGAAATTTCCATTCTTCATGCATTTAATTTATGCACTGAAAACTAAAAATAAAACTTGATTTGTGAAGCAAAGAAATAATGCCGGCAAAGGGGGATTTTTATTTGTTCTTAGGTGTGAATTGGCATAGGCATTATGATGAAGTTAAAATGAGAGGTTAATTGAAAAATGAGATAAACAAAGCCCCTTGAAGGTCTCTGAATAATTTCTCCTGGCAGCATTGACAGCCTACAACCATCAGGCACTAAAACCTACTATGAACTGCTGGAGATTACAAAAAAAAAGATAAACTTAATTGTCTTACTGTTCCTTCCACTTCATTTCAGCCCAATTATAACTGGGGAAAGTCATCCTGTTTAATTTGCATTAATTCACCTCCATGGAAAAAGAGCTTAGACAGTAAATTTGATAAAAAAAATATTATGGACATATACCTATTACAATTCCCAAATGTATAAAATTGCTTGTGGAATTCCTGGATGACAATTCTCAAATTCTCCCAAGAGGCCTTTAAATTATAGGTGTTAATAAAAATAGTCACCATATGTATCCTGAATGCCAGTTCCTGTGTTAAGTTTTGCATGTGAATTATTTTATTTTATCCTCACAACAACCCCCTGATGTGGACTTTTTTTCACCATCCCTTTTCACAGATGAGAAAACAGAGGATTAGAGAAGTTAAGTAGCAGGCTCAAGGTCATGCAGTTGGGGAGTGTTACAGCTGAAATTTAAACTCATGCTATCTGACATCAAATTCTTAAATACTCTTATAACTCGATGATAATTTAATATACTTATTTTGATTTCACAGATAAGCAAGTATCAATTAAACTGTCATTCTTTAAGTCAATATGAAAAGAGAAAGTGCCAATAAAATATGATATCATCGATTCATTTACTCATGTTTCTTTCGTGGCTACTTTTCCATGAGACACATATTCACATTTCTATTATTAAATGGAAATATATTTAGACTATTCCTGATCAACAGTAAACCAGCTGAAAATCAGAATAATGTTAGCTATTTTGTCTCTTGTGTAAAACCAAGCTAAGGGATGTCAGTATTTTCAAGAGGAGATTTCTTGTTCTTATATTCATGCAACAGATCTGATCACAGTTAGAAAATTAGGTATCTCCGGACATGTTTGATGTCTTGTTTTTTTCTTGGAATGGTATAGAAATATTATTTTTATTGCTGTTAATTGACAGACTTGGAGTAGAAGCTGAATCTATTCAGAACCATTTATATTAATAGCTGCATTTATCCATAGAGGCCTTTATTTTCAAAGTGCTGGGCTCATAGCCCCCTTTTGTGCCTCTTTCTGGTGCTAAACTATTCATAATGATGCGGAGCATCTGGCTACAAACTATTGTTTCTCATTAAAAGGACATGTCTCCGAAGCTTTGGGGGATTCTTTGTGCTGAACAATGCAGACTCTGAACATTTTGCCCTTTTCATATTCTGTAAATGTGTGCTGTTGCTATTGCTTGACTAAGGTACATGCTTGCTTTTTTTGCTCAGCTTCTGAGCTTCTAAATATGAGATGGGAATGCAATCTGTGACTGCACATCCTTCTTTTGTTTGGCTGACATTTTGGTTTCTCTGTCATTTCTGTTGTCTGCCATCAATAAATATAATAATGAGTGGTAATGACCCGAATCAACAAACATTTGGGAGTAATTTTAAATATTTGGCATATTTAAATTCCCTCTTAGAATGGTGAATTCTTGACTTAGGTTAGTTCAAGAGATAGAAAAATGAACCGAGGGTACAGATTCCTATTTGAATCATAAACCTTCCTGGGTATTAATTTCCTCATCACTGAGAAGAGGAGAATTATATCTCCCTATTGCTTCCATGGGGCTCTCATGAGCTACTATCAAGGCATTGGGGAGGATTTGGCTTACTAAATTAGTTTTTCAGATCATTAGAAAAATTCTATTTGGCCTGAACAGTATGCATTACCTTTGGCCACATGTAACTATGCCATCTTGTCCTCTTTCCACTTTGACATTCTCAGCCAGCTTCCTAGGTTAAAGGAACAGTGAGATCTGCCTAAATGCAACACAGGGTGGGTCAAAAGTAGCTTTGCAGTCCTGAGTACATGAAACACAGTTTATTCTTGCATTATTATTTATTAATTATTATATTCTTTTTCATACGAATAGCTTTAAACCTCTTTTTGCCCCATCCTAAATGTTGTTTCTGCACAAAAAGATTCATGTGAAAGCAAAACTGAGTGCGCGCGCGCGTGTGTGTGTGTGTGTGTGTGTGTGTGTGTGAGAGAGAGAGAGAGAGAGAGAGAGAGAGAGAGAGAGAGAGAGAGAGAGAGAGAAGGTGAAGGTGGAGTATTCTTTCTGAAGACTGGAGCCAATTTTCATTGTTGTAGCTCCTCATGAAGGAAATCCTTCAAATTAGGATAGTTAGCATGGCTCCTTCATTAAAAGGAGAAAAGCAAATTACTTAGAGTTTAAAAATTACATTGTTTGCAGTTACAGACAATGGGAGGGATTGGAAATATACCTTTATTCATGATCAATGCCCATTAAATTACAATCTGTGATGCCAGCAGTTGACTTTCAGAGAAAGGAGTTTCCAATAAGAAGAGCAGTGCTGGATATGAAAAGGCAGATAGCAGAAGTGGAAAAGAAAATAGTTTTCTGTATAGAGCACCAATCAGTTCCTAGGACTCAGTTATTAAAGTTTTTGTTGTTGGTTGATTAACCATGTCTTGGGGCTGCCATAGTGCTTTTCTGTGATGGCACACATAATTGTGAGTTTGTTAGGATAAAACCAGGAAAGTTACTCTCCTGAGAAAATGTTTCATGAGTGAAAGAAGTCTTAAAGGGATTTTCTAGGAGGTGGGAGATACAGACTGTGGAAGGGACATAGGCATAATATGGATAACAGAAAATAGTGACTACCTGGAAATTGGCTTGGCAGGAACAGAGGATGAGACTGATAAACATTGGTAAATTAAATCTCTGAGGAGGGGGTGTTTGAAATGGGTTAGAATAGAACTGATGTTATATATGTAAATGATTGTCTAAATTGCTCTAACTATGAAGAGATTGAATTTAGGGATTGCATACAAGTTTAAAGTTCTATGAATGTCTCTGTGACGTCCATGTAACCTCACCAGGAGACAAGGTCGAAGTCTAAAATTCAGGCTTCTTCTGTGAAGTCCAGGGCCAAGTTATCCATGAGGTAGGCCTTACCTGGGACGAATCAGAAGGCTTCACTATGGGAACAAAGCTTGAGCAGGATTTTGAAGTTTTGTTTAGGAAAGAGAGAAGAGTACTAAGTCAGCAATGGTAGCAGGAAGGCCTGAAATTTGGAGAACCTCAGTAGCCAGGGTTCAGCAATAACCTATAGTTCCTACTAAGTATGGGTGTGGATGGCCAAAAGGGGAAATGAAAGAAGCCAAAGGCACTTTTACTTACAAAGCAGCCTTGGAGCGGAAATCAAAATATCTCATTCAAATCCATTTGCAGTCCACTTGCCCTGTCTGGCCCAGCCTCAATTTCTTTATCTGTATAGAGGGAATAGTAATTTTTATCACTTCTATCTCTTGGTGAAGCTTATTCTGAGTTTAAAAAATGAGATGCTATATCTGAAAATATGTTGTAAACATGATGTCATTTATACATGTTCTCAAATGGACATACAGTTCAAAAATCAGATAAAATCCTCATCATCTTAAGGCAAAAAAAGAGTGGTACAACTACAGTCTGTAATTTTTTTACTATGAGTTTGACAGTAAATAATTGAACCCCAAAAATAATTAAAACCTAGTGGTCTTCTTTCTTTCCTTTTTTTTTTTTTTTTTGCTTCAGTGAGAGCTTTATAGAAGATAGCAAGAACCAGTCTGAAAGAACATGCAAGGACACTTAAGCTTAAATAGTAATATGATGCCTTTAAAAATGAAACATGAAAACTAGCTTTCCTTTGCCAGCTAAATTCTGAATTTATTACCCTGTGCTTCTTTTATTAGCATTGATAATTAAAGCAGTATAAGGAATGTATTGCATTTGATTTTAATAGTGTCATGTCAGCTATTGCAGGATCCTGGGCCTGATCTCTATCCCCTCTGCAGGTAAATCTTTGAGTTCACCTTTAACAAGCACATTAAACATTCTGGGAGAGAATCTTTAAACTTGCAGGTTCTCCAGTGATTGCTTAAGTTTCAGAAGCTCAAATTAGAGGATGACATCTTTTAGTCTTCTCACTACCTCCTGACCTGTGTTAGCAATGGAATGGTATAACAAAGCCTACACTTCTTATATTTGCTTTGGCCTGACCTTGGGGATCCACCAGGCCATAAAGAAGAGAGTGCTGGAGCTATACTTTTTTGCATGATACACTTGCTTTAAAAAATAATGACTATAAACCATTTTTGCAATATTTTACAAAGTTAGTATGTAATCAAAACAAAGGCATTTATCCTATATAATAAAGAGGTAATATGCAAATTGACCATCACTCCAGCACACAAGATGGCCACCCCCATGTGGTCAAAGATGGCTGCCCCCATGTGGACACAAGTTGGCTGCCACAAGATGGCCAGCAGGGGAGGGCAATTGGGAGGGACCAGGCCTGAAAGGTAGGGCAGTTGTGGGCGATCAGGCCAGCAGGGTAGGGCAGTTGGGGGGAACCAGGCCAGCAGGGGAGGGCAGTTGGGGGGAACCAGGCCAGCAGGAGAGGGCAGTTAGGGGTGACCAGGTTGGCAGGGGAGGGCAGTTAGGGTCAATCGGGCCAGCAGGGGAGCAGTTAGACGTCGATCAGGCTGGCAGGGGAGTGGTTAGGGGGTGATCAGGCTGGCAGGCAGAAGCGGTTAGGGGCAATCAGGCAGGCAGGCAGGTGAGCGGTTGGGAGCCAGCAGTCCTGGAGAGGGATTGTGAGAGGGATTCCAGATTGGAGAGGGTGCAGGCTGGGCTAAGGGACACTCCCCCCCATGCACAAATTTTGTGCACCAGGCCTCTAGTTGACTATAAAATATATATTTATACTTCTTCGTATGCTCACTATGAAATTCATGTATATTATATGTACTTACGATACATTGTAGATCCTGTTAGTTCATTTAGTTATTTTAAAATGTAACTGTAGACTTTATTCAGTTTTTCTGCTAATGTCTTTCTTCTGTTCTATGATTTCATCAGGATACCACATAACATTTACTCATACATCTCCTCAGTCTCCTATGCTCTGTGACAGTTCTTCCCTTGTCTCTCATGATCTTGACAATTTTGAGGGGCATTGGTCAGGTATTTGTAGAATATACCACAATTTGAGCTGTATAATGTTCTTCTTGTAACTAGACTAGGGTTCATTCAACTATCACCTCCTTTCTGCCAAACCAATTTTAAGTGATAACTGTTGTCCTCTGTATTAGCTTTCTACTGCTGCATCACAATTGCCACAAACTTATTGGCTTAAAATGGCAGATATTTTTTCAACTCTAGCTCTGAGGTCAGAATTCCAGGCAGGGTTAATTAGCCCTTCTCTGCTCAAAGTCTCATAAGCTAAAATCAGGGTTTGGCTGAGCTACTTGTCGGTGTCTCTGGAGGCTCTGGGGAAGAACCCACTTCCATGCTGATTTAGGTATTATTAACATTCAGTCCCTTGTAGTTGTAGCCACCTCCATTCATTGCCACATAGCCCCTTCTTACTTCAAGGCGAGCAATGGAAAAACCCTCAAAACCTCTCATACATTTCTTTCACCAGGAAGAGCCTAGTCACTTTTAAGGGCTCACCTGATTAGGTCAGGCCCACCCAGGATAATATCCCTTTCTTAAAGCTGACTGTGCTGTAGAACATAACCTATTCAAGGGAGGGCCTATCTCACTGTATTTACATATGGCCCAACCTCAAAGGGAGAGGATTAGATAGGGCTTGTACCGTAGGGGGCAGGAATCTTGGGAGCCACCTAAGAATTCTGTCTGCCACATCCACCACACGTAATCCCCAGTGTTGGTGAATTGGACGGAGGGTATTTTGTTTTCTTAGATGCTCCATGTGGCAGGAACTTGGTAATACTATTCCAAGCTCCTGGGCACTGACCATGAAAATAGCCAGATCCTTGCTTCTGCCTCTACTGAACACATCTGAGACTTGGCACAACTTTTTCTGGCTTCTGTAATTAAAGATTTTCCTTCCTCTTTTGCTATTTTAACCCTTTTGTTTGTGTGGGCATATTTTATTGATTTTTCATTTTTTATTAAAAAATTCAACAAACCAAATAGAAATTTTCAGTTGGGTTCAGTGTTTTTAGTATTGAACTTTACTTGACAAACTCCCTAAAAAGATTAAATCTTATTTCATTAATCAGTGAAATTAAAGTTCTGGATTTGCTTATACTAGGTCAGTGGTCGGCAAACTCATTAGTCAACAGAGCCAAATATCAACAGTACAACGATTGAAATTTCTTTTGAGAGCCAAATTTTTTAAAGTTAAACTTCTTCTAATACCACTTCTTCAAAATAGACTCGCCCAGGCCGTGGTATTTTGTGGAAGAGCCACACTCAAGAGGCCAAAGAGCTGCATGTGGCTCGCAGTTTGCCGACCACGGTACTAGGTGTACTGGTTAATAATGGCGGATTTTGTAATCAAAGAAAACACAATAATTTCAAGAGAAACATCAAAAGTGCTTTATTCAAAGTAATGTCCATCACTAGCTACACATTTCCCCCATCTTTCAGGTAATTTATGGATACCGTCCAATAGAACTTTTCTTGTTTTGAGGCAAACCATTCAGAGAACCAATTTTCCACTTCTGCGTATGTTTTGAAGTGCTGCTCAGAAAGTACGTGTGCCATCGATTGGAACAAGTGGGAATCTGAAGGAGCAAGGTCTGGTGAATACGGCGGGTGGGTTAATACTTCCCAGCAAGATCTTTAAACGTGTCTTTACTGGTTTTGAAGTGTGTGATGGTGCATCATCATGAAGCAAAATTACTTTGCCGTGTCTTCTGGCCCATTCTGGTCGTTTCATGATCAAAACGTGGTTCAAATTGATTATTTGTTGTCGGTAGCAATCAGTATTAATGGTTTCACAACCTCATACTACACCCCACCTTCCTGATCCCACCAAATGCAGAGCATTGTCTTCTTTCCAAAGTGATTTGGCCTTTCAGTCGATGTTGATGGTTGACCTGGATCAACCATGATTTTGTGCATTTAGGATTCTCAAAATAAATCCACTTTTCATCGCCAGTCATAATTCGGTGCAAAAAAGACTTTCATGCCATTGAAGCAACATTTTACTGCTGACTTTTTGGTTTTCCATTTGTCTTTCGTTCAGCTGATGTGGCACCCATTTTCCTTCCTTTAAAATCTTTTCCATTGTTTGTAAACGATCAGAAATTATTTGCTGAGCAATGTTTAATCTTTCTGCAAGTTGTTTTTGAGTTTGCACGCATCTTCATTAAATAATGCTTGCAATTGTTGGTCTTCAAACTTTTTCGGTTGACCTGGACGTTCTTTGTCTTTGACATCAAAATCATCTCTTTCAAAGAGTTTAAATCAGCGTTCACAAGTATCTTGAGATGGAGCATGTTCACCGTAAGCTTCCTGAAGAATTCAGCAGCACTTTTCTTCAAAATAAAGTAAGGAATTAAAACTTCCCGCAAATGTTCTTTTTCTGGCAAAAATTTGACATTTTTAAGCGTAAAATATCTATGATATTAACACCTTTAGCAAATTTGACATATGAAGTTTTGAAGCTTGCTGTCAATACAACAAAATAGCATACATAGTATTATATATATACATTATATATAGGGATTTGAAATATATATTTTTAGTTCTGAATACATATCAAATAATAAAAACAATAAGAAAAAAGATCATGATTCCTCAGTCATTTTATAGGCAAATCTTTTTACTGGGGGACAAATGCCACCTTATATTTGCACTACTGAAATATACTTAATAAATTGAGGGCTAAGCTATATTGTGAATATAAATAGGACTAAAATCAGAAGCACAATTTAAATAAGAAGAATTTATAGGTTAAAGGGAGTAATTTTGTGACATGATCATGGGTGCCATGTTACTTCTGTGGAGGTTCCTGCACCCTACCCCCCTTTCTTCATTTTAAGGGCTCTGGGGAATACCTATGCAGCTATCAAAAGCAAATTTCAGGCTCATGGGTGGCTGTCCTGCTGTTGTTACCTGTTACAAAGTCTCAGCTCAAATAATACAAAGAGGTCTTTTTCCATTCACTAATTTTGGTTTCTAGGCTGTGGTTTCCCCATGCTCTTTCCCTTGAGAGACCATGACCTTACATTCCTGAGACACTAAATTAAAGGGCAGATTTCCAAATCTAAGCCCCTTTTTCTCACCAGGGTGCTTGGTCCCTGGGATCTCCAAAACTCAACAGTGGACTGGTGGCTGAAGCCAACTTCTACCTTATCACTACTAGCCTTGCCCTACCCTGACACTTTGATCTTTATTGCATAGCAATTTAATTGATGCCCTTATTTACCAATTGGAATCCATGTCTACTTTATCTACCTCAGCAGCCTACCTTCGGAGACTCCTTCCTTTGTTTAAGGATCTCTTAGACTGACGCTCCTGTGTGGGCTCTCACTTGACTGGCCTCACTCTGTGCATACTGAGGGCCAACTAGGAGAGTCTGAACTTGGTGAGGTCCAAACATGAAACAGTTTTATTTTTCCTCAATTACTATTTCAAACATGTTTGGTCAAATCTTATTTTCCTTGTTATCTTTCATGTCATTTTGGGTGGCTCCCAGGCTTTCTGTAATTAGAAAATGTAGCCTAGTCTAATTCAACTTATTTGTGTCTCACATCTAATCTAGGCCTCATCTTCATTCCCTCAGAATTTGTGAGGATTCAGCCTCAGGGACTTGGGGAGTGGAAGATTAATGGTCTGCTCTCCCGTTTCCTCCCTTTCGTCTCCCGGCTTCCTCTGGTGTATTCAGGAGGAGGAGTTAGAGAGGATTTAAGTCTTTCCATTTATAGAGAGGAGTTAAAAGTCTTCTCACTTACCTGGGACTAAAGGAAATTTCTCTCAACTATTAGGCTTGTCTGGTTAACATTAACTAGCCATCACTGCTCTCTGCATAATAGGCATCTAAATATTGTCTCTCAGTTGAGATTCACTTGTGAATTCCTTAGACGGCCCACTGGAGCCTCATCACTGCACTGAATGTAATGCAAGCCAGCCTGCTCTGACTTTCTCTTCAGCACTCTTTCAAACCCCCATACCTTCTGAAGTGTTTACTGGTGTCCTAGGAAGCTCAGGCATCTTTGTCATGACAAAAATGCTCCCCTAGCCTAGCCCATAGGTTCAGAGGGGATGTCAGTAAGTCAGGTGCATAACTAAACTTCCAACCAAGGGAAGGAGCTGGTCCTCGTCCCTCCACCATTTGGTTTGGTTGGTAGTTGTGAAAAGTATTCTCTCCCTAGGCTGATAATTCCGTATTCCAACAAATATCTCTCCAACAGTTTTCTTAACTCTATGGGGGTGGGGGTGGGGTTGGGTAGGGTATGTGAAAGGTGACTGGGAGTAGCAGAGCCAGTTAGGCTAAGTTCCGTTGAGTCCCAGGGAGGACTTTGACCCTCAATTGCTTGTAGATTCTTTACAAATATGCTATATGAATGATTCGCTTAACTCCAGCTTTGAATGCAACTTTGTAGGATTGCCAGATAAAATATAGGATGCGCAGTTAAATTTGAATTTCAGATAAATAAGGGGCAAATATTTCATGGAACGTATTTAAACTGAAGAGCTTTGTATCTTGTTTGTTGACAATGAACTTTAACCGGGCATCCTATGTTTTTATTTGTTAAATCTGGCAATTCCAGATGCAAATTGACAATACAGAGCAGCAGAAAATCCTACCTTATATTTGATTACTCTTAGGTGCCGGTCCCATGCTAAGCATTTAACATAGCTTATGTGTTATTTTGCAGGCAAGTATTATTGCCAACTTGCTACAAGGGAAACTATCGAAACTCAGAGAATGTTAGTGAAATACGCATAGTGACTCACAAACACACAGCTGGTCAGGGCAAGAGGGAGGGTTTGGTTTCAGGTCAGTGATCTTATGTACACTTTATTGAACTTCGCTGTTTTTTTTTTTTTTTTTGTTTTTCTGCCTACCCTGAGGCCCAGGAATCCCACCCTCTGCCCTCTATTTTGGATTCACAGCAACTTATCACTCCCACTGGTCATGTTCCTCCAACTTGGGTTATTTGCTTCCACCATTGATGCAGGGCTGTAACTTTCTCCTGGAAGTTACCTCTGATTAAGTGCAAGTGGATAATCTTTATTGTTTGGTAGCCAAAGTTCCTATATCATTTTTTTTACCCTGGTGAATTGGTTGGCAGAGGCTTAGAGGAAAGTTGAAGGTCTCCTCTGCTTCTTTTTCCCTTGACATAAAACAAGCCCTACTTGAATGACATCCTACTTCCTCTCTTCTGAGTCCCACTCAGTGTCTTTTCCAGGGTGTGAGTGTCAATAAGGAAAAGAGCTCTTGGAAAACTGAAGGAGGTGCTTGTCCACCACATCTAGAAGTACCCCGGGTTCTTCCTGGTTTTCTTCTTGCCAAATATCCCTGCTCTGTGATGCCTCCCATGTCAAAGATAAACAAAGACAGTTTTAAATCAGCAGTACACTATTGCAAGAGTAGGTTTATGTGAAATTCATCTGCGTTTGCTAACTGGCACTTTTTGAAGTTAGGGTTCTACACTCCCATTAGAGACTGAGACACAGGGACCCCCTCTTCAGATGCTGGTTGGAACAAACAGCAAATTCCTTTTAGAAACCTTGAATTTTCTCAGGCAGGCACTTTAAGGAGGGTAGGGTCATTCTCAGGTAGTGGCCTAGAGTTGTTAGAAACCATGTTAATGTTTGTTCAAGTCAAGGTTGAGGCTTAGTTGAGAAGAGGGCTCAGAGGAGCTACCTGGCTAGAGTTTGGTCAGTGACAGTATTTGTCACATTTAAACTTGAGCCGAAGGAGGGATGACTCTGTGTCAGGCTCTGTACTTTTTCTCTGCAACTAGTTGGTTCACTGTATTAATTCCTAAATTCCAGTCTATTTAGGATTTCTATAGTGGCTCGCCTTGCTTTCCTGCACTGCTCATCCTTGCTGTTTCTCAGGGATAGATCTTAAGGATTGGGTGAGGAATAGTACATGGGCTATAATATCAATGATGAAGAAAAAATTAAGAGTACAGTTTAATACTACAGCAGACACATTCAAACAGTAACTGAAAAGGAAATTTAAAAATGTAATTTGGAAATGTATGAAGAATGTAACAAAAAACAGTAAATGAATGGGGAGGAAAGATTTACAGAAAAATTTTGTAGAGTCAGATCTACTAAAGATTTACACCCATTACCTGTTTTAAACCAGTGTCTAAGTGTAATAGAGTAAGTGCTATGTAGTAATTTATTGATATTCTCACTACTTTCTCTTAAGTTGTCTGAAGACTGTTTAGTGAAAAAAGATGCTGTCTTTGGATGAGTATGTGATGGGTCAGTGCTTTTAGGTGTAATGTAGAGGTTCACTATTGATTAACACATTATTTATGAGACCATTTATAAAGGAGGTATGAAAATATATTGCAACATCACAGGTAATACATTATAATATGCTGGACATTATGAGAACGGTGATTAGTTCTAACAGTATCAAGGAACATGTGATATGTCTTAAATCTTTGAGGCAATTTAAGGTAATAATGAAACATCCTTTATTTTTTAATTTTGGTGTTAGACATACCTACAAGGTGCTAGAATGTCATACCAGCTCTGTGATATTGATTAATTCACTTTTCTAAACTGTGGTTTCCTTAAGAAAATGCAAAAAGTAATGTTTCTATCCAAGTGGTGAAAATGAAATGATTTGCACACTGCAATAGCTCAGATGGTACTATATCGTCATCGTTGTCATTGTCATCATCGTCATCATGATTATTGTTACCAGTGGGACATTTGGGTAATGAGTGGTTTGGGTTTTTTTGTTTTTTTTGGGGGGGGGTCCTTTTGGTAAAAACTGGAAGACCTGCTAGACAAATTCGAGAAGAGATGTAAGCACTGGGTATGTGCTTTCTAATAAGGCAATACTACTGCAGTCAGTATCACTATTTATGGCCTTGTTTAAGAGAACACTAACATGCTATGACAACTCTCTTAAATTCTGTTCCTATACTCATCCTATATAATAAAAGCCTAATATGCTAAGTGTTGGACTGTTCGTTCGACTGTTCGACCAGTCACTATGATGTGCACTGACCACCAGGTAGGTTAGCTTGCTGCTGGGGTCCGGCCGATCGGGACTGGGAGAGACAGGCCAGACATGTTCTAGAGCCCTCCTGCAGTCCCTCCCCAGGCATGATCATGCACTGATGGGGTCCCTTGGCCTGGCCTCTTGCAATCCAGGACCTCTTGTGGGGGATGTCGGAGAGCCAGTTTTGGCGTGATCCCTGCAGGTCAGGCCGAGGGACCCTGCTGGTGCATGAATCCATGCACCGGGCCTCTAGTTCACAATAAAAGTCACAAAAGAGGGTCAAACAAGAAGTTAACGAGGAGTGAGCATATCTGAATTTTCATTGTCATTTGCTACCCTTTGTTCTGGGACTTGGGAAAGGCATTTCATCTTCCTAATCTAAAAAAAAAATTACCTGTAAAATGAAACATTTGGAGGAAATAATTGCAGATACCTATTCCACTCTAAAAGATTTATTTTAGCTATGGTTATCTATATTCAGAATGAAGTAATAGAGTAAAATTTCTACAGAGTTAAGAATAGTCAAATGTAAGTTAAAAAGTCAACTGTTTATGTCTTTAGCTTTTTCCAATTCATTATCTGAAGTCCTTGCAGTTAGGGTAGAGAAAAAAGTCTAAAATGAGAATTTTATTTTTCTATATTTTTAATAAAAAGTAATTTTTATTATGAAATTTATATTTGTCTATTGTATCAAACTCAGAAAATAGGAAACTATCAAGAAAAAGTGAAAGTCACGTTATCTATTCTCCCTTACAAATTCTTCCCAGCTTTCCCCAGGATAACCATTCTTGAAATTAAACCATGAATTTCCTAGAAATTTAAAATGCATATATAAATACAGTTATAAAAAATAGGACTATGTAATATTTGCCCATCTCATTTAACACTTTTATCCTGGACATTTTTAGAATCATACAACATGATTATATTATCGTTTTTGACAGCTGCATAGTATTCTTTTGTAAAAAAGAATCTATTTACCAAATCCAAAACAATGAACATTTAATGTTGTTTGGAATACTTAATTATAATAGGCAAATGTTACCTAGGAAATGTGTGTGTGTAAATACATGTAAATATACATATATATTCCTATTTATCTATTAAAGTGCCTATTTATGCAAACTCAATATTGAGTATTATTATTCTTTTAAATCTGAGTTAAAATGCAAAAAAAGCTATATCATTGGCCCTTTCATTTTTATTTATTTATTTTTATTAGTAGTGAAGCTGAATATATCTTAGTGTGTTTATTAGCCATAATATGGTACTTGTCTATTTCTTAAAAATTGTGTAAGAGCTCATTTTTTATAAGTGTATTGACTACCAGTCTGTTCTAAATATTACAAACATTTTTATCTTCGTTTTCTTTTTTAATTAGGTTAAGGAATTTAGTTTAGGTAACATTTAGGAATTTTATATATCAAATCTAACAGCTTCTTCTTTTAAGGGTTGTGGCTTTAATGTCCTGTTTTTCTCTAATCAAAGATCATAAAATTATTCATCAAAATTTCACTAGGTATTTTAATCCATTTGGAATTTATTGTGGTTTCTATAAAATGCTCACATCTACTTTCAATGATCTCTACCTGGACTACTTGGGTTCTATAGTTACTCACATATGTTGGAGGGGATCTGAATCAATGAAAAACCTGTAATGAGACAGTGACTAGTATTTCAGATGCCTCCTGACAGCTAGCACTAGGCCCTGCTGCTCCTAGCCGCTGCCTGAGTTGTCCACAACACATCACAAGGGGGAGCCTTCGTGCTTTAGTAAATACGTCCAATGCTTCCCAGGCCACTCCTCTCATTTGTAGGTTTTGTCCAACCTCCATAGTTTCTGTCTTGATCATACAAAAAGCTGTGTGGTGAGGTGGTCAGAAAAAATTTAAAAACCTGAAAAATTAAAAATTGAGCTACACAAAACAAAAATCCTAAATATTACTAAATTTGAATTGAAAACATTTTCTTCTGTGCATAGGAAAGAAATTTAAAATTATCCTCTGGTTTCCCAATTATTGGACTACACTTCCTTACCAATGGTGTTCAGATCCATATTTGAAGTTGAGGACTTGAATGAAAAGTAAAATGAACTGTTATATATTATGGAGATTTTTCTGCAGTTGTTGCAAGCCAGTATGTGTCAAAGATAACATGGTGGGTTCTACCAAGGATTTTCCCATCTTTATTTATCAATTGGTCATATTGTTCATTTAATTAAATAAGTTTGCATTTACCTTTACCTCTTTGTATCATTCCTTTGCAGAACTCTGTTATCTGGCCACTTGGGGATCTAAGGTGAATAGAAAGGGTGGTCCTATTTGTGGCTAATCATCAGTATATTGATATTTTTTCTAATATCTTTCCTCGGTAAAATCAGTAATTATATGGAATTGTATCTTGTGTGGAAGCCACTTGCACTAGGCCAGTTGTTTGTACTTAAGCCTAGAAGGAGAAATGAGCGCTCTCCAACAGTCTCCTTCTCTGGCTGATATGCTTTTAAGAATGTTTGGATGATAGGCAGAGTATAAATGTGAAGTCCTCTTAAAAAAGGGTAAAACGGCTCCCAACTCATCTTAAAGTACATATCCCAGGCTAAACATACGGCCTTGTCATCACAATTTTCCACATTCCTTTTCTTGTGGTTTTAACGTTCTACTTTTATTTATTACCAGAAGGCCTTATCTCTCCAGCCTGCTGCTACAGACTGCGATGCCAGGATGTAGTGAAAGCACAAAGTAATGAAACAGATGATCATAAAATAGAAGGCAAATGGCCACAGCCTCTGTCTGTGTTACAGCTGCTCAGGTTCTATAGCCTGAGCCAAACCATGCTCGAGAGACATAATGTCACACAGCGCTAATCATACTTCCATTCCCCTTAGCTTTGGAATCACCAGAAGACCTTCAACTCTGTGAATGTCAATCTTTTCACAAACTTCCAGGAAAAGTGTCAGCTAATGGGAGAAGGGAAAGAAGACAGCTAGAGGACCCTGAATGCTAAGAGGCCACTTAAAGGGCAAATAGGAGCTCAAGTGAAGAAATGTCATGCAAATGAAATATCTGGTGGGCTCAAGGAGAAGGAAAGTGAAAAGGAAAAGCAAATGAGCACTGCTAGATGATATGGTCTTCTGCGAATTTCCCCCCTCCCTGTGCAGCTCTTAGCAAAGTTATCAAACCAGAGCCTCATGTCCGGTGATGAGTGACTGACAGGTGGTTGACTGCAGCAAGTTGGAGGACCGTTAAATTAGTACTTTCCAAAAGCTGATCCAGTTTTGGCCAAACCTTGTGAGTTGTAGTTAGTGCCAGGGATTCTCAGGGAGGTCTGCGTCTGTTCCTTCTTTCCCCAAGCAGAGCAGGAGGGGGAGGAAGAAAGAGGAATTTGACTCATGAGCTCAGATGCCATGTACAACCATCTCCAGAAATTTCACATCTTCCTAATGCGGCTTTAATATTTCTATAAGTATCTGTAATATATTTTTTGTTCTCAGGTTGATAAAGATTTTTAAGTGATACCATATGGTGTTCATAAAGGATAAATAACTGAGAACTCTTATACATGATTGGTGGGAATTTGAATTGATACTACTACATTTTGAAGGACAATTCACTGACATCTGTTATAATAAAAATGTATTAAATCCTTTCACCTAGCATTTCACATCTAAGGATTTATTGTATGGAAACACTAATATAATTAATAAAGTGGTATGTTGCAGCATTACTTATAATAGTAAAACAAAATAACGCAAATGTCTACTAAGATAGATATTATTAAATAATAAAAATGTTAAGTAGTCATTAAAAAGTAAAAAAGTAGAACTATATACATTTCAGTTGCTGGGATATGCCACTTAATAGCCATATGAACTTGAGCAGATTACTTTATATCTCTGTGCCTCAGCTTTCTCATCTGTGTGACAGACATAATAATAGTATCTACTTCAAAAGGTTTCATGAGAAGCAAATGGGTAATGCATTGTAAAATGTTTAGAACATCATCTGACACATAGATCATAAATGTTACCTCTTTTCAATTATTATTATTATTTTTGTATTGACATGAAAAACTATGCAAGATAAAAAAACAAAAAAGGAAAGTTACAAATGAGTATAGATTATATTATTCCACAAATAAAAAACAGTAAAATAATATTTATTATATTGATAATTCTTGTTGTTTGTGGGGTGTGGGGTTATGACGGGCTTTCACATTTTACCTTACATTTTTCTAAAATGTTTGAATTTTATTACTGCCGAATTTTGCAAGAAGCTTTGTGAGATGCAGTGAATAATCACCTCTACTCCCTCATTTTTCTTGGCTTCTAGAAGGAGTTACCATGATGTGTCATATAGACACATACAGTTTCTGGTAGAGTTTGGAGCCAAAGAGTAATGAAAGTACAGCAGCCTCTCTCAAACATCTATGGTGAAGGACCTGATTTTTTTTAGTAGATAATTTTTAGATCAGTTTTAGGTTCATAGCAAAATTGAATGGAAGGTATAGAGATTTCCCACACACTTTCTGCCTCCAGATATGCACAAAATTCCCACCATCAACATCCTGCATCACAGTGGTACATTTGTTACAACCAATGAACCTACAATGACATATCACTCATTATCACCTAAGGTCCATAGTTCATATTAGGGTTCACTCTTGGTGTTGTATATTCTATGGTTTTTCACAGTTGTTTAATAACTTGTTTGCACCATTATGCTATCATCCAAACTAATTTAATTGATCTAAAAATCCTTTGTGCTCTTCCTATTCATCCCTCCCTACCCCTAACCCCTGGCAATAATTGATTCCTTTACTGTATCTAATTTTTTATTTTGTTTTTAAATTTTTTAAATTTAAATTCTTTATTGTTTAAAGTCTTAACATAAGTCTCTTCTCCCCCCGTCCCCCTTGACCTCTTGCCAGCCGCTCCCACCCCCAGCACATGCCCTCACCCTCCTACTATCTGTGCCCATTGGTTATGCTCATATGCATGCACACAAGTCCTTTGGTTGATCTCTTACCTTCCCTCTCCCTGCCCCTGCCTTCCCTCTCAGGTTGGACGGTCTGTTCAATGCTTCTATGACTCTGGATCTGTTTTTGTTCATCAGTTTATGTTGTTCATTATATTCTACAAATGAGTGAGATCATGTGATATTTATCTTTCTCCAACTGGCTTATTTCGCTTAGCATAATGCTCTCCAGGTCTATCCATGCTGTTGCAAATGGTAAGAGTTCCTTCTTTTTTACAGCAGCATAGTATTCCATTGTGTAGATGTACCACAGTTTTTTAATCCACTCATCTGCTGATAGGCTGTTTCCAAATCTTAGCTGTTGTAAATTGTGCTGCTATGAACATAGGGGTGCATATATCCTTTCTGATTGGTGTTTCTGATTTCTTGGGATATAGTCCTAGAAGTGGGATTACTAGGTCAAATGGGAGTTCCATTTTTAGTTTTTTGAGGACATTCCATACAGTTCTCCACAGTGGCTGCACCAGTCTGCATTCCCACCAGCAGTGCACGAGGGTTCCTTTTTCTCCACATTCTCCCCAGCATTTGTTGTTTGTTGATTTGTTGATGATAGCTATTCTGACAGGTGTGAGATGGTACCTCATTGTTGTTTTGATTTGCATCTCTTGGATGATGAGTGACTTTGAGCATGTTTTCATATGTCTCTTGGCCTTCTGTGTTCTCTTTTAAAAGTGTCCATTAAGGTCCTTTGCCCATTTTTTGATCGGATTGTTTAAGTTTTTCTTTACCAGAATATCATATAGTTGGAATCATACAGTAGGTAGTCTTTTTAAATTAGCTTCTTTCACTTATTAATGTTCATTTAAGTTTCCTCCATGTCTTTTCATGGCTCAATAATTTTTAGCACTGAATAATATTTCACTATCTGGATGTACCATAATTTACATATGTATTCACATACTAAAGGACATCTTGGTTGCTTCCAAATTTTGGCAATTATGAATAAAGCTGCTGTAAACATTCATGTGCAGGTTTTTGTGTGGACATATTTTTCACTCAGCTTTTTAAAACAAAATTTCCTGTATATTACAGACCAGTACTTTCAAAAAAACAAATGGAAGTGAGTTACTAGCACAATGGGATAAAAACAAATAGATACAAAATACAAATCCTGACTTTATATTACTAGATTTAACAAATTTACAATTACTGTCAAGTTGATATCAAAATTTTCAAATGCCTGCTTTAATTTTTTCTATTTACTTATCTTGGACCAGAAATAGTTTGTGGATTGGCCCCAGTCTGCAGACCTTATTTGAGTAGCACTTATATAGGGAAACTAGGTTTTATGAGGAAAGGTCAGGATATCCCCTCCTTTTGTCTTGAAAACTCGTACTTACCACAGCCTTTAAAAATCCGCGTTTTGCCTTCTCTCGCTGGCCCCTCCAGCCTGGCCACGCTGCCTGTCTTTGATTCCGGAAGTGGTGCTGCTGTGCTCTGGCTGGGCTGGTCTTGGCACCTTGCAGCCGTGGTGTGCTGATGCCAGCTCCATGGCCCGACACCTGGGCGAGGCCAGGCACATAGCAGTCACTCAGCTGAAGTTAAGAGGAAAATACTTAGAACTTTAAGGAAAAATAAGCAGTTATCTTTCCCCTTGTAGATTCCAGGAGTCAAATAACCCTTAAGTATGAAGTGAAACTTTGTTACTATTTTGTATATAATGTAGATTTAGCTTTACATTGGGTCAGCTTATGTCTTTCACGTTGTATTCAGGTTCATCTTTTTTTATTCATGGTATTTTCTCATCATTTTTATTTTAGCTAGAAATTATCTGACACTCCTTGATGCTGGAGTAGCCGTCTTTGCCAAACAGCAATGCAAATAGTTACCAAGGAAGGGAAGAGGTCCCATGTAATTAGAAATGCTAGGTCTGTGTTACCTGTCATATGATTGCGCGCAGATGGGTGGGAGGGGACTGCGTGCTGCCCCAGCCCCAGCTGCTGCCGGGACTGGGGCTGGGGGTGGGCCAGAGCGGAGCGCCTGCCCCCACCCCAGGGGACACAACGTGGCAGCCGGTGCTAGGTGGGTCAGGCGCGGGTCGGCGCCCACGCGGTGCCTCCTCGCTGGGCAGGAGGCGGGGCGCCTCCTTGCGCGATTTCAATCTCGCACTGGGCCTCTAGTGTTTCAATGATTGGAGGATCTATCTGTTTGACCCATTTGTAAATGAGGTAGTCAGAAACTCCAGAACACAAATTCACATTAAGGCTAACTAAATTACTTATTTCTGCGTCCTATGTTGTTGTAGTAGTTGTCTTTGAAGAGAGTGTTCAAACCTTCCCTTCCTTCCTCAGCTCCTCAGTAATTTCTCCTACTTTGGAAGATGTCTTCAAAATTACTGATTTTTTAGATCACATTCAGCTCTTATCATTTCCCTTCGCTTTCTTAAAATATTTCTTTATGCATTCCTTTAGTGTATAAAATGATAAATAGTCTTTTAAATTCTACCTTGACTTCTTAGGCATCACAAATTTATTTTCTCAGTCTTCCTCTTTCTTGACATCTTTAGGTTTTTATGTAGATTATTGCTTCCTACCTGCATCCTCCTCTTCTTTGATTTTTGTGATATTATATTGCCCCAGACTCCTTAAAATCTTAAAATATCTGTTTCCTAATTTCTTCTCTGATCTTATCTCCTTGGTTAGTGCATTAGACTAAGGTAGTAGCAAGGAGAAAAAGATGGAAATAATTGGATCTGAATTGGGTTTGGATATAGAGCTGATAAAACTTGCTGATGGATTTGACGAGGGGATAAGTGAAAGAGGAATCAAAGATGAATTCTAAGTTTTTAGCTTGAGCAACTGAATAGTGTCACTTACTGAGAAAGCGGGAGGACAAAGTTGGGAGAAGTTAATAATCAAGAAGCCTATTTAGGTTATATTAAATTTGAGATGCTTGGATATGTTAAGTGGATATGTTAAGCTAGCAGTTGGGTATAGCATCTGGAGTCCAGGGGAGGGATCAGGTGAGAGACAGACATTTAGGAAGTCATAATCATATAATAATTTTGATGCTTTTTCATTGGATGAGATAACCTATAATTCTAATATTTGGACCTAATATTTATGCCGTATATGTCCAAAAAGGCGGTCTTAGTGTTAATTTTATTCAGTGTAGATTAGTTTTCTTAAGATGAGTTCAGGAATTTTATGGCAAAAATCTATAATAATAAAAGCGTAATATGCTAATTAGACCAGATGTCCTTCTGGACGACCTCCGGGATGAAGCTGGGGCTTCGAGGGAAGCCCAGGTTCCTGGTGCCAGAGGGAAGCCGGTACCAGCAGCCAGGGGAAGGAAAGCCTACTCGTGTATGAATTTCGTGCATCAGGCGTCTAATACTCTCTCTCTCTCTCTCTCTCTCTCTCTCTCTCTCTCTCTCTCTAATAAAAGCCTAATATGCAATTTTTCTCTCAACTGGGAGTTTGACCAGGAAGTGGGGCTGGCTGGCCAACCATGGGAAGGGAGGCTCTGGCTGGCAGCGACGGCAGGCAGCTGGGGGAAGGGACGTCCTGGCCAGCAGCCGGCAGCTGCTAGGGACCCTACCCGTGCATGAATTTCTTGCACTGGGCCTCTAGTAGTAATGTAACAAAGAATAAACCTGTCATTATTTCATAATTCTATTACTTTGTCAAGAGGCTCATTGTGAATGAAAACCTGTGAAAAAGGAAAGATTCATCAAAGACATTACAGTCTTACTTTTTTCTGATAGTTTAGATGTATATTTTTAGTTGTGATGATAATTCTTACTGAATTTTATTTACCAAATTGGTACACATGG
The DNA here is from genome assembly GCF_963455305.1 of Plecotus auritus. NCBI lineage: Eukaryota > Metazoa > Chordata > Mammalia > Chiroptera > Vespertilionidae > Plecotus > Plecotus auritus. Next base: position 170,002,250 of record NC_137775.1, on the reverse strand, counting down.
TCAAGGTGGATGACAATGTATAAATTAACTGATGGCACTAAAGTGTAAATTATATTCAGTGATTACAGACATTTCTGAGTGTTTTTTTTCCCTAAAGTAAATTCCTTGCCACATGAAGATTAACATAGAGTGGAGATACAGACAGAGAATTTACTAGAAAAATGAACAGAGGCTCAATAAAATATTCTAGGGTTAAGCAAGATTAAATGAGATAATATTCCAAAGCAGCACTTTGTAAACTACAAAGCATTACCTAATGTTTATTGTAAGAAAGTATTAAAGAGAAAATCATTGTGTAATCATTTATTATTTGCATGACTCTGAGGCAGTCAGAAGCAATACTCTTCAGCTCGTATAAGTGATACTTTTTAAATGTTGAGTCATACATTCAGTGACTAGAAATTGACATGATTGTTACCCATTTTATTGCAGCTTAAACACTAAAAAAAATTTTGCCATACTGGTAAGCCAGTCAGTTCATCAAAGAAATTTAATGCACTTTATAGAACATCACAAGAGTGCTGAACCAGGTGTCGTAAAGGATTTAGTTATAATGGAAACAGACACTGTGTTTCTATCTTTAATAGCTTGCAATTTAAAAAGAAAAAGCAGAAATAAAGACCACAAATGAGTTATTGGAAGTATACATACTAACAATTACATAGCCAGCTCTGGGTATTGAAAATGATGCATTTACTTCTGTGAAAACAGATGTTCAAAGTCTCTTATCATGACTTGTAGCTCCCCCATACCAACACTCTCCGAATGTGACTGTATTCAGTTCACAATCCCTCCATTATATCAGATTTCCTTATCAACTTCTTTTCTTGTCCACACAGATTATTATGTCCAGCCTGAGGGTGCTGTCATTCAGTCTTAATGTTGTACTCCTTCGGAGTACTTATGGTTGGATGTTGCAGTGATTTCAGATAGAATTAGCTCGTTAGAGTTTGGGGGCAATAAAAGACCATGTTGAATATTGGTTAAATAGAAGTTTGTGTGTGTGTGTGTGTGTGTGTGTGTGTGTGTGTGTGTGTGTTTTGTTTTGATTTGTCTTTTATTTGCTGTTATTGCTACTTGGTTTATTTAAACTTACATCTTAAAATTTAGTCATTTCTTAAATAAAAATCAATGTCTCTTTATTTTTCCTTTTGTACATAGTCAAAAATATTAAATAGCAGGTTGTTGAATGCAGAGTTAAATTTTAATTGCTGATATTACTTAATTTTGATAAGTTTGCTGCCCATGTGTGCTTTTTTTTTTTAATATGCTCATAATTACATTGATTTGCTGAGCTGGACTTCCCTTCTCTTTCTGTTAAACAGTATGGCAAATGAGGTTTAAATCTTGTTAAAATTACAGAATTTTCTTTCTCTCTCGGCTCTTTACTCCAAAATAATCATTTCCCTCCCATCTCAGTGGTTCTCAACCTTTCTAATGCCGCGACCCTTTAATACAGTTCCTCATGTTGTGGTGACCCCCAACCATAAAATTATTTTTGTTGCTACTTCATAACTGTAATTTTGCTACTGTTATGAATCGTAATGTAAATATCTGTGTTTTCCGATGATCTTAGGCTCTACAGCAGCGGTTCTCAACCTGTGGGTCGCGACCCACAGGTTGAGAACCACTAGCAGGGTCGCCTAAGACCATTAGATTACATTACGATTCATAACAGTAGCAAAATTACAGTTATAAAGTAGCAACGAAAATAATTTTATGGTTGGGGCTCACCACAACATAAGGAACTGTATTAAGGGGTCGTGGCATTAGAAAGGTTGAGAACCACCCTAACTCACTTATGGTCTCTAGGTAATTGTTAGGCCAAATGAAAAGTGACTTTTTTTTCCAAGTTGAAAGTGGAAATTTTCTCCAATAATGTTATGGCTGTAAAGAACTGGGGTGTTTTTCACATTTTTTCAGGACATGAGAGAGCCTGTGTTCTCCATGTTGAGTGTGGAGGGACTTACCAGTTGAAGCGGATGTGATTGATCTGCCTAAGACAAAAAACACATTTTCTGACAAAGTGTTAATAAACTTTCTCCAGCAGTTGTAGGTTCCTTTCAAGATCTTACCGTTTGTTTTGGAGGTAATGAAATTTACAGAGAACTGTTATAAGGTTCTAATTGAATTTCACAGAAGTAGCCCTAGTGTGACCCAAAATAGAAGAAAAAAATAACCAGCCCACAAAACCCCATACCGTGAGGCAACTCTCTGCAGAATTATTGATTAAGAACATGAAGTGGAAAAGAGAGGCCCAACTCTCAAATAATTAGCCCTGGTTAATGAAGACTTTTAAGATATGGCAAACTGATGTTGATAACTTCTGTGGTACACAGGGAGTTGATGAAATAGATTGGCAGCTATAAAAGAGAAGTGTTTATTAAAACACCTTTTAAACAGCTATAAGATATAATAAAAAGCCATCTTAAAAGGAACTTATTAAAAGAAACCCTAGATGGAATTGATAATTTTACCACCTGCAGCTTTCACAGAACTTTCTTGGCTTTTGTTGAAGCTTTTACACACTTAATGGCAATCTTAACAGGTATTATCTAGATTATGTGCTCTCTCCATTTTGATGGGCCATATTAAAACAGGTTTATGACATATATACTAACAACACTGATGCATTTAAAACTTTTTTTTTTCAAAACATAGCCAGTGACTACAGTAGACACATAAACACTTTAATAAAAATATGCCTTATTCTATAGATCATACAATAATTTTATTTGTGAGTTTATTAGTTTATAGAAAGCTTTCCCATCATTGTCTCTTATCCTCACAATAATCATATGAGGTACGGAAGGCAGATAATGAGGTTCTTAATTTTCATATGAGGAAACAGACTAAGAGATGCAGAGACTTGCACAAGGTCACACAGACTTACATAACATCACACCATATACAAGTGGGAGAGTAGAGGTATAAACTCAGTATTTTAATTACAAGGTCAATAGTATATCTATTACCTTATAGGAATGTCATGAGGATCATATTAATACTAGAGGCCTGGTGCACGAATTTGTGCACAGGTGGGGTCCGGCCAGCTGGACTGGATGGGGCAATGGGGCAGGGCCAGCCAGGGGGAGGGGACGTGGGAGGTTGGCCGGCTGCCTCGCCCCTGACGGGGGGGGCCTTGGGCAGTTGGCCAGCTGGCCCCACCCCCTGGTCGAACTCCCCGTCAAGGGGACAATTTGCATATTATCCTTTTATTATACAGGATACACAGCCCTTAGGCCATGCCCCATCACATGCTAAGTGCTCAGTATATGCTAGCTGATATTATCACTCCTATTGTTTCTTGACACTGACTCTTTGCAGATGAAAAACACTATTCACATATGTACATATTTAACTGATAACTTGCAGTATAAATAATATCCTGTATAGGTAATATGACCAGTAATAGTATTTGGGGATTCTTGGCAAAGAAATGTTGATATGTCTTTCCCATTGTGATATTTCAGTGGCTCTGTTAGCTCAAAATCAGCTACTTAAATAGAGGATATTCTTTATCTCTGTGCCAGTGCCACCTCAAAATCCTCAGACATTTGACTCCTCTCAGGCTTTTCTTTGCTGGATCTGCCGTGGGTCATGAGTTAACGTGGGTCTGAAGGCTTTCGGGAGATGTACAATTTGGTTCTCTCAGTACTATGGATGAAGTACCTATTGCCTTGTTCTGTATTGTTTGCACCCTGTTGGTGACTCTGACTGCTCATCCTCTGTGTGCTGCTTGCTGTATGTATCACTGTCCAGAGCTCTGAGTCCTGGGGAAGAGGCCGTTACTTCTTTTGAGTCTCTGGACTTGCAGATAGAGCATGAACCAAACTGCCATTCTGCAACAGTAAATGGTTTGGATTATAGTACTAAGCTGGAGCTTGCCTTGGAAATTGACCTGTGCTGAGCTGTGGAGTACTGACATGTGCAGGCCATCCTGAGGAAGGGTGATTGCTATAAACAAACACTCTGACTACTAAAAATTAATTTATTATGCTTAAGTCAGCTGGAGATATTACCAAAAGGAATCCCTTAATTTTCTATTTTTATATATGTTGTCATAGACAATAAATCTACTATTTTTGATTATCACACTTAACAATAATGAACAGCCAGATTTCCTATCCCCACCCCCCCACCTCCCAATATGTAACTTTAATTTGGACATCAAAATTCTGAGGATAATGAAAGGGCGGGGAGACTCCATGTTCCTTTTGTTCTATGTCCTCCACCTCGTGGAGTCAGGTTCCTGCCCTAGAACCTCTTCAAGAGCCCAACCCACACTTTTGGATTAGCCAATAGAAATGCAAGGGGAAGGTAAGCCGCACCCTGCCCCATGTGCAACCTGATCCCGACCAATCAGCAGAGACCACACTACCTCACCCCTCCTACCTCTCCCAGGCCCCCTATAAATCAGTGCGTTTGGGGACTGACTCTCTCTCTCTCTCCACCTCGCCGCTGCGCCGGGGTGTGTGTGTGTGTGTGTGTGTGTGTGTGTGTGTGGGACTGAGCTCGAGCTAGCTCGATTAAAAGGCTCTTTGCTTTTGCATCGGACTCGGCTCCCTCGTGGTCTTTGGGAATCACGAAATCTGGGCATAACAGATAAGACCTATGGTCTAGAGACAAGCTGCCTCCAGGGCCTTGGGATCCTTAAAGAAAAGATCAGGAGTGAAAGGCCAGGGGCCTCCTTTGAGTGTGCAAGCAGAGAGACCCAGACCTCTTCCTTATCCACAGAAACAACAGGCAGAACAAAGAGGGCAGGAATTCAGATTTTTCCTCCTTTGATTTTATAAAATTACTAGAGGATTGGTGCATGAAAATCGTGCACTCGGGGGGGTCCCTCAGCCCGGTCTGCACCCTCTCGCAGTCCGGGAGCCCTCGGAGATGTCTGACTGATGGCTTAGGCCATCAGTTGGACAACCTGAGTGTTGCTGCGGAGGTGGGAGAGGCTCCCACCACCACCGCTGCACTCGCCAGCCATGAGCCCAGCTTCTGGCTGAGTGGTGCTCCCCCTGTGGAAGCGCACTGACCACCAGGGGGAAGCTCCTGCATTGAGTGTTTATTGAGTGTTTGCCCCCTGGTGGTCAGTGTGTGTCATAGTGACCAGTCGTTCTGCCATTTGGTTGATTTGCATATTAGCCTTTCATTATATAGGATATTGCCTCTACTACTAGCCTTTTATTATGTGGGATATTGCCTCTACTCAAGATGAAATCTAAGCTTTCCCCAGTGAGCAGAGATAGGGCAGAACAAATTTGTTTGGGATCTTCAGGTCTATCAACTCAAGATAGTAGGACGGAAACAAAGTACTTGGCATTATTTTTTTAATGAAAACAAGCATTACCTGACTAGAAAGGACAACTATTTTAAAGTCATTTTATTGTCCTAAGTCTCAGTGTATGTCTCCCTGTTCTAAAATACTGGAAATATATTTGTTAAGAATATTAAATGAGGAGATCCAGTCAAGAGCTGAGGAGTGTGCACTAGTGAGTGATCTCCTTTGAACAGAATTAGTCCTTGTTTCCCAGGTAGAGGAGAAGGTATTGTTTAGCTCTTCTCAGACTTGACAGCATATTTTCTAATGCTGTGAATGGACTAAGGTTTCAGAGGCATTGTATAATTCATGGATCTGGTTTAAATACTTGGGATTTCCACATCCAGTGAAAGGATCTAGTCATGACACTGGGAAAGGCACCTGGCTCAGAAGTGTTTTCATAAAGATTTGATCCCCATCAAATACCTTTAATGAACATCTTTCCCAAATCATCCCATAGCATCAATGAGTATTTACTTAGCGTCCATCTGCATATGAATCTGTGTTGGAGCTGGATGATTTTCAAATAGGTTGAGCAGCTGTTGTCCATACTGCCTGCTGGAAATTTATAGTAAATAAGAGTCTGGGGATAGAAGAAAAACAGCCCCAAATGATTTTTATGCAAAGACAAATGATACCTTAATTGGCAACCTTATGATTGGCTCTGAAATGCTGTGGCCTTTTAACTTTAAATGGCATATGCAGGTGCTGCAGACACGTTAATAAAGAGACAGTCTTGTATGCTCAGATATATGCTTCGGAGCCCCTTACCTGACTATCATTTAAGAATGTGTGGCAAGTAGGGCAGGAAACCAAAAGAGACCATGAAGTTTGCACATCCTAGTGCCTTGCAGGGTATCTCCATCAGCTGTGGTGGGAATACTCATGGTAAGCATTGCTAAAGAAAGATTTTAGTCATAGAGATGATGAATTGATGAAAGCAGGCTCTGAATCTTCTGCCTCAGAAGATATGTGGGTCTCAGGTGACAAAAGAATCAGTTCCACTCATCACCTCCCATTTTTCTACATAAGTAGAACAATGGCGTCTTGGCATGGCAGGGGGTAAACAGATCCAAGTTTTATAGGACATGAAATTTATAATTTTTGAGTTCCTCTATAATAAAAAGAAATGTTAACTATATGGCTTCTGCAAAATTAAAAAAAAGAGATGAACATGTGAAAACACTGTAGGGCTCCTCCCTACAGATAGGAGCAAGCAAGGGAAGGGCACGGAAATTCAAGCTTCATTATCTTGAGGTAAAGCTCTCTCTGCTTCTAGCACACTATGGAGGGTTAGGGTATGTGGACAATTGCTCTACTCCTTGATAGTTTAGGGTCCCAGGTTAAGCTGTTGATTTATTCACGTATGGGTGGTCTGAAGTGCTTTACTATGTCTGCAGTATTGCCGAAGGCATTGATACAATCCAGTGTCAGGATTGGCTGCAAATGTGCTCACCTGCAGCTCGAGCTTTTTAGGTCTGGCCAGTTAGTGCCCTCATATTCTCTTCAGGATAAAATGGAGTGTTAGATGAGAAGTAAAACCCAAAATGTCTATTTAAGCTTGAAAAAGTTCTGGCAAAATAGAGGAAAAATGCTCCCGAGTATTTAGATATGAGAACATTGGAAACAGTCATCAGTGGGTGTTTGAGAACTTAAACAAAACAAGAACAGACAGGGATAACAGGAATTGAATAACTATCTAAATCATTGGACTTTAATAATACAACTCTTTTTCAGTAAAATGCCATCTAGTACACTGTAGTTTGCATTCAGGACTGCAATTCTGGACTAGCTCCAGTGAAATAAAGATGAGTTTTATTGAATTCTAACTGGTGAGATAAATCATTATTTTGTATAAGTTATGAGTCTTGAAAAAATTTAGCTTTTAAATTATTTGCGTTCTTAGAATAACCCTTTGCAATAACAATAGTGGAATAGAAGTAGAGTCCTTTACAAAAAAACCTGTTACACATCCCTTGTGTTATTATTTTATTTTTTAAAATGTATTTTATTGATTCCAGAGAGGAAGGAAGAGGGAGAGATAGAAACATCAATGATGAGAGAGAATCATTGATCAGTTGCCTCCTGCATGCCCCTTACTGGGGATTGAGCCTGCAACCTGGGCATGTGCTCTGACTGGGAATTGAATCCCAACCTCCTGGGTTATAGGCCAGTGCTCAACCACGGAGCCACATGGGTCAGGAACACATCCCTTGTTTTATATGAATTTCCTATTGACCATGATCAGCTATCTATAATTTGATGGGCCAAAAGCAAATTACATCTTTTCCAAATTCTCAGTTTCTTGTTATCTTTATAAAATTGTAATAGATATGGCTGAGTTTGGGACTTAAAGATAGTTCTTACTTGTAGATAGGCTTCCTTAGAAAACACAGTGATTTTAACAATATTATAATAACTAGAGGCCCAGTACACGAGATTCGTGCACTGGAGGGGGGGCAGTCCCTCAGCCCAGCCTGCGCCCTCTCACAGTACATGAACCCTTGGGGGATGTCCGCCTGCTGGCTTAGGCCCAGTCCCCCCATCAGTCAGAATCCTTTTTGCAGTCCGGGGCTCACTCCTTACCGCCCGCCTGCATCACTCGCCAGCCGTGAGCCCAGCTTCTGGCTGAGTCCTGTGGGAGCACACTGACCACCATGGGGCAGCTCCTGCAATAAGGATCTGCCCCCTGGTGGTTAGTGTGCATCATAGTGATGGGTCGTTCCATTGTTTGGTCGATTTGCATATTATACTTTTATTATATAGGATTATATAGGATTATGATGACAAAGATTTATGGGATGAGTATAATAGACCAGTGAAGTAGGTACAGTTTTTGCCCAGATTCCTTTATGAGGCTGGTATACCCATCCCCAGATGCTGTAGGTGTTGGCTGCTCAGAGCTCAGTGCTGCACTTTTCTGAACATTGGCCTGAAATGGCCTGGGAGGCCCCTAGGTCAATGACTGGCTGACATGGAAGGGTGACAGCCTCTTGTTGACACAATCTGTGAGGTTCAGTTCATGCTCCCAGACTCCCTATGGTCTCAGACCAGAATTCTCCTGAAGTGCCATCATTGCCCAGTTTCTTCCCCTGCCCTGCCTGCTTCCTTTCGTTTCTCTAAAGCACTACCTCAATAGGTTATACTTGCTCAAGAACATCCATTTCAAGCTCTGCTTCTAGGGAACCCAACATAAGACAGATTCATCGCAAAATCAGACTACATTGAACACTTTGTATTTCTACTCAAGTTTTTGATCAATTTAGTGACTAAAGGTAGGAGAAAAGATAAAAGAAGGGGGTGCCATTCTATAATTTCAGTATCACAATGGCTGACTAGCAGGCAGCAAAGTGAATTTTTTAATTAAGTATGAAATAATTTTCCATAGTTCTTGGCAACAAGCCAGCATGATGCCCTTTTCCTAAGAAGTGAATTTTCCTAGTCATTTGGAAACCAAGCTGTGCATTCTGGCATGGCTTGACATTTGCCCCCTGGTCAGGGTCAGGCATTCTGTAACACCAGACAGCCAATTTCAAGCGTTGCTAGAGCCAAAAAAAATGAGCCATTTGTATGACAACAGAAGCCTTAGGAAAGGCAGGTGATGCAGGATGCTTGGGCTTCTCTTGGCAATTCTGCAGTAGGGCCAAAGCCAGATGCCAAGCTGTTCATCCGTCTGCTGTTGACTCCACTGTGAATTAGCGAAACAGGGCACAACACCTGTTGATTTATAAACAGTTTTGAAATGAGTAAATGATCTTCTTTGAAGGCCAGACATAAAGTCATAATACCAGACCACTGATATTAATATTACGCTTTTGGTATTCAAAGGATATTTCTCAATATCCGCAGAAAGCATGCAGACTTGGCAGTTGTGATTCAGACCCTAAAAGGACATTTTGGAGGCAAGCTTTGGGAGACCTTGCCTTGAGGTAGCAGATGTTTTGAAAAGATAGTCAATTTAAACCCCACCCCCATTATATATTTGAAAAGGAAATGACTCAGTGAGATGGGCTAGTGTGCCTGGAATGTTGAGTGCCGGCAGAGAGGTACAGGAGACGAGGCTGGATAGGAATAAGTCAGGATAATGAAGGACTCCATAAGTATTTTGGACCTGATTCTAAAATGAGAGAGGAGCCATTCAAGGGTTTAAGAATGGAAGTTATGATTACATTAGCATTTTAGTGAGTAAACATTTAGATAAGCATTATCTCACTGGAGCCTCAAATAACTGTAACGTAGGAAGGTTTGACATTATTTTACTCCATTTTCACATGAGGAAACTGAGGCTCAGAGACATTCAGTCACTTGCTTAAAGTCACCCAACTATTTGGTGAAGACTGAGCCTTAAGTTCCCATTCCAAATCCTGCCATGCAGCTTTCATGAGTGGTCACAGTAAAAATTAAATAAAGTTCCAGTCCAAGAGGGCAGGTTACACACACCTGTCCAACTCAAACTGGCAACATAGAAGTATAGAATTATAACAATAGGTCAAGGGAGACATAAGAGTTGGAGGTATTAAGTTTTCTACCACTGTTACATTTTCACACAGAAGCATCCACTTTGCTGTCACACGTGGGGAGGAAGCTAGTTTTTTTTTTTTTTTTTTTGAATGGGCAGTTGTCATAGCCAGGTGCAAACAGACCATAGACTGTTCTTCTGAATTTTAGGGAGAAGACTACATTATTTTGTAAAAACAAATAAAAATATGATATTCTACCTTATTTCTAGACTGCTTTTCTAGGACCTACCATCTACAGAAAATGTAAAGATGTCCCCAAAGTGACTAAAAAGTTTTATTTTCAAACCAGTAGATTTCTGGTTCTTTGCCCTGTCTTTCTAAGCTTAACACTACACAAAACATTTTGTCAGAGATATATATATATATAGTAGGAATAGGTGGCTCTAGCCAGGCAACTGGGATAGAGTCCATTGGACTAGATAACTGGTGGTGGTGTACACCCCCACTTCCCGGTAATGCTTGGGGGGTGAGCAGGTAGATGTTGTGTGGGTGCTGGCTCTAGAGTTTTCACTTAGAATACACAGATGATTAAGCTTCTCAGAATACACAGATGATTGTCCTGTCTATATTTTGCATGTGTAGGGCTGTGCAGATTTAGCGGGTCCTGCACCCATCCCTGGTGATCCACTGTGTGCCCTGCAGTTTTAGTATTTTTTGGTGAAGAGCACCAACATCAGGAAACCACTGCTTCTGTGACTGCTGCCTGGTCACCACATCAGAGGAATTTGCTTTGCCTACTTTATAGAGAAATATTTGATGAAAGTATATTGAAGATCATTCTTTGTTACCTTACCATAATGTGCAGTCTATCATAATATGTCACTCAATTTTAAATTGCTGTGCTAGTGCTTGAAATCAACACTCACAATGTGAAGTGTCAGAGGGAGTGTACAGAGCCATGTCTAATTTTATACCATTGAAATACAAATTGTGGAAACAGCATTAAAAAATACATAAAAAGTTATGTCAGAATAGTAGGTTTACAAGGTAGCTTTTTATTTAAAAAAATATATTTTTATTATTGACTAGAGGCCTGGTGCACGAAATTCGTGCACGGGGGGGGGGGGGTGTCCCTCAGCCCAGCCTGCACCCTCTCCAATCTGGGACCCCTCGAGGGATGTCCGACTGCCTGTTTAGGCCTGATCCCACTGGGCAGTCGGACATCCCTCTCACAATCCAGGACTGCTGGCTCCCAACTGCTCACCTGCTTGCCTTCCTGATTGCCTCTAACTGCTTCTGTCTGCCAGCCTGATCTCCCCCTAACCACTCCCCTGCCAGCCTGATTGATGCCTAACTGCTCCCTGGCCAGCCTGTTTGCCCCTAACTGCCTTCCCCTGCAGGCCTGGTCACCTCTAACTGCCCTCCCCTGCAGGCCTGGTCACCCCTAACTGCCCTCCCCTGCAGGCCTGGTACCTCCCAATTGCTCTCCCCTGCAGGCCTGGGTCCCCCCCAACTGCCCTTCCCTGCAGACCCAGTCACCCCAACTTTCCTCCTCTGCCAGCTGGGTCACCCTAACTGCCCTCCCCAGCAGGCTTGATCACCCCCAACTGCCCTCCCTTGCAGGCCTGGTCCCTCCCAACTGCCCTCCCCTGCTGACCCGATTGCCCACAGCTGCCCTCCCTTGCAGGCCTGGTTCCTCCCAACTGCCCTCCCCTGCTGGCCATCTTGTGGTGGCCATCTTGTGTCCACATGGGGGCAGGATCTTTGACCACATGGGGGCAGCCATTTTGTGTGTTGGAGTGATGGTCAATCTGCATATTACTCTTTTATTAGATAGGATAGAGGCCTGGTGCATGGGCGGGGGCCGGCTAGTTTGCCCTGAAGGGTGTCCTGCATCAGGTTGGGGGTTTCCTTGGGGTGTGGGGCGGCCTGGGCGAGGGGCCTGTGGTGGTTTGCAGGCTGGCCACGCCCCCCGGCGACCCAAGCAGAGGCCCTGGGATCTGGGATTTACTTATCTTCTACAATTGAAACTTTGTAGCCTGGAGTGGAGCCAAGCCTTCTGCTCGCTCTGTGGCAGCCATTTCTGTTGGGATTTATGTATCTTCTATAATTGAAACTTTGTAGCCTTAAGCGGAGGCCAAAGCAGGTGAGAGCTGCAGAAGCTTGGCTTCCTCCATCGCTGGGGGCAACCCTAGCCTCCTGCTCTCTCCAGCTCTGTGGCTGCCACCATTTCTGTTGGGATTTATTTATCTTCTATAATTGAAACTTTATAGCAAATTTTGTAGCATTGAGTGGAGGCCTGGGCTGGCAAGGGCAGGCGGAAAGCTTGGCTTCCTCCATTGCCAGGGAAACCCAAGCCTCCCTCCTGCTCTCTGTGGCTGCAGCCATCTTGGTTGGATTTATTTGCATATTCGCTCCTGATTGGCTGGTGGGCGTGGCTTGTGGGTGTAGCAGAGATACGGTCAATTTGCATATTACTCTTTTATTAGGTAGGATTTCAGAGAGGAATAGAGAGATAGAAACATCAATGATGAGAGAGAATCATTGATCGGCTACCTCCTGCACACCCCACACTGGGGATTGAGCCCACAACACAGGCATGTGCCCTGACCGGGAATCGAACTGTGACCTCTTGGTTCATAGGTCGATGCTCAACTGCTGAGCCACACCAGCCAGGCAGTAGGGTAGTTTTTAATTGCTTTTGTATCTTTGCTCTGATTTTTAAAAAATCTTCTACAATGAGTATATATTGCTTTTGTAAGTGGAAAAATAAATACTATTTAAAAAACTACAGAGTACTATCAAACAATTCCCCATATCTCCTGGAAGCAGGGAGGGGCAGTGATAATTTTTCTTACTTTAAACTTGGACAGTGTGTTATGGGAATGGCTTAAATTTACAGAGATTACGAGGCTTCTCTGAGCCTTCCCAAGCATGGCACTGCAGCATATCTTCTGGTTCACAGTCTAGTACACTTTCCTTCTAAATGATGTTCTTGACATTTGAGGCATTCAACTCCATCATGTTGCTTGTTGGTGTTATATCACGGGATGCTTTGTTCCTATATCTGGACCTAGAGTTTATGGTTTAAAAGTGACATTAGCGGTGGGGGAGTTAGTAAAGGGCACAGGGACAAATATATGGTGATGGAAGATTATTTGACTTTGGGTGTGGGCACACAATGCAATAAACAGATTATGTTTTTAGAAATCTACATTTTAAACCTATAAAATCTTATTCACCAATGACATTCCAATAAATTTTAATTTTTAAAAAAGAAAATAGTGACTGCTCAGCTCCCTTCTAGTATCAGCTCTCTCCTTTTTTGTTGAGAAACACATTTCATGTAGCCTGATTGGTGCTGACTCTCTCCCCAGGCCCAGAGCATCCCCTGCCACCACCCATTACAGTGAAACATACAGAAATGGGCCCAACCCCACCTCTGCCAGAATCTTCTCAGGACCATTTCCCACCACTGCATGTTGAAGTAGGCTGTCCTTGGTCTTATCGGTAACCAAAGTGGAATTTTAAAAATAGAAAAAATTTCTTTACATCTGTGACTCATAATTTATCTTCATTTACAATAAAATATAGGCGTTTCCCCCAAATTGGAAAAACCAGCAGAATTATTCATATTGTTAGATTTTAAGAGAATATTTTCTGTGTCATTCAGGGAGTGGAGGAAATAACAGGTTTCTCCTCAATTGAGCTAAAAATAAAAATAGTGTAGGTTTTAATCCCTAATGATTAGTTTTCTTGATTTGAGAACAGAACTGAAAGAATTCAGAGGCAACATCCGTTCCCGGTGAGCCGTATTTCCCTCTCACTAGCATTTTACACGTGTATCTGGGTAGGTGCTGAAAGTGAACTTTCTGTAATTCAATGTGCCACCCACCTTTTCTCTTTCTTTAATGAAGTGTCATTAGAATATCAGCAAGTTCTACCTAAAGAATCAAAACTCCCACGGCCAATGTGCTCTATATGTTGAACTATGTAGGTTATTCCACTCATTAGTAGACTTGGAGTGGTTAGTCAGAAATATTAATGCCCTGTTCTGTTGTGGACAGGACAGTGTCCACTTGTGTCAGAGTGCATGTAATAAAGCCCCCAATGCCTGTTCAATGAGAGAGACTTCTGGTACCGTTCAACATAAAAGGGGTTCTTTCAGTACAAAAACAAAACAGAATTGGAAATAAAATGTATACAGGGATAAAAAAAGCCATTTCAAGCTCGAAATATATTTCCTTGGGAGACAGTAAATCTGGGGAATTGACCTATGTTTTACTTACTCTTCTAGCAATTACTCAGGAATGTGCTGGATTTGTAATGGTTATTGTACCTTTGGACAAGCAGGTCCCACATACCTGGGGTCTTTAGTTGGTGATAGATTGGAGGATAGGAAGGTCTTGAAAATTCGAAGACAGGATCTTTACTCATGGTCAGCACAATATCATGGTCAGCACAGAGCCATGTAGAGATTTGAGCTCCCAGGAAGCTTATATTTCCTGCTCTTTCTCCCTTTAGTTCATGCAACATGTTCTTGCATTCTTAATTACCAGGCAAGTTACTCATTTTCTTTTCTTTCTATTAGTCACCCCTGCATTACCTTATAAAACAGTCCACACTGAACTGAGTATGTTTATCTATTGCAAGAAAGGGGATAGACTATTCAGAATTTAGTAAAGAAGACTTGTTTCAAGGAAGTTACTATTCTGACACTGGATATGAGACATGAACCAGCTTAGAAAAGTGGAGAAGCATTAATGATGAACAGGCTAGACCAAAGGGAGATTTAAGTGAGATTTTCTTTATTGGGTTTCACTGATTTTAAGATGCACATTTTTTTCATACTTTACTACTTCTGAAAAGGGGATGTATCTTGCAAACAAGGATATGCCATCTTTAATTGGCAGTATTTTTTTCATTCTCGCAGAACATAAAAAATAATATGTCTTATAACCAGTGGCATCTTAGAAAAATATAAGTAGCGAACTAGGTTTGGAGTAATACCAACTTCATGCTAACTTAGGATATAGTACCAAGTTCAATCTTATGTGAAATGTTTCATAAACTGTGAATAGCCTAGAGTTTGGAATTTGAATCATTCTCAAATAATAATTTCTGTTCTTTCTATAATGCCCAAATAGATCTATTCTAGATAGTACGATTCCTCTCAGTAGGCTACACTCTTGAATATGCCAAGGATCATGTCTATTTTATTCACTATTGAATATCCAGTGCTGATTTTACTAAGTTATCCATTGCTAAGTGATCCCATTAAATCATCTTTGCTATAACACCAGAGATACTGAGTCTATGCTGTAGTGAACTTTCTTTGTATAAAATATATTGTTTTGGTCATGCTTTTCATAATTAATGTTAAAGCAAACCATGTAAAATTTTTGACTGATACAGAGATTTAACATTATTTTCACAAAATATAGGGTGTCACCACAAAAATGTATACACACTTTAAATATAATGATAAAAGCAGTGTTTATTAAAATACATTTCATTTTTTGGGGGATACCATGTAGTTACCTTTAAATATAACATCAAAATTATTTTTCTAATAATTACAGGAAATATTATGCTATATTGTATGTTAAAATAATTTTTTTAACAACAAAGATGTTTGAAAATTTCAGTGAATTAAATGACATAGTCATGCAATGGCTAAAAATGTTCTTTCCTAATTTAGCATAGCATTTTGCTCTTAATTACATGAGGTTTATAATATATAGAATTGTGCATTCCACATAATATATACATATAGTTGATAGTAAAAACCTGTGTATTTTAGAAATAAATGATTTCTATAGAAACACAAACATTTTGTTTATTCCTATTTATAGTAATTTTCTAAAATAAGTTCAGATAATATAAAGTTAATTAAAATATATGTATGTTGTGCATATTGTATCTACACACATTGTTGGTGCAGTATCGGTCATAAAGCTATTATGACCTCATAAGCAGCTGACATTTAGTTTTTCACTTTTTATCACCTCACTGTTAGATCCTGAACTCTGTGTTAGTTTTAATGAAAAAGAAATGTAATATAATAAAATATGGGAACTTACTATTTGCCTTAGAAACTATAAATATTAATCCAAGAATATAAAGTTAGGCTCCTCATAAAGACTGTGGTAATAATGAAAGATTGGCTGTTATAAAAAGTTACAAGGAAGGTGCTCTCAGATCAATGAACAGGGCAGTGCTGGGCATTCCCTAAGTCTTCGGGGCCACCATTCTCTTTCTCACTTTCATCATGTCACTCTCAATGTTTTTTTCTAACTCTCACTGTTTTTTTCTGTTCTCATTTCTACCATCTCACTCCATCAACTTACCACTGTCCTTCACCTCTTGGTCTTGCTCTGACAGAATTCAGTCTCCATAGTGTGAACAGATGTAGGCCATAAGCTCCAGGAGGTTGGAGACTGTCTGGTTGCTAATTATCCACTTGAATCTGGTGCTTAGTTCATCACTGATGCATAATAGGCACCAACATTTGCTCAATAGCAAAAAAGAATTTTGAGTCTGTGGTGGCTCCAACATAAAGACTGTCTAGAAATTTTAGGCCAAGCCTGAATAGTGTTTTTGACATTAAATAATGCTAATTTGGTTGTTGCTTTTGTTATTACCATTGCTATGCAATTTTCCTTTTAGATTTAAATTGATTCCTTGAAACAGAGGTTATATTGTTTTCGGCTTTCTTTTTATTCCTTTAGGCCAGTGGTCGGCAACTCATTAGTCAACAGAGCCAATTATCAACAGTACAATGATTGAAATTTCTTTTGAGAGCCAAATTTTTTAAACTTAAACTTCTTCTAACGCCAATTCTTCAAAACAGACTTGCCCAGGCCGTGGTATTTTGTGGAAGAGCCACACTCAAGGGGCCAAAGAGCCACATGTGGCTCGCGAGCCGCAGTTTGCCGACCACGGCTTTAGGAAAACCAATCTACCTTTTGGCTGCCTTTCTATGACAGTGTGAGTGTGTAAGAACTTGAGACCATGAATGGTGTTACAAGTTAGAGAAGGCTTTCAGACACTAGTGTCAAATTTGATAGTCATGCAAACTGAATTTTCAGTGTCACTGAACATCTGATGACCATATTGACATCCTAGGCAAGAATTAGAAATGATTTTTTTTGCTTACAGCAAAAAGAATTCACTTTCTTAAACAGGTTACTATTCCTGAGAAAAGTACCATACATTTAGAGATGGTAATAACCATAACAACAGCAACAATAATAATAAAGCCAGGACTTGACTCATCACATCTCTAAATTTATACTAAAAAAACTTGATTTAAGCAGAATATGCTCCTTTTCTTGGCTCTTACAAAGGATCTGTGCTTATATCAGCACCATGGGGACATGGAGTGAGAAGAGAATCAGAAGGAAAAATTCCTTTGGCAGGTTACTTTTTATTTCCAGTTTCCTCAGGATTCACAGAGTAGTTCTAGTAATATTACTGGCTAGTGATTAAGCAAGCTGAATTTTAGATTGTTTTCTAGTGCCTTTCCCCATTCTAGTCAGGGGGAATTTTTGGGCCTCATGCTCTTTATTCTCACAGTGGAAACAATAATAATAACACAACTGAGCTATAATAATAATACCTATATTGTAGAGTTGTTATGAGAAAGTAGTATATGTAAAATCTCCCCACCAATGCCCTTAACATATTTAACATTCAGTACTTAGAACATAGTATTTTTAAAAATATATATTTTTATTGATTTCAGAGAGGAAGGGAAGAGGGTGAGAAAAAGAGAAATATTAATGATCAAAGAGAACCATTGATCGGCTGCCTCCTACATGCCCGACACTGGGGACTGAGCTCGCAACCCAGGCATGTACCCTGACTGGAATCAAACCGTGACCACCTGGTTTGTAGGTTGACACTCAACCACTGAGTCACACTGGAAGGGCAACATAAGTATTTTTTAGTCTTAGGTAAATATCACTATCACTATTATAATTATTATCCTTAATATTTTTCACTGGCATTTCTATATCTTTAATTCCTTTTTTTTTTGCTTTTTTTTTTTTTTTTTTAAGGAAGGGGGAGAGACTGAGAGAGAGCAACATCGATGTAGGAAAGACACATCAATTGAACGTGCACTGACCTGGACCAGAAAGACCTGGGCTGGGGATCGAGCCTGCAACCAAGGTACGTGCCCTTGATTGGAACTGAACTGGTGACCCTACAGTCCAGGGGCCAATGCTCTGTCCATTGAGCCAAACTGACTATGGCTCTTTAGTTGCTTTCTAAAAAATGAAACTAGCCCCTTAAAATAAAATCATCCTCTTGGTATTCATTTAAAAATTTAGTATTCTTATGTGACTCATTATATGACTTGTTTATTTATGTTGAGAGATCAACTTGGGCTAAATTAGATGTATTTGATTTCATATTCATGAATGAAAGTGATTTAAGTTTCTAAGCATTCACAGCAAAGAGCTCCTGAACAATTAGCCTAGATTCATATAATTTGCAGGCTTTGGCTTTTTCTAATGTTTGTCTTATTGCTGAATCCACAAAAATGTCCTTATTCTTTTATTTTTCCATTTCTTTTCATTGTTCTTTTGCTCTCAAGTGGAGACCAATTCAAATCTAAGCACTTAATGCTGTGATAATACCTTTCAAGTATCAAAAAGAAAGAAAATTAACATGGACTCCAGTTTTTCCCCTGTATTCTTATTTAACAAGCCGTTGAGGCAGAGACATGACTCATTTTAAGGAGGAGGTACCTGGAGGGGAGGGGGGGAGGCTAAGGTAACACCAATAGTACATGGTACAGTTGGGTTGAAATAGAGGTCATCTGAGTCCAGGGTAGTGCTCCTTTCTTCAAGTCACAGCACACAATTCCTAGCTATGGACAAAGCTTTATCCAAGAGAACTCCAGAGAACTTTCCTTTGTTTAGAAATAAATTTCAAAAGCTTAGTTCCTTGGCTATTTTGTACACTGAAATAAACTTTAACTAACTTAAATGAATTTGCATCTTGGCAACTAATTTATAATATGTGTATTTGTGTGTGAGTTAGGGAGAAAAGCATTGTTACCAACACATGTTGATGATACTAAACTTGGATCACAGCCCTTGACAGGCCTGAATCTGCAATCCTGTGGTCTGCACATGGCCTTGAACATGTTTTGGCCTGGTGTTTTTCCCTCCGGTAAAGGCAGTCTGACCTACACGTGTAAGTTAAGTGGAAGATCAAGTAATTCTTTTCAGAATTTGATTCATGTGGAAAATCAACATAAAAAATGTTAGCACCTCAAACTATTTTTTCCTCAATTAAATCTTAATTGAGTAAATATTTTCTTAGCCCTGTGTGTAATTTTGACTCCTGCAACCAAGGATTAAAGAGGATAGAGGGAAAGGGATTCTAAGGGGATTTTCAGAACAAAAATTGTGTGGCCCATGCAACCCAGCCATGGACGTCTTTATCCTGAGATGACAAGGAACACAGTCACTGGCCTCAGGGCCGTATCATCCTGTTCTCTGGGTCAGATCCCCACCCTTGATCACTGAATCAACTAAGTATCTCTCTCCTCACAAAGTCCCATCTACACAGTCAACTTCTTAATCTTTCAGGCCTTGATTGGAGCAGCTCAATCTAGTCACAGCAATGTCTTTAGGGCTGTTCATCTTCTGAACTGGTTGCTGTAGTGTTCACTCAAAATGCATTCTACTATTTCCCAAGTGTACGTGGGCCTTGATGGACCTTCCCCATTGGTCATTGTCCTTGCTGCTACTTCATTGGGGCCTGTATTTCCTGCTATTTCCTCTAGCTCCACGAATGTGGCTCTTTCTAGGGTGGGGATAGGGTGACATACACATGTGATTGCTCTTGAGTAATTTAAGGTTCCTGGTCTTTGATTCTTACCAGAGAATGAAACCCTTGGCTTGGCCTAACCACCAGGTGGTGGAGGAGACAGGCAAAAGAGGAGGGTTAGGTGTCAGAAGTGGAAGGAGGCAGTAGTAGCCAGTAGCTTCAAACCTCTTCCTTTTAGCCTTAAGCCTATGGTCTCTTTTTTGCCCATGTACCTCTAAAAAAACCCACTTTAAAAACTACTCATTACACATTTTTAAATAGACATTTGTAACTTCACAAAACCCTTTTAAAATAGTTAGAAAATATGTCATTACCAGTGCACTATAAATATTGACATTAAGAAATAAAATTTTCCATCACTCTTTTAAATGTGTTCAAAGCAATACAAAAACATAAGTAGTTTGATAACCATTATCTATTAAAATACATAGGCATATATGTGTGTATATGTATATATTTTATATGTATATGTAATACCTAATGTAATAGTTGAAAATTTTATTCTGTTCTTTTTTCTCCTTGAACTTGTGCTTTCATTCCACTTTCTGCAACACATTTTATCCTAATGTAATATACTTGTATGCTTGAAAGGTTTTTATTAATCACCATATCTTACTTCTCTGCAACAAAAATAATTTACAAATTGAAAATTTTTTTCATATAACCAAAGGCTTTAAGTATTAAACTCCTTTCCTGCATTGAATTAGCATTATAAATATTAACATACAATTGATCAAAACAATATAAATATATTACAATTTTTCATATATAATTATTTAAAGTAAAATGTCAAATTCTATGGATGGATGGGAGGGTTGATTACAATGCCTTGATTAAGGTGATAGTAAAGTTGCTTTTGACTGCTGTTGAAGATTTACCAATATATCATAGGAAGCAATAAGCCATAAGAGGGCTGTGATTTTTTTCTTTTGCAAGGCAAACTGGTAAGTATGAAAGGGGAGGGGGAAAAGAGAAGTTGAACTTCAGTGGCTCCACGGGCAAATTAAGTTTTGGACAGAATAAGTACAGAAGTTGAGAATTTGGAAATTATTTCTTTAAGATTTCCACCTTTTCAAAATAGTGTCTCCTATTGAAGAGTTCCGCTGTCCGTTGTAGTTCTTTTGTTAGTTTTGCATCTTCTTTCTCTATGTTGCAAGCAAAAAAGCACCACTTGAGTGTTCTTATATTCACCACCATGGATATAAGCAATATTCTTCTGCCTACAAAATGCTTAAAAAGCTCTGTCTTCCCCAAGACATACATGCCCCAGAGTCCCTTAATTCTTGTCTTTTCTCCCAGTGGCCTTCGCCATGTAAGCTCTGATTGTGCTTTCATTAAGATTATAAATAGAAACATTTCTGCAGTATCTATGACATTCTGAAGATCATATAAAGTTAAGTAGATGTAACCTGGTCCTCAAAAATATTCCATTGTAGCAAAATTAGATAAATCACTAGGCAGGAAGTAGAAGCAAAGGTGTTGTAGATAGAGGAAAAAGCATGGAAATGACTCAGCATCAAAGCACAAGTGTAATCAAAGAATAGACAGGTGTTCCATTTGCCTGGTGCACAGGGAAAATTTAAGAACAGAATTTCCCAAAGTGTATCTGCAGAACACATGTTAATAAGTATTTTTGAAGAGAGAGAGAGAGAGAGAGAGAGAGAGAGAGAGAGAGGGAGAGAGAGAGAGAGACTGTGTTAGTTTTCACTAAGTGTTAGTTTTGAAGTCAGGTAAGAAAGAAAATGCTAATAAAGAAAAGAAACAAGTTTATTTACTATAGAATTTATTAATTTCTTTCTGTGTTTATTATATTAGGGAATACCAGGAGAGGTAGCATGAAATTCTTCCCAACTCATGTCCTTTTTTTGAAGTATATCTAACCAGTGTTGGAGGAACAGACTTTGGAAAGAACTGCTTTAGGAAATAGTAAGAGATAAGGAAAGAAAGACATTCTGGGTCAAAATTGCAAAGCTATAATATCTGGAATATATTTAGTAGGCAGTGAAAGCATTTGATGGTTTTGGCAAGATTGTTCATGAGAATAACTGGGTTGTAAGACAAATGACCTTGTGACCCATGTCAGGTCTGGACTGTCAGGGGAAACTGAGGAAAAGACTGAGGCAGGAAGTGTTAGTAACTAAACAAGAGGATATATAAACCTACACTTGAGTAGTTTAAGTGCAATTGAAATGGGAACAGAAAGGAATATCTATCTATCTATCTATCTATCTATCTATCTATCTATCTATCTATCCTGTATACACGTGTGTGTGTGTGTGTGTGTATGTGTGTGTGTGTATGTGTGTGTGTACAGACAGAAGTTAAAACTTTTAGTTAACTTGATATTGAGGCTGTTTTTTCCAATTTACTTTCACTTTTGTGACATTAAATAATAAATTTTACCTTTCCTTTTGAGTTTATATGTTTAGTCAAATAATACAGAACTTCTCATCTAAAAGATATAAAACATCTGTATGAAAAAAGAAATGTTTAATTTCTTTGATATTTCCAACATTAATATTTTTCCATAGAGGAGAGCAAACATCTCTGGGTATTTATCCAAAATTTATAATTTTATGCAGCTATGGTATATGGGATAGTGCCATAGTTATAATATTGAAAAAAATAATTATTTTAAATTATAGTACATTATAAAATATTCACATGCATAACATGGCAATATCATTTTAAGAATACAGTTTTATATACTAAAACTAGAGGCCTGGTGCATGAAATTGTGCATGGGAGGAGGGGTGTTCCTCAGCCTGGCCTGCACCCTCTTCAATCAGGGACCCCTTGGGGGATGTCCGACATCCCTCTTGCAATCCAGGACCGCTGGCTCCTAACCACTCACCTGCCTGCCTGCCTGATGCCCCTAACCACTCTGCCTGCTGGCCTGATCTCCCCTAACCACTCTCCCCTGCTGGCCTGATTGCCCCTAACCACTCTCCCTTGCCAGCCTGATCGCCCCTAACCACTCTCCCTTGCCAGCCTGATCGCCCCTAACCGCTCTCCCCTGCCGACCCGATTGCCCCCTAACTGCTCCCCTGCTGGCCTGATTGCCCCTAACCGCCTCTGCCTCGGCCCCCACCACTGTGGCTTTGTCCGGAAGGACGTCAGGAAGACGTCCGGTCTCATTACCATATTACCCTTTTATTAGTATAGATAAGAGGAAAAATGTAGTCAATTTAAATAAAAAGTTTAATTGTTTAGGTAATTAACCTCTTCAGCCACTTGTTTACTCTAGTTGCCTTGGTATGTCCATGTCTTTAGTTTGGATATGATATATTCCCTTCTTGTTAGAGAATTTCTACTCCAGTATTTTAGGAAGACATTTTTCAACACATTGTGTAATGGTTTAGTACAAATTATGGCCTTATACATTAATGTAAGTCAGGATGATGAATCTAATTCCACCTATCAAATAAAAAAGGCAATCCTTGATTCTCATTATAAAGGATCAGCAAGAGAAACTGTAGCTATCTTCAGATTAAAAAATAAAACACTTAAGCAAGTATAGCAACTTTATGGAACATAAAGTAATTTGATAGCTCATGAATGATCTGACCAATCTTGTTATGCTTATTATGATATTTTTATAGAAAACAGAGTAGACTACCTATTAGTTATTGCAAAATACAAAACAAGGACTCCGGACAATGAACATTATTTTTCTGTGATGAACTGTTATTGGGTAAGAAATGGTACAATGCTTAAATAAATTATCTCAAAATGAAATTCAGATCAATAACAATCATAACAATAGTAAACAATAATGGCCCTCTTTTATTAGTATTTATGATGTGACAGTACCTTCATATAAAATAGCTTAATTCTCAGGTATTTTTGCTTGTAGGAATTGTCATCTCATTTAGATGTGGTAAAATAGGCTCAAACAAGTTAAGTGACTTGCCAAAAGTCCCACTGTAGGTTGTCTTTCTAATATTTTGTGCTGCTTTCTACAAAGGGCAAGTTATCAATGGTCTTGATCTTAGAGAAAGTGTAAGGTTTGATATAAGGTTAATGGATCATACTTTATTTCAGTTTAAATGTTTCATAGGAGATCATGAAAAATTTCCTTACCTGACACTGTCCTTGTGTTTCTCAGAATTTTATGTTTCATAAAAGTTTAATTGATTGAAATGTGTATGGACTCAGTGGAAATCTGCATTTTGTAGACTAGAAAAAGGGATTGATCTTGATTTGGCTGATTCACACACAACTTAAATGTTTTAATATATCTATCTATCTGTCTGTATATCAATCAGTCAATCAATCATCTATCTACCTACCTATCATTTATCTGTTTACCTACCATGTATCTATCTATGCAAAAATAATTCTAGTTTTAGACTTCAAGGCTCATTCTAAAGCATAATTTTGTAAATTCTGAGCTGAGTCAAAACATTTTGGTGCAAAAGAGCCCAATTTAAGGTAAGAAAAAGCTTTAACTAATTGTGCTTAGAACAGCATGTAGGCAGTTACTGGCTGACTGACAAGAATGATATTTCTGAAAATTCTTTTTAAAACTGAAATGTGCAAAGTTTGGACATATGCCACAGATCTGAACATGGGTAATATACATTCACTGACTCAATTTCTTTAGATTAATTATAACCTTCTCTAGGGGGGAAAAAAGGGAAAGATCTTTGCTTCATCTATTGCTTGGATAGAGGAGAGATGTTTATTTTTATAACCAATCTTTCAGCCAAAGTCTATTAATGTTTTGCTTGGGAATAGTCTTTTACCTAGAGTTATGGCAAGTAGTATCTTGTTATGATGAGTAGTTTACCCCAAAATGGTATGTTTTTTGAAAGGGTTGTTTTTAAACTCTAGCTATAATTAGCATATAAGAACCCCAGGAAGACTGGGCATACATAAAAGTCAATGAGGGAGCACATAGACTGAGAAGTGTGGCTATTTCTTTGGGCACTAGGTCCTTTTGAGAAATTTGGCTCTGTGGTTAGGTATCTGAACATTGTTGACTTAACATATGCTTTACCACATGAAGCTTTCCCTACAGAAACCTGGGACTCTTATTTGCCTGAGTTCTCCTGCTAAATGGTTGGACAGGGCTCTCATACACAACCTCCTCTATTTCAATATTCTGTGGGAGGTTCTTAGAGTCACCATAGAGGTCATGTAAGAGGACTCGAATATTACCTGGAAATAAAGCAAGTACTCTGTTCATTTATCTATCTTGGGAGTTTGGGAAATTGGACCCAGGACTACTTGTCTTCGCTCAGGGAAGAAATTTACCAAGTAGAAGAGGAGGCTGCTTAGGAGAGGGGTGAGTACCACTAAGTTTTCTGCATTGTTAGGCACTTCCTATATTGAATTTCCCTAATATATGTAAGGTAATATTTTTATCTACATTAATATCTGTAGCTCTGACTTCTGCCTTGAACTATGTATCTATTTACTAGTATCCATCTGCTTAATGAGGATATCTACTTGGATATGTCACAGGCACCCTGTACTAGGGATACCCAAAACTGACACCCCCACCCCAGCCCCCTCATGCGTAATATAGTCTATCTCTGAATCATGCCAAATATAACTTAAATATTTCTCAAATCTCTTGACTTCTCTTATTTGTATTGCCATCACTGTACTACAAATGGCCATTATTCTCACCTGGAACGCTCAATGGTTTTTTAGCTGGTTTCACTGCATTTCTACCCACTCTAATCCCTTTAAATTCTTCATCACCACTGTAGCTGCAGTGATCTTCTCAAAAAATGTCAAAGCTCTGAAGACATTTTATTCCTTAAATCACTCTAGCAGCTCCTCCTTGTCCTTAGGATAGAAACTAAAATACTTAACAGATGTGCTATGGCTTTTGCCTATTTCACCAGCCCCTCTCCTACCATCCCTCCTCTTCGCACTCCCGTCCTCTGGCTGTCTTCCAGTTTGTCAAAGAAGCAGAAGTTTTTCAGGTCCCCCCACCCCCATTCTTAGTTAATTACTCCTTTTCTTTCAAACTCACTTTGGGTATCACCTCCTCCAGGAGCTTTCCCTCACTCTAGGTTAGAAAGGCCAAGACTCCCCGTCAATGCTTTTCATTTGGAGTTGTCATAATGACAATTAAACTTATATTTGTGAAATTAGATGTCTAATATTTGTTTCCCTAGCAACAAAGTAAGCCCCAGGAGGGGAGAAGCAGATGTTCTACACCAGGCGTGGGCAAACTTTTTGACTCGAGGGCCACAGTGGGTTCTTAAACTGGACCGGAGGGCCGGAACAAAAGCATGGATGGAGTGTTTGTGTGAACTAATATAAATTCAAAGTAAACATCATTACATAAAAGGGTACGGTCTTTTTTTTTATTTCAATAGTTTTATTCATTTCAATCATTTTAACAAGAAGAATGTAAACACTAATTATTATAATTTGAAACTTCAAAAAATGGAGGAATCATAGCACAATAACATACCTTATATTGAAGATGGCAAAGGCAAAATAAAATTGCCTAACAAAGGAAAGGTACAAAAGCCTTTCAAATTAAACTTAAATATAATAAAATAATTTAAAACTAAAACAAATAGAAAAGAACAAAATGTGTAAACAGTAAATTAAACATTTTCTTTAGTGCAACTTCCAAATTATGCCCGGGACGTAGATGTAGATGGCAATGTAGACTGGGTTGAAAGGTTTTTGGTCTTTAAAACATCAAATTCAGTGGGAACAGTGTTGTTGGTCTCCTTTTTAGCTAATGCTCTGATACTGTGCTCTCCAGGGGCGTGTCTCCCTACATCACCACAATAACGTGTCTACGCATTCCCAGGGTGATGTTGGGGGACGCGTCCGCAGGCATTACAAGGAGCCTCTGGAAGATTGAGAGGTTGTTCCTTCTACTGAATGGGCGGATATAAATCTGCCCACTCAGAAGAAGGAGCTGCGGCCGTTTCCCAACGTTGCCATGTTAACACTGCTGCTGGTGAAGGAGCGGAGGGGAGAGCAAGAGAACCCTCCGCTCTTTTGGCTCCGCGGGCCGGATAAAACAGCCGAACAGGCCGGATCCGGCCCGCGGGCCGTAGTTTGCCCACGGCTGTTCTACACAGTACTTTGCCCAAGAAGTTGCTAGGTGAATATTTGTTGAATGAACGAGAAGATATTTTCCAGATGAAGAAATTTAAGCTCAGATGGCTGAGTGAGTGAGGATGTGAGGTCAGGTCAAATTCACCCTAATATCTATGCTCTTTCCATTCAAAATTTATAATTTGCAATTATATTCTATTCAATGCTATTTGGAAAATGAATTTTTAATAGTGTAAATTTCATATCAGTATTTTGAGACAAAAATATCAGAGACCGATATCGCCCTATAATTTTTTCATATTGTAAATAGTTTTCCACACTATTAAGTCATTTTGGTTGGTAGTTTATGTGTGACTTCAGTTTGTTCATTTCTAAGGTAATAGAGTTGTCCTTTTGTCACTAGCACTCCTATTATTATTATTTTTAAAGAAGTTTGTCAAATAAGTAATACATGGCAAAAATAAAATTAAGCTAATTATTAATTAAGATGTTTACAGGGGCTACTCAGAGAGTATCCATGGTGAGGCAACTTCACAGGGAATTTGGTGACGAGAAGAAGTGGCACAGTCTATGGTTTCCATATTTCACAAGTAAATGGCTGACTATTTTTGGTCTTCTAATGGTACATACTTCATAATGGGTAAAGCGAGTTAATTTTTTTAAATGCCTGCTGATTGTCTTCAGGAAAAAATCACAAGATCTTGGGTATTTTTGGAATCCTGTCCTAGATTTTTATTTGGAAGCTTATTGTATTTTGAATATGCAAACCCTGTTAAATATTATTAAATTATTTACATAAATTACTTAAGCAATTGGAATGTTAAATTTTACAATGGATCCCTGACGTTAAACTGCAGAATTCTACCTTGGGCTAAGTTCAAAGGTTACTACTTGGTATTTTGAAGTCTTATTAGTAAAAATTCTATTACTAGGTTCCAGCTAATCTGGAAAAGTAATCTCTGCAAAGTCTTGCTTAGAAAAGCAAAAAGTATGGAAATTATTTTGTGAAAATAATATTCTGGAATTATTTTTTTTTAGATAATGGGTGTGCAGAATTTGTTAACAACAATTACTTAACTTTAAGAGCCTACTTAGTTATCATAGTTGGTGCTTTGGCTCTTTAAAAGTCAATGTAGAGGATTTTAGAAAAAATAATTTCTATGACTCAACTGTAAACATTAAAATAAAAGAAAGAAAATTAAAGATGTAGGAAGTGTTACCTATAAGTTGATTTTTCTTTTAATTGAGCCTGATTAGAACTGATCATTGGTCTATTTGTGGGGACATGGCGGGGAATTGGGAGGAAGGGGCCAAGACCATGAACAGTTTCAGAATTGATTAACTATTTTTGCTGTAATGATCCTATTCCCTATGACTTCCTGCAGCCCAAAGTTTTACATATTGGCCATCTACATAAAAAATTCTTAACAACAATGTTGCCACCAGGGTTGTTTAGTGGCGGCTGACTAACTCCCCTCTTTGTTTGTAAAAGTATATGGCTTTTCCTCCAAAGAGTAGAAAGGGGAATTCACTATTTTGTAATTTTATAGAACCAATAAAACAAAACAAAAAAATTAAAGATATTGTTCTTAACTTGCTTTTCTAAATTGCTAGGATCAGAAAAGACTTGTATATATATATATATATATATATATATATATATATATATATTTTTTTTTTTTTTGGTTCTCTTTGGAGACATTTCCACAGTGTTTAAATTCCCTAAAATATTAAAATATAAATTTTGGATCTGAAAAATGTAATACTCAAAGATTTTTGTGATTAGATAGTTGAGACTTATCCAAATATATTTACACTAGTGGCCCGGTGCATGAAATTCATGCACGGGGCAGGGGGGTGTTCCTCAGCCTGGCCTGCACCCTCTCCAATCTGGGACCCCTCAAAGGATGTCCTACTGCTGGTTTACAGGGATCGGGCCTAAAGTGGCAGTCAGACATCTCTCTCACAATCTGGGACTGCTGGCTCCAGCCACTCACCTGCCTGCCTGTCTGCCTGATTGCCCCTAACCACTCTGCCTGCCGGCCTGCTTGCCCCCAAATGCCCCCCTGCCAGCCTGCTCACCCCCAAATGCCCCCCTGCTGGCCTGCTCACTCCAAACTGCCTCCCCCGCTGTCCTGATCACCTCCAACTGACCCCCACTGACGGCCTTCTCACCCCCAACTGGCCCCCCAGGCGGTCTGCTTACCTCCAACAGCCCTGCCATCTCATCCTGGCCTGGTTACCCCCCAGTGACCCAAGGTCCCAGCCCTCCTTTGTTTCTTTTTCTTTTTTTTTTTTTTTTTCAGCACCTCCTTGAGTGGAGGCCAGAGCCGGCTGGAAGCAAGTATCTAGAATTTATTTATCTTCTATAATTGAAACTTTGTAGCCTTGAACGGAGGCCAGGGCCGGCCAGGGCTGGTGGGAAGCTTGGCTTCCTCCATCGCTGGGGCAATCCAAGCCTCCTGCTTGCTCCAGCTCTGTGGCCGGCCGCCATATTGGTTGGGTTAATTTACATACTCACTCCTGATTGGCTGGTGGGCGTGGCTTGTGGGTGTAGTGGAGTGACAGTTAATTTGTATGTTTCTCTTTTATTAGTGTAGACATTTTAGTGTAAGTCAAAGTCAAGATTGGAGTGATGATAGTAGGTGTAGATAACATGGGAACTAGAACTGATAGCCAGAGCACATTCTGAAGTCCTTGTGTAAGAGACAGTGGAGTCAGCCACTTAGGAAAATGTCAAGGATTTAGAAACACATGGTTAAAATTCATAGCAAATATTAGGCCAGAAGCCACAATATGGATAAAAAGTAGATCTTGGAAGAGTTCTTTCTAAAAAAAAAAATATCTAACCACTCACATAATTTAAATTCTGTGATGGTTCTCTAGGATCCCAAGTCAAAATCTAAATTCTCTAAAAATATTAAAAACCTCTTAAAATATAATCTTGATCGATTTTGCTGGCCTCACCTCTGCCATCCTATCCCAGCCTTCTCTCGATTCCCATGTCCAACTTTGCCCATGCAATTTCCAGCCACACTAAAGCACTTGGTAAGTTTTTAGTACTCCTGTGAACACCTATGCCCCCATTCTTTGCATTGTACCTAGACAATTCTCCATCCTTGCCCTTGTGAGTAAGCCTTGAAGATCTATTTAAAATATAGCATGATCCTAAACTTTCCTGAGTCATCTGGGCCAAGTTGGTCAGTTAGCCACTAGTGCTTTATACTACTTTGTTCACACTTCTACTGTGTCACTCTCCACAATGTTTCTTTACAATTCATTTACAATTCTGCTTCCTCTAATACTCTAAGAGTGCTGAATATATGAATCTAGAAGATAGTAACATATCTGGGCTTATGATCTGAAAATTAGGACATAGACCCAAATCACAGGAAAAGGCAAGCTTAGCTAATGGGCATTGTCTGAATTTAAAATTTCTGATGCTAAGGATTTATTTTAAATTCCAATTAGAGACCAATTCTAGTTCTCGGTCTTCCTAAGGTTTGCAGATATCAGCAGACACGAGGCTTTCCCAGACCCGAGGATGTGCAGCTGGACTATAAAGGCTCACCCTGATCATCTTTCTGATATGCCCACTCATAACAGCACAGATCCCCAACCCCCAAACCCAAGAAGAATCACATCAACATTTTAAATAAAATCTGGAGTGATGATAGATTTACCACTAAGCTTAGGCACCATAGGCTTATTTATATGAAGCTTCACAATAGTTAAATAAATCTCTACTTCCTTTCCAGATTTCTTCTTTATCAGATATAAGACTAAATAAAAGGGATGAATAGTTACCTATTTTAGAATCTGTTTTCTAGTTCTTTAAAGGAGGATGGTAAAAGGACATTTTTCATGAACTTATTGTCATCAGAGCCTCAAATGAAAGGCATGCTACCAGGTATAATGGAATTGGGCTTGTCTCCTTTCTGTAATGGTTGTGACCTATTCTTTGTCAGGGGTAATAGGAGAGTTTGGTTATGCCTACAAAAATGGGAAGGGGCATTTGTACCCTCTGCCTGGATCCCTGCTAACAGTGGAATACAATCCTCTGGATCGGTGGGCTCCAAAATGTTTATATTAGGCAAACCCACTAGCAAAAACTTGTGCATGGCTCCTGCTAGTCATTTATTTACAGAAAAATTATATGGATGTTCTGCGTTATGCATATACAGCATACATAAGAGTAGAAAGTAAAAAGATGATAAAAGTGGACTAAACATTTTAGAAATTACTTCGTTTTCTTTAACAGAACAGTGGAACAGAATGGTATAAGTCCATCACTCAAATAGTCTCATAACTTGGATGTTTTAGGCTAATGTTTTGATAGATGGAGTTGTCGTTGTTTTGGTCTTATAACATGACTGATGGAGAGCTTGCACTGGGCAGCTGGCCCAGCTATTACCCTTTACTTGAGATAGGAGTATCCCCAAACTGAGGTTGATTGTAGGAATCTTGTAAATCCATATGTCTGTTTTGTGCTGGTTGATTGCTTTATGCTAGGCCAGTGGTTGGCAAACTGCGGCTCGCGAGCCACATGCGGCTCTTTGGCCCCTTGAGTGTGGCTCTTCCATAAAATACCACATGCGGGCGCACACATACAGTGCGATTGAAACTTCATGGCCCATGCGCAGAAGTCGGTTTTCGGCTCTCAAAAGAAATTTAATCATTGTACTGTTGATATTTGGCTCTGTTGACTAATGAGTTTGCCGACCACTGTGCTAGGCAATCAATAAATTACTGTAATGGGGCATGTGTAAATTTCAATGTCAGGAAAATAGTGCTGCTCCCCCCTCCACATGGTGGAGCATCTATGTTTGCCTTGAGATACCTCGCTCACTATAGGGCAGCACCTTTCCTTTTGACATATGGACCACAGAAGATACTATTGTCAATCAGTATACATATGTCTAGTGGACTTCATTGTTTTTATAAACATAAACATACATTAAAATACTAATATTGGCTTTCTTGCACCCCAATGAAGTAACATTCTTGGATACATCCTGAGGAACATATTCCTAAATTTGGGGCTATAACTCTGTTATAGTGAATCAGACAAATGGGAGCTATGCTCCTTAATATAAGTATGGCAATGCTTGAAATTCTAGAAAAACATAAAACAATGCATTTGTTCCAAAGAAGGTAAAAGGATAAGGTGTAGTTGTTTTTTACGTGTATGACTCTCAACAAAATGTATAAATTTATATTTACATTTATGGGTTTGGGATCCCATTTTGGAAAAGATACATCATTGCCTTTCTTAAGTGTGGTTCCCCTTAAAGTACTCAGTTTGATCATTACTGCTACCACCAGCAGAAAATTGTGGCTTATGCTGTGTTCCCAATAAGTGAGGCAAGGATGAAAATTTGGGGAGTACTGTAGTTTTAAAAACATGTTAATAAAACTATAGGTGACTTGGTTGCTATAAATGGTATAGACCTATGATTCAAAAATAATATTTCTAAAAGTTTTCCAGAAAGTAAATGACTATCACTTGCTTTGTGAGAGCCGATACTGTTACGCTCCAGTGTTATGCAAGTCCAGTCCATAGTAGGCAAAATTTGGTTGAATAAAAGGAGTATGCTGTATTAATGAAAATCATTTTATTTAGTTATATTTGAAACTCCATGACAGTCTAAGGAAGAGTGATATTATTAATTTTAACTTAGGGACTGTTGGTAAATTATGAGAAATCCTTTTAAAGTAATTGTGAAAATGAAGGCTAAGAGATATAATTTTTTTAAAACTATGAAGCAGTAATATGATTATTAAAATACAAAGAAATGAAAACCAAAGCCACATTTTGTGTAACAGATGCGATATAAGATTAATGCATCTTTTTAGAAAAGCTGTACAAATAGAAAACACATGTACTTTATTTTATGTACTAGTAGTGTTCCTGGGATTTTTTAGGTAAATCAAACTGTTATTTGAACTGTTTTATTTCCAAAGCATCACCATATTTTATAAACTTTAAAAATTAGAGTTGCTCTTGCTAAAGTTGAATGTGAAGTGTGTTTGTGGGATGAGAGGAATGTGGTGGGGGTGGGGATGAAAAGGGGAGCTAGTGGCTGTGGTTTTAGTTCCTTTACCCTTGAGCCACCAGCAAGGACACCCGATAGTTTCTCAGAACATTGAGATGATAAAGCATAGAGTACTCTTAGGAAAATAAAAAAAAATAACTTTCAGCCTTGGCCTGTATGGCTCAGTTAGTTGGAGCCTCGTTCTGTGCACCAAAAGGTCATGAGTTTGATTCTCAGTCAGAGCACATATCTAGGTTGTGGGTTCGACCCCCCATTGGGCATGTGGGAGGCAATCAATTGATGTTTCTCTCTTTCTCTCTCAAATCAATGAATATATCCCCGGAGGACAATTAAAAAATAAAAATTTAATTTTCATTCATTCATCAACAACTCATACAGCTATTAAGCACACATTCATTTGGCCAGCATTTATTGTATGTCTTCTGTGTTACAAACACCACATTAGACCCTAGGGGAATCAGAGTGGTTATGTAGAACCTCCCAACCTAGAAGGACCTACAATGTGTTGTGGGTGATTGCTGCAATGTGGTATCAATAACAGAACCTTGTTTGTTTTGTGTTGTTAGTGAATTGGGTCCCTTTATAATCAAACATCAACAATATTTTAGAAGTTGACTGAAAGAGAAAATGTCTTTTAAAAGTCAACTACAATCCTAAGGTAAACTATGGACTTTGGGTGATTATGATATCCTTGGTAAAAATTGTACTATCCGCCCAGCCAGTGTGGCTCCGTTGGGTGAGCATTGTCCCTTGCACAGAAAGTTCACTGGTTCTACTCCTAGTCAGGGCAAATACCAAAGTATGGGCTCTATCTGGGGTTGGGGTGTCTGTGGGAGGTGGTTGATAGATGTTTCTCTCTCATATCTATGTTTCTCTGTCCCGCTCTTCCTTCCTCTGCTCTAAAAAAATCAATAAAATAATGCTTTTGAAAAACCAAATAAAAAAACAAAACATTGATACACATGAAAAAAAAAAATTGTACCATCCTGGTGAGTGAGATTAATAATGGAGGAGATTCTGCTTGTGTGTGGTAGGAGGTATATGGAAATGTTGTTTGTTACCTTTCTTTCAATTTTTTTATAACCTAAAACTGCTCTAAAAAATTAGGACTTTTTAAAAAGTCAATTACAAATGATTTATTCATAGGAAAGAGTAAGCAGACATCTGTTTAGGTATTTTGTAATTTTATTCCATAGACAGCAGATATTTAATGCATTGGTGTCTGTAGTGATGTCTTCTTCCCAGTGTCCTTCAAACTGAGCCTCAACATATTTATTCCAATTTCTCTTAAAATATATTACATGTAGGAGAAATGCAGATCAGACCAGGATGGTTTGAGGGTTTACTGTGTTCTTGCCTTCTAAATCTTTACTAACATTATTGTGTATGAGGAAGTTCTGCTCGGTGTGAGATTTCTATATTTTAGCCAGACTTTCTTAAATTTTTCAGTTCTCATAAAATATAGTTTAAGTCTCTATGCATTATGTATGATTCTTTATGACATGTAATTCTCCCTTTTCATCCTAGAGTATAACTATAAATAGCCATAACATTTAGCCTTGGCTATTGAATAAGCATCAGGAAAATTTAGATCCAAATGGGAGTCATTTCTTCACATTTCATGATTCAGTGTGCAATCTATGTTTTAAAATGGCTCCTTTATTATTATGAATACTCTCTTTTCTGCCTAATTGTGACATCCTCAAGAACAATTACTGCCAAATGAGTTCATGGTACTTTAGAGTAAGTAACTCCTATAGTTTGAAATGAATGAAACAATGATATTGTAGATGAGATATATAAAAATAAATTTTCTTTAAAGTTCAGTTCAGCCACTATTGATGGTGGTCATGTGTGGCTTATTATGAATTTATGAGTAAAGCTGATCAATAACAAATCAGTCACAGTTTAAAATTTAGAAAAATAGGTACCAGTTATATTTTTGTTCTAAAGATATTGTTAAAACAGAATTTAAAATTTTGGGGGGAACCCTTAAATATGCAAATACAAGAGCTCTTTCTATGCTTATATTTTGCCATTGCTTTGAGATGTTTAAAAAGTGCATTGGAAACATTGACATATGAAATCTTTGACTCTTGCACTGGTGAAATGATTAAAATACAAAGAGGGTTATTATGAGGATTAAATAAAAAAAAACATATGAAAATGTTCTGACTTCAGTAATTGTTGGTTGAAAGAATGATTGCATGATTTTAAAAAAGGTAAACTTTTAACTAGACTGTATGAGATTAATTAATAGTGGGAGACCAAGGCAAGGAAGGGTCAAAACCAGTGATAATTGCAATGACAGGCAACACTTGGCTCCAACACTTCATTAAACTTATATTTTTATGGGGATTTCTTCATTTACACTGGAATGAACAAGTCAGTATGCATGACTTATTCTGCAGTGAACTTTGATGAATTTTTCTAAGTACATTAAAAATGAGTTGCATCCTTCTCTTAATCCGAGAAACCCCCTCTACCTACAGTGATAAACCCTCTGGTGTGCATGTAAGAAGGCAGGATAATGGGCATGAAGGA
Organism: Plecotus auritus; assembly: GCF_963455305.1. Taxonomy (NCBI): domain Eukaryota; kingdom Metazoa; phylum Chordata; class Mammalia; order Chiroptera; family Vespertilionidae; genus Plecotus; species Plecotus auritus. Next base: position 169,966,986 of record NC_137775.1, on the reverse strand, counting down.
CAATCATCTATGTGTATATATAAAATATATATTTTTGCTTGTCAGTAATAACTCTGAACTGCCTACAGCATTTATCGTGCCTCTTAAAAGTCAGGTATTGTATTGAATTCAAAAATTCTCTTATGCTGAGCAGGGAAAGGAAAAAAATCAAACACTTTCTGAATTGGGCCCAAATATCCAAGGTTAATTTTCTGAGAAAGCTGCAGTGGCTAGATAAGGCCATCCCCTGCAAATTAGTTTTGCCTGCCTGGATTACAGCTAAATTTATGCAGCTTGCCTTATCCTTTCCGCAGCGCCTCTGAAGTGTCGTAATTAACTGGCACACATAAAGTGAGCACATTTTCTGCTTGGTGGCGGCCATTCCTCATTTCATCTCAGTTCTAACCCAAATGGAAAGGTAGTTTCTTATTTTTACTGTTAAAAACACACATGAATGCACTTGTGTGTGTGAACACAAATACACACACACATGCACAAACACACCCTCCAATACTTTACCAGGAGTCTGAAAACAGTCATGAAACAGCTTCAGAACAGGGTTTGGAACTTTAAAGAGGAAAAGAATACTGCTGAGAGAGCAGAGAGAAATTTTTGCATAGAATTGAAATGAAGAGAAAAGGCAACCTTTACAAAGTAGCTAGACTGGATTTCTTTTTAAACTAGAAAAATTGGGTTTTAACACATTTTAAAAATTTTCTTGATTATCTAAATGGACACTCAATAATCACCAAGATATGCTGAAAACAAGTATGATCAATATCCTGTTAATTGGTATTTTCTATTGTAATCTCTTTATATAGCTTATATATTCCCCATGCCCAGCCTCAAATTTTTGAGGTAGTATTTCCATTAAAACGTAAGCAAAAAAAAAAAAAAAAAAAAAATAGTTAAAAAAAAACCTCTCATCAGTTCAGACACCTTTCTCAGAAAGATGGCTCTATCTTTTCATTCATTTAAGTATTACTTTGGGTGAACAGCTTCTTTTATTCTGAACACAAGGCTGAAGCAGTCAATATTTATTGAATGTCAATAGAAGCCTTTGTCAGAACTGTTCCTGGCATCATATTTAACTTTGGCCAGCTGCTGGAAAATACACTAGATATTCCATTGCTCATTGCTTAACATACTTCATTAAGGTGTGTGTAAAAAAAAAATATATATATATATTTTTGGATTTGTAGCCTGCAGAAGCTGATCAAGAGTCCCACAATGTCCAGGCTCATGAAGTCCCAAGCTAAACATGATTCCAAATCAGTCATAGTTCTCAAAGAACCAGGGGAGATTTTTCTGTCTTCCACCTCATGCTCCACTCCCAGAGTTATTTTGAGGATTAAATGAATTAACACATACAAAGTGTTTAGAACTGTGCCTGGCATAGCAAGTGTTCAGTAAATGTGAGCTGTTATTGTTCTGTTTTCACTAGGATGCTGTTCCAATGTCAGATTCTGGCTGAGCCCTTTCTTATTCATTCACATAGCAGTTGCTTTTTCTCAAAAGAGTTCTTATTTTCAGGTAAGCCCTATCAGGATTTCATTTTCCCCTCTTCCTGAAATTTCTTCCTGCTCTGAAAAAAGCATAGAAAATCACTTCCTGCTCTTTCTAGTGACTTTTTCTTTCCAATCTTTCTGCCTCTTCCCACTATAAATCAAGGGCACCATTTTTTCACCCTTTTTTTCCAGGTGTCCCTGTGGGGTACTCTAGGACTTTTCCTTTATTCTCCATCATTTTCCCCTTAGATTCCATTTTATAGAAATGCCTAATTGTCTCTCTCAGGTAACTACTTATGAGAAACAGAAAACCCCCAATTCTTGTATGTATGGGATGAGCTTAGTGGTGTCTCAAGAAGGATGTTATTTGATTGCAGAAGTCATCTAATACAGTTTAGAAAATATTTTCCTTTCTTGATGATTTATTTCCCCTGGCACAATTGTTGTGCCGAGATTGTCTTTACATGAAATAGAATATTAACTTTTTCAACTCAGTTGTACACTTGAAGGACAATCAGCAATTTGCAAAGTCATCACTTGGGTCTACAGATCAACAGTCTATTCCACTTAACTTCAAAGTATTTCCCAGTCAATGGTAACTAGAGCCTTGAGACTTTCCCAGGAAAGGGGCCTACGTCCATATCCTTTTTAGGGTGTGTGGATTAAAAGTTTTATCTTTTGGTGACTTATTAGAACTGAGGGAGAGAACCAGATAAAATGTTTCCCAACAGAAAATTTTAGAATTATTTAAGACATTTGAGTTTTGGTGTTGGTTCTAGTCTAAGCCATTTGCTAAGTGATTGGAAAGCATATATAATAGAATTATCTCTAAATCTGAGGCTAATAGGCTGCTCACTTTGAGGGCACCAAGAATGCCAGTCCAGGATACAGGCTTTCAGTTACTTGGATTAGACCTTTCTATTGAAGTAAGAGTGCTTGAATGCACATTAGAGGTAGACTCAAGAAGCAGTAATGGTCCTGAGCATAAGATACTATTCAGTTTTTATTGACCTGATTAAAGCAGTTATTCCCTGAGAAACGTAGGGTGTGGGTTAATTTTAAGTAGGAGTCCAGAACCCTTATTTCAACCCATGACCCTAGGAAAACTTGGCAAGATGCAGTATTCAAGAGGCAGGAATGGGAGTGGGTTGAAGTCAGTAACCCAGAGATACCACAGGAACTAAGTTATGGGTGAGAATGGGTTCTGGTACAGTCAGGACCTGAGGCTAAAAGCCCTGCAGAGAACAGTGGTTAAAGCTGTGATTGTGATTGAGCAGGCCTTTTGGAGCCCAAATGTGGGCTCCTAACTCCTGCAGGTGTGCAGGCTCCTGCCATCACCGCGAAGCGGCCCCGCATCTGTGGGTCGGGGTAGAGCAGAGCTTCTCTGCCACATCATGAAGCAGCAAGAAACAGTGATGATAATGTTCTCTCTCTTTGTTCCTTTGGAAGGGGATTGACTTCTTTAGATTTAAGTGTAAAACTTTACTTAAGTGGTTGTTCAATTTATTCAATTGATAATACAGGGGTGGGCCTAAGTAGGCTTACAGTTGTAATGCATATAAATAAAACAATAATAAATAAATAATAATACAAAATAAACTCTGTATTTCACATACTCACAACTGTAAACCCACTCCCCCCCATATAACTTACATTTATGATTTAAAGAGATGTGTGATTTTTTAATCATAAAAATTACACAGGTTCATTGTTTAAAATTTCAAAAAGAAAGAACTTAAAAAAAATCTCTGATTCAACATTGTAAAAATGTATCTGATAAACTTTGCTGTACTTACTCTTACCACTTCAAATATTTAGTGTGTGCTTGAGCACGTAAGGTATTTTATGACTGGAATAGCTACTTGGGCCTATCAAAGACTATTCTATAACCCGTGTGTAACTATTGCACAGAGAGCCACACCAGATCTAACTTTATACATTCTCATCTCAAATAAGATCAAAAGATAATGAAAGGAGACTTTTAAATGCAACAACTATGCCTAGACAGACAGTCCTAACATTACTGAGTATATCAGCATAGTGGAATGACCACCCAGGTTGATCTACAGCACGATTTTAGCATAATAACCCAAATTAGTGACATAATAACCCAGATAACCAACAAATACTTATGGAATATGGAATATCCTTCCCATGCAAGGGAGGATAGATCTTCATTGTTTCCTCCTAAAATTTTATTAACTCCGGAAGGTAAAATGAGCAGAGGAATAATGAGTCCAAAGAAAACCCAGTGGTGTATCTAGAGCACATATGACCTCTTGACTTGAATCAGGCTTTGAACTAAGCAGAGAAAGAACATATTTCAATGAAATAGCTCTCATTTCACTTTAAAAGTGTCTCTATAATATTTGCTTCAAAGAAATGTTATTACTTTTTATATTTGAAATTACGGATCAAACTAATTTCTTAGAATGATACTGCAATTTTTCATGTAAGGTAAATCCTGAGCCTCAATTTCAATATAAAAATATACTTTAAAGTCAGTTTTCTGTTTACATTTCTTGTTTTAAAAAATGTTTGGACATTTTTGGCTGAACTTGAGTGTTGGTGACAGATTTTCTTGTTTGTTGTCTGTGACACAAATAAAGATCTCTCTCTGAACTGAAATTTCAGTGGAAAGTCCCCAAAGAGGACAGAGTCTGTGCAGACTAGGAACACATTGAAAATCTAAAAAAGTTTTAGGTGGTTTATCTAAAGTGTGTTAATTTAATAAAAATTGGGGCTGACTGAAACCAGAGAACAAAGACCTATATTCTAAAATCCTGAAGAGAAAGTCAGTTATTTATAGAAACAGCACAGGATTCATTGGCTTTTAACAACAACAACAAGAACACCACCACCTTTGGAAAAAGGTTGAGAATTAACTTTCGTGTTCTCTAGAATTAGTTACAACTGACCTCAGAAAAAAGGCTTAGAAAAAAGAATAACGCTTAAAAAAAATCTTTCTAAAGACTACTCATTCTTTTCTTTCATTTATTTATATATTTTAAAAGAAAAAGTGTACTAAGGTGTATAAGATGATTTGATATACTATACATAGTGACGACAGTTCATTCTTAACTTGTTCTTTACCGAACACCACGTTTGTAACTCCCCTTTCCCTGTCCCTCTTCCTTCTGGCTGGGGATGTGGGTCAGGCGATGTTCAGGTCTTTCACCTTGGCATGACCTTTATTCTTTCTCTGTAATAAGAAAGAAAATGAAAAACAATAATTTCCAACTTTCCCTTAGATACAGGAATAACTTCTCTTTCTCCCAAAGGTAATCATAGGGCAAAACAGAATGAGCCAGAGGTCTCTAAAGTACCAAGTGTTGCTCAATGTGAAACTACTTGCTGCTCCAAGAATGTCCCCTGGCGACAGTTCCTGGTAGGTCACCCTCAGCCGCTCTCCCCAGTACCAGCTTCCTTTATCTGTTTCTTCACTGGGGACCCTGAGCAGTGGCTCGCATGGCGAGTCAGCTTCTGGTGGGTGCTGTCAGTGGGCAGGAGCAGATTTGAGCAGCAGCTTTGATCTAGGCGTCCTGGTCTTTCATCTATGGGACAATTTAGGATAATTAGAGTGATTCCTCTTGCATTTATCTTTGTATTCCTCTGGTACCCACTGGCTAAGACCGCATCACCTCCACCTGTGTGCTGCGTCAGGCTCTGAAAACATAGCTGTTCCAATGAGGGCAAAGTGAAGATTCTAGGGCAAAGCTGGTGTTTGTGCCAGTTTCCCCAAAGTGGTATCTGCTTTGCAACTTCATCACATACCTCCCTCTTCCCTGTCCTTGCGCACACGCGCGTGCACACACACACACACACACACACACACACATCTTGTTCTAATTCCCGGTACTCTGACCTATTCCTTGTCCTCAAGTGTCTGTGTTGGTCTCCACCCAGTCAGATGTTCTGGTCCTTCCTTGCAGGGTGAAGGATCCTCAGAATACAGGGAGAGCAGCTAAGTGTGTCTGGATGCAGGCCTTACCTTTAGGCCTTAGGTACTGGTATTGAGCAGTTATTTCTAAAGGCAGCATGCACATCACATGAGTCTTACCAAGACTTCTACTATAGTTTTTCCTAAACTGTTTTCAGGAACCCTAATTCTAGCATAACCCACCACGTTTCCTTTATGTTAGTTTAACCATCAGGCTTCCAGTGTGTTTCCCCCGAAAAAGCGAGCCTGTTATCCCAAAGGCAAATCCTAGTCTCCACATTTCCCATGTAGAAAGTTCATCTATAATTTTAACCATCTTCCTAAGATTCTGCACATGTATGAAATTATTTAATAATGCCCATTAAATTGATTTTTGCATCCTGCGTCCTATATCATGTTAACATCTATCCTATATAATGAAAGGGTAGTATGCAAATTGCCCTCTCTACCGGGAGTTTGCTGGCGGTGGGGAAAAGGAGGGAGGCCTGACTGGTGGCGACAGCGGTGGCAGCAGGAGGCCGGAGGAAGGGAGGGAGTACCCAGCCAGCAGCCAGCAGCCACTAGGGACTCTACCAGTGCATGAATTTTGTGCACTGGGCCTCTAGTAAAATAATAAAAGCATAATATGCTAATTAGACCGGATGTCCTTCCAGACAATGCTGGGGCTTCGAGGGAAGCCCGGGTCCTGGGTGCCTGCCAGCGGCAGGAGGGAAGCCCTTAATTATGGGGGAAATGAGGGTTAGAGAGTCTAAAATCTTACTGTACATGGATTTGGAAAAATTCTTCCACTTTTTTCTTTATATATCTTTCTTCAGAGAGTTCTGGGTCAAAATGCAAATTAAATTCCCTGAGAAATTTCCCCAAGGTAAACATGCAAATGTGCTCTAATTATGGTCGTGTATTACATATGAATATGCCCTTCCTGGTAACAGAATTGGTTGCTATTAGATATTTCCATGTGTTAAATATTTATCATCCCTTTGATAAGTTAAACATGCTACAAGAGATTATTGACCCTTTCTTAAACAATTTTTTTTTCTAACCTTCACATTGTGAAGTCTGCATAATCTGATCACTGTAACTATATTTGGTTGAAAAGAAGTTTTGGTTATGTGCTAGGTATTAGTGTTGAAAGCATTCACTAAGGCCATGTTAGAACTGTTTTCAAAAGATTATACATGTAGGAATTTGAAAAGTTAATAATAAAGGGTGGGGTAAAACTAGGTTTATTGTTGGGCATATGTAAAACAGTTTATTCTTGTATTATTATTTATTAATTATTGCATTATTGTCCATATGAATAAATGTCAGCCTACTTTTGTCCCACCCTATAATCAGGACAGTAGAGCTGCAACATTGAGGATGATGGTTTTATACAGGGTGGTTACTTTGGGAGTATTTTGTGAGGATCAAGCAAAGCACAAATCCATGCCAGAAATACTACGCTAGTGAAAGTTATGAAAATATGTAAAACATGTCAGTAGTCAGTGGGAAGGGTATGGGTTTTTGAATAGGGAGGTACTTGAGTTCCAACACTTATTTCTTATACAATTTCTGTGACTTGGGGAAATTTACTTGCCTTACTGATTTCTTGCCTTTCTATTTTATTAAATGTGTCTGTTACTGGGTTGCTAGTGGGAGTGGAATTCTTGCGATATCCTGGGAAAAAGAATTTTCTGAGATTTGCACAGGAAACAAGCATCTTTTGTTTTGTTTTTCTGTTTAATTAAATCCCTGAGTTTCCAAGGTCCTCTTTCCCTCAGTCCCACCATAAAAGATGCGTAGCTGTGGCTTTAATAGGGCTAGCATTAGAGTCAGCGTCCAGAGTTTTCGTTTCATGTTGGGGAAGTCTAATTCAGCATTAGGCTAGCGTAGCTTGTGTTCCCCACTGCAGTCTATCAGTCCATTACATTGGGGTCTTCAGGGCCACACGGCTATGGAGGAAATGTGGGTGAATGCAAGGAAGCAGGAATGAGATAGCCCCATGAGCCAAGAGCTAAGAGAGCAAATTCCTTTGTTTAAGAGATTATGTATTCCCAAATTTTTGTGGACTTGCACTGCCACCGCCCCCCTCATTGTGGCCAATCTCTGGTTCCCCAGCCTATATTGACAGGCAAGCACATTCCTTATGTCACTCCAACTTCACTGTGCATGCGTCTCTCTCCCCTTTGTTTGCTTCTCCCCCCAGTGATCGGTAGGGAATGGGCCAGTGGTTCCCTGGGGAGTGAGAAATTACAGCTTCCTGGTGAAGCTGCCCAGATGACCAAGTTTGTAATGTCTGGCTTCCCCCTTGTTACTTTTCTATTATTAATAACTAGCTAATTACTACAGTATCACGACCGATAATAATATTTATGTCACAAGTTATGATGAGGTAAATATATCTGAAAGTGCTTTATAAACTATAAAGCATCCTATACATACTGGTTTTATTTATTCAAGCACTCAATTTTATTATTTGCAAAGCAGTGCTCTAGGCAGGGTAGGGGCTATAATACAGTATTAAAGCACAAGCGACAAACATCTCTGACATAAAAGAGGTTGCATTTTAGTTCAAAGCAACAATTTTAAGGTTAACTTTTTACTCTGTCTTAGAATCCATTGGAATTTACTTCATAGCTTATTTTCATCCAAGCCTGAGGAAAGGTTGAAAAGGTTGAAGATATTTGCATTTGTTTAGTCAAATTTTGTATCATAAAAAGCTTCCACAATGTTTACTTTTAAGATTATATTGCACTTGTAGATAGGGGGACAAGGACTGGACTTGGGGTATTTATAAATTAAGATGGTGAAGCCATTGTAGAACTTTTAAGTAGAACTCTTCGCTTCTTAATATAAATTGTATACTTAAGAAATGACTGCTTTAAAAAATGTTGTCTCGCCAAAACCGGTTTGGCTCAGTGGATAGAGCGTCAGCCTGCGGACTGAAGGGTCCCAGGTTCGATTCTGGTCAAGGGCACGTAACTTGGTTGCAGGCACATCCCCAGTGGGAGGTGTGCAGGAGGCAGCTGATCGATGTTTCTCTCTCATCGATGTTTCTGACTCTCTATCCCTCTTCCTTCCTCTCTGTACAAAATCAATAAAATATATTAAAAAAATATTTTTAAAAATGTTGTCTCAAAAAATAGACTTTGTGTCAGTCCAGGTCCCTCAAATTCTTCAAGATTTGACTGAAAATGTGTCTCTTTCAAGAAATCACCTTTGATTTAACTGATGTGACAGAGTGGTAGATTGTATCCAAAATGCATGCATAAATACTTCTTGTCCCTCATACTTTTTTGTACCTCCCCTCTCAGGAGGTAGAGTGTATTTCCATCATCTTGAACTAAGGGAGGCCTGTGTGATTACCATGAGGAATAGAATGTGATGACAGTGAAACTATGTGGTTTCCACCAAAATTGCCAGTTGTGGCATAACTATTACCTAAGTACTTAAGCACCATTATACCCTCGGGACATTGAGAATTCAGTGTAAAACAAATAGAAGAAAACCAAACCATGGTATTACATAATTGATGACATATAATTGTAATTTTGAGAGATAGCATATAAGTCAAGCTTTATTCCCATTTAAAATATAAAATTATCAATTTGATCTGATTGATCTCTACTGAAATCTAACTAGGTTTATATACAATGATGAAACATTTTTGAGCATTTTTGATTCATCATACTGATAAGTTTATTAAAAATAAAAGTTATTGTTGAAGTAAAAAAGTTTATATTTAGTAAAATAATATAATACTTTAAAATTTGAATACATGTAATTTACAGATTAAAATCTTTAAAGTTGCTTAACTAAGTTTATAAATGGTACCAAACATTAATCAAAGGGCCTTTAAAGCCCATTATTAAAATTTCCTAGATTATTAATAGAATTATGTGCCCACCATCCAGATATCATTGCTGACATGTACACTTAAGGAACTGTTTGACATTGAAACGGGGACTCAGAACCGTTGGACATGGAAATTTGGACTCAAACATTTTTTGTTATTATATGTTTATTTCTAGTCTGCAGAGGCAAGATTTTTTAAAGGAATGAAATGGGGAAAAAATAGATACAGAGGCAAAGAAGCATTGAACAGACTGTCAAACTACAGCGGGAAGGCAGAGGAGGTGGGGGGGGGGGGCGGGCTGTAAGAGATCAACCGAAGGACTTGTACGCATGCATATAAGCATAACCAATGGATAAAAAACACTGGGGGGCGGGCAGGTAAAGGCATGTACTGGGGGGAAGGGGAGGCCGGGGGAAGGTCAATGGGGGAAAAAAAAAAAAGGAGACATATGTACTACTATTTTTAATACTTCAAACAATTAAAAAAATAAAAAAATAATAGATCTGTAAGCTGAAAGCTGAAAGAGAACTACTTTTTTTAAATATGCAACTTCAGTAAAATGAATTTTAACTTTTAAAAATCTTATCACAAAAATTGCCCTCAAGTTCACCAAGAAATTTATATTTAACAGCCAGGTCTTATTTACATTTTTATTCCTAAGCCAATTGCTGGCAAGGGTAATATGTCCATAATGATTAATTCAGACCTATCCTTTCACCATAAGGACCTGAGGAGGTTTCTCTCCTAATCTCCTGGTATCCTAGCTCATGTTAACAAAATCAGACTATTAATCATAAACAGAACTTCATGCCATATATGCTAAAAGATAAAGATCTCACATAGCCAAGCGATTCTAAATGTTTATTTCCTGGAATGAATACTGCTATCTCTTTGTAGATCCTCAGTAATTTACTATTTTGGACACATGTAACTCCTTGATAATTCCTGGGTGCTTTAGTAAATAAATACTATGACTTCCAAATATAACTTTGTATCCTTTGTATCCATTTGTATCCTTCAAAAATGGCTATTTTAAATATTGCTTATTATATCTTAAAGGTTTCTTTTCCCCAGTTAACTGTGCATCTGAGGTTTCATCTTCCATGATTGTCACAAGGATCATCATTCTCTGCTGATCACAAGGAATTATGGGAAGTGGTCTTGGAAATATGCCAATATAAAAGACAGGCTATAATTTTGATGGCTTAAGGAACTGGGATGTAGGGGTTCTCAGTTCTTGACTAGTGAACTCATTCGCCTTTCCTTTCTGCAATGCATTGCTTATAAATTGAAGTCTTGTTTCTAAATTCTGAATCTGTAATCTTTTGCAACAAGATTGAACAAATTCAGAGTTCTGCTGGAAGGGAGAAAGGATAGTGTCAGGGGAAGATGGTGGTTGGTTAAGCTGCCACAGTATTTGCCACAGTCTTTCAAACAGATAAGCATTAATCCTTTGACATTGTTTATCTGGCTACAAGTACGTAAGTTTTTATGATATTTTTATCAATATTAATGGGAAAGGCAATTAAATTCCTATTTCTGAAAAAAGGCAGTAAATGATGTTTTATAATAAATACACTTTAAAAATAAAGTCATTCAGATATTTAATTATTCCTAGTGGGGCAACTAGACCAGACAATTCATTTTATGAAAAAGAGATACTCAAGCATTTTTTGGTAGAATTTCTTGGATATGATCAATGGGAAATACATTGAAGAGAAACACAGAACGATAAAGCTTCACGGGCTAATTAATGATGTAATGTAGACTAAAATAATTTATACCTTTTGTAATATCCAACCATCAATCTAATAATTTTTTTTCAGTGCCTACATATACAAAGCATAAAAATCATAGATAAAATTTTATTATCTAGGTGGGACTAGAATCTATGAATTTAAAAGGATAATTTATAATATGAAGAATTAATGTCACATTAGCTGTGTAGGCACATAGTGTACAGGAATTCTGGGAAAGGGAAACACAATTGAAGTGATAAAGGATGGCTTGCCATCTGAACCTCTCTTCTAAGTTCTTGATTACTTGATAACTGACCGCTAGACATGACATCAGTTGGTTAACCATTGGCTCACAAATTCTGTGTAACAGACAACCTAGAGCTGAGTAACTTAAAACAATCAACATTTATTATCACTGCATATAGTGCTTAGTATCTAACAGGGAGTATTTTTATTTTTCGAACGAATAAGTAAAGGATGAATGAAGATGGTGTTGGATTTGAATGGATTTTAAAGGATGCTGGGGTTGGAAGTTAAAAGTCAACTGTGTGAACATAGATATAGATTTAGAGGGATGCAAAACATATGGGATGTAGTGAATGGGCTGATTTCTCTAGAATATAGGACTGATACAGAAAAATAGGGAGGGATAAGTAAAAATCAGGTTGAGGTAAGTTAAATTGCTTGGATTCTGTCCTGCAGGCAATGGGAAACAACAGAAAGATTTAGATTGAGAGTTCCTGTACAGTTGTGTGGTAGAAAAGTTATTCCAACAGTAGTGTGAGACAGACCAAGACAACGATAATAGAATCTGAATTAAAATGGTAGCTATGAAATAAAAAGGGCACATCCAAGTGAAATGTAATGGAAAATTGAGTCTCAAAGTTACATCAGGGTTTCAGTAGGAGTGAAAGATATATGAAGCTTTGACCCGGGATGGAAAGGAGAAGGGTGTTAGTACAGGGAAACAAGGAGGATCATTTATGTGGGCCTATCACAGGTTCAGATTTAAAAATTTGAGGTTTGAGGATAGTAGTTGTGGTAGGCAGCTTTCAGATGGCACCTAGAAATTCCCACCTCCTGCAGTTCACACCCATGAATAATGTCCCTTGAGTATGGGCTGAGTTCAGTGAATTCTGCCTAATGAATTGAATAAGCAGAAGTGGTAGGGTGGGACTTATGAAATTAGGTTAAAACAACAACAACTTTTTTTTTTTTACTCAAAACAGAGAAGCCCAAATATTAGCAAACTAAACATGGATGCAAATATTACCTCCATAACAAACTGACATTATTCATGTAATTTAGGTTGCTAGCTCTATTAAAGCATATTAGTGATATGAAATTTTAAAAACTGTAAGGATTATAGATTTATTAAAATCCCAGAGGAGTATTGTTCACCAAGTACATTAAGAGATGACTAATGTACGTACGTTTTGTGAAAATAGATCATCTTAGAGCATGAATGAGGGATTCATTATATTGTGGGACATTTCCAATTTTCTTCTCACTGATCATAAATGGTACTCTATCAAACCTAAAAAAATCTCTCTAATTGATCTCTGATAGGAATTAAACCCCATGAGAGCCCAATGGGAATTTATGAACTTGATTCAGAGCTAACTATCCTACAGCGCCAGAGACAATGACTCTGTGGTAGCAGTATAAGCAATACCTTTTGAATGTCAATTTATTAATAATCACAATTTTTCTAATACTGCATAATGCAGGAGTGGGCAAGAATAGGTTAATAGTAATAATAAATAGTATAATAATAAATAAAAATAATACAAGAATAAATTCTACCTCTCATACTCATAACTATAAACCTACTTTTGTCCACTTCTATACTTTAGACTCTTCCATGGGGTCTGTAAAACCACAGGGTCATTCTAAGGCTTAAATCCAGGAATTCAGTTATTTTCACCTATATCTCCCATGTAGTTTATGGAAACACTATGCTTTTGATTGATGTGTTTCCTTCTCTCAGTTGTCTATGAACTCTGTGCAAGACTTAATTAACATTAAACTGAAAGGATCACACTTTTCATTTCATGCTGATCTGCTCAAAGAACAAACACCATTGGATGCTTTTGTGCTTTTTTGATTCTTTAGTAATCTACAGGCATCTTATAAAACCAGTTTAATCTGTTAAAGTTTTATACTGAGACATTAATAAAACATAAACTTAAATCAAATAAAGCAAGCTAAAGGAAAACTTGGTTGGCCATTTAAAGTATGAAAGGAAAATTGACCTCATGTAGAAATTATAATCCTATATGTCAGTGATATAATATCTAATACAAGCAAAAGCTTATAATCAATCTCTGAAATACTTAAAGTTGTACCTCTCAGATTATGGCTGGTTGTGAATACATAATTATGGTTGAGAATATTCTGTTAGTTTCATGATGAAGCAGTTTAGGATTTTTGGCATGAGAAACTCATGAGGAGAATATATTCAAATGCTCATCTGCCAATTGGCTAAATATGTTGAAACTGTCCAATCATCCCAAATTTTAGTTTTAATGCTATTTCTTTTAAAAACTGTGAAAAGTTTTAATATTTTGTTAGTCAAGTAAATCAATACCTTGTTTGTCCTTGTCAACCTTTTTTGTGGGAAAAAGAAACACCCAAATCAACACTGCTTTAAGTGGTAGATACATGTTCTGATCCTTAACCTATTTATTTCCTGATTCTATAGCTTCTGAAACAATGATTAGGTCAGACAATTTTCTTTCTCATGTGAATCAAACTCCTTTCTACACACTGGTGAAATAGATGGTTCATAACCAAGTCTTGAAATAAATATGTGAAGAATACAAAAAGTTGTCCTCTTATTACCTATTTAGAGTTATTTGAAGATAAGTGGTCACAAGGCAGTCCTTCAAAGTGAGAGTCTTTAAATGGATAGGTATTCTAAGTGTTGAAGTTTAAAAGAGGAAATGATTGATCTTGTTAGAAGAAAGTGGATAGTCAGTGTCACTACCCATATGTCGTCTTTGTGCAAGATAGAAAAAGGCATTCCCCTCCCCCTTTTACCAGATTAGCTCCATGGGTTTATAGCTCAAAAAGTGGATGTTGCCTTTGTATATATTTTTTTAAATGGTGTTTTTTTTCCTTTGGGCAGATGCAATCCCTTGCTCAATACATAGCTTGGCAAACAGATTGTAAGATAAATTATAGTCTTGCTACCTTCTTGGCCAAGGGCCCTGGCAGGTAAATACTCTATGCAGCCATTGATGGAGGCCCTGTGGATGGTAGAGGAGAGTTCCCATAGTAGATTTATTAGGAAGATATTTTTCAAAAGTTAATGTCATACATTCAGTCTTCAGCACTATAACAATTAAGGGTCTTTGGTTGCAAGTAACAGAAATGGACTTTGCCTAATGTAGGTAATATTTATTAGAATAATTTAAGGTATTTCAAAGTATTAAAGAAAAATCTGAATAATCAGATTTTGAAAAAAATATGAATCAGGGCATTTCATAAATCAAGGTAGCAGGAACTAACTGGTTCTCTTATGACCTAGAACAGTGATTCCTAGTTCTGGCTGAACTTTGCAGTAACCTGGGCAATTTTTAAAACTTCTGATGCTCAGGCCAATTAAATTAGAGTGTCTTGGGTGGACACAGCCATCAATAATTTTTAAAACTTTCCAGGTGAAACATGCTTCATTATTTCGTCTTTGGGATGATGAAAGCCAACTGATTTCAGTCTTTAGGTGGTTGTAGTTAAGATTTAATTTCTCAGTTTGGGAGGGAAAAGAATCTGAAGAATCGGATTGTCAAAGTTTTGGTTTTGTACTCACCAACCCTTAGACAGGAAAGGGAGAGATATCCTGACCAGCAGTAGAGACCACCCTGCATATAAAGGTGCAAGAATTGGTCCCCTTAGTAAAAATCGGAAGGAGTGGAGGCTGAGTACATAAAAGTAACTAAAATATCCTACAACTGCCTTTGCAATTAAGTAATATATCAAACAAGAAAAATAATTGGAAAATTCTTTCACTTATAATAGTTTTATATTTTTCCTGTCTCTTTTCAGTGATTATGATCAGAATATAGTTGTTCCTTTAGTTAGGATGGTTACTATTGTTATAACAAACAGTAACTTTTTTTTTTAAATAATACACTGATGGTGGTATAAACCCCTGAATCTTAATGTCACCCTATCCTCTCTTTTATGAAAGCTTCCCTAGGATCCTAGGAATAATTTCTATGCTGTCCAACAGAGACAATACAAGAACAGGCATTGTGACAACTCAGGTTTTATTTGAAAAGGAAAGCATCATAGAGAATTTATATGTTATTTTATGTCTATATGATAATATTTCCCCCAAATCCTTTCCAATTTTATCCCTCTACCATAGAAATCTATAAAATATAATAGCAAAAAATCACTGAAGGGGAGACAGAAAAGGGGGGGCTTTTGAGGCTTCTCTTCAGGGTTCCATTTGAAGTCTTTCTCTTCTTGATTTGTAAAAGTTCCACAAGCATTTGGAGATTTTAAGGTGGGTGCCCAAAAGGACTCTTTAACCCTTTCTCTGCCCTCTTCTAGTTTATACCACTTTTATATGAAAAGAAAACAAACAAACTCTGTATGACAGATAGGGGAATGGAGGTCACTAATTTATTATATCCTCAAGCACAAAATGAGCTGCAAATTCAAAATCCCTTCATCTTTTAAAGTGAATGATTCTGCTTTTGGAAAATAGGCAGGATATGAGGGATTCTCCAACATAAAGGCTTTTTAAACTGGAGGACAAAAGAAGCACAGAAAGCACTAGGTCTCACAGAACATGTTATTCATCACTCAGGGTTCTGGCAAGGAGAACAGAAAAAAAAACCTGGGTAATTTTAAGAATCCCTTATGCTTCAAGCCAGCTTTCTAGAACAGTTCATCCTAATTTTGTGTTAGATCTCTCCAGTGGTGAGCATTTGCTTTAAATGTTACCAGTCACCTAGTTATGAAGCACTAGCCTTTTCAACAATCTTATAAGTGGTAACAATCTTTAGGGCAGGGTAACGACACAATTGAAGTGACAGATTCACCTTTTCAGGCTAATGAAGAGTTTTATATGTCTGGGTTTTATTTACTCTTTGAAGAACAATGGAGAAATGTGATGTTACTGTGTATAACCTTGTGTAACATGATATATAGATTACCAATTTATGGATAAAATAAAGTAAAATCTCTCTCAACCTTATACTTAAAAAAATAAAAATCGGTGGGGAAAATTATCTCCAGATGAAAAGTGGCAAAAATTAAGGAAAAGACGTGTAACATCAGGCCATATACTTTAAAATTCCTGAACTGCTTGAACTTATTCTCTTTTATAATGAACACATACTGATTTTATTAGAAGCAAATACAGCCATGATTTTTGGAAAAAATGATAGCAAACATACTGGCAGACCTAATTTATGTGAAACTGTGATCTTGGCTGCTTGGTCCTGACCCTTTTTTCCAGGGGATTGTTTTAAAATACATACTGTGGAAATTACTGGAACATAAAACATGAGTTTCCTTTTTTATTTTTTAAATTGAGAATTAATTTAGATATAATAAAGTCAACAAATCTTATATGTATAGTTTTATTAATATGTATATGTGTATTCATCCCCAAACATGAAATTTCTTATTGCACAAAATAATCTAAACAAATTTCCATTCTTTCTGTGGAGGAATGGTAGAACTGTCCTGGTGAGATCTCTATGGGGCCAATACTTTGTATCTGAAAATAAATAATATTGTTTCCCTCTTTGCAGGCTAGATGCCCATATATAGTGGGCTATGGAATTATAGAGCACCCTTCGTTAAATGACGTGTGTGTGTGTGTGTGTGTGTGTGTGTGTGTGTGTGTATGTTACACGGTTACTAGTATGTATATATGATTGTAACTTCTCAATTAGAGAAGCAGAAATACTAGGAGATGTATAACATACATACTAAGGGATTTGTGTTTGTTATAGGGTTTTGACCCTATCCAATTTTTAGAGCTGGTTAAGCAATTACTTTAAGGTTCTTGCCTTCCTATTTCAGCCTGGAGCTTGAAGTTCACAAGGCAGGAGTTGTGAGGGAAGATGGGTATAAAGTGATAGAGATTAAGAGTGAGCTAAAACCTGCAAGTATGGGCTGGATTCCATGAGGGCGGACTGAAACATCGATTAGGTGTTGTCTCTAACTTGGGTAGTATGGAGGTTCTGCAGAAGCTGGGGCTCTTGGTCAAGGAGCAAAACACACACACCTGACCCCGAAGTTAGGGAAGCTGAGGGATTACCTAGGGGACATGGAGCACTTGCAGGCTTATCTACTACCTCACACCAACAAGCTGAGTCTCCCAGCCAATAATGAGGATGAGCTACAGAATGGCTGCTCTTCACTTGGGCCATCCAAATCTCCTACAAGAATCTCTGTGGCACCCTAAGGGGAAACACACAGGACAGGAATTTCTTGGTAATGTAGTTCAGCTTAGCCATCTTGATGCAATACCTAGCTATTATAGGAATTAAATTGCTGTTTATGACAGGCTGGTAAATTTCACTTAAAGAGCTAATTTTTATTAATCACGTACTTAAGTCATTAAGTTCATCCAGTGATCCTGCTTTCTGTTTTTGAAATAAATGATGTACCTGAACCTTATTTTCTTTTTTAAAAATATATTTTACTGATTTTTTACAGAGAGGAAGGGAGAGGGATAGAGAGTTAGAAACATCGATGAGAGAGAAGCATTGATCAGCTGGCTCCTGCACACTTTCTACTGGGTATGTGCCTGCAACCAAGGTACATGCCCTTGACCAGAATCAAACCCGGGCTTGAGTCCGCAGGCCGACACTCTACCCACGGAGCCAAACCAGTTAGGGCTGAACCTTATTTTCATTGCATAATTATTTGAGTTGCTGGATTTTGAGCTGCCCTGGAAAATGTCTGTATTATGTAAAAAATTACCATATGAATGAGGTCATGATTTTGCTGCTTTCCTACATCAGTTAACATTGTGTGCACACATGTAGATCCCATGCTTAATTTCTAATATCTGAAAGGTGTAAAAATACTAATACATAATCTTTGAAGTATGTGGAAATTATGACTAGGAAATATCATAGAAAAATAAAAGGGAAAGAATGATGGATGAGAGTTCTTTTTTTCACCCCTTTCTCCTTGATAACATTAGGTTTGAGTAAAAAGAAGACACAGGTAGTCCTTTCATTTGCTCATGTTTCTTTTCACTTCAAATAATGTTTAAAAGTCACCCTTGAAGATTCAGAATGTCCACTGTCATCAAGAACTCTACATATAAGGTAAAAATAATGCTAACATGTATTGTGGTTTCTTTTGAATAATTTTTAAAATTATTTATGCATTAGATAACATTACAATATCACTTCATATCTTCTCAGCTGATTTCCCACATCAACCCAGCAGGTTTCTCTGTTTACACCAGACTTGTTCCAATTGAACCTCATCTGTTCTGAATAATTTCAACCTTTACTTATGAAAGGCTTTGGCAAGGCTTGTTTACTTTCCTATATGAGAAAATGACTGTCAATGGCCTGAAAAGTCTAGAAGTGATTGATTTATGAAGTGCCTATTCAAGAGAGCAGGTCTGTGTTTCAATGGTGCAATCAGTTAGCTATCTTAAAACACATTAAAAAGCAGAGATTAGTATAAAAGGATGACAATGCATAGTCAATTAAATTTAAGCAAAGGGAACATTCCTGAAGTTAGAATCTTACGTGGGTTAAAGAGGAGCAAGTCATCTAAAAATGGATTGTCAGCACTGAATCCACACTCCCTACTTCCTGCTGAGTACTTTGGAAGCCATATTTACCATTCCAGAAACAAGACTTTTATTTTATTTGCATAACTAGAGGCCCGGTGCATGAAATTTGTGCACAGGGGTGTGTGTTCTTCAGCCCAGCCTGCGCCCTCTCCAATCTAGGACTCCTCGAGGGACATCCCTCTCACAATCCAGGACTGCTGGCTCCCAACTGCTCGCCTGCCTGCCTTCCTGATTGCCCCTAACCGCTTCTGCCTGCCAGCCTGACCACCCTCTAACCACTCCCCTGCCAGCCTGATTGATGCCTAACTGCTCCCCTGCCAGCCTGTTTTCCCCTAACTGCCCTCCCCTTGCAGACCTGGTCACTCCTAACTGCTCTCCCCTGCAGGCCTGAGTCCTTCCCAACTGCCTTTCCCTGCAGGCCTCGTTGCCCCCTACTTTTCTCCTCCGCCGGCTTGGTCACTCCTAACTGCCCTCCCTTGCAGGCCTGGTCCCTCCCAACTGCCCTCCCCTGCTGGCCTGATCGCCCACAACTGCCCTCTCTTGCAGACCTGGTCCCTCCCAACTGCTCTCCCCTGCTGGCCATCTTGTGGGGGCCATCTTTGTCCACATGGGGGCAGGATCTTTGACCACATGGGGGCAGCCATCTTGTGTGTTGGAGTGATGGTCAATCTGCATATTACTCTTTTATTAGATAGGATAGAGGCCTGGTACACGGGTAGAGGCCAGCTGGTTTGCCCTGAAGGGTGTCCCGGATCAGGGTGGGGGTTCCCTTGGGGCGTGGGGTGGCCTGGGCGAGGGGCCTGTGGTGGTTCGCAGGCTGGCCACGCCCCCTGGTGACCCAAGCAGAGGCCCTGGTTTCTGGGGTTTATTTATCTCCTACAATTGAAACTTTGTAGCCTGGAGCGGAGCCAAGCCTTCTGCTTGCTCCCTGGGGGCAGCCATTTCTATTGGGATTTATGTATCTTCTATAAATGAAACTTTGTAGCCTTAAGCGAGGCCTGGGCCAGCCAGGGTGTGCAGAAAGCTTGTCTTCCTCCATCGCCGGGGGCAACCCTGGCCTCCTGCTCTTTCCAGCTCGGTGGCTGCTGACATTTCTCTTTGGGTTTATGTATCTTCTATCATTGAAACTTTGTAGCCTTGAGTGGGAGGCCTAGGCTGGCAAGGGCAGGCGGAAAGCTTGGCTTCCTCCATTGCCGGGAAAACCCAAGCCTCCCTCCTGCTCTCTGTGGCTGTAGCCATCTTGGTTGGGTTTATTTGCATATTTGCTCCTGATTGGCTGGTGGGCGTGGCTTGTGGACATAGTGGAGTGATGGTTAATTTGCATATTACTCTTTTATTAGATAGGATTATTTTAGTCTTTTTTTTTTAAATAAATCTTTATTCAGATTATTACAATTATTTCTCCTATTCCCCCCATAGCTCCCCTCCACCCAGTTCCCACTCCACCTTCTGCCCTTACCTCCCCCCGACTGTCCTCATCCATAGGTGTATGATTTTTGTCCAGTCACTTCATGAACCCCCCATACCTCTTTCCCCCTGAGAATTATCAGTCCAATCCCTTTCTATGCCCCTGATTCTATTATATTCACCAGATTATTCTGTTCCTCAGGTTTTCAATTCACTTGATTTTTAGGTTCACTTGTTGATAGATATGTATTTGTTGTTCATAATTTTTCTCTTTACTTTTTTCTTCTTCCTCTTCTTTAAGAATACCTTTCAGCATTTTATATAATACTGGTTTGGTGGTGATGAACTCCTTCAGCTTTTTCTTATCTGTGAAGCTCTTTATCTGCCCTTCAATTCTGAATAATAGCTTTGCTGGGTAGAGTAATCTTGGTTGTAGGTTCTTGCTATTCATCACATTGAAAATTTCTTGCCACTCCCGTCTGGCCTGCATAGTTTCTGTTGAGAAATCAGCTGACAGTCGTATGGGTGCTCCCTTGTAGGTAATTAACTGTTTTTCTCTTGCTGGTTTTAACATTCTCTCTTTGTCTTTTGCTCTTGGCATTTTAATTATGATGTGTCTTGGTGTGGTCCTCTTTGGATTCCTTTTGTTTGGGGTTCTGTGCGCTTCCTGGACTTGTAAGTCTATTTCTTTCACCAGGTGGGGGAAGTTTTCTGTCATTATTTCTTCAAATAGGTTTTCAGTATCTTGCTCTCTCTCTTCTTCTGGCACCCCCATAATTCTGATGTTGGTACGCTTGAAGTTGTCCCAGAGTCTTCTTACACTATCTTCAACTTTTTGGATTTTTTTTTTCTTTTTGCTTTTTCGGTTGAGTGTTTTTTGCTTCTTTGTATTTCAATTCTTTGACTTGATTTTTGTGTTCCTCTTGTCTGTTTTTGGGTCTCTGTATAATACTTTTTATTTCAGTCAGTGTATGTTTAATTTCTAGTTGGTCCTTTTTCATATCTTCGAGGGTCTCGTTATATTTATCGGCCTTTTCTAGGATATTCTTAAAAAGCCTTATAACTGTGGTTTTGAATTCTATATCCAGTCGTTTGTTTTCCTCCATTTCTTTCGTTTGTGATCTGATTCTTTGACGCCGCATTTTCACTGCTTCCCTGAGTTGGTAAGGTAGATTTGTGTGCTAGGTTTCCAATATGGCCCAGTGGGTCTGCCTCCCCAGTTAACCTGAGGTGGACACTCTTGGTGCACCCCTTTGTGGACTGTGTGTACAGCCTTGTTGTAATTAAGTCTTGATTGTTGTTGGTATCACTGGGAAGAAATGACCTCCAAGCCAGTTGGCTGTAAGGATCAGCTGTGTCTATGCTGGGAGAAGTTCGGTGCTGGAGACAGCCTTATAGGATTAGACTTGCCAAATTGCAATAGCCTCTGTGCTCAGCTTGGATGGGGTGGAGTCTCAGTCTTGGCTTCCTGTCAGCCTTACCCTTGCGCGCATGCGCGCGCTTTCAGTCCTCCGCCTTCCCCGGCTCCCGAGTCTCCACCCGAGAGTCCAGACTCCCCCCACAAGAGCGTGGGTCCCCAGGGGCTCGCCTGGAACCGGGGTTCAGTGCAGTCAGAACTGGGGCCCAGTGCAGTCAGGAACCTCTGACTCCCTTCCACTAGGGAAAGCCTGTGGCAACCTCCGCAGCCTTTGTGCGCACTGGCACGCACGCGCTTTCAGTCCTCCGCCTTCCCCGGCTCCCAAGTCTCTGCCCGAGAGCCCAGACTCCCCCCGTAAGAGTGTGGGTCCCCAGGGGCTCGCCCGGAACTGGGGTTTAGTGCAGTCAGAACTGGGGTTCAGTGCGGTCGGGGGCTTCCTTCCCCCTTCTGCCAGAGAAAGTCAGCCAGGCTCTCAGCCGCCCTTCCTCTCTGCGCGCACAAAGACCCTTTGCCGTACCTCCAATTCTATGTGAGCTTCTCTCTTTCTTTCTAGTTGTAGAATTTTCACTCAGCCAGCTTTCCTGTGGTTCTGGATGGTGTCCGTTCTGTCTTTTAGTTGTAGTTTTGAAATTGTTGTGCAAGGCAGCAGTTTAGGTGCTTACCTATGCCGCCATCTTGGTTTCTCCGCTGGTTCTATTTTAGTCTTATTCCAAAAAAATTTTAAGTGGTCCACAAAAATATAGTTATCATAGAAGGATATAATAAATAATGATGGGAATGAGTAATATAAAAAGGCCATCCTTCCTATATAATCAAAGGCTAATATGCAAATTGTCCCCTCGAACAGGAGTTCAAACAGGAGTTCAACTGGTAGTTCAACCAGGGGGTGGGGTTGGCCAGCCAACAGCCCAAAGCCCCTCTCCCCGCTCTCCCCGGCTGGCCCCACCCCCTATCCATTCCCCCACCCCGATCCGGGTGGGCTGGCCAGACCCCACCCATGCACGAATTCATGTACCGGGTTTAGTAGTAAAATAATAAGAGGTAGATGAGATTAGCACATAGAAATGCACATACAGAATTCCATATTATTGTAAAAGCTACTGGAGGAAAACCACCTGATAGTTTATATTCTTAATATATTGGTTCATAAAAGAAGATAGCCAGTTTAAGCTATGCCCCAGAGATGTGGAACTTACCGTGGAATGTTCAATTTATAGATATGTGTGGGAGTAACGTGTGATAACTTCTTTGAGCATCAGGAATTGATTAGATCTGTGGTAGGCAAACTGTGGCTCGCAAGCTACATGCGGCTCTTTGGCCCTTTGGTGTGGCTCTTCCACAATATACCACTGCCTGGGCTAGTCTATTTTGAAGAAGTGGCATTAGAAGAAATTTAAGTTTTAAAAATTTGTCTCTCAAAAGAAATTTCAATTGTTGTATTGTTGATATTTGGCTCTGTTGACGAATGAGTTTGCCGACCACTGGGTTAGGTTATTATTTCAGGAATAAGTCCACAGGTGGATAGGGCACATATATGCCCTTCGTAATTCCCAGGTTGTATGGCTTTCACTCCTTGCTTAGGTACTGCGGGATAGCCATGGAGGTAAGGGGCTGCTGTTCTCAAACCAGTGCTCTATACACAGTGAAGTCTCTGAGAGTTTACAGAGTGACAGACTGACAGAGAATGGAGTGGGAGCATTAAACTAAAGGTGGGATTGTGGTTATACTATTGCTTAAAATCCTGATTTAGAAATAAGGAGAACATTTCTAAGTGCTATAATATGGGAGTGTGGTAGAAAAAAAAAGTCATGAAGTCTATTTGCTGAAGAAAAAATAGATTTTTCATGGATAACCCTGTTTCAATGACAAGAAGGTGAAGGGAATTTCAGGGAAGAGGATGAGAAAACACCATAGCCCACTGGTAGAGTAAGCCATAGGGAAGGGCAGAAACTGAGTCAGTTTGGAGAGTATTTATATCTGTTTGTAAATGAGGGGTGAGCTGGAAGGCTTGGACTTCTTGTCATGATATCACTGAAAAAACATGGAAGTAAGGCTTAATTAGACACAATCTTTGATAGTCCTTTTGAAGAAGTTGGGAACATTCTTATTATATTCTTTTTCTTAGAATAGATCTTTTTGGCAATAAAGGACCGATCCTGAGTAGGGTAGCAGTTCAGTACAGAGAGGACCTATCTTGATAAAGGATGTGTGACTTTGGAGGTCCTGTTTGTAGGTGGCAGCAGGCAGTTACATTGTTGCTGTAGAGACTTGGAAAGTCAACACTTTAGGAACTCCCTACCAACTGATTGGACATAGGTGTGACAATTAGACTTATTCATACTCCCTTGCCTTTCTGACTAGTCAAAAATAAAAACCTTATTTCATAATTTCATACATGATAAAAAATACAGTTTTAAAGTTTACATTATCTACTTTCAGAAGCGACTATGTATTTCAAATACTAAGGATCTGTACCGCTATTCAGAGCCAGTTTTCTCAACATCAATATTTTTATCCTTTACTGACTTTCTGAAGAAGCTAGTTAAAATAGTTTAATCACTCCGTCTTTCTGTCCAAAGGAGAAAGTTTTATTTTTTAATTTAGGAAAAGCTATTTTCTAAACATGACTTCCCCTTGGTAGTAAAGAAGCACAGTGGGGAAGAATGTAACTTAATATTAGTAGATGTTAATTCTCTAAGTAGAGGATTCTAAAAGTTTGTAAGAGCTTATTATTTCATGTGTAATTTCCAGAGACTCTTTGCTTCCCTCCTGGAATATTATAGCCTTCTGTTTCAATGCTCATGAATAACTCTACAAAAGTGTAGTCGGGAGGAAAGAAGAGATAAAAATCATTCATCAGAAAATCCATCATCTGAAATCACTTATATCACCTACCTTATTGATTACTTTCCCCCCAAAAAAGTGATCAATAGCAATATAATAGCTATATAACTTAAGCATTACAGAATCTTTCATAATATATGATGACACTAGGATAGTGTGGTATTAAGGGCATATGCTTTGGACAGGAATGAAGTAGTAGAAGATTAGATATCAGCAGAATATGCGCTTCTTATTCTAGAAATCTATATTAGTATTAATAAAAAGTATTCAGAAAAATGTAATTTGTGAGCAAAAATAAGCTGAGGTTTTTTTTTGGAATAAGACCAGATTATAAAATTTTACCCATCCTCTGACTATGGTACATCACAGTGGCCACACCATGAGCGGTTTTAGATGCTTGTCTATTACTCCCCAGGAGTCTAGATGTCCACTGATGATGCAAAGAGGCTGGGTGCTTCAGGGTTCAGGCTGTCTTTGAGAAAGTACGGTTTGATTGTCTTACATATAGTGAGGAAAGTGTTTCCCAGTTCTGTGTTGCACTATGATGAGGTAATAGTCATTTACTGCCCTGGAAATAACCTCATGCCATTATTTTACTTCTCAAATGATATACCTGGCTTACTACTATTACTCACATTTCATTTGGAACCATAAGTTCAGGTCCATTAATAATAAATCCTTATTAACCTTTTCTAAAGGACAAAGGTGAAACTATCATGACAGCTGGATTGATTTCCATATTTGAATATCTTTCTATTGATCAACCTCTTCAGAAAGCCTTTCAAATAAAGACCAAGTGTTTTGATTCTACTTCTTTTTATTTCAACATTTAATCTCTAACATTCTTTCAGTCCTGTTAGGATCAAGTACATTATTCAACACAGATGTAAAATATTTTTGAAATTTATAAAATCATGGACAGATATTTCTTTTATTTTCTTTTTTAAAATATATATATTTTTATTGATTTCAGAGAGAAAGGGAGAGGGAGAGAGAGATAGAAACATCAATGATTAGAGAGAAGCATTGATCAGCTGCCTCCTGGCGGTCCACCATTGGGGATTGAGCCTGCAACCTGGGCATGTGCCCTTGACTGGAATCGAACCTGGGACCCTTCAGTCTGCAGGCCAATGCTCTATCCACTGAGCCAAACCAGCTGGGGCCAGATATTTCTAATAAACAATATACAAGAGGTGCTACAGATACGTTAACATGTTGAAATTAGTGAAACAGACATTTTCCTTTCAAAATTGTCAAATAAATTTTGAGAGGCGATATATACAGAGACCATCCTTTATTTAATTAGAGTTTATTTCATGCATTGGAAACTATCTCTTCTAAAATATAAGCTAAGATCTAGTCCATATACTTATTCCTTATCTTTTTATTCACTTTGAGGTTGAGCAGCCTAGCCATGATAGACTGGAGCTAAATCAGTATAAGCATTTCCCTTGCCTACCCTGTGCTTGTCAGTCTGGATAACTAGTTA
This sequence comes from Plecotus auritus, assembly GCF_963455305.1. NCBI lineage: Eukaryota > Metazoa > Chordata > Mammalia > Chiroptera > Vespertilionidae > Plecotus > Plecotus auritus. The sequence goes on along the minus strand of NC_137775.1, from coordinate 169,941,039 downwards.
TCTGACCGTGAGTGATTGCTAAGCTTCTTGGAGGAGAGAGTCAAATGTACAGTAAGTAGACTCTGGATGAGTTGAAACATCCTGTTTCAACTGGTGATGTGGCAAATTGTTTTTCTGCTTCAGTTCAGCCAAGATTTTTCTGGACCTGATAATGGGACTGTAAGGATGCCAGATTTTCCATGCCACCCTTATCATATTTTCTTAGGAAAAGTGCACACTGGCACTTCATTCTTATTAATAGCCTAATTACAGGCCTCTAGCCAGGAGAATCTTAACATCTATTTGTGTGGTGCCTGGTGTGCTTTCATATAGCTCAGACAAGTTAAGAAGGCTAAAATTTGCAAGTTAGTTAAAAAGAAACAAATTTAACCTATTTTTGCTTCTGAGTCATAGATTGGTGAGTAGTAAGGGCCTTTAGAGTAACTCTTTTCTATTATAAAACTTGGACATCATCTGCTTATATTTTTAAGAAACAACAACTGGAATAACTTTGGAAGATGACAAAGTAGCACAGTAGGAGTTCTATGAAAATAATGGCTTCTACAGACAAGATTCTTAGAATGATGCACCGAGTTAGTAAGAATCGTGCAATAGCTTTAGCTTTTTAAGCAAGATCATGATTTTAGATCATTTACATGGCCTCCTACATATTTCAGTAATATATATTTTTTCTCTCTAAAAGTGAAAGACATGGTTTAATGTTTTGCAGAATTCTAGACTACAGGGTTCTCAGGGTACAGTACTGTAATAAATTGGACTACATATTAGAGGTGACTCAGCCTGCGGTTCTAGGAACGAGATCAAATTGGATCAGATGAAAGTCTGACTTGCCATAACAAATGCTTGTGGCTGTGCTGTGCTCGAGCAAAGAAATATCTGCCTCATTATGCTGAAATAGCCCACATGAATCGGTGCTAACCTGATTTGGATGTTTTCATTTTGCCTTGGCTTAGGTTATTTTCAACAATTTAAATCATTTCATAGTTTCAGTATTTTTCAAGATAGTTACTGGCGAATCTGAACGAATTTTTCCATATAGTATTAGAATACAAGACATGCCTCTCATCACTGTATAAAAGAACTCTCTAAGTTGTATTGTCAAGGTTGGTTTACTCATTATTGGGCATTCAGCAAGGGTCAGATTCTGTACTAGGCACTGGGGGTAAAATGAGCAGAAATAAATAAGGTCCCTCTTCTCTAGGACTTACAGCCCCTAAGGGAAGATAGGATTGAAATATTTAACCCATTAAATAAATAACATGACACTTTGCCAGGACAATCTGTTTTGGGCGTTTTGTCCTCATATAATTATTAACAGGACACACTTGTAGTTTCAATTTTTTAAATTTAGACAATAATCATCCTAAGAAATAATTATGTAAGTATTATGGAGAGAAAAAACATGGCTTATGAGTGAGAGTCAAAGAAAGACCAGAGTAAATCCTCAGAGCTAAGTGGTCTAGAGAGGGTGAAGGAAGCTCACAGGCTTAGTGAGAGCAAGTGCTTGGGCACAGCTGGCTTCAACTGGGCACCTCTAATACCAACTGTAGCGAGATGCCAGGGAGCAGAGATATTTTTTCCTCAAAATTTGTGTTAATACAATATCAGTGTGGCTTTAGATACATTTTTATACAAACTAAGACATCATTTCATTTCTTTATTAAAATGGAACATTTAAATAAAAAAGGGATAGACATATAAGCATATAACTACTCCCTCAGCTGCAAATTGAAATAAAAAGTGTGATGCCTTTTATTTATTTATTTACATATTTATTTATGTATTATTTTTTAATCTTCACCCAAGGATATATTTGAGAGAGAGAGAGAGAGAGAGAGAGAGAGAGAGAGATCAATGCATACCACTGAGCCACACCGGCCAGGGTCAGTGTGATTGATGCCTTTTAGCCACTAAGAACTTGGGTTTCAAATTCCAAAAACTTTGGTTTTAATCCAATCTACTGTTGATCACTTGTTTTGTGATCTTGTGTAAATTGCTCAAATTCTTTAAACTTCACATTCTTCTTTTATGAGGAAAAGAATTAATGTATGTAAAATGCCTAGACGAGTGTCTACACAGAGGAAACACTCAGGATGGAAGTTGTCATCCTGCACCCTGACTTGGTCACTTTGCATGGCCCCATCCTTAAATGGCATTTAAAGAAATAGGACTTGGAAGCTAAAGTAGAATTAACTAGTGACCCAGTGCACGAAATTCGTGCACATTAAAAGGGGATTAATTAGAGGAAATAATTTAATATTGCTATTTGCCCTTTGTCTATAATAGAAGTGTCAGAGATGAAAGATAATTAGTAAAATGTATATGAAAACCTTCCTCCTGTCAGAGTCTGGGGCACACCACGGGACCCAGAGTCAAGTCCCTGCCCACCCACCTGCACCTCAAAATCACGTGAGACTCAGACCCTGCCGCCCCCCCCACTGGGCTAGATACAGACTCGGCCAGTCCCACCCTTGTCAAGCTCTGCCCCTGGCCCTGCACCAGGATGGGGGGCGTGGCCTGAGGTCCCCCAGCCCAGACCAGGGCAGGGGGCATGCCTTGAGGTCCTCCATCAAGCCCCGCCAGGTGGGGGGCATGGCCTGAGGTCCCCCGTCAAGCCCCGCCAGGCGGGTGGTGCAGCCTCAGGTCCGGTCATGGCCTGAGTTCCCCTGACCCAGCACTGGGGGTGCACCTTGAGTTCCTCTGTCAATCCCTGCTGGGTGGGGAGCATGGCCTGAGGTCTTCTGTCAAGCCCTGCCAGGCAGGGGGCCACAGCCTTAGGTCCCCTGGCCTGGTGCTGGGGCGGGGGGTGCAGCCTGAGGTCCCCCGGCCTGATGCCAGGGTGGGGGGCTTGGCCTGAAGTCCCCTGTCAATCCCTACCTGATGGGGGTTGTGGCCTGGGTCTCCCGGCCTGGCGCTGGGGCAGGGGGAGCAGCCTGAGGTCCCCCCAGCACTAGGATGGGAAGCGCACCTTGAGGTCCCCCATCAAGCCCCGCCGGGCGGGGGGCATGGCCTCAGGTCCCCTGGCCTGGCGCTGGGGCAGGGGGCGAGGCCTGAGGTCCCCATCAAGCCCTGCTGAGTGGGGGGCGTGTCCTGAGGTCTCCTGGCCTGGTGCTGGGAGAGGGGGGTGAGCCTGAAGTCCCCTGTCAAGCCCCACCTGGTGGGGGGTGCGACCTGAGGTCCCCCAGCCTGGTGCTGGGGTCAGGGGAGCAGCCTGAGGTCCCCTAGCCCAGCACCAGGATGGAAAGCACACCTTGAGGTCCCCCATCAAGGTCTGCCGGGTGAGGGGCATGGCCTCAGGTCCCCTGGCCTGGCACTGGGGCGGGGGGGGAGGTGCAGCCTGAGGTCCCCCAGCCTGACGCCAGGGCGGGGAGGGCATAGCCTCAGGTCCCTGCTGATTGCTCGTTAAGGCTCCTTATGGGAACTTGGCCTCAGCTGTGGGTGCAGTCATCTTTGTGACAGAGTGATGGTCAATTAGCATATTCCCTCTTTATTATATAGGATAATACTTAAGATTCTTACCTATTCCTGTGAGAATTGTCAAAGGCAGGAATGCATTACTGTCTTAATTTCTCAAGGCTGCCTTAACAAATTACCACACACTCGATAGCTTAAAATAACAGGAATTTATTTTCTCACAGTTCTGGAGGCTAGAGGTCTGGAATTGAGATGTCAGCAGGGCCCCATGTGCTCTGAAGGCTCTAGAAGAGAATCTATTTCTTAACCCTTCTGTGGGTGCAGGTGTTCTGTGGCTTATGATGGCATCACTCCAGTCTCCGCCTCTATCTTTATGTTGCTTTCTCTTGTCCTTCTAATCTCTCTCTTCCATTTTGTTATAATGACACTTGTGATGGCATTTAAAGCTCACCCAGATAATTCAGGATAGTCTCCTTATCTCAAAATCACTTAATCACAAATCAGGTAACAGTCACAGGTTTCAGGGGTTAAGGCACTTTTGTGTCTTTCTGAGGACACCATGAAGCACATTACAATTATTATTTTTTTAAAAATATTTTTATTGATTTCAGAGAGGAGTGGAGAGGGAGAGAGAGATAGAAACATCAATGATGAGAGAGAATCATTGATCAGCTGCCTCCTGCATGCCCCTTACAGGAGATTGAGCCCACAACCCAGGCATGTGCCCTTGACCAGAATCAAACCTGGGACCCTTCGGTCCACAGGCCGATGTTCTATCCACTGAGCCACACCAGCTAGGGCAAAGCACATTACAGTTATCCCTCCTCCTCATAACGGCCTCGCTTTATATCCTTCCAAGTGATGCCAGTCATTCTTCAAACCTCTCTTCCACTCTCAGATCTAATCTGGAAACTCTTTTAATACAGAAGTTATGTGACTCTTTCCTGACTCTACCCAGACTTTTTTCTCTTAAACAGATAAATGAACTTTGTCTTTTTATTTTTCTTGTTTTATTTTCTCTTCGCCCCTCACACAGGTTTTGCATGACAAAGTAAACCCCAATAGCTTACCCCAAATGTAAGAATCTTTGCCTCTGAGAAGCCTGGCAAGAACTGGGGGTGGGGGGGGGGGGAGGGGGACTATTTTGAGTTGTGATAGCTTAATACATTTTTGCTCTGTAACACAATAACTGACTTTTGGATCCCTGTATACAATCAAATAAATGATTTCTGTTAGAGAGGACTCAGATCCTCCTGATCAAAGGAAGTCTATGAGGATTAATTAGCAGCTTCTTTTTTCCATCTCTGCTTTGAAAAATATAGGAAAGTTAGGCGATTCAGAAAAAATGCGGTCTGGAAGCAAAGTTGAGGAGGGGAATTCCTTTCTCTCCAGATAAACAGCATGAAAGTGCTAATAGTAAGCCTTAGTTTCACACCACACACTCAAGCAGAAAGTCAGCAGCAGCAGAGGGAGGTTTGTTTCCAACAAGGTGGGTAACAGCATCAGGAAAAATGCCAGTTAAGCACAACCAATACTGTACAAAGCATGGAAATTGAACTAAACTAGGAGAAAGCTGCCTTCCAATAAGGTAGCTTCCCCGGAGAAGAGTGTGGACTTTTTCCATCTGACTTATTTCACTTAGCATGATATTCTCAAGATCCATCCATCTCAAGAACCATATGACTTATTCATATGTAGTGTATTCAACAGAAAGCAACAGATGAACAAACAAGCAAACAAAACTCATAGACACAGTGTGGTGGTTACCAGAGGGAAAGTGAGGGTGGAAGAAATAGTAGAAGGTAAAGGGAGTCAAATATATGGTGATGGAGGAGAATGGTAAACACACAATGCAATATACATGTGATGTATTATAGAATTGTACACTTGAAACCTATATAATTTTATTAATCACATCCCAATACATTTAATTTAAAATTTTTAAAAAGAATGTGGAAATCAGATTCTAATGCGAGAAATTCCCAAAGCCTATGGTCTTGCCTCTTCTCAAACATTGCTAAATTATTGAAATAATGGTATAAATTTATATCAGCCAAAATTTGGGCTTAACATTTATGGAGAGAATTCTAAAACAATAAGGTAAAGAATGAGGAAAATCAAGGAGAGCCAGTCACCACTGCCTCTGGTCTCATTCTAGGCATGGAGTGACTTCTCAAGAATGAGTAAGCATAAAATCAAATAAATAAACAGCAATATGATGCTTATGAAATATTTGTCACAGTACTAAGATGGAGGTAAGGGGGATTCTTAAAAATTATGAAAAAAACAAAAAATTTTAGAAAGCATTTGTTTTATATAGCTAATTGTAGAGCAATCATGTAGGCTAAGAGAATATAGTGAAGGCAATACCAGTTTGGTATCTTTATACTGCAGTAACCTGTGCAATGTATATGTTTTAATTTATTTTTTATATTTAAAATAAAGTCATGCATGATTATTTATTTAAGAAGTGAAATGGTCTTACGAGTTCTTGTCATGAAATGTAGTTCTTTCTTTCTCCATGCCTCACTCCTTTAAGTGTTTAAGTTGATTTTTCTGGTATTTGCATCCACATCTCTAAATAGTATTCCTATGTTGTTATTTCTCCTTTTTCATCTTTTCAGGAATTATTTATTGACTTTTTATGGATAAGATGTAGATTTAGCTCTCTTTTCTGATGATTCCATTGTCCCTATAACAAGCATGCCTAAGTCTCCTCCTGCCATCCTCCCATTTTGTCATAGTGTAATTTTGGTTAGATCTGTTAATTTATATTAATGCTTATTTTATTTAAAATCTATAATTACAATGATTATAATTTTCTATTTTAATTACTAAAAAGATAAATTAAAACAAATAATTAACATCTAAAATGTTCAATTACAATAAAATAAGGAAGTAATTTAAAATAAAATAAAGCTACCTTCTATAGCATAGGTGCAGATGAATGGATATAACTATATTCTCTATATTGGTAATTAGGGAAATATAGATTCAAATAAGGTCTTTAAAAATGGAAAATCATAACTGTTGTACTTCAAATATATGCAATTTTTAAAGAGCTAAAGAAAAAGAAACTAAATGTATTCCATTTTTTAAAATGGAAAAAACAAAGAAAATATTAAACATAAAAAAAAGGAAAAGAACACGATGACAGTATAAGGCCAAGCTTAACACCCTTAGTATTAAATGCGAATGTCCTGAAACACCATACTGAAAGATTAAAAAATTTTCAAACTTGCTCAATTAGATAAAACCCACAACCAGTGTTTACAATGTTTTGACCATACCTAAAACAAAAGACATTGACTGTTTAAAAGATAAAGAACATGATTTATTAAGTAAATAAAAAAGAGGTCTATACCATTAGTAACAGGCAAATTAAAAACATCACTACAAAACAAACCCAAGAAAAGCAGAAGGAGAAAAATGTTAAAGATAAAATCAGAAATTAACATATTAGAAAGTAGGAACAAAAATAATAGAGGTGTTCAATCTGATAGTTCTTTGAAAGAAAAAGAATCCCCACTCTTACCTTAAAAACAAAACAATAACATAACACTGCACTGATTAAACAAACATAAAATCTGTTAGGAATAGTACAAATGGATTACAAATAAGCAATAATATACTCTAGAACATATAAAATTGTTCATTAAGTGCTTTCTACAAAATGACAGTCACAACAATAAAAACAATGGCTGTAAAGCAATTACCATATACTAACAATGACTGGTCAGAAACAATGGAAAAGAGATTCACTCAAATAGCAAACAGAAAATTAGCTATCTAAGAATAGACTTACTAAGAAATATAGTTTGGACAAATTTAAAGAAAACCAAAATACTCAAGTATGTAAAATAAGACTTTTACTAAATTCGAAAACATATAGAAGATTCCATATTTGTATCAAAATAACCCATCTATAATAATCTGTAATAATAAAAACATAATATGCTAATTAGACCGAATGTCCTTCTGGTCGAAGCTGGGGCTGCGAGGGAAGCCAGGTCCCGGGTACCTGCCTGCAGCCGGAGGGAAGCTGGGGTCCCGGGTTCCAGAGGGGATCTGGTGCTGGCAGCTGGGGGAAGGAAGGCCTACTCTTGCACGATTTCATGCATCGGGCCTCTAGTTTAAAATAAGGAGCAAGAATTCATTGGTATTTCCATTTTTTCTGCCTTTCCCCCCAAACTTTCTACAATAATTATTTTTTATTTTCTCTAAATATAGATACCATAAATGTGAAATGAAAATCACCATTAGATATTTTGATTTAGCATGTGGGTTTTAGGTGTTTACTACCTTGGTATTTCAGTTAAAGATAGAAAAGCATTTATATATTAACTAGAGGCCTGGTGCATGAAATTGTGCATGGTGGGGTGGTCCCTCAGCCTGGCCTGCACCCTCTCACAATCTGGGACCCCTCAGGAGATGTCTGACTGCTGGTTTAGGCCCAATCCAGCAGGGATCCCTGTAGGATTGGGCCTAAACCATCAGTTGGACATCCCTCTCGCAATCTGGGACCGCTGGCTCCTAACCACTGGCCGGCCTGCCTGATCGCCCCTAACCACTTGCCTGCCTGCTTGATTGCCCCTACCGCCTCTGCCTCAGCCCCGGCTGCTATGGCTTCATCCGGAAAGATGTCTGGAATGACGTCCGAAAGGTTGTTCGGCTGTCCGGTCTAATTAGCATATTACACTTTTATTATTATAGATTTTTTTTTTTCTTGAAAGGAAATGGAAAACTGTAGAGAGTGATGTTTCATTTTTCTGATACATTGTGTCTGATAATTTTGTGCATACACCACTCTAAGAATTTCATGGGCATCCTTGGTTTCATTTTTTATGACCATTTGAAGGAAATCAATTTCAAAGGACTCTGTAGCTTAAACCTATTAATATGAATGAAACACCTGGCAGAAAATAATCTGAGCATTACAGTGACATTGAGGTGATTTGGTGGCTTCCCTTTTCACTATCTTTCTATCATAATTAAAATTAAATTTTTATGTAATTAAAAGATCCTGGCTTTGACTATCATTCTAATAACTTGTGGAGGTAAAAACAGCAACTTGAGTTAGTATGGAATTTGCATTTGCCATTCAGAACAGATTATCTTGTGGACCTCCTTTTCTTGTCAGGGACAGGAAATAGATTTTTGATGCTATCTAATATTGATTGAACTGTCACAGACTGATGGGACCAGATTTGAAGGGTACTGTTTTAAACAAAGCTGAAGTGCTTTATTTTTGTTTAACATGGTCTAATCATAGGATGAGAAAATAAAAACAATGATAAAATAAGGCGTTTTACTGACTTCCTTAAAGACAACTTTTGCCGATGAAAATTATTTGATGTTACTTGGAAGGGTTTTGGCGAGGTGTGCTAGAGGAGTGATAACATAGAAGATTGGGAGACTTGTTTTCCCCTCCCCTGACTCAATTTGCATTTAATCTGTGCAGTCTGAGGAACATGATGGCTTTATGCTAGCTCTTATCTCCTTATTGATATTTTACTTATAATGAACCTAGCAAAACTTTTAACCCAAGAAAAATAGAACATGGGAAATAGCAGTTATTCAGCCTTAGGGAAACAAATTCTTTAAATTATTTAGATATAAAAATACTTATTTTAACATTGAAAGGAGGAGAAAAGCTAATACAAAGAACTTTAATTGAAGTAATATTTCTAGATAACTTCCTATACAGATAGAAGAATAAATAAACTCTGGAATTCAATTGTTTCTTGGCTTAGTGTTTAATGGAGTTCTACAATCTCTTTCCTTAAATAAGTGACCTGATTAGATTTCAGATATAATTAAGTGGTAGTTCTGAGGGCACTTCACAAATACAATTTTACTATAAGAAATGTTCATTGAAAATAGCACTCCACTTTATTACTAAATGAAACCATTTTAGTGTCTACAGTTATTCTTTTTCACATTCTGTAAGAACCAGGAGCTGAGGATCTGTTATTTTTTTCCATACAATATTTTTTTCATTCAAGAAAAAAATATATACTATTTCAAAATTAATTTTAGTAGAAAAACAACTAAATTAATACTAATAGAAGCCTATAGTATATATTTTTTATTATTTTTTCTTTATTGATTAAGATATTACATATGTGTCCTTAATATTTTTAAATGAATATGAAAATCTTGAATACTAATATTTTTTCTAAAATGTTATTTGGCTAATAACTTTTACTTGGATCCAAACAGAAGGGTAGTAAAAATACAAATACCAAGTTTGGTGGAACATACCATTATGACAAATACAGTGTTTCATACTAAATTAAGAAGCTTGTGGTGGAGAAATGTAACCGGAACTGGTGTGGTGCACACAGGATTCATAATTGACCTACTGTAAAATCCAGCCATTTTAGTGTACATTTCTGAGATTTTGGAGAGACCCACAGTCATATAACCACCAATAATTTTTAATTCTCAACTTTATAGCTTAAAATGAATAATATTTTTGAACAACCCTCTTTCCTTCATATAAAATTAACAAATGCCTAATGAATAAAACAGAAAACCTTAAAGGAAAAAAAGAAAAATAACTCAATATCTATACCTTCGAGACACCATTGTAAATAATTTGCTTTTGTACTTCCAATTTTTCTATATTTATTTTATAGTTTACCAAGTGGTACTTTTTCTGTGTGTTTCTCTATTCATAAAATATAATTACTTCCCTTGAATATTATTTAAGTGAATTAAATATTACTTAAAATTTCCATAAATATTGCTCTTTAAATTTTTAAAAAATTGCTGCATAACACTTCTCAATATGCCTGGCATGTAGTTTAGCCTTTTCCTTATTATTGAGGTTTGGTATTATTTCCAATTTATTCCTATCAAAATCTATACTGGATGCACATATATGTTGTCTATTTTCTTAGAATATCCTTAAAGAAGTAGAATTGCTTGGCTAAAATGTATGCACATATTTAAGCATTTTAGATTTTTCTCTTGAAAATGTGCTCTAATTTAATATAATATATATTTATTATAATTCTGAAAGAAGACAATGAGTAGGGGCTTGGATAGAGAGAAAAAACAGTTTCCATAAGTAGAAAGGAAAATATTACGGATAAAATAATTTTTTAATTTTCTGTCTCAGTCTAACCTCAGAAAGAAAAAATAAATGGTGCTAACACTATAGTGAAAAATCACTGAAAGACATTATAATTCTTGTTCCCTGCCTCTCAACATTTAGCGATCTCTGGAGAGAGATTTTTGGTCATCACAACTGGGAGGGGTTGCTACTGGCATCTTGTAAGTAGAGGCCAAGGGTGTTGCTAAATACCTTGCAATGCATGGAACATTTCATCTTCCACACTTCAAAACAAAATCCCCAAAGAAATTATCTGATCCAAAATGTTATTAACTGAGGTTGAGCAACTTGATCAGAAACTGAGAGATGAGAAAGAGCTCACAGTAAGGATAAATGTATCACATCTTAGAAGACTACCACAGACATCTTAAAATTCTGAAACTTCAAAAACTGACATTAGCAATCAAAAATTCTGAATAGGCATGCAAGCAAGAAGGTGACAGTTCTGATCCTTTTTTAAAATTGATTTTTTAGAGGGGGGGGGAAGAAAGAGAGAGAGGCGGGGAGAGAGAGAGAAAGAAAGATTGATTGGCTGCCTTCTGCACACCCTCTACCAGGGATTGAGCCCATAATCCAAGCATGTGCCCTGACCTCGGAATCAAACTAGCAACCTCTTTAGGTGCATGGGACAATGTGGAACCAACAGAGTCACACCTGCCATGGCTGATCTTGATTGGCAGAGCTTCCTTATAAGTTAAACATTTTGATAATCAATGGTAAGGGTTTGTTTCCTTACTCAGCAGATATGACTCCCAATTGATGCACAAGTGTGTCTTAAGCCATTTCTCTTTGATTTATATCCTAATACCTTGATGATACAGCAGATGAGATGAACACTTCACCAAGATTAGAAATAGAGACCAATTTACTTCTTACACTGATGACATGAATGAATTAGAAATGGCCAAGAGAAGCAAATATCCTCTTTGTCTAATTATTACAGGAATGAACAATTCAGTATCAAAACCTAAGTATTCAAATTGTCCAGAGTGGGCATTCTTCAAAATTCAAATAGACAATATTAAATATTTCTATTACCAATTTGGATCAATTTGTTTAACTGCCTTGGCATAGATTTTGCAGAAGGCAGGTTGAAAAGCATTGCTGCTAAAAGTATTCAAGAAAATGTGGAACGTTATTCTGTAATCAAGGAGACAGCTTTTTATACTTGGTTCTAAACTTTTACATGAAAAATAATTGTTGCCATCTCTGCAGTGTTAAAATGAGACCTCAGTCAAGATCAAGTTCAGGAATTTTTATTCAAACAGAATATTCTGCCTCTTTAGTATTAATGATTCTGTTAATGTAGCAAGAATGATTCTGTATTTTCACATGTGTCAGAATTACTAACCAGAGCTTAGTATATTATTAATGTACTAGTGGCCCAGTGCACAAAATTCATGCACGGGGGCGGGTGTGTGTCCCTCAGCCCGGCCTTCACCCTCTCCAATCTGGGACCCCTCAGCAGGGATCAGGCCTAAACCAGCAGTCAGACATCCCCCTCACAATCTGGGACCGCTGGCTCCTAACTTGGAGCGCCAGCGGGTCTTTCTTTATTTTTATTTATTTAATTTTTTTAGGGCAAAAATCGATGATTTTTAATTAAAACTGAAAAACTGTCAGGGACAGGAATGACAGAGGACCCATCCTAGGTGGATGGGATCCTGGGGGTGGGGAGTGGGGAACATTGTTGACACAGTTGTCAGAATTCAAATGGGGTTTGTGGATTGAACCTTAATACCATTTGAATGGAGATTTCCTCATGTGGCTGGGTGGAGAATTGTAATGTAGGAGTGTCTGCCTTTGGGAAGTACACAGGGTAGTATCTGGGCATCCTGTCATGTGTAGAGCGTGCTCTCAAACAGCTCAGAAAAAAACTGGGGGAAATGGGCATATTTATGTATAAATGCACACACTCACACACCTTGATATTTTCAACCTTGATATTTTCAACTCCACCTTTGTGCACCTGCCTACTTGCTAAGATCCGTAATTCCAGAATCAAGGCTTGCAGAGCTTCCTGAGCCACTGGGCCATGCCAGGGTGCAGGAACCTTGCAGACAGACCCGCGGGCACAGTCCCAGCTGAGGTCCAACAGGTGCCACTGTTTTCTTGTTTCCACTCCAGTATGAGAACTGGGGTCTGTTTCACGATGGGTTCCACTGGGGCTTTGGCATTTCTGTGCTTCCTGGTGGCGTCTGGCTGTGTGGGATGGCCAGGCTGGCGCTCCAGTGGCTGCCGGTTCCCTAAGCGGAGAAGGCTGTGCGGTAAAATACGGAGAAAAGATTGCGTCGTAAACAAGTCCAGGCTGCCTTGTTTCAGCCTTAAGGAATCAACAGCACCCATCACATATGCTGTCCTTTCCACGGAAACAGAGAGCGCTGCCCCAAGCACGCGTGGTGCCGGCTCACCGGGGCCCACAGACCAGCAGCGATGGCCACTTGCAGGTGACGTCGTGAAGTCATGGCACTGAGGTGACGCCGGGGGTGAGTCCGGCTGCCAAGGCCATGTCCTGGCCCATGTCCGGGCCTGTGCCCCACAGTGAAGCCTGCAATCGGGCACCGACAGGCGGCTCGGGGAACTGACATAGCCATGTCGGTACCGCTGCAGTTTCTCTATGCACCTTTAAACCATCCACGTTCTTCCAGAAAGAAGGACTTTATCTCCCATTCTGGATGGCCATGCTCCGCTGGCAGCGCCCGAGGACCTGGGGCCTACCTGGCACCCCAGCCTCGCTGACCCTGCGGGCCTCTGCCCTAACAGCTCTGTACCTCTGCGGTCCTCCATGCAGCCCGCCAGCGCCGTCCAGCACGGTCCGTCCAGTGTGGTCCGTTCATCTGCATGGCCCCCGAGGCAGCCCGGCCACACGCACTCGGGCTACTCCTGCCGGGACTCCGCTTTCCTGCACCTGGCGGTGCGCCCAGTGCGCCTGCACAGAGCTCCCACCTGGACTGGTCATCCATCAGGCCATGATGGCCTAGTCTATTATTAGTATAGATTATTTTTTCAGGTGAAATAAGTAGTTCTCTTTAAATAAAGAAATTAATTTATTTAACTAATAAATCAAGTTCTCTGCCCTTATGACTGCTAAAGAAATGAAATAATATTTGCTAAATTTTACTGAAAGAACACTAGAACAACTATCTTACGAAACAGATAATACTTCTCTTTCATACTATATCTTTAAATTTTATTCTTTGTTTCAAATAAAAGTCAAAGTTCAATAGTAACACAGAATTATTAAATAATGCAGACCCTATATAAACAATGCAGTCTCTACAGAAAGGGCATATTTATATCCATACTAGAGGCCCGGTACACCGGTGGGGTCCCTTGGCCTGGCCTGAAGGGATCGGGCTAAAACCGGCCTGGTGCACAGATTTGTGCACTGGTGGGGTCCCTCGGCCTGGTCTGCAGAGATTGGGTTGAAACTGGCTCTCTGACATCCCCCAAGGGGTCCCGGATTGCGAGAAGGCGCAGGCCAAGCCGAGGGACCCCACTGGTGCACGATCAGGGCTGGCGAGGGACCGCAGGAGGGCTCCAGGGCATGTCTGGCCCATCTTGCCCAGTCCAGATTGGCCGGACCCCAGCAGCAAGCTAACCTACCGGTCATAGCGTCTGCCCCCTGGTGGTCAGTGCATGTCATAGTGACTGGTCAAACGGTCAAACGATCAGACACTGCCGAAACCGGTTTGGCTCAGTGGATAGAGCGTCAGCCTGCGGACTGAAAGGTCCCAGGTTCGATTCTGGTCAAGGGCATGTGCCTTGGTTGTGGGCACATCCCCAGTGGGGGGTGTGCAGGAGGCAGCTGATCGATGTTTCTCTCTCATTGGTGTTTCTAACTCTCTGTCTCTCTCCCTTCCTCTCTGTAAAAAATCAATAAAATAAAAAAAAAAAAACGATCAGACACTTAGTATATTAGGCTTTTATTATATAGAATAATTATAGCATTTATATTAAACTGAATGCATGTTGCAAGAGCAGTGAATATATTTTCTCTTTTATCAGTTAGCCAAGGACTATTTAATCTCTCTAAAAAGTCTGGTGAAAGATCCCCCTCTTTTATTTCAAAAACACTAAAAAGTAATAAAATTTTCTCTCTATTTCTCACACATTCCTGAAAAAATAATATGTAGGGTAGTGTAATATAGAAACTCACAACCTACATTTAATTGAATTGCATTCCTCCCATGTAGAGTGACTTTGCTAAAAACGTAAACACAATACCAATATTATGAGCCAGAAAATGCTAAAGTTTTCTTTGTATGAAGATCATGGTTGTTGGCCTGTTTAGCAGCCCCCAATTGTTAACAGTAATTTAATACTGGAAATGTTTGTATAGGTTAGCATTTGATCCACATTGACTTCGAGAGTTCCGTCCATTGCAATATATAAAAGAGGCAATCCATTTTAGCCTTGTCCACATGGAGAAGGTTTAGTTAAAAGGCACAATTGGCATCTCTACTGTTTTTGCTTCATTCTGCCTGTGCAGACCTGCTTCTAGGGCTTAGATTCTGTGGGGAAAAACCCTGAGGTCAAGCAATTTTTTTTGGCAATTATAGCAATTATGTAGAAAGCCACCTTTAAAAGGGTGACTGACAGTGTAGAACTGTGCACAATAAAGCTTTGCTAATGTTTACAGGCAATCAAAATGATCTTAGATTAAACACTGATAGTTTGGAAGTAATAAAAAATTGAGAAAGCAGATGAGAGTAAGTGCTTTTAGGTGTTTCAAAAGAATGCTTAGTGAAAGAAGGTAATTTGTGAGAATAGAGATATATAGTAGCTTCTTCAATGTGATCCAGTAGCAGCACTGAAAATTTTCAGTGTTAGAGTGTGGAGGACACAAGAGGACACAATATAAGATAACTTTTCAGAGCGTAGCTTTTTACTTTTACTTATTTTTTAATGGTGAGGAAAAGAGCAGTCATCTTCCAGCAAAGCTGACCTAAAGTAAATTCAAATTCTTCACATGCTCTGTTTTAGTGCAGGCAGCAGGGCTCATTAGAGCAAGGTGGATGAAAAGTTAGAGGCTCGGAAGTTCGATTCCAGACCCTGTAACTAAGTTGCTCTGTAATCTTGGGGGTTGGAAATAACGTCCTGGAAGCCAGACTGCCTTCTCTAAGCGGCTGTGAGAGAGAGCACAATTCCTGTTACCTATGAAGATGACCTGTTAAAAAGGTTTCAGTTTTTGGGAATGTTATGATGAAGATATATAAAATAAGTACACTATAATTTGAAAGCTTTTGCAGTCAGTGTGCAATTTCCACAAAGACCTGCATGTCTGCTACAAAGTACATAAGTTTGGGACAAGGCTGCAAATAAAGAATGATAGAATAGCTATTTCTTATACTGTTTAAAAGTTCAGGTTTGAAATGTTGTTATGAGCTTTAATCTTGGCACTGCTTTTAATAATACAGCTTAATCTCTAGCCTCACATAAGGGTAACAACTGTGGCAGTTCCCGGTCTCAGAGAGGTGATGTAAGTCTTAATGATTGTTTGTAAAACTATCTAGGAGCCATGAGTGAGAAGAGTTATGAAAAGGGGAGGGAATGTTGTTACTATAAGAAGTGACTGCATATTGCCTTGCATTACACTAATATGACAACAACATGTATCATTTCATTAGTAATAATAGGTATAACAGAGCTACTATCCAACATGATAAGCACATTTAAAAATACCATGTTTCCCAGCCAGTGTGGTTCAATGGTTGACCATTGACGCAGGAACCAAGAAGTCACTGGTTTGATTCTCGGTCAGGTCACATGCCCAGGTTGTGGGCTTGATCCCCAGTGGGGGCATGCAAGAGGCAGCCTATGGATGATGTTTCTCTCTCATTGATGTTTCTATCTCTCTATTCCTCTCCTTTCCTCTCTCTAAAGTCAATAAAAATGTATTTTAAAAAATTTCATGTTAACAGATTCACAGATAATAAAACTTCCCAGGGACTGTATATATGTGCAAAGGAAGCAAGATATTACATGATTATTCTCTACTGTAATGTTCTCCTGAATGAATACATTATAATCTATAATCATTAATGGAGCAAAAGAATCAGAATAATTCCTATTTGAAAATTGGTGTCAAATATACCTCCAAGTAGACACCATTGGTTTGTCAGTGCAAACAAAATTTAGAATGCTTCTGTGCCAATACTAGTGTATTGTTTTGGCTGTAAGACTGATGTATGTATAGATAGTAATACTTTCCTATATAATAAAAGGCTAATATGCAAATGGACCGAATGGCAGAAGGACCGGTTGCTATGACATGCACTGACCACCAGGGGGCAGACACTCAATGCAGGAGCTTCCCCCTGGTGGTCATTGTGCTTCCACAGGGGGAGCACCGCTCAGCCAGAAGCCCTGAGCAGGGCTCACGGCTGGTGAGTGCAGCAGGAGTGGCTGGAGCCCCTCCAACCTCCACTGCAGGCAGGTGGGTGGTAAGGAGCGAGGAGTCCCAGATTGTGAGAGCCCCGGACTGCCAGAGGGATGTCTGACTGCCACTTTGGCCCAATCCCCACGGGGAGCTGGCCTAAGCCGTCAGTCAGACATCGCCCGAGGGCTCCTGGACTGCGAGAGGGTCAGGCTGGGCTGATACCCCTGCCCCCAAATGCACAAATGTCGTGCACCAGGCCTCTAGTACTATAGTAATAGCAATACTGTCTCTGGTTGCCACCCAAAGGATCAAAATTGATCTTGAAACTTGTGTAGCTGAAACACGACTAGTCATGGCACAACAACAACCAATTTGACATCTCAAACCTGTTTTTGTCTACTATAAAGTATTTTTTGTATTTTAGGGATTTTTTTAAAGCTCAGATTAAACAGTGCATGTGAATTGTTAGTTATAACACAAAAATAAACTATTATATTTAAAAGGAAGGACTATAAGAATTTCAAAATATATCCAGAATCTGAACATTTAGCACCAGGTCTACTGTTGTCATTATGGAAAACATCACCATAGTCCTTCCTAGATTTCTGGAGACGCCTAAGTGGTTTCTCTAAAATTTTATAATCCATGCTCCCCCCCCCCCGCCCCTTGAATTCCTATTAATTGAAATGAATATGCTTTATATTTTAGGAGATATTTTTGAATTTATATTTTAGACTTTCCATTGAAATGTCTTATTTTAAGGAGTCACAATTTTTTTTTTGGGGGGGGGTGTAATACGTTCTTTAAATTGGAAAGACAAATGAGAGTCATACTTCTGTTAACACAGACATTACAAAGTAAGGGAATAGGGGAAGGGCAAAAGGGATAAAAACCACTACCTCTCCTGCTAACTTTTTAACAAACAAGACTGTAATGTTTTATGTAGACCATCACTTACATGTAAGGAAGCACAAATGCACTTTTTATTGTTAAGATGCGAGTTCACTCTGCTTTGAGAAATAAAACCAGAATAGGATGCTTTTATTTTGGGGAATGGAGAGACATATCCTCTCGGTCACTGTAGTTGTTGCAGCTCAGTTAGTGATACTACACAGTATTTAGGAAAAATATTTGTAATGTTTTAAGGATGGGATGAATGAAGTCTCAGTTCAGGTATCTCCAAATGCCAGAGTTGTCTGTTCTCTGCACTTCTGTTAAGTTTTGACTATTTTCTGGATCAATGTCCTGTTTGTGAGCCTCTAGTGGTGTAAGCTTTTTTACATTGTCGAGGTTCTTTATAGCCAATTCCTGGGATTCTTATGTTCCACTAGAGCTCTGTGTAAACTCGACAACTTTCACTTCCAGAGTGCTTGATTTGCAATGCTGAGCAAGCAGGCAGGCTGCTGTCCACACACACCCGGTAAGTGTGTGCAACTGCGCCAGCTCCTCTTCCACAGCCTTCAGCCACTAGTCATCAGGATTCACTTCTCTTACGAAGGCTCGTGTTGTCTTGTTGGTCCCACTGTCCTCCCTCCATTACCCTCTTCATGGCCCTTAAGTCTGTCTGTGGCTTCCTTCACCCTGCTTCATCACTCAGTATTTTTCTCTCTATCAAAAATATGCTATGCATTTAAATGAGTTAAAAGTAACTTTACTATTATTTTAATGGTATTTTGGGAAAGAGGAATTATTAAATTTGCTCATAACCATTGTGACTGGGTACTTCTCAATGTATTACTTTCTTGTGGCAGAAAGTCACTTGGCTTCCTCTTGTTTGTTGAAGATCAAAATCCTATTGTGGGAAAGTGACAAAAGGAAGAGGGGCACGTGACTGTCAGTTATTGAGTATTGCTGTATTCCATGCACTCTGTTGGATACAAGGAGTAGGGAATATATGACTGGAATTAGTGTTATATTAATTTCCCACATCACTTACTAAAGCTTTGAGAGATTATTAACTTGGTAATTTTACATACTAACAGGTTATGCCAAGATTCACACCTTAGCTTAAAAACTTATTCTTTCTATTACTCAGTGCTGTCTCCACATCATATAGTATCTACGAGTCTAGAAAATGGATTTTTATTGGTTTGGTTTATTGTGCATATCATCATAAAACACTTCTTTTAAGACATTAGTTTAGAGATTTCTACAGCAAACTGATGTACATTTTAGAAATCAGTTATCATAAAATATTACCAAAAAACCCAAAGCAGAGACAGTTTTAATATTAAACATCATATGAGTTTATTTGTTAGAGAGCTTTGCAATAATATGAGCAGGCTATTTTTCTCTTAATAACTATGTTAATATTGCTATTTTTCAATTTCCAGATGAAATTGAGTCAGCACCCCATGCCTCATGTACACCTGACTCTCTTCATAAATTTAAGAAATTTCTTTGCTAGTTGTCTTTTTGAACAGTTTTCAGGAATTCTAGGCCATAACTATATTTCCTTTACCTCAACTCCTCTATCTTACTCCATGAAAATACATGTTATTTCATGAGAAATAGCCTCATTTTTTATTAAAGTGCTACAGTATCAACAGGAAGATCAAAAGTGAAATGTATGATGCAGCACACACCCTGACCCCTGTGTCTTTTCTCCATTCAAATTCTGCTCTGTACTTTGTAGAATATATAGTTGTGAAGTTATTGAAATTTGAGACCCCAGTCTCAGCATGACTTTAATCTATGCTATGATCTTTTTTAAATAAAAAAGTCATTAAATTAATCTTAGAAAACAAAAATATTATTTTTATATTAAAACAAATGTTTTATCTTAGAACAATTTAAAATTATTTTATATTAATTTGCTCAATAGTTTTGAACAATGAAGTTATCTTATCTAATAAAAGAGTAATATGCAAATTGACCATCACTCCAAGACACAAGATGGCTGCCCCCATGTGGACACAAGATGGCTGGCAGGGGAGGGCAATTGTGGGCAGTTGGGGGTGACCAGACTGGCAGAGGAGGGTATTTGGGGGAGACCAGGCCAGCAAGGGAGGGAAATTTGGGGTGACTCAGGCCTGCAGGGGAGGGCAGTTGGGGGGGGCACAAGGCTTGCAGTGGAGGGCAGTTGGGGGTGATCAGGCCAGCAGGGAGGGAAGTTAGGGGTTACCGGGCCAGCAGAGGAGGGCAGTTGGGGGAGACCAGGCCAGCAAGGGAGGGCAATTGGGGGGGACCCAGGCCTGTAGGGGAAGGCAGTTGGGGGGGGCACCAGGCCTGCAGTGGAGGGCAGTTGGGGGGAACCAGGCCTGCAGGGGAGGGAAGTTGTGGGCAATCAGGCCATCAGGGAGGATAGTTAGGGGTGACCAGGCCGTCAGAGGAGGGCAGTTGGGGGAGACCAGGTCTGCAGAGGAGGGCAGTTGTGGGCGATCAGACCAGCAGGGAGGGCAGTTGTGGGGGGACCAGGCCTGCAGGGAGGACAGTTGGGGAGGGGACCCAGGCCACAGGGGAGGGCAGTTGGGGGGGCCAGGCCTGCAGGGGAGGGCAGTTAGGGATTACTGAGCCAGCAGGGGAGGCAGTTGTGGGCGACCAGGCCTGCCAGGGAGGACAGTTAGGGGCGACCAGACTGGCAGGGGAGGGCAGTTAGGGGTGACCAGGCCATCAGGGGAGGGCAGTTAGGAGCAATCGGGCCAGCTGGGGAGTAGTTAGACGTTGATCAGGCTGGCAGTGGAATGGTTAGGGGGTGACCAGGCTGGCAGGCAGAAGCGGTTAGGGGCAATCAGGCTGACAGGCAAGCGAGCGGTTGGGAGCCAGCAGTCCTGGATTGTGAGAGGGATGTCTGACTGCTTGTTTAGGCTGGATCCCAATAGGATCAGGCCTAAACAGGCGGTTGGACATCCCTCAAGGGGTCCCAGATTGGGGAGGGTGCAGGCTGGGCTGAGGGACGCCCCCCCCCTTATGCACGAATTTCATGCACTGGGCCTCTAGTACTAGTTTAGTATATATTCATAGACCTTTACCTCGTTTTCTAGTATTACTTAACTACATTTAATACAGTTAATGATAGTAATAGATTTTTACCTAGGTTTCTTTAAAGCTCTTGCCATTTTCTCTAATATTTAGTTCTTTGTCATCAATGTAAATAATGAGACACTTGAAAAGCTGATTAAGTTGTAAGATCTCCTAAAAGCAAAAAAAATCAGTGCAATTATTACCTCTATTTAATAATCCTCTTTGCTTCTCCTCCCTATGTCAATGCTACATCTGAAATTCACTGTATAATTAGTATTAAATTTTTTACACAGGGATTCTTATAGAGGGCTGAGTGTATTTCACTAGCTAGGTTAATATACAATAAAATATGAAGTGTTATTAGCTATTATTTTGAGTATTGTGGCAGCACTTAATGTATTTTAAATTTCTACAAAACTTTTTGGTGGGGAAAGATGTTAGGAAATCCGTTGAGCCTCCACTCTATATAACAATTCACTTTTTAGTATCCCTGCTAGTTGGTAACTAGTCTTTGCTTGACTGTTTATGGTATTCACTGTATCTGCCTTAAGAAGGTCTTATTCATTATGGGGCAACTCCAAAGGTTAGGAAAGTAATTAGCACATTTTATTATACATGGTAATTATTCATGATATTATAACTGAGGGAAGATAAATACATGTGTGGTTATTTGAAAGAAAATGAAAAGAACATATTAAGGTTTTGGAAGAGAAGCGGAGGTAGGGATTGTGAAGTGGCAGAGAAGAAAAGAGTATTTGCTTATGAGTTAGATTAAATATACTTTCGGTGGATTTATTCTGTTCTATTTAGGCTAACGAGAATGGAGGAGAGGATGCTGCATCTGAGATAACATATGGTAATGAAGAAAATGGAAACACAGAGCATGAGATTTGGAATGTTAATTATAGGAATGGTTGTCAGATCACCCCCTAACCACGCCACTGACAGCCTGATCGACGTCTAACTGCTCCCCGGCCAGCCTGATTTCCCCTAACTGCCCTCCCCTGCCGGCCTGGTCACCTCTAACTGCCCTCCCCTGCCAGAGTTTGCCACCAGTTCATGAACTCCCTTCCAGGGAACAGAGCCAAATGAAGGGGAAGAAATGAGACAGATGGGTTATCTGGTAGCTCAGGATATTTCTTCTGAGTTCTTTATTTCTGGGGTCATGTTTGTATTTCATATTGAATTAGCAAACTTTAAATTATAAATGATTAGAAAAATGTTTGTTTACTAAACCAGCAATAGCATCCTAATTATGAGATTTTTGTCCCTTTACATGTTTCTGAGGGAATCAATAAATATTTCTTTGACCAGATAACATATTTTATTTAGTGTCTTTGGTTTGGATACAGTTTCTTAAGAAGGTATTAAAAAGCCTTACTGGTGATTGTCTCTCGGTGATAGAAACTGCTAGATGTTGATATAACATCTATTATATCTATTATCCCCTTTCTACTTTACTAATAAAATCGGCCTGGTTGAAAGACTACATTTTTCAAACTTCCCTGGAATTATGGGTAGTAAATGAGATGTGAGTGCAAGATGTGGTGTTGGTGTTTCTAAAAGAGTTTTCTTAAAGTATGTGGACTCATCTGGAAGGGGAGCCAATGTCCCCTCCCTACCTCTTCCTTCTTCCTCTCTCAAACTAGATGGTTAACACTTATGCATCTATATTGGACCATGAGGCAATGTTGTCAGTGGAAGCCAGTTCTAATGATTAAGGTATATAAAGACAGACTCAGCTTTGATACCAAATGCCTGTGGTATTGCTATATCAGTTCTGAGTTTTTCCTAGTGTGTGGAAAAATAAATATCTATCTTGCTTAAACCATTGTTATTTGGGGTCAGAATGTTATGTTTTAGGCAGACAAAGCCTATTTACCTGATGAACTCCCAAACTGAAATTACTGATGAGAGGAAATGGTTTATAGGAGGTAAGACATTGCTTGTGTTCCAAAATATAAACTTAGAGGATTTTCTGGCTTCCAAAACCAGGCATTATACATTATCTAGATATATTTGACATTGCTGAGTCTGTGGAAAGCTGTTTAGCATCATGTATAAGCCCACTAACTCAAGAGGCTAGAAACCTTAGTTGAATTCCAACTTTGTCATTATTTTTTTATAACTCTGGGAAAGTTGCATAACCTCTTTAAGCCTTGTTTTCTTCATCTATGAATTGGGCAAAATAATTATTTCTACCTTGTAGGTTTGTTGTGAAAATTAGAGGAGCTAATGTATATAAAGAATTTATTGCAGTGCCCAGCACTCATTAGAAGTTAGATGTTGTTACTGCCAGTGTTTTGTTAGCAGTTGAGGATAGATTATTTCTTTTCTTTCCTGATTTTATTTAATTGTTCTATATCTTGCTTCTTAACATTATTATTTCCAGTATGCATGGTGTTCAGCTTTGCTCCTGTCCTAACCTACTTCCTTTAATAGTGATTGATTCATAGGAAATGATAAGAGGAAGGCAACCAATAAAGGTATTTAAAAGTTTTAGGACTTTTTTCTATACTCAGAGAGGAAAATTTAGGGGAGCAAAACTTGAACCTTTACAGGCTTGTATTTTCCTTGATTGTTAGGAATTAATTAGAAATTATAAAATTCAAGAAATGAAATACATATATTTACTTTGCAAATATAAAATCCTATAGCATTGCAAATTATAAAACTTGGTGAAGCTGAGATTTTCTCAGCACATCTTTTAATGTATTCTCCTTAAAGCCAGATTCAAAGTTCCACAGAGGTCAGTTCCCATTTCATTGTTTAATGACCTAGGTTAGATCATTTCCTGAGATACCAGTACCCCCCCAATTTGGATTTCATTATTGAAGTTCCTGCCCCTTTCTCTGGTCTATTCTGACCAATGGGTGGGTCTCTTATACTTATGCATAAAAATTTGGAGAGTAAAAGCCACATCTATAATTCCGGTTTCCTCTTATTATACTACATTACTGAGAGAAGTTTAATAGAGACATAAAGTCATAGGATATCCTAAATGAACTGGACTCAATGCTTCTGAGCTGGGGTTAGCACTTTTTAAAAAGTTCTGGCTTCAAATCAGAATATAGGTTGAAAGCAAAGAACCTGATCTCCTATAGGATTGAAGGTAACATTAGTGGTTCAAACACTCTCTATGTGTCACCTATTCAGCTATTAGACAATATACCAGGAAAGGTTTATTTTAAGATTGGCTGGAAAATGTCTAATTACTTAATTATTAGTGCAATAATATTTGAAAAGATTTAGTTAAGTATTTGGTTATTGATAAGTTATTTGGATTTATTTTAGAGATGCAGTCTCATTAAAATATTCCTTAAAAAACCCATTTCTTATAAATGACAACCACTATTTTCTCTCCATGAGTCTCTCAAATTCAGAGGTTATGAAATGAAGATTCTTTCAACCTTGTTAGTTGTATGACAGGAAAGTTTTGATAGTTGTTTGATCAAAGCAACACTTTGCAGCACATTCAGAAGTTAGATCTAGGTATGTGATAAACAAATCTCTTTCTAACATCAGCAGGGACTTCCTCTTCCTTCTGAAGTTGCTAGGATACTATCTTAAAGAAATAACTCATTTGATTAACTGCAAATAGAAATTGCTTTTTTGAAAAAAGTTCATACATTTATAATAGCTTAGGTCAGGCATAAATCTATACTAGCTAAATGTTAAGCATATGATCTGATGACTCTCTTGAATATTGGAAGAAAAACCATTATTTTTCTTTATAACATGCATGACATTGAATGACTTTTAGCCATGTTTCACATAAAAATGAAAATATTATTGGTAAAGGGATATTTTCTCCAGCTTTATCCTGGATTTTAGACCACATTGTGAGGATTAAATGAAACACCATATGCAAAAACGTTTTTATATAATGAATATACAAACACAATAATTTTTAAATGTGTTATCATTCTTGACAAATGAAAACCTTGTCCACTAGCTATGCCTGTTAACTATTGCTTATGCCTGTTTAATAGCCTTTGATTCCATATTTTATTCAAAAATAAAAAAACACCTGTAATATCATGGCAGTGGCCATTAGCATTTAATATTATAAGTAAAGTCATGTTTTAGTCACGGGCAACATCTTCATGTGGTTACAGAGTTTTTCTACAGGACAGATGGTAACCTTGGTCTTAATATGAACATTGCAGAGCAACTCCACTATATAATGACTGTGCTTTGCTATGTTTATATCTTGTGAAATTTAAATACTACATGTGGACATACAGGATGAAAGCCAAAGGTTGCTTAAAACAGCATCCATGGTAGAACCATTTATCCAAATAAATCAAAACCTACCAATATACTTGTTAGCTGTTCCTTTATGTGAAACAAGAATTTCTCATGCCCTTAATTATGTTGATTTTTTCAAAAGTATCATTAGTTTGGTATATTCTTACAGCAAAATGATTTATTCTATGCATATAGTGTTTCCTGCAGGTTTGGTACTACCATAGTCCATTCAGGCTGCTATAACAAAATACCACATACTGCGTGGCTGATAAACAGCAGAAACATATTTCTCACAGTTCTGCAGTCTGGAAATCTGAGATCAGAGTGCCAGCTTGGTCAGGTTAGGGCCTTTTTCCTGGTTCATAGCCATAGCCTTCTTGCTGTGTCCTCATGTGGTAGGAGAGGTGAGGGATCTCTGTGGGGTCTCTTTTATAAGAACACTAGTAGCAGTCATGAAGGCTCCACCCTCATAGATTAAGCACCTCTCAAAGGCCCCACCTTCTAATACAATCACATTGGGCATTAGGACTGCAAATTATGATTTTAAAAAATCCCATCTAACAGTCTCTGCCTTTTCATTGGATTGTTTAATCCATTAATTTTTATTTTATTTTTTTAAAAATATATTTTATTGATATTTTACAGAGAGGAAGGGAGAGGGATAGAGACCTAGAAACATCCATGAGAGAGAAACATCGATCAGCTGCCTCCTGCACACCTCCCACTGGGGATGTGCCCGCAACCAAGGTATATGCCCTTGACCGCAATCGAACCCGGGACCCTTCAGTCCGCAGGCCAACGCTCTATCCACTGAGCCAAACCGGTTTCGGCTTAATCCATTAATTTTTAATGTTATTATATTTGTATTTACATCCACCATTTTACTTTTGTTTTTTTATGTGTCATATTTTTTGCCCCGCTATTCTTCCTTTAGTGTTTTCTTTTGCATTAAGTAAAATGTGTTCTAATGGTTGCTCTGATGTTCTCATTTACATAGAAACTTATCAGAATCATCAGCATTGAGGTATATATTAGCTCAATTCCAGTGATACACAGAAATGTTATTTTGTATAGTGCTATTCCCTTTTCCTCATTTTGTGGTATTATTGTTATACATATACATCTATTAATGTTGCAAAATTATGATTATCATTATTACTTACAATCGATAGTTATTTCTTAGCTAAAACAGTTTGTTTTCACTCACTTTCTTTGGGCCATTGTTGGCAAATAGTATACTAAACATATATTACATTTTTATATGTTACAAGCCCAATGTTATGTCATATACATATGATTTTACTCAATTAGTTTTAAAATAAGTTATGAGAAGAAAGGAAAAATGTATTTACATTCTTTTATTTTAAACATAATTACCTTTATTGTGCTCTTTGTTCTTATTGATTCAAATTACTATCTGGGTTTTCTTGCTTTAATCTTGAGGAACTTCCTTTAGTATTTCTTATAAGGCCAGTGTGACCTGGCCGGTGTGGCTCAGTGAACCTATGAACCAGGAGATCATGGTTCAATTCCTGGTCAGGCTATATGCCCTGGTTGCGGGCTCGATCACCAGTGTGGGGTGTACAGGAGGCAGCTGGTCAATGATTCTTTCTCATCATTGATGTTTATTTCTCTCTCTCCCTATCCCTTCCTCTGTGAAATCAATAAAAACATATTTAAAAAAATAAAGTCAGTGTGCTAGCAATAACTTCGCTGTTTTTATTTGTAGTTTCTTTATAAAGCAAGCTATATGTGCACATAAAAGTAAACAAATTCATACATTTCATGAGAGAAGAATAATAATTTATAGGTCTCTATAACAAATTGACATTTTATTGGCACATAATAATGTGGCTATGTCCAGATGTACAATAATTCAGATATTTGAATTTACAGCTACATTTTAATTGGCTGGCATTTTGAATGCATTGTGAAGGGAGATATTTTTGAATCCCGATTCATCCCAGTTCTTTAGGGCATCAAAATGCCTCACTGAAATTAATATATGAATCCTTTTACATAGTTTATGTCTCTGATGAGTATGCAAAGTGGATAGTACTGACAGTGTATAAAAAACAATTGATATTCTCATTTTCTTTTTACTGAAGGTTAAATTCTTAGCTTGGACAGTTCACATTTTTTGAGACCACAGAGACACCTACTAAAAAGTTATAAACTTACCAAATCTATAGATTTGATTTTGTGTAGTATCATATTATTCCTAGTAATTATTCAGGTGGTGCAAGGTTATTTAAGAACTCAGGTGCAAAGCCTAGAGCTGTAAATACTTTATATTCTGCTTATGGAGTATTACATGTGCCTAAAGGCAAATTTAGTCTTTATTGGTTAGTTGGGAACTCTAAGGTTGTTGATATGCTTGGAGCACAGCTTTAATACTTATATTTAGAAATTTGATAAATGAAAGTTAAATTTCTGAGGGGCACTAATTCTTATATACCCTTTTTAATATTAATACACTTAATATATTGCTGACATCAATATTTTTATTTTTTAGTCCCATGAGTGACTTTTTTGCAACTATCTGACATGTTTATTGGATAGTAATGATAATAACGACAATTACTTAGTTTTATTTTATGTCTTTCTTCAGAGGACCTCAAAGTACTTTGGGAATTTTCCTACAATTAATTTTCCTAAAGTCTCTGTAATATGGTGGAAGCCATATAGGAGAGGGTGCAATGACACTTTAGGAAATAGTGGCATTTCTATAAGCCATATTTAAGTATCATGGTTTAATAGCAAAAACATGTCAGAGAGTAGTGAAAGACCTAAATTTTACTTTCATGTCTGTCATTGGGCTCCTTTACTAAATTTTTTGTATGCTGTTTTCTGCTTCTTCCTTCTTCATCTTTGTTCATTTCTTACAATTTGAGATTTTGAACTCAGTTCCAATAGACATTTACATTGGTCAGTAGGTAATTGTTCCATAGACAATTCCATGGAACAATTCCAAATGTATGATTCATTTTATTAAAATGTGTAAGTTCTATGGTAAGACTAAGAATCAATTCCTTTTAACCCTAATTAGGATACTGTGAGTACATAAGATTAACACACACATAAAGGCACACACACACACACACACATACACACACACTCTCTAGTATACATTTCTTTAAAGATAAATTTGAAATTGTACATTCGTTTTTAAAAATCAATTTTGTCCAATTACAGGAAAGGGAAGATAGAATTCTTCAAATGGTTAAAGGATTGCCTCATGAAAACGAATGGTGAATGTTAGATATAGTCATGTATTTTTGGGATGGGTATAAAGAAGAGCTTTCTTAATGACTAGAATTGTCCAACCATATACTGGAATTTATTTTAGTGGAGTAAAATTTCTTTCAGTTGGAGGTTTTAAGAAAGAATACAGAGGATTTTACAGGTTTTTGTGAGGAAGAATTTTTCATTGTAGATGTTGGGCAAATTAATTTCTAGGCTCTTAGCTAAAATAATGTTATTCTCTATACCAATTTTGTAAATAAGGTATGTATTTTAAATAAAAAAACAGTATAAGAAATGATACTTTGCCATGCTCAAATTTTACTCATATATATTTATCTTCTGAGCAAAACATACCTTCTAAGTTCTAGAAGTTTAAACGTGCCAAGTGCACAATTATTTTTTTCTATCTCATAATCAACAAATGCACACAAACTTAAAAGAAAGTTATTGACTGGTAAAAATAAAGTGTGGAAGAGAAACCAAGATGGCGGCATAGGTAAACACCTGAACTGCTGCCTCACACAGCAACTTCAAAACTACAACTAAAAGACAAAGTGGACATCATCCAGAACCACAGGAAGGCTGGCTGAGTGGAAATTCTACAACTAGAAGGAAACAGAAAAGCACACTGAGACTCAGAGGAGCTGTGGAAGTAAAGGCAGAGGTATGGAGGCATGCATACGGAGAGGGTTGGCAACTGAGTACACGGCTATCTTTTTCAAGCTGGAGGGAGACAAAAGCTCCCGACTGCTCTGAACTCCAGTTCTGGGCGAGACTCTGGGGACCCAGACTCATATGGGGAGAAACTGGACTGTCTGGCAGCAAGCAGAACTCGAGGGCAGCTTTCTCTCAGAGGTGCTTGCAACGATTACCACAGACACTGAGACCCGGGGGGCCTCTTAGGGCAGGGCTGATGGGAAGCCATTGCTGTTTGCTTGGCCCTGAGACTCCGCCCCACCCCAGCTGTGCGCAGAGGCTTTTGCATAAGAATGGCCTAGTCCAGGGGTGGGAAAACTTTTTGACTCGAGGGCCACAATGGGTTCTTAAACTGGACTGGAGGGCCGGAACAAAAGCATGGATGGAGTGTTTCTGTGAACTAATATAAATTCAAAGTAAAGGAGCAGAGGGGAGAGCAAGAGAACCGGATAGAACAGCCGGATCCGGCCCGCGGGCTGTAGTTTGCCCAAGGCTGGCCTAGTCCTTTGAAGACTAAACTTACCTAACAAAATGCAGCTGAGTCAGTGAGACCCAGAACATCCAAAAGAAGGCCCAAGGCCCCACAACAGCTTGCATTACTTCACCGCTGGGCCTCATTTGGGCACCTCCAAAATGCAAACAAAGAAGAGGAATCTGCAGATCTCTCCATAGTTCCTGCTGGGTGGACTAGGACAGAAGCTAAATTAGCACCTCCTTGGAGATTCAAGAGCCATTGTACCCAGGGGTCAGAGTAGGACCATCCAGATTACAACTCATCAGATCCATAAGGGACACACTCAGGGGACAGACTCAGTGAGCACCAAAGCCCCACTGAAGCAAGTTTTGTCTCATAAGGGTGTCTCCCGCACAGAAGTTCTCCCAGCATAGACACAGCTGATCCTCACAGCCAATTGGCCTGGAGGTCAATTCCTCCCAGTGATGCCAACAACAATCAAGACTTAATTACAACAAGACTGTGCACAGGGCCCACAAAGGGGTGCACCAAGAGTGTACACCTCAGGTAACTGGGGAGGCTAAGCTACCGGGCCCTATAGGACACCTAGCACACAAAGTCACTCTGTCAACTCAGGGAAACAAACACAATGCGGAGACAAAGAAACAGGTCACAAATGAAAGAAATGGAGGAAAGCAAATGACTGGATATAGAGTTCAAAACCACAGTTATAAGGTTTTTCAAGAATTTTCTAGAAAAGGCTGATAAATTTAGTGAGACCCTCGAGGATATGAAAAAGGACCAACTAGAAATTAAGCATACACTGACTGAAATAAAAAATACAGAGATCCAACAGCAGACTAGAGCAGTGGTCAGCAAACTCATTAGTCAACAGAGCCAAATATCAACAGTACAACGATTGAAATTTCTTTTGAGAGCCAAATTTTTTAAAGTTAAACTTCTTCTAATGCCACTTCTTCAAAGTAGACTCACCCAGGCTGTGGTATTTTGTGGAAGAGCCACACTCAAGGGGCCAAAGAGCTGCATGTGGCTCACGGCCCGCAGTTTGCTGACCACTGGACTAGAGGATCGCAAGAATCAAGTCAAAGATTTGAAATACAAAGAAGCAAAAAACAATCTACCAGAAAAGCAGAAAGAAAAAAGAATCCAAAAATATGAAGATAGTGTAAGGAGCCTCTGGGACAACTTCAAGCATACCAACATCAGAATTATGGGGGTGCCAGAAGAAGAGAGAGAGCAAGATACTGAAAACCTATTTGAAAAAATAATGACCAAAAACTTCCCCCACCTGGTGAAAGAAATAGACTTACAAGTCCAGGAAGTGCACAGAACCCCAAACAAAAGGAATCCAAAGAGGACCACACCAAGACACATCATAATTAAAATGCCAAAGGCAAAAGACAAAGAGAGAATATTAAAAGCAGCAAGAGAAAAGCAGTTACCTACAAGGGAGCACCCATAGGACTGTCAGCTGATTTCTCAACAGAAACTATGCAGGCCAGATGGGAGTGGCAAGACATATTCAAAGTGATGAATAACAAGAACCTACAATCAAGATTACTCTACCCAGCAAATCTATCATTCAGAATTGAAGGGCAGATAAAGAGCTTCACAGATAAGAAAAAGCTAAAGGAGTTCATCACCGCTAAACCATTATTATATGAAATGCTGAAAGGTATTCTTTAAGAAGAGGAAGAAGAAGAAAAAGATAAATATTATGAACAACAAATACATATCTATCAACAAGTGAATCTAAAAATCAAGTGAATAAAAAATCTGATGAACAGAATAAACTGGTGAATATAATAGAATCAGGGGCATAGAAAGGGAGTGGACTGACAATTCTTGGGGAGAAAGGGGTGTGGGGGGTGTGGGAAGAGACTGGACAAAAATCGTACACCTATGGATGAGGACAGTGGGGGGGCGTGGGGTAAGGGCAGAGGGTGGGGTGAGAACTGGGTGGAGGGGAGCTATGGGGGACAAAAAGAGAAACAACTGTAATAATCTGAACAATAAAGATTTATTGAAATGAAAAAAAAAAAATAAAGTGTGGCCCTAAGTAGGTCAGCACTTTATAAAAATCCCTAGTAGTAAGCCTAGAGTTGTAGTGAGGAAATAAAAGTACTGATTATGATATGGAAAGGTGGGGTTCGTGTTGCAGATTATTCTCGTGGGTTCTTGTCCAACAAAATTGAATAATAAATTCATGGACTAACGGATTTCTTTAATAAAAACCATTATTAATAAAAACAATTTTTCTTTATAACATGCATGACACTGAATGACTTTTAGCCATGTTTCACCATAAAAATGAAAATATTATTGGTAAAAGGAAATTCAAGAGAGTTATCAGATCATATGCTTAACATTTAGCTAGTATAGATTTATGCCAGACCTAAGCTATTACAAATGTATGAACTTTATTGTAAGCATATACAAACTCCATCTGGGCAGAGGTGTCCCCAAAGAGGATCCCTTGGGGAGGGGCCCCCATATGGGAAAGGCCTGCTCTCTCTCTCTAATGGGAAAAAAATCTAAATAATCTGAACCTGTAATCTGCTGAGTCTCTTTGTCTCTGGGTTTATATATGCTGTAGCTCTTTGTTTGGGGTATTATATATCCTGGAGACCACCCTTTCCCTTATTGTGCCTTTACCACTGTGGGACTTTAGCCCTGTAATCAGTTCGCACAACCCCAACATCCATGCTTCTCCTCTTTTTGGTTATCTTATTTGTTCAGGTTGGAGTTATTTTAGACCTCCCTATGGCTTCATTTCAGTTGTCCTAGCTGGAGATGTTTTATTATCCCTTAGGTCAGGGCTGCGTTAATTGTTGAGGCGAAGATGTTTCTTTGGGCTCCCTCCCTCCTTCCTGTCTACCTAATTAAGCTAGCTAGAGAACCCTTATCAATATCATGTGTTGACTTTAACTGGAGTGGGTGGCAATGTCAACAGCTAAAAAGTCATGGAATCTGTTTTCTGCTTCTTCAAAGGTTGAACTTTATTCTGGGGAAAATATTCCTTAAGGAAAAATATGTAAATGTATACTTTCTTTTGGTTTCTATTAACCTAAATTTAAAAATCCAACATGACAGTAAACAAGTGTTTATTTGGGATCAAAGAATTACAATTTGGGGAGAACATATGGAAGCAAAAACTCAAAAAGTGCCCCAATTATAGGGTGAGGGCAAGGGATTTTTATGAGAAAAGGAAAGGAATAATCACATGAGAAGAAGAAAAATTCCCATTGGTGTTAAGTTATAGAATAATTGAATTATTCTTTAGCTATACATGGTTGCTGCTAGAGAGTCTATAATCATCATTCCTGTGGTTAGAATGTCCACTCTCCTGCTGCTGATTTTATAAGCAATTCTTTATAGGATAATGTTGGTGTGGCCCAGTCAAAACAGTCTAAAAGTTCAAGATGGAAGACATGCAAGGCAGTTCCTCTTGTATGGCTGCTCTGGCTCCACTTAAAAATGGATCTATGCCAACTTTCACACTTTCCATAGTCAGGAATTACAATTTCTAATAAAGAGTCTTCATGTTTCAGTGTGAGTTTTTTAAATCAAATCTTCAGTGGAAAAGATACCTGTTGAATGTATGGAGCCACAAATATCAGTATGGTGATTTCTGGTGGTACACTAAATGCTCCTAGAAAAAGGGAAAATATGGATAAGATACTGAATATATAGACTCTTGGTAGATATTACCCTAGGCAAGGAAAAAACAAATTAAGAATTTGTTTTTTATTTCTGGTGCAGAGCTGACATTAAATTGAAATCACATTGTGGTGGAAAATATATGATAAATAATTTAATGACTGCTTATAATGTCATTTTGTTTTATTGTGTTTATTTTTGAATTAGTAAGTCTTTGAGAGCACTCTATTGGGATCTAAAATTCATTAGAAATACATTTTGTGATTTCTGTGTTGTAAATTATTTATAATAATTTGACATGGTAAATAGGATTTATATAGAGAAATTTAAGATCCAATCTAACACCTGTTGAATAAATAGTTCTGTGATTTAAAAATTAGAGTATTGCTACTCTTGGTTTCATATAATTAATTTGATAAATATGCATTGAATTGAATTAACTGTATAATTGACTTTTGCTGTATCTGAACTGAGTTGTGCTATATAAATCACATAGAAAGTTAGTAGATTGGATATGTTTCCTATTTCCTGGTTCTTGTTTCTATTTTTTGACAGACAAAATTTTTATGGTAAAAGTAATTGAAATGATAGTAGCATTTTAGTAGAGATGATTCTGATATGTCTTGACCCTAACTTGGATATTTTTTTAAGGGCAAATAATATCTCCAAATATAAAATTAATTCCTATGACAATATACTCTTTTTGTCAAGCTATTTTCTGGTATGTCTGAGTTCTCAAATCCTTAGTACATAAGTCCCTTCCTTTCTTCCTTCCTTCCTTCCTTCCTTCCTTCCTTCCTTCCTTCCTTCCTTCCTTCCTTCCTTCCTTCCTTCCTTCTTTCCTTTCTTTTTTTACAATATATTTGTACTAGAGGCCCGGTGCACAAATTCGTGCATGGGTGGGGTCCCCAGGGAGTTGGGAGTAGGGTCTGGGATGTAATTGGCTCTCCGGGCAGGTAGTAGGACACCCTTGCCGGCCCAGGATCTGGATCCATCTTGCTGACGTTCCTGCCGGTTGTCGGGAGCCACCTGGCAACCGCTTTTATATTCTTTCTTTTTTTTTTTTAATTTAGTAAATATTCAGTATTCAGATTATTACAATTGTTCCTATTTTTTCCCCCATAGCTCCCCTCCACCCGGTTCCCACCCTACCCTCTGCCCTTACCCGCCCCCCCACTGTCCTCATCCATAGGTGTACGATTTTTGTCCAGTCTCTTCCCACACCCCCCACACTGCTTTCCCCTGATAATTGTCAGTCCACTCCCTTTCTATGCCCCCGATTCTATTATATTCACCAGTTTATTCTGTTCATCAGATTTTTTTATTCACTTGATTTTTAGATTCACTTGTTGATAGATATGTATTTGTTGTTCATAATTTTTATCTTTACCTTTTTCTTCTTCTTCCTCTTCTTAAAGATTTTATATAATAATGGTTTGGCGGTGATGAACTCCTTTAGCTTTTTCTTATCTGTGAAGCTCCTTATCTGACCTTCAATTCTGAATGATAACTTTGCTGGGTAGAGTAATCTTGATTGTAGGTTCTTGTTATTCATCACTTTGAATATGTCTTGCCACTCCCATCTGGCCTGCATAGTTTCTGTTGAGAAATCAGCTGACAGTCCTATGGGTGCTCCCTTGTAGGTAGCTAACTGTTTTTCTTTTACTGATTTTAATATTCTCTTTTTGTCTTTTGCCTTTGGCATTTTAATTATGATGTGTCTTGGTGTGGTCCTCTTTGGATTTCTTTTGTTTGGGGTTCTCTGTGCTTCCTGGACTTGTAAGTCTATTTCTTTCACCAGGTGGGGGAAGTTTTTGGTCATTATTTCTTCAAATAGGTTTTCAGTATCTTGCTCTCTCTGTTCTTCTGGCACCCCCATAATTCTGATGTTGGTATGCTTGAAGTTGTCCCAGAGGCTCCTTACACTATCTTCATATTTTTGGATTCATTTTTCTTTTTGCTTTTCCGGTTGAATTTTTTTTGCTTCTTTGTATTTCAAATCTTTGACTTGATTCTTGCGATCCTCTAGTCTGCTGTTAGATCTCTGTATAATATTTTTTATTTCAGTCAGTGTATGCTTAATTTCTATTTGGTCCTTTTTCATATCCTTGAGGGTCTCAATAAATTTATTGGCCTTTTTTAGAAAATTCTTGAAAAACCTTATAACCGTGGTTGAACTCTATATCCAGTCGTTTGCTTTCCTCCATTTCTTTCATTTGTGATCTGTTTCTTTGTCTTCGCATTTTGCCTGCTTCCCTGAGTTGATAGCGTGGCTTTGTGTGCTAGGTGTCCTATAGGGCCCAGTAGCTCAGCCTCCCCACTTAACTGAAGTGGACACTCTTGGTGCACCCCTTTGTGGGATGTGTGCACAGTCTTGTTGTAGTTAAGTCTTGATTGTTGTTGGTATCACTGGGAGGAATTGACCTCCAGGCCAACTGGCTGTGAGGATCAGCTGTGTCTATGCTGGGAGAACTTCTGTGCTGGAGACACCCTTATGAGAGAAGACTTGCAAAAGCCTCTGTCCTCAGCTTGGATTGTGCAGAGTCTGAAGGTGGAGCAGACAGCATTGGTTTCCCATCAGCCCTGCCCTAATAGGCCCCTGTGTCTCAGTGTCCCGTGGTAATCGCCTCAAGCATCTCTGAGAGAAAGCCGCCCACAATTTCTGCCTGCTGCCAGACAGTCCAGTTTCTCCCCGAATGAGTCTGGGTCCCCAGAGTCCCACCCGGAACTGGAGTTCAGTGCAGTCGGGAGTGTTTGTCCCCCTCCTGCTTGAGAAAGCCAGCTGTGTACTCAGTTGCCCGCCCTCTACGCGCGCGCGTGGTTAGGTACCTCTGCCTTCCGCAGTTCCTCTGAGTGTCAGTGTGCTTTTCTCTTTCCTGACAGTCCAGTTTCTCCCTGTATGAGTCTGGGTCCCAGAGTCTCGCCTAGAACTTGAGTTCAGTGCAGTCAGGAGCTTTTGTCTCTCTCCCGCTTGAGAAAGCCAGCCGTGCACTCAGTTGCCAGTCCTCTCCTAGCGTGTCTCAGTACCTCTGCCTCGTGCAGCTCCTCTGAGTCTCAGTGTGCTTTTCTCTTTCCTTCTAGTTGTAGAATTTCCACTCAGCCAGCCTTCCTGTGGTTCTGGATGATGTCTGTTTTGTCTTTTAGTTGTAGTTTTGAAATTGTTGTGCGAGGCAGCAGTTTAGGTGTTTACCTATGCCGCCATCTTGGTTTCTCCTAAATTTCTTCTTTCTTGCAGAGCATCTAGAGAGGGGAAGTGGCTGCAGTGCCCGAGGCCAACTTCCAAGAGACTGGTGGTGCTGTCGGGATCGTGCAGGCGGCATTGTTTCATTGGTGCCTGGCCCGTTCTCCGGAGATTGGACATGCGGGACTACTGAGGGAGTGAGTGATAGGATTGGTCAGTCAGCTGAGCGGTGCTCCTGCTGTGGGAGCACACTGACTACCAGGGGGCAGTTCCTGCATTGAGTGTCTGCCCTCTGGTGGTTAGTGCACATCATAGTGACTGGTCGACCGGTTGTTCCAGTTATTCTGGTCATTCCAGTTGTTAGGTCATTCGGTCCCTTAAGCTTTTATATAGATAGATTGATTTTGAAGAGGAAGGGAGAGGGGAGAGAGAGAGAAACATCAGTGATGAGAGAGAATCATTGATTGGTTGCCTCCTGCATGCCCCCTTCTGCGGATTGAGCCCGCAACCCAGGCATGTGCCTTTGATCAGAATCAAACCTGGGACCCTTCAGTCTGCAGGCCAATGCTCTATCCACTGAGCCAAACTAGCTAGAGCCATAAGAGCTACTTTCATTATTCAAGACTTTGGTCTGTTTGGGGCAAATATTATGATTATATTTTTTGGAAAGATTATCTCTCTTAATTTAATAGAGAACAGTTTGAAAAGTATCTTATATTTTCCTGTGTCTCATAAATCTATACTCCCAATTAATTATTTTTTCCCCTGGGACATGGAAATATCACTTAATCTTTACAGTTTATGAGAAATTAGATTATATTTTAATTTTTGGCCCATCTTTTTCAGAAATCTCATATTGATGAACTATCATTTAGAATTGGTTGTTGCTACTCTGAGCAATGAGAACAGGACAGATCTGCTCTGAATACCTCTAGCTTATGTTTGAGTTCATCTTTACATTGAAATTGTATAAATATAAAGATATATTTTTCAAGGTAGGTGATGCTAATTTGAAACTTGGTTTTAGACATTCAGATTGATTTTCTTCCTTCTTACTTTATCTTCTGAATGCTCTGTTGCCTATTGTATTCAATCTTCTTGATTTTTTTCTCATTTGCATTTTCCTGTAACAAGTAACTTGGTTTCTTCCTATTGTTCTTTTAATTGCTAGAGTAGAAAAGAAAAAGGGTGTGACATTTTATTGGAAGTCCAGGGAAGGCCTGCTATTAAGCACACTTGGCTACTGAACTCTCTGGAATGTGTTCCTTTTGTTGACTTGGTTAATTATAAATACCTGCTTCTAAACTCAAATCATGTATTTTCTCTTAATTTTGAAGTTACTTGAATTGTTGCACATAACAAATATTAATGTGTTCATATAGGTGCAGCTTCCATGTCTGCTTCTTGCCTGTGAAAATGATCCTTTGAATTAGAAAACAAATTTACTTTAGTCAGAAACATTTATTTCAAACAATGATTTATAAACTCAGTTTTACTGAATTTATATATATTTTTTTCTCCAGAGCTGCTATCTTAATTGTGAGGTGCTTTTCTTTTTGTATGTATGTATGTATGTATGTATGTATGTATGTATTAATTAATTAATTAATTTATTTATTTATTTATTTATTTATTTATTTATTTTTGCTAATCCTCACCTAAGGATATTTTTTCCATTGATTTTTAGAAAGAGTGAAAGGAAGCGGGAGAGACAGAGAGAAACATTGATGTAAGAGACACATCTATTGGTTGCCTCCGACACACTGGGGCCTGGAATCCAGCCTGCAACCAAAGTATATGCCCTTGACCGGCATCAAACCCATGACCCTTCAGTCTGTGGACTGACACTCTAACCACTGAGCAAACCTGGCTAGGGCTATATTTGTATTTTATTTACATATGTGGCGTATCCTCTAGGCCAGTGGTTGGCAAACTGTGGCTCGCGAGCCACATGCGGCTCTTTGGCCCCTTGAGTGTGGCTCTTCCACAAAATACCATGGCCTGGGCGAGTCTATTTTGAAGAAGTGGCGTTAGAAGAAGTTTAAGTTTAAAAAATTTGGCTCTCAAAAGAAATTTCAGTTGTTGTACTGTTGATATTTGGCTCAGTTGATTAATGAGTTTGCCGACCACTGCTCTAGTCCATGAAAATCTTTTCTAATTGGAGTGGGTAGAAGAATAAATTAAAGTAACAAAGTGATAACAGGAACTATAAATTAGTTTTTTAGGAGGGGATGTAACAAGGAGGAGAAATGTGGGGCAATAGCTGGGGTGGCATGTGGGGTCAGGAAAGAGAAGAGCGTTAATACAGAAGTAGAAGATGAGAGGATGTGTTCCAGAGCACAAGACTCTTCTAGTTTGTTCATTCAGAAAACATTCTTAAAATATTTATGAAATGTTAAGTACTGGGTAGACACTGACACTACAAAGACAAAAATCTGTTATTCAGGAATGGTTGTAATCTAGTAAAAGAGACATACAATTAAAGAAAAATATGGCAGAAAAATTATAGAAGTTTTACTCAGTTCCAGAAAGAAAACTCATGATAATTTTCTGAGTAACAATAGAGCCATCTTGTAGAATCAAATCATCTTATTTTCTTGTACAATCTTTGAAATATGGTTATTTACAACCTTTTCCTGCTATTTCATTGAGAAATAACAAATCAATGACTGACTTGGCCTTAACACATTGGAAATATTAGATATTAAAATGTTAACTTCAAAATGTGCTGATGAAAATCACAAAGCTGGAATATCACCAATGGAAGATGGTTGTTGTTTTTTAAATTCTCAACCGAAGATACTTTTTCCATTGATTTTAGAGTCGGGGAGAGAAGTAAAGACAGAGAGAAACATAAATGTGAGAGAAACACATCGATTAGTTGCCTCCTGCACGCCCTGACCAGGGCCCAGGCTGGGGAGGAGCCTGCAATGGAGATACGTGCCCTTGACTAGAATTAAACCCAGGACCCTTTGCAGACACTCTATCCACTGAGCCAAACCAGCTAGGGCAACATGGAAGGAAATGTGTATCTTAGATCAGATTGTCTTTGCAGTTCAAGTTTGTTGTGCTAAAACATACCTTTCAACTTGAAAACGGCAACATTAGACTAGAGTTGCTCTTTATTCTCTGTCCTCCAGATTTAAAGATCAGAAAGGCATTGGCCCTCTTGACGGGATGTATCAATTCTTAATTGCTCCCATTAAGTCTCAAAGAAAAGACCATTTACATATTTTGAAATTTACCTTTCTGCTCTAATTTAGAAAAAGACTGCTCCAGTGACACTTTCAGGGCCCTCCAGAAGACACCTTATGGCCACATTAGGTGTATGAAATTTTACTCCGTGCTGCAGTCCTGGTAAACTCGGCATGGTGATTAGCTGCTAGTCAACACATTCAAATACTTTGCCAAGAACAGATTCCAGAACTGTGGTGGTCCAGACCTTGGTGCTTCTGTTTATACATTCAAAGCAGAGTCTCCAAGAATTCCTTTCGTCTCTCTGGCAGATAGTGACTCTGCATAATAAGGAGAGCTGATACACTATGTGCCATTTTGAGGGAATGTGTTAGATTGTAGCGGCCTTGGCTCTTTTGTAGCCATACTTTTCATTTGGGAGGTTAGGAAGAGTCAGCTTATAGTCCTACTTTCTGGAGAAGTTCTGAGAATCAGTAAAAAGTGGGTGATTTGAATTGGCCGAGATTCATTAAGAGGCTGAGTGTAACATATGGAATAGAAGACTCATTATGGATGATGTGTCTGCCTCAAGTATTAAATAATTGGTGTTTTCCCTACCAGACTTTGAAAATCTTATGCACTAGTTTTGATGCCATAGTATCAAAAGAACAAGGTGTGGTTTAGAGTTCGTATATTATTCTTCATCTGTGTAATAATTATTGAAAAATCTTCATTGCCTATACAGGGCAATGTCTAATGGGGCAGATAGCTGAGGTCTTGTTAGATGAAGAAGGTCTTAACCTGCCCAGTGATAATAGAGCATCTATCCAGATAATATTGAAGTTTTTTCATATAATATTATAGATTTATTTATATTATTGCTTTCTACATCCTTTTTACCCTCTCTATATTTCTAATGGCTATATCTATTTTCCAGATCTTTGCCATTTAAAAATTAATCTATTCTGATATTTAACTTTTAAGTATTTATAATTCTTTTCTAATGACTTTATTATCATTCTTTCTTCATATTTGTGTATTTGATTAATTTGATAGTTATTACTGTTATGCCCAGATTTCGTGATCCCCAAAGACCACCAGGGAGCTGAGTCCGATGCAAAAGCACAGAGCCTTTAATCGAGCTAGCTCGAGCTCCCCGTCCACCACACTCGCCGACGCAGGGGCAGGAGGCAGAGAGAGAGCCCCAGACCCCAAACGCGCTGATTTATAGGGGGCCTGGGAGAGATAGGAGGGGTGAGGTAGTGTGGCCTCCGCTGATTGGTTGGGGTCAGGTTGCACATGGGGGCAGGGCGCGGCTTACTTTCCTCTTGCATTTCTATTGGCTAATTCAAAAGTGTGGGTTGGGCTCTTGGAGAGGTTCTAGGGCGGGAACCTGACTCCAGGAGGTGGAGGACATGGAACAAAGGGAACATGGAGTCGGTCTCTCCCTGCCCTTTCATTCCCCCCTTGTCTTGAAACTTACAGGCCCAATCATGGGTCGGTTTGTATTTCTACTGAACAACATTCCTGGGTCACGAGGGTACACCATCCCAAATTCCCTGCACTGATAAAATCGAAGTCCCCAAGTCTTCCCGGTGTCCCATCCGGTAGCCTTCCTTCCCTCTCCCGTGAAGGAAATGCTCACGGGGTTACAGTGGCTACGGCCTCTCGGGGGACAAGGTGGGGCAGGCGGCTGTCCAACGGTGATCAGGTCACCCTTCCTCGGGGCCTCCCACCAAATGT
Source organism: Plecotus auritus (assembly GCF_963455305.1). Lineage (NCBI taxonomy): Eukaryota > Metazoa > Chordata > Mammalia > Chiroptera > Vespertilionidae > Plecotus > Plecotus auritus. The sequence goes on along the minus strand of NC_137775.1, from coordinate 169,899,734 downwards.
GTCCAGTTGAGACGCATGACCAAAAAGCACAGAAATAGTCTCCAGTGCACCCACAAGGGTTCTTTTCCTGGGCCGTGTTCGCGAGTGCTCAGGGCAGACATAGAAATAGGCGGTCCTTAATGGTTTTGAGTCCTTAATCCCTGTGCCTATCACAGCAGATGTATAGTACGGTGGGGGGTAGATTCTGGGAAAGAGAGTCTGGAGGTCCACCCGCAACTCAGGGAACCAAGTGCCTTTGGGATGGGCTTGAGAAGTCTGATTGAGAATCACCCCTGAGTTGGTGTCTATAATTTGCCAGGTAACATTATAGGGAGTGTGGGGGTTCCCGGTAGCAGGAGTGATTGTGAGTAAGGTTACCCACATCAGGCAGGTCGAGCACGCCGTAGCTTGAGCTTGAGCGGGTTGTGTTGATCTTGATTGACGCCCCATTTGGTGACGAAGTCTTCCCGGGTCACAGATGGGTCCGCTGACCGGACGTGAGTGTGATGGACCCAGGTCACGACGCCATCTACCTTGAGAGTGGTGGCGAACGTATACCGGCTGTCTGTGTAGATGTTGAACCGCTTTCCAGCTTCCAGTGTCAGGGCTTTGGTGAGGGCCACAAGCTCTGCTCTCTGGGCTGATGTCCCGGAGGGCAGAGCCTCTGCCCATACAGTGTCAGTTTCAGTGACTACAGCTGCACCCGCATACCTGCTCCCGTCCCGTACGAAGCTGCTTCCATCCGTGAACCAGGTGACGTCTGCATCTGGAAGGGGCTGGTCGGTCAGGTCTTTCCGGAGCCCATGCACTTGCTCTAGGATTCCCAGGTCCTCGTGCAGGGCCTCGTCGAAGATGGTGGGCGAGTTCTTGAACCCCTGAGGCAACCGAGTCCACGTTAGTTGTCTGCTGTAGCCCTCTTCCGGGTCATGCCACTCAAAGGCGAACAGGAGTTTACTGCGGGGTGCCAGCGGCAAACTGAAAAAGGCATCCTTCAAATCTAACACAGTATACCAGACACGGGAGGGCACCAGAGAGCTTAAGAGAGTGTATGGGTTGGGGACCGTTGGATGTATGTCCATAACTCTTTTATTTACTTCCCGGAGGTCCTGTACTGGCCGGTAGTCATTCATGTGGGGCTTCTTGACTGGCAGGAGGGGGGTGTTCCAGGCAGACTGGCAGGGGACCAGCACCCCTAGGCCCCTCAGTCTCCGAATGTGTGGCTGAATTCCCTTCTGGGCTTCCTGAGGCATGGGGTACTGTTTGATTCTCACCGGGCCTTCCCCTGGTTTTAACTCTACCAGGACTGGGGCCCTGTGGGCAGTGAGCCCCACTCCCCGTGTCTCCGCCCAAGCCGTGGGGAACTCCTGCAGCCATTCGTCCATGCTGCCCTCTATTGGAGAGGCTTTTTGGTGAAGCTGGTACTCATCCTCCAGCTTTATGGTCAGGACCTGAATGGGGTGGCCCTTGCCATCAGTAACCTGAGGCCCCCCTTGTCTGAAAGTTATCTGAACTCTGATCTTAGTGAGCAAGTCTCATCCTAACAGTGGGTAGGGGCATTCCGGAATTACCGTAAAAGAGTGGGATACCCGGCCCATCCCTAAATCCACTGTTCTTCGGGTAGTCCATGAATACTGGCTCATACCAGTTGCCCCTTGTACCCAAGACTTCTTATTTGTTAATTTTCCTTGAGGCGTACAGAGGACCGAGTGTTGCGCTCCGGTGTCGACAAGGAAGTCAATGGAGGTCCCCTCCACTCTAAGAGTTACCCTGGGCTCGGGGAGGGGGTCCGAACCCCGACTCCCCTAATCACTCATTTCATCTAGCTCCAGGACATTCACTCGATCCGCTTCGCCTCCCTTTTTGCTGGCCCTTTTCGGACACTCTTGTTTCCAGTGCCCTATCTCCCTACAGTAAGGACACTGATCTTTCTGCAGCTTCCGCCTCCCACCCCGGGCGGTCCCCTTACCGTCCTCCTGGTTGCCGGCGAGTTGGCGGAGACGGTGGTTCCGTTCCTCGGAAGAGTCCGCGGTGGTGGTGAGCAGGATCTTAGCTAGGTCTCGGGTTTGTTTGCTGCTAGCAGCCGCCGCAGTGTGAGCCTGCCTTTCTTCCGGGGCTCCCTGTTATTATACACCTTCTCGGCTACCTCCAGTAGGTTCTTTAAACTCTTCGCCCCCAACCTATCTACTTTTTGCAGTTTCTTTTTAATATCCCCAGCCGATTGGTTTACAAAGCTTATGATCACAGCTGCCTTGTTTTCAGGAGCTTCTGGATTCATGGGGGTGTAGGTGCGGTATGCCTCCATGATCCGTTCTAAAAAGACAGATGGAGATTCATCCCTTTCCTGCTGAACATTCCCTACCTTGGCCAAATTAGTTGGCTTTCTAGCAGCCATTCGGAGACCCCCCATTAGAGTCTGGCGGTAGACCCGGAGCCTCTCCTTATCTTCTGCCGTGTTGAAATCCCATTCAGGCCTAGTTAAGGGAAAAGAGACATCTGTCTGGACCGGGTTGGTGGTTGGGTTCCTGTCCATGCCTGGAACCACTTTCCGGGCCTCATTGAGGATTCTTTCCCTCTCCTCAGTTGTGAACAGGACCTGTAAAAGCTGTTGGCAGTCATCCCACGTGGGCTGGTGGGTGAAAAGGACAGAATCTAACAGATCAATAAGCCCTGCTGGCTTCTCAGAGAACTTAGGATTCTGAGACTTCCAGTTGTAAAGGTCACTAGTGGCAAAAGGCCAATAGTGATGGGGTTGATTGCCATCCGCATCTGGGGGCCCCGCGGCTTGTAAAGGTAGGGTTTTAATAGTGGAGTCAGGGGCTGTGACAGACAGTTCCCTCTGAGCCTTTTGTCTAGTAAGAGGCGGGCTTCCCACCGGAACCATAGCCGCTCTCGGAACTCTGCCCCCAGCCGCTCCCGGAACTCCGCTCCCCATGGTGTCCACTTCCCCTCGCATGGGAGGATTGCCCCCCTGTGGACTCCTAGGGGGCTGATATGAGGGGGGAAAGAATAGTTCCTATTCAGTGCCCCCCTTAAAGACAGGGTAGAGGGGAGCTGATGGCGGGGTGAGGTCCTTCTTCTCCTTCACCTTCTCTGTTTCCTGCAAAGCAAGTATGGGTTCGGCTCCAGGGGGCGCGGGGACAGAAAGGGCTTAAGCCAGGAGGGTGGATCTTCCATGAGGTCCTGCCAAGTAATAATGTAAGGGAGTTGATCAGGATGTCCCTTCTTGGGCTGAGAGACAATGTCCCTCACCTGGTGGATGGTGGGGAGGTCGAAGGTCCCCTCTGGCGGCCACCCAACACTAAAAGTTGGCCACTCCCTAGAACAAAAAGTTTACCACCGGCCCTTCCGGACCTCTACACTGAGGTTGCTAGCTCTCCCCTTAACCTCTTTGAAATGATCAACCATAATGCTTAAAGGAGTGGTTTGAGTCTGTCCCCTGATGTCCGTCAAGAGAGTCCACAAAACAAAACAGAAAAACACAGACTCAGACAAACAAAGGGCCCTTGAGACAAGCTTTCCAACGCGAGTCCATTGGAACAAAACTGACAAAACTGAAAGTGCGGACGACGGCCTCACGCCGATCAGTGGGAGCGACCCACCTGGTCCCAGAGGTTTGAGGGGAATACACGTCCCTCCTGAAGGAGGATCGGGACGTCTCCCGATTCCTCCCGCCCGTGGTCCTCCAGTGCGTCCACCTAGACCGCTTCGGGCACTGCCAGAGATCCAGAAATGAGCTCACACAAAAGAGACAAGGAACAGACAGACATCTACCGTGGCCAGTCAGACTCTCTGGATCGGGGGTCCCTTGAGGGTCTTGGGGATCCCGGGCGAGCCCCCAAATGTTATGCCCAGATTTCGTGATCCCCAAAGACCACCAGGGAGCCGAGTCCGATGCAAAAGCACAGAGCCTTTAATCGAGCTAGCTCGAGCTCCCCGTCCACCACACTCGCCGACGCAGGGGCAGGAGGCAGAGAGAGAGCTCCAGACCCCAAACGGGCTGATTTATAGGGAGCCTGGGAGAGATAGGAGGGGTGAGGTAGTGTGGCCTCCGCTGATTGGTTGGGGTCAGGTTGCACATGGGGGCAGGGCGCGGCTTACTTTCCTCTTGCATTTCTATTGGCTAATTCAAAAGTGTGGGTTGGGCTCTTGGAGAGGTTCTAGGGCAGGAACCTGACTCCAGGAGGTGGAGGACATGGAACAAAGGGAACATGGAGTCGGTCTCTCCCTGCCCTTTCAATTACCTTTAGTTCTTTACTGAAGATATTAAAAAACCCCACAATTTTAACCTCTGTAGACATGTTTCTGGTGTGCTGCTATTTCTTTGAGTATAACCCCCTATTTCTATTGTTAATGAAATTTTCAGTGGATACAAAGTATCCACTTTCAAACTAATTTGAATTAATTTTTCAAAGTGTATGGCATGATATCATAACCCTAAAATTTCACAATTCCCAGAGTCTTAAACATCACTGTGTTAGCGATTATATAAATAACCTTTAATTTTTCCTATCTGTTCTCCTAGTTAAGCTGTTTTCGTACATCTGAGAATCAAATGTTCATAAAGCAAATGTCAAACTGAAATTAATATGTTTAGAAATAAGCAGAATGATGGTGAAGTGCAGTCACCAATAGCTAAATGCCACCTTGAAAAGACTTGCTGTACCATGAGTATTTAAAGGCAATTATGAAATGCTGAGTTCCCATCTTGTTAACTTGTTTACTTTTTCTAGTTCTATGGGTAGGATAATGCCTCATTGGAAACAGAACAGCCCTTTATTTTCTCTGAATTATAAACCCATTGAAATAAAAGTTATTCAATCTAAAACATGTGCTATTTGTGATACCGTTACAATTAGCTAGCTATTTAATAGGAGAGGAGCAAAGGGAAGGCCAGCTGTTATAGGCATGTCATTTAGATGGCTTCACCAGAAAGCTACAACTTTACACTCCCCAAAGGTCCAACAAAGGAAAGCTAGACACAAGCCCAGTAAATTTGGAATGACTAGGGAAGGTACTTGCTGTCAGTCACACCTGGGAACAAAGGTCATTGGCCAGAATTTGGAAGAATTTCCATCTTCAAGAGTGAAGAGTTAGCCAGGCATTCTGTCATAATAAAGATGGCTTGATTTTAGCATCATAACTTAGGGGTGGCCTTAATAAAGAAGTGACTCTGATATCTCATCTTGGAAGAGAGACAGCTTCTAGATCAACTACTTTAAAATCAAGGTCATCTGCAGCAGTAGATGTTTTATTTTACTGGTTTATAAATAGTCTTACATATCTAGAAGTATGAATAATTTTATATTGGGTTATTTTATATTAGGTTTCTAATTGGAAGCTTTTAAAATTTGAAGCCATGGGTATTTTACTGAAGACAAAACAAAACAAAACAAAAAATAAATAGTTGGAAAGTATACTCAGTTATAGCTGCTTAAATCTCTCTCCAGACTGAAATTAGCCTAGTTTGATTTAGGAACAGCATTCTGGATATCTATATATGTATCTGTGTATCTGTCTATCTGTCTATCTATCTATCTATCTATCTATCTATCTATCTAATCTGTCTATCATCTATCACCCACTGCTGCTTTGGTCAGGGACTACCTACTAATACTTTTTATGAAAATGATGGATATGGGCATTTGCTTGATTTATCTCTTCTACTGAGGCAAACATCTTTGTTAGGCTCCCTGTTTGTCCTAAGAGGATATAAATTATATATCCACACTGGCTACTTGTTAAAAGTAAAATCAACATTACAATGAACATTTAGGGTAGATGCACTGTAGGTGCATGTCAGATCATAATCTTGAACTATCTGTTGCTCAATATCTTCAAAAAGTCAACTGAGAGAAACTATATATAGAGAGAGTGCTTATTAGATGCTATTAAAATCATTCAGTCAGTGGTTACCAAGAGAGAATATGCTCCATTGTGTTAGTGAGGATAAGCTTGACTATACCATAGCAATAAAGTCCCAAGTTTTTCACTCATGAAAGAGATATATGTCTGTCATAGGTCATCTATTACTTTCCTTCGAGCAAGGAAGTTGTAGAGCTATCTCTATTTTGAGCATTTCATGTTTTGTGGTATAGGTAAAGAGACAAGGAGGACCACAAACTGCAAAGGCCACTTGTTACTTCTGTCCACATTTCTTTGGTTGAAGTAAGTCACCTAGCCATTTCCGAGTTTTACACTGCGAGGATGTATGCTTTTTCCTTAGAAAGGATTACTGCAGGAAGAAAAATTACCATGTTTATTTAAATGCAGTGTAATTTCTCATATTCCCCTTTGAGGGGTGTAGCTCTTGAGAATAAGATGCTCTTTTCAATGCTTAAGCCATCCATTGGAATCCATATGCTCCATGACAGGGGCGTGCCTCCTCACCAACATGTGAAGAATCATGTTATTTCTGGGCTGCTGTTCTTAAAAGAATGTCATTTCCATTTGTTGGTATTGAGCAGGAAAATAATGAGTACTATTATAGATATATTATTTTTAATCAGTTTTTTAATCATACCATGTCAAACCATGAGTTTACAATTAAATGTTCTGCTTGAACATGGTATATATCATATACTCACATCCGAATGACCAAAGCAAGTCATGTAACCAAGACTAATCCTATTGGGGCAGATATATATAATTATTTTACAGTGAAAGAGGGCATAAATAACTGACAATAATACAATCTACCATGTTATCTTTAGCTAATAAATTTTTCTTATTAAATCTTATTCAGTTTTCAATGAAAGACTAAGCATTCTTGTTCTATCTAAAGATGGCAATAAATAATCGATAATCTCTCAGATAGCTTTCAATGCCATAATTAAATGGACTGTGTGTTATGTATAATTTACAATTCTTATTAATTTTGCAATGAATATAAAAGCACATTATGCTAAGCAGAAGCTATTGTCACTGGTTCCTTTGATGTGATGATGGCTATTTTAATTAATCTTTTGATTGTCAACTTAAATAGAGAGTACCGTCACCCAGAATTATTATCTGTCTACTAATGCTATCATTTATCCTCTCATTAAATGATGACTTAGTGATATCTATACTATTTTATGATAGGAGTTATATCCTTGAGGAAGAGATAAGTCCTGCTATATTTCTGAGTTTCATCCCTCTGTTGCAAAATGTCAGTTCTATACAACTTTAAAAGAACCCTAATTTCTGTTTCCCCACCAAATAATGGAAATATAGCATTTCTCTTAGGGAAGAAAATGAAAGAAGGCCATTTCCTGAATGAGGAGTGATGTGCTTCTGTGTACTAACAGACTTAACTATATAATATTCAGGGTAGTAATTGGTGTTTGGAAAAATACTCATGTGTTTTCTCTGGACAGTCGCCTAAGTCCTTTTAGTGATTGAGAAAACAGACATGTCACAAACATGAGGGATATAGGAAAGCTAGCTTAATTTTATTGACTGTTTTTGGGTGAATCGGAATTTCTTGACTGCCTACAAAGCTATAAAAATAAGAGGGCATCATTTTCCTTATACTTCCCCAGAAGGTAGAATTGAAAAATTCTGTAACTTCTCAGTGGTTTAGGAAAAGCACAGTGTATTTAGACTGGGGAGGGAGAAAAAAAAAAAGGAGAAGAGATAGATAGATATTAGGTCAATATTCTTGAAAAGTTGTGGTCCTTTATTTGTTCAGATTTTAGTAGAGATTTATCTACTAGTTACTAAAATTTTCCCATGAGCCACATACTGAGATGTCAGAACGAGACAAAAATCGACCAAGGAAGGGGAGGAGAAAATATATGGCTTCAAACTGCTACAAAATAGAAGGTCAGAAGAGCTGTGTATAATCCAGTCTACAAAGCCAGAGGCCAGGTACCAGGACCTCCTTCTCCCCAAATCAAAGCCCCGAGCAGCAGCAGCTGAAACCATGCATTCTGACCATCAACTTTTTACTTTGCAAAAGGTGCAGTGGAAAGATGAGCAGAAGTAGGAAGCTGCAAAGGAACTGTGCTTTCTCGGACACCTTTAAATAGAAAGAATCTCTGAAGGAAATAAGTTTATAAAATTCTTAAAGTTTAGAAATTTTGGCATGTAGGATTCTGCCTTGAACTTTTGATGTAAGCCCTTTGTTCCACTTCTTTTCATTATAAATTATTCTCTCTTTCTCATACTTTCATTTTCTTCTTGCTGAACTCCCTAGCTCTGGGTTCCCATGACTAGCCCTCAAGGCCCTTAAATCTTCAAATTTTAGTTTCCCCATGAGAAAGTCCAAAATGAAATAATTTTCTTCAGGAGAGTTTGGAGAACAGGGGCAGAAGATGAATGACACTTGCATTTTCTGCTTTGCTTTGAAGGAATCCTTCAGAGCTCTGTTTGTACCCGTGGATGATGTGTAATGAATGAAGTGCTCAGGCAATGTGGCATGGAGGAAAACGGTATCCAATAACACTACTGTGAAGATTGAGACGTTAGGGAACCCACTGTGCATTCTGAACTTGAGATAAACCTGCCACAACCGTCAGGAGAGAGGAGCAGGCTGTTCTTGCTGACTCTCCCTCTTCCTCTGCCACACCTTTAAAACCTGGTCTAACACACTTTTTAGGAAACCTTGCTTTTGTGATGCCATTTCATTATGATGAGAAATTCATTATGCATTTCTGTTGCGATTATTGTGATTACATGTGATTATGTGTGATCTATTTATGCATTGCTTTGAAAACATTTCTAGTCATTTTCCCCCTGCCTATGTGCTATGGATAACCAATGTTTTTGTGCCCTTTTACTGGTAAGAAGCATGTCTTTTATTTTTTTTATTTATTTTTTCTTTCTTTTGGTGCCTAGCTCAGCAATGCAAAGTTGATGATTGAATATGCAGAAATACTCATGTTTGCTTGAGGTAAAACTCTCAGCACAGAGAAAAGGTGTGCTGCTGTGGTAAAAATGAATCTTTACTCTGAAAAATACTGAAGATTAATAGAGGAGGTGAAAAATGACAAGGGGCCTTTGCATGATTTCATCTTGAGTTTAATTTGTTGTCGAGATTGTCTGAATGTTACAGTCTATTTCAAGAGGGGGAATTGACTGCTCTTTCTGTATTAGAGCCAAATAAGGAAGCAAGGAAGTAGGGAGAACGTAGGGAGAGAAAAGAGGGAGGAAAAGAACATAAGTGTTCTTTGTTTGCACCATCCTTTACAATGCCATTGGCACTAAACTTTGGAACTTCTTCTTCCTCTTTCTGTCCTGATATAATAAGGTAGTTAAAGGACTGGCCCCTTTGTTTTAATTCAGACCCCATCACTTACCAGCTGTGGCTTTGGACAGGACTCTTAACCGTTCAGGGCTTTGGTTTCTCCCATTTCAAAACCGAATGAAAATGGCACCTACTTTATTGTGATATCATGAGGAGTGAAAGTGAATATATGTAAGACTTTTAGAGCAATACTTGGCATATAGTATGCACTCTGTAGTCATCAATATCATTAATATGAATTAATTAAAAAGTGAGAAATACGTGGTGATCAAGGTGGCAATCATAGAGTATTCGGACTACGTGGGAAAATAGGAGTAAAATAATTACTGAACACATTCCTGACAATCATTTCTGACTTGTCAGTGAGATGGGAAGATTAGCCTTAAAATTATCAGTATCTGGTCATCTTTAACAAACAAATAACAATAATAATGAAAATTATTTCCCAGCATACCATCTGCCAAAGGAAGATCTTGACATTATTGTGCTGCATTACTGATCCATTTCCTCACCATTAACTGGTATTTATTAAAGCAGGATTGCTATCAGATGAAGGTCTTATCTCTAGCTTATTATATAATTGAAGGAAATTAAGTTTGTACCTGGGAAGAATGGAGAATAATTTAAGAAGGCATAGCATTGTTTGTAGACAATACCAAAGTAACAAGATGTGCTGAGTTGTTTGCTTGAGTTAAACACTCAGCACAGAGAGAAGGTGTGCTGCTATGGTAAAAATGAATCTCTACTCTGAAAAATACTGAAGATTAATAAAGGAGATGGCAAAGCACATTGTTTGATAGTATTCATTGATTACTAATATTTCTTAAATACAATGTATAAAATATTAAGAGAATAACTTCATCCTTTATATTTTCATCTTATATGTGATTCAGCAAGAATTTACTGGGTAAGATTTGATGTCATGTATTAGAATATCAACATAGCTTTAAAAAAATTCTTGTGGATTCTTAGACAGACCAAGATAACTGTGCAATGAGAAGAAAAATGGTAAAACATAAAATGTAAGTCATTTAAGTAAACATTATCCAGATATATATTAATATACTATATGACCAAAGGGAGCTCTATAGGGGAGCTCTTAACCTGGACTGAACTTTGATTCATAAGTTAATTTCATCCAATGGGCCCAATTAACCCACTTTAGTAATCTAAAGCAAATCTTTTATTCAGGACTTTATGAAGATAATAGAATGGAGATGATTAACCCTGAATTGTAGAATGACAATTCTATAGGGTATGTGATTAAGTTTGAATACCTAAATGTTGCAAAGTTTTGAGCTGAGTATAGGATGTGTTTGAGTTTATTCTAAGGTTTCTGTATTCATTATTAAATTATATACTTAGCTAACTTTTTACCTTTTAATTTTTTCTTCATTTCTACAATATTTCATATGTTAAATTTTAATCAATGAGCAATAGTAACAGTTGTTAAAATGTTCACCTTGATATTTTTCTCCATAAGTTATTTTGTTTTAATTTTCTAAATAAAACAGAAGTGTTCAATTTATGTTTCTGTGCCTGACTTTAAACTCCATTGCATGGAGCTAGAGAATGTGGTCTATATAATTTTTCACTCTACAAAATTTTTAAAGACTTACTGTTTCAGTTACCTACTCAATTTAGTGGGTCAGAATTTTAGGCAGGGCTTATCTGAGTGATTCTTTTGTTCCATGTGGCATCACTAATGTGCTAGTCTGGAAGGTTCAAGATAGTATTGTTTATGTCTGGTGTTTTGGCAAGGATGACTAGCAAATGGCTCAGCTGGGATGATTGCCTTGAGCTAATATATACTAATAAAAGCCTAAGTGGTCCTTGCACCCTCGCCCGTGATGTCTTCACAAGATGACCGCCACAAAATGGCCACTACAAGATGGCCACCACAAGATGGCCGCACACACAGCGGAGGTGGGGCCTGGCGGTCGCTCCACATGGTGAGGCCTGGGGGTCCAGAGGCTCCACGTGGCACCAAGGAGGCCCTTCCCGGCATCTCTGCTTCCTCGCGCGGAGGAGGCGGGTTGCGGCAGGGGAGGGCAGTTGTGGGTCACCAGGCTGGCAGGGGAGGGCAGTTGGGGGCGATCAGGCCAGCAGGGGAGCAGATAGGGAGAAATCAGGCTGGCAAGCAGAAGCAGTTAGGGGGAATCAGGCAGGCAGGCAGGCAAGTGGTTAGGAGCCAGCAGTCCCGGATTGTGAGAGGGATGTCCAACTGCTGGTTTAGCCCTGATACCTGCGGGATCGGGCCTAAACCGGCAGTCTGACATCCCCAGAGGGGTCCCAGATTGGAGGGGGTGCAGGCCAAGCTGAGGGACAACCCTCCCCCCCATGCATGAATTTTGTGCACCGGGCCTCCAGTCTATATACATAAAAGCCCAGTGACTGGAATGGTGGAATGACCAGAATGACTGGAATGACCAGTGGCTATGATGTGCACTTCGGCAGCCAACCAGCCTGATCTGGGCCCTGATCGCCCCCCTGTCCCCCTGCGCCAGCCAGCCCAACCCCTGATAGGCCCCCAACACCCCAATCAAGGGTGGGGCTGGCCAGCCAACTGCCCGTAGCCCATCCCCCCCGCCCCACAGGCCAGCCTGGACCCCACAGGTGCACAAATTCATGCACTGGGCCTTTAGTATGTGATAATATGTGACCTCTCCCTATTTGTAAGTTTCCAATTTCAATAGAGTTTAGTGAAAACCAGCAGAGCCTGAGAAAATCTCACTTCCAGGTGTGGAGATGGTGTGCCACCAAAGACATTCTAAAGAACTAATTATGAGAATGATGAGAAGCCTCAGACAGGGTCTGAGTTTGTGTGTTCTGATGGACATATAGCTATTAAAAACAAATGCAAAAGATGGAAATAAAATAACAAAAACCCCGCAAGTGCACAAGAAGCAGGCTTCTTTGATGGTACATGAATGGTAGGTAAGGGCTTCCCGAGATGGAGGCTAAGAATTCCAGTCAATAGATAAATATATATACCAATTGGTTAAGAACCAATCTGGTTTATATTTGTTAACTCTTTGCCTTTTGACTCTAACAAAGTTAGTCCTATTCCTGTTTTATTTGCATCCTAAATTTAAGGGACACTTTAAAAAATATAATTATTATTATACAACCTGGATTTGATGAGAAGACTATGTACAGAAAATAATGCAATTAATCCCAGATTCAAGCATATGGTTAATTTCCAGGTGTGTTGAAAAGTTAATATAAAAGACCAATTTGAAACAAAAGCATTAGCAATAAAATTTGATATAATGAAATACATTAGAAAGCTCCAAGAAATAATTCATACAATTATGTTCTAATACAGAAAAGTCTTTGTTGTTCCTTGAAAATTTCCTTCCTTCATTAGCCAAATATTTATTGAATGCTCATGTGACAGGCACTGTTATAGGAATTGGGAATATAGCTTTGTGCAGAGCAGACAGAACTTCCTCTTTCAGAACTTACATTGTAATGGCAGAGGCAGGTAATAAATAAATAAATATATACTACTAGAGGCCCGATGCAGGAAATTCGTGCAAGAGTAGGTCTCACTTCCCTCAGCTGTGGCACTGGCTTCCCTCTGGCACCTGGGACCTGGGCTTCCCTCTGGCCGCCCACAGGCACGAGGACTGGGCTTCCCTCATAGCCCTGGCTTCCTCCGGAAGGTCGTCTGGTCTAATTAGCATATTATACTTTTATTATTAAGATAGTAGTAAGATATGTAGAGGAAAACACAGCAGAATATTGAGAATGAGGACTGTTTGGAAATGTGTGAATGTGTATGTATGTGTGTGTATGTGTATATGTATGTGTATGTGTGTGCACACCTGCACATGCATATTTACTTTTTAGATAAGCTTGTCTGGTAAATCCTCTCTGATAAGGTGACATTGGATCTGAGTAAAGAGAACCTTGTAGATATCAGAAGAAAGAATGTTCCAGGCTGGGGAATTATTAAGTGTGTATTCTGTAAGGTCCAAGCATATAAGGAATAGTTGGAGTACAGAGTAGGGGTGTGTTTCATTTGCTATCAGAGAGGTAGAAGGGAGGCATTTTTTTTCATGGTGCTAATGAGCTTCTTATAAAACTTCTAAGCAACAACAGCAATTACACTCTCCAAGATTAAAAACATATGGGTTGTGACTATTCCCTGATTATTGATTGATCACTACCTAGCGTGTAGCACGATGCTGTTTTAAGACTCAGTCCCTGTTCATAATGTTCACAATGTAATTTTGGAGACAACTTTTTTGGCCTGCTCATTATCCCTTTGAACCACATCATTTTTTTTTCTTTTCTAAAAGGATCCCATTTAGACTGTGTGGCTTTTCTTAGGCTGACAAGGTCACCACCTTTCTAGTCATCAGTCTTGACAGGTTAGTGCTTTATGCCTGAAGGCTTTCCTTCCCTCTCTCTCTTATATAACATCTCTTGATTTTAGGGGAAACTTCTGGATGCTCCTTTAATTCTCCATGGTATCCAGGAGACCTGAGGATCTACTTCAATTTTATTTGTCTAAACAATCCCTTCTGTCACTCAGGAAACCTATGGGTTCTATCATGTACAGCTTCCCTTGGGTCCCATGCGCCCTCCCCCAAAAAGACAAAAACAAAAAAACAACCAAACACACACACCCCACACCAATTAGTATTAGGGACTATGGAGCAGGGACATCTTTCCAGCAATTTCTCTTCATTCAGATCCTCTTCCTCCACCAGAAATGGTGAGACTCAGGCAGTAAATTGGCATGAATTTCATCCAGTCTTTTTAAAATTTATTTGTTAACTGAGACTATTTTTTAAGAGCAGTTTAAGTTTCACAGCAAAATTGTGGGGAAGGTATAGAGATTGCCCATGTGCTCCACACATAGATAGCCCCCCTATTATAATATCCCACACCAGAGTGGTGCATTTGTTATAATTCATGAACCTGCATTGATTACAATGATTTTTTCCCCAATTCTTTATTTATGTATTAAATGTTTTCTTCTGAAATTTGCATTTGACATCCTAAATCAAAGCTTTGGAATGAAAGCCTCATTCTTTCTCCAAAAGTTAGCCTTTAAGATTAATCATTTCTGGCTTTCTAAATTATTGTTTCTTTTATGACTATACAATCTACTTAGTAACTCTAAAGCCAACAAGTTGTCTTCCTGTTCTCTGATTGGGCTACTGTCAGAGCAACATCGTAGGAGCCCTGCACGAGTTCTGGTGCTCTGATTTGTTCTGAGTGGCTGTGAGTCCATATATTCTTCTAAATTCTCCTATCTGACTATGCCAAGGGTCCTTCTCGAACCCTGCCCACTGTACTAACTGTTGGGAACTTAGTCCAAGTTCCTCCTTTATCTTCTGCTCAGTAGACACAGGTCAGTTCTTGGCGGCGAGGCAGACGGAGAAGCCATGAGAGGTTATGGGTGTATAGGTGTATAAGGATGAGTCTTTATCGCAGAAGCCAGTGGTCACATAGCCACCAGACAAGAATAACCCTTATAGCAACGTCCATATAGGCAGGCAGCCGGACACCAGCTGGTAAATACATATCTTTCCCATAAAGCAGCATCAGTGTCTGTACCCACAGATATTATCTGAGTAGTATACGCTGCCTCTAGACTCACCACCTTACATCATAGCAGTATCTGAGCTCTCTGGTTCAGCAGCTTCTCCTGTCTCTCCTGCCCAGCTACTCTCTCTAGCAGACTTCTTCGCACACTCCATCCTAGCTGCTCTCTCTTCATACTCCAGCCTACTAGCTGGTCAGTAACCTACTTTTATACTATTTAGACAAAGAAGGCTTCGTTCCAATAGTTACATCAATCATATTGGCAACTGAAGGACACAGTGTACCATAGGATTCCAGGCTCAGAATCCTTGATTAGGCTCATGCCCAGAGCGGCCTTCGGCCATTCTGGTGTATTGATAACAAGGCCTTTGTGCTCCCATAGGCCTTAACCATCCGGGGACCCTGTCATGGTTCCCACAGCTACCTAGGCCCTTTCTGAAGGTGATGAGCTTGGAGTGCCTTCACCTCAAGATCAAGTTTTAATTAGCAACAAAGAATCTGTCTGTTAGCATATTTGAATCACATTCCACTATATGATGAAGTAGCATATTTGAATCACATTCCACTATATGATGAAGTAAGTGAATAGTTGAGTTACATGTGTGATGTGACTGTGAACTGTTTCATAAATGACACACAGAATACCATTTAGCAAACATATCCATCCACACCTCTGTCTCTGGCACTTCTGCATCCAGAGTTCAACAAATGCTTATTAGATTTCTTCTCTGCATATGTTATTGCAAAAGGAGAATAAGAATGACTGTGAAATGCTGCCTGGGGGCAGATTATCTGCATTCACTACTTGGAATTCTGTAAGAATATTTATCTGTGTATTTATTTATTTATACCATATTCATTCATAAATATTTATTTTATACTTTGGCTTATAATGTAATACTATTAATTTTTTTGGTGGATCAAAATTGTCCACATTTGTTGACTGGGAGATTTTCAGTTGGCTGCTGTATTACTTTGACATGTTCTTTCATTGTGTGTGTGTGTATGTGTGTGTGTGTGTGTGTGTGTGTGTGTGTGTGAGTACTTTCTTACTCTTACATAAGGCTCATCTTATATATTTCCTGCTTTAGTCTTAGAATCAGTGATTTCTCCCAGAATCCTGGTTGCTTTATTGGAGAATGGTATTAGAGACCAAGATCAAGGTTAGGTATGCTTGTTGCTATTGGGGTGTCATTTCTTTTAGGTGCTCTCAGATGACAGGGTAAAAAATATGTGTTTATATTAATTCATATATAAACATATCTATAAATATTTCTTTATCTATGTTAAGCCAAATTTGACTTCATACTGTTGTATTCAACTCTACTCTATGACCACATGGGTTATTCCAGCCTGTTACTCTTGCTTATCTGTAAACCCCTCCTCCAACAATGAGAAACTTCACCTAATTATTCCATTCCAGTTTGGAAAGAGCATTATCAACTTATTATAGTGCTTATGTCTCACTTATTTTGCCTTTAGTCTTACAGATTCCACTCCTTTCCAAAGTTACTTAGATCACCACACCTTTTTTTTTATTGTTTAAAGTATTACATATGTCTCCTTTTCCCCCAGTTGACTCCCCCGCTGCCCCCTGCCACTCCTGCCCCTCAGGACAAGTCCCCACCGCCCCAGTGTCTGTGTCCATTGGTTATGATAATATGCATGCATACAAATCCTTTGGTTGATCTCTTACCCACCACCCCACCCCACCACACCTTTCTTCCCGTCCTCTTCAGTAAGGTTATTTCATACATTTATATTAGAGTTAGATTTTCTTGTCACAGTCTGTATTCCTTCCTGAGATTCCTTGATCTCCTAAATGAATGTTTAAAAATATTTGCATACATTAATGTTCACTTTTTGTGTTGTAAAGTTCTCTGGGTTTTCACAGATGCATTATGTCTTGTATCCATTATGACAGTTGAATAATTTTATTGCCCCCCTCTTGCCACCTCCATGTTCTACCTATTTCTTTCATAAACTGGTTATTTTGTTTATAGCCACTTTATCTTATCTTCCCCCCAACATTTACTCTCTTCCCATGTTTGTTTGTTTTTGTTAATCCTCACCTGAGAATATTTTTTTCATTGATTTTTAGTGAAAATGAGGGGGAGAGACAGAGAAACTTCAATGTGAGAGAGAGACATCAATTGGTTGCCTCCCGCACATGCCCCGTCTGGGGCAGGGATCAAGCCTGGAACCAAGGTATGTGCCCTTAACTGGAATGGAACCTGAGGCTCTTCAGTCTGTGGGCCGACACTCCACTGACCCAAACTGGCTAGGACTCGATGTGTTTTTAAAGGCTTGTATCTTTCAATCTTTTCCAGAGAATCCACTCTTCTCTTCTGTACTCTCTGCCCTAAATTGATCTATATGTAACTCATCTTCCTGTTGATTAGTAGGATATAGAGAGCTTCTAACACTGCTTCACTGTGGTTTCAAAATGGACTTAGTAAGAAAAGCACATGATATGTGTCTAGTGCTTTTTATTTAGCACCTCAGAGCACTTTATCAATTAAACATACCCCCAAAGCTAAGGGACTGAGCTTTTTATAGATAGTTATGTCGAGACAGAAGACCTTTCCCGAGGTCACAGAAAACTTCCCAATTCATAATTATGGAAAGAGTATTTCATTTCCCTGTCTTCTCAAACAAGGTTGCCTCCTCAATAATGAATGAAGAAAGATAAATTATATTTCCCCATCTCCCTCCTTTCTTCCCCTGGGAATTGGGTACATTTAAGAAGCAAGAATCTTGAATAGCACCCAGCTACTTTAGGGAGTCTTTCAGTGGCACAGTTTTAATCCAATGTTGCTTCTGGTATTTAGGAAACCAGACATAATCGCTTTCTATGTAGGGGATCTAAGCACTCTCAAGCTTTTCTCACAAATGCTGTCTGCCTATTTTTTGCCCAAAAACACAATAACTATTTTAGGTAACTTCATACTGTGCAAAGGCTTGTGTTATGTAAATGGTATGAAGGCATTATAGGCCGAATTAATGGATGATTTTTAAGGCAAGGCAATTTGGGGGAAAATATCTAAGCAATTTGGGCAGAATTTAAAACTTCCTTTACAGCATTGACTCTAGCATGCACTTGAGAAGCTATTTTTTTCCTCAACTTACAGTCTTATTCTCGTTTGTAATCAGTCTCATACTTAGTTACTTACACAATGCTAATTATCTGAGCCAAGTATGGTTTTGCTGATTTGAAACTTTCCTTTCAATGACAGAGAATCTATTGATAGTTTTTAGCATTTCTACTAAATTAAATATATATCTTCCTTGTGGTATTCAATATGTATATATTTTAATTTTGAACCCCATGAACATTTTTTAACTGAAGGAAAACAGAAATATTTACTCTTCACTGACATTTCCCCTTCCCATACTCTACCCCACTTTCCTACATTTCTCCATACTAATATTAACTGGAATGTGTTAGGTAGCAAAAAGTCCACAAGAAACTAAAAAGTGAAGGGGGTTGTGTCAGGAAGGGTATATACTTTATGTCCTTTTGGAAGACACTTTTACATATGAAATACTGCAATGGCCTCTAATAAAAAAACACACTTGTTTTTATTTTGACCAGATTTCCTAAAACTTACTGGAGCATAGAATGCTTTTCAATACAAACAGTTCCTTAACATGCCATGTTCTTTTGTTCAGTATGTTCCTTCTGCTTGGCATGAACTTGCTTTCACTGCTTCTATATGCAACTGGCAAAACTGTCTCTTTCAAAGCTTATCTCAAATGTCCCCCCTTCCACAGATCTGTTCTTGAATCACTATCAAACACAGGTCTACTTAATTAACCTTTTTAGCATTTTTTGTAACTTTCTTATGGCCCATCCCCACTCCCACTTTTGTTCAATTATCTGTATTATTGGTTTTAACCATTTGACCAGCTTTAAGCTCCCTGAAGATAACGACCATGTCTTATTTGTCCCACTATCATTTTTAGGGACTAATACTATTTTTTATACAAGATAAGAATTCAATAAATATTTATTGTATTGAGCTTTATAATAATAGCAGCATGCCTTTCTATAACATTTGAAACACATTATCTGATTCAATCTTTATCACTCTGCAAGCTGGGCAAGGATTATCACCCTCACATTTGAGGACAGAAATCAATATAATTTATTGTACTTGTGTTAAAAAATAGTGGATTTAAGCATACATTTAATTCCTAGTTTTGAGAACAAGTGAAACATAACTTAGCTGTCTGTTCCAGAATATATTCAATTGAAGAAGATAAAACTGTGAACAAATTATTTTTTTCATTAAGACTATCTTTTTGTGTGTGTGTGTGTGAATGTGTGTATGAAAAATCCCCCCAAGACCTCTACCTCAGTGGGCCCAACAATCTGAAACTATTATGTCATAAATTCTGCCCCATCTCAGTGCTTGAAAGACCTGCTCTACAACTCAGCCCAGGCATTAAAACCCTACAATGTTTTCTCTTCTCTGACTTTTAAAATCTGGGACATGATCAAGATTTTTGTTATGGTCTCTTCTATTACAGTTAAATCTAATAAAGTTAGCTTTGCTTTATCAACTGCTTTTATTGCTGATCTTGAAAAATAGTCATTTTAAATGAAAAACTTTATGCATAAAGGATTAAGAATTTACTCACATTGTATAGCTAGGATATGGTAGATCTAATATAAATAGTCAAGACTTTAAAATCTTTATCTGCAAAGACTTTCTTCCATATCTTTCTTTTGGCTTATGTCATTTCTCTAGAACAGTTATAAACCTCAAGTAGTTTCAAAAAGCAGTACAAAATTAATTTGTCCATAGCCTCTCTTCAAATTAGTATGTTTAATTAATTAATTTAAACAAGCAAACAAAAAATATTTATTGAGTCCCTACTATATATCAGGCATTGGGGTTATATCATGACAAAACAAAGGAAAGTTTCTGCTATCAAAGATGTTACATTCTAGTTAGGGTGGGGAGCAAAGACAGTAAACATATAATTTTATAAATAGTTGAAGTGAAAAAAATGACGGAAGGATTCCAATAGTATATGGGTTGTCAGAGAAAGTCCATCAGACAGGATGGTGACATGAGATATTTCAAGAAAGTAGGTGAGAGGGCTTGCCAGATATCGGGGGGGAAAACCGTTCTCTGCACTCATTGAACAAAGCCTAAACTTAAGAGACCAGGACATTTATGTTTAAAGAAAACTACAGTGATTGAGCAATCATTTTGTTAAATAAAATATTTTTGGATTGATTAGTGCTGTAAGTGGTTTAAGGTTGTGTCAATGGTATTCACCACTTTATATTCTGGTGCTGCTTTAATTATAAAGAATGCCCTCTGTTTGCTCTTGCATATGTAAGTCCTCTTTAATTCTTGATGGGTGGTGGTAACCCTTCCTCTGATTATTTTTTCTTTCATATTCCTATGTAAATTTCTTGTGTGATAAGAAGTGTTTATAAATCCACTTTATTTCTGAAAGCCTGAGGAGCCATAACATTTATTCCTAAAGCTATTAAGGTCAATTGGAAGGAGAAAAGCCAAATAGGACATATTTAACCAGTCATTTGGTTTATATATTGTGAAATCCCTTTAGATGATTGAATACAGATAAATTTCGGTCACTATGGAATGACTGAGACATCCTCAAAGTAAATTCTTTAAACTTTGTGTACAATCCAACCAAAACACATTCGTTTGAGTAATTTCTCCCACTATTTCTGAAGGATTTTAATGAGGCTAGGTACACAGAAGTCTGTTGCCAAAAATATTTCTATTGAGCATTCGAAGATGAAAAATGCTGAAAACCAAAATATTAGCTTTCACTATTTTATATCATTATGAATGCTGCTTCTCTGAAACATGGCCCTTAATCCATGTAGCTCAATCTGACTATGCTTTTCGTCTTAGAGCCTTTAGGGCTTCCACTCTGCACTCTAGTGTCCCTAACACAAAGTCTCTGAGACCTGGCCCTCTCCATCATTGCCTCTATCACCCGCTTTAACATTTTCTTTCCAGAAAACTTCAAATTAATCCATTTAGAATCACCTGTTCACGCTATGCTAGCCCTTACTCAATTTCCTTAACGTTTCTTTCCCCCTTTCCTGGCTCCATCTTTATGTTGGAGTTCCTCAAATTTCCACTCGATGCCCCACTCTGTGCTCTGTCCCTTGGCATTTCATCCATTTTGCAGGATTTTAATAGTCATCTTCTCCATAGATAAACCTCACACTTGTATCTACATCTTGGATTTTCTTCTGGGCTTCAGACACATGTATTTAGTGCTTGTCTGAGTGTTCCAAAGGCATCGTAACAGCCATTGTAACCAGTGTGCCACAGACTTTTTAAAACATGCAATACCTGACCATTTAGTGGGGCATTAACCTCTTTTCCCTTCGCTTTGTGCGGGGGAAAAAAAAGACAACAACTGACACAACAATATACATCCGGTGTCAATGCCTTGTCTCAAACCACAAATATATAGGTCATATAATACAGTTGCATCTTGTTGGTCACATTGCATAAATGGCTGGGTCTGATTAGATAATTCTTGATAACAGATATCCTTATATACAAGTACTAGATGCCCGATGCATGAAGATTCATGCAAGAGTAGGCCTTCCTTCACTTGGCTGCCGGTACTGGCTTCCCTCTGGTACCCAGGACCCAGGCTACCTCACTGGCTTCCCTCGGGCTGCCTGCAGGCACCCGGGACCCAGGCTGGCTTCCCTCTGGCCCCAGCTTCATCAGGAAGGACGTTTGAAATGACATCCGGAAGACGTCCAGTCCAATTAGCACATTACCCTTTTATTATTATAGATAGGCATCTGATTTTTTAAAAACTCACGTTGGAACAGAAAGGATAGGTAATTACTTTTATTTATTTGTAAATCAATCAAAATTATACCTATTTTTTGTCAGGTAGACAAAATATATATTTTTGGTGTGCTGAAAAATGTTAGTAATTAGTTCACGTGTGCCATAAGATTAAAAGGTTGAAAATTGCTGCACTGTAACATTAAGACTAAAAATTTCTAGCACCAAGCCAACTATTTTTAATCCAAACATATTTTTTGAGTCTTTCTGAGTTCCTTGAGTTAATATTATTTAACTGGTTATATAAAACATGAAATCATTCATTGATTGATTCATCAGTGATTACTATGTGTCCTCTAAATCCAAATATTCATGTGAAATTGCTTTATAGCTCTGGCAGTGCTGGGTCCAGAAATTTCTGATATTCCACTCATTTTAGTTTGGAATATAATGTTGTTTTAAAAATATATATTTTTATTAATTTCAGAGAGGAAGGGAGATGGAGAGAGAAAAAAATCAATGATGAGAGAGAATCATCAATTGGCTCCCTTCTGCACACCCCACACTGTGAACAGAGCCCACAACCAGGGCATGTACCCTGATCAGGAATTTTACTGTGACCTCCTGGTTCATAGGTCAGTGCTCAACCACTGAGCCATGCTGGCTGGGCTGGAATATACTGTTTTAATAAAAGTTTTACAGCTAACTATCCTAGCACTTGGGATGACTACCCAATTTTAAAAGCCCCCTGAGGTTGACTACTCAGGGTAATGTAGTCTGAGAAGAAAATTCACTATATGATGGTATAACACTCCCCCCAGGCCCACTTCAAAGTAATTATAGAGCTTTGGTCTATTAAATGTAAATACTAACACTAAAATGTGTCTGTATCCTTTAAAGAAGTTTGAGATAACATTTAAAGAATGCTTATTTTAAAAACATTTACATCATTAGGGTAGAAACAGATCCATATATTTTTATTCTTCAATTTACTTTATTTTGCAGATAGTGAGGATTTGGTGTTTTGTAGTTCCTCTGTTTTCCAGCAGAGTATATAAAGTGACCTTTCTCATAGCCCAGAGGCACTAATACCAGAAATATTAGATTAATAAAGGAAAGTAACTATAAGGAATAAAAAATATGAGACATGGTACCTGCTTTCAAGATATATTAAAATTTGGCCAAGAAGATAATATTCATAAAAAGGTAAAGGGCAGAATAAAGTCAAATAGAATTGCCAAATGGGGGATAGAGATAGCAAGTGACACAGGCTTTAGGGAGAATGAAGAAATGACTTTGAGTTGGACTGTAAAGGGAAGGTTTCATTGAGGATTCAGGACTTGTTGGAGACTCAAAAATTTGAAGAGAGTAAGAAAAGGCTAAATGTGTCATACTTTGCCATTTCACTCTGGTGTGTGTGTGTGTGTGTAAAAGAATTTTTCTTAAGACAACAGAATACTGCTATTTAATTGAAAATAGAAAGTATATATATGACTGTGTCATTTTTTCCTGAAATCCTCCACAAAGTAGTTACACCTTTCCTCTGAGTAATTATCTTACATGAAATTTCCACCGTAACTTGATGCATGAACTCACGGTATACTTGCTTCTGTAACTTTGAACAGATCTTGTTTGTCAAGGGAACCCCTGCCACCTTTTGCTTCACAATTTTGGACTTTGCTTGCCTTTACGATATCCCTCATATTCCCTCTGAAGATTTTCTTCATCTCTCAACCAATTGGAATAGCTCTTCTATAGGCTTCCACTACACTCCTTGTCTCTATCAAACATTTATTTGGCAGCATATTCAATATTTTGAGTTTGTGTCCTTATTCTGTGAGTACTTTTGGTATCTCTTCGGGTCATGGGAGGGCTCATTGGAAATCTGGTCATGTCTCTTACTTTTTGTATCCCCAAAAGACCTTGTACATACTTGGTTCTTGGTGCATGTATGTTGAAGGAATCATGAAATAAAGTAAGTTGCAAAGCTTTGGGATTTACTGACTGAGTTTTATTCCACAGCCGAGGTTGGTCACGCGGAGCCTGCTCAGTGATGTGTGTTGAGCTGTTTGGTGTGGGCTCTGTTCAGTTTCTAAGGGGGATGGGTTAGTTGTTCGCACACTTACTTGAAGAGCTCTTCCCTGAGAAGTCTCACAGGCGTTCGGGAGCACTGTATGATTGAAACATTTCTAGGCTTCCCTTTTCTGAGTACTTCGCAGGTACTTCCTGTTGTGTATCAGTCTAATTGCAGCGATGCTTTCTCTTGAGAGGCCATTTGAATTATCAAACAGATGCATGAGTGAAAAGTTTGCAATCCAGTGGAGGTAGGGGTGATGCTGAAGCATGATATCAAATTGACCTTTAAGGGTTCTTTTATCATTGTGTGAAAGGGGAATCAATTAAAGTAATTTAGTAATGAATTTAGTCTATATGAATAGTTAATTCTTCTTTTTACAAATTAATACTTGGATGGTATATGCTTGTATAGCATTTCCATGTCAACATTGTAATATGCTTGATATTATTTCTGATTATTTTTCTTATAAGAAGACTAGGGGCCTGGTGCATGAATTTGTGCACCTTGAAAGTAACTGTGGGCTGTGAGGTTGCAGTAGGCACAGGGGCAGGTCTTGGCCCATTCTCTGCGCCTCCATCTGGCCCCTCCTGCCTTGGCTCCCGGTCCCCTGTCTGCCATCAGCCTTGCTCCTGCTGCCGTGGCTCCCATGGGCTGATGGCGCTGGCCCCGCTCGTACCCTCTGACGGCGTGGAGCGATTGGGGCCGGCACCAGCTGTGGGTGCAAGTGGGGCCAGCACTGTCAGTGGGTGTGAGCGGCAGCTGCCAGCCCCAATCACCCCTCAGGAGCAGGGGGAGGTGGAGAAGTCCTGAAGGGATTGGGGCCGGCAGCCGCTGCTCACACCCGCTGAGGGCGCCAAGTGATTGGAACTGGCTCCAAGCACCAGCAGCAGGTGCGAGCGGCAGCTCCGGCACTGGCTGCAGGTGTGAGCAGGGCTGGTGCTGGAAGTGGGTGTGAACGGGGCTGTCCCCAGCAGTGGGTGTGAGAGGCGGCTGCCAGCCCTGAATGCCCCGCAGGAGCAGGGGGAGGTGGAGAAGCCCTAAGGAGCGATCAGGGCCAGCAGCCGCCACTCGCACTCACGGCGCCAAGTGATTGGAACCGGTGCTGGGCACCGGCAGCAGGTGCGAGCGCCAGGTGGGACCGCGGTGCATGGGAGCAAAGCATTTTCAGTAACCATCAGAGGCTCGCCCCTATGACAGGGACCGGCACCTCGTCTTGCTCTGGTGCCCCCACTCACCTGCTCCACCATCCTGCAGCGGCCGATGCCTGCCATGTTCTGCACTCTGCCGCCTGAAGCCGATGCCCACCATGTTCCACGAGTGTCCCCTGGTTGTCAGCGCACGTTATAGTGACCGGTTGTTCGGTTGTTCCACTGTTCGGTCTATTTTGCATATTAGAGTTTTATATCTATAGATGTTAAAGCATGCTCAGTGGACTTCTGGGTCAACAAGAATGTCAGGCAGTTATTGAGACTGAATAAAAAAATAATGCAAAAGAAACAAAAGAGGCAAAACCAAACAATAACAAAGCAAACCCAACCAGAATATAAAAAGATATGCAAAATGAAAATAGCGTAGGTTATTAAGATTAAATATAAAAAATTACCATGTCCCAGGAATAATTATTTTTTATTAATAGCTCAGGAAAATCTCTGAGTGTCTGGTTATACAGGAAGAGGGTGGCTTTCTATCTATTCCTACTAAAAGCTACTGAATCAGTTTACTAACTAGAAGTTAAGCTATTCCCTTACTTTTTCTTGTAATGCAGTTTGGCCAAAGGTAAGAGGTGAAATAGCTCAACCATGTATGAAAAATCAGTTGTAAGAAGAAGTGGAAACAGGAAGTGCCAAATAATGCTTTCTGAGGATTCGAGTTTTTATATGCTTATGCTGGCAAAAAAATGTTGCTACTTAGTAGCAATATCAGATACCATTTATCCACAGCTTATTATGTGCCAGGCATTCTGTGAAACACTTTACATATACTGTTCTATTTAATTCCTATAATAACACTGTAAGAAAGATATTATAATATCTTTCTTACAAATATTGGGAATGAGCTTCAAAGATTAAATCATATGCTCATGATTGCACAGCCTGAAAATGCTAGACTTGGTAGAACCCACTTCTGATCCTGATGTCTCTATTCCTAATCATATTTATTTATTTATTTATTTTTATTATTTTTTAAATTTCTTTAGTGATTAAGGTATTACATATGTGTCCTTATTCCCCCACTACCCCCCACCTCCCATTCATGCCCCCACCCAACTGTTGTCTGTGTCTATTGATTAGGCTTATATGCATGCATATAAGTCCTTTGGTTGATCTCTCCCCTTACCCCCACCATCCCCTACCGTCCCTGAGGTTTGACATTCTGATTGATATTTCTCTGTCTCTGGATCTATTTTTGTTCATCAGTTTATGTTGTTCATTATATTCCACAAATGAGTGAGATCATGTGATATTTATCTTTCTCTGCCCTGGCTAATTTCACTTAGCATAATGCTCTCCATCTCCATCCATGTTGTTGCAAATGGTAAGAACTCCTTTTTTTTTACTGATTACTTTTAGAACAGTTCAAATATTGAAGGAATAAATTAATCTCTATAGAGTCAGATAATCGTGTCCTAGAAGCAGGAGGCAGATGAGTATTATAGATACCGGAAATTTGTCCAAGAACTCTGCAGGTGAACTTTCCTAGAATATACTAATAGGAAACAGGTTTTTAATAAGGGACATCTAAGGAAACCCACCCACATGTTTATAGGTAAAAATCAATGTCTGAATATACAGCTGTTCTTTAAGAAATAAATAGAAAAAATAATGTAAAATAAAGGAAAGCATTGAGCAAAGCTGTTTAGAAGAATAGAGAAGCTTTACACTTTTCACTTAGTTCATAGTTGGAAGAAGCTTGGAGAATGGCCAATACGCTTCCCCAAGATTGGCAGAACCTCAGGGAGGTGCCTCCAGCCAGGGGACTGAAGCAACACCACTGAGAAGACTCAAACTGGAGGCCCCTTGATTTACTCAACAAAGAGCCTCTCATGGGGTGATCACCCAAAGAAGCTGCACAGGCTGTTCAGGTGGTCACCCATCTTAAGAGATTGTCACGTGTCCAGGAATGACTCTCCAGGAAGCCACACAGAAGAGCTTATATAGACAGGTACAGCAAGGCTTGTTTCAGATTCTCCAAGACAGAGGCTTCTGTGGCATTCAGGTTAACCACTCATCACAGGATGGCATGTGAATGTCTTGGAAGACGGAGTAGCTGCCAAGCATATTTCAAAGATTCAGGAAACACTCTGATTTCACTTTTGTCTGCTTACCAGTCCTCCAGGCACGAGGTTGAACTAGAAGCTTAGAGAGAAGAAGATATAGTAGGCTTCAGGCTTGCAGGCAAGCACGTCGTGTGAGAGTTTCATCCCAGGTGACTCTCACAATATTCTGAAGGCAAGCTCAGTCAACTTCCTCGTCTGGATTTGGAATCAGAGTCTCCTATGAAGCAAGAATGCACAGGCCTACATGGAGATCCTGAAGTGCTAATTCAAACAGGCTACTGGGATAACTGGGATTCTTATATACTTACTGGTGCAAGGGGGCATTATTGAATCTTTCTATCTAATCACATATCTTGAGCACCTTCATTTTGTCAATGAAAATTATCACTAACTTACATTATGCTAATTAATGGATGTTCTGAGGGTAGATTTTAATGAATTTCAAGTATTGTGTGGCTACCCCTCAGTGCAGATTCTGAGTGAAGATATTTCTAAAGATATGTAACCCTCTTCTCCCTCCCCAGTGTAATTTATATACCATATTTAAGTATTTTAAGGTACTAGGTTGACAATATTACATTGAGTATATGACACTAAGGACATTCAACCAAATAATGTTTATTCAGGGCTTTGATCCTAGCCCATTAACTCATCTCCTCATTGGGATTAGATGTATTTTTCCCCATTAGTTTAAGTACTTATGTAGTTGTAGATCTAGTGACCTCTGTGATCCCTTATCCTTAGGTCTATGTTCTGACTCCTATCAGCACATTGACATTGATCTTATCAAGATCAACAAAGACTACTGCATTACTAAATTCATTGATGAGGTCTTGATTCTCATCTTACCTAACCCAGTGGTCAGCAAACTCATTAGTCAACAAAGCCAAATATCAACAGTACAACAATTGAAATTTCTTTTGAGAGCCAAATTTTTTAAACTTAAACTTCTTCTAACGCCACTTCTTCAAAATAGACTCACCCAGGCCGTGGTATTTTGTAGAAGAGCCACACTCAAGGGGCCAAAGAGCCGCATGTGGCTCGCGAGCCGCAGTTTGCCGACCACGGACCTAACCTATCAGTAGCACAATGAACTTTTTATTCAAATACCACTTTCCCTGACCACTCCATCTAGAATCTTAATCTCACCTTCATTACTCTCCTCCCCGCTTCTTTGCTTCTTTTTTCTAGTTTCATGTCCATCTATATATTTTACTTATTGAACCTATGTATTCTCTCTCTCCCCCAACTACAGTATCAACTCCATGCAATTTCTGACTGTTTTGTTTATTATTATATCCCTTCTGCCTAGAACAATGCCCAGCAGAGTAAGTAATCAGTACATGTTTGTTGAATGAATGAATGAAAAATACAATTTGTGGGAACCTAAACTAACATGATATTGCGAAATGCAATTTGAGAATGTGTATAAAGTTTTTTTCTTATTTGTTCATAAATTTTCACCCCAATAAATTCACTTTTAAGAATATATCCTAAGTTAATAATCAGTGACAAAAAGATGCATAGTCTCAGTCCCGTTAGTACTATCAACATGGGTTATGTGAACATGTTTGCTAGTCACATAAAAGTGTTTATTAACAATCTGAGATTTGACTACAAACTGATGTGTATCTTTCGTTTCTATAGATGCTGTGTATTTTTTTGTGTTGTGCTGTGTGTGTGTGTCTGTGAGTGCAAGATAGGATTTTCAATTTTGGTAGAGGTAACATAAGATAGGGAACTTCATTCACAGCATATGGGAGTATAAATTAACACAGTTTTATGAAAGCAATATTTTCATCTGTAACAAAAGCCTTAAAATATTCAAAGTGTTAACTTGGAAATTCCACTTCTAAGCACCAGTTATAAAAACAATACTGAAAAACACAGGCAACAATCAACATATTAAAATATTTGTCATATAATTATTTATAATGGTATACATTTAAAAGAAACTGCGTTGTTTGTTCAAAAATTAAATGTTACATTTTTTTTCAATGGAATATTGGGTTTTTATTTAAAAATTTCGTGTTCACATAGATTTTACCTGCATAAAGCTCTTCATAAATGAAAAAATAAATTTCTAAACAATGAGTCCAATTTTATGTTAACCTTTCCCAGCTGCCAGTAAGGTACTGGGTCCTCAGAGGAAGCTAAGGCCGCATTGGGGTGAGGCCCTCACTTCATCAGGTGACTAGCACCTGCCCACACCACACCATGTCCTCTGTCTCAGAGCTCTCCTGATTTACTAGGTCCTTATCCTGCACCACAGCACTGAGGGAATGGTGGAAGAGGATAAGATCCACGCCCTCATTAAAGCAGCTGGTGTAAATGTTGATGGTTTCTGGCCAGACTTATTTGCAAAGGCTCTGGCCAGTGTCAATATTGGGAGCCTTATCTGCAGTGTAGGGGCTGGTGGACCTGCTGCCCCAGAAGCTGGTGTGCACCAGCAGGAGGTCCTGCTCCCACCACTGCTGCTCCAAAGGAGAAAGGAGATGACAAGGGCTTTTGACTAATAAACCTCTTTTGTAACACAGTCAATAAAAAGCTGAATCTGAAAAAAAATACACCCAGAGAAATGGAATGGAAATAAATAAATTAAAATATTATCTGTGGACTTAGTTGTGAGTATTAAGGAAAACTTCATGGATTTTTAAGACAATTCTTGCAGAAATTCTCATGTTGCCATTATAGACTGTTAAGTGGAATAAAAAAATAGGAGTATAAAAGTCTTGATTGAAAATCTCAAGGTTTCCTTGCCTACCCTTTGCATTTACATAACACTTTATATTCCACATTATGTCATTCGGTTCTCCTAACTGTCCTGTGAGGTTGGCAGGTCAAGTATTATTATCTGCAGGTCTTCCATATGAGATAATTGAGGCCCAGAGAGGTTAAGTGACTTGCCCAAGGTAACCCAGTTAGAAAGCAATAAATAAAACCAAGATAAAAACTCATATCTTCTCTTCTAGTCACACACTTCCCTCTCCCCTGCTCTCCATTGTTCTAAACCAGTGGTTGGCAAACTCATTAGTCAACAGAGCAGCAAACCGCGGCTCATGAGCCGCAGTTTGCCGACCACTGCTCTAAACTATTGTGTTGAGAAATTAGAAAAGAGAAGACAGTGATTGTGTTCTTCTGAGAGCCATTGGAGTACACTCCTATTAGTGCCGGACAGCTCTGAAGTCATGGATTGCCCCTGTGAGGTGATGAGATTGTACTACATAGAGCTTGCCCATTGTTACCATGTGATTTTCAATTAAGAAGAAAATCAAAAGTATCCCAGTGTCATGGTCATAACCTGAAGGGTTCAGACGAGCTACCAGCTGCATACAAATCAGGGAAGAATAATCATTTATCTGAGTGTGCAGACTGCAGTCTTCCGAAAGAAATGGTCTCTCACACTTGCGACCTAGCTATTTGGTTTTTCATGCCATGGATGCTGTCATTTGTGAATTAGCTCTTTAATTTGGTTTCGACTCTTGGGAAAACTTATTTCAGAATCTTCATTGAACAATTGCTGCAATGATACAGAGTATGAAAGTGTATGTGAGAATGGAACAAATGAGAAGTTCATTAGGAAGGCTGTTGTGGAAAGTCCAGAAAGTCCAGAAAGCTCTGGTTTTACAGATAAGCTGATGGACCAGCTCTCTAACCTTCCGCAAGTCATGGCTCCTCAGTGTCATAATTCATAAAGTAGGGCTATTAATCTCAATTGCACAGAGTAGTGAAGCTAAAAATGAAATTCACATGCTATAAGGTATAGATTTGCTTAATATATTTTGTCTTGTTTTATTTCAATGTAGTGATATAGAAACAGTTTTCTAGAATAGCATTGTCTGGGTACTTTAAGAGATTCTCAAAGCACCTTACTGTGAGAAAAGGGGACTTCATGAAGGAAATGTGAATGCTGCCATGTCATATGCTCATATGAACTGGCCACTGAGAAGGCCATGAAGGAGCCACATGGAAAATGCTGTAAATGAGCCTGTTAATCAATACAGCAGCTACCTAGGTATTATAGTTGATCAGAATAGAAAGGGTAAGAAGTAATCATCTTCGGCATATTGTATTGAAGATAAGGATATACCCATCTCATTCTATTTTTTATATCTTAATCATAAAGCAAGCTGCAGTTGTCACAAAACAAAATTGTCTTGATAATTAATTTTATTGACAATAATAGGTTTATCTTGTTAGTTCAAATAACACAAAGTAATATGTGAACTGCAAACTTGGAGTCAGCAAGATATGGATTGATTTTTAAAAGCATTTTCATCTTGCAACTCTTTTGGCATATATTTTTGACCTATTAAAGATGGCTTATTTTTAGTGATACTGTCCTATATAATAAAAGGGTAATATGCAGATCAACCAAACACAACAGCAAAGTGATGGGTAGCTATGATGCACACTGACACCAGGGGGCAGACGCCCAATGCAGGAGCTGCCCCCTGGTGGTTAGTGTGCTCCAACAGAGGGAGTGCCGCTCAGCAAGAAGCTGGGCTGATGGCTGGCGAGTGCAGTGGCAGTGGTGGGAGCCTTACCCGCCTTTACTGCAGGGCTGAAGATGTCCGACTTCTGGCTTAGGCCCGTTCCCCACACTCGCCAGCTGTGAGCCTGGCTTCTGGCTGAGCGGTGCTTCCTTTGTGGGAGTGCACTGACCACCAGGGGGCAGCTCCTGCATTGAGCATCTGCCCCCTGGTGGTCAGTGCATGTCATAGCGACTTGTCGTTCTGCCATTGGGTCGATTTGCATATTAGGGTTTTATTATATAGGATGATTTTTATTCTCATTATTTTTACCTCACAATTAATTGGTTATAAATTCTGGTGTTCAAATATAAAGACCTTGGTTTCACCTCTTAAAATTCGTCACCAGCTCAGTCACTATTTCACAGCTCTGTATTTTTATCTTGTTAGTGATGTCTCCATTTCCCAAGAACTCTGCCTTTTATTTTTTAGTGGTGCACTTGACATAATTTTACGAATGAAATGATTATATTACCATAATGTCATGCTCAGCCATTGCTCATGGATTCCTCCCTTAGGACATTTAGAAACATTTAACCAAAAATTGAAGATAAGTGATTACCAATTTCTTAGGTTGGATTAACTTGTAATATTAATGCTGATATCATAGTGTATCAAAATGCTTCTTGTGCTTAAAGTGTGAAAATGCAGAAATCTCTGTCAAGTGACTGAGCCAGTGATGAGCTGTGATAATTTGCTTATTTATCTTTGTTGTGAGCACTATGCCTAGTGGATGCTTGGAACCATGCAATTGGGTGTTCCTTTGTAGAGTATATGGCCTGTGTTCTAGGTCATTCACTCGCTCATTCATTCAATAGATATCTCGTGGGTACCTACTATATACTAGGCACAGTTCTCTGCACTGGGGATACATAAGAATCAAAACCCCATAGCTTTATGGGAGCTTATATTCTAGTGCGGGTGACAAAAAATAAAAAAGTAAAACAAATAGCCTCTCAGAAAAGGTGTCCAAGTTAGTGTTGCCACATAATGAAACTTGCCTCAAAAAGTTATTTTCTTGATGGTGATATATTTTTAAATCCTCAGGTAAAACAAATATTTTCATGTCAACATTCTACCATTTCTGACATGCTGAAACATGTCTCTATCCCTGTTAGTACCCAGATGCGTGGTGTAGGCCTGGTCAATAAATGCAGTATCTTGAGTATTTGTGTTGATAACCTTGGTTTGGTCACTATCACTTTGTATATAGTATATAAGTAAATAGATTCTTTTTC
Organism: Plecotus auritus; assembly: GCF_963455305.1. Taxonomy (NCBI): domain Eukaryota; kingdom Metazoa; phylum Chordata; class Mammalia; order Chiroptera; family Vespertilionidae; genus Plecotus; species Plecotus auritus. The sequence continues at coordinate 169,867,034 of NC_137775.1, read as the reverse complement.
TGTGGCTTCTCATTGACCCTGAATTTCTCTAGAGTGGTTTCAAAAATATTTGAACACTGGAAGTCTCATTAGAAGCATGTGACAATCTTAAAAGCTGAACACTTTCCAGGACACTTTGTATTTGGATGCTTATTTAGAAAACAAAATTGATAAAATCATTTTATGACTTTATTATCATTGAATCAACTTCATTAAATGTCAATTTCATGACAGCAACCCAATCCACTAGATAATAATGCTGGGCTCATAGTGAGCAATGTAAACATGATCCTTATTCCAAGGGCTTGGGAAGATCAGTTTCAGGTGAGACTAAGGAAGTAAAAATATCCTGTTTATAGCAAGGCCCTCTTAGAATGTCTAGGTGAACATCAGAAAAATCACACTATTAGGATTTGATAAAAAGCCTCATTTGCTGCTTAAGTTTGGACATTATCTAGATGCATAGAATAGGACGTGGATGGATATTCATTTCTCCCCTGCATGTCATATGGTTGGATGAACATTTCAGAAACAAATATTGGCAGTTAGAAATATTGTGTCCTCTAAGTCATTTGGGCTATTTGTGGGAGTTATGAGTACCTAAAAAAATTCCAGGTTTTGTATGAAGGAGAAAGGGTTAACAGATGGAAGGTAAACAACAGAACCAGCTGCACACTCCAAATTAAAATCTAAGCCATCACACATTTTGTTTGCATATGTTACTAATAGTTGCTTTGAAATACAATAAATTGACCTGCAGGGTCAGCGGGACAATGTGGTTGGCACAGTTTGGACTTGGTTATATTCACTATGTTGCTGGAGTTGTGAATAGGGCTCTGCTATTGTTGGAGAAACACCAGTAGCTGAGTCTTTCCTTCAAAGCATATACATACCCCAACAAAAGAACTCATGCAAGGAGGTGTGTGGCAAAATAATATAGCAGCTGCTCTATTTAGGAAACATGAGTAATCATCTAACTCAGAACTCAGAAAAAGCATGAAGCGTATTTTAAATCATTCAACTTTATTTGTCCTTTGTCATTTAGAATTTTTAAAAATCTTTGCATCTTGGAAAAGTCTATGGAGAACACTTGGAGCAATGTATTCTGACTTCAACGTGTTGAAAGCATCTTGTATTCCCTTGATTTCACTCACCAATACCATTTTTGTTCTGTTGCTATTCATTGTGTAACAGTGAAATAATGGCTTAGCTGCTGTATATGTTTCTAATTTAAAAGATGATGCACAAAGCCAAGTTATGCCAATTTGCTGTTTTGAGTGTTGAACGTTTTCTGCTGTTCTATTTCCTCTTCCTCTCTTTTGGGCACTAAATTGGGATTCTGGCTGAGTTTATGCTACTAGGAACATTCTTTAATTATTTGTTCTTAATATGTCTTTCACACCTGAGGAGGTAATGAGTAGTTTTAGGTTATAATGGTGTCACTGTGTAAATAATAGTTTCAGGGCAACAACAAAGGCTTGTTAAATTCTTGGGCCACAAAGAACCAGTACTAATGAAGATTTCCTGTCTTGAAAAGTTACTAAATTTGATCCAATTGACTATATGTTTTTTTCAACTGTTGCTCCTAGTGATGATCCTTACATATTTTTCTAAGACTTGGAATGAATCTTAAACTCATTTCCAGGGAAAGCCTGGTGAGCCACTATGTGCAAAGCAGGGTATAGCTGACAGCCACACCTGCTGTGATTTCCTCTGGAAAAGGTGACTTCCTGGTTGTACAAACTGTCATATTGCAAAGCACAGAAGTTATAATGTCTTCCCACTCTGACCAACTTCATACTTGTCACTTCTATAACCTTTACAATCTGTATTTATGTAGTATGTCTAGTTTTACTTCTTGCTTTGTAATCTGTCTCAAACATATAGAGCTGTAAAACAAGGTTCCAGTGTATTCATTGGTAATTTTTATTTTCCATCTGTTGAAAGCATTTGAGAAAGCCAATGGTCTCTTACTAGCTCAAACTGAGAGCGCAGAAAATAATAGTTTATAACATTCCCAGGGTGCCTTTTGCAGTTATTTCTTTTCTGGGTACTTAATTTTTCCCCCTTCTCTGGTTGACAGTTTTTACTCTAGTGTAGAACTATAGGTGTTTGGCTGTCTTTTTTTATTGAATGCTACATACTGCATTCTAATGCTACAACATGTGTGTACAATAAATTTTCTTGTAAACTGAGGGCTTCAAGGCTAAGACTCTGTCAAGCTTATATTTCCAGAGCTCTTGAAATATTTTCCACTTAGCAACCTCTTTGCATTACTTGCAAAACTTTTAGGGAGCTTGCCAGTCAAAATGATGACTCAAACCAAAGAAAAAATAATTGAAAGGCTGTTTTTTTTGAATTAGTATCAGCTTCGGAGGTGATTCAATGGATTTAACAATTTACACTGGAAAAGTGTGAGAAGGGCAAATATTTTGCTTCTATTTACATAGTGTATATTAGGGAGATGACTGCATACCAGATATCTAAATTTTGTCTACCTTGTAAAAGTCAAAGTTATAGTTTCGATTTTGAGTAGAAGTTTTTAGAGACAGAATATGAGACATGGATCAGTGATAACAAAATGACAACCAGGTGGGTAAGCATGGATGCATGTGTATATATCCAAATCTGGCATTAAGTAATTATGTTTCATTGTCTGACAAAAATATCGGGTGAGCGTAGTGTTTTCAAAGATGAGTGTATTTTTGCATCTGCATTTCAGAATCTCTTGGTTCACCTTCGACAGTTAACATTGGGCCTGCCAGAATCCAGGAACACATACCACCGATCCTATCATTAGTGATCTGGGCAACATGAACTTCCTAAGGCTTCCTATGTGATTCTGTGTACTCTCTGCCCAATGAAGAGCTGTAAGTACCAAAAGGTCAGTAAGAAGTATGATTAGAAAAATAGAACTGAGGAAGGTAGGGTGGGACCTCAGACACCAACAGTCCTTGGAAAGAGTCAGAGCTAGATTTAATGAGAAAGGAAGTGAACAGCAAGTCTAGCCCTTTTTTGTCTGCCTCTGCTGTCACCATCCTCAGACAGTGGATCTCTAGCCATCTCCTGATTACAAGCCCTGTCTTGCTCAAGTTCTGCCCGAGGCAAGTATTCCTTCCATCTTGGGAATCCTAGAAATTCAAACTGACATATTACTAGGCTTGTTGTAGGTGATGTAGCTGCTCATTGGTGAGGAGCAAGCTCAGATGCAGGTCATGTTCACCTATCTGCTCTGCACTGTGCCTGTGCATCACATGGGAGAAAGAAATTTATGAATGCCCACCCTAACTATGTTTTTAGGAGAGAGAGTGAGAGTGAGAGCAAGAGAGAGAAAGAAAGCGCGCATTGGTGGGCACCCTCAGCTAGGTTGAGCAGGGTGATGGTGACTCCACAAGGAGCTCCGAGACCTGACAATAAACCTGAGATGCCTATCTATGAATTAGACCTCAGTCATGGTCTCGTGTTGTTCTCTGGACTTTTAGACTGCATCTTGGTTTTTCTCTTGGCTCCCATCTGATAAAGAGCCTCCTACAATGCAAGTTCCCAGTTCATATCCTTCGTGGGCATTTAGTATAAATATCTTCATCCCAATTCCAAATTACTGTTCTGAAAACTTGTGAATGATAATAGCTAATATTCACCGAACATCTTTTGCATGACAGGTATGGTTCTAGTTAATTGACATGCATTATTTCATTTAATTGTTCCAGTAATCTTTGAGTTTCCCCAAAGGAGCTTTTCCACAGATCGCAGATCTAGGAAGTGACAGAATACAAAATTAAATTCAGGACTGTCTCTATGAACTTTTTATTTAGACCACAATAATCTCTAGCATTCTTAGAATGTAAAGTCTGTTTTAATTTTAATCAGTTTTTCTTTTGTTGGAGTGAAGTCTTTCTTGCTGCTGAGCCTCTATTGACATGGACAGACTTGCACCAACTATTTGCCTGAAATTTTGAGTGTTAGCTATTATCTACCCATGTCTTGGGCTCCCAGAACCTAATCTTAGATTCAAGTCTCCATTAATCTGTGTCATTCCATGCTTTGCCTTCCTTAATCATCATTCTTTGCCTTCAGTTGGCTTCTCTTGAAAGTCACATTTCCATATTTGTGCTCACACACAGGTGAGAGCCTACATGTGTCATTTGTATAATATGATTTATTTAGCATTCTAATGAAAAACCCATGTATGCACCTATAATATTGTTTATATTCTAATTCAGAAAAACATATAGTACAATTTTTTGTAAGTTATTCTCAAATAAATTTGAAGATAGAATTCTCAAATAAATTTGAAGATAGAATTTTATTTTATTATATTTTTTGAAAGTAAGTCTTGGGCATGTAATGTACAGCATAAGGAGCATAGTCAGTAATCTCTCTATATAAAAGCCTAAGCGACCGATTGCTGTGACGCACTCTGACTACCAAGGGACAGACACTCAATGCAGGAGCTGTGCTTCCACAGCGGAGCACCGCTCAGCTGACCGACGGGCGCCAAACACCGGGCACAGAGCTGGTGAGTGCAGCTGTGGTGGCTTGAGCCTCTTCTGCCTCTGCGGCAGGTGCAGCAGGGCTGGGATGAGTGGGAGCAGTGCGGCGCCCGGCCCAGGCTTGGGCTCCTCCCCGGCCACCTGCTGCTTCATGCACTACTGCATCCCTCAGGGGATGTCGGACTGCTGGTTTTGCCAGATCCCAGGATCCGAAACCGGCAGTCTGACATCCCCCAAGGGGTCCCAGATTGCAAGAGGGTGCAGGCCAGGCTGAGGGACCCCACTGGTGCACAAATCCATGCATCGGGCCTCTAGTGTCCTAATAACTGCATGATGACAGATGGTTACTAAACTTAATATGGTGATCACTTCATAAGGTATATAAATGTCAAATCACTATGTGTACCCATGAAGCCAATATAATATTGCATGCCAACTATACTTAAATAAGAAAGGAAAAAATAAGAATTTTAAATGAGACAGTGCATCTCCACCTTTTTAATTCTGACTCTAAAAATCTTCAACTTAATTTTCTATTTCTATTTTAACTACTATGGATATTTACTTATCTACAATTGTCTCCATTTTGTTTCATTCATAAATAAAATTAAATGTGATTAAGAAAAATGACTGAACATCCAACTGTTCACATAGATGCATCTTTCTTATTTGGGGGACACATACTCCTTTGGTGAGATGGTCCAATGCCAGTAGTTGTCATTCCCTTGACTGTCTTGTCATACCCAGAGTAGAGTGCCATAATACTCTTGAAATAACTCACATTGTTTACATCCTTCTTTTTAGAGGAGAGAGCAGAATTTCTCAAGGTGTAGTTCATAGACCACAAGTACACTGAGAGATACCCTGGAAAAAATGTGTCATGGTTATATATGTAGTAATTCCTGTGTAATTTATACACATATTTTAATATATGAGATTTTTGATGCACTTTAATATAACAAAGGCTCCGAGGAGTTATGGTGAAATAAACCTTTGTACTGTTTACTTATTTGACCACAAAATCCTCTCTTCATATCCTATCTAATAAAGAGGGAATATGCTAATTGACCCTCACGCCATCGCAAAGATGGCGGCACCCAAGCCAATAAGGAAGGAATATGCTAATTGACTGCCCCACCCTCAAAGATGGTGGTGCCCACAGCCACAATATGGCAGTGCCCAGTACCCTCAGTCCCGCCGCATGCCTGCCTCCAGAGTCCCCCAGTCCCCTCAGCTCCCCAGCCTCCCAGGTCTGCCCAAGGCTCAGGTAACCAGGGCCGGCTGAGGCTTGCGCTGCCAGCAGTGGCAGCAGCAGAGGTGTGACCCTGATTGCTGGGTCGCCATCCCCCCTGAGGGCTCCCGGACTGTGAGAGGGGGCAGTCCAGGCTGAGAGACACCCCCTCCAGTGCATGAATTTTCATGCACCGGGCCTCTAGTAATAAATATTAACATCCTATGGAATTGGGGTTGCACATAACATACATTGGTAAATGATATTCTAGGAACTTGATATTAGTTGGAAAGAACTGGAAAGCTTACTTAGACTCTGAGCTCTTCTAATTGGCTGGGACAAGAGGAGGGTAAAGGATTGTGGAGGACTGAGACATATCTCTCAAACTACTCAAAGAGGAAAATATAGTTTAAGGGATCAGAAAGACTCTGTGGACCCCATTTACTACCGCGTTTCCCCGAAAATAAGACAGTGTCTTATATTAATTTTTGCCCCCAAAGACACACTAGGTCTTATTTTCAGGGGATGTCTTATTTTTCCATGAAGAAGAATACGGTACACATTTATTGTTAAATGAAAATAAAGGAAATTTATTACCTGTATACGGTACGGTAGTACGGTAGTTGTCAACACAAACCAGACAAACTGTGAATCCTACAGTTTTAAGAATTTACTCATTTATTCAATGACAATCATGTCATCATCTTCTGGAACATCATCATAACAATCCAATTCCTGAATTTCCTGGTGAATTTCTTGTGACTCCATTTCTTTCAGAATCAGTGGACCAAATCTCTCATGTTTAGCAATAGCACTGTCTTTAAATGAGTACTTCTTGTCAAGGTAGCCTGCTCGCAGTGCATTTGCAATGCAACTGTCAGTGATTTTCTCCCATGAATTCTTCACCCAAGTCACAACTTCTTGCAGTTTAGGTTTCACAAAGTTTCCACGCTGATTTCTCTCCATTCTATTTTCAATGTAGTCATTAATTTCCATGCGCAAATTGTCTTTGAATGGCTTGTTTATTGCAATATCAAGAGTCTGGAGATAGGCCGCCATTCCTGCGGGAATCATTATCTGATCTATTTTTCTTTCGTGAAGAAATGTCTTCATGTCTTTAGCGCGGTGAGTGCTGGCTGCGTCCCAGACCAGCAGACCTCTTTGGCTCCCTCGCATAACAAGCGGCAGCATTAAATCGACCCACTTCCTTATAACTGCTTGTGTGGCCCAGGCTTTTTCAGTTTCAAGAATAAAAACGCCCAAAACATGTTCAATCTTTTCCTTCTTGCCCTTAGAAATGATTAAAGGTGGGATTTTAGTGCCATCCAGACGAATTGCCAAAATACAGGAAACACGTGCACTTTCGTAAGCAGTGGAGGGAATGTACGCTAAGGAGGCACCCCGCTGTTCAATTGTTGTTTGAGATGATTGGCCCATAAACACTGCAGTTTCATCCACAGCAATCATGTTGGAAAGATTGTATTTAGAGAAGTCAGCATCATCAATAAAGGACATGAATGCAAGTGCTCGCTTAATAACTTGAGTATCTTCCAACCTAAACAATGTTGTAGATCTTCTTAAAGACAGTTCACTTCACTGAAGGAAATTATCCAGCCAGTGTTGTGATGCTTTGAAGTCTTCGGGGGCTATGTCAAACTGTGGTGCCATTGCAAGGGCAAATTCTTGAATCTGAGCCCTATTCACAACCAAAGCCTTTGCTCTCCTGTCAACAACCCATTCACAGATCAGGTCTTCCAGCTCGGAAAATAATGGTTGCCGACCTGATCCACACTTGTGCTTTTTAGCATTTCCCTTGTCCACTTGTTCAATGAGGTTACCATACTCTGCTCGCCATTTTCAGACCAATCGGATACTTCACATCTTCTCTTTGCAGAAAGCAGTAAGATTTTGGCCCCAAGAGTCTTCCACGATTCCTTTCTTGTACTCCACAAAGTAGCTTTTTCTTTTTGCGCTCATTTCTAGGGGTAAAAAAAAAGAAATTGGGGTATCAAGGTGGGGGGAGGGGGATCACTCAAAATGACACAGGGGGGATCAGAGGGGGGAATCAAAATGGCACAGGAGAATCAGAGGGGGGATTACCATTTTAGTAACCCCTTTTGATCCTCCTGTGTCATTTTGATTGTCCTGCTCTTTGGAAACATGTAGTTCTTTAGGAAGACAAACATATGTACCAATAATCCTGATGTTAATGTGGCATTCATGTGCAAGGTGTAAGCCATATATAGGAGGGGGTATTTAACTCTATCAAGCATGTGGAATATTTACAAACCTGATTGTAAAGGATGAATTAGACTAATTCAGGTGATAAGGGGAGAAAGGGACACTGTATGTTGATAATACAGGTGCTGAGGTAATGCTATATGGAAAAGCAAGGTGTTAAGGGATCAGCAAGTGCCATCCTATTGCTGATGCCTTGGGAATGCTGATGGGAGTGGAAGGAGACAAAGCTGGAGCCTGATTATGGAGACCCTTGCCTGCTAAGTAAAGCAGTTTTCCCCTTAGCCTGTAGGTGATGTTGGAGATTCTGATAGGTTTTAAACTTTAAGGATTTGGCTTTTAGAAAGGCACTCTGGCAGCAGGTGGGCTTGGTTGAAGAGTTGCACAGCTATCCCAGGCCCTAGAATACTCCTTAACACTAAGCCAGTCCTGATCTTTGACACTCACTAACCCTCACCAAAAATTATAATTCAAAAGTGACTTTGTGGTTTGTCTATGACATCCTAAGACAAAACTGTCTTGTTGTTCCCCTCCTCCATTCTTCTCCCACCATGGAATGACTATAGCTTAAGTGAGATGATTTTGCTACTACTTTAATCAAACTTTCAAGTCTGTAATATTAACGTTGCTTTCTTTCTGTTATGGTGTATCTACTTGCCCTCTATGAAATTGATTAATAAGCATAATTGAAATGACTATTTGTCACACAAGTGATAAACAAATAAGAGGTGATGCAATACTTTCCAAAGGATTTAGGGTTCTTTTCCCAAATGTCCTCAGTTTCACTTTCAGAATCTTATTAAACTTGGATGCTATACCATGCATGAAGGATAATATGCCTTGCTGTTAGTAAAATGAGTGCTGTTTCCGTGGTAATCACCTTAGATTGGCTCAGAACAGCATACCCACTTCTGTGGCTGCATGGACAGTGTTGCTTAGTATGACAATGTCAATGGAATATGCCATTCTATTAATCTCCAGCCATGGGATACAGAATTTCCTACATAATGTGGTGATCAGCCATTTCTGTTATGATTTTATGGAAAAGGCCAACTGGCTAATGCTTTAATTATTGAGGAGATATTTTCTCAGTCATAGCACAGAATTTACTTAGGACGATGTCTGCATATCTCAAGGACAGCTGGACTACCTTGGAGGGCACTGGAATGTTTGCCTGGGAATTTGGGGAGCTAATTTTTTTCAAGATTTATTTTTTATTAGAAAAATCTTTATTAAGGAAATGTAGAAAACAGAAAAGTATTTAAAAATCATTCATAACTTTACCACTGAGGGAAAGCCATTATTAAAATATTTAATATTATTTTCTATCCATATCTATATTTATTTCTGTATAAATATCCATATCTTTATCTATAGTCATGTTTAATAAAATAAGAATAGTAGCAGCTAACTTTTATTGAGCCCACAGTATGTCTAAAATACTGCTCTAAAATCTCTCCTGTATTGTCTCATAGACACTTCTCAAAAATCTATTAGATATTATTATCTACCTTTTACATAAGAGAAGCTCAGAAGCCAAAAGAAGTGACTACTTACCTACAGCCACACAGCTTGTAAGTGGTAGGACCACATTCACACACAAGCTTCAAACCCAAGCCAGTAAAGAACTTGTTATAGTTTCATACATGTAAACGTAAAGATTAAATATAAATGTAAATATAAAATAAATACAAATACCTATGTGCATATACACACATACACAACAGTAGAACATTAAAATATATATTTAAATCTGATGGCAATCTTATTCTTTTTAGTTTCAGCTTTTTTGATTCCTTATGTCTAGTAGTAAAAAGTTGCATCTCCCTAGAAATTACATTTACTGATTAGATGACATGGAAATTGGTTTTAGGCTTACACATCAAGGATAGAATTATATTGCCTAATCTAATATTTTTAATATGAAAATTTGTTCAAAGTAAGTTTCATTATGTGCAACATTTTCATTATTATATAAACGTTAGGAAAAAATTTGAGTTCCTTTTGGGAGCATTTAATTAAAATCTTTATAACAGACTGTAGTTACATAACAGAACACTAACTGTAAACTCTACAGGGGTGGGCAAACTTTTTGACTCGAGGGCCACAATGGGTTCTTAAACTGGACCGGAGGGCCGGAACAAAAGCATGGATGGAGTGTTTGTGTGAACTAATATAAATTCAAAGTAAAGGAGCGGAGGGGAGAGCAAGAGAACCCTCCGCTCTTTCGGCTCCACGGGCCGGATAGAACAGCGGAACGAGCCGGATCCGGCCCGCGGGCCGTAGTTTGCCCACGGCTGCTCTAGACATTAGTATCAGCATTGATTTTTATTTTTTATGTAACAGTTTTTGCTTTTGATTTTTCATTGAGGCATTACCTGGGTTTTAAAACTGTGAAGACCCATCTACCCACATGCCCATCAGACAAAGTTTCCATAATCCAGTAAGTTGTCTTTGAGCCCTTTCTCAGGCAATCTCTTGATCAACCCCCAAAAGCAACAACTGTCCTCATGTCAATTACTGTGGATCAGTTTTGTCTGTTCTGACATGGAATCATATCATACATATTGTTTTGTGTATGGATTAGGCTTATGTTATACTAGAGGCCCAGTGCATGAATTCATGCAAGGGTGGGGTCCCTCGGCCTGGACGGTGATTGGGGCCAATGGGCATGGTCTCGTTCAGTCCCTATCGGGGAGATATGGGCCGGCTGGCTGTGGGGAGGGACCATGGGAGGTTGGCTGGCTGGCCTGATTGGGGCCGAATCAGGGCTGGCTGTTGCGTGGGCGGTGAAGAGGAGACAGGCCAATCAGGACTGGCTGGGGGGGGGGTGAGGGCCTGCCATGGGAGGTTGGCTGTGGGGGTGCACTGACCACCAGGGGTCAGCTCCTGCATTGAGCGTCTGCCCTTTGGTGGTCAGTGCACGTCATAGTGACTGGTCGACCGGTGATTCGGTCGTAGTGGTCACTTAGACTTTTATATATATAGATAGATTAAGGGATCAGTAAGTACTATAATAAGAGTCACAATATATTGATTTTAGGACAAATCCAGTCAGTCACCTATTTTTGTAAGTAGTTTTATTGAAACACAGACACTTACTCATTTACCTATTGTTTATAGCACCTTGTTCATTTCAGTGGCAGAGTTGAGTATTTGTGAAATATGGTCTTGAATATCTAAAATATTTACTATCTTCAGTAAAGCATCAAACAGACTGTCAAATTACAGTGGGAAGGTTAGGGAGAGGTGGGGGAAATAAGAGATCAACTGAAGGACTTATATGCATGCATATAAGAGTAACCAATGGATGCAAAACATTGGGGGGTGAGGGCATGTATGGGAGTGGGGTGGGGGGCAATGGTAAGATATGTACACATATAATACCTTAATAAAAAAATTTAAAAAAATAAAATATTTACTATCTTTACAGAAATGTTTGCAAATAGCTGAGGGAAGTAGAGACAGAGAAAGCTGAAACCTGATTAAAGAGACCCTATCCTATTATTAAAAGAAGTTTTTACTTTATTCCACCAGTGATTGGAAACTTCTGATAGATTTTAAGTTGAAAGATTTTGCTTCTTTCACTGAGCATAATGTTTTTGAGATTCATTTATGTTGTTCCTTGTATCAGTAGTTTATTCCTTTTTATTGTTCCATTCTATGAATATATTACTCTCTGTTGATGGGTATTTGCATTGCTTCCACCTTTTTATTATTATGAATAATCCTACTATGAACATTCTTGTACAAGTGGTTTTGTAGACATGTATTTTTAATTATTTTAGCAAATAACCAGGTATGGAATTGCTGGCTCATAAGGTAAGTATATGTTTAACTTTATAGGACATTCCCAAATCATTTTCCAAAGTGGTTGTACTATTTTATGTGATGGTAGTGTAGGTTTGTAATTTTATCCATTCTGGTACCTTGCTAGAGTTTAGTTTACATTCCCTGATATCTAATCATGTTGAACACTTTTTAATGTGTTCATTGGCTATTTGTGTATATTCTTCTATGAAGTATCTGCTCATGTCTTTTACTCATTTAAAATTAAATTGTCCCTTTATTATTAAGTTACCAAAGTTATTTATAGTACAGATTCAAATCCTTTTTTTCAGACATATACACCACTAATATTTCTTCCAAGCCAGTTTTTAAATGGTATCTTTTTTTCTTTTTAACTAATTACTTACTAATGAACTAATTATTAAATTTATTGGTGTGACATTGGTTACTAGGATTGTAGAGATTTCAGGTGTGGATTTCTGTGTTACAAGATCTGTATATTGCGCTGTGTTCCCACCACTCAAAGTCACATCATCTTCTGTCACCATATATTAGGGTCCCTTCACCACCACCACCACCACCACCACCACTCCCCCCGACCCTCCACTCCCTTCCTTCTGGCAACCACCACCCTGCTGTTCGGGTTAACAAGTTTCATTTTTATATCCCACATATAAGTGAAATCATATGGTTCTTAGCTTTATCTGCCTGACTTATTTCACTCAATATAATGTTCTCAAGATCCATTCATGTTGTTGCAAATGGCACTATTTCATCCTTTCTTTTGGCTGAGTAGCATTCCATTATGCATATATACCACATCTTCTTTATCCAATCTTCTATTATGGGACAGTTTGGTTGTTTCCATGTCTTGGCCATGGTGAATAATGTTGCAATGAAAATAGGGGTACATATATTTTTGTGAATAAATGTTTTCAAGTTTTTTGGGTACATAACCAGGAGAGGGATTGCTGGGTCAAATGGTAGCTCTATTCTTAATTTTTTGAGGAATATCTTGACTATTTTTCATAATGGCTGTAACAATCTACATTCCCACTAGCAGAATAAGGTTCCCTTTTCTTCACAACCTCTCCAACACTTGTTATTATTTGTTTTGTTGATAAGAGCCATTCTAACAGGTGTGAAGTAATATCTCATAGTTTTGATTTGTATTTTCCTAATTAAATAGTGTCTTTTGAAGAGAAATTTTTAATTTTGTGTTTTCCTTTATTGTTATTGCTTTGCTGGTTCTAAGAAATTCTTACTTTTAGGTTGTGAATATATTTTTCTAATTGTTTTTTTTAGGAACTTTATAGTTTTAGTTTTTACATTTAGATCTAAAGTTCATATTTAACTATTTTTTGTGCAGACTATGGAATGTGAGTCTAGCTTTACTTTTCTCCAATCTATATAGTAGTTTTATTTGTTGGAAAGATTTTTCTTTCTTCATTAAGCCACTTTATTGTATTTGTTGAAAAAAAGTATAAGTATGTGCTTATTTCTGTTTTACTGAGCTCTTCATCTATCCATATATTATTACATGATCTTGATTGCTGTAGCTTACTGTGAGCCTTTAAGTATTGTAAATTTTTCAACTTTGTTCTCTTTTAAAATTATTTTTGCTATTGTGGAGCTTCTTCATTGTCATATACATTTTATTTTATTTTATTCTATTTTATTTTAATATATTTTTATTGATTCCAGAGAGGAAGGGAGAGGGAGAGAGAGATAGAAACATCAATGATGAGAGAGAATCATTGATCAGCTGCCTCCATGCCCCCTACTGGGGATCCAGTCTGAAACCTGGACATGTGCCCTTGACCGGAATCTAACCCAGGACCCTTCACTCTGTAGGCCAATGCTCTCTATCCCCTGAGTCAAACTGGCTAGGGCTGTCATATACACTTTAAAATTAACTTGTCATTATCTACAAATGAGTCTTCTGAGACTTTTATTGGCCAGTATTGAGCTAATATATCAATTTGGGAATAATCGATAAAGTCTGCAAAGTCTTAAGGTGTTTGACTATTGCTTTGACATCCCATTTGAAGTATCTGTTAATTAATCTGTGGAATTTACTTCAGGATTTTTAGTAAGTATCAGTAGCTGATTCCTTTTTGACTGAAAATGAAGGATGGGGTGTCAATAGGAGTATTTTGGCCTTCATGTCTTTCTGACTAGTTGGCTTCATTGGTTTCAGCATGGTGCTAATGAGGGCAAGTTCAGGGGTTAGAGCCCCTGTGTGGCTTAATTAGCTGCCTACTGAGGAAAAGCTCTGTTCCAGGGCCTGAGATAGCTCTCTAGCTTTCACCATCTGTATTATCAATGCATGCAAGTTACAAGAGGCAAAAAAGCTCATCATTATCAGCAGAAATTCATAACAATTTATGAATAACCTGTCACTTGTAACTGCACATTATTTGATCTTGAACTTGCTATTCTTCAGAAGACACAGCTCCATAAAGAATTTTTTTCTGTAGTTAACTAGACAAAGATATGTGTAGTACCTGAAAAAAAATTCACTTGGATTCTCTGTTAACTTCCAATGCTTTTGGAAGATTCCTGTCAGAATAATCTTCAGGACATGGGAAGAGAAATACTTACAATGTGTTCTGCTCAGTTTTAAATTATTTACCTATATAAATACTATCTTTATCTTGCTATTGCTTAAGATGGCTTTATTTTTATTATCTTTGTTATTATGTTTTTCTTCATGTTTTATGTTTATAAGCTTGAAAATTATCAAATACTATGAGCATTTTAACATTTTATCCAAATCTTTACCAATTAGGATTATTTAACTATATATTTGCTAATAAAATTTGCTAAACATTGGAGATGCTTTGGTGAACTTATGGAGATATGGTTCCTTAACTCAAAGAGGTATAGTCAGGGTGGGGAAAGAGACTAACCTATAAGCAATATACACTCAAATAAAAGAATTACAGATTGTGTCAGGTGAATGACCTCAACTGGACACTGAAATGGAGCATATGGGAATGGGATGGAGTGGGGTGCATTAGATTCTGAGGACCTACTTTAGGTAGAGGTGAAAAAGAAGGTCTTTTCTGAGAAGGAGTAAGTTCCTCTGAGATATGACCAATGAGGAGCGTGCCATGCACAGAAAAAGGGAGAGAGCACTCCCAGTGGAGGAAATGGCATGTGCAAATGTCAGAAAGGGAAAAATGTTTGGAGCATATGAGGAAATATGATTAGTGGAAGTAAGGAAAAGTTCAGTAAAATTGTAGAAGTCTATAATTACAGATCAGGCAAGGCCATTATAATTTTTTTGGTAAAAATTATTTTCCTAATGCAATAGAAACCTCTGAGTGATTTTAGTCAGATGCATATAGGATTCAGTGCATCTTGTAAAGAATCACTCTGGCCACTATGTTGAAAGCTGGCCAGGGAGGATCAAGTACAAATGCAGGAGGAGTATTTTGAAACTATTTAAAAAATAATGGGGTCACAGATTAGGGTTTAATATATATTTTAGATAACCAATAACATTTGCTGGTGGATTATGAGAAAGTGGAGGGAATCCAGATGGGTCCAGCTGTGAACACCAATATGAATTGAGGTTGCATTGTGGATTTGGGGGATAGTGGAGATAAGGCAGATTTTAAGGAACAGGACAGGGAAGCAGGAGTTCAGCATTTATTTTAATTTGATATACCAACATTATTGATTGTTGAATACAATTATTTTAGGCTTACTTAATAGATGTGGTAATGTTTTAATGTGTACACTGACTTTTATAATGACTTTTGAGTAACCTTAAATTGTCTTCTATTGAAAACACTTGCTTTATTTTTAAAAGCACCAACTCTATGGTACTAAGAAAAATTTTTGTAAATGAATATATATTTTTTGCAGTCTAATGGTATGGAGTTTTTAAGGTAACTAATTTTTCATAACGAGCAACATGGGGACAGTAGAGTGGAAAGTTGCCAAAAACTGCAGGTAGATATAAGGATGAATTATTCAAATGAGAAAGTCAACTTTATTGAATGCTTAACTTTTTTACATTACCCTCTTGGGCTAAATTTTATATAAGCAAATAAAGAAATCAGCATCATCTTCATTCACAGAGTATTTTAACTTAGAATTTATTGAGATAACAGTTTTTTTAAAAAAGAACTTTAATATTTTCCTATACCATATTAATGGTATTCTCACATACCATACCATGTTTATCACATTGGCTCCATTATGGAAGAAAATATGAACAGCAAAACATCAATAATTAAAATACTAATTATTTTAATACATGATGAATTGAACATTAAACATTTCATTTTTAATAAAATAATTTGCAATAGTTTTTCTTTTTATCATTTTAAAACAATAATTCAACAGTAGTTTTAGCAGCAGTTATTTTATTATTGCTTTAATTTTTGATACCAACACTATTTCTTCTAAGTCTGTCCAAACCTAAACACTTAGAATAAAAATCTAGATTATATGACATGTTAGCATAAGTAGCTAGCTGGTTAAGCTTAACGAAGGTCCCTCTGGGTAACACATGTTTGCCCATTTGTTTGCATGCATTCTCTCTTCATAGCAGTCTCGCAGCCCCTTGTGCAGGCCCAGGTGTGGGCCGGGGTGGGGCAGTGCAGCACCAGCTGGAGCCTCGCCAGGAAAGAAACTAAGCTAACGGGACGGGAGCAGAGACTATGCCGGGCTACTGGAGCCCGGGGAGATGGTCTTACAGTTCTGAATCCTGACCCTCCTGGTGGGCACTTATGCTCACAAGGCCCAGGACTTCTTCCACAGCGAGAGGAAGCTAAGCCACCTGGTCGTGGATGAGACATTGAGCACCGGGGAGCAGTCCTTCATTTTTGCTCCAATAAATCTTACACTAAACCTCATCCTCCTATGCGTGGGTCCCTGGAATGCTTTTTTCATGACTCCATGAAAGATCCCTGTTTCCACCAGCAATAGCCATACCAGTTATAAATGCTTTGTTGGTCAGCATTTATTTTAAGGTCCAAGACAAACTAAACTAAGTACCTTGCATGAAACATTTTGGATGAATAAAGGTTTCACTTATATGCTGTTAATTTTCCCCATAAATTTGTTGGTTTTAAAGTTACATTGGAATCAACAATTTAAATGCCGAGGAGTCATCAAAATTACTAATACAATTTTGTTCAGTTACCTGGATCACATTTCAATCTACTGCTAAATAGCTAAACAGCACATCTTTAAACATTTTTCAAACCTAGGCATTTTTTATATTTTGATATCAGTCTTTCTCAAAATCAGTGATCGGTTTTGCTATGTGTGTTCAGGGAGTAGGTTGTAATGGGGAACACTGAACCATAATTTGAGGAACTTTGTTCTAGCTCTGACCTGTAGTTACAGAACTGTTTGACCTTGGGTATATCACAAAACTTCTTTCGGTCCCAGTTTTCTCATTTGAGAAAAGGGAATGATGTCTAAGGATGCGTTAATCTTCAAAATTATGCAGATTCATATTATTTGTCATGCACTTTTACATTGGGCCAAACATATCAAATTAATTAGAAGACTACATGTCTTTTCATACATAATAGAAAATTTTTAAAGACTGGAAAGTGAACCATTTTGTGAAAATGGATATTAGATGAAGTGATTTTTATCAAGGAAGCCTATATAATAAAAGTCTAATATGCAAATAGTCCCCTCCACTGGGAGTTTGACCAGGGGGTGGGGCCGGCAGCAGTGGCAGGGGAAGGGAGGTGCCCTGGCTGGCAGCCAGCAGCCGCTAGTGACCCTACCCGCGCCGAATATACCAGCTAAGGAAGAAAATATGCGAATTTAACTTCAAGGGTATGGGTTTGCTAAAAGGGTGGAAAGGAAGTAAGGAAGTAGGTTGATGTCTTTTTATAGTGACTTGAAAAACTAGACAAAAAAAAGTAAGATATTTAATTTACCCAATTGTTTAAGTTGGTTAGCTTGGCAGGACTGCTCTTTATATTTTCCAGTGGAAGAGTTTATTCTCTCTATAAATAATTATTTATAGGACACACTGTATGACTTGACTAGGCTCTTAGAGTAAAATGTATAAATCTATGTTCATCCTTATTTAACATGGCAGCTTTATTTCAGCACTCTCTTAAGAAGTCAGGGATTCCAGCATTCATTCTCTGAGAAACAAGGGGGCAGTGATGGTCTGCCTAAGTGGACGTGGCAGTACAGATCAGTGCTTGTCATAGCTCGGAGGAGAGAATGTGCAATCACTCTGTGCGCTGCTCCCTGGACTAGTTTTGCTCCTGGCGAGAGAGTACCGGGCTCTTGTCAGTTTCAGTGATAGCTCCCATAGCAGATGCTCAGAAAAGTAAGGTGGAAAACCTCTGTGGCTTCTAACTAGCAGTTTCACACACACTTAATAATGGCCACAGCCTTGTCTTATTTGATATGATTTAGCTTGAGAGGGTGGCAGATATTTCAGATGTTTCCTCTTTCTTCTTTAGGTTGAGTGTTGCTTACCATTTTAGGTGCTGTGAGTCTATAATGAAAAAAAGATAACAGGTTTCTACTCTTTTATCTCTCTCGACTTACCTCTTTTAGTTGTCCAAGTATGTGGCACAGAGGCTCATTTGCCTATGAAATAGACATGCAAGACACATCAGCTTTTAGACATCAGTTCTAGACCTTGCTACATTAAGAAAGAAGAGGGCTGCCACATTGCTGTAATTCACATTGCTTTAATCCACCTTGCTGTCTGGTTTGTAGGCAGCAATTGACGATGAAAGTGTCTGCTTTCGGTTTAATATGATGTGGAGGCTCAGGCCAAATCTCATTCTTATTTATTATATTTCTGTGTTGAAGGTAGGTATAAAAGAGGATTTTAAAAATATATGAATAAAGATATTTAATGTTTTAAAAAATCCTGTTCTGTGAAGTCTTTTTTCTATATTTTAAATGTAATTAGTTGCCATTATTTGGAGCATGTTTTCTGTTTGTCTTCCACCCACAAACTGAATGTCTTCCCCATTTTAACTGAGCATTTATAACGCCTTGTGGCCATAACTTTTGCAGTTTGAGGTGCGGCAGCAAAACTAGCATGAATTTCTTCTTTCTTCACAATATCACGGGCATAAGATTCCTTCTTACTGCAAATCTTAGCAATCTGAGCATATGACTTTTTTCTTTCTTTATTAAGTTGAGAACTTTAAAAATTTCACTGATAGGAAGCACATTTTACGGTTTCTCTTCGGCATGCCTGAATTGCCAGCATCACTAGTCTTGTGCTTTGGGGGCCATTATTCAGTAAAATAAGGGTTACTTGACCATAAACACTGATAAACCACAACAGTAGATCTAATAACCGAGACAGCTACTAAATAACTAATGGGCAGGTAGCATATACAGTGTGGCCACGATGGAAAAGGGGATGATTCACAACCCCAGAATGGTGCAACCCCATTATATGCTTCAGAATAGCAGGCAGTTTAAAACATGAATTGTTCATTTATGGAATTTTTTATTGAATGTTTTGAGCCATGATCGACTGTGGGTAACTGAGACAATGGAAAGCGAAACCACAGATAAGGGGGCACTACTGTAAATATAATTTAATTTGGCAAATCCTATAAAAAAGAAAAAACTCAAGGCAAAAATTTGACTCTTCACAGAGATGAAACCCAAATAGTCATATATTGAGTATATTGATGTTTCTCATCTTGTTATCCATGCTTTTTAATATGCCTAAAATATTTCATAATTAAAACCAATAAAGATAAAGTATATGTCTAATTATTTATGTCTAGTAAATAACTTCTACCCAATCTCAGGAAAGTAAAACCGTACATGAACTCTATACTGTATATATATATATATGATCATTCTAATTTAGGGAAAATCAAAAGGGCATATATGAGATGCCAGCCCTTGTTGTGATTAACAAATACAATAAAAATGACCATTGTTTAATTTACAAATACTTTCTATCATAACTTGAGGGTTGGAAAAGAGACAACCTTATAAAAGGAGAAATAATTTTCTTTCCATTGAACTTCAAATGAGGCAGACTATAAGTAAATAAATTCAAATTGATATGGGATATTGATTTATTTTTGGTATAATAATAATTTTTACCCTACCTGTTGGCATATAAATCAGTATACTTGAATTTCTTTAAAAAAGTCAAATGATATCTCCTCAAGCCCCACACACCAGGTTGGAAATTAATTAAGTTTCTGTCTTATTTTCAACATCTCTTCTTTTAAGGGTCGTTCTAGAACACTTGATCTGGGTCCCCTGTATAAATCACTTCTGGGTGCTCATTGTCCAAGCCCAGGGGTCTGGCTTTATTGCTTCCAAATCAAGCATGAGCATAAGGGGCTTTGTCCGACCTAGTAGCTGAGAACCTAGTGTCTGTCTCCCTAGGTTTACCATGTATCATTTCCTCTTTGCCTTCTACACATTTCCCTGGGCATGTCAAGGGAACAAGGTAATATTCTTTACCATTTGGAGAAGCCATCAAAATACCCCCTCTCAGTCTTGGGGAATCATATTTTTCTCTGGGGTTTTTGCTTTCACATCAACCTATTCCCTAAATTCCCCAACCTTCCACCCTATTTCAATGTATCTATAAATACAGATAATTGGACTTCCATTTTTGAGGCTATAGGATGCTGACTTCAGCCAAGTTCATAATTTTTTTAAAAACCATACAGAGAAAATAAATACATAATTTATTTGGTGGGATTCCTGGTCTAGTATTCAATAAACACTGTGGTGAACTATACTTTTCACAAGTTTAATCTTTCTGAATTTTGCCCACATTCATGCATGTTTGCTTAAGTAATTTTAACATTATACGTGCTCCTAAACATGCCAAACCTAATGGCAGAGAGCTTCACTGGTCCCATGGAGGGATGACTCTAACGGGACTGCGGTATGAAAAGGCAGCAGTTGTGCTCTGGACACATCTCCTAGGCAATAAGGACGGAGCTAAACCTGCAGAGGTTTGTTTTCATTGGTCAAAGAATCCTCTGGAAAATCCAGGCTCCCAAGAATTGCAAGGATGTTGGGGTAATTGTACAACAACTCACATAGCTAAGCCTTCTCTAGTTTTTTGGAATCTCTAGTGAGCCTGTATCTTTATGACTGGAGTGGAGTTGAGTGGGTCAATGTGCCTGC
Organism: Plecotus auritus; assembly: GCF_963455305.1. Taxonomy (NCBI): domain Eukaryota; kingdom Metazoa; phylum Chordata; class Mammalia; order Chiroptera; family Vespertilionidae; genus Plecotus; species Plecotus auritus. Next base: position 169,846,172 of record NC_137775.1, on the reverse strand, counting down.
CTAAAGTTGTAGCTTTGCAAAGTCTGCTAGATGCTTGGGCTGAATTCACAGGCTTCATCTTGAATTGCTAAAACAATCAAAGAGCATTCATTTCCCTAGATGGTTATATGTCTTGGTTAGATTTGCATCCTCATGACTCTTATCACTCTGATCAGCAAAATGCACCACAACACAAATAGCAAATTAATAAATGCCTTTAAAATTAGACAAGTGGCCATTTCATATAATAGTAATATTTGTGTTATTTGAAGAAATTACACGCATAGAATGGCAGCAGATGTTTTCCACTCCCTCTATTGACATATCAGGATACAGAAGCCTTAACTGTATGGGGAGAGATTTAGGTCAGTGTGAGGAAATCAGTGTGCATTTAAAAACTCTTTGTGTATGTTAAAAATATGTGGTAATTTTTAAGCAACAGCCTTTTCTTTAGAAATGCTGCTAGAGAGCTTCTATCGAGAGCTGCAGCTGTTGAGTGCGTTCAGTGGAGATGGTTCAACTGGAAGGAGAAGAAGAGTTCAGAGAATGGCAGGTTTGGTTCACGAGGAAATTTTAAAACCATGGCGTGCACTCTAGAATAAAACAGAGCTGTCTTTCCCAAGGATTGAGCAAGAAGTCCCATTGCTGTCCAACAAGAAGAGATTAGAACTATCATTTAAAGCTTATTTTTTTATTTGTGTTGTATAGTGATATTGATGTGATGGTATTATTTTTGTTTTACAGATACACTGAGTGGCCAGATTATTATGATCTCTGAACGCATAATAATCTGGCCTCTCGGTGTATATCCTATATAATAAAAGGCTAATATGCAAATTGTCCCCTTGACCAGGGGGCAGGCTGGCCAACTGCCCATGTCCCCTCCCCTTGCCCAAGCTGGCCGGACCCCACCCGTGCACAAATTCATGCACCAGGCCTCTAATATATATATATATATATATATATATATATATATATATATATATATATACACACACACAAACACATACACACACACACACACACACACACACACACACACACACACACACTGAGTGGCCAGATTATTATGTGTTCAGAGATCATAATAATCTGGCCACTCAGTGTACATAGCAGGTTTATTTGAACATGAATATAACTTATAAAAATGCCACTGTATGTATCTAGAGTGCTGGCAAATTTTTAAAATATCTTTTTATTTCAGAGAGGAAGGGGAGAGAGAGAGATAGCAACATCAATGATGGGAGAGAATCATCGATTGGCTGCCTCCTGCACACCCCCTACTGGGGATTGAGCCCATAACTGGACATGTGCCCTGACTAGGAATCTAACTATGACCTCCTGGTTCATAGGTTGACCTTCAACCACTGTAACACCAACTGGCTGCTGACAATTTTTATTTATGATTTTACTATAAGGGTGTGGCTTGGAAATAATTCAGAGACTCCTGTAAATCTGCTAAGCCACATCTGACATGGCAGCAGAAAGGCTAGCACCACCTCAATGACAAACAATCTCTTAAGTCAAGACTATGATGGGCTCATAGGACACTGGTGAGAGTTTGTAACAACAACAAAGAAACCACCCCTCTAAGTGGACATAGTACTGAGGGGTCCCTTGCTTGGCAGCCAGTGTATGGGCTAAATGTCATCCATTCCTGCAAATCCTTCCATGGCAACCTGTCTGGGGCAGACTGAGGACTTAAGGGAGGGAGAAAGTGAGAAACTATTGCATTTTCTCTGCTTTCCTTCCCTAGATGAAACCCAGTTAACTTAAAAATTTAACTTAAAAATTAAGTAAATATATGCCTAATGAGATGGTTAATTTTGATACAAATTTGGGCACCAGGAAGAGAAAGCAGACAATAAACATTTATTTCTTAAATGTTGCACTTTTTATTATTTCTTCATATCCATTATCTTTCCCGCCCCCCACCCCCCTGAATACTTGCAGAAAGGTGTAGACATATTATTTAATTTTGGCCAGTGAGCTGTATTAGGAGTAAATTCAAAAAAGTTCTTAGAGAGGCTGAACATTTTTAAAATTTTTTCTTCTTTAATTCTGCTACCTGGAATGCAGATGTGAGGGATGGAATTCATGCAGCAATATTGAATCTCAAAGAAGACTATAAGTATGGCAAATCAGTGATATGGAAGGAGCCCATGTCCCTGAAAACTTCATGCAACATCCACATCAATGCTAGAGTGTCTTCTTGGGGATTTTCTTTACTTGAAAGACATAAATTTCTACTTGGTTCAAATCACTATTATTATTAGATTTTCTCTTCTTTTCAGCTGAACATAATTTTAACGTGGATAAATGAAATTCCTTCCTAGTTGCATGATTATACTTGACTATATTTATTACTGTGAACCTAAATATAATGGAAAAAACAACCAAGGAATCTCTGATAATTTCTAGTCATTAAAATATAATTTCAAGCCATTTAGTAGAATTTTATAATAGACTAGAGGCCCAGTGCACGAAATTCATGCACTCGGGGGACGGAGGGGGTCTCTCAGCCCATCCTATGCCCTCTGGGGATGAACAACTGACGGCTTAGACCCACTGTGCTCTAAGCTGTCAGTCGGACATCCTTAGCGCTGCCATGGAGGCGGGAGAGACTCCTGCTACCAGTGCTGTGCTTGCCAGCCATGAACCTGGCTTCTAACTGAGCTGTGCTCCCTCTGTGGGAGCGCACTGACCACCAGGGGTAGCTCCTGCATTGAGCGTCTGCCCCCTGGTGGTCAGTGTGCATCATAGTGACCAGTCGTTCTGCCATTCAGTCGATTTGCATTTTAGCCTTTTATTATATAGGATAGAGGCCCGGTGCATGAATTCGTGCATAGGTGGGGTTCCTCGGGATGGCCTGCGGGGATTGGGCCGAAACCCACAGTCCAACACCGCCTATATCACCTACCTGTGGCTCCCACTCATCCTGGCCCCACTGCGCCTGCGCGGGCTCGCGCCCAATCAGTCCTGATTGGGAGAGGTTTGCACCACCACAGCAGTGCTTGCCAGCTGTGAGCCCTGCGTCTGGTGCCCTCCCGAGGGGAGTGGCCTGTGGGATGGGGCCGAAAGCATCTCTCCGACATCCCCTGCGGGGTCCCGGATTGCAAGAGGGCACAGGCCAGGCCAAGGGACCCCACCGGTGCACGATCAGGGCCGGGGAGGGACCACAGGAGGGCTTCAGGGTGTGTCCAGCCCACAGCAAGCTAATCTACCAGTCAGAGCGTCTGCCCCTTGGTGGTCAGTGCACATATTAGCAACTGCTCTATTGGCCAACTGTCTGTCCCCTGGTGGTCAGTGCACATCATAGCCACTGGTCAACCAGTTGACTGCCCCCTGGTGGTCAGTACACATCATAGCGAGTGGTTCAGTGGCCTTAGCATATCATTAGCATATTACACTTTGATTGGTTGAACAGTTGACTGGTCACCAGACAACTGGACACTTAGCATATTAGGCTTTTATTATATAGGATAGAGTTTTCAATGAGATTGGGTCATATAGACCCTGGATCATATCTCAACTAGATATCCAGGCAAGAGAGGGGGAGAGAGACAGAGAGAGAGAGAGAGAGAGAGAGAGAGAGAGAGAGAGAGAGAGAGCCAGCCTTTACTCTGTCCTGTAAAACCAGCTCTTAAGATTGCTGTGTTTATTAAATGAAATGATATATGTAAAGTGCCTGCCACTGAAAGGTGCTCTATAAATGTTAAATGCCATCCCAAATTTTTCTCTTGACCTGCAAGATTCTGAACTTTATATCATTACCACTTAGCACATCACCTTGCACAGAACACACACCAAATACATGATTCTATAGTAAAATAAGGTAAAGATTTTAAAGGGCTTTATAAACCACATATCTTAGTCTCTTCTTCTCATTTGAATTCACTTTTCAAATTATGTAAAATGTTATTCTAATGTTCAAAAAGATTCATGGGCCACTTAAGTGCCTGATTTACAACTAGGGAGTTAGTTTGAAATTGGGTAGAATATGGCTCTTCATTCTGTAGTATATAAAAAAATACAAAATTAATCAATGCACAAAATTCTGTTGGAGATTAAAATGAGCATTGTAGTTTTTTTGAATGCATTAAAGCACCATTTGTCTTAATGGCAAATATAATTTGGAGTCAACATATAATGAGCAAAATTATTTCTGTATAACATTTTCAATAACTTGAACTCAGAAATATGCTGCATGTGACACTTCTTAAAAAATTAGGTAATTTCATTTTCCTCAACTATATTCTACTGTTTTTAAGTGTTTGCATTTTTATCTCTCTCAACAAGATAATTTTGGGCTGAGAAGAATTGATAGAGATCTTGTAGCACACCACTCTGTGTTGTGTAGGAGTTTGCCCAAATCAACCCAAAGACATGGCCAGGAGTATATTCCCCGTTTAATGACCTGGATAACATATCATAATTCTTTCATGTACAAGTGGTTTTATTAATTGTGCCCTTTCTGTTCTTTTCCAGGAATATCTAGCAAAAAGATCTGTTCCTGTCACAGATGTTCTATGCTCTTTTCTTCATATCCTGCGGTTCAGAGATCACATTTCAGATGTTAGAGAGGGAGGGTTAGAAAGAATAAAAGAGTGGCAAAAGGTTGAAGGAAAGTGGAAAACTTTCTTTTTCACCTCCATAAACTGTCTCTGAGAAACACCAGACCTCTTCACCCAGGAGATAGATAGCATTTGAGTTATAACGGCTTTAATCCTTCTTTAGTCTAAAGGAAAAGTAAACTTACTGAAACAGTGACATAATATTGGAGACTGAGAATCCATTACCACCAAAATGACAAATCTATGTGTATCCTCTTATTCAATTCCAGGATCCACTAATATGGCCCCTATAAAGGAAACTCTAGTTCTTGTGCTATATAATATACTTTCATGTCATTAAAATTTTTGGAGAGCCTTAAAAAGTAAGGACTAGAACGTGGAGGAAAAGAGGCAAAAATAAGGGATTAAGAAAGGGCTGCAGTTTTCAACATATAAGTGCTAGCTTTTAAGTTGAGTATCATATGTGAGTAAAAGCTAGTGAAATGGTAATGAAAGCATCCCACAAGCTATATACATGTATACCTATATACCTACATACATATATATACACATATATATACATATATACATATACATATATGTATATGTATGTATATGTATGTGTGTATGTATGTATGTGTGTGTGTGTTGTGTGTATATATATATATATATATATATATATATATATATATATATATTTTAAATTTATTTCAGGGAGAGGTTGGGACAGAGAGAGAAACATGGATGGGCTGCCTCCTGCATATGCCCTGACCAGAGATCAAACCTAGCATTTTGTTTCCTATCTTTCCAGAAGAGCTAGAGCAGCCAAAATAAACCACACAAACCAAAAACCAAACAAAAAACAAAGAAGACGCCCCAGTACCTCTTGGTGTACTGGTCGATGCTCCAACCAACTGAGGTACACCAGCCAGGACCCACAAACTTTTGGATAGATTCCAGGCTGACACACATATCAAAATGGATTTAAATGAAATCCAGATATTGTTTCTATTTTAAGTGAAATTAATTGAGCTTTTAGCAGCGTGATTTTTCAGACAGTCATTTGTCAGGACTTTATCAACACGTAAGGTCCTCAGGGAGGATTGGAGGAACAGGTTGTCACAGGGAGAGAGGATGAGGGGCCTGGGAAGCAGATGAAGAGGCCTAAGGACATGCACCCAGTCTACACCTGCACTGTTCTCCCACCCCCTGCTTCTTCTCACTGTGGATGGGTGATCAATCCCAGGTATCAAAGGACCGGAGTGAGAGTACAGAGGCCGCCCCTGGGAACAGGCTTTGTGGGTAATTTGCTCACACTGACAGATTTATTTATTTTGTCTGCGCTTGTGCTATCAAGGTCCTGGGAGAAATTTCTTCCCAAATGTAGTCTGACATGTACTAGTGTCCTTGGTCCTAGGAAATGATGCTGCTTTTTGGAGTGATTGGGACTGTTAAGTGCAAATATATACTCTACCTAAATTACCTCCTGGGTGAAACATTTATCATCATAAAAACTTTTACTCACTTTAAACCTGACATACTTTAAATGGTAATTTTAAATGTTGAAATACTACAAAGAAGCTATATAATAATTAGTGGATGGATATGTGAAACTATTTTTAAAAACTCTTCTATTGTCTCAATCTTTTCATCATAGGGCCATGAAATCGCTTTAATTTCCATTTCTTTTTTTTCTAGTGTTTAATTAAAAAAAAGTTTGAGTTAGAAACTTTGAAGCCTCCTTTTTCTTTGCTGGACTTTTGTGTTAAAGAAACAAGACAGTACAGCAGGCAGTATGTAAAAATTAGCCAAAGGGAACAATGTCTCTTGCTTTTAATAGTTGCTTAACATTTGCATGTTTTTTTTGTGTTTGCTTTTTTATTTTTGTCAGTTTTCCCATTGAAATTAAGGAAGCTTATTTTTGAAAGACTATAAAATCAGCAAAAATCTATTAGTTTTGACATTTGCAGTTTTTAAAAAAATGCTCAAAGAATACATTTTTCATCTCAAAGCATTTTAGATTTTTGTTTAGTTATGAATGGTTTCCTCTCTTGTTTAGCTTAGCCATATAAGGAATGATTTTGACCCTACAAGGCAATCACTAAAAGTGTTTGTAGTAGGATCTAGTTAATTCAATAGTTTGATTTAAAACCAAGAATGGGGTATACATATATGTCTTTAAGTGGTCTATATGTGGTATATAATAGCAGTTTAATATGGATTTTTAAACATTACATGATTCAGAAGCCTTAAAGGCTATACTTTTTAGGGGGGGTTGGGGGGAATATAGTAGTACTAGGAATTTCTTGACACACCTTTTGAAAGTTGTTGAAAATTTAAAAGCTATTAGGTCTTCATAATTACTATTGTGTGTGTGTGTGTGTGTGTGTACCTTTCTTCCTCTTGATTTTAAGCTTTTTGATGTGGGGATGTCTTTTATCCCCATGTGCCACTTTGTTCCATTTCCTATCCATTGATACTATACCTCCCCTGCGACATTGGAGGTGCTCAAAGAACATTCATTTAATAAACAAACAAATAAACAGAGCAAAAATAATACCCTAAGAGAGAAGAAACATTTAAAAACATTAGCATGAAAAGTAATTGTTGCTTTTTCTATGTAATTTTATAAACATTTCTGTAGAAATAAATGCCTTAGTATCAGTGGTGTGTTGTAATGGATTGTGTTATAGAGGCTAAAAACTAAAATATTGTGTAATTCAAAAGGCAAGGAAAAGACTTCAATTGAACTCATATCAGTGGTGCTGAGTAGAATAGCATTTAAACGCTTGAAGTTTATTATATACTAGAGGCCCAGTGCATGGAATTTGTGCACTGATAGGGTCCCTAGTGGCTGCGGGGACCCTACCAGTCCTGGCATGTTTCCCTTACATGTTATTACTTTAACAAATATGCAGTCTCAATTCTGATAAGTTGATAAAAGCATTAGAACTATTTTTTCATGTGGATACTCCAGACAAGTATTATTCATTTCCCAAGTCACTCCACAGCTACCCATTAGAAAACACTGTTGACTCTACCTCCAATATTTTGGATTTGATTACTATTCACCATCCCCATTTGTATAACTTCATTCTTAGCCACCATCAGTTCTGTTGTCTAACTAGTCTCCCTGATCCTCCTCATTCTTCTCATTCTCCGCTTAGCAGCCACAGTGATCTTTATAAGCTTAAATAAGATCATACACATTCGCTGGTTCAAAGGCTCCAATAGTTTCATTGCAACGAGAATATAGTTCACCCTCTCTCACTCCTCTTTCCCCTCCCTCCCTGACTCTGCAGGATCTGGCCTTTCCCCTTCTATGATTTCATCTCCTGTACACTACCCCTTCTCTACCATGCCACAACGACAATGACTGTCCTCTAAGCCTCTTCCAATTGAAGAGTCTGCATTTGCGGTTTCCTCTGCTTGGGAGGCTCCTTAGCATTGCAGTCTTTGCCTTTCATTGTCCCATGTCTCTGTTTCTAACTACCCTAGCGAAGTTAGCCTCACATCCAAGTCACGGTATAATCTCATTTCCCTGCTTTATTTTCTTTATGGCATTTCTTACTATCAGGAGTTAAGTGACTGATGTACTGTTTGTTTTCTTACTGTCTATTGTTGCTTAGAATGTAAGCTTATTAAGGGCCTGGACATTCTGGGATTTGGGGGTGTGGGTTTATTTGTCTCTGCAGCAGTTTCAGTGCCCACCCTGTGCCTGGAGAACTTCCTCTGTGAATATCTACATTTGAGACATTGACCTCTTGGAGGTTATTTTACAAAGTGAGTCTCACATATCTCTTGTTTAGTCATCAGTGGAAAAACACAACACATGATTGTTTAAAGTCCTGGTCTCCTATCCACACTTGTTCATCACTTTTTCACAGACACAAATTGATTAATCTCTTTTGTTCTCAGTTTTTTTATGCAAGATGACCACACAGATCAGAGAAATATCTAGGAAGCTGAGGCAAAACTGAGAACCAAAGAGTCAAGCAACTTGCTTGAGGTTAAGGCTAAGAGTAGGTCTATTGTAGAAGCCATCCTGGGGAAGCTGCACTCCAGATCTATTGTTCCATCTTTCTCTTTACATTGTAGCTGGCAGTGGAGGTGGGGTTCCTGAACCTGCAGGAGCACCCCTTAGCTATGATTAGAGCATGGGGCATTATGGGGAATAGAAATTATTATTTAGATAAGAGGAAGTAAGTCTTTCTTAAGATTCTGGTAATGGATAGTTTTGGGCACAGAGCTTACCTGGTGCTGGGACCCCTTCAGATCAGCTGCTCCAATAGCATGAGCATTGTTCAGGAAAATGACTGTGTGTGTGTCTATATTTAAGCAAAGAGGTGCCAGCAGAAGGATGAATGGCAGGTGGTATGAGAATATTGGAAAGAAAGACTTCCTTATCCCTGCATAATTGGAAAAATTATGCCAAACAAATAGTAGAAATGAGAGGTTCTTTAGGTATATGATGTATATGTGTACTGTTTCCATTTCTCCTGGAAACATCAGTTCAATTTATGGAAAAATATAACTATATTCTGGTTGCTGGTACAATGCATATATGCCATTCCACAGGATAGACCTCACTGCTTAAAAGGTGTTCTCTTTTCATTAATGTAATAGCCAGTCCATCAATAGGCCATTTTACACTTTATAAAGTTGACCACTACTGGGTAATGGTTTATGCAGTGAGGCTATAGTAATCCTGTAGACTTCAACTTATTGCCCTGTTTCCTTTGCACTGACGGGACAGTATTGAGTATGAGAGGTCTATCTCATGAGCTGAATGTTTGTGTCATTCCAAATTTCATGTTACTAATTCCCAATATGATGGCATTTGGAGAACAAATCTTGGGGAGGTAATTATGTTTAAATTGGGTCATGAGGGTGGGACCTTTACAATAGGATTGATGCCCTTATAAACAGATGAAGACAGAGATCTCTGTTCACACATACACAAAGAAGAAATGATGTGAGCACATAATGTGATGGTGGTTGTCTGCAAGCCAGTAAATAGACCATCACCAACCGTTGAATCTGCCAATACTTGCTCTTGAACTTCTAGTCTCAAGAACCATGAGAAATAATGATCTGTTGTTTAAGCCTCCCAGTCTGTGCCATTTTGTTATAGCAGAGCAAGCTAAGACACTATCTATATCCTCTTTCCCAAAAATATTTTATCAACAGTAATCTCATATTGTCCCTTTACTATCTTTGACCCCTGAAATTCAGTGTATCCAGTTAACCCCTGAAATTCATGCAAACCCTGACTTCTGGACATACCTTCTTATAGGCAAATTAGCCCTTACAATACACTGCTTGATGTCTCCCTCCAGGGAGATTGTCTTTCTTTTTCACTCAGGGCCACTTCTAAGGGGCTCTGTGACAGCCACAATAGCTCAGCTTCAGTTACTGTCAGTATATTATGTGGAATCATTTGTTAATTCACTTCAAATTCCTTTATGGTCACTCAACTCTTCATAGTAACCTCTCCAGGAGCCACAAGCATTGGATGAGGAGCAGCAGCTGAGTAGCAGGGACAGAGGTTCTGCCTGCATCCCAGGAGCCAGGAACTCTATTGTGATTCCCCTACTAGGGCCTTCCAGGGGCACAGAGAGCATCCTGCTCTGCCTCTGACCCTGCCTACTCATTGGGCCTGCTGAGTCCTGAGGGTTAAGTGTCCTGTATTTGCTTTCCAGCCTGGATCAATTGGGAAGGCCTTTCTTTCTCTGGTACCTTCACCCTTTAGGTCAAAACAGGAGGCCAAACTGTAGTACATGCCATGAAATAGAATGATTTCTTGTAATAAAAAGGGGATGCGGGATACAGTATCTTGTAGTTACTCCCTTTACAGTGAAAATTCTTGAAGTTCACTAATCTTAACACTGTATGTCTTGCTGTTAATGATTGTGTCTCAACTTTTTCCTGGGTGGTTTTAATCTGAGACATATACTTTTATTATACATTTTAATATTTGTTTCTCTTTTAGTTTTTATGGTTCCTTATTAAAACAGTACCAGTTATAAATTTGATACCTTCAGTATTTACTATCTTCTTTCCAATCATGTTTATTTCATTCCAAAGCACATTACTGTCATATATTTTGTTTTATGCATTATTAAAAAAAACCTTTTCTATGTGTGTGTGTTTTTTTTAAAGTATATTTTTATTGATTTCAGAGAGGAAGGGAGAAGGAGAGAAAGAGAAACATCAATGATGAGAGAGAATCATTGATCGGCTGCCTCCTGCAGGCCCCACACTGGGGATCGAGCCCACAACCTGGGTATGTGCCCTTGACCAGAATCGAACCCGGGACCTTTCAGTCTACAGGCCAGTGCTCTATCCACTGAGCCAAGCAGGCTAGGGCTGTGTGTGTGTGTGTGTGTGTGTGTGTGTGTGTGTGTGTGTGCGTGTGATGTTTATTCTTTTTATGGCTTCTGCTGATATGTAATAGTTTTTCTACACCATTTCTCTGTGCACTCCTAGTCATCTTTTAGCACATCCTTCAAAACTCATGTTGGGAGATTCCTTCCTTTAGGATGTCTTTTCTGACCCCTTCCTCACTTACCATGAGACTGGGCAAGGTAGTTCTATGTTGATTTCTTGTGAATACTCCTATTATCACTCAGTATTATTATCTGTTTCTATGTTTGATCTCTATACTAGATTGTTAACCTGCTTAAGGGCAAGAGCCATTTCTTATTCATCTTTATTTCCCCAGTGTGTGATACTAAGTATTGCAGTATTATTTGGAATGAAAAAATATGTCAGTATAAAGTAAATATCTTGGAGCTAATGCCTTCCAAAATGACAGAGCCATGCAAATATAAAAATTACTACCCATACACAGACATTGATTTATTGAGAGTATGACAAGAATAATGATCATGATAATTTCTAAATATGAAGTTACTTTGAGCCTTGTTTAGAAGAGTGGAATATTATGATTGGAAAGGCACTTAAATATTAATAAGTCTAGTCTCCTTCTTGATATTGAATGAAGAGAGAACAGTCTTTAAAAAGTTAAGAGACTTGAACAAGTTGATTCAGCTTGTAAGCATTTAAGTCATTGTTAAGAGCTGGGTCTGCCATGCTTTTTTTCACACCATTCACCACTCTGGCCCTTCGGACAATGTTAATCTTTGAAACGCTTTTCCACTCCCTTCTGCAGTTCTCAGCCACAGTAAGGCAATGCACAGGGCCTGATGCTTTCAGAATTCTTTCAGTTGCTGTTTACTTTATGGATGAAGGAAAAGTGGTTTCGCCAAACCATCACTAATTAAAATGGAGTTACATTTAGATTAACATATTTTTCTCAAGAAGAGAAATGCCCTTTTCATATTTAATGCATTAAGAGAGATTCTTGTACCTAACAGAGCACTTACTTATAACATATAGTGCTTGCTTAAAAATCGTTATTGGATGAATAATTGTATAACTTTAAAAGCAGTGTTGTTGTAATGGTTGTTATTATTTGTAGTCAAGTTTTCTTAAACTTGAGCAAATGAATCATATATCTTTCATTTCAGAGATGGAAACAGACCCAAAGGGATGTTTCACATTTAGCATCTTTGTGCTCTTCTTAAAAGTGGTATCTTGTCAGTTTTGCAGTAACCCACTCAAATATTTATTATATTATTTGCATATATAGGGTCTTATAGTAATACTAGAGACCCAGAATCTGGGACTGCTGGCTCCTAACCGCCGGCTCCTAACTGCTGGCCTGCCTGCCTGCCTGATCACACCTAACCTCTCTGCCTGGGATCAGGCCTAAACTGGCAGTCAGACATCCCTCGAGGGGTCCCAGATTGCGAGAGGGTGCAGGCCAGGCTGAGGGACCCCCCATCCATGCACGAATTTTGTGCACCAGGCCTCTAGTTGGACATCTCTTGAGGGGACTGCTGGCTCCTAACTGCTGGCCTGCCTGCCTGCCTGATTGCCCCTAGCCGCCTCTGCGTCGACCCCTGTAGCTGTGGCTTCATCCGGAATTACATCCAGAAGGTCGTTCGGCTGTCTGGTCTAATTAGCATATTACACTTTTATTATTATAGATAGATAGAGATCCACACTCTTGTTTAGCAATAAATTTGGCTTTGCTGTTTCTCATATGTTTATACCCTTATTTTTTCCCACAGCTAAGTTATTAGTTTGACAACACTTTCCTGCATTGAAACAGTATTATTGTTGTTTAACAAGATCAGCTTTGCAGAAACCATTATTGAATATTCTGTAACCCACTATACCACTTCTTACCTGTCTGCTTTTTGAAATTAGCGAAATCATAAGCAAGGTTTGACTCTGTTTCAAAATCCTAATAGTTTTTGGAGCAACTTTTATAACTGAAATCGTATGAAACCGCAATAATAAATATAATAACTATGTTAACAAAATATGATTAGATTGCAAGTGGTTAAGATTATATTCATAAATTGATAAGTAGAAATGGCCATAGTAAAATTTGAATGTGTTTACAGAATTTCTAGCAGCTAGAGCCCTGATCTTGGGTATTGTAATCTTTGACCAACAGGTGGCAGCAGTTTCCAGAAAGTTCTCACTGGAGAGCAAGTAAAATCAGACAAGTTATAACTCTTATGCTTTATTCTTCACTAGGGTTGTATAAAACACAGTGCATTTAAACTGATTGATAGATACCTCTGTTTGCTGCTATGGGAACAAATTACTTTATTCAATTATGTTTAGGATTATATGAATAGTACATTTATTTATTCTACTGTATTGAAGCATATATAGTACACCAATAACTGATTTCCTTTTTGTTGAAGGAGGCTGGGAAGTAATGATGCATTGAGTACATTAACATTTCTAACTCTTTATCCTTGGGGATGTCTTAAAGAAACGACTCTACTGATTTCTTAAAGATTTCCATTTAGCTATAACACAGGACTGGATTATAGTTGTTATTTAGAAATAGGGCACCCCACAACTACAGAAATTTCTAAAATTCAGAATCTGATGTACTGACAATACCCTGTTTGATAGTTTTGCCATGAGCTGTCTTTCATTAAAGAGTATCTTGTTGTTGTGTACTTTCTTGAGCCCATATATTAATTGATTAGTTCATTTTGTTCTGTTGTATCTTTCATCACAAGAACACTCAACACAATTAAAACAAATAAACTGATATATTTTTTAAAAAGTTATAAAACAAATTAGGGTAACTTGCAAGTGTATTTGGATTAATTAGCTAAATATAAGAGTGTCACAACTCCAACTCCATCCAATGTTACATATCCAATCAGTGTTAAGAACAGACTTCTGACACCTGCTTTAATCGATGATTCAATAGACATTTTGGGCAATGTCTAGAGACATTTTTGGCTGTCACAATTGGAGAGGTTGTGTTACTGGCATCCAATGAGTAGAGGGCAAGTATGCTGCTAAAAATATACAATGCTGATCCAAAGCTTAATATATAGGGCTAATTGCTCTGTCGTTGGGCTTCTTATATTTCTAGTAACTACGTAAGTAGAAACTTATCTTTCCTGTGATGTAAAGACCTGACTTCCTCTGTTTTATAATGAAAAGAAATGTGTCTCTAACTTTGAAGATCAAGGCTTATGCTTTGGTTAAACAGATAAGCACTTTTCAATTTTCTGTACAAGGCTTATTTGCTTCATGAGAGCTCTGTTATATAAAGAACAAAATTGAGATTGGAAATACAACTTTGGCCAAATGATATTTTCACATATTTTAGGATACTGTAAAAAGAAAGAAAAGGCAGACAATATCTGTGATGCTTTTATATTGAAATAGATTGCATCAAAAAGAAAGTGTGTGATAAATTGTCAACACAACTACTTGCATGTCTTTGAGGAATGCTTTGGGTAGAAAGTATATAAGATAATTCTAAGAGAAGCCATTTATTCTCACAGGGTTTAGTTTTTCTTCACATGCCCTTTCTATAATTGAAAACAGTTCTATATTCTGTTTCCAGTCTTTTATAATGAATCTTGCACAAAGAAAATATACGGGCTACTTACAGAAAGCCACAGTTATCCTATCAGGTTGAATCAGAGACAATCTAATTTGTCTAGGAATTTTTGCCATTGTTACTAACTAGAGGCCCGGTGCACAAAATTCGTGCACTCAGAGTGGGTCCCTCAGCCTGGCCTGCACATCTCACAGTCTGGGAGCCCTTGGGGGATGTCCGACTGATGGCTTAGGCCTGCTCCTTGTGGGGAGTGGGCTTAAGCCGTCAGTCGAACATCCTTAGCACTGCTGTGGACGCGGGAGAGGCTCTCGCCATTGCTGCTGCGCTCGCCAGCCATGAGCCCGTCTTCTGGCACACAGACCACCAGGGGGCAATTCCTGTGTTGAGCATCTGGCCCCTGGTGGTCAGTGCACGCCATAGCAACCTGGCGTTCTGCCATTCAGTCGATTTGCATATTAGCCTTTTATTATATAGGATAAGGCAGTATAGCTTAAGCTGGTCATGTCAGAGTGCATGTTCATTTATTTATAAATGACTATTTATTGAGCATTTGCTCTATGTGACGTACTCTTCTGGAAGCTGGGAATGAAGCTTTCAATGCAATGGTCAGTTTCCCTGCCCTCATTTCTAATGAGACCACCAGAATGATACAACCATCTTTTGCTCTATCCTTTTCAATTATGTGGATCCCAGTTACAAATATGGAAAACTTTATAAACACTTGTGTTAATTAGAAGTATTAAGTAAAATATGCTATTATAAGAATCTGTTTTAAATCCTAGTGATATTCTAATACCAGCAGTAAATATACAGTATATTATAAATATTTGCTTGTTGGCTATGAGATGTTTTTAAAACTCTACATTTAATAATCCTATTTTAAATATTACCATAGTTTTCTCATGAATGAACATGTTGGTGGCTTCTAGTAAAGTTAAATTATTATTATGGGTCTCAAAGTACTTCTTATTTATTTATTAGCACTATTCTGCTTGGTGATTGGACATTCAAAATTTAGAAATACTGTAAAATTCTAACACCCAGAATTCCTAAGAACAGAGAAAAGCTGGATAACTCAAATAACTATTTCATAAATGATATTTCTCAAGTGCTTACAAATGTAGCATTGATTTGTAGATAAATGAAAGCTCAGATACTTGAGGTGAGTTCCATGTTTTGCCAAACATTAAGCAAGTACTAACTTCAAAATTTAGTATAAGCTCAAATAAATTGTACATGATCCAGATGGGGCAGGGAGAGAATTCAAAGTATCAGTAGAGTGCTCCTTAAACCCATTTTCTTTGTTATGTAAAAGCTCTAGTGTAGAAGTAATCTCTTGTTTAAGTACCAAATAAAAGATCACCCCAGGTCACCCATATGGGAGATGAGAATGAGGAAACCTGCTTTGCTTTAGAACAGTGGTTCCCAGTGTGGGGCATACACCCCACAGGGGAGAAATTTGATTTTAAAGGGGGATAATTCAAGAATAATAATTATTATTATTATTATATTATTATTATAATTATTATTAACAGTGAAGTTTTTGCATTTCTTATGGTTCTAGGGGCCTCATTTACAGTATATAAACATATAGTGACATATTTATGCATTACAGTTCTCTATTATGTTTTGAAACTGTATTTGCTATTTTTTTCATATCACTTCATGTTATTATTTTTTAAACAATTTCTTAGTGATTTCTTCCTCAGTACTTCAACTGTCCTTTTGTTCTTTTATTTTTCTCTTTCATGGATGCCATGTTCTTTGGAAGCTTGTTAAGACCAAGTTAATGGCCTTTTAGGCTTCCTCCACATGAATAGGAGTTCACTTTTTGAATAATAAGAATTATATGTCTCGGGGGGCATCAGGATTTTAGAGATGCTTAGGTGGGGCATGACCAAAAAAAGGTTGAGAACCACTGGTTTAGAACCACTAACAAGGTGGGGAGAGAAGCAAAATATAACTGCCATCTGCTGGAAAATTAAAATAAGTCTCACAATGCACATCATATCTAACAAAAGGGTAATATGCAAAATAACCGTCACTTAGTCACAAAGATGGTGGCACCCATAGCCACAAGATGGCGGCACTCAGTCCCCTCAGCCTTGCTGGAGTCTCCCAGACCTGCGGGGGCTGCCTGAGAGTGGGCAGCGTGAGCAGCCAGGCGGAATGCTTGCTTTGTTGCCACGGCGACAGAGGGCCTCTGGGCAGAGGGCGCAGAGAGTCCCTTGCTTTGTCGCCGTGGTGATGCCCTGGCCATGGAGGGCCTCTGGGGTACAGGGAGGCCTGGCCGCAGCCTTTGCGGCCAAGCACAGGCTGGAGA
Organism: Plecotus auritus; assembly: GCF_963455305.1. Classification (NCBI taxonomy): domain Eukaryota; kingdom Metazoa; phylum Chordata; class Mammalia; order Chiroptera; family Vespertilionidae; genus Plecotus; species Plecotus auritus. Next base: position 169,829,362 of record NC_137775.1, on the reverse strand, counting down.
GGAGACAGCGGGCCTGCCTCTCACGGAAGCAGCGCAGCTCCCAGCGGTGCGCGGCGGTTCCCGGCCTACTGTGCGCGATATCGTGCAATGGGCTACTAGTAAGAAAGAAAAGGGAAGAACAAACCATTAATGGGTTATCTCAGTAAAGTATGTTTCTTCCTTTTCTCACGTATTCTTAATGTTGAATGTGCTTCAATAAAATGTATCATTGCATTTGTTAATATTAAGGTCAAAGTCTCAAATCTGGGTTCCTAGGATGTACTACCCTTGAAGATCTAGTATTGAACACAAGAGCCAACATTGAGATGGATTGATCCTAGTCACCATTTGTAAAAACTTACTTGCCTCCCTTACTGAAAGCAAAGCAAAATTCTTGGTGTTTTCAATTAGAGGGGTCGGTCTTGTCAGAAGTAGGTAAGGAGAAAAGTTAAAGACACAAGACTGGAAGTTCATCTTTCTGTCACCAAGTAGATTTCTCTGCTCAGGCCATTTCTTTTCTGCTTGAGTTTTTTGGTAAAATGTTACCTGTATGAAATGTCTTGACTAGGAGGTGACGTGGTGGTTGGGCAGAGGGTTCAAATCATGATTTACTGTCTTTTTAACTCCCCAGGGACAGTGTTTACATTTTCCTCTTGTTTAGGAAAGTAGGTCTGTGGTCAACAGATATTTATAAATATACACAAGGGTATTCAACACCCTGGGTGTATACTTGGTAGATACCAAGGTGGATGCTATGTGCCCTTATATCAGAAGTACATAGGAAGCGCACAAAAGGAAGATTTAACAAATATATTTATTTTTTTATTGTTATAAGACCTTTCTCAATATGAATTATTTACATTTTGAAAAAGGAAGTAAACAATTGTAGTTCATAACAAACATACAAAAATATTTGTTATCTAATTCTAAAGTTTAATACTAAAAACCCTCTCCCCACCCCATATGAAAGGTTCCCCCCACCCCATATCTATTTTTGGGTAACGGAGTGGGAATTAGGAAGTATAGTTACCTGTGATAAAGATAACATTTTTTAAAGATTATATCTGCTAGAATAAAATTTTTGAAAAAATTTATACATTGATTTTTTTAAAAGAGAGATAAAGTATAACTATGAGAAAATCAACTGAAAAAGAAAACTAAATTTAGTATTTAATATCTCAGTATTTCTAAAGTTAAATAAATTAGAATTAGATATTACATCTTTAGATTTTATAAAAATATTCAGTATTCAATTGAAAATAAAATTAAATAGCTATTTACTTAAGAAAGGAAATATAAATGATGTCAGAGGAAAATACATGAAAACATTTAAGTATAGTGAAAATTAAAAATTCTGTTTTTTGAAGTAAGAAGATTAATGAATGTATCTTCAAATGAAGTAGACTAGCTGCAATACATCATTTTAAATACTGTTTTCTTTTTATCCAGATTATTTGGTATATGTATATATTAATTTGAAAGGTTATCATAAACAAGGGTAAGAACATTATGTTGTGCTTAAAGTAACTATAATCAGAAAATTGGATCATAATGCACATCTTTTCATTGGGAGATTATCCCTTTTAAGAAAGAAACAAGTATCAAATGTTGCAGGTAATAACATTTCCAGCATTGCACTGACATAAAGAAAAACAAACTTTCTTGCTGTATAGTGAATACAAGGAGGAACAAAAGAGGTGTGAGCAATGTAATAACATACACAGGGTTAAACAGTTCTTTTTCAAAGAAATGTAGAAATAAAATATTCCTAAAGGTCACATGCCATCTCTTCAGCCCATTTAAAGCTTCTGAAATGCCACTCTGAAGTAAAATAACTACCTCTCCAGAAGAGTCATTCCATTAGAGAGCCGACTAACATCAGTACAGAGATAAATGGGAGAAGAGAAAATTGATTTTACACTTGTGCTGTAAGTGTGGTCAAATGTTATAGGCCAGCACATCAAATAGGATTTCAAAGAATTGTTGTGCCTGAAAAATAGCAACAGAAGAGGATGTGGTTAAATATAGCTTAATAAGAGGTCTGATGTGCTCAGTATATAGTAAAATATTTATTTACTCTATTTGTAATATGACACACTCATATATCACTGTTATCCATGTTAATAAATTTATTTTTTAATGTTCCTGAAACTAATACCTTTCATTACAACTCATGCTATCGCACACATACTTAGAGGCATGCAAGCATGTAGCAGCCATGCTTTATATTTTGTTTGATTTAAAACATAGATTATGCCTAATAAAAGCATTTTAATTAAATTTTATTTCACATGATGCCAATTTGCTATGCAAATATTATTCAGATTAAAATACAAAGGATACTATTTATCAAAACTTGAAGTTCATTAGACACACTGGAAGCACAAAATGAATGTTCGCCTTTGAACTTTCTGTGGTTCCTTTGCCTTCTTGATGACATTTAGGTTGTGATAATGCTCAATTGGGACCCGCCATTTCTTTTCAGGTGTTGTTGACCTCACTGTGGTTGAACAGAGTCGGATATGATGAATATGATACAGCATAGTCCTTCCTCACAGCACTAAAGAGTCTCAGGGGGTAAGAAGAAAGCTGGGCAATGACATTTTTAAAAGCCTTGTAGTACTCTTGTCAGCTTAACAAGAGAATGATAGTGAATATTTAAGGCTGTTCAAGACCAAGAGAGCCTCTTTTCACATACTGCTGAGCAAGTGATCAATTCCAGTGTAGGGTGAATGAATTTCCAACAAAGCGAGGAAAGGTAATTTGGGAAATTGAGTTCTTTGTAAAGGTGGTTCCAACTGGCCTTGCTGGTTTGGCTGAGTGGATAGAGCATTGGCCCACAGACTGAAGGGTTCCAGATTTGATTCTGGTCAAGGGAATGTACCTAGGTTGCAAGCTAGATTGGGGCAAATGCAAGAGGCAACCAATCATTGTGTCTCTCTCACATTGATGCTTCTCTTTCTCTCTTTCCTCCTCCCTTCCGCTCTCTCTTTAAAAATCAATGGAAAAAATATCCTCAGGTGAGGATTAACAACAACAACAACAAAAAATGGTTTCAGCATCCCAGCCAGTGTGACTAAGTGGTTGAGCATCAACCTGTGAACCAGGAGGTCACTGTTTGATTCCCGGTCGGGGCTTATTGCACAGGTTGTGGGCTCAATCCCCATTGTGGGGTGTGCTGGAGGCAGCCATCAGTGATTCTTTCTCATTACTGATGTTTCTATCTCTCTCTTCCTCCTCATTCCTCTCTGAAATCAATAAAAACATATTTTTAAAAAAGGATGATTTCAACAGAGCAGCCCTTGAATTCCACTCCATCTCTTCCCCTTGCTTTCCTTCATGCCTGGTCCTTCCCTGGGTCTACAGATTTTATAATCTCAGATCATTCCTCTGAGATTCCAGTTTATTTGCTTTCATTCTTCCTAGGGAGAGAAGAGAGATATTGGGCCATGCACAATATCCATACATGATCCTGGGATATGGGCTGTTTTATGAAATGTAACTCTATTCTTGAGGAAATAAATCACTTTGCCCCAACTCCAAGTATAATTTTGAAAGGAATCAAGATAGAGTTGCATTTTGAACATTCTCCTACTGGAAATCTCTCTTCATTTGTTTTTGATTGAGGTGTAAGTGACATATCACAATATTAGTTTCAGATGTACACTGTAATGATTCCATATTTGTATATATTGCAAAATGATCGCTATAATAAGTTTAGTTAACATTTATACCCATATATAGTAACAAAAACTTTTTTTTTCTTGTGAGGAGGACTTTTAAGATCTACTCTTTTGGAAATCCCACTTTAAATGCAGTACCTTTTCCAACTTGCTTCTTTAAATCAAGATTGAGTGTAAGAATTAATTTTTTTTTAATTTTTAACTTTTTTCTAAACAACTTTCTTTTTTTGGTTAGGGAAGTACAATGATATAGAGAGTTAATACAAAAACAGAGTGCCTTTGACTGTAGCTGCATTTGATAGTGATGGTAAGATCATGGAACTTGGTACTAGTAAATACTAAAAGTCTTATCCCTCTTTAGCTGAAACTGGTTTGGCTCAGTGGATAGAGTGTCGGCCTGCAGACTGAAAGGTCCCAGGTTCGATTCCGGTCAAGGGCATGTACCTTGGTTGCGGGCACGTCCCCAGTGGGGGGTGTGCAGGAGGCAGCTGATTGATGTTTCTCTCTCATTGATGTTTCTAACTCTCTATCCCTCTCCCTTCCTCTCTGTAAAAAATCAATAAAATATATTAAAAAAAAATAAAAGTCTTATCCCTCTTTAATACTGGGCTCTTTGGTTAGATTATGCACATGGAGAATCAAAGGCTTTCAAGATCCATTCCCTATTAAATCTTTCTGTTTCTGTTGCCACTCTACAATGTTACATATCCTCCCCTGTTTGCAGCTTTAATCTTCTTGGCATATAATTTAGAAATTAGGTCAATGTAATTTTTGATGACCATTTTCTTTGAGGAATAAGAGGCCATTTCCCAATGTAAAAATATCTAAGTAATAAACCATAATTTTGTCATGTGACCATGTATTGGACCTTGTAGACTATCTTTGAATCTAGAAGAGGAAAGAATGATAATCCACTTCAATTTTATTTACTTGTACTCAGAACTTCTCCTTTTGGGTCACAGTGAAAGTTCTTTTTCTTTCCTTTAAAAAAAAAAAAATCCATGCCTTTCTTTTTCTGTTCAGCTTGATCCATCTCAACATACTTACATTTAAGAATTATTAATAGAATTTTAGAACCGAATCACATAATCCAGTGGTTGGCAAACCGCGGCTCGCGAGCCACAGCCGCGGTTTGCCGCTCTGTTGACTAATGAGTTTGCCGACCACTGGACTAGACTAAATGTTACCGTGTAGTTGGAAGCTGTGAGGATTAGACAATTGTAGCATATTGTGTGCAAAGACGTAAAGGGTAGTATATGACAGTGGTCGGCAAACGCATTAGTCAACAGAGAGGCAAACCGTGGCTCGGTTTGCCGACCACTGATCTAATCTAACCTTAGAGATAAGGAAGTCAAGTTCAGAGTGGGGGTGGTCTCACCAAGGTCACACAGCTGGTGAGTGGCAGAGCTGGCTAAGCAAGACTGCCTTCCCCAGTGCCAGTTGAGGGCTCTTCCCACTGCACACATTACCTTTCAGAAATCACAGACAGTACATTCTCTTTCTAGCCCAGCCTTCCCAAGGTCAAATATGATGTTTTCACTGCTGTCTTATATGTTATATAAAAAAACCCAAAACACTGAAAAACTGACCATTAGTCATTCATTGCTATTTCCCTAGCATGTTCTAACCCATGCAATGGGTTTGTCTTTGGTGTATCATAAGACAGAAAATAGCTAAACAGTGCAATCTCATTTTTAAAAGTAAAAAATTCAGTAACAACTTTTTGTAGTGAAAGCTGCAAATTATCATAAATTAATCATTTATTATTTTCAAGCCATTTAATTCCATTTTCTAAGCAAAAATATGAGTGTTAATTAATACCTCTGTGTTAATTAGGGTTTTCCAGAGAAACAGAACCAATAGGATCTATCTATCTATTGATCAATATATAGGAGGAGATTTATTATGAGGGATTGGCTCACACAATTATGAAGACTGATAAGTCCCACAATCTGCTACCCGAAAGCTGGATGTCTAGGGAAGTCAATGGTGTAGATTTAGTTTAAACTTGAAGGCTTGAGAGCCAAGTGAAAGTGTGGTTTAAGTCCCAATGTGAGTCCAAAGGCCTGAGAACCAGGAGTTCCAGCATGTGAGGATAGGAGAAGGTAGATGTCCCAGGTTACATAATAGGGCAAATTCACCCTTTCTCTGCTTTTTGTTGTTCTTGTTGTTCTCTTTAGACCCTCAATAAGCTGGTTTGGATAATGCCCACTCACATTAGTGAGGGTGATCTTTACCCAGTCATGGTTCGATTTCTAGTCAGGGCACATGCCTGGGTTGTGGGCTCCATCCCCAGCAGGAGGCAGCCAATCAAGGATTCTTTGTCATCCTTGATGTTTCTACTAATTAAAATGCTAACCTCTTCTGGAAACACCCTTAGAGATACATCCAGATATAATGTTTTACCAGTTATTTGGCATTCAATGAAGTCAACACATATAATTAACCATCTAGCCACACCGGTTCATAGGTCGATGCTCGACCATTGAGCAACACCGGCCAGGCTAGACTTTTATTATCAATGATGTAGGCTGTAAATTTTTCAAAGATACCATATATCAGATTGAGAAAGTTTCTATTTTTTGGTTGAAATTATATCATAAGTGGGTATTGAATCTAGACAAATAAAAACTTAGAAGATTTTGAGGTTTAATTATTTTTATCCCATCTGTCTAATAGGTGTCTCAGAAAGGGCATACAAGTAAAAAATATCAAGAAGAAATATAATAAAGGGATAGTTCTCAGAGATAAAGAAAAATACTAGTTTTCATGTAAAAGGCCTCACAGGTGTCCTACACAATGAATGGCAGAAGAACTATATATATTGACATCTCCTCAAAGTTACCCAAAAGGTAGTATGAATCAGATTGATATCAGACTTATCAGCTACACTGAATCCAAGGACAAAATTGTGCAATATCTATAGAGCAATGAGTTAAAGTGATTTTGAAAACATATTTTCACAACAAACTATGAATAAAGAGATAGAAAATAAAGTTAGTTTCAAGCATGAAGAGACTCAATTAAGTGTATTCCCTTCATACCTGTTTTTGAAAGGATGAAAAACAAACTTGACAATCTATCTTAGCAAAATCAAGAGCAAAAAAAAAAAAAGAAGAAGAAAAAGAAAAAACACAATTGCACTAAAAAAATGTAATACTGAACCAGAATTACAATGCAAATACATTCCAAAAAGCTGAACAAAAGTCATGAAGCTGTTGGTCTCAATGATTAACAGTCAGTCAGCAGAACATCTTTGAGAATAAAATAGATCCTATTCAATAAATAGTGGTGGTGATGAAGTAGGGATGATCTTCCCATATACATTTTAAAAGAAAATTAGAAACTCTAGTGATAACAAAAATGCATAGAAGCAAATCCCAGCCCACATATTTGACATCCAAAAATATAGCTTAATGCTGAGCCATTGATAGGATGTAAGAAATGAGAATGTATCTGACTGCACAGATTAAAGCAGTATCTGTTGAGTGGCAGAGGTTTCTGATGTAGGAATGATTACATTTCCTCCTCTAGAGGCTCACATTTTATATAAAACTCATTATATCCTAAATAGTTAGCACTTATGCTTGTTTGGGGCTGAATTATGTCCCCACAAAAATCATATGTTTGTCTTGATCCCTGTTAACTTAGAAAGTAACCATATGTATAGAGAGGTGGTTAAATTAAAATGAGGTCATTATGGTGGGACCTAATCCAATATGACTGACTTCCTTATGAGAAGAGGAAATTTGGATATTAACATGATATAAGACACAGAGATACAATAGCCATCTACAAACCACATAGGGAGGACTGGAACATTCCCTTTCATGGCCCTCAGATGGAACTAACCCTGTGGACACTTTGATCTAGGACTTCTATCCACCATAATTATGAAAAAAATAAATGTCTGTGGTTTAAGCCATCTGATCTTTGTTATAGCAGCCCTAGCTAAGACAATGCTTTTGTTGAAATCAGTTACAATATAAAAACAGAAACTATATGGGGAATTGTATACTGAAAAAGGTAAGTATCCAGTTTGAATTATCTTTTTAGAGAAAACTTTACTTGGAAGCTACTTGCAAAATAATACTAATAACATTTAACCACATAAAAATAGTTAATTATGAAGAACATTCATGATACAGTTATGTTTATGGCAATTTAAAAAATCCACACACAGCTCTTACTAGTTTACCTTTGAATTATAAGAGATTTTAGTTAGATACTCAAATCTCTCTTCAGTGTTGCTACTTCACAACACTAAATGAAAGAGTGCCATCTTAAATGAGTAAAATATTGTCACAATTTTAAATAGCATTTAACACATATAAGATCCACCTATTGAATTTGAAGGATTCTGTAGTGTGCTATCTTTATCCAGTAGATACAATTAAATTTATCTATAGGAAAAAGTAAAAAAAATTATTGTAAATAGATTTAAAATCAATTTTTTTTATTAATGAGATGAGAAATCAGAGTTTGGCAAATTTTTTAAGTTAAAGGGTCAGTCATTATAAATTGTAGGCTTTTCAGACTATGCAATCTCTGTCACAAACTACTTAACTGTGATGAGGCTTGATGGTATATTAATGGTGGTATTACTATGGGTCAATACGGCTTTATTTATAAAAATAGATGGTAATCAGATTCAATTTGTATGATATAGTTTGTAACTCTGCAATGGAGGACAAATGGTGTACAAAAAAGAGGAAGAAAGAAGAGCTTTTCAATAAAAATGTTGGACTTGATTTGGGAGAGTGTTCTTTTCCTTTTTTTTTTTTAAATTTAAATTCAAATTTTCCCCAATATTAAATGATCAGAATTTTTTCCTTCTAATCCCATTTTAAAATAAAAGCAATAAGGCAGTTTTCATTGGAATCCTTCTTTGATGGAATACATTTTTAACACTATTTGTCTCAGACTTGGGGAAGTAGGAAGTATCATTACATAGTTTTAAAATAATTAGTGTGCAATCTCTTAGGGACTTTTTAAATATTATTTTCCCAAACTATATTACGTTCTCAGAAGGATAGTCATTTAACAAGACCAGCAACATGAGATGTTTGGGTAACAGCTACTATGCTTAGTTCCTGGTCACTCAGGATTCCACGTAGCTTTGTATAATATGCCCACAGTATGTTTCTACCAGTCAAATGCGAAAAGTGCTAGTTTTTCCTTAAATGTTAGTTTTCATGAAGTTGAAGAGGTATACTATTACATGAACTACAGGCAAGTTCCATTAGTTTTTATTATATGTCTCTATTTTCTTTAATGATGATAAAAGAAAAAAAATACCAAATTATAAATTTTTACTATCCTCTTGCCTGGCAGGACAATGGAATGTGAATGTGTACAAAAGCCTTTACTTGGCAGTGCTGACCAAGAGTGTAGGAGAGAGAGGGGCTGTTTACATACCAGGTGGGTCAGGGAGAAGCAGAAAAGAGAGGTGAGACACTGCAAAAGAGAATGGGAATTTGGAGAAAATAGATGTTTAAAGAGGATTTGTAGGAAGTTATCTTTTTATGTGGTGTAATCTGCTTTCTGTGTCTCCAAGAAAAAAAATCTTGAAAAGTTCTATTACTTGTAGGCTCATGAAGGAGTCTGAATTCTCTTCCTGTTGTAAAAGATGACATTTGAATTTGACATTATCTTGTAAACAGTGTAGCTCAGTTCTGTTATCTTTGGGGTTCTTTTAGGCGTGATGGTCATGAATGAAAGTTTCTCTATGTTCTGAATCTAAGATCTTAGAGGCTTGTTTGTGCAAATTACTTTTATAATGGGTAAAACCACCAGTGATCAAAGGGTGTGCTAAAGGGGATCACGTGTCTTGTTTTCTCCTATCAGAGAGACTTGTTGGCTGCACTCCACCAGGCCGAGGCAGGAAAACACCTGGGAACTGATCTGATGTGCTCCTCTATACGATGCAAAAGTATAGCACAAGACCTTTGTCTAAGGGGGGAAAAAGATATTGGTGGACTTTTTCTTCCACTTTTCAAGACAAAGCCCCTTTTAGTGGTTTTCAGAGCTCTAATTTGCAATATTAGAGGTTTCCTGGAAGTAAAGGATCTGATATCCCCTCAGATAGTCCTCCCAGGAATGACAGTTAGGGATACTAGATGGCCCCTTGCCAAGACCCAGGGGCAGGGAAAGGCAATATGAAATTTGACCTAAAATTAGCTGCCACTTGGTCAAAAGGGGCAAGAGGGACAGATACTGTAACTTGTTCTCACACAGCTCCTGTAGAAAGTGGAAATGTTTTTGAGTGGAAAAGCTGTGATATTTGAAACCCAGGTTTACTGTGGCAAGCTCATGTCTTCAGACTCCGGTGGCAGCTTTAACTGAAGTCACTAAACAAGTTCACTGTTGAAATACAGAGTTTTCAGAAATGCAAATGCCTAATAAAGAAAAAAGAGAGCATTGATTATATTTCTGCATGTACCATTCATGACTCTTTTTAGATTCTAGTTTAACTTTGAAGTAAATTTCAAGAGAGGTGCATGGTGGTCCTTCACCCTCATATTTCCAGAATTATTTTGACAAAAGAGAAGCACTTAGCATGAGTTTAATAAACATATTTCTCTGTGGGCGCATTCTATCAGATAAGGCTAGACTGCTATTGCTCTCAGTGGAATCAGCCACCTGAATGATTGCTTTAATTGTCTATAAAGGTAAAACTTTATTTTAAACCTATTTACCTTGAAACAGCTTAATGCTTTTTAATGTCACATAAAATACTCTAAAATAGATAAATCCTGTGTGTACCTGTATCGGTTAAAAGGACATGTGCCTTTGAAAGATTTGAAAACAGTTTAGTAGAGGAGACATTTGTTACAAAACCATTTCTCATGGAGCAAGAACATGCAGCTTCATGCTGTATGGGTTTCAACGGCCCCAGTAAATGAAGGGAAATTTGGCAAGGTCAGAAGAGAGAAAAACAAATTTATCCTTAAGTGGGAAAGATGTCCCATGTGTATAGAGGGGAAATACTGAACTTTTCCTGGTAACTTGCCTTTTCCTGAAAGGAGATGTTAGTAAGGAGAAACCATTAACAATTTAGGGGCAGTTTGGGGGCACTGATACAGGATCTTCAGTAAAATAGGTTCAAAAGCCAACAGCTCTTATCCAGAAATACTGAAGGGAACCTAGGCCTATTGACTCTGCAAAACACAGGAATGACATTAAGAATTCTTTACACGAAATAATATAAATGGCATATGTGCAATGAAATAAAACTTTTCTAAGCAAAGGTTGCAAGTTCCTGGGATTTTCTGGTTGTCTGACAATTCTAAATGACTTTTACCTAGACACACATTCAGTAAGTAAGTTATTAAATCCACTTGTAGTCATTTTGCTATCATATTAGCATGGTATTTGCCACTAATATGATGCGAATATATTGTCTATACACTTAGAACACCAGTAAATTTGATAGGACATTAAAATATGTAGCTGAATGCCTCTGGTGTCAGTTCTGGCTCATTTAGTCACTATCTTTGAATAAGTAAGTAGCTGAGCTGATGGCACCTTTCACATTTTTTTTTCTTCTACTTGATTTTAATAGATTATTGCCTCCCTCGGTGCTATTTGAAATGTTTTTCTTCGTTCATTTACAACATAAATTAACATGTAATTTCTTTCATGAATTTTTGAAAGCAGATAGGCTAGTGTCAGTACTTATTCAGGGCACATCTGTATACACATTTGAAGACTTTAAATAAGTAATTTGAAGAATATGCCTATATGTCTGTCATTGCTATTGTGAATATTGTTGCTAAAATTGCAGTGTCACCATTAGAAAATGAAACAGTGCCAGAGTTGTGGTAAAATAAAAGTCAATTCTGGAAATAGAAACTGCTGGCTGTTACTTACTTTGCATATTCTGAGGTTTCCATTTGACCTTGAGCGAAAATGTTGCTGTGAGTAGTGATCAATCCGATTCCCAGTAACCTTTTCACATTTACAAAATACACTGGCTCCTTTTGCTTTTGGTGCTTGAGTAAAATAAAGGTAATGAAATAAAAAGAAAATATAGTCTTTCATCTGTTGTACAGAAATATAACCTTTTATTCGTAAACAATATGATGATTATGCTTCGTGTGTTAGTATTCCATATCTTGACTTTTATTGCAATATTTTCAAAAATATGTTAATTCATCTTATCTGTCTCATAGTATTTATGAATTCTATTACCTATAGTTTTATTGATTACCATTTCATTTTGACTAAACTAAAGCTTCAGTGTTTGTATGTATTTCTCGTCAGTCATCTCTTTGTCATTACTATGAAGCACTCCTGCTTCCCAGGAATCACATAGTAATCAATCTAGAATCAACCAGTATTTTCCATAATTTAACTTTTATTTATCCTTTTCAAGATATTTTAGTATCTACTACACCTGAACAACTATACCTAATGATCCTTTCTCCAGAAATGGACTTTATTGCCTGTTCTATATGCCCATCCAATTAGCTTAATGTAACTAAATCTGCAGATGTTTCTCTAGCTCTTCTCTATAGAATATTGACATACCAGTCTTCACTGACTTGGTAACTCCCCCATTCTTCCAAGCAGGTTAAATAACGCTGCAATGAACGTAGGGGTGCCTATATTCTTTCAAATTAATGTTTCAGAGTTCTTCAGATATATTCCCAGAAGTGAAATTTCTAGGCCATAAAGAAGTTCCATTGTTAGTTTTTTGAGGTAACTCCACACTGCTTTCCACAGTGGCTGCACCAGTCTGCATTCCCACCAATAGTACACGAGGGTTCCCTTTTCACCACATCCTCGCCAGCGCTTTTATTTGAGGATGCAGTATTTTCCAATCAACTACCACCATTCATTCTCCTGCATATTCTATTTTGGGAACTGAATTCTCTGAATGTAGGTTACCTATCTCTCTGTGTCCTTCCTCAGCACTGCTTTCATCTCTATTCTCTGTTTTTGTTATCTTTGATTCTCACTCATATTTTTCTGTCACCAAGACCACAACGTACCTTGCAATCTTTTAAATTATATTTTGGATGATTACATGTCTCTTTAGTTCTCTCTTGCTTGGAACTGACTTGTTTACGCCTGGGTCCAAGCAAAATAATTATGCTGCCCCTTCCCCTCTATAGAGGATAAGATAGATGATAACTTTTTGATCAATCTAATTTTTATCTGACTAATAAACTATACTCAAGAATTACCTTATGTGCACATTGTAGTATTATTCTAATCTAATATTTTATTTCTTTATATTTTTATGTAACAACAAAACTTAAGTGGATTTTAATAATAATATTTTAAGTTTTTCTTTTAGTCTTCTCCTTCTCTTCTTATAAATCTTTATATGCCTCAGGAAAGAAACTTCATTTTAGTATGAACTGAAACCAACAATTCACAGAGAAAGCAAAAGGAGAGCTGAGTTTGTGAAATGTTCAGTCAAATTTGCATTAAGAATTGGTTTAGAGAAACTTAAGATAAACCTTCAAACCCCATAAGGCTTATCTAAACAAAGAAACTAGACATTTAAGTGGTGTTCATTACTAATGACAATGCATTATATAAAATAAACAGGGCAATAGCTTTCAGCTATCATTATTATAGATGGTTATTTTGCAACCTATAGAAAGTTTAATAAGCATATCAGAAATGGCATTCTTTTCTTGTGCCACACTGTTAAAATCAGGATGAATTTAAAGCAATTATAAAGAAGAGATTTATCTTCTTGCAAAACCAAAGTCTTGGGTATGTTCTTTTATGTTGGATTGAGAAATGAATCGGTGTTTATTTAATTTTTAAATAAAGAATGATGCAACAGATGCTGCCAAATCCACATAACAACTATTATTCTCTTAGGATGCCTTTAAAGGCTTTGGATACTTATGATAAATGAATAGATATACAATTAAAACTTACTGATAGAGCATATGTCAATTCAAGCAGCGGCATTAAAAATATGATTGATGAAATAGTAGTGTGTCATAAGGGAACTGCTAGCTCTTTTATTATTTAAAGTATATATTTTGAAAATGAATATGTGTGAGCAACAGGTATCCAGGTTCTGTAAATTAAAACTTAGTTTGAATCTGAGCCTGTTTTTAACCCATCTTCATCATTTCATACATTATGTATAAATGTGGGCTTTGTTCCAAATGACACATACCATTCCACCAATACAGACTTGATTAAGTAGTTAGAAAATTAGCTACTCTAGTCCTGGCCAGGAGTTCAGTTGGCTGAGCATCATTCCGTGCACCAAAAGGTTGCGGGTTCCATTCTTAGGGCACATACCTAAGTTGGGGGTTCAATTCCTAGCTGGGGTGTGTATGGGAGGCAACTGATCAGTGTTTCTCACATCAATGTTTCTCTCTCATCCTCTGTAAAAAAATCAATAAAAATATCTTTGGGTGAAGATTAAAAAGTAAAGAAGAAGAAATTAGCTACTTTAAAATTTCTAATGGGAAAGTACTCAAAACAGTTGTTTCTAGGCAAAGGCATAAATAAAAAGAGAAATATCCTAAGGAATTATTTCAGGGAGCTCAGTGGTCCATGATGATGATAAGCTTCCAGGAGAAATCCTCAGTGACTTTCACTTTCCTTTATCAAGGGCCATATCTCAATGGCCTGTATCATAAATCTTTTTTTAAAAAAATATATTTTATTGATTTTTTACAGAGAGGAAGGAAGAGGGATGGATAGTCAGAAACATCGATGAGAGAGAAACATCGATCAGCTGCCTCTTGCACACCTCCTACTGGGGATGTGCCCGCAACCAAGTTACATGCCCTTGACCGGAATCGAACCTGAGACCTTTCAGTCTGCAGGCTGACGCTCTATCCACAGAGCCAAACCGGTTTTGGCTTGTATCATAAATCTTTCAAGAAAAAACAGAAGTCCTATGTAGAGGAATCATTTATTAATTCAGATGTTACTTATCTCTTGAAGATAGAGAATACAGCCAAGTGATAAGCAATTATTTTAAAATGTCAAAAATAAACTTGGCATGCACTTTCTTATTGGTCCAGAGCTATTTGCCCATCAAGTTCAAGTTACTTAATGTTTATAAACAATTTTATCCAGCTTGAACATATGATATACAATTTCTGTGTGTCCTTAATACAACTTCAGAAAGTGTCAACAGAGAGGATATTCTTAAAGGTAGGTAAATCAGCAATAACAAAATGAGATATATGAAAGTGAAGCAAGAAAAAAGTTAGAGAGAGAAGATGCCCTATTGTAACAGGGACAACAAAATCATCCTTTTTACTTTTCCTGATTTTATTGGCTATTTTGGTTGAAATCTTATTTCTCTCTCTTTCTCTCTCTCTCTCTCTCTCTCTCTCTCTCTCTCTCTCTCTCTCTCTCTCTTCCCACCCTCTCTCTCATTGATATCTTTACTGATAAATCACCTACCTACACTCATACCATCTTAGCTAGCCATTGAAGGGCTTTTCTGAGGTTAAAAATATCCAGACTGTTGCTAGATTCAATGACATTTGTTTCAATTCCATTATCTTTAGTGTCTCAGATGCATTTCAAACAGAAAGTCACTCCTGTCCACCCTTGACTTCTGTAGCATTTCAAAATCCTGGTGCTCTGACCTATCTCATCTTTCTATTTCTTTGATTTCAACAATCCCTCATTTTTCTTCTCCCACAGCCCTCCTCCCACTATTTCATAGTCATTGCTTATGACAGGGATCACTCTCTTCCCTATTTTTTCTCTTTGCCTCTTCTTCAGGAATTTCACCTATTCCTTCTGGCTTTAGCTATAGCTACATTAATGACAACCCCTAAATAGTAAGGATTGTGAATGAATGGACACAAATCTAAAGGTTTTCATTGAAAGAAATCAGACAACCAGTATTTGAATTGTTCTGCACTTGAGGTTGGTGTGGAATTAAGATCAAGCTTTTCTGATTTTTGTTTGCTTAGTGTGTGTTTTTCCTTTTTTTGGGGGGGGGGAGTTAAAGAAAAACGTTCTGCCTTTTTAGTAGCTTGTCATAAAATAAAGTAAATTAATATCAAAATATTGAAGCATATGGAATAAAGTAATTTAAGTGGAGAAATTTATTGGTGTTTTCCACTTGAAGGTGAAAATTTGTTTTTCTTCATAGCTTATAGGTTTTATAATAATATCCTAAAACCATTAAAAATGTTGCAGGCAAGACAATTTTTGAAGGGAGTTTTCACTATAGTCAAAGTATTAAATTTAGGGTATTTTAAGCAACCTATTTGTACTTCAATTTGCTTATTATATGTGGTGCTTGACTTAGGATTCACTTTCCACCTTTTTAAGTCTGGAAAGCTTTGAATCAAGGTGAATGCTTTTAATGTTTTTCATTTTGTAGTTGGTACTGTGACCTAAGAATGACCTAAGAATATAAGTTATGTAATATTCATTGAGAAAAATGATAAGGCAGGTATGATATTCTTAAGCCTTTCATAATTTATTATATATTATAAGACAGATTATCATTAGAACAGAAGACATATATGATATTCTCCTTTTTTGTATCATTTCGATGAAGATTGAGATTTTTTTCTCCTTATGATAATAAACGTAATGAGTTCCTTTTAAAGGTTTGCTATGTTCCTTGATATTTGAATGAACTCTTTTGCTGACCATCTCTGTGACACTAAAGTCACGGCCCCCCAAAGTACACATTTTTCTATTGCAATCCAAAATGGAACAACATACTATTGAAAAATACTTCACAAGCAATTTCCAGAAACTTTTGACTATCTTTCAGCATTATACCTTTCCTGGTCTCGATATAATGGCTAAAACACCAGGCATCAGTCAGAAGAAAAAAAAGGGGAGGGGGGGCAAAGGACAAATTGTATCAACTATTCAGTTTTGTTTGTTAAAGATGCTTCCTCAGAAACCCCCCTGCTTACCTGTCACTGCTCACAGTCTAGTCATGTGGTCACCTTTATCTGCAAGGAGGTGGGGTCTTTACATACATGTCTATATATGAGGGGGAAATGGCTATTAGGTAGACAACCAGCAGTCTTCTAAACAACCCTAAACACGTATCTGAGGGCCAAGTTTGCATGCATTTTCCTATTCATGTCTTACAAGGCATCCATTGTTAACATTCTTCTTTTATAGGCGAGGAAATTGAGGTTTAGATGGGCTAAATAACTCGCCTGCAGTCACATAAGTAGCAGGGTGAAGAACAAGGAATTGAACTTACTTCTACTTGACACAGCTGCCAAGCTCTTAACTACTACACCACAGTACTTCTGAGTTGGTGCTCCTGCTCTCTTGTTGGCTTTATTTCAGAAACCAGCTCTAGATTCCAAAGATGAATGAATTCCTCTGAAAGACATACAGGAAACCTGGGCTGATGGAGAAATACAGTAACCTTTTAAAAAATTCATAAGCCCAAAATGTCTGCAAAGATTTTAAAATCTGCTTGCTTTGCTGTTTCTTGATTTATTAAGGGGACCAGGCACCATGAATTGGTCTAATACTGTGAAAGGAGTTTAAAGGTAGAAAGAATCTCTTTCCATGAAGTGAAAAATTAAAGATTGTGAGGTTTTTTATTGAATGTATTGGGGATACATTGGTTAATATGATGATATAGGTTTCAGATGTAAAATACTATAATACATCAACTGTATATTGTATTGTGTGTTCACCACCCCAAGGCAAGTCTCCTTCCATCACCATTTATTCCCCTTTCATCCTTTTCTACCTCCCTTCACCCCCCTTTCCCTCTGGTAATCACCATACTTTTGTCTGTGTTAATGAGGTTTTATTTCTTTTTTTGCCTAATTCCTTCACCTTTTTCACGCAGTCCAGTAATCCCCCTCCCCTCTGACAGCTGTCAGGCTGTTCCCTATCTATGTGTCTTTTTCTATTTTGTTTGTTAATCTTCTTTGAACGGCATCCAGCATGGCCTGGGGTGAACCTGAGGGGGGGCGGTGAAGGATTAAAGAAGACACACAAGAGAAAACAGTGGGGCCAGGTAGGATCACTGTGCCTGAATGAGGAAACAGTGACACAGCCTGTAAGCTGAAGCTTTATTTTATAGTCAGATCACACAGAGCAAAACAAGGGGAGTGGTCAACATGTCTACAATGTTCTTGTGAGTTTTAAATCTATTTCGGTACTCAAGCCTTGTTTTGGCAGCACTTGCTGCACCTCCCACAGCCCATTAGCTACCTAGGAACAAGGGAGAATTATAAGGTCAAGCTTAATTGTGCTAGGAGGGCTCTGCCCTCTAAGCTGGGACTTGTATGTGGCCTTACCACAGGTCAGTCCAAGGCTCGACCCTATAGCCACTCCCTCCACTTCTTCATTAGATTCCACATACAAGTGAAAGCATATGGTACTTGTCTTATTCTGACTGGCTTATTTCACTTAGCATAATGCTCTCCAGATCCACCCATGCTGTGGCAAAGGGTAGGATTTCCTTCTTTTTTTTATGGCCAAGTGGTATGCCATTGTGTGATTATTAAAAAAGAAAAACTCTGGATTAATTGGTAGATAATGGGAGTAGCACATACTGTTAGTATATCACCCTCAAGCCTGTTTTCAGTCCCTTTCTCTTCTTGTCTCTACTAAGAGGGCTGGGGAAGCTGCATACTTGTTCTTGCAGGCTCTTATCACACTATGAACGGCCAGGCAATGCAGTCCTGGTTAATGGTATGTTAAAAAAAAAGGTGCCTCGGGGATATTTCTGGGAAATCTTCCACTTTCTTGTTAAAGGGGACAGATACAGCAGGCACCTTCCTTCCTTTTTCCTGCCTGGATTTAGACCCAATGACTGGAGCCATAGCAGCCATTTTGTACCATAGATGTTCAGAGAGATACTGGCTTTGTTATCATTGAGTTGCTGACTCAGTGGCTACTTCCAGATTTTTTTCTCTTTACTCTTAGTTATGTTATATTTTACTTCACCAAAAGTTAATTATAATTAATTTAATTAGTCATTGCCTTTCAATAAATTGTACAACAGTCAACAGATGGATTTATTAAAATTTTTGCGTGTATTGACTCAGTACAGAGATAAAAAATTTCCTGAAAGTTTTCTTTTTGGACCCAGAATGTAAATAAATCACATATTGAATTTAGTATCCACAAAAAATTTTAAAAAATAGGGCCCATTGCCAAATGTTTATTTTGTTAGACACTATTTTCCTCTAAAGACAAAAAAAGCATGAGATATTAACAAAAACGGATTGCCTTTATAGGGTGTTACCAGTGCTTCATTGTTTAAAATTGAATAAAGTAGTTGTCTTAGTTTAGGCTGCTATAACAAAATACTATGGTTGCAAAGTTCTGTTGTCCTGGCTTGAAAGAAAGAAAGAAAGAAAGAAAGAAAGAAAGAAAGAAAGAAAGAAAGAAAGAAAGAAAGAAAGAAAGGAAGGAAGGAAGGAAGGAAGGAAGGAAGGAAGAGAGAGAGAGAGAGAGAGAGAGAGAGAGAGAGAGAGAGAGAGAGAGAGAGAGAGAAAGAAAGAAAGAAAGAAAGAAAGAAGGAAGGAAAGAGGGAGGGAGGGATGGAGAGAGGGAGGGAGAGAGAGAGAGAGGGAGAGAGAGAGAGAAGAGTTCTGGTATCTCTTTCTATAATGGCACTAAATCCATCATGAGGATTTCACCCTCATAACATCATCTTAAAATTATTTCCCAAAGCACTCAGATTCAAATACCATCAAAGTGAAGATTAGGATTTCAGTATATGAATATTGGGAAGACCAACATTTAGTCTTCCAATACACAAAGCATTAACAAAGGTTTGAAGCTTGACTGATTTTGCAAACATGTTCCATATACTCTCTTTTCATAGGAGGCCTAAGATTAATGATGTTCCATCATGATGCTTTATCCACTTTTTTTTCAGTCTGGGCTACATGGGTAATAGTATTTTCAATATAACTTTCTCTAATTCAAAATTTTCTTTTTTCATACAAAAATAAAAGAATTTATAAGCAGAGTGCAAGGAATATACTTTAATCTTTATTTGTTGTGTTTTTTCCCCCACCAGAACAATCTTTAGTTCTTTCTCCATTTCAGTGTTGTTTGAAACCTTGGGTTATGTCTAAATTTATTTTTAGCCCTAAAATTATGATATATATAAATAAATGGATGCACTCTTTTATTTTACAAACATAATTGTGATTCATTTACACTGACTGTGTTTGCTCTCATTTTCTGTCTTACGTAGGTCATGGGAATTGTGATTGAAAATTTGGTATTTTGAAATTAAATTCAGAATTTAGAATTTAGACTGCATATTGATCTAGACAGGAGAATCATGGGATTTGAATAAAGACAGAGGGTATGGTCTGATGATATGTGATGATGAATGTGATGATATTTAAGAGACAGCATTGATAGGCCTTGCTAACATATTTTCTATGATAATGATTTTAGAGAGAGTAGGAGTAATTTAGCATGGTTCCTAGATTTCAGTTTTGCATGATGGTGGGTGGCTTTGGCACTACCTTACCTCAATGTGAGTCAATTTGAGCCAATGAGAAGATTTGTGGATATACTAAGTTGAAGTATTTGTGAGGTTATGAGACAGAGATGTCCAGTAAGTAATTCATAGGGATTTAATTTGGTAGTTTAGAAAGAAAAACTAAGCTACGGATCTCAATTTGAGTATCAGAGCAAAAAATGTGGTTGATGAAGCCATAGGTTTAAATGAGTCTGTCCAGAGCTGGTATATAGATTCAGAAATAGACAAGAAGTGTGTTTGTTAAAGATTCTGAGTAATGTGATCACTTAAACAGCCGATGTGGAAAGGACACCCCTAAACACACACACACACACTAACACACACACACACACACACACACACACACACACACAAACTGATTAGGTAAAGAGCAAGGAAAGTCATATGATGAAAGTCAAGGGGTGGAGTTTTTTAATAGTACAATATGATTGTCTTTATTTTATATACTGTACATTAGACTTCTATAACTTATTTACTACTCATTAAAAGTTTGTACACCCACCCCCAAATAATGCCCTGGTAACCACTATTTTACTTTGTTTTTGACAGATTTAACTTTTGGGGGTTCCATATATAAACGATATCATACAGTACTTACCTTTTTGTCTAACTTACCTTGCTTAACATAATGTGCTCAAGGTCCATGATGTTGTTGAAAATGGGAGAATATCTTCCTTTCTCATGGCTGAATAATATTCCATTATATATATACTAGAGGCCCGGTGCACGAAATTCGTGAACGGAGCGGCGGGGGGTGGGGGGTGCCCTCAGCCCGGCCTGCACCCTCTCACAATCTGGGACCCCTCAAGGGATGTCTGACTGCTGGTTTAGGCCCGATCCCTCAGGGATCCCTCTTGCAATCCAGGATTGCGGGCTTCTAACTGCTGGCCTGCCTGCCTGACTCATTGCCCCTAACCACTCTGCCTGTCTGCCTCATTGCCCCTAACCATTCACCTGCCTGCCTGATCACCCCTAACTACTCTGCCTGCCTGCCTGATTGCTCCTAACCACTTGCCAGCCTGCATGATTGTCCCTTCCACTCTGCCTGACTACCTGATTGCCCCTAACTGCTCGTCTGCCTGCCTGATCACCCCTAACCACCTCTGCCTCAGCCCCCACCACTGTGGCTTTGTCAGGAAGGACGTCCAGAATGACGTCCGGAAGGTCATTTGGCTGTCTGGTCTAATTAGCATATTGCGCTTTTATTATTATTATATATAAACTTTTTATCCATTCACTTTTGATGAGCATTTATTTCCATATCTTGGCTGTAATGGATAATCCTATCTAATAAAAGAGTAATATGCAAATTGACCGTACCTCTGCTATACCCACAAGCCACGCCCACCAGCCAATAAGGAGAGAATATGCAAATAAACTCAATCAAGATGGCTGCGGCCACAGAGAGCAGGAGGAATGCTTGGGTTTCCTTGGCAATGGAGGAAGCCAAGCTTTCCGTCTGCCCTTGCCGGCCCAGGCCTCCACTCTAGGCTATAAAGTTTCAATGATGTAAGATAAATAAATTCCAACAAAAAATGGCGGCAGCCATGGAGCTGGAGAGAGCAGGAGGCTAGGGTTGCCCCCGGTGATGGAGGAAGCCAAGCTTCTGCAGCCCTAGCCTGCCTTGGCCTCCACTTAAGGCTACAAAGTTTCAATTATAGAAGATAAATAAATCCCAACAGAAATGGTTGCCACCACGGAGTGAGCAGAGGGCTTGGCTCTGCTCCAGGCTACAAAGTTTCAATTGTAGAAGATAAATAAATCCCAGATACCAGGGCCTCCGCTTGGGTCACCGGGGGGCGTGGCCGGCCTGCAAACCACCACAGTCCCCTCACCCAGGCCGCCCCACGCCCCAAGGAACCCCCACCCTGATCGAGGACACCCTTCAGGGCAAACCAGCTGGCCCCCACCCGTGCACCAGACCTCTATCCTATCTAATAAAAGAGTAATATGCAGATTGACCATCACTCCAACACACAAGATGGCTGTCCCCATGTGGTCAAAGATCCTGCCCCCATGTGGACACAAGATGGCCAACACAAGATGGCCAGCAGGGGAAGGCAGTTGGGAGAGATCAGGCCTGCAAGGGAGGGCAGTTGTGGGTGATCAAGCCTGCAGTGGAGGGCAGTTAGGGGTGATCAGGCTGGCAGAGGAGGGAAGTTGGGGGTGACTGGGCCTGCAGGGAAGGGCAGTTTGGGGTGACCCAGGCCTGCAGGGGAGAGCAGTTGGGGGGACCAGGTCTGCAGGGGAGGGCAGTTAGGGGTGACCAGGCCTGCAGGGGAGGGCAGTTAGGGGCAAACAGGCTGGCAAGGGAGCAGTTAGGCATCAATCAGGCTGGCATGGGAGTGGTTAGGGGGTGATCAGGCTGGCAGGCAGAAGCAGTTAGGGGCAATCAGGAAGGCAGGCAGGTGAGCAGTTGGGAGCCAGCAGTCCTGGATTGTGAGAGGGATCCCAGATTGGAGAGGGTGCAGGCTGGGCTTAGGGACAACCCCCCCCTCCATGCACGAATTTTGTGCACTGGGCCTCTAGTGCTATAATAAACATGGGAGAGCATATATCTCATTGAATTCCTATTTTCATTTCCTTTGTGTAGATACACAGAAGTAGAATTGCTGGACCATATAGGAGATCTATTTGAGGATCCTCCATACTATTTTCCTTAGTGGTTATACCCATTTACATTTCCATCAATAATGTATAAGGGTTTCCTTTTGGGTGGAATTATTTAAGGAGAAAGAGATCAACAATATTAAAGCTTGCTGAGTATTCATAAAAGATAAATACTAAAGAATGCCAACCAAATTTCTTCATCGGAAGACATTGTTTAACATAATTTGTGGCAGAGTAGATAGAAGAGTAAATGTACAAGAAATACTAGCTAGAGACAAACATAAATATGGAGTAAATACATAAATTTTAAAGTTAAAACATTATAAACATCTATCTATACCAGCCGTGGGCAAACCACGACCCGCGGGCCGGATCCGGCTGTTCTGTCCGGTTCTCTTGCTCTCCCCCACTCCGCTCCTTTACTTTGAATTTATATTAGTTCACACAAACACTCCATCCATTCTTTTGTTCCGGCCCTCCAGTCCAGTTTAAGAACCCATTGTGGCCCTCGAGTCAAAAAGTTTGCCCACCCCTGATCTATACTGTTGAAGAGTACTAATAGAGAGACAGTGAAAATGCAAAAAAATAATAATAAATGGAGAATACCCAATGAGGCAGTAGAGGTTGTGTGTTCTATATGTATATGGGTAGGAAGATGATGAGTGTTTTAAATTAAAAGTTGAATACATTTTATTTATTTTTAAAGATTATTTTAGCTAATTGTGGGAAGAATGAATTAGAGAAACTAAGACTGAAAGTAAGGACAACTGATGAAAATAAAGCAGAGGAAGATGAACAGAGGGAATAATTGTTGAAACATTAACTTGGGAAGATCAGTAGGGTTTAGTAATACACTGTATGTGGGAAATAAAAGGCAAAGTAGATCAAAGATTTGAGAAGTATTTAAAGATTCTAACTTGGGACCTGAGAAAGAATGATAAAAATAACTATTAGGCATTTGAAATGTGTGTTCCATTTTAGACATTCTTAATTTTGACTGCCTTTGGAATATCTTAAGTGAAGAACCTTCATTGAGTTAAAAAATTGGGGTAAGAAGGTATATGGACAGCCAAGCTATCTGAGGTATTTGTGATATGGATGAAGCTGAAAGCACAGAATCAGAGAAGGTAGCCTTGTGAGACTAGATATAAAGAGAGATGAGGGCCTTGCGTGGACCTTGAAGAGCAATAACATTTATAGGCAAACTAGAGGCCCAGTGCATGAAATTCGTGCACTGGGGGGGGGGGGTGGTGTCCCTCAGCCCAGTCTGCACCCTATCCAATCTGGGACCCCTCAGGAGATGTCAGACTACATCCCTCTCACAATCCAGGACTGCTGGCTCCTAACCACTCACCTGCTTGCCAGCCTGATCAATGCCTAACTGCTCCCCAGCCTGCCCAATTGCCCCCAACTGCCCTCCCCTGCAGGCCTGGTCCCCCCCAACTGCCCTTCCCTGCTGGCCTGATCGCCCACAACTACCCTTCCCTGCAGGTCATCTTGTGGCAGCCATCTTTGACCACATGGGGACTGCCGTTTTTTGCGAGGGCTTGAGGGTCAATTTGCATATTACCTCTGTATTATATAGGATGGCAAAAAGGAAAGCAGTGTAAAGGGTGAAAGTAATATCCAGAGGAGAAAAAATTGACATAGAAGTGAATAAATCACAAATATTACATCCAATGCTAGAGCAAGGTCAAGTTATATAATTTAAAAGTACCTATTGAATTTGCCACTGGGAGGCCATTGTGATTTAAAGTGAAGTCATTTTAGTTGAATGATGAAGAAAAATACCATTTTGCAGATGGCTAAATCGTTAAGGGCAGTTGAGGAAGTGCAGACAGTGGAAACCACTCTTTCAAGACTTTGGTTAATGAAGGGAAAGGAGAACACAGGAAGAGGAGTTACTTTCTTCTTGCTTGAGGTCATTTTTAGGAGTTTTGCTAACTGCAAAAGCCCATGTTTACAGTTTTCCATTGAAGTAGTATGTGAACCATACCAGTGTCAACGATACTGCATATTTGTGCTTTCCTGTTAGATCAATCTTTCAAAAATTTAGTGATATGGAATTACAGATGTTCATGTAATAGTGACATCTAGTTGAATGAGAAAACAGCTGAAATCCTTTAAATACTATGTCTTAAGGCACATTCTAGTTTGTTAGTGGTAGATATTTGTAACTTTTCTCCTGGCCTTTCTTTGTAGTCCTACAGATAACTTAATTTGTTCACCCTAAAGAAGATTGAGTATTTTAATAAAGTCTTGGCTGGTTCTAAGTACATTGTGATGATAACATTGAAGAAATATTAGTTTTATCATGGAAAATGATGACTTTCCTGTAATTAGTTGTTTTTATCAGTATCTTATTATTTTTATTGCTTGTTTTCATCTGTATTCTATTCTAACTGTATAAGTGACTATTTCAGTTTAATTTTTCTTTTACTGGTTTACAAATTGAGTTTTAGAATTTTATTTCCAAACAATAGTAAAAACTAGAAAATCTTTTCTTCTGACAGATATCTTTGAATACTCTAGCTAGAGATTTCACCCTTGGCCGTGAACTTAACTCTACCGAATCAGATTATATTTGATACCAATATTAGAGCCCCTTCAAATGCCAAAAGTTTATTATAGTTAAAATGTGCTATTTCTTTTTCTAAGAAGTGTTATTTGTATATTCATTTTATATTATGATTTGAAAACTGGTGGTATTTGTAAATGAGGCCACAAGCAGCTAAAATTATTTCCCTGTAATTTTCATGATTAACATTTTTTTAGATGTGGCAAATATATATATATACACACACACACACATATATCTATATACACATACATATGCTGATACTTAATGAAAATATGCTATCAATTAATATGGAATATGTATTATATGTGAAAATGCAGATATTCATAGGTGGTAAAAAGCATGTAGCTACATATGAATAGTATAAGAATAATAGTCTAAGAAAAAATTTCTTGTATCCAGTTAATTAAAATGTAAATAGGGAGGCAAAATACCAAGAGAGCAATTTATTTTGTCTCCCTGAATAATATTTAAATAAGCCATAAAATAATGCCATTTCAATGCCAAAATCCTTTGATTATAACTGAATGTTAATATCAAACAAGAAAATTTTTGAAAAGGATGAAAACATGTTTAATTTCATAGAGAGATAGAGATAGATATAGAGATAGATATTGAGATAGAGATAGAGATAGAGATAGAGATAGAGATAGAGATAGAGATAGAGAGAGACCCAGATAGAGGTGAAGTGACATTTTGCTCGGGTTGGTTTGCTTGTTGGGAAGGTTGACTCTGAGCAATCTTTTTTTTTTTAATTTCTTTATTGATTAAGGTATCACATATTTGTCCTCATCCCCCCCATTCCCATCCTAAACCCCTCCCCACGCATACCCCCACCCCCCTGTTGTCCATGACCACTGGTTAGGCTTATATGCATGCATACAAGTCCTTTGGTTGATCTCTCCCCCTTACCCCCACCCTCCCTACCTTCCCTCTGAGGTTTGACAGTCTCATCGATGCTTCCCTGTCTCCGGGTCTGTTTTTGTTCATCAGTTTATGTTGTTCATTATTTCCCCCAGATGAGTGAGATCATGTGATACTAGAAATACACTTATAAGAACCGAAAATGAGACAAGCAATAATGGTTATGCTGAGAGGCAAATCTGAGCAATCTTTTAAGGTATATGAAGTAACATCAATGACTGACCCTAGAGATGTGTTTGTGGGTGGTAGAACAGGAAATTAGGCCACTGTCAGTCCTATTGAAATCTTTCCAGCTGAGAATTTATTTCTGTTACATATTAAGATTCTCCATGGGATTTCATTAGTAGAAAGAATTTTACAGTTTAGAAGTGTTTGAAACCCATGAATGCAATCTCATTTCTCCTTCACTGATAGATAGTAAGTGATATCTTCAAGGTCACAGAAGTCAGGTACAGAGCCATAATCAAAACTTCCAATAACCTATTTTATTCCTAGGTAGTTCTCTATATTAGAAAGTACTTTCTGGTGTTAGCTCAATATTCATTCCTATACCATCCATCTATGAAACTTCACCGTTTTCTTTAAAGTTATCTATAATAATAAAAGCGTAATATGCTAATTAGACTGGATAGCCGAACAAACTTCCAGACATCCTTCTGGACGAAGCTGGGGCTGCAAGGGCCGAGGCAAGCCACCATAGCTGAGAGTGCCGAGCCCCTTGCACAAATTTCATGCATCCGGCCTCTAGTAAAGAATAAATTCAAATTATTTTTCATGTGGTAGTTTGGATTGGTCATTTATGTGAATGTAGAAATGTGTTGATGCATCAACCTTCTGCCAATTTTTCTGCCCAGGCTTTTGGCTTTTGTTGTGAGGGTTGTGGGTGATGAGAGACTATACTAGAGAGGTCTGCATGAAGAGTGGTATCTTCATGGATTCCTCAGGAAGAACAAGAAGATGATGATGGATGATGATGTAATAATGATGAAAACAAGAATTAATACTTTTGGTAGACTTGCTGTGTCCCCTGTGTGTGTGTGTGTGTGTGTGTGTGTGTGTATTTAACCTTCACAATACCTTGTGAATGAATACTATTATTATGCCAATTTGTAGATGAAGTTGGCCAAACTCACCCAGCTAGTAAATAATATAGTATGGATCTGAAAACAGAAAGACTAATTTTGGATTCAAATTTTTAAACTGTTGGGCTAACCTTCTACTCTAGAGATATGTTCTGAGAAGAGGTTGTAAAGAAAAAGTATTCATTGATGATAGGAGATTCCAGAGAGCACTGGGCAGGGGCAGGTGAAGAGTGGCCATGGGGAAAGGCCAGGAGGTAGCCCAGAGCAGCAGGGTGGTGCTTAGGGATGTGAAGTGCAGTCAGTCACCTTGCCTGGAGAGAACCTGTAGTTAGAGCTCTGCTGCTTCTGGTGTGCAGAGAGGAGGTGAACACTCCATTCTTACTAGGGGTTCTTGTGTGTTATATCAGTCATCTTTCTTGGCAATGAAATGTGGTTTTCAAGCATTTCCCCTATGGAAATAGGCTCTAAGCAATGGTTCTTACTCGTTCGGATCAAGGACCTTTGAGAATATGGTAGAAGCTTTTGTCTATCTAGGGAGAAAGTGAGCATAGGCATAAATACAGATGTAAAAGGGATTATGTCCCAATAATGCAGGAGAACTGAGGAAGGCATATACGTCTTGAAAGGAACCAGGGACTGGATATTTCCCCTGGCTCTTGATGGGATAGCCCTATGCGATAAAGAATCAGAGAGGACCGGATGTGTGAATACTAACTACAGAGCAAAAAAGGAAATAAAATAAATCCAGGGAAGTCTTATGACTCACTTCATGACCTCACACATTTTAGTATTTCTATAAAACTCATGCTATGTTTGTTGTGACTGGGAAGCCTCACGGAGACAAATGGGAAAGGTAGAGCTTCCCTTCTCATCCAGAGGTGGGTCAGCACAAAGCAGACTGCCTTGATTCCAAATGAAAACAGAAAAGAAGTAAGCCACATACAGGGCAAGTGGGGCTTTTCCATGCCTCCAGCCATGAGTCTGAAGTTTGGGTGAAAATTCCGTAAGACCCTAAGGACAGAGATAATCCAAAATGACATTTGTCATCTGTGCATGTACTGGCAAAACTTTTTCATTATTATTTAAGGAGCTTCTTGCACTCTTTGAAGCATATCCACATACCTTAGGTTAAATCCTTGATCTGCCAGGTTGATTCTCTAATACTAAGCTGGTTTCAGAAGTAAAAAATGTGGCCCTAGCCAATCCCCAGCAACCCTGTTACTGTAATGGAATCTGAAGAGGTCAGTGCATTTCCTTTTGTGTGTCTCTGTTTTTCCTTCATGAGTCAGTGAAGATTGAACAAGTTCATTATTGAAGCCACTGCCTGTACAGACTTGGGGTGCGGACAATGTCTTAAGTGTCATGTCAGTTCTTTGCTTTCACTGTTTTGTTCCCTTTGACTTGCAGAAGCAGCATTCTGAGAGACAATGTCTGTGGGAAGTTTGAGTTAGGCCACCTATGCTGTCCAGAGGAATGCAAAGACCCAGCACACACAGGGCTGAGTCTAGCTTTCTCTACTGCTAGAAGGGGAGTGTTATTTCACAGCCTTTGTCTGCCTGATTTTGCTGAAGAAGCAGGAGTCCTCAGGAATAGCTCTGTGGTATCACTGACCTGAATTGGTTTTGAAGAAACGGTAGCTCCTAAGGCATTTTAGTTGTCAGAGCTGAAGCCTACATATATTTCATATTTTTGCCGACCAAACATCTAGAATGTTCTTGTTAGAGAGGACTTGGGAACAAATTATATGGATGTCTATATAATATTTTAAGCAAACATCAAAAGTCCTTCTTATCTATCTCTTATAGGGATATGGGCAATTCACAGGTCGAATGAGGCAAAGGCCCTAAATTAAGCAGGATTAATTAGAAAGAATTATTCTTTTGAGTGGATCTTTATTAACTATCGAGATCTAAGAACTTGGAATATAACAATATAAAAATGATTGTGATACACTCCTTGGTCTCACAAGGTTTGCATTGTTAACTATGAATATAGGTACAAAGATATACAAATATGCTAAAAATGAAAAAAATGTTATTTGTCAAGAAAATGGCATTCATGCAAATGTACAATTTATCTAACCATTTTTATATGGACTTTAAAAAATAACACAAGAATTTCAGAAAAAATATAACACTGTAATCTATTTGTTAGCTAATAAACCTGGAGAGAGCCTGAGACTGCTGAGTTCATTGGGCTTGCTTCTTCCAATTACTGCTTAGTTGTGAAATTTTTACATCACCTCGGTTATATGAGTTGAAGACTAAGAAGTGATAGTCTAGAGCAATGGTTGGCAAACTCATTAGTCAACAGAGCGGCAAACCGCGGCTCGCGAGCCGCAGTTTGCCGACCACTGGTCTAGAGGAATCCAGATCTGGTAAATATAATTCTAAAATGACCCAAATAACCCATGCCCTTGTACAATCCTTTCCTCTTGAGTGTACATGGAACCTGTGAATACAATCAGGTGTCACTCTCATGATGATGTTACGTTACATGGCAGAGGTGAAGGGCTTTTTCAGATATAATAAAAGTCTATAAACAGTTGATTTTGTGTTAATTAAAAGAGGTATTACCTCAGGTGGGTTTGACCTAAATAGATTAGCCTTTTAAAAGAGGGACAGGAGCCCTCCTTGAGTTCAGAGAGATTCTTCTGCTGGTCATGAAAGGAAAATAACATGTAGAAAAGGCCATTTTATTATTCCTTTCAGAACCATGTTCATACAACACCCTCTCCCAGGTTGTAAAACACAGAGAGGACAGACACAGCATCTGCTTTTAAAGAGGTCTCATATTGGTATGTGAGGGAAAACCCACAAACTTTATAAAAATTGAATAAAGGACATTTGAGAAGTTTGCAGAAGATGCTATTGAACCAGAGTAGGTTGTCTACTCACTTCTCACCAGGTACCAAAATTGGCCTCAGGATATATCTGTTGGCCCTTGTGCTGAGATAAATGTACAAATAACAGAAAACCTATAGGGAGCAGCAAGAGATGAGGCTGGGAACAGGGAAGGTCATGGAAGGAACAGTCTCTGATGTCCTACTAGGAATTTTACTCTCTATAGAGTAGTCAGTGGGTACCACTGAAGGAATGTAATCAGATTTATACTTTAAAAATATGGAAAGTATTTTGGAGGGAAATAAAAGAAAACTGAAGTAAGAATACCAGTTAAGAGGCTCTCCCAATAGTCTCAAGCAAGACAAAAAAATGACGGTTTGATCTAAGACAGTGGCAATAGGCTGTGAATGGAGAGGAAATGGTAGATATGTTGGAGAGAGATTTAAGGAGTAGAGTTGGCATGATTTGGTGTCTGTGTGTTGGTAGGAGAATTTGAAGTTGAGGTTGGCTTTTGGTTCTCTCCTGGGTCCAATTAAGTGTAACTAACATAGTGGAGAACCTGAGTTATAATCAGGACTGGAGGAAGGAGGGGGTATAACAGTTAGGATACAATTTCCTTTCAGGTGTGGTAAGGCCTAGTAGTTTAATATATAGCATTTGTAGCATTGGAGAAAGGTCTGACCTAGAGATGAAGATTTAGGAGACATCAGTATTTCCGTTTAGTTGATATTAAGGGTGAAGATTAAAACACTATGAGAGAATATATTGATAAGAATAGAAAGGCATAAGAAACAAATACCAGAGCATATATATACTAGTATGTAAAGGTAAGTTAGCATAACAGTAGCTGGATATCTAACCAAATCAACCATAAGGAACATGGTAGAGTTGTAGGAGTCAGGTCAAAGCCAAAAAAAGAGAGAAATGAGAGAAGTAAATTTTGGCATAGAGTTTGATTAGGAAATGTGCTAAAAGGCATCTACTGGTTTAGATTTTAGTGGTATGATTTACATTTTAATTTTTCTCCTTTTCAGCATTAGAACCCCAATTTTGTTTTGGTAAGGCTGATTCTACCCCAGGATCTGATGGTGAAGCATCTGACCTAACCCAAGCCAACAAGTTCTTCAGGGAAGGAACAAACAGGAACAAGAGGATAAACTTTTCTAGACTTTTAAAAAAAGTAAAAAAAAAAATTCTTAACTGTAAGAAGATTTCTCTTTCTGGTTTGGTGTGAATAGAGTAGACTAGAACTGCTTCTGCCATTGTGACCATGTTCATCCCGGGAATGGATCAGTGCTAATGAAGCTCTCAGGAAAGAGGAGGAAGCTCACAGTCTGCCTGGAAGCTAAACAGGACCCTATACTGTTAAGTTATAGGATCTGATGTATTCTTTTTGAACCCCTGAAAAAAGCCATGGCTGATGGTTGCCTTGGTATCAGTACACTGCTAATGCACTAATTTAGATTTCTCTCAGGAAAACAAATTGATTTTATTCATTCGTTCAAGAACATTGAGATTTTACTATGTGCCCTGTACTTTTCTAGGCATTAGGAATAGGGGACACAGCAATACATTAGACTATGTCTTTATTCCCTTGGAGCACACATTGTAATTTGTGATATAGAAATTAATGTAAATAAACACACATTTATCTAAACACAATTCAAATAATAATAAATGCTAGGAAAAATAGAGAGTAAAAAATCAGAGTGATCATGTGTGTATTCAATGTAGAAAAAATAGGGAATTCAGGGGAGTGAGTTTCTTCTGTCAGTGAAAGGGAACATTTTATCAGAAAAACTAAAGGTTTGAAATTCATTTAACAACCACTTGATCTTCAGGGAAGGGGTTTTCCTTACCTCTAACCTATCCCATACATCCATTAAACCTGAAATATCATCAGTGTTTCTTTTTGAGACTCTCAGGCACATTTAAATTTTTTTTCAACAATGTAATATGAATTGCTCTAAAGAAATAGCATCTAAAGGACTTGGTTGAGGCATTCTGTGTTCTATGACCTTAAGTGGTGAATGCAATATGAATCTTCAAAAAGGTTAACCTGAACTGGACAGACTTTGGAATGAGATGCTCTGTGAAAGGTGAATATTCAATCACAGGCTACAGTTGGCTTTGAATGTGTTCCTTTAAATCCGGGTTAAAGAGATTGGCCAGCCATAGGCTTACAAGAGAAGGGCTGTCGTGGCAAGGGGACAGACCCTAGGCTGTGTCCCTTTCATCCGCTGTTAAAATTAAAGTGAGGTTCAGCAGATACCTCGAGGAAAGATATTAAATTGAAGATTTTGCAGTTTTGTTGTGCCTGCAATTTCCCAGTGTTGTTAGTGAGAAGCTGAGAAGGCCCTTAAAAGCTTTTGTGCTTGGCACCTACAGAAATCTAATTTCTGATGAATAGGGTCCTAATTGGGTCAATTATTCTATTATACTACACAAGAGTGCTTCACACTGCTGCTTCAGGAAGGAGAGGCGCTGTAGTCTCCCCATTGGTGGTCTCCAATTTGAACAGAACTCAAAATCCAGTGCTTAACTTTTCCTTCCTCCGTGTGAGACTTGCCCTTCCAATCTCAGTTTATCACATGAACCAACTGCTGAATAAGGGTGAGATCTTTCATTGTGCAACATGAATTGCACTTTTTCACCTTCTGAGACCATGGGTAAGATTACAAAGGAGATTTTTGACTACTTTAAAAATTGTTTCACACACATTAGCAAATATATGAGGCAAGTACTTCAGTGCACCTTATTCAAAGGGAATATTCTTTAATTATTATTTTTGGGGAAGGAAGAACAGAGAGGAGCCTATATTTTTTTCATGGGTTATATGACACTTTTGTACATTTATGGGGCTCTGATTTCAATTTTATTTTCTTACTATTTCTAAGGATTGTGCCAGTTAATTTTTCATAATCCCACATACCGTGAGTTCGAAAGAAAAATAAAATTGGCACGCTAACACATGATGACACTTTCAGACTCATAATTTTAATGAGATTTATTTTTAGACATTTCTCTAATGTTAAATGTTCTAATTTGTAACATAAGATATAAACGTCTTTAATTAGAATGAATATTGTCACTCATGAGTTGGTCTGTGGTTCAGACTTTACCTGGGACGAGATGAAATTATATTGCTGATGGCAGTGTATTAAAACTGCTACCCTGGCCCGAACAGCATGGCTCAGTGACTGAGTGTTGACCTGTGAACCAGGAGGTCACGGTTCGATTCCCAGTCAGAGCTCAGTCCACAGTGTGGGGTGTGTAGGAGGCAGCTTATCAGTGATTCTCTCCCTTTCCCTTCCTCTCTGAAGCCAGTAAAAATATATTTTAAAAAACGATTACAATGCAATACCTTGTAGTCTGTGAATAAGTTTTGGCTTCGGCATGGGTAAAGTAGAGGGGCATCATTTTATCTTTTGTAAGAGGCCAAAGAGACTGTATCACTTAAAAAACTGAATTTAGTAAGTACTTAATGAGATATTTTATAGGAACCCTAAGCTTAGTGTCTGGCACATATTAAACACCCCCAAAATTGATTATTTTAAAAATTTTGTTGAGCCGTATAAGACACTGGTTCCTGATGTTGGCATATCAGGAAATAGAATAGTGAAAAAAATGAGCAAGGCACTGTCTTAATTATCCAGTAGTTTGTAGTCTGGAAGGGAAATGAAAAACTGCATGCTTGATTGAAATATCAACTATTCTGTAATGAGTGTCATCAGAGGGTACAAAATCCTATGAAGGCTTAAAATGTGTGTGTGTGTGTTTCCATTTTGTAGCAAGCTGGCATATTTATTTCATAATCTTTGAATAGATGCTCCATGTCTGGACTCAGAGGTACTATGTCTGTATCTTCCCTAAGACATACATTGACACTTCCCACATACTACACGGGAAGTGATTTGTCTCCATTTACTGAAAACCACGAATCTAGCAAGGAATGTGATTTGATTGATTTTTACGGTCAGGAAAAATTAGTGTACAACTTTTCCTATTTCTTTCAAGAGGGGCTTAGAACGTATATGATTAATGCTTTATGGGATTCCCCATGGATGTATTTCCCTCTTAGAAGCAGTACTATTTTTTGTTAAATCTCCTTCCTCAAAGAAATTTTGAAAGTAGGAAGTTTTTATTTTTAAGCCTTTCCATTGATTTTAATTTAAAAATTAGAAAATATATGTAATAATACATTTTGGTATTTTATCATAAATATATCAGCTTTTTTATTCCTCAGGTGAAACAATATTTTAACTGTATTTTGTCCCTTTATTATTATTTATGGTTCCTTGCTATATATATTATTAGTTTTGCAAATAACTAAATAATAAAAAATTAGTTCTTCAGAGAATTTCCATTACCTAACTGGTTATGAATTAAATAGGGACATTTGGCAAATTTTTGTCAGATCTGCCTAAAATAAATTCTAAGTATCATTTATGAGAACTATATGCTATACTATACTAAGTACTCTACATGATTTATCTCAATTTTTGTGATACTTGGAAAGATATATTAACATCTCTATTTTAAGAATGAAACTGAGGCCCAGAGAGATTAACTTAACCAAATTCATACAGTTAATACATGACAGTGTTCATTCTGTCTGAGTCCAAAGTCCTTGTTCTTTTCACGATTCTACTCAGTTTCAGTCCCTGAGCTACTCCTCAGTATGATAACTGCTTATAGAATCATCTACTTTCAGAAAGTTTGAAATGTTCTGCTGGAGAATGTTCCTTTGAATATTCATTCTCTCAAACTTAGAAGCAGTGGCCTAAAGACTAACTTTCCCCCATCATTTTTAAAGCTCAAACTTCATTGTGATGTTGTTCCCAGAATAAGTGGAACAGATATGACTTTGATCATTAAATATGTTGCTTTGAAGATATAAAGTAAGAGGAGGAATGACTCCTTCAGGCAAAGAAACTTCTCCCAGTTCTGGATATAACTGAGCAGATTAGG
Source organism: Plecotus auritus (assembly GCF_963455305.1). NCBI lineage: Eukaryota > Metazoa > Chordata > Mammalia > Chiroptera > Vespertilionidae > Plecotus > Plecotus auritus. The sequence continues at coordinate 169,794,233 of NC_137775.1, read as the reverse complement.
TCAAACGCACTGTCTGCTTAAAATGCTTATATCTAGACTTCAAATGAGACCCTCCCTCAACCATCTCTGCTGGGCCCTGTCCGAGTCAGTGAGAGTCAGCATCACTAATTGTGTCTGAGAAGAAACAGTCTTTGCCCACAGGGAGCTCTTAATCGTCTAGGTGAGGCCAGGCATGACCACAAACAGTTATATATAGGATGTAAAAAAGATGAGTCAAGAGGCAAATGAGACTGATGCAAACTGTGAGAAACAGGAAAAGAAATCACAGATGGGTTATTCTCTAATCTTTTTTTTTTTTTTTTTTTTTTTTTTACTATAAATGTCATGGGGGTGGGAAGCAGGTCTACTTATTCACTATAGTGTCCCCAATATACAGCACAGTGCCTGGCATATCAACAGGCACTGAATAAAATTAGTTATGTGCATGTTGTGTGTGTCCACATATCTAAGAAAGTGAGGAGGGCCAAGCCAGTGTGGCTCAGTGGTTGAGCATCAACCTATGAACCAGGTGGTCATGGTTCAATTCCTGGTCAGGGCACATGCCCGGGTTGCAGGCTCGATCCCCAGTGGGGGGTGTGCAGAAGGCAGCCGATCAATGATTCTCTCTCCTAATTGATGTTTCTCTCTCCCTTTCCTTCCTCTATGAAATCAATAAATATATGTTAAAAAAAGTAAGTGAGGAGGGACAGTCTACTCAATAATTCATGCACACAGTATTTACAGTCAGCTGCAAAATGTATCTTTACCTCTCCTATCAAGTCCCCAGTCATCAAGAAGAGTGTCTCAGAAAAGCATCCCTTCACATTCTAAGATCCCTTCCTCTTCTTCTTTTAGATCCCCTGGCTCTTTTCTGCCCTCTCTCCAGTACCAACTCTACAATCAGATACTTTGTCCTAACCTTTACCCCCCGAGTCTTTAAAAAATTCCAATTCTTTTGAATGAATCATCCTAAAAGGTAAATTAAATTTTCTCTTGCATCTCACTGACCACCTTCCAAAGCATAACCCAGATGTGCTATTATGGGAATAAAGGTCTTTGTTCTTGTTTTACTTATGTTAGTAAGATCTCCCCAGTTGGATAGAAGAAAAACAAAAGGCCTTGGGGAGTGTGTGTGGCATAAGAGGTGAAGGTGGGGGTGGAGGGAGCGCTCTCCTGATCTCTTGGAATGAATGAGCAGTGGTAGAGGACCTTTTGGCAGAGTAGAAGGGAAGGTGGAGAGACAGGGATTTGAAGCCATGGGTGTGTTGGGTGAAGGGTTCCCTCTCATTGTACTGAAATCTAGGTACATACAGTAGTGCGCTAAGCTGCCAGTAAGAAGAGCATCACTCTTTCCATCTGCAGTGGAAACCTTGATCTCCTGCCCCAAATCATTTCCACCCAACTCTGAGTTCTCCTGCTACTGCAGCAGACCATTCTAAAAGGAACTTACAGCTTTCACGTCAAGCACCCTCTGCCTGGAGGCTTCCTTAGGGGCCAGAGGGGTTTTCTCAATCCAAATTCAGACAGCCCTGAGGTCAACCCTCAACCAACATGAGACAGAGTTTGGTGCCTAAGCGCCCTATCTTCCACCTGTAGTGAAACCACTCTAAAAGGTGGTTTACATGATTTCTTAGTGTCCTCAGAGGTTTGAACCTGGTAGCATGATCATAAGTACACCCTTTATTGTCCCTTCTCCTATTTCTGGTTCACGTCCCCATTTCTCACTTGTGTTTTCTGATGTTAAATTCTTCCTCAGGGCCTACATTGGGAGGAATCTAGACTAAAACACCATCTTAAAACTTCTTTTTATATTTACTTATCCTTACACTCCCTTCCCTTTCCAAACAAAAGGATATTATTTTTTCTAAAGTCAGACTTTTTCTTTCTTTATTTTTATCACTCCAGCCTTCTCCGTTCGATTTCTAGCCATTGCCACCATTATGATCCCCCTTTTTTGCTAATCTTTAATTTCCTCTTTCTTGGTTTCTCAAGATATTCCTATGCAAGAAAGATAGAAGGAAACAAACTGAAGACATCCTGCATGTTTTTATCTTGACTGCCCCAGAGGCTTCACTTCTATCCTTCCCATCGCCTTCCAGCGCCTACATGTCTCAAATCGTTCACCACCAATTTACTTCTTGATTTACAATAACTAACAGTCTCTGCAACCAATTGAACATATTAAAAAGTCATTGATAACTGCCAAACCAAAAAAGCTAATAACTTCCTCTCTTCTTGCCAAATGAAAATCTAATCTGCCCAGCCACTGTAGCTCAGTGGTTGAGTGTTGACCTATGAACCAGAGGTCACAGTTTGATTATTGGTCAGGGCTTCATCCCCAGTGGGGGGTGTGCAGAAGGCAGCCAACCAATGATTCTTTCTCATTATAGTTATTTCTATCTGAATCTCCCTCTCCCTTTCTGAAATCAATAAAAAAAAAAACACTGATCATTCTTGTAGTTTATTTTTTGTTTGTTTGTTTTTATTTTAGTTGGTAACATCACTATTAACCTATTCACCAAACTGGAAAATTCTGGATTCTCTTCTCTATATTCCTTCCACTTACTCACCATATCCAAGTGGCTGATAATTCTTATCATTCTACCTCTGAAATAGTGCTAGAATTCTTCCACTCCTTCACATTTCTGCCATACATTTCCTCCACCACTTTTCTGGTCTAGATTCCCAACAGATTTTTTTTTCTTCATGATTCCAGTCTCTTCCCTCTCTCATTATTTTCCATGTATGCTAGATATTACTAATGCTAGTAAAGCTAGCACACAGGGATGATCACCTGATAGTTAATTTATCAAATATACTGCCATTTATCATATCTCTATGCCTTGTTTTACCATGTTTTTATCTCTTTCTGTAAGATAATGAGTTTTGAGTCACTGATACCATATTTAAAATGCTTCTCTCATTCCCCACTATTACCAAATGGTCTTGAGCTTCAAAATGTTCATTTCTAGAAAAAAAAATGTGATTTTCTGATGATAAAGGTAATTGTCTATTTTGTTCAATTTCCAACTTTTCTGCCTAGAAGTAAAAAAAAACAAACAAAAAAAAAAAAAACGGACTTTAAGATATCCACTAATTTTTTAGGATGTGAAATTTAGATTGTGTTCCTGGTGACAACCTTATTTTACCCCTGAAGAATAGGCCTAACCCTCCTAAGAATAGTAAGGATGAAGAGGACTTTCTAAGCAGCACACTGCCTGGGTGGGTCTGGGCCTAAGCTCAGCTTTCCTGGTACATGGTTTTCTCCTGGCAGAGAGATAAACCAGCAAGTGAAACTGGAAGAGAGCTTGGATCTACAACTTCTTCATTTACTCTCACACTCTCTGTTTTCAGCAAGGAAAATCGCATACTTCTCTATACCAGAGGCGCTCAAACATACATCCTTGGAATGACAAGTACATACAAAATCCAAAGACTCTTTTCATTGTTTTCTCTATTAACTTTATCTGTGTTACTCACTTTAGATGATTTATAATGCCAACTATTTGAGACCAGTTTAAGCCTACTACTTAGATATCTTTAGATTATCATGATGTAGAAAATAGGAAATATTTTGGTGTCTTGTAATATCACTTCAGCACCTACAGACTCCTTCCTGACCATAATCTAATAAGTGCAAACAGTTTTATGCATCCATGTAAAGAATCTTCTACTTTTTATTATATCTTATAGATATCAGAACTATAAAATCAACATATTTTCCCCCTGCCACTCTTGTAATCTTTATTTCTTTTTTTAGTCTTATTTCCCCCCTCAGATTGTTGTCTGCCTTTTACTAAACTACAATTTAAATTAGAACATATTTATTTCATTACCAGTTTAATTCATCATTATTTTACACTTTATAATAATTTACTGACTATATTACCTATTAGTGGCTATATAATTGATGGACATTCCACATAGTATAGTGGTTTCCGTACTAAGTTTTGTTTTATTTATTTATTTATTTATTTATTTATTTATTTATTTATTTTAGTTAAGTGATTTAGAGATCAAAAATGAAACTTGAATAATCTAATTATTATTGTTTGCTAATATACAAATTATTTTAGAATCAAAAGATTTTGCAAGGGCTTATTTTGAAAAAAGTATAAATGGATTATGTAAATATTAATGCTGATATATTGCTCCTAGTATCTTACTTCTAGGCTTTTTTATATTAGGTTAATGCTAAATGAAGGATTTACGGAAAGAAAAAGATTAACCCAGCAAAGACCAAGGAGTCTAAGATAAGTGGAGAAGCAAGACATGTTTAATCAAGCAGAGTAAAGTTTTCAAGAAAGATTTATTTAATTATTCAGTAGTGGAATAAGAATAAGATTTAGAGGAAATTACTTCTCTGTCAAATGCCTATAGCCACCCAAATTATACATACAGTAACATCATATGTTCAAATGTGGATATTTTATCTATTGAGCTATATATTCGATGATCTTTGTAGAGACCCAATATTTTGTGTTCACAGAGATACTCCTAAAACAAGTAAATATAAAGTTCTACTGATGTACACCAAAGCTTTTCTCAGACTCACATATTGTGTGAATAGTAAAATCACTTGAATGCATAAATTTCATAGAAAATAGGAACTGTAAGTTCACTTATATATAAACAATTATTTAAATAAAATTGCAAGCTTCTTCACATTTTATACCCTCTTACTTTCCTTGGCAATTCAAAGCAATATACTGGAACTTAAATATTTTTCAGAAGAAATCAAAGTCAGTTTCCAGCAGAGAAAATACTAGGTTTGGGCTAAGGAAGCAAATAGACATTTTTGATCTTTAAATTTCCCCCTGCAGGTGATTATGACTCAAACCATGGTCTAAGCCTCTGGAAGTTATATTAAAATGAGGATTCTCATTTCAGCTGGTAAAGCGAATACTCTGCATAACATATACTGCCCCAGGTATCAGTACTATTTTTGTAGAAAGAAAGTGTTGGTACTTTTGCTATCTGAACCAAGTTTTTTCAAAACAGGAATTTTTAAATGAAGAAAAAAGTTTACTTTGATATAAGGAAAGTTTCTTAAATGTACAAATAAATGCAGAAAGCTTTCTACTAAGGTGCATGTAAAAAATGTCATCAAATTATTGGACCAAATCTAGACTCCCCAAGAAGGTAAGACTTGCTATGGCATCTTACCTAATGCTGTATCACATTGGCTAGATCCTTGACAAAAGGAAACTAATTGGGAACTGCTTCGCTGACATTCCTAGCCTACTTTTAGTTCTATTACAGACTTCTTTACATTTGTATTGCATTCGATAATGTCCGGTGTGCTTTCAGACCTTATCTCCTTTCATTCTCTCATTTGATCTCTTTTATTCTCAGCGTTTCAAAACTTGTCCATCATAAAATTCAGTAAAATGTACCATTTGCATTGATTGATTCTGTTTAAGGGTCGGCTTATAATGTTCAGGTAGATCAGATAGTCTCTTCAATGTGCTTTGCAGGGTACATTTGTTTCCTAAAATATCCCTCAATGGCCTGTTTCATCCTTGGAAATTCTTCATTTTTCTTAAATTCATCCATGCATTAAGTCTTCATTTATTTAACTAAAATCTAATTTGCCACAATTCACTGCATTTCTAGTCATGGAGTAGCTAAGTTATTGGATCCAAATCTTACAATTTGATCCTATAGAACATGAAGTGGGTTCACTTTTTCTCTGCAAGCGAAAGGAACAAATCCAAATATTGGCTACTTAAACAAGAAAATATATTGCTCGAGCAAAAAGATACTTATTATATCAGAAATACAATGGCCCTCAGCAAAAATGAATACTTATTTTTGCAGGTTATCAAGGTTCCAATTAATATCCCATTTGTGATATGTTCACTGCACGATTATCAAAGGTGTGGCATCCAATAACCAGAAAAAGCTAAAAATGGATGGTAAACTAAAGTATCTTTGACCTCCAATTTCTATATACTGACCATTTCCTTGATTAGGGGAACTTTGTAGTTTATGCAGAGTTGAAAGGCTGTTATCCAAAATGATCAGACTAATCGTTCATTAGGTGGTCCAAATAGATGCTACAGCGCCTCTTCTAATTGTATGTATCATTGGGATTTCAGCCTGGAGGGAGAAACCTGGGTTGACTGGAGCCATTTGGAACATTACTTGGTAAAACAAATGGTATGGTTTGCTGGGTGAGTAAAAAATACAAGCAGAAATTATATATTATTGCCTTTGAAACATTAATAGTTAAGTGCTGATAAGACAAATACGGAAAAGAAAGGGCTTAAATGCCTTGGAAAGTGGAAGAGGGGGCCACTTCTGTGCCTGGGAATATTAGTGAAGCTTTTGGGAGGAGGTAACATTTTAGTTTATAGCATGGGGAGATTTTGAGTATATGGACATTTGGGGCGGTGAGGTAAGCCATGTCATGTAGTAGGGCCATATTAACAAGGAATGGGAGTAGAAATAGAAGGACTGAAAAGAAGAACAGCAAGTTGCTAAAGTTTCCTGAAGAATGTGTTGGATGTGGGTTTGAAACAATGGCTATGGTCCTGAGGGTAGGCTAGATATAAATTTTATAGAGATCAGACAGAGGAGCAGAAAGATAAAAAAATGGATATTCTATATTACATTCAATTACTTCTTACCTTTTTATCTAACTAGTAATCACATATTTATGTAGCCAATATACATAAAAGTCAAGCATTCAAATTTGATTAACCTGATCCAGTTTTTCTAATTCATGTGTTAGGATTTCATGAACTTCTGAGTTAAAAGATATTTTTTAAACTACATAATTTGTATACAAATTGATAACTCTCTTATAGTTACTGTTTCACCTATACATCAGTTGAAGTACTACACACATTGGGGCTGTGGTTAACAATTTGAACTGAATAGTAGCTGTGATGAGAAAGGATACTAATTTATTTTTAAGCCAATAAGATTAAAATTAATAGCCCTTCACCAGTGTATTGAAAACAAGATGTAGGCACTAGGTGTGTTCATTTTTATCAATATTTTCCTCACTGTTTCTTCATAATGGATAATTTATATTCTACATTCAAGTTTTCTGACTCTTCTGTTCTTTCCATTCTGTTGTTAAACTTTTCTGTTCCCAGAGATCTGGTTAGATTTTATACAGATAATTTTCTCAGTCCAGACTTCCAATTAGTTTATTTTTAAATTTAATTTTAATTTTTTCAATTACAGTTTACATTTAATATTATTTTATATAAGTTTCAGGTGTATAGCATACTGGTTAGACAATCATATACAATGCAAAGTGTTCCCCCACAATATTCCCAGTACCTACCTGGTACCCTCTATAGTTATTACAATATTATTGACTATATTCTCTATGCTGTACTTTATATCTACATACTATGGAAAATAGTACAGAGGTTCTCAATTAGTTTACTTTCTTATAACCTGTACTTCTCTACAGAAGTTTCATATTCCTTCCTTCCTTTAAAACATATTTTCCTTTATTTCCTTGACATAGTTATTATGGATGCTTTAAAATCCTTGTTTAAGATGCCAATTCCAACATCTCATCTTGACATTTGTCTCTGTTTACTATATTTCTCTTGAGAAAGGATGACATTTTCTTGTATTTTTTATATGCCAGGTGGCTTTGAATTGCATCCTGGACCTTTTGAGTGGGATATTGTAGAGAATCTAGGTTCTGTTATATTCTTTTGAGAATTTTGATTTGTTTTACTTCCCCAACCTTTTTTTAAAAAAGCTATAATTTAACTTGTCTGGGATCACACTGAAACTTTGTATTCCTTGAATTGGGAAGCACCTTAAATCTCAGTTGTTTCTGAGTCTTGCTGGAGCTTACTAAAGCATGTGTGGTGCAGGGAGCAGCCATTTAGGCAGAGTTTATATGTAGAATTGGGATTGCACCTCAAGGACACATTTCTTTCTTAGAGTTGCCTCCTCTAGTTCTTCAAAACGGTGAGTCTAGGTTTTCTAAATTTTAGCTACCTCACATGGTGCTGACAGGGTAAAATTCAGGGTAACATTTTTTTTTTAAAGTTTTACCCAGTGCTTATCCCCTTATTTGTAGGTAGAATTCCCCTATTGCCTGTCTGTCTTTAAGCACTGTAGAGGGTTTTTAGATAATTATTTATTTTGTAGTTTGGCCAGAATTAATACTTATTTTATGTGTTTGTTACTCTAAAAGGACCATACTCAAAGCTGAAAATTAATGTGACAAAATTTCATGGAAAAATATACTTGATTTTGGATTATCTTGAGAAATTATCAAATTTCACTTCCAAACAAGGAAGTATGTACTGAATTTACTTATTTCTATTTAGAATCAAAAGAACATGAAATAAACCAAGCAGCAGGTTGCCTAGGACCAAACCAGAGAGGGTCGGACCTGCATTGTCACCATGTGCCCACCATCCAGATATCATTGCTGACATGTACACATAAGGAACTGTTTAACATTGAAATGGGGACTCAGAACTGTTGGACATTGAAATTGGGACTCAAACATTTTTTGTTATAATATGTTTATTTCTAGTCTGCAGAGGCAAGATTTTTTTTAAAGGAAAGAAATGGGGAAAAAAATAGATACAGAGGCAAAGAAGCATTAAACAGACTGTCAAACTACAGCGGGAAGGCAGGGGAGGTTGCGGGGGCGGCCTGTAAGAGATCAACCAAAGGACTTGTAGGCATGCATATAAGCATAACCAATGGATACAAGACACTGTGGGGGGGCAGGTAAAGGCATGTACTGGGGGGTAGAGGAGGCCGGGGGGAGGTCAGTGGGGGAAAACAAAAGGAGACATATGTACTACTATTTGTAATACTTCAAACAATTAAAAAAAAAAGAATAAAAAAAATAAACCAAGCAGAGTAGACTAGTGAAAAGAGTAAGGTATTTTAGCAAAACAAATTCTACTTAAATAAGAAAATTTAAGACTTTAAAAAATGGCTATAACCCTATTTTTGCTTCATAAACTCCCTAATAATTTCCATGCTAATATGTAGAATATACATGTATGGTAGAAATTTCCATTTATAACATTAGTAGGATAATATGAATATAAATATATCCAAATAAAATAATATAATTTTATTGCATATTTTCTCTACTTCTTAGCTGTAAAAGAAGGAAAATTCATTATTGCCTTTCATTATGGCTATTTTCATTATCTGTTCAAGAATAACATTGTGTCCTTGCCGGTTTAGCTGAGTGGATAGAGCATAGACCTGCAGACTGAAGGGTCCCAGGTTCGACTCCAGTGAAAGGCATGTACCTTGGTTACAGGCTTGATCCCTTGCCCTGGTCAGGATGCGTGCGGGAGGCAGCCAATCCATGTGTCTCTCTCACATTGATGTTTCACTCTCTTTGTCTCTTACCCTCCATTTCACTCTCTCTAAAAATAATCAATGGAATAATATCCTCAGGTGAGGATAAACAAACAAAAAAGAATAACATTGCTTTAGAAAACTCAAGTTAAATTTGCTGCTTCCCTGCTAGCTGCCCTCAATGTGGGTCTTTTCAGGGCTGTTTTTTTTTTTTTTTTTCTTTTCATAATAGAGTCCAGCTTTTATTAATGAAAATGTATTCTTCTAAAATACTTATTTAAATTTAGAAACTTTGTCTAACTGAAGGAAAGATCAGTTCACAAGAAATTCTAACAAGTTAATTTTTATAAGATTAACAATAATATAACTTTCATAATGGAATTAGGTTTCTGTTAAAATTGAATTCAGCAGTATTGATGTTTATATATTAATATGAAATAATTGCTTTTTATTTTCTTTTACTGTCAAAGTAATCAATTTCAGTAACATGGAGAAATTGTTTTCCTTTATTTTGGAAAATGCAATTTTATCTGCTCATTGTCATTATGTATAATGTTTCTTAAAATATTATTGACACCATTTGTATTGTGCTTTATATTTTGCAAATTTTATTGTGACTGTTCATATGACATTGTAGCTCTTTTTCCTGAACCAATCACATAGGATAGGTTTATATCACATTGTTTTCCCCTCTATCAGATGCTCAAGAGAGTGTGACAGAGAGGCCGAGTAGCTTGTACACATAAGGTTTTCTGAGGAGCATGTGAGAGCAGTTTTCTGTATTTAGTTTTTAAAACTGTTGTTAAATTTATTTAAATTATTAGTCCATGAAGTTATTAATTCTATAATAATGAACATCACAGAAAGTAATAAAATAACAACCATATTTGTTTGTTTGTTTACTTCAAAATTTCCTTTTAATTTCTCTTTAAGGACTCCAACTTTTCCACTTAAATCCTGCCTAAAGTTCCTTCTGGTGACTTTTGTTGTTGTTCATTTAAAGAAGACTTTCTAAATAAGAAAGCAGAGCATAGTTGAATGATATTCACTGCATTCCATTTTCAGTATTTATTAATTATGCATCCATGAGCAACTACCTCTGTCTTCTTGTCCATCACATAGAGCTAATATAAATCTTTTCATGTGGGTTTGTTAAGAGGATAAGGGTTAAACTAGTATCTCAGAGTGGCACCTACTACATAGGAGGCATGCCATAGAATTATGCACTAATTCTATATTATGGACTTTCACAATGATACAACAGTATGACCATGTAGAATTAGATATCCTAACATTTAAGTGGAGTGAAAAACAACAACTCTATTTTACTTTATCTGAAATGTTGAAATACTTCTCTGTTCTTTGGCTATATTATTTTCCATTATGATAAATGACTATTCCCCAGTTATCCCTAATGGGGAATTGAAATCTAAATGCACATAGGGTATCCCTTTTTGAAAAATATTCATAAATAATCTCTCTTTATGGTAAGAGGAATTATTTATAAGAGAAGAGAATATTCTCTTCAGTGTGGATTTCTCTTTCTCTTTTCACATAATATTTCTGGTTTTTAGCATTAGTAATATATTTCTAAACTCTGCTTTGTAATATACTGAGTAATTTCACTCTCCCTCTTAACACCAGGTAATTTTTTAAACTTTTCTAAGCAACATTGCTCTCACCTAGACACAATCCACGCTGCTTCTTCCATAAAATAATGATAAATGAGTAGAGCAGTGACCTTTTATAATGAGAAATATCACAAGACTGCCTTTCTCACAGCATTTCAAGTGCATTTCCTCCTGAAAGATCATAAGAAACTGCTTTTTATGTTCTTCTCTCTGTGAAATTGGTCAGCTCTTGAATTTGTGCTGATTCTTTCATGTATGGAAACAGAGAGAAAACAACCAAAGGCTTTGGAAGCCCATTCATGTGTTTATTTAAATGAACAGAATGATAAATATAATGTAGATCTATATGCTTTATCATATTTTTGAATCTCAGTCAATACTTTCTTATATTTTAGGCCTCTGAGTTGTAAAATTCACCCCTACATACCTAAAGGGTTTAAGAACAATAAGAAGAATATTATAATGAATTGAGCCTTTGATTGAAAAAAAGGGGAGGACTTTTGTTCTCACAAACATGAAAGTGGCATTTATATTACATTAAAATGTTGTCTCCTTGACCAACCAGGAGGAACTGAAGTATATTGATTAAGTTAGGCTGTGGGAAGTCATCAGCTTTTGATTAATGGAACAAGACAAGGAAGAACTTTGGTGGGGTATTAGGAGAGCTACAAGTGTGCTTGAAGACACTAGAAGCAAGTAGGTATGTGTGCAGCGCTGGATGAAGGCAAAGCTCACAACAGAACAATATATGTGTTGAGAAACTAGTTATTGATAGTGGCAAATATCTTAGGGAGATGCATGAGAATAACCTCATAAGAAGGAGAATAAATATTTAGAATTTGAAATTAGATATCAGCAATTTCTGTGAATACTAGGAAAGCCATCTGTACAAACTGGAGATGTGGAGAACTGTGGGATATTGCAGTCTTTACCACTCCTGGGAAGATATGACTGCACCATAAGAAGTTAATGTTTGGGTGGCATCTCTCATGCTAAAAAAAGAGAAAATTTCAGTTCCTGTCATCCTATTACTAAGTAAACCAGAGAAAGATCCTGGGGGCATTTTTTAATATGAAAGTTATGTTTAGATAGTTATATGAAAGGTGTTAGTTTAAATAGTTTAATTTGTTGTTAGTTTAAATAGTTTAATTTGTATGAAACTTAGCATATGAGCATATGAGCTAAGTGGTAGAAAACGAATTGATAATTTTGGATGGATTGTGACTGGTAAGGAAGGAAACTTTCGATTTTGCATTGACATCAGAAGACACAAAAACTTTTAAGCCCTAGAGAGTGTTAGTGTCGTGATCAAAATGTGGCTTGGGAAATTAACCTAGCAGTGATGTACAGAATGATTATATGAAAGAATGCCTGGAGCTAGGATACCTACCTGCAAGCTATTATTAGGGGCCTATACAAAAGAAGTCACAGTGTATATTGAGAAAGAAAGAGATACTTATTAGTGAGATTATTAAAAAGGAAATTCTAGACAACTGATTGAAAAGAGAAAGTAAAAAAAAAAAATGTAAGTTTTCAAGCTGGAATTATAACCTACTGGAAAAATATTCTGAAGACAGTGCATTAGAGAGAGATAAGAAAACTCGGTTAGATGGGTAGTGTTACAAAGCTATTGGCACACAGAAAGTAATGTGCAGAAAACAGTATATTGTGCTAGATCTTGGAGATAGATTGGAACTGAAGATACAGATGAAAAGTCATCTACATATAGGCAATGCCTTCCTTCTAAAGAGTACACTATACCTAAATCTAAAGTGTCTACATTCACAAACCAGATCAATTAGCCATTGATAGCCTAAGATTGACAATAGGTTTGAAATTGAGAGTGGGAAGAGTTCTTTTAAAAATCATCTACATTGAAGGGCAAGTAATTTTCAGTGATCTTTATCTAAATTCTCTGGGTAGCGACATGGACATTCTGGGAAAACTTAAAGGAAGAGATAGTGAGTGAGTGGACGGCAACTTTGAAGAGTTAAGCACTTTCTTTGATATGAATGTTTTTAGCAGTGCATTCTGATATTGTGAACTAGTTTCATCTCCAAAGACTTCCAGTCTGTCCCTCTTTAAAGAATAAGTGGACATTTCTTTAAGTGGCTGTATCATGTGTCTATAACATAGTCTTAATAACATCACCAAGGTGATTATTATAATGGAAAAAAACACGATATGATTTCTCTAGCTTTGGAACAGACTCTGAAGAAGCATTTTAACTCGAAATGCACAGAGGAGAATCTGGCTGGGGTTTCACGTTTTTTTCCAGCATGGTTTAGGAGTACCACTTGTAACATTCTGGCATCCTATATGAGGCAGTATTACAGAGGCTAAAAGCAAATACTGAACAAGTCTGACTTTCAGTCCTCATTCTGTCACGACACAGTTGTATGACTTGAAGGGAATTCATTTTCTGTGTCTCTAAAATAGAGCTGGTAATATTTTCCTACCAAAGTTTTATGAGTAAAGAATGAGTTTGTAAGGAGCTTAGTATAGAATGGTACATATTGAATACTCAATAAGTACTTTTTTAAAAAGTTATAATTAATTAAGCTATCTTTTTCTAAGTCATGGCCTCAGGGCTCTAATGACCTATGAATAACCAAGTCCACCCAAGGACTAGTTATCTAATGTTCTTTTTCATTGACTTTATGCTGATGATGAATTATCAGCTTCAAGTTTCTTAGGAGGCTCTCCTGCTTATTATAAAATAACAAGAAGCCCGGTGCATGAAAATTCATGCATTGGAGGGGGGGTCCCTCAGTCTGGCCTGCCCCTTTTCACAATCCAGGAGCCCTCAGGGGCAGGAGGCGACCCAACGATCAGGGGAAGGTGATGCCCCATCACACCTCTGCCGCTGCCACTGCTGGCAGTGCAAGCCTCAGCTGGCCCTGGTTACCTGAGCCTCGGGTGGCCCTGGGCGGCTGGGGGTTAAGGGGACTGAGGGACTCTGGAGGCAGGCCACACACCTGCCGCCCTGGCAGGGCTGAGGGAACTGGGCGCTGCCATCTTGTGGCTGTGGGCACTGCCATCTTTGAGGGCGTGGCAGTCAATTAGCATACTCCCTCCTTATTGGCTGTGGGCACCGCCATCTTTGAGAGCAGGGTAGTCAATTAGCATATTCCCTCCTTATTGGCTGTGGGCGCTGCCATCTTTGCAACAGCATGAGGGTCAATTAGCATATTCCATCTTTATTAGATAGGATAGTTTCCACAATGTAGCTGATGTTGGTTAGTATAAATTAATAGTTTGTGGATATTATTGTATTAGAAGTAGAAACTTTTATTATTGTGATATGAAAAATGCAGCCTCAATGTCAATAACTTTTTTTTTTTTTTTTTAAGAATCAGGGATTTAAGGTCTGAAAGCCAAGTTTTGTTCTTCAAACAATCTTGATGAAGTAAAAATTCCTTTAATTCTAATGACACTCAACTCTACTTAACAGGTTTATACTGCCTTCTGTTACCCATGGATCTTTCTTATTATGATTGCTTCTTTGTCCATAGGTGGTAAAGTAGAGAAAGTAGAATCATCCTGACTCAATATCCTCATATCCCATATATATATTTTTTAAATACAACCTGACACTTTCTTTTGAGTAATACCCTTATTTAGTATTCACTTTCATACTCAATTTATAATAAATAGAATATTGCATTCATTTTTTATTGCTAAGTAAATAATTATAACAATATTAGCAGCTTAAAAAAAACACAAAATATTTCTTATCTTGCTGTTTCCATGGGTCAGGATATAGGCAAAGCTTAGCTGGGTCTTTTGCTCAGAGTTCACAAGGCTGTATTCAAGATGCCAGCCAGACTGAACTCCTTATTGGAGGCCAGGATTCTCTCCCAAGTTCATGTGATTATTGGCAGAATTAAGCTTTTTATAGCTATAGAACTCATGGTGCTTTGCTTATTAAAGGCTAGCAGGAAAAATATTTTTATTTATTTCATTTTTTTTCTGACTTTTAAACCCTCTTTAAAGGGCTCATCTGATTAGGCCAAGTCCAGGGTAATCTTCTTTTTGGTTAACTTAAAATCAACTGACTAAGGACCTTAATTGTACCTGCAAAATCCTTTTAAGTTTGTCTTATCATATAATTATAGTGATATTCCATATTTGTTTCATAGACATATTTAAAGAGTAGCATAAAGCACTTAGAACTTCATGGGTGCACCCAACATCGAAACACCTTGTTATCTCTTATCTTTTTGATGACAGCCATTCTAACAGGTATGAAGTGAGATATCATTGTGTTGTGTGTGTTTTTTAATTGCTATTTAGAGAGAGTTAGGAATGGAGAGAGAGATTTGTTGTTCTACTTGTTTATGCGTTCATTGGTTGATACTTGTATATGCCCTTACCAGGGATTGAACCTGCAACCTTGGCTCATCAGAACGATGCTCTAACCAACTGAGATACCCAGCCAGGGCTATTTTTCTTCTCTAAGAGTTTTATAGTTTAAGATCTTAAATTTAAGTCTTTAGTTCATTTTTAAGTTGATATTTGTGAGTGGTATAAGTCCAGTTTCATTGTTTTTGAAGAGATTATCTTTTCCCTGGTGAGTATTCTTGGCTCTCTTGTCAAATATTAGTCGACTGTTTATGCATGGGTTTATTTCTGGGCTCTCAATTCTGTTCCATTGGTCTACATGTCTGTTTTTATGCCAACCATACTGCTTTGGTAACTGTAGCTTTGTAGTAGAGTTTGAAATCAGGAAGTGTGACACCTACAGCTTTGTTTTTCTTTCTCAGGATTGCTTTGGATATTATGAGTCCTCTCTGGTTCTATATAAATTTTAGAATTGTTTATTCAGTTTTTATAAAGAATGTTATTGGAATATTGATAGGGATTGCATTGACTCTTCAGATCAGCGGTTCTCAACCTGTGAGTCATGAACCCTTTAGGGGTCAAATGACCCTTTCACTGGGGTCGCCTAAAACCATCAGAAAACACATATTTCTGATTGTCTTAGGAACCGAGATACCACTCCTCTATCCGTCTCCAGGCGGGTCCGCCCACATGCAGATACACCCACATATGAGTACCCGGCGTGATGACATCATCGCTCCAACCCCATCACATATACCCCGTACAAATACAGGTGTATGTGACGGGGTTGGTGCCATAATGTACTTATGTGGACCAGTCACACATGTGTAGAGAGCAGCTACTGTGTAGAGAGCAGCTGCTGCGTAGAAAGCAGCTGCTGTGTTGAAAGCAGCTACTCTGTTAAAAGCAGCTACTATGTTGAAAGCAGCAGTATTAAAGGTAAAACGACACTTCATGAATTATAATTACTGGGTAAATGTAAAATCATCAACTACTGCAAAAAAAAAATCTGTACCATGGGAACTTAATCTGGATGCTGATCAGTCTTTTTATATTCAGCTGTGGTTGATGTGAATACTGCCCCCTTGTGATAGTAACAGATATGTAAAAAAAAAACAAAAACACACAGAATGGTAAATCATAGGAAACTTGAATGAACTGTATTGACTGAACTATGCCATGTATCATCTTTTGTATTATTAAGCTATTGTTATATATTATTTTCATTAGCAAACCATCCCATGACAATGGATTGTGTAGAGAAGAATGTTAAGAAAAGAAAATATAGTGAGGATTTTTTACAGTATGGTTTTACTTCAATAATTACAGCAGGAATTGAGAAACCTCAATGTGTTATTTGTTGTGAAGTTCTATCAGCAGAATCTATGAAACCGAACAAACTAAAACGCCATTTTGATAGCAAGCATCCAAGTTTTGCTGGCAAGGATACCATTTTAGAAGCAAAGCTGATGGACTCAAGAAAGCCAGACTTGACACTGGTGGCAAGTACCACAAACGAAACGTAGCAGCTGTTGAAGCTTCATATTTGGTGGCACTCAGAATCGCCAGAGCTATGAAACCTCACACCATTGCTGAGGATTTACTGTTGCCAGCGGCCAAAGACATTGTTCAAGTTATGATCGGAGACGAATTTGTTACAAAATTGAGTGCAATTTCCTTATCTAACGACACTATTTGCAGAAGAATAGATGACATGTCTGCTGATATTCTTGATCAGGTAATCTAGGAAATAAAATCTGCTCCACTTCCAATATTTAGTATCCAGGTTGATGAATCTACAGATGTTGCAAACTGTTCACAGTTACTGGTTTACGTGAGGTATATTAATGATGGCGACTTTAAAGATGAGTTTCTTTTTTGCAAACCTCTTGAAACGACAACTACTGCACATGATATATTTGACACAGTTGGTTCATTTCTGAAAGAGCGTAAGACCTCTTGGGAAAAGGTTTGTGGTGTTTGCACAGATGGTGCTCCAGCTGTTCTAGGTTGTCAATCTGGATTTCAAAGTTTGGTACTGAATGAGTCACCAAAAGTCATCGGAACTCACTGTATGATTCATCGGCAAATATTAGCAATGACGATGCTGCCACAAGAGTTACAAGAAGTAATGAAAAGCATAATAAGTTCTGTCAATTTTGTAAAGGCGAGCACTTTAAACAGTCGACTGTTTTCACAACTGTGCAACAAGTTTGATGTGCCGAACAATGCTCTACTATTTCACACTGAAGTGAGATGGTTGTTGAGAGGAAAAGTTTTAAAACATGTTTTTGAACTTCGTGATGAACTCAAAACGTTTTTAATCAGAAAGCAAGACTGCAGTTAGAAGCACTTTTCAGCGATAAAAATGAACTGCAGAAAATAGCTTACTTGGTTGACATCTTTGCCATCTTGAATGAGTTAAATTTATCACTGCAAGGACCAAATGCAACATGCCTCGATTTGTCTGAAAAGATCTGATCATTGCAAATGAAACTTCAGCTTTGGCAAAAAACATTGGGTGAAAATAAAATTTACATGTTGCCTACCTTATCTGCTTTCTTTGAGGAACATGACATTGAACCAGACAAAAGGATTACGATGATAATTTCTGTGAAAGAACACTTGCACATGCTTGCAGATGAAATTTCATCATGCTTTCCAAATCTACCTGACACCCCATTTGCACTTGCCAGACGCCCATTCACAGTCAAAGTTGAAGATGTTCCTGAGACAGCACAAGAGGAGTTCATTGAACTTATTAACAGCGATGCAGCTAGAACTGATTTCTCTACAATGCCAGTTACAAAATTCTGGATCAAGTGTTTGCAGTCATATCCTGTTCTGTCTGAGACTGTGTTGCGCCTTCTTCTTCCATTTCCAGCAACATATCTTTGTGAAACAGGGTTTTCCAGCTTGTTGGTTATCAAGTCTAAATACAGAAGTAGACTTGTTGTGGAAGATGATCTTCGTTGTGCTCTTGCAAAGACTGCCCCGAGAATTCTGATCTGGTGAGAAAGAAGCAATCTCAACCTTCGCACTGACGTTGGCTTTTTATGCATACTGTCGCAAAATGTAGCAATGTAGTTTACTGTTATATTAAGACTGTTACCCATGCTACACCATGCTTCAAGACAAAATTTCATTTATTTGTAATTAGAAATAAATATTTTGCAATATATAATTACATATTGTTTTTGTGATTAATCACTATGCTTTAATTATGTTCAATTTGTAACAATGAAAATACATCCTGCATATCAGATATTTACATTACGATTCATAACAGTAGCAAAATTACAGTTATGAAGAAGCACGAAAATAATTTTATGGTTGGGGGTCACCACAACATGAGGAACTGTATTAAAGGGTCATGGCCTTAGGAAGGTTGAGAACTACTGCTTTAGATGGATAGTATGAATATTTTAACAATATTGATTTTCTGATTTATGAACATAGATACCCTTCCATTTATTTGTGCTTCTTCAATTTATTTTATTTATGTCTTATATTTTTCAATGTATGGGTGTGTTTTTTTCTCTTTACTGTAGGCATATATTGATGTTTTCCTCTTAGAACTGTTTTTGCTGTATTCCATGAGTTTTGGTATGTTGTGTTTCCATTTTGTTTGTCCCTAGATAACTTTTTGATTTCACTTTTGATTTCTTCTTTTATCCATTGGTTGTTCAGGTGTGTGTTGTTTAATTTCCACAAATTTGTGAATTTTTCAGCTTTCCTCCTGCTATTGATTTCTAGTTTCATATCACTGTAGTAGGGAAAGATACTTAATGTAATTTCTATCTTCTTAAATTTGTTGAGACTTGTTTTATGGCCTAACATATTATCTATCCTAGAAAATGTTTTATGTGTGCTTGAGAAGAATTATCCAGCTGCTATTTAATAGAATATTCTTTATATGTCTCTTATGTCCTTTTAATTTATAGTGTTAGTCAAATCCAATGTTTCCTTATTGATTCTCTGTCTGGATGAGCTACCAATTGTTTAGAGTTGGGTATGAATGTCTCCTCTTATTATTGTATTAATATTTATTCTTCCTTTTAGTTCTTTTAGCATTTGCTTTTTCTATGTAGGTGTTCTGTTGTTGGGTGCACCCATGAAATTCAAGTGCTCAGTACTACTCTTTAAATATGTCTATAAAACCAAGTATTGGTATTATCACTTGTATTTTACAGGTGGGAATGTTTAAGTATATTTCCCGGAATGGTAGTGCTGATTGAATTAGATTCTAAACCTTGGTTGACTCCTGGGCTGGGGCTAAACTTAAGAGAAGCTGCTTTGTGTCAATATCCTAACCTTGCCTTATGTCCTGCTCTGGCCACCACTATGCTCAGCTGGGAAGTGAGACTTTGGCATGCTAATTCCTGCCATCCTGCCATGTCTGTGAAACCTGGGTTTTCCATATGATTGGAGTAGGTTGGATTTAAAGCCAACTTATTGCTTTTTCTTCTAATTTCACTAGTATCTTGTTAAACTCCCAGAACTATGTAGTTGAATATTTGTTGAATCTTCCTAAAATATTTCTCATACTTATTTTTTAATCCTTTATTCTTTTTTTTTTAAAATATATTTTATTGATATTTTACAGAGAAGAAGGGAGAGGGATAGAGAGTTAGAAACATCGATGAGAGAGAAACATCGATCAGCTGCCTCCTGCACACCTCCCACTGGGGATGTGCCCGCAACCAAGGTACATGCCCTTGACCGGAATCGAACCCGGGACCCTTCAGTCCGCAGGCCGACGCTCTATCCACTGAGCCAAACCGGTTTCGGCTCCTTTATTCTTTTTATTGTTTCCTTTTAATTGGAGAAATAATGTATTCCTGTTGCAACAAAGAAACTAATTTAAAATATATAAATAAAAATGAATAATTTTATTTATTTATACTTCAATATTATTTTATAATGCCACCTAGTGTGCTTTTTCTATTTTCCATGTCTTTTCTCCTCTCTATGTTATTTCCAACATATAGGCTGTCATTTATTAAATAATTCTCTTATTGATGGATATTATAGTTGATTCCAGATTTTTGCCATCTTAAAAATGCTTTAGTAAATACATTGTGCATTTACATATATATCGTGTATAGTAAATTCCCCCAAAGGAGTTACTAGATCAAAGGTTTTGTGTACTTTTAATTTTAAAAAATAATGAGGAATCATTTTCTATGAGATTGTAAAATAAAATATTTATCTTGCTTTAAATCCACAAATATTGTCTAGATACCCCTAGGCTTCCTGCTGTTTTATTATGAATTCCAGATGATTCAGCTCTAATTTTCAAAACTAAATTTTTTAAATTAATAATAACAAGCATTACATGGACATATGCAAATATCTATACAAATGCTTGCTTTTCAATTCTACTCAGTTGCCTAAAACCAAGTTAATATATTAAAAGTGTGTTGAGCTTTGGATATTTTTGCATAATCTGGAATTTTCCATTTCTCTCCATGAAAAATATTCAGGAGGAAAGTGAAGAATGAAAAAGAGAACAAACAGACAAAATTCCTTATCTGTAAAGGTTGTCAAAAGAAACATAAATAGGGCATAAACCACACAGTAGTGAATACAAATTGTTGAAAGGATTCTCAGCCGTGTAGCAGCATTTTTCAAAAAGTCATGCAAGTTTCTCTACCCAGTGAGATAATTGTTTCCTTCTCAGGATGTATCCCTACTTTTTCTCATACTATAACTAGGATTAAATCATAGAACAACTGAGTCAGAGTCATGGATAAAAAGAACAATAAGGAAGAAAGGGTCTCTCTCACAAAAGAACTACCAGACCTAGTCTCAGGAGCTGGGGATTGCATGTGGGACTGGATACTGAGGATGGTTTATCCAAGAGGTTAGGACACAAATCAAATAGGGGAGAGTTTATTGATTTGGAAGCAATCTCCTAAAATTCAGGGTTTAACATTCTGCCAAGTATCATAAGAGATATGGGCAAACATGTTGTGGCCATGTAAAGTGAGGTTAAAATACTAAATTTTCTATGTAAAACAATGGAAGAAGGAATTTTAAAAACTCAAAGAAGTGTGTATGCTGAAGAGAGTATGTTATATGATGTTGGAAGACCCACCAGATTACTGTGCTCTATGCGAATGTTCAGAGGATATAACATACACAAAGGTCATAAGGCTAGCACTGGTAAGAAAGGCATCACAATCAATAAGAAGTTCAATGGTTTTTCTCCTTTGTTAGCAATGGGAATGACAGGACCCAGACATTGGACCTCTGGGAAGGCAGGTAGGCAGGTTTACCTGTCCAAAGTGAGGTAGCTATATTTATTATAATGAATGGCAAGGTCTGAATGACAGCCAAGGAGGCCTTACCCATGGAGAATTATGAAGATTGTTAACAGAATATGATGTCACTGGGGGCATAATAGATGGGCAACCAGAAAGAGTACCAATCAACATGTACTCTCAGATGAATTAAAGGATGGATGATCAGGAGGCTGAAGGAGGTTGTCCCAATGAAAAGCCACAATCCCTGTCTAGTTCCAGACTTTGACCAATTTTCAGACCTGTAATCTATTAACTGAAGTAAAGGCTATATCCCAGGGAAAGGACTCTACAATAAGATGGCAAGTGTACAAGGTAATAATTATTCACGTTCTTCCCTGAAGGAACCTCCAATGATTTACTTGATTAACTGCACACTGGGCAAAGGAAAACATTTTGAAGACTCTTAGATACGGGTCCATGTTAACATTTATACTCAGAGTTGTAAATAGTTGTCATGGTCTCCTTATTAAAATGGGAGCATGTGAAAGCTAGGTAACAAATAGGGTCCTGGGCATAGTCCAGTTGACAGTGGAGTCATTGAAGACTTATTCCATGATTATTTTACTGGTCCCTAATATAATATTAGGACAGACAGTGCAGAGTATGCCCCCAAAAATGTATACACACTTAACAACTGATAGCTCAATTGGTGTTTCTTTCTATTCATATTTAACCCATTGACAATAATGATGTACAATAAGTGTGTATATATATATATATATATATATATATATATATATATATATATATATATATTTGGGATACTAAATGTTTATCAAAGAGGTTAGGACACAAAATAGGGGAGAGTTTATTGATTTGGTGTAAATAGTTGTCATGGTCTCATTAAAATGGGAGCATGTTTCTTTCTATTCGGATTTAACCCATTGACAATAATGATGTACAATAAGTGTGTATATATTTTTGAGATATCCTGTATATATGTAAGAGCTATCATAGCATGGAAGAACATGTAAAAGCCTTAGGCCAATGTGGTCAAAACAAAATAAATATTTGGCAGGTAAGTGTGGAAATGAGCGCCATGCTCAAAGATATAAAGGATGCATGAGTAGTCATCCCCATCACACCTCCATTTAATTCAATCCTGTCCTTACAGGAACCAGATGGATCCTGGAGAATACTTCAAAGAACAATTGCAAAATAATGAAACAGAATGAACAGTTAAAATACATTACTCAAGAACACACTTTCCTACAATAAAATAACTAAATTTACATAGTGAAAAGGGGTATGTTCTAGGGTAAATTACCCATAATACTAAGCAGCATGATTTGTCCTAGTAAAATTATGGAATAAAAGGATAAGAAACAATTTTGGACATCTAAGGAGAAATAACAAATCCCTTGTAAGAATAAAATGTCAGATTGGCTTAACATTTTCCTTCCACCAACATTTGACATCAGCAGACAATGAAGAAACATATACATAGGAAGAAAATGTTCTGAAGAGTATAAACATGTGAAATTGCTCTTCAGCTATAAAGGTCACAGTCATGCTACTTTGATCATACAATAGTTAGGGATTTTTTTTTTTTTACATTTTTTTTCTCCCTTGAGAAATTGCTAGGGACAAACTTTCCATGGCTAGGAGATGACTGGGGAATCCATGGGTAAAAGACTGGCAATAAGAATTAAAAATATTTAACTGTAGAATTATAACTACAATGGGTGGATTAGGAGAATAGAATTTAAGTTGTATGTTCTGACAAAGTAGACATGACATGTCTAACCATATTTGGTAGGGAAATGGGCATTAAAAGGTAAACTGAAGCTCATTAAAAATGTTGAGTTTATTTGAGTAAAAATAAATTTGAATGTGGCTGTGCCAAACTGGAATTGGTTAGGGGCACTCTGCCAACCAAAGCAAGGGAAAAAACCTTATATGGAGATGTGGGAGTAAATATAGGACGTATTTGATTGGCTATAGTTTAAAGCTTAGTTGGCTGTTTGTGGTTGGTTATCTTTAGGCTTCACTATTATGTTATTAAGACATTTATATGCTTAGGTTTTCTTTGATAATGTACGCCACCAATGCATTAAAGTCATCTCAATCTGATGGCCTCATTTATTTTAAGAGGGGTAAACAAGGTATGGCTTAAGTAGTTTCTCAGATTGTCTCATTTATAATGGCTGGGACTTACAATATATTATTTTAGTCTAAAAGATAAAATACAAGTATAGGAATTTTTAACATTACAAAGATACTAAATTAGAAAATGTTACTGAGTAATATGCATTGGTGAAGAAGAAAGTGTGAAGGAAAAAGGAAGGGAAGATAAGATAATTTTAATAGTGCTCACAATACAAAATTAATTTTCTATAATTAGAGAACTAAAAACATCATGTCAAATTATAAAGCAAGCTATTCTAGAACAACAGCAATAATACTTCATAGATATGATTTACACACACACATCAAAAACAAAAAAAAGACCAAGATGAAAAATAATTATTGAAAAATTAAGAAAGAAAACAAATTAAATAAAACCTAACTGCTTAAATTAAATGTTTGTCATTTTAATAAATGTAAATTGTCTCAGCTCATCTATTAAGTGACAAACAATTTTAGACTGGATCAAAATGATAAAGGCAATAGGCTGTATACCAGAGAACTCTCTAAGACAGAAGTGAAAGCAATCGTTTATGATCTTAATATTAAACAAAGTAGAAATCAGGTCTAAAATCAGTAAATTAATTTCAGTTTCCCATGAAGGATTAATGTCAATGGCAATTGCTGTACACTGAAAACAATTGGAAAACTGAGAAAATAAATGAAATAATAGTTTTCAGACAGTGAGCAGTAGAAGGAAGAACAGTACTGTGATCTCCGAGAGAAGGAAAACAAGTGATATGGCCCTTAAGTTTGACCTGGACTATTGACTAGAAGTGATTTCCGGATTACAGTGCAAAGAGAGGAACCAACGCTAAGCCCAGCTGAACTGAAAATACAGAGATCAAAATTCTGGGCAGCTGAGCAGCTGAATTTGAAACTTTGAAAGAGATAGGAGGGAGCTGAAGGAAAAGAGGAAGAGGAAGAAAGTGAGGGAAAGCGAGAGAAAAAGCAAGAAAGAACAAGTTCCAGGAATGGTAAATATGTGAATAACATAAAATATTTTTCCTAATTTTTAGTCTATTTAAAAGATAACTGAAGTATCAAAAATGTATAGATAAAGTTAAAATGGAATTATAAAAATTAATCATATAATCTGAAAGAAGGCAAGAAAGGGAAAGAAAAATTAGAGAAAAACAAATAATGAAATAGTAGATCTCAGTAACAGCCTTAGCAAACTAAGAACAGAATGAAATTTACTCAATCTAACAATAACAACAACAAAACACTGAAAAAAATGTCGTTAACATTACTTGTAATGATAAAAACAGAATGATTTTTTTTCTGTTAGAAATTAGGCAAGGATATCTGTTTTCATGACCTATATTCAAAATTGTATTTATTTTTTCAGCTAATGGAATAAGGCAAGAAAAAGAAATAAAAGGCATACAATTAAACATAAAGAAATAAAAGTATTTTTATTTAAACAAAATATATCATCTATGCAGAAAGTTCAAGGGACTGTACAAGAAAAGCAACTAAATTAGTAAGTCAGTTTACCATGGTTAAAGGATATAAGGTCAGTATAAAATAGTCAATTGAATTTTTATATAATTGCAACAAAAATTTGGAAATTGAAATTAAAAATGTCCTTTCCAAAAAAATAAAAATATGAAATACAAGGAAATAAAAATAAACCAAAAAGTATAAAAGAGAAACAAAAAACAAGAAAGATACATTAAAAATCAACAAATAAAATATACAGACAGTCTCATTTTCATGGGTTAATTTTCACTGAAACTCATGCAAATAGGAAGCATATCCACATTTTGCACAGCTCCATGGTAACTGAGATTGTAATTAGAGATACAATTTAAGACAAGCTGTGCACTGAAAACTATAATTGTTACTGAAATACATGTAAAATATCTAATAAATATATTGATAAACTATGTTCATTGAGTGAAAGACTCAATACTGTTAAGTTGGAACTTCTCCTTAAATTGGTCTATAAATCCAACACAACTTCTTTAAAAATCTTAGCAGGCTATTTTTGTTGATATTGTTGTAAAATTTATAAGTTTATTTTAAAATTTTATGAAACTGGCCCTGACCGGTTTGGCTCAGTGGATAGAGCATCGGCCTGCGGACTGAAGGGTCCCAGGTTCGATTCCAGTCAAGGGCATGTACCTTGGTTGCGGGCACATCCCCAGTAGCGGGTGTGCAGGAGGCAGCTGTTCGATGTTTCTCTCTCATCGATGTTTCTAACTCTCTATCCCTCTCCCTTCCTCTCTGTAATAAATCAATAAAATATATTAAAAAAAAATTTTATGAAACTGTAAGGGACCTAAAAAATTTAAACAATTTGAGAACAGCTGGAATTAAAAACTTACTATAAAGCCACAGCAATAAAACTCTGGTATTAGAGTAAATACAGATAGTTCAGTGCATCAGGCAAAGTAGTCCAGAAATCAGCTTGCAAATACATGGTCAATTGATTTTTGAAATATTTGCTAAGAAATTTGAATGGAGAAAAAAGTATTTTAATTACTTCTGGAAAAAAAATCATATTTATGGAAAAATTATTCTGGATCTTCATCCCACATCAAAAATTAACTCAAAATGTATCACATACTTGAACAAAGGTGCTAAAACTATAGAACTTATTGAAGAATATATAGGAAAATATCTTTACCACTTTTGATTAATTGAAGATTTCTTAGAAAAGACACTTAAAAGCATGAATTATAGAAGAAAAAAGTTGATAATAAAAGAAAATAAGAGAAAAGGTAAAAAATTAAAAAAGAATAGAAGAATAAAATAAAAATAAATTTTAAATAAGTTGTAATTAAAATATTCTGTTTTTGGAAAGTGGCAGTTAAGAAACTGAAAAGTCAAGCCAGAGATCTGATAAAGAACTTGTATCTAGAACATATAAGTTACTTCTACAACTGAATAACAAAAATTAACAGCTTAATTCAAAAACACTTCCTAAAAATACATTATAACAACTATTTACATAGCATTTACATTAGGTATTAGATATTGTAAGTAATTTAGAAATGACTTAAAGTATTGTATATGGGAGGATGAGGGTAAGTTATATGAAAATACTACATTATTTTATACTAGAGACCCGGTGCATGAATTCGTGCACCACGGGGGGTCCTTTGGCCTGGCCTGCAGGATCGGACCAAAACCAGCTCTCTAACATCCCCCAAGGGGTCCTGGATTGTGAGAGGGTGCAGGCCAGGCTGAGGGACCCCATTTGTGCACGATCGGGGCTGGGGAGGGACCGTGGGTGGGCTCCAGGGTGTGTCCAGCTCATCTCGCTCAGTCCTGATTGGCCGGACCCCAGCAGCAAGCTAACCTACTGGTCGACTGTCTGCCCCATGATGGTCAGTGCACATCATAGCGACTGGTTGACCAGTCGACTGTCTGTCCCCTGGTGGTCAAGTGCATGTCATAGTGAGCAGTTGAGCGGCCTTAGCATATCATTAGCATATTATGCTTTGATTGGTTGAACAGTCAACCGGTCAACCGGACACTTAGCATATTAGGCTTTTATTATATATGATAAGGGGCTAGAGCACCTATGGATTTTGGCATCCAGGCATGGGGGAGGGATCCTGGAACCAATCCCTGTGGATATTAAGGGATAATTGTATGTCAGTTTTTGTGTTAATAACGTAATATGTATTTGTCAAATCACATTGAAATGTATACTTACAAATCAATGGAACAAAATCTAGTAATTTCTGACAATCTGTTATTATTTGCTTATCTTTTTTATTCTACCTTTTATAGCTATAAACGTTCTAAACCAGCACTGTCCAGTAGAAATTTCTAGCATAATAAAAATGCTTATATTTGTGCTGTCCAATATGATAAGTCACTAGCTATCTGTGGCTATTGAGCACTTTAAATATAGCTAGTATGACTGAGTCACTTTGCTTAACAATTTTGATGCCAAGAATATTTTTAGTCAGGAACAGTATGTCATGAACTTGAAAATAAATTATTAGACTTTAAATTTTTTATTTCTATGATATTTTAATATGTGTAGCAGTTTGTTTCTCACTCTCCAATACTTACTCAAGAAGATAAGAGTTGTGATAAGAGATGCATTATATCACAGTTGGTATAATGTTGGGGAGGAGGTGATATTCAGAAAAGACCCATGGCTCAGCGATGAGATAAAACATCAGGGTTGGGGTAAAGGTTGAGGTGACAGTGAGGGGTGATGTGTTTTATATTTGGAGACAGGTATTTTGAATTAGCTAAGTTAAAACATTTTTTTTTCAAAATTTTCTATATGGCTTAAAATGGCTGAGTAGGACAAGGCTACCCTGCCCATATATAGGGCTTTGCATCCTTTGATCCATAGTCTAACCAGCTCATAAAACTCAGGCAAACAGATTGGTGAACAGCAGAGTCCTGGTCCTGGGACCAAGAGGCATGCTGTCTAATTTCTCAACTCTCTGAACTTGAACCACCCCTACTAATCATGAGTGATTTGGTGCGCTGAAGGGGCCATTACTGATGGCTATTCTGATTAATGCTGTGTGGTGTGGCAGCAGTCCCAATCTCCTGTGACTTTCCATCTGGGTAAATAGCTGTCATCATTAGGTAATGCCTGCTTTGCTAGGCTATCAAATTACTAAGCAGTTACTACAATCTAGTGCTGATTTAACATGATTTGATCTAATAATTGTGATATTCCCATTTTTACTTCTAGATGAATAGCAATTTAAAGTGTCCTCTTTTTACCTTCTCCTCAGTGTTTGGTATTTGTGTTTTGCCTCACATACTATATCATTTTTAAGAATAAAATAATGGAGTAGTTAATGGCCACTATAACTATCATGATGGTCTTTAAGCATGGAAATATAATCCATAAAACCCTTTTTTGTTGTTGTTGTTGTTCTTAGTTGCATAATTTCAGGGGTATAGTGGTCCTGTAATGAAGGAGTGAAGTTATATATTACATTTCAGCAAAGAGCCCAGACTGGTTTGTGTGGTTAGAAACTCTAATAACCCAATACTAATCAGAATGGGGAAGATGGTTGGGGGTGGGATATATAAGTCAATACCAAAATATGTTAGATCCTAATATACCAAAAAGATTATGGGTCAAAGTTATTGCTTGCATAAGTTTTCCAAAGTGTTGATTATAGACTTCCTGAAGAAATAACCTATTGCCCAAGCAAAAACAAATGTATTGCTTATTACAGAAAGGGATAAGGATATTACATTGATATAATCCTACTACCTTCTCCAAAGGGGATGTTTAAAGGCAGAATATTTTCAACTTTTGGGCAGCCTGGTTTGAGGCAGATATTTTTATATGAAATACTGAATGGGACTGAGAAAAATTTCATGATATAATAAAGAAAAGAAAAGAAAAGTAAAAATGATGGTTCAGAGAATTTCCATATACCCCACTCCTGGTGACCCCCCTTCCCTTAATAACATCTTGCATTTGTACGGTACATTTGTCACAAGTAATGAACCGGTATTGACACATTATTATTATTAACAGAAGTCCACATTTTATTTAGATTTTCTTGGTTTTTAACCTAACGTCCTTTTTCTGTCATAGGATTTCTCCCAGGATCCCACATTATATTTAGTCATTGTGTAGCCTTAGGCTCCTCTTGATTGCAACATGACTTGACAGGTTACCGTGTTGGTGTTAGTCTTAATCACCTAACTGACGTAGTGTTTCTCGGACTTCTCTACTGTAAAGTTACTTCTCCTCTGTCCCTCTATGCTGTAGTCTTTGGGGAAAAAGTCACTATGTGTAGCACACACTTAAGGGCTGGGGTTAATGCTCTACCTCCCTAGGAGGGAGGGAGGGTCAGTATCACATCAATTAATTGGAATTCTTCCCTACAGAAGATTGTCTATTCTCTCTCATTAAAAAATATAACAATTGCCCCAGTCAGTTTGGCTCAGTGGATAGAGTGTCAGCCTGAGGACCAAAGGATCCTGGGTTCGATTATAGTCAAGGGCACATACCTCAGTTGCAGGCTCCTCCCCGGTCTGGGCCCTGGTTGGGCATGTGCAGGAGCAACCAATAGTTCTCTCTGTCTTTCCCTCTCTCTTCCACTCTGAAAATCAGTGGAAAAATGTCCTTCGATGAGGATTAAAAAAATAATAACAATTCATTTATGTCATTATTGACCTATGGCTATTGATTTGGTACTTTGGGTTAAAATCCAATAATACAATATTGGCATTTTACCATATTTTCCTACTCTATATTCTGATTTTCTAAACACATGGGATATAAAGATTTTCCTGTACTAATCTCTAATTATTTCTCCAGACTTCATTCCTTCCATCCCTTGCTCATCAAATCAACTGTCCTCAGGCCGTATTGTCTCTCTTCTATTCCTTAGCACATTTTCTTTGGTTGGAATGTTCTACCCTTTTGCATTCAGTTGAACTTGTACATATTCCTTTGGACTCAACTGAGCAGTACTGAGGAGCCATCCCTGACACCTTCCACATCCATGATCCCATTTGGAATGCTTATCACTCTCATGGGTTTCTTTTGAACACATTTAATATATTCTTTTTTAAAAATTTAAGTTCTTTATTATTTAATGTATTACATAAGCCTCCTTTTTCCCCCCATTGACCTCTCCCCAGGCGCCCCCAACCCCCAGTACATGCCCTCACCACCCCATCACCACGCCACCCCTCGTCTGTGTCCATTAGTTATGCTCATATGCATGTATAGAAGTCCTTGGTTGATCTCTTACCCCTTCACTCCCCGACTTTCCTCATAGGTTGGACAGTCTATTCGATGCTTCTATGATTCTGGTTCTTTTTTTGTTCATCAGTTTATGTTGTTCATTATATTCCACAAATGAATGAGATCATGTGGTATTTAACTTTCTCTGACTGGCTTATTTCACTTAGCATAATGCTCTCCAGGTCTATCCATGCTGTTGCAAATGTTAAGAATTCCTTCTTTTTTACAGCAGTGTAGTATTCCATTGTGTAGATGTACCACAGTTTTCTAATCCACTCACCTGCTTGCTGATGGGCACTTAGGCTATTTCCAGATCTTAGCTATTGTAAATTGTGCTGCTAAGAACATAGGGGTGCGTATATCCTTTCTGATTGGTGTTTCTGTATTCTTGGGATATATTCCTAGAAGTGGGTCAAATGGAGTTGCATTTTCAATTTTATGAGGAAACTCCATACTGTTCTCCACAGAGGCTGCATCAGTCTGCATTCCCACCAGCAGTGCAAGAGGGTTCCTTTTTCTCCGCATCCTTGCCAGCATTTGTTGTTTGTTGATTTGTTGATGATAGCCATTCTGACAGGTGTAAGATGGTACCTCATTGTTGTTTTGATTTGCATCTCTTGGAAGATTAATGACTTTGAGCATGTTTTCATATGTCTAATTTAATATATTCTTAATTATTGTTTATCTTATATGATCTTTTATCAAATGTGAGAACATCCAGAAAATAGGTATGTCTTAATCAACTGACATTGATTGATTAAACAGGATTAAAAACCCAATCTGCCAGATCTGCTCTAATGACTGACAGTCTTTTTCTGTGTGAGGACATTTTTTAGATTCTCATTGCACCCTAAGCTGAAGTGATTTTTTTTTCCTCCCACAAAGTATATCTTTATGAACCTTATTTTTTAAAACCAAAAATCTGCTCAAGACATATTTTTCAGTACCAAATTGATGAAATAATTTCCCAGTTTTATTCATTCAAATGTGGAAATATACCATTACAACTCTGGTAAGAGCCATAGAAAGAATTTCAGTAAAAATTTGGATCGTTTGGTCAGGTCTTCTGAGGTTCTTTTTTAAAAAGACATTTAAAACTATAATATAGAAAATCTTAAATTCTCCCAATTTGCATGTGATATAGCCTCAGTACTATCTTGGCTTTATCTGCTGTAGAAATTCGTATAGACTTACAGCAGTCAGATCCGTGGTATATTTCTGTTAGCAGCATAGGAATCTCTGGTGTTCCTGGCATCTCACTCAATTAGAACTTGTATGCTGCTTTCCAAAATTAAAGGAATGTAGGTCAAATTTTGGGTGAAATGGCTAGGAGGGTGAAGACATGAGGTAGCATTACCAATGTGTACATTTCTAAGAATATATTAAACAAGTCATCTTGAAAGGATTGTCAAACATTCAATACTATAACATCTGCTACTTTTTACTATGTTCTCAGTTTCTCCTAATGTCAAACTGCTGGGGCTGACCGGTAGACCCTAAGCGGTGGTGGAATGATTACTCTGACACATGTTTCTGTGAAAGAGAGGGCTAAGGGACTGCTTGGCTTGAGGAACCAAACAGCCCCGTTTACCTGCCTCCTTAGGCTTTTATAACAGCTTTAACTAAAATTAACCTTTAGATGCTATCAGTAGGGTAAGCATCCTTGAGAAGACACATGCGTCTGTAGTGTCCTTTAAGCAAGAACGTATGAAGACTAAGCATAAATATTCTAGCAAACACCCAGGGGCTCAGACTTGTTTGGAAAAGTCAAGGCAGGGTCTGCCACCTATGGCAAGGTCCCCCTAGAGGCCCCCAACCTTTTGGAGATTCCTCTTATAGACCTTCCAACCAAGTCCCATGCTTCCCCACATCAAACCATAGACAGAAAAGTGAGAGACTACTTACAGAATATGGAGTTCTTATTCGTTTTCATAAGATGATGAAATTTTAAAATAATCTAAAAATCTATGAGGCGGAAATGAATTTAATTCCGCACCCCCCCCCTCCTTTTCCTACATTACATGCTGACTTCTGGAGGGGAAAAAATATTTGAGAAGGAGTAAAATGTATAGCATACATGTGCTTAATCTATGATCGTTGTGCTATGGAGTGACGAGTGTTACAAAGGATGATTTAATTTGTAGATATTCGATTCTGATTAGTTTGAAAGACTTAATGCCTCTTCCTATAATACATTGTCGTATCCCAGCTCACGGAATGGAGTTTCAATTTTAAGAAAGTTGCACCTCTTATTTAGAACCTCAGAATGAGGGCAGGGAAGTAGAAAAAGGCTGGTGAGGTTGAGGAGGGGAAAAAGAGGAAAG
This sequence comes from Plecotus auritus, assembly GCF_963455305.1. Lineage (NCBI taxonomy): Eukaryota > Metazoa > Chordata > Mammalia > Chiroptera > Vespertilionidae > Plecotus > Plecotus auritus. The sequence continues at coordinate 169,761,502 of NC_137775.1, read as the reverse complement.
AAACTTTGAGTTCCAGCCTCAGTGAACTTTGAATTAAAAGGTAAATAATAAAGAAAATTAAATAAATGTTTTGCGCCATCTACCTTACTCTGCATGTATTAATGATTAACAGAAAGTTTGGTTGCTTCCTGGAATGCACTTTTTCTGATTGCTTTCCCCTAGACTGTTCTCTCTCTGCATGAAAAACTCTTCCTCCAGCTCATTTTCATCCCTTAGTGCCTATGTCATCACCTCAGGAAGATCCACTTCACCTTAAGCAATCCTCTCCCAGTGAGCCATCACCCTGTGTCTTTCCTTCACAACACTTATACTCTAGTATGTAATCTTGCTCAATTTTTACTTTTCTTGCTAATTATCTGTCTCTCAGAAACAGAAGATAGTCCATGAAGGTCTAGTGGTATGGTGGAGCCAGCTCGTGCTGGCTGGTAAAGGCTGATAATTATGCTGGAAACACTACACAATGGTGTGTTACTGCAGATCTCTCCTCAACTGCATGTTCAGTGATGTCACACTGGCAGCTCAAAACCAGTCATGGTGGAGCATTTATACTGGGGAAATTGACAGTTGATGCAGGGCAGGACTTCTCCTTGAGAGTTCATTGTTAACCATTTATGAGCACAACACTGTATTAACTCCAGTTTTAAGATCCTATATTTATTTAATCCTCTTTGCTGGTATATTTGTTATCTTTTAAAAATAATTAAAGCCTATTCTAATTGTACATATATATCTATCTATCTCTGTGACATTCTTTATCCTCCAACTTCCCCCTACTATGCATGATAATTTAATGTCCTTTTAACCCTTCTTTCTCTTTTTCTTCCAAAATCTGAAACCTCCCATTTCCTTAGACTTCCCAGGACTTATGATCACTCTTCTGGATTTACTTTCTGCCAAGCTTGCTCATAGAACCCATGATTATGCTTCTCAGTTTAGTATCATTTCTCCTCTCATTTAATTTTTAAATACCTTGTCTATGTTTTAGTCTCTTCTCTAAAATTGTTTATCAAAATGTTCTTTTCTTGTGTTCTTTTTTTTTTTTAAGTGATTATAGTTCGTGGAAAACCATCTGAGCTTGCCATTTTGTACTTTGTATGAAATTATTCTAAGCCAGTGCAGACCTAAATTTCTTAATGTTCCAAACACAAAGGTGCTTTTTTTGCTAAGGTGTAAAATATAGCACAAAGAATTTCTTTGATAGAAAACATTTCCAACATTTTATTTGATATTTCATTTGGAACACAGAACAGCTTATTTATTTTTCTTTACAAAAAGAATCCTATAGATCTTCTTAAAGCCGTTTAAAATTTTATGCCTCAACACAAGTTGCAAACATTTATTGCTACCCATGCATATTATAGAAAGTTAGATGATTTTGCTTACACATTTTGAATATTAACTACATATGAAATGCAGAAATAGTTTATTTTCCCCATATTTCTTCTTTTTACTCACTGTTTTTGTCTGTGTAGGTTTTCCTGTTTAGCTACTTAGCCATCATACACCTTATTTTATACAGCCTTTTTAGTTTTTGTTAAAGGTTAAGTTTTTTGTGGCATATCTAGATGTACATAGAAAGCCATTTTATCAGATGTATTTACTAATTAAACACTCAAAGTATGTTAACTATATGCCTGGAATTTTTATAAGCTCTTTACAATTATTAACATTAATTCTTACAGCAGGACTATGAGGTAGATATTATTATCAGCCCTGGTTTAAATACAGAGAAACTAAAGTAAGGAAAAGTTAAATAACTAACCCAAAGACTGGCTAGTAAGGGCAGAACTGAGACTTGAACTGAGGCTGTGCGACACACAGCTGAAGTTCTTCACCACTGTTTTTTAAAGATAGTTTCCTAAAGAAAAATAATCAGTAAATATTCTAGGAGAAAGTCCCTGAAATAATGGAAATTCCATGTGTTTTGAAATTTCATGTTTTCTCCAAGCGTGACTGATTCCTTTCTCTTACATAAAACCCAAAAGCTTTGCTTTTAAAAGGAATGAATGCCAGGCCACATAACTACCTTTATTATAAGCAATTTCCCCACTTTATTTTATGAATGCCTATCCTTTTTCGTATTGAATAGTGCACATTTTAAATAGTAAGAAGTCTTATTATAAAATACTTACTGAATTGATTTTTTGAAACTATGGGGTTATTTCATTGCTTTAGAAGCAGAAGAAATGTTTAGAGAAGATAATTGTCTTGGTAAGTAGCGTTAGAGTATATGGAATCTAACCCAAAGCAGCCTGTGACAAGAAGGGATATGAGTACAGTGTCATTAAATGGCATTGTTGGTTAACCCAAAATTTTAAGGGTTTTAGTTTTTATATTACCTGAAAAAAAAATGACCAGCATTCAATAAAATGGAAAGCTGTGATCCCAGCTATCTCTTTGTAGGAGGATTAGTTTCTATTTTTACCATTATTTTACTTTTTTTTCATAATGATATATATTACAAATTTGATAAATATTGTATAATGCCAAAAAGTATTACTTCCCCTCACCTACTGTAATACACACAGTACAAATGTATCAATTGGCAACAGAATAAATATTAAGATCAACATGTTAGAACTAGAGGATAAGTTAGAAACCACGTGGTTCACCACTTACTTTTAAATAAGAAAAACAGCCAAAAAATGGAGAGTGACTTGCCCAAGAGGAAATATCTGGTTGTCAGCAGAGCAGAGGAGGTAAAACAGCAAAGGATTCTCTTTCAAGGTAAACCCTGATAGCATCACCTGTTGGTGTAGGAGTTTGGGGAAATTACTTCCTCTTCAACAAATGTGAATACATTTATTTGTTTATTTATCAAATAATTATTGGTAATCAACTCTACATCAATCCCTTCGTTAGATTATTGCATTTCAGATAATAAGTAAAAATAGTTTCTTCTCTGTTAGAACTTACAGACACACCAGTGAATAATGACAATTAAAAAGTAATATAATAAAAGGGTTTAGAGATATCTGAAGGAGAAGATAGATAGGGAGCCTAGCTATAAAGTGAAATTAATTAATATTTGTGCAATAATTTGTTTTCTGAGACTTGTTACTTTTATGTACTCCTGATCATATTTTTACCCATTGATGTTCTATAATATTTAGTAAATAATTTGTTTTTTTAATTTTTATTTTTTTATTGTTTGAAGTATTACAAATAGTAGTACATATGTCTCCTTTTTTTCCCCCCATTGACCTCCCCCCTGGCCTCTCCTACCCCCCAGTACATGCCTTTACCTGCCCCCCCCCCACCAGTGTCTTGTATCCATTGGTTATGCTTATATGCATGCGTACAAGTCCTTCGGTTGATCTCTTACAGCACCCCCCCCAAACTCCCCTGCCTTCCCGCTGTAGTTTGACAGTCTGTTTAATGCTTCTTTGCCTCTGTATCTATTTTTTCCCCATTTCTTTCCTTTAAAAAATCTTGCCTCTGCAGACTAGAAATAAACATATAATAACAAAAAATGTTTGAGTCCCAATTTCAATGTCCAACAGTTCTGAGTCCCCGTTTCAATGTCAAACAGTTCCTTATGTGTGCATGTCAGCAATGATATCTAGATGGTGGGCACATGGTGGCAATGCAGGTCCGACCCTCTCTGGTTTGGTCCTAGGCAACCTGCTGCGACGCATAGCTGCTGACTGCTAGCGTGGCAAGGCGTCGTCAGCGTCTTCCATCTCTGGACTGTTTTTCCTCTTGTCTTCGTGGTTGGAGCAGACCTGTCAATTCCTCTCTGTTGCAGGAATCCACATGGTCTTGGAGTTGTTTTCTGAAAATATACAAACATATTCTCGACCAAAAGTTAATAAAGGAATCTTTTCTATATAATTGATTTGGGATCCTTTTTATTTTTGCCCAAACGATTTTCCTTTGTCTTATTTAGACACCATATGTGTTTTTCATGGATGTCTTGCTGTTAGCATAACAAATGAAAATGAATTTTGTAAAGTAAAAATTTTCTAGATGTAATTTACTTATAGGATATTTTTCCTTACATGATATTACCCTACTATCCCCCCTTTTTTGATTAATGGAGGCTTTTGTAAATTTTATAAAGCAGTCTTGATAACTTTGAATTTTAATTTTTTGCACAAAAATATGACTGCTTTAGTTTCATTGCATGTTCAGGAATTTTACCATGAGATGAACTACCAATAGAAATTTTAGTTACCACTTTAGGAACAGCTTTTTGTCCAGTACAATTAAATTTTCTTGAATATTCACTTATTTGAATTAGCCTATTTAAATTAATCTGAAAACTTGATTATTATTTTACTGTCAAATTTAATACTCTACCAACAATCTTAGTTTACCCTGTAAATATTAGTGGAGAGGATTATTTGCGTTCTTGAGTAGGCCCTGAGCATTCCTGGTGCTAGGCTGGATTTAGATATAGGGCAGCTGCTGTCGGCCAAGTCTCTGTCTGTTACCTGGGTCCCAATCTGAGCTGGGCCAAGTCACTGTCTATCACCTGTGTCCCGATCTGAACTGGGCGTGGGAAGCAAAGCAGCCATGGGGGCAGGAGACCTCCCTCAGATGGGGTGAGGGTTCAGGCCCCTGCAAGGTTGGGGGGGTGAGGGTCTGTGCTCCACCTCTGTTGACCCCCAAGTTCTCTCCTGATGGCCCCTCTGCGACTGTGCCTGTCTTAGGTTGTTCCTTCCCTGAGGAATCTTACCCGTCTCTGGCTAACCAGTCATCCTCTGGGGCCAAGCAGGGTGATGTGAGGTTCAGTTCTGTCTCCTTGGTAGCCTATGTCCCCGTGGCCTCCACGCCCAGCACCTGCCTTGGGATCCCCTGGCCTGCTGGCGGGGCCCCAGCACTGATCACATATCTCGGGGAACTCAGGTTTCTTCTCCAGGGAGGGCCCAGCTCACACGATGGGGCGAGAGACAGATCCATGGTACCAGTCACCACAGGCTTCCAGCTCAGCATGAACAGAAAGCTCAGGCAACACCTGAGGGCAACTGGATTGTGAGAAGAGGGTCCCTCTTGGCACAAAAGGCAAGAGGGGCCAATATAGAATGCTCAGGTGCCTTCCCAGCACCTTAATTCCTTCTGAAAGGGATTAAATCCTTTCATGTCCTTTTTTTAAATTGCTGCCAAACATTCAAAGAATTAGTTTGTAAGTTTGTTTGGAATAATTGTACAATATTCTGTTGTAAAATATCTAAAATTATAATGACATTGTAGAATAATATCATGTAAGGATATTCTTTGCTTTAGGCCATGGCAATTCAATTTCAAACTGGCTGTCAATTTCTTTTTGTAACTTTATATAAACTTTGTCAGGGAGGCAAAAACACAAATTACTTACTTTAGTTCAAGAGGCCAAATATATTGACTTTCAATTATAATACGACTTTTGAAGGAAACTTCTCTTTGTTTCCTTCCAAAATAATTTTCAGGCTACAGAGAGTTTCATTTAAAAATCTTTGTCACATGAAACAATTTCTCTTAAGGTTATGGTGGCCACTAGTATGGATTAGATTTAATATTTTATTTTTATTTTATTTTTTTATAATTTTAAAAAAAATTTTTTTAAATTGTTATTTTTTACATATGTGTCCTTAATCCCCCCAAACCCCCCACCCCCCACTTATGCCCCACCCCCTTGTTGTCTGTGTCCATTGATTAGGCTCATATGCATGCACACAAGTCCCTTGGTTGATCTCTCCACCTTACCCCCACCCTCCCCTACCTTCCCTGAGGTATGACGTGCTGTTCGACGTTTCTCAGTCTCTGGATCTGTTCTTGTTCATCAGTCTATGCTGTTCATTATATTCCACAAATGAGTGAGATCATGTGATATTTATCTTTCACTGCCTGGCTTATTTCACTTAACATAATACTCTCAATCTCCATCCATGTTGTTGCAAATGGTAGGAACTCCTTCTTTTTCACCGCAGCATAGTATTCCATTGTGTAGATATACCACAGTTTTTTAATCTACTCATCTGCTGATGGGCATTTAGGCTGTTTCCAAATCTTAGCTATGGTGAATTGTGCTGCTATGAACATAGGGTGCATTTTGAATGCCATTTCAATTTGTGTGCAATATCACATATTTTCCTATCAATGAACTCTGTACTCCTCTAAGTAAAATGAGACCCAGCTGGAGAGGAGTTGTACACCACTCCGTTAAGGATTGCATTTTTTATGTATGAACAACCACAAAAATGTGCAAACCAACTTCCTCTTTCTTTGTTAAGAAAAGCCAGGAAGCTTTGTGAATGTTTCTTACCTGTTTCTTACTTAAGTAAAGACAGCCTTTATTAACTTTTGTTGCTCTAGCCCAGTGGTCGGCAAACTCATTAGTCAACAGAGCCACAGTTTGCCGACCACTGCTCTAGCCAAAGGGTACTCTGACAAAGGGAAGTGGGATGACTGACTAAAAGTCATCAGTCCTGTTCCCCTAAATTAGTTCTTCACTTAGAAAAACTAGATTAGTATGAAATTTACATAAAATAATTTTATCACTTCAAAATCTTCCTTTGTGGATTATTGTGGGATAACAATATTAACACAAAGAGCTAGTTTCAGCTATTTTGAAAATATTTCATAATATAACTTTTTAATGTACCTATAAACAATGTATGTATCTTCTACTTTATCACATGTGAAATAAATATCTATTTCCTACTAGCAATAGGATATTTGTTTTTAATAAGAGAATTTATTAAAGGATAGATAGATAGAGATATTTCCCAAAAATCTTACAAAAAGATTTTTCTTTTTAATAATATACCTTTGGAAATTATTTTCTTCTTTCCCTACTTTTGTACTTGTTAACAATAAATGACATAACGGGTGGGTTTAGTGGGCACCAGTGGCGCATGTCTACTACTTTCATTGAGGTTGCTTGGGAGACATCATACCTTTTCACCTCTGTGTAAAGGTTGTGTTTTATCCTTATCATCCTAGAGAAGTTTTCCAAGTGTGTTATAGAAATTCCTGAGAGACCCTAAGAGGTCTTTGAGGTCATAATAATACTAACATGCCATTTGCTTTTTTACTTTCATTTTCCTATGAGTATGCAGTTGAGTTTTGCAGGGGCCACATAAAATATGCTATTGTGTCAGTTTGACTGCAGAACACAGAGAAGAGAATCCATCTGTCTTCTATTAATCCAGGCATTAAAGGTATTGGTGAAAATGTAAAACAATAGCATTCTAAATATATTAATATGTAATTAGCTATTAATATTAACATATAAAGTTTATTATTGTGGCTTAAAGGGAATGAATAAATCAATATTTTCAACATTTTCCTTTGATTTTTAATTTGGTAAATATCTAAAGAGATGAACCACATTAAAAATATCATTCTTTGGGTGGATTTCGGTGCAGATATGGCCAAGTCCAAGAACCATACCACGCACAACCAGTCCCCAAAATGGCACAGAAATAGCATCAAAAAACCCTGATCACAAAGATACAAATCTCTTAAGAGGGTGGAGCCCAAGTTCCTGAGGAACATGCACTTTGCCAGGAAGCATAAGGAAAGCCTGTAGATGATAGAGGCCATGAGGGCACATGCTGAGGCTATCAAGGCCCTCATAAAGCACAAAGAGGTCAAGCCCAAGGTCCCACAGTGAGGCAGCCAAACACTCAGTCTACTTGCCTATATCTCTCACCTCAAACTTGGGAAACATGCTTGTGCCCACATCACCACGGGTTTCAGGCTCTGTCGGCCAAAGTCCAAGGCCAAAGCTCAAACTAAACCCTAGGGTGCAGCTGCAGCTCCAGCTCAGGCTCAGACTCCAACTCTGGCTTAGGTTTCCATAGGTGCCGAGGTCCCCACAAAAGCTCCACAGTAGAGGCCTTTGTCTGTTGATCTGAGGACAGAAGGACTGGTGTGAGCCCTGGGCTGCTGTTTACATGCAACTAGTGTCCACCTGTGTTATTTGTACAAATAAACCTGAGGCAGGATCTGTCAAAAATAGTTTCTTTTTATTCTCTTTATATAATAATAGATTTTAAGACCAAAATGTTTGAGAACTTCTCTCCTAAATAAGTAAGCCAGTGAATCTCATCACCCATATAGCTTTGTTGCTCTTGTAGCTAAAAACAGTGACTTAACCAAATGGCCAAGATATCGCTTAGTGTTGCACTGATGCCCAACTAAGCATCTGGATAAATTTTATATGGTAAAATATCACATACAAGAGACATGTTAGGTTACAGAGGAAACTAGACAGTAGCTAAAATAATTTGTGGTGATTAGTTAATCTACTCAGCTGAATCTAAGTTAAGAGACCAAAGGTAATCTCTATTCTGGTTATAACCATGAGAAGTATAGCCCAGTCACTCTTGAATATTTGTACTGATAATCCCATAACATCTCCCTTGCTTTGCTGGCTTGGACACAATGGAGTGACTTAGCAAATGGAGATTTCACTGCAATTTGAGAACTGTGATAAAGCTGGGTTGGCTTATCTCGTCCACACTTCTCTCTACTTGTTCCGTCCAGATCTTGACCTCTGGCTCTGCCAAGCCTTGCTCACCCCCTGGTTTACAAACTTATATTGGATGTTTTGGAATATGAAATATTATTTCTCCTTCCAAGACAGTGTAAGTTTGTATAATGAAACCAACACACACAAACTCTGTTTACATATTCAAATGAGAGGACTTAATTTTTAAAATATTATTTCAAAGAGGATTAGATTTTTATCTTTAGTCTACCAGTAGAGTTTTCTGAGAACTAGATGGAAATGGAAGAGATTTTAAAAGATCATGCTTGAGAAGATCATATGAATCTGATGAGAAGACAGGAAATTTTAAATTTCTGAGGGGAAATACAACAATTTTTTCTCTACTTAGTTATAAGATGAGAAAAATTTCTAAATGATGGATACAATTATATAGTGAAAATGATTCTCAAATCAAGAGAGTAGTCAGATATCATACACTTCTTTAAAGCTGTGGACCTAAAGGATTGCTTGAAGCAGTTACTTTGAAATAGTAATAATCCACTGGATTCACCTTTAAGGGGAAAAGTATTCTTTAAGGCATTTGTAAGCTTGGTGTCAGAATAAGAAAGGTCAGTGCTTGACAAACTTATAAAGCAGTGTTACATACATCACATAGTTTTTACAAAAAAAAAAAAAAACACACAAAAAAAAACACAAAAAAAGGCACCTGTTTGGCTTCTTTTGATGTGGAAAAAAATCTTTGATTCTCTCTGGCACTGGTTTATCTTTTCAAAAGAATATTGCGTGGGTGAAATTTTTAAACTTCTTCTTTCTCACTTTATTCTTTGAAATGGTTCTTTACATGTTAAAAGTGATCCCATACTATTATATGCTGTTGCAGCCTTGTAAGATCCTAAACAAAGAACCCACTAACCTAATCCTGGTCACCTGACCCAGAGAAACTTTGAGATGATAAGTGTATGTTATTTTGATCCTTTAAGTTTGTGGTAATTTGTCACATAGCAATAGATTGCTAATATACAGCCAGTCTAGGTATAAGAAACATTTCTGGACCAAAATTTGAATATACTGTTTTAAGATATTTTATTTAATTGCTCCCATTAAATTATTATTGTAAAAAAAAAAGATAATATTCTGCATATCCTTAGAGAACTTGCTGCAAATCACTAGCCTACGCTTATGAATAAAGAATGAGGCTGGATTGGATTTGAACACCACATACTAAAACACTTTATCACATCAAATTTCTACACTTTTGCTACCAGGAATGTTTGTATCTTCCCATGCAGTGTGCTGTTCTAGGGGTTTCTGATTATATTTAAAAAGGGAGAAAGGAGAGAGAGTAAAAGTAATTAATGAACTTCGGCTGATGAGGTTAAGCCAGTATAAAATGCATAAAACTTGTACATAAAAGTCATACTGTTGGACCTAGGTCAATTGACCTGGGTAAGTGGGGAAAAAGTACGTATTCAGTGCGTGTAGTGCTGTCATTAAGAAAAAACGCACTTCCTATCAATTAAGACTTTATTTTAAAGGGAATATCTATATTCAGCATATTAGAAATGAATAACTTTGATTAGAAATGGAGATGCTATAGATTTTATTCTTCAGTGAAAACTAAATTTGGTATGCACAACTGCTATGAAGGAGGAATTGGACTGCTTTAAAGCTAGTGATAAATATTTATGGAAATAATCTAGACAGATAAGAAAATAACCAGTTTGGGTATGTAAGCTTTTTCTCTTGATTTTAGAAGGGATTATTTTACTAATGTGTTTAGAATTTTTTTAAAAATCGTGAACCACAGTTAAACAAATAGAATGCAAAGTTGGTAAGTACTGGAATTAAAAACTGTGTTGAAACTCTCTTGAGCGCTGAAGATAATCCAGACCCTTAAAAATGTAGCTCTTTCCAGGAGGCCTGGTGTTCTGTCAAAAGTCAACAGCTGCAGTCTGTTTTTGGTTTTAACAAATGTAGATTTTTATTTATTTATTTATTTATTTTTAAATATATTTTATTGATTTTTTACAGAGAGGAGGGGAGAGGGAGAGAGAGTTAGGAACATCGATAAGAGAGAAACATCAATCAGCTGCCTCCTGCACACCCCCTACAGGGGATGTGCCCGCAACCAAGGTACATGCCCTTGACCAAATCGAACCTGGGACCCTTGAGTCCACAGGCCGACACTTGTCTATCCACTGAGCCAAACTGGTTAGGGCCAAATATAGATTTTTAAAGTTCTTATTTAATTGCCCAGTGGAATTTTCTTTCTTTTCAACTTCCAAGGTGTGTACCTGAGGTTCCTTAAAGTCCCCCTCCAGGTTCAGTCCATGACTGCCTGTAAAAAAGACTTTAGTAAATCTTTTAAGACTATGAGAAGCATGGCCCCTTAGCTGCTGCTCTCCTTTTGACTTTGTGCCCTAACTTCAGAGGGCTCTGAAATCCTGGCTTCACATTTACTAATCTTAGGGGTTTCTTAGAATCTCCTAGCTATATTTTCCTGCTCTGCATTATTAGAGCAATGCTGTGAAAATTAAGTGAGACACTCCATGTAAAGTACATAGGACTAGAATATTCCACGTAGTCAATACTCATCTATAATAATAAAAGCATAATATGCTAATTAGACCGGACAGCTGAACGACCTCCCAGATGTCATTCCAGATGAAGCCGCCATGGCAGGGGCTGAGGCAGAGGCTATTAGGGGTGATCAGGCAGGCAGGCGAGCAGTTAGGGGAAATCAGGCAGGCAGGCAGAGGTGGTTAGAGGCAATGAGGCAGGCAGGCAGAGTGGTTAGGGGCGATCAGGCAGGTAGGCAGAGTGGTTAGGGGTGATCAGGCAGACAGAGTGGTTAGGGGTGATCAAGCAGGCAGAGTGGTTAGGGGTGATCAGGCAGACAGAGTGGTTAGGGGTGATCAAGCAGGCAGAGTGGTTAGGGGTGATCAGGCAGGCAGGCAAAGTGGTTAGGGGTGATCAAGCAGGCAGGCAGGCAGGCGAGCAGTTAGGAGCCAGCAGAGATTGGGCCTAAACCGGCAGTCGGACATCCCCTGAGGGGTCTTGGATTGCGAGAGGGTGCAGGCCGGGCTGAGCGACCCTCCCCATCCCATGCATGGTTTTGTGCACCAGGCCTCTAGTTGGTAATAATAGTGGTGTTCCAACAACTAGGTACTATTGCCACCTTTTCCAGGGCCAAACCTAATTCTCAGTATTGTCTCTTTTCGCCTTGGTTCCCTGGCTGTATGTTGTGATTGTGGCGCATCCTGCTTCCTGACATTTTGCTATTGAGTCTTCCTTAGACTGTCTGCGTTTCCTTTGATTGCCTAAAGTTGGGTTCGGTCTCAATTCCTTACCATGGGCCTATGAATATGTCTACTTAGGGGTTTCTCTGGCATCTTCAGTACTTACATTCTATCCTCAATATTGTCCCTAATTGACCTAGTGTAACAGATAATTTATTGGATTGTTCGTCAGATATCTTCATTTTTAAAACTTGTCTATGCTACCAATAAACTGCCTGTTTTTAAATGAATGATTCCCAGCTTTGGCTAGACATTAGAATTATCTATGGAGCTTGTCGAATATTAAAAATGTAGGGACCATTAACCGAGAAATTTTAATAACTCTGGAATATGCCCAAGATTATGAGTTTTTATTGTTGTTTGTTTTAAAATATATTTATAGGAGATACTGATTCACAGCCAGGAATCAAAATAACTTCCTCATTTACTTAAAATTCATTCAGACTCCCATGTTCTTTCCAGAGTAATACTGAACTCCTGTGTGACCAGAGAGATGATGATGATTATGATGATGATGATGATGATGGTGATGATGATGATGATATATATATATATCATCAGAGAGAGATGACATGGAACCCACCGCCATTTGTTCACATAGCCAAGTGCTTCTTTCTTGAGTGCTGCAGGATCTCGGGTTTTAAATGAGTGTAACCTGCCCAGAAACTGCTGGCACAGCATCTTATTTCTCCTCTGGCAGTGTCAGCCTGCAGGGTCCAGAGCTCCATGAACACAGCTGAACTCCACATGCTGCAAGAACAGATTTTCTTTGAATTGACTCCTTTAACTTGACCAAACAGATTTTGGGTGACAATTGTTGCATTTTCTTTTCTTTCCTATAATAGTTAAATTTTCTCACTCCCCTTTAGGCAATGAGTTCCTTTTTTTTTTTTTTTGGGTGAAGGAACAGTGGTTATTCTTTCAAATGAAATTATTCAGTCTCACTTTTGTTGACTCTTCTCAGAATCCTTTTGAGAAATAAATGGTGACATTGAAAGTCTGCTTCCACTTCATCAACTACAGGTTACTCAATCCTAAAAAGGCCTTTTGAAATGCAGCTGCGTCTTGGGGCAGCTAATTTCTGTATTTTGGTGTATTCTGAGTGTGAGAAAAAAAGATATCATTCAAGGTACTCATTTCAGAAATGCCAGAAAACAAATGCTTCTCATACCTTTATTTTCAAGCTTTGTCATTTGTGAGCTGAAGAAAAGCTGACAAGCAGAGCTCCGAATGCAGAGAGAACACCCTGAGTCTTCCACACAGACTGTTATTGCCTGCAGGGAGCAGTTATAGGGTTAAGCCACTGACTGACCTGCTGGCAAAGCCCTCTTAGCATAATTAAGCCTGATCTTGTGACTGCTCCCTAGATCCTTCCTGGGTAGCTAATGGGCTGTGGGAGGTGGCAAGTGCTGCCAAAACAAGTGAAACTCACAAGAACATTGTAAATTACCTTGTTTGCCTCTGACTATAAAATAAAGCATCAGCTTGCTGTCTGGATCTGTTCTGTGGCCTCAGCCAGGCACAGAAGATCCACCTAGAGACCCAGTTAGTTTATTCTCTTTGTCTGTCTTTTCTTCATCCTTCGCCATCCCTCCCTCAGGCTGGCCGAACCCTTGGCTGTGCTGGCACGGCACAATTGCCACTAGAGAAAGAATTTTGACCAGAGGCAAAACCAAAAAAAGTCCTTTCTCGCTCTGAATTATAAAACTTTTCCTGTATTCCTTTTTTTACAGACTATCATCAACGGTTTTATATGAGAAATATCAGCGGAGATCTGTGCAATTCTCCTTTCCATAGTACCAGGTAAATTGAGTTCTTTAAACTGTGCCAGTGTTTTTCTCATCTGTCACTAAATATTGTTTAAATACTTCCAGTGGGTGAGGAAACTTCACCTAATAATTCTATTATGCTGCACTGTAGAAAAGGAATCAAAAAAATAGAATGAAGAGAGACTAACCAGTGTTTTAATTTAACCTCTGATAAAAGCAGTGCTAGGCAACCATACACCATGTTTTGTCCTGTCTTAAAGGAAGGTGTATGTATCCAGATTGGTTTCACATCCACCAGTTTTATATCAACTATTCCCACCAATCTAGCACAGGCACCGAGACTCTAAGTTTAATAGAGACCTGAGTTCAAATCATGTCTTTGTAAATTCCTAGTTGTCTGACGGTGGGCAAGTTAACTTATCTCCTGGTCCCCATGGAAATAGTTAAAATATATACTTAAGGGAGTTGCTGTGGGGCCGAAATTAGATAAGGCATGGAAACAGCATGACACTGTTCCAGGCCCAGTAAAAACTGTAGCTTATTATCCTAAGCTGTATTTAAGTAAAACAAAAATTATTTATGATACATTAGCAGCCACTAATTTAGAAATATTTTATTTGAATTGAGTGGAATTATTTAAATCAAAATTTGCCTACTTAAAGAAAATATCAGTGTGCCAGTCATCCAACAGATATTTATAACACACCTACTAATTATCATTGAACTTTAATGTATTTTATGGGGTTTACTTATATTTCCAAAATTGGCGTCTTTGAGGGCAGGGATTGCATCAAACATGAATACATCTTTTTAAACCCTATCATTAGAATAGTAAACATAACCAAGCTGGTGTGGTTCAGTGGTGGAGCATTGACCCATGAACCAAAAGGTCACTGGTTGGATTGATTCTCGGTCAGGGCACATGCCAGGGTTGTGGGCTTGATCCCCAGCAGAGGGCGTGTAGGAGGCAGCTGATCAAAGATGTTTCTCTCTCATCAGTGTTTCTTTCTATCCTTTTCACTTCCTCTCTCTCTAAAGATCAATTTTAAAAATTAAAAAAAGGGTAGAAAACATAGCACATACCCCAAATATATTTGTTGAGCAGTGAATCAATGAATCAATGTAGTGTTAACCTCTGGCTAATGGATTAGATAGTGAAGTTTTTAAATTGTGAAAACCATTTTTGGAAATATCTCTTTTGAGACCATATTTACAAATGACAATCAGGAGGTAATAGCTTTTACTGGAAGTGAAAATATGAAGTATTCCATATGCCATGTAGTACAATGTAAATGTAATAGGAACATCTCCAAGACAACTTTGCCAGAGTTGCTTTGTCCTCTGTTTTGTATGTCTTGATTTAATGCTTCAGTTTAGTTACTGCTTTCACAGCAAATAATTTTGAACATAGTTGTCTAGATTTGTCTAATAATATGATTTTACTCTTCCTAAGGCAGTTTTTGGAATAGAAAGGCACAAACCATCTTCATTTATCTTATTACAGGCATCAAGGTTTTCAAATTATGTTTAGATAGGGCATATTTTCTAGTCTTTTATCTGCAACATTTTCTTTGTTCTGATCATAATACTTATAATGCACTTAGCTTATCCCTTGATAGCAATTCTTCATCATTTCATTGTTTAGTAAGTACATACTGGTTCTTTTTAATATATCATGAGGGTTACATCTCCCAATTATCAGTGTTTTGAAATGATATATCATATCCTGAGAGTCTAAAGTATTTCAGTATCTATTTCTGCTTAAAAAGGCCCAATGGGGCTCAAGATCTCTCTCTATATATTCTTCCTGAATAGAAACACACACACATACAACATTTTCTTTGTTCTGATCATAATACTTATAATGTACTTAGCTTATCCCTTGATAGCAATTCCTCATCATTTTTTTTGTTTAGAAAGTACATACTCATTCTCCTATATTTTTTTTATCATATCTCTCTCTTTCTCTCTCTCTCATCTATCTAATTTTTCCCCAAAAGGAAAAAAGCTATCAAAAAATGAAAATTTCCCAAATGTGTCATTAAAATTGAAGAGGCCAATCTTGAATATTCACTCAAGAAAATCTCAGAAGTATGAATGATTATTGTTCAAGGGAGTGTATTCCTCTGATACAGCAATAATCTACCAATCTGCCTTCTAACTCTAATTGTTTGTTTGGATTTTATTTCTCTCTGTAAATGAGGTAATGAGATTTAGAGATTGAAGGGCAGAAATTTAATCGACAGTGTAATAAACAGATGTCTAAAGTAAGTTTTTACAAAATGATGCCACCACTCAGTGGAAATTTCAACTAAATTTAGAATGAATATAAATGGTTACCTTTTGCAATATCGATGAAATTTGGTACCCTCTGAGAATTCCTTTCAATCAGTATTAAGCAAAAGATTCTTTTATAAGAAGTGAAGATTAGCAATTATGTTTTGTGATTTCCCAATAGTGCTTTAACATTTCTCTAGTGGGCTAGATGATGTGTCTGCACACTTCAGGGCAAATTCACACAATGTGATACAAACTGGCTGTGTTTTGTTAGGGCAGAATAGGGCAGGTATTTTTGTAGGCAAAATATATTTTGGTTTAATACCTGTACCATTTTGAAGCAGAAATACTGCCATTTTTTTTTGTGATAGTGCTACTCTAATTCAGGTAATATATTTATTTGGTTATATTTTTATTTCTAGTTGTTTGTAACTTCCTCTAAATACTAGTAATATTAAAAAGTAATATGTTTATATTGCTACTAGAGGCCCAGTGCATGAAATTCATGCATGGAGGGTTGGGGGCAGGGAGGTTGTCCCTCACCCCGGCCTGCACCCTCTCTGATCTGGGACCCCTTGGGGAATGTCCAACTGCTGGTTTAGGCCTGGCAGTCGGACATCCCTCTCATAATCTGGGACTGCTGGGTTCTAACCACTCATCTGCCTGACAGCCTGATTGCCCCCTAACTGCTCCCCTGCCAGTCTGATTGACACCTAATAGCTCCCCTGCCAGCCTGATTGCCCCCGGCTGCCTTCCTCTGCTGACATGGTCGCACCCAACTGCCCTCCCCTGCAGGCCTGGTTGCCCCCAACTGCCCTCCCCTGCCAGCCATCTTGTGGCGATGTCGTGCAAGGGTATGACGCCACCTAGGCTTTTATTATATAGGATGGTTCAAAATGTGACCACAAAGGATGTTGTAATGAAAACTCTGCCCAATTAAAAAAGTACCATGCTCCAATATGTGTTACAATATCCTTGACACAGTATTACACTGCAGGTTCTTGAGATTTATTAATAAGGGATTTGAGCTATAGGAATAACTTTGTTGGGAAAAGAGAAGAGAACAAATTAGCTAATTTACATGGTTTTTATAGTTTGATCTAAATTTATTTGCATTATTTTTCTTGGTCTTACAATTTCAATAGATTTTTTAAATATCCTATATAATAAAACCCTAATATGCAAATCGACCAAACAGTGGAACGATTGTCCGCAATGACACACACTGACCACCTGGGGGCAGATGCTCAACGCAGGAGCTGCCCCCTGGTGGTCAGTGCACTCCCACAAGAGGAGCACTGTTCAGCCAGAAGCTGGGCGCATGGTTGGCGAGCACAGTGGTGGTGGTGGTGAAAGCCTCTCCCACCTCTGCAGCAGGCAGACATCCCCTGAGGGGTCCCAAACTGTTAGAGGGTGCAGGCGGGCTGAGGGGGCACCCCCTACTTCCCCCCTCCCAGTGCACGAATGTCATGCACCAGGCCTCTAGTAAATATGTATGTATATAAAATATATATTTATATGTTATATATTAATATATTATTTATTATTTTAATATTATTATATTAAATTTAGTGTGTTTGTTTCCAAATCATCTGATTATTTAAACCGAATTTTACTTTAGGGGCTAAAAGACTTAAAAAGAAGCATGGCTAAATATATCTTATTTGTAATCATTCAATCACATGCATCACTTAAGTTTCATTCTTATGAACCATATTTCTTTTCTATGATAGCAGGTCCTCCAATTTTAGAGTCAGATGGCACCTTCTCTTTGGCTTCATTACAGCATTTTTTACTTTGAACAAAAAGCATTTTAAATGATTAAATGATGTATGTCATTGTCTAATTGTACTTCAGGTTTTCACGCCTATCCAGTCCATAACCATGGCTCATCTGTGAATTTGGCCAGCCCTGTTCACCAGAGCTCAGATGAAGGGTGTTGATGATAGCAGCAGAAATGGCAAGAAAACCATCTGCACTGACCATATCTTTTCCACATTAACATGACTTCCAGAGACCCAGAATTATTCGTTTTATCAGAGGATTCTGTACACAAAACCATAATTGGTTGCATTGTAAATTATGGTAGACACTTTTAGATAGTGGTTTTACTTCCAGACAATAAACGCACAATCAACAAAGCTGTTGCTTGCTGCCTTTGCAATCAGATATTTACCTACTCTTTAGAGAAAATACTAGTAAAGTACACAAAGTCTTCAAATTTAATCAGTTTAAATATTTTAGCTGTAGGCAATGCCAAAACTGTAAGAAGGTACAGAGAATGACTCTACAAAGTTATATTGTAACTCCTTGATTATAATTGTTTAAACACTTCAGTTAGAATTTAGAGATTTTTTTATCCCTTTTCTTAAAAGTCCCCTGCCACTATTTATGGCAATATTATGTGTATATACTTTTGCTAGGATCCATAGAATTTCCAGTGAATAAATATGGCTGAAATAATCATTGCAAAGGGAATTCCATTTCTTTCTTTCTTTCTTTCTTTCTTTCTTTCTTTCTTTTTTTTTTTTTTTTTTTGTAATCCAGAAAATTTACCATTGTTTCTCAAATAGACATTATTTGGTATTCATCTAATCAGAATTCCCCATTTGGCTTTATTATGTTAAAATAACAAATTACCTCATGCATAAAGCTGGCACAATAGCATTTATGTTTAGTTATAATTTGTTAAAAAGACTCCTTATTGTTTTCCTGATGTTTTATTATATGCATGTGGAATACTATTGGTTTGAACAACAATGAAAAGCCAATATCACACTCCAGGATCTTGCTGCCTGTAGGAAGGTTAACAATAGATAAAACGCATTTATTCTTGGCAGTCTTTGAAAAGTACCTTGGAGAGTTACTGTAGCATTATGTACTGTAAGCTTCAATGAAAACTAGAAACTAAGGTGTGATTTTCATAGGCTTATTCTATTCAAATTGTATTGTATGTTATTAAAATAGCAAAGCTTTTTATGTTGATATTTGTGAGATCTTTAACAAGATAATACAATAGGGAGAAAAGTCAGTACAGTTACAAGAGAGGTGTAGCTTGCTGACATGCTTACTAGATAAAATCTAGGATCATGAAAATTAATTGGGAAACTGAATTTTAGCAAGACCTATAATGCTGCTGTGTAGCACAATTTTCTGGACAGTTCCCTGCACGGGCAAGCCTTACAATTTAGCAGCATCTGCTTTCATGATGGTTATCCAATAAAACACCCCGGGTTGGCGCCTTCGCTATAATACAGCTCTGCTGCTCACTACCAGAACTGTCACTTTTTCTGTACAGTGGCCTACTTGATCCCTGGTACAGAGCAGTTTTCTGGCATAGAAATGGCCTTCTCAGCTTTTCCTTATAACAAAGGCATAGAGAGGAGGGCACAGATTGGCAAAATAGAAGGAAAAAAATATTATTTCTGTGTACCTGCCAAGAAGAAACCTCCAAAGGAGTACATTGGCAGTGAGCATAATCTTTGGGAGTAGTTACAGGATGGTAAACAGAGGATGCATTTCAGTGGTGAAGGTAATTATTTTTAGAGTGTAAGCAGTTGATATAAACTATGTTTTACTTGCTTTTGTGATGAATAGTGGTTTATTTCAAAGGTTAGCTAAGGTAGGATGGGCACTAATGTCTATTGAGTGTCTGTAATATACCAAACATTATATTAGGCACGAATATACATTTTTAGTAATGTTCTTAACAGCAATGCATGGAAGGCATTTTCACCCATTTACCAATGAGAATATCTACCTCTACCAAGTTGCACTGCTCTCTGGAATAGCTCTGAATAATGCATCTTTACCCTATTCTGAATGGCAGGGCCTGAATGGTCAGGTCCCTATTAATAAGGCTTCAGAGTAAGAATAAGCAACAGAGTCTAAAAACAGTTGGGTAACAGTGCACTGAGCCCTGTCCTCTACTGGAATGTCGATGTTATATTTTCTGAACTTGAGAGGACTTGCATTTAATAATGAGGTAAAATATGAAAATGATAAAGGAAATCATGAAATAGAAATGTCCAGTAATTGTTTCTAATGCTCTATAATTTATATAGCTTTTTAACAAAATTATCACAGTTGAAACTAAAAAAAAATTATGTGAAAATGATATTATTTTTAGCCTATTTTATGAGTGATGACATTGAAGATTGGACAATTTTGATGACTTGCATTCTAATAGATAAGAAGTATTGAAACTGGAACTCCAGCCCTGCTCTTCTCAATCCAAACTCTGCATTTTTTTTTTATTATATGATATTGGAGATAGTTGAAATAACATGAGTAATGATAATTAGTATTTTTTAGAATGTTTTTGTGGTTCAATATTTATGTATAAAATCAGTTAATTCTCACAACATTTAGGAGGAAGTTCTTCAAGTGTCCAAATTTTAAATATGACAAACCTGAGGAATAGAAATTTAATGACACCATAGAGTGAGTAAGTAGCAAAGACATGATTCATTTCAGATAGTGTGGGGCCTGAGCCCATACCTTAAACAATCATGCTATACAGCCTCTGTGTTACACTGGTTTAGAAGACTTGGCTACAAACCCCACTCAAACAAGAAAAGAAATGTGTCCATCACCCTAAATTACCTTGCATCCCTTTGTAGTTCATATGCTCTTTTCACTCTAGCTGTGGACAACCAGTAATCTGATTTCTGTCCTTGGGGTTAACTTTTGCAAAGTGTCATTTAAATGGATTTGTACGTATGTAGATTTTTGTGTCTGGCTTCTTTCACTTAGCATAATACTTGTGTTGTGCCTGTCAGTACTTTGTTTTTATTGCTGAGTAATATTCCATTTTGTGAATATGCCATAATTTGTTTATCCATTCACTAATTAATGGAAATTTTGGTTGCTTCCAGTTTTTGGTGATTATGAATGAAGCTGCTAGAAGAATTCACATAGATTTTTTACGTGAATATGTTTTCACTTTTCTTGAATAAATACGCAAGGATGAGATAAATACTGGGTCATATGGTAAATGCATGTTTCACTTTATGACAACTGCCAAACAGTTTTCTAGAGAGATCACATTGTTACATTCCCATCAAGAATGTTTGTGTTCTAGTTGTTCTGACTCCTTACCAGCACTTAGCATTATCAAGGTTTCTTTTTTTCTTATTCTAATGGGCATGTAGTGGCATCTCATTAAGTTTTAATGACTAAGACTTTTGAGTACCTTTTTGTGTACTTACTTGCACTTCATTTGTCTTGTTTGGAAAGTGTTTCAATGCTTTGTCATTTCTTATTAAGTTGTTTTGGTTTTGGTTTTTTGAACTTTATAAGTTTTTTTTAATATGTTTTTAGCATTAGTCATTGTCATGCTTTGCAAGTATTTTCTTCCAATGTGGGTTTTCCTTTTCATTTAATAATAGCATCTTTTGAAGAATGGAAATTTCAATATTGATGAAGTCCTATTATTGTTTTTTTGTTTGTTTGTTTTTTTTTGTTTTTTTTTTTTTTTTAATATATTTTTTTTATTGATTTTTTACAGAGAGGAAGGGAGAGGGATAGAGAGTTAGAAACATCGATGAGAGAGAAACATCGATCAGCTGCCTCCTGCACACCTCCCACTGGGGATGTGCCCGCAACCAAGGTACATGCCCTTGACCGGAATCGAACCTGGGACCCTTCAGTCCATAGGCCGACGCTCAACCCACTGAGCCAAACCAGTCAGGGCACCTATTATTGTTTTTATTGATTGGTGTTTTTATATCCTTTCAAAGAAAATTTTGCTGAAACAAAATTCACAATTTTTTCTTCAAAAAGTTTTATACAATAGTCTCCCCTTATCCATGGGAAATATGTCCCAAAACCCCTTGTCTATGACTGAAACCACCTAATATTGCTGAATCCTATATATACTATGTTTTCTTCTATGCATACCCACCTACCTACATACGTACCTTTTCATTTAAAAGAAACACTTTATGGCTTCTCTTTGACATATACAAATTGGCAGCATCACTATTCTTATGTTTTGGGGACATTATTAAATAAAATAAGGGTTATTTGAACACGAGCACTGTGATACCTCAACAGTTGATCTGACAACATAGATGGCTACTAAGTGATTAATGGGAAAGTAGTGCATTCAGCATGAATACACCAGTGATTCACATCTTGTGTGGGACAGAGAAGAACAGAGCAAAATTTCATCACACTTCTCAAAACAGCTCACCATTTATAATTTATGAATTGTTTTATTTCTGGAATTTTTTATTTAATATTTTCAGATCATGGTTCACAACCAGTAAATGAAACTATGGAAAGCAAAACCATGAATAAAGGGGGGCAACTGTAGTTTTGGTTTTACAATTATGTCTATTACCAAATTTTTGGTATGTGGTGGGAGATATAAGTAATGAGAAGAATTTTGAAGTGCAAAACCTATTCTGTTTAATACTTGGATCTTGTTATAAATGATTTGTATAAAACAAAAAGAGTAACACTTTGCACATTCAACTCTATGGAAGCAACTTGAAATTAATTAGCCTACCCTATTGGTGATCCACTGGAATTTTTTGAATGTTGGTGTGGAACATTTCCTTTGACATATATAAAAAAGCAATATCATTTCTTTAAATGTACATTTAGCAAAATCCTAACCAGCTTATGTATACTCTCAAATTATTTCTTTAGTTACTTTCAAATTGATTTTGACTTTAATTTTACTTTACTCTGGAAGTTTCAAAAATATAAGTCCAAGGAAGAATATATCTGAGTTAATCCTATCAATGACACCCTAATTTGTACTTGAGTGGTACATTAAACTCTATTTCAGTTTTTCGACATGCAAAATGAAGATGTTAAAAGGAAGAAGTAAAACATTGTATTTAAAATGTCTTAAAGAGTATAAAATGCTCTAATGATGATGATGACGATAGTGATGATATTCTTGTTTAACCTCCAATTATTCTAAGTCATTCTAAGCATGTCTACTAGAATAATCTTGCAGGTTGAAGCTTTAAGCCACTCCATAATTCACTGCCTTCTAATAAGTATCCAGTTCTCAACAGATGTCCACAAACCATAGCCATCTGGTCGCTCTCCTGCTCTACACTATTACAGCTTGCTGTATTCATACCTCAATACTTCTTTTCTCCTTTAGATTCTTGATATGCTCAGGCAGTTGTCACTCCTTAATTATACTGTGAGCTTCCTGAGGCAATCAAAATGTAAGAACATGTGGTATGCCAAGTAGTAGAGCTTTGAAAATTTCTTATGGAAGTCTAGAGAGTGAAAGTTCTACTATAATTAACGAAGTTCAGGACTGGTAATACACTTTGGGAAAGATTTACTGACAATGTCAACCTCTTGACCACTTTACAATTTTTCTGTGTTTTTATTTCCAGATCTATAGATATGTGGCTTAATGATCGTGTTTTAGAAATGCTCTGAAAGAAGTATCTGAAATGCTCAAGTAATATATACGTGCAAAGTATTGTTGCCTTTCTATTGATTGCATTTTAGATTTTGCACAACTTGAAAAAACATGTGTCTTTTCTAGACATTTTATCCTGACCTAATTTTGCTTCTCTATATCCTGATTTGATTGATATTGAGAGACAAAACAAAACAGTTCCATTTCAACAATGGTTCTTTGAAGATAACACAGAGTAGAAAAAATAGAACAGTATTTTGTCAGAAAGTGTTGTATTCCCAGTCGAGAAACAATTTGCAAGAGGACACATAAATATTTCAATCACCTAAAATACCACATTGAAAACTGCCTGGGAGATCAATGCCTGTTGAAAGAATCTAGCAACGCTTTTGTGTGAGAGGCATCATTTCCTACACATATTTTAAGATATTGTCTACAGAAACTTGTGTCTGGTGCTCACCAAGTTGCAGTGGGTATGGATTTTATGTCAAATGCAGCAGCATTGAAGTTGCTAAGATGAAATAGAGTTATGTCCTGTTAGCAAGAAAAGCAAAGTTAGGGTAAATACAATATTTTGACATAAGTAATATAAATTAACTGCTTTATTTTTAAGTCATGCTAATATCTTATTTTATACATTTTTGTTTTTTTCTTATAGTTTTTTCTCTTTCCATTGTCCTTAAGCTTTAAGTTTTTCATTCTTTCTCACCACTATTTTATTCCCTTTCTCATTAAGAAGGCATGAGCACTTTTTATGTTTGAATCCTAAGCTGCTTAGTGAGTTATTGTTAAGTATTTTTAGAGCAACTGTTTTCTTCATTGTTTATAAAAGAATGAAGCTATAAGTTCTTTAGAACATTTGAGGTATTTTTTCTAAAATTAAAGGCAATCCAAATTGATAATCTCTATATTGAACTGCCGAGAGAAAAAGAAAAGAAAGGGAAAGAGGAGAGATCAAAGCCAATTTTAGTTGCTACTAAGGTTTTAAGAGTCACAGTTTTGTTTGATTTGCTTTATTCTACATCTTTCCCCAAAGACTCCACAATTTTTTTCAAAGGAACATATATTGATGCTTTTCTTTTTTAAACTAACACAAACAGCTCTTATTTGTTTGTTTGTTTTGAGTGTTACCCTATCTGAATGCAGAAATCCTTGGGATGTTGTGGTGAAAAGGGAGGGATGGAAACCCACACCCCCATGCCAAAGACCAAGGGGAAAAATACCCCTTATTTTGATTTAGTTGCGGAAGCACAAAACATAATTAGAAAGGAGAGTCATGATGTGTTAGGGGCTTTGCTTCATTCAATTAAAGGCTAAGCAAATGGAGTACTTATTCCACACCAGATACTAATACTTTTAGAATACTTTACCTTGTGTCAACTTGACAATAATGGAAGGGTGATAAAAAGAAAGTATCATTGCTGTTTCTGTAGATCTATTTAATTTTTCTATTTCGCTCTTCAAATATACCTCTAGTAAAATATGGCTTCACATGGAAGAAGTAAAGCTGTGCCTTTAATGGACTTACATTATTCATTACATATTACTGAGCACTTACTAAGAGCCAGATGACATGTTAGACTTTAAAGAGATGGAGGCACCAAGTCCCTGTCTTTAAATAGCCTATATTGGGAAAGTGGAGAAAGAGTGGGTCATGGGAGAAGTAAAATATACAGTATGTGATGCCAAAGTCAATTAGGATATACTCTGAAAGGATGACCAATGGATTTATCATTTGGAAAGGTATCATTGGAAAGGTATATCTTTAAGCAATTGTGAAGGCAACTGGACTGGAAAGTGATACAAGGGAGGGAATGAAAAAGCACAGCATGAGAAAAATATGTGATTTAAGGTGTAAACAAAGACCAATGAAACATAATTACAAAGATGGTAGAGAAATAGGCCAAGGACCCATTAAAGACTATCGCAGAAAGTAAGAGAAAGTAATAGAAGAAAGTGGTCAGTGATACCAATGTTACTGATAAAGTAGAATTATGCTGAAAACAATTCTGTGGATTTGGGAATTAGGTAGATTTTAATTATATACTAATCAGTGTGATTATTATGCTAATGTTTATTTTCCCCATTAGATGGTAAACCTGAGGAGGGCATGGTGCAAATCCTTTATTTTGTTTTAGGTTTGATGGAAGGTATTGTAAGGTAGGAGAGGCTTGTTCACAATCATGGGCAATGGGGAAATAATTCAGTATAAGGGAAGCAATTGAGGGTGGAGGAAAGGAATGACTCACAGAGCAATGCCTTGAGGTCAAAGGGGAAGGTGGGATTTAGAGCACCAGAGAGGGATTAGCCTAGGACAGTGGTCAGCAAACACATTAGTCAACAGAGCCAAATATCAACAGTACAACGATTGAAATTTCTTTTGAGAGCCAAATTTTTTAAACTTCTTCTAACGCCACTTCTTCAAAATAGACTCGCCCACACTGTGCTATTTTGTGGAAGAGCCACATCAAGGGGCCAAAGAGCCGCAGTTTGCCGACCACGGGCCTAGGACATGAAGAGGAACCTTCTTGTATTTATTTTGCTATTTTAAATAACATTCTTTAGTTTATTTCAACTTTAAATATCTTTTTCTCAAGAGGCTCAATCTTAAACACCATAATATTGCCCGACTGTGAAACTGACAAATTTAATATACTTCTGCACATTTTAAAAATAATCTTAGACCCTTTTCCTTATTTTAATGCCTGTATAACATACAGTATAGTGACTATAGTTAATAATGCTGTATTGCATATTTGAAAGTTGCTCACAGAGTAAATCTTAAAAGTTTTCACTACAAGAAAAGAAAGTATAACTATGTATGGTGATGGATGTTAACTAGACTCATTGTAGTGATTATTTTGTAATGCAAAAAATATCAAATCATTATGTTGTACACCTGAAACTAATATACTGTTATATAGATCAATTATACCTTCATTTCAAAAACAGAAAAAAAGCTTGTATATCCTCCACATATGTCAAGTTTTCGGCTGCCCACACCCCACCCCCACCTATCCAGCTGGATATTTTCAACATATTCACAAACGAGTACACACTAATAATCACATTAATATTTAATACTTAATATCAAGGGGATAAATTTAAAATTTTAAATATTAGTCCTAAATCCACTGAAAAATGTCATTCTAGACTACTTCACTTTTTCTACAAATAAAGAAATGATTACTAAGAATGTGATTATTATCGTGACATATAACCATTCGTATAAAACCCCCGCTTCTTCTTAGTCAGCTATCTATAATAATAAAAGCATAATATGCAAATCAACCAAACGACCCAACAGCAGAACAACAGTCCAAATGACCTTCTGGATGACCACGCTATGACACCCACTGGCACCAGGCCAGCCAAGGCGGGTGCAAGTCAGGGGCCCGGCCCCCAAGTGCACAAATTCTGTGCACTGGGCCTCTAGTGAAATATAAGGAGACTGTCAATAATATGAAGTGGTTGATTTATTTTAGCCTCGCACTATTCATTCTGTAATTCTTTGATTTCCCTATTACTTCATATTTAAGTCTTCAAAACACCTGATAGAGTTCTTATGTTGTAGATCAGTTATAGTGCTTTTATTTTGATCATATGCGGAAAGCTCCTCTATTTAAGAGAAATAAGAGATGTGACAGAGAATGCACATCAGAGTTTTGTGATTCAAACGTGTTGGGGGGAAGAGATGGTGATTATGAGCTCAGGTTCATCCAGTATTCTTTTTTGTTATCATTTGTTTGTTTGGTTAAGTTAGCATGTTAAAAGAATGGAAACTTCTGAAAATAATATGCAGACTGTCATATTTATTTGTCTTCAGTAATGATCTCACTGAAAGATGACTTCATTTTATTCACAGAATTCCTCAGCATAGTCATAAACAGACTATTTTGGGTTATCAATTTCTTGGTGAAATAATTATAGTAATAGTTTAACAGTCTTTTTTTACCACCCCCCCCCCTTTTTAAGAAGAAGTAAGCATGTTTCATTGAAGTCATGCATACAGCTGCGATTTGATTGGCAATATTTCTTTTACATCTGTGAAGGCTGATTATCCTGACCTTTGCTTTATACAATTGTGTTAAACATTAAGGGGACAGAGTTACAATATTTAAGACAAAATGCATGAGTTATTCAGCTGAGCGAGATCTGCTACTTGCACAGTAGAGGCTCAGTGAGAGAGACAGACGTACCTGTAAACAACTATGACATGAGGCTCACTGTAAATAAGGGCACTTGGAGAGCTGTAGTGGAGGGCTCCCCATGTTTCTCTCTTTGGGCCACCTGCCTCAAGCAGATAGTGTTCTTGACCAATTTAAGGTCTACAGTATATTCATTCTCCTATATCCTGGTTTCTGTGTCTCTACTGGCAATCACTATTACTGGCCTTGATTCTTGATTTCACCCTTGCTTAGTGAGGTCTTGGAAGGCTTCTCTTGGGTCTATGTAATGGCTCTTATCATAAAGGCTTAGGAAGAAAGAACACAATTCATTTCACCGTATGATAGCCATGAAGAGTCTGAAAAAAATCCCTTTAAAATTACTGTGAGAAAGTACTGCTAATTATCTGTTTCCCTCAAATGTGTACTTCTTGAGAGAAAGAATGTAGATTGTCAAGTCATGGGGTAAATCTTTCATGAGGTATATGAAGACCAAATCTGTGAAAGGTGTTCATTCTCTGCCGGCTTCTACTTTTTTCTGGTTACCATCTATCTTCAACCTTTAGTACTGGGCTGATTGGAAAATCGCCAAAGACTATCTCACTACTGTCAGATGAAGAAGATTGAGAAGAGCTTACTTGTAGAAAATGCCTTTTTTTCTGGTATACAGAAGAGTATTTGGCTTAGAAACATTTTCCCTGTATGTCACAAAATGCTCTATGTAAATGGTGAAATAACATTGTGTTAAGGTACATAAAATACTTAGTTTCCTTTAAAATCCTTTTGAAGCAAAAAGAAAATAAAGAAGAGGAAATAAACATGCAACCACTAGGATTATCATTTAGCTATAATTGAAGAAAAATCATTGACTGAGAATTCTGGAAGTCAGGACTCTAAATAAAGCAAGATAATAGAAAGGAATAAGTATATTAATAACCAAAGAGATTTGCTTTA